>NC_140771.1:165567118-167048368 GCF_044657685.1 Stegodyphus dumicola | reverse complement strand
GTTTTTCTTTATTATTTATCAATTAATCTATCTGTAACATGAGACGTATTTTTCAAGAGACTTTATTATCAGTATTCTATTACCATCAGTTAATTTATAAAATATTTATCATCAGCTGATTTATAAAACAACACAAAGGACTTTTTTTAATGTCAAATTGTTTATTTTTCACATTAATGGTCTATATTGTTTATTTTTCACATTAATGGTCTATATATCATTAGTTAATTTATAGAATAACTATTTATTTCATAGAGCAACTAAGTAAAGTAGGAAATTCTTAATCTATTACATGAGATATCTAGTTATACTATGAAATAACTGAATTATATGTTTTAACGGTAACATATATGCATACATACATATACACATACATATATTACGGCACTAAGCGAAAACCACGAATCAGCAAAATCACTATTACGAGTTTAAAATTTCAACTCAGATTCGGTTTCCCTAAAAATAAAATCATGACTTCTACATAGTAATTATCACATATCAAGCATTTCGGTATTTCAAACAAACTAAAATTATCAAAAATATCTTAGTTGTAGCCACTAATTAGAGGTGGCCTAATGAGCACTTAATGTTGTTTGTTTTGTTTGCCTAGTCGGCAAAGAATGTTGAAGACTGCACAAGATATAGCTTCGTGGAGGATCCCCTAAGGAAAATCTCTGTATTTATGTTCTAAATTAACCATTTAGCCGTAAAGCCAGGTCGTTCACCTAGATTTGAATGCGGGACGAATTAACAGTGGTCTTATCCATTCGGTCATTGGTAAGGAACACACGAAATATGACCTCTACAACGAATGATATTTTCATTTTTAATCCAATGTTATTGTACGAAAATCATGTCCCGTTTTTATGAAAAATGATGTGCTATTGCTTCAAATAAATTTAACCAAAAACTTAGCGTATAATTATTACTTAATTAATCACACTTAGCATATAATTTAATTTAACATAATTTAATGTAACGTAATTTAATTTAAAACTCATGTATACTTTAATTAAAATTAGCGTATAAGTTACAGTACTAATCAAACTTCGCGTATGATTTTTACGTCCTAGAGTTGGTTCTGTAGTTTCAGCTGAACTTATTGTCTACTCACACAACAGTTATACAAGAAAATTAAAGCAAACCAGAAATAATCAAGGAACGATAATTTTAAAAGGAAAGCAAAAATTTCAAAACATTATTTAACGTTCTATGAAATTCTGATTTCTTTATAATATCTGAAATAACATTTAAGTAATAGATTTAATAAATTATAAATAATTGTCCCCCCACCCCCACCACCCCAAAAAAACTTATTGTTCTCAGCTGTTTATTTGAAAAAAAAAAAAAAAAAAAATGGCTAAGTACTAATTTTCTGGACTGCAGGAAATTTAAGCCTTTCAGACCATTGTTTGTGGCACTCGGTGATAATTCAACTACAATCATGCACTGAAAAAAAGACAGATTAATACTATAAATGTGAATGCCACTGTCTGAGGATAAATGATTTTACTCTACTGATTTTCAGCTCTAAAAGGATATCTATGGATATAGGAACATTATAAAAATTTTATAATAATAATAATAGAACAGTCACAACTGTTACTGACACAGCTTTAGATATAGAATTCGATTTATAGAAAAATAAATAAATAAATAAAATAAAACATAAAATTTTAAAAAAAAATTCCATTACGCGGATCTGAAATATCTTTGTATGTGACGTACAAATTTTACACTCTATTCAAGTATTTGCCGAAAGCATAAGTTGCAAAATATCTCATTAAAATTTCTTTTTAACTGTGATAATTTTGAAATAAATATTTTTAATATTATCCGCATTTATTACCAATATGAGGTTTTACAGATCTGATCGAATTTTGTACCGATCATAATACCTACGACTATAACATCAGAAAAAATACAGATTCGTGATTTCATCACGGTAACGACGTTATAATGACGGCGTTATGTAACTGAGATGCCTTTCACAACATCATATCAGTGAATTACCTCAATATATAAGAATGAAATCACATTCTTTAGAGGGATCTGGCGTAGGGGAGTGGCTTAGAACCCAGAGTCAAACGTCCCATCACTGGGATAGTGGTGGTTATAGCAAACAAATTCAATTTTACCAAAGCGCTGTTGCCAGTGTACTTTGAAAAAATTCTATTTAAATGTGCAGTCAGATATAAATTTTACGTCTACTAGTAGTTAATTGCTTCATTTGTTTCTTAGCTATATCGGACAGTTATTTTTCTAGTAATAATCAGTGATGTAATTTAACAAGAAAATATTATTGCGAACGAAATTTCATAAAGGAAGCTAAGAGGAGCAAAACTTACCTGGTTCACCACGGCCTTGCTCTGGAAGTACACCGACCCCTTTACGTACTCTTCCTGCCAGTCGGGGTAGTCACCATCTTGTTGCGCGATTTGGCTCGTCCCTTCTTCTCCGTCGCAGGTGATGCGGAAGTTTCCCTGGACGCCGGTCAGCTGGTTGCTATTGTCGGACCGGCCGGACGCGTCCTCCTCCGTCCGGCAGTGGACCACGCCGCTTGGATTCACGTGAATGCTCGGAGTACAACCCATGCCGATTAAAAATTTAGCGATTGACGAAGCACATGGTTCGTTCTAGGATCGTTTCGCCTTTTTTCGGGTAATCCGCTCTGTCGGGGCGATCGTCAGTTTCTTAGGCTGAGTTCCAAACGTTTGAGCAAATTCGTACCAAATATATATATATATATATTTTTCAAATAAATGCCGACGGAGGCTTCAGACTAAATTGTCTCACAAATATGAAGGAAAGCTTTTGACAACCCTTTAGCTCACAGAATTAAAAGTTTCTCGATCTGATATCATCACCACAAATGTAATTAACTATATTTTAGTTTCTTTTTCTAATAAAATGACTAAAGTTTTCTTTAATTATTTTTGACTAGTGATATGGCTGTTTAGGACAAGCACTACTCGTCAAATCTGAGTCCAAAACAATAGATTTAAATGTACTTGCCGAGTTCCTTCAACTCAGAAACATGCAAGTTGACTAGTTATTTGGTAGGGCACGCAGAGTTCAGAATTTTTTTTTCCGAAACAGGAAACATAACAAAGTCATTAATCACTGTACAAATCGCGCCCAAGCGGGGAGTAGTTGCAAATATACAGATTCCTTCTAATTTTAACTCGTTTATTCAACAACGGGAAGATAGCCTGCCGATGATTTAAAGCTTTCAAAACAGACCCACAAGGCCTTGACGAGCGTTTTCTCGGAGATAAAGTCACCGAACATGGTTTTCAACAAGTCGAAACGCCTCTTTTTTTATTTTTAAAGTTATCTCAGAGCATCCTAAAGAAGTATTTTCAACACGGACACACACCAGTAATCGTCCATTGACGGAATAACAAAACTCGTTTCTTCTGAACTGCCTTCCGTTTCCTACTTCTGTTTATTTACATTCTGCGACTGCCCAGCGCGGATCGCATCGAACATTTGAAAGATGTTCCTAGCAGAACATACTACACCACTCTCCGTTATCGCATGCCGCTCAAAAAGCGCAGCATTCTCGACTCTGACCAGAAAGCATGTGGCGCCATCTTCTACCCACGACGGCTACTATTTAATTATTTTTCAATTTCGTCTTTTCTACGTAAATTTTCACTGCAAAACTAAGGCTGATTTTTTTTTTTTTTTTTTTTTTTTTTTGTCTCCACAACCTGATGCATTTCTGAAATGATGTCTACTTTATTAATAATCCAGCAACGATAATTTATTACATATTCAATAAAATCGCTTAAAATATTACTACAATTTGCGTATTAAAAACTAAGCAAATGTCACAACTTTCAGTTATTATTATTAAAGCTTTTTATTATTATTTAATAATATAATTATAATGTTTTCAGCTGTAAACCTTCAGATTAATACTGTTTAAATTCTTTTTCAGAGGTTAAGCAATGAGATATGTATTTCAGTGACTACTTAGTTTATTTTTAAAAAGTCGTTTGCCTCGGGCGGGGACAAACTATATTTTATTTATCATAAATAGATATTAGTAAAGTTTTAATTTCTTTTACATTATTTAACGGGAAAATTACAAAATAAGAATGATTCAAACTAATGTAATAATGATAATAAAAATAAATTCACAGTATTTGCTTTGTAGGACTTAAAGACGTTCTAGAAATCAGATATCAGAATCATAGATGTGTATCCCGAGTTATTTAGAAAAAGTAAGAGCAAATGAATGCAGATGTTTAGGAACAGGATCATACACCACACTCCGTCTTCTCTCCCCTTCAAAAAAGTAAAAAAGAAAAAGAAACTTCTGCCCAGAACAACATTTATTTAAATTAAAGGTAGCGGAACCATCTTAACTAACGCTTGTTTTAAGGAAAGCAACAATTATATTTCTGGTATTTAAAAGCAGAAATAAATATGGCTAAAAAGTATATTAAGTAGTTTTTGACTATCTAAAACTACAGAATAAATTTAAATTTGCCATGGCGACCGGTTGCGGGAAATTTTACCGTTAGAAACTTCTCGAGTCTTACAAATTTGGATTGTTTCGCTTCGTTAAAAGCTACCAGAGATTTATTATCCAGCTGACCTAGCAAGTTTTGCCACTGCAAATTCGTATTCCCATGCAACTTGGCAGAAAGCCAATTTTGAAACTATATCTCAATAGACATTCAGTTTTTGAAATTAAATAGGATTTAACAAATTTAAAAGCAGTGGATGCATCTCCTAATAAATTTCTTTTTATTTTAAAAACAAAAATCTCTCATGTAATTTAATGTACAGTTTGATTAATTCATAAATATATATGAATATTTGCAGCATTACTGTAATTTACAAAAGATGTTTTGAACGCTATAAACTGTGTAATTCGATAGAGAATCGCTTAGTTTTCATATCTTATGCATAATAAAGCTGAACGCTAATTCTGTTCTCAGCAAGTTCTTAAGAAATACATTCAAAGCGCACAAAGCATTCAGCTCTGTACATTTCTCCGTAAAAATTATAAAGAAGTGTTTCTCGGTCTCTTCACTCTTTTGGAATCCTTAAAATAATATCAGATGTTCGTTGAGATCGAGAAAAATTTATTACCTAATTACCTAAATATATAATTAGGTATAAATTTTTCACACTATTAAACTAAGGTATTCCCCCTGCTTGCAACATGCCTTCGTGGTGTAACGGTAGCACACTCGGCGCGTATTCGAGAAATCCAGGTTCGAGTCCCGGTGAGGGCATTGCACATTTTTCATGCATCCAGCTTCAAAAAAAAAAAAAAAAAAAAAAAAAAAAAAAAAAAAAAAAACACGACTCTACAGTGGCACCCGAACTATAAAAAAAGTGGTGGACAATAAGTCGTCACCACCATGATTTGGTGATTGGGTCCCCTAATCCCCAGTCGCCTTTTAAAAGGTATTGAAGACAAATTAAACAATTAAACGCAAATTAAAATTAAAGCAGTATTTTAAAACTTAACACATAGACAAAAAAAGGTAAAACCTTTTTTAAAAAGGATTTATTAACATACCTTAAAGCACAAACTCTCACCACACGTTTCGGCATTGAGTGACTGACTCGCTTACGTAATACTGTCGGTCATAAGAATCATGTCTAGTGAAAATTCTGATAATTTTTTTCAATACCACCTTCGCAACGTGCTCATAACTACCTGCCCCTGTTATAACTAGCCCCCTATCGCTACGCTAAGGCATACATTTTTAACAAACAGTAATTAATTTACTTTAATTCAGTTATGTGCACAATACTTTTAAAATATTCAGCCTAAGTTAAGCATAGAAATCAAAGCTTAAACTGCAAGGTCTACCGGAATCCGGCTTCGATACTTTGTAATTTTTTAGATAAAACTTAACTATAGTCGGAGGCCTAAAAACGAGGGTCTCGGCACTTCCTTTATGTAAATGAACCACAATTTTAGCAGAAAATTGTTTTGAAAGCTAAAATTTTATTTTAATGATAAATAAGCTTCAAGAATTCTAAATCAATTTACTTGGAATTCTAAATCGATTTACTTGGAATTCTAAATCAATTCTAAATATCGATAATTTTTAAATATTCTAAGTATAATTTAAAAAAATATAAATTATAATTTTCAATAAATTCTAAATTCTAATTAAGCCTCGGCGTTTCTAATTTTAGAAATTCAACCCTGATCCATATTTATAAAATAAACAAAATAATAATAATAATAATAATAATAATAATATCGTTTTTGTGACTTACAGTGGCAAAGCTAACTTTAGAATAGGTACTTCTGTCAGTATCGTGTCCTATGTGCAGTGTTACTCGAATTTTTCTCCCAAACAACAGAACAACTACAGAAGGTGTTTACACATTTTTAGAATGATTTTGAACTTGTTTAATTAATGCTGAAAATCTAAAGAGTATATTTTAAATGCTCGATCTAATAGTCTTTTTTTCAGAGCTATAAGCCTGCATCGCGATTTCCATGACAGAAGAGCTCTTTGTAAAACTTCCAGGGCTATTGGTTTCAATACGCAGTATCGTCCTGACATGTATCAACAACAAACACTTTCAACATGTTCAAAGGACTTGCCATCTGAACCGATTCACACTTTAGAACGTCAACGAACGGATCATCGTACATTCCCAAAGATATCAGGCATCTTACAAATTCGTGCAGCTGCTTCAATACCTTTTGCAACGAGGTCTTTGTCGGATGCAACAGGGGCTTCGTAAAAGCTTCTTCATGCAGCCTCACGGGAGGAAATCAAGAGGGTGCAAGTCCAGGGTTCGTGGAGGCCATATGAAGGGGCCAGCAAGGCCGATGCATTTTGCTGGACAAATCGCATTGAGATAATGCCGCTCAATTTGATAGAAATCAGCGGGTGTCCCGTCGTGTTGAAAACGTATATTATGGTGAAGGTAGCTATGGCAAGACCTCCTTTAAAACATCCAAAACGATCTCCAATTCATATTAAAACAAAAAATTGATGCAATTCACGTAGCAGAAATTCAAATAAAATTTTGTTTTAACTTTGCTTAGTTTGAGAGATTTAGGGCAGAAATTTAGAATAAGTGAAAACCAAGTAAGTCATATGCTAAAAGATAGAGAAGAAATAAAAATATTATAGATTACTAACTCAAATGAACGTTCCAAGACTGTAAAGGTTAGGAAAACTGAAGCATGTGAAGTTGATAGAATAGTGCTCAATTGATTTTATTCTGTAAAAGGAAATAATATTTCTATGTGTAAGTGGAGTAATATTGCAAGAAAAGGCAAAAGCAGTTTTGAGAAATCTGAGATTACAGAACTTCAGAGTATCGAATGGTTAGTTAAACAAATTTAAGCAGAGATAAAACGATACTTTTAAGACTATTTATGTTGAAGAAACATCAGTAAATAATGCAACATGTAATGGACAGTATAGAAATGCTAAATGAATTTTGTGGAGGGTATGAAGCTAAAAACATCTACAGTGCAGTTCAAACTGGATTTTTTTATATAATTCTGTCTAAAGCATAAAAATGCTTTGGTGGTGAAAGCTCCAAGAAACGTCTCACTGTACTACTTTTGCTGCAACAGTGAAAGAAGAGTTTGAGCAACCATCTGTAATTGGAATGGCTTCAATCACACCAATCCAAAATTTTGTTCTATTAGCATTAGAATGGACGCAAAGCATAATGTCAGAATGGTTGATTGCTGAAGACAGAGAAGAGCCAGAAAAAAACTTTCATGAAAAAAAATATACAGAATATACAGATGCTTTAAAATACACCTCCCAATTAAAAAAAAAAATCGCGATAACTAGTGGTGACGATCATCAGTGACTTTTACATCCACGTGGGAAAAAATGCTTGCGATATACTGGACTTTCAAACAAAACTGTGTAAGGATTATTTTCAATAAAAAACAAAAAAGTACAAAACTCTACTGATCATTTCACACATTTTTTCAATAATTTAACTTTTTTTAATTAAGAATTTTCATTTTTCATTAACCTCAAATTCAAATAAACTCCTGTGACTATGTTACTTATTTATATATAATTTAAAGCTTGAGACAACCCGAATTGCTAATAAAATTGCATTTTCTTACTATGCACCCTCTGAAGAAGGGAACCTCTATATAAGGAACACAGTGCTTGGTACGGTGACTGTCCCTTATTGGGAGGTAGTACTGTATATAAATACTACCAACGATTGCGAAAATAAGACAGATAAGGACTTGTAAGCCGGGTAAGAGTGTGTGTATATATATATGTATACACATTTGGTATTGCAAATTGCAATAAGAAGGGGCATGCTGAACTACATGTTATAGCAGTTTCCACGTGCAAACATTTTAGCGTTATATGGCTAATCGTTATTGATCTATGCAAGATACATACACTCATAAATTCATAAATACGTGCGTACAGACATTATTGAAAAAAAAATCTCTTTTGAATCAACTTTACAATTTGTTTTGGTAAAAAAAGTCCTTTATTATGTAGCTACGTAAGGATATCATGCAAAAAAACAAAAATCTTCCCAATAGATTTGACAACGGTCAAAATGTATATGCCATTGAAATGTGACACCCGAAATTTTTCGTAATTACAGTACTTCCTTTGTAAAAGGAAGTAAAAAGATACACTTTGCGAGAGACGAAAAATCAGTCGTTTTCAATAAAGTGATTGCATTTAAGCAGACGCACAAAAAAAAAAAAAAAAAAAAAAAAAACAGAAAACCCCTCCAAAGTTACAAAAACAAATATAAGCAAAATATGTTTCCTCTACGTCTACACTTTCAGAATTCAAAACACTGAGCATGTCAATGTAAACATTCCTTTTGGTTTATTTACAAAATTAATTTTATTAAATAAAATCTTCATTATCTAAATTTAAATTTATTTTTTGGGAAAGATAAATTTTCAAAATACATGTAAGTTTTTTTATCAGTATATATGTTACCGTGAAAGACCGAAATTGGAGAATGTCGACTTTCACTGGAGAATGTCAACATTCACCAAATACGTCGGTGAAAGATCGAATATTGTATTAAATTCTTGTACATTCGGACCCTCACCGGTGCATGTAGACAATCACAGATATGCTCTGGTGTAGGTTGAAAAGAGAGGAGTATATGTACACGCTGCCATTGCAAAAGGAAGTGTTCCACAAATAAATGCAGTTGTAAAAGCAAGGGCCTCTTGTGCAATTCAAAGTGTCATAATAGTTTAAGTCGTTGCAATAAATAGGATTTGAATCACATAATTTATTAAGTTTTTAACTTCTATTATTTTCCTTTCTCATTTTCAATGTACGTTGTGTTTTAAGTTCTTATGTTCTTATTTTAAGTCTCAAGTGCGTTTTTTCGCGACTGAATTGACGGAAAAGAAAATATAATATTCTTATATGTTCAACATTCACTATTAGTACATGGTGAATGTCGACATTCACTGGTGTAAGTCAGATATAAGGGTATTTGGAAAATATTTCGGACATACACCAAGCGACTATGTGAATGTTGACATTCACCGGTGAAAGTCGACATTCTCCAGATTTCGGTGTTTCACCGTAACATATATATATGTTTCTGACTTACACCGGTAAATGTCGACATTCACCATGTACTAATGGTGAATGTTGAACACATAAGAATATTACATTTTCTTCTCCGTAATTCGGTCGCGAAAAAACGCACTTGAGACTTAAAACAAGAACTTAAGAATATAAGAACTTAAAACACACTGTACATTCAAAATGAGAAAGGAAAATAATAGAAGTTAAAAACATACTAAATTACGTGATTCAAATCCTATTTATTGCAACAACTTAAACTATTATGACACTTTGAATTGCACAAGATGCCCTTGCTTTTACAACTGCATTTATTTGTGGAACACTTCCTTTTGCAATGGCAGCGTGTACATATACTCCTCTCTTTTCAACCTACACCAGAGCATATCTGTGATTGTCGACATACACCGGTGAGGGTCGGAATGTACAAGAATGTAATGCAATATTCGATCTTTCACCGACGTATTTGGTGAATGTTGACATTCTCTGGTGAAAGTCGACATTCTCCAATTTCGGTCTTTCACGGTAACATGTGATATATCGGCATCAAAGTTCAGGCATGGTTTTTGAAGACTGGTAAAGCTAATCCAAATGAAGAGGCAAGTTGATTTAGTTTTTAATGGTATATCTTTATTCCATAGCTTTTATTCAATTGTCACTCTAGATCATTTATTCGTTACTAAATAAGAGTATTTAAACTTTAATGCCTCATTCTAACAAAGAGAGCAAGCGCAGTAGCGTAGAACCTAAAGGCACAGAGAGGGGAAAGCTTCTGATGCAAAATGGCGTGCATTCGTTATTTATAGTAGCGGTTACGTAATAGGCTAGCAAATTCTAGAAGGTACTGGTCTAGGAGGCAGATCTTGAATTGCAGAAAGTTAATTAAAAGTTGCGTGTTCGCGAAAAGCAAAGCCATCGCATTTTTTTTATATTTTACATACATATATATAGATACGTAAGATAAAATATTAATCAAAATTATAACTTAAATTACCAATATTCCGTCTTTATTTTAATTTGGGTACTTTGCGTTTCTATTCTAAAAATAATAATTGTTTATAATAAACCTTTTTGACTGCATCACTACTAGATTAATCCACATCATACGATTTACATAATGCTGTAATGAAAACATCGGGTTTTAACGAAAGTTTCCCGCCACCGCAAACAGTTCGCATATTTAATCATACTTTGTCAACCGATATTTGGCATTGGAAAGAAAGAGACTTGCTTTAGAATACCGGGTTGTGATATCTGTAAGAAAATATCGTTCTTATTAAGTACAAGGTGCCTGAAATGGAACTATCACGCTACCAGATTAGAACCATCATTTACTTCCAGTTCTGCTGCAAAAAGTCAGCTACAGAATGTCCACAAATTATGTATACAGCTTTAAGTACTGTTTTGTATTAGCTGAGAAATGCTTGGCGCCAGAGCGAAATGTTGGCTAATGGCGCATGCGCCGCCGGAATTGGCGTTGAAATGTATTCTGTGAGAAACTTGATTTATGGGACATTCGAAGTTGCGATTTATATGTTACTCTGTAAGGTGGAACCTAGCGCCTGAGTGTCGCTATGGAAAATAAATGTATTTAAACTGTGGAATGTGTGTGGAGTTATTTTATTATGATATACAGCTATCGACGGGAAATAGAATAAGTCATTTCAAGTACTTATGTTGTATCATATGACAGCATGAAGGTTTGGTATACCAAAAGTTAAAACAAGACTATGAGATTCAAGAAGCAGAGTGTTCTAGTCAGTCTACTGGTGCTGATGAGGGCCGCCTGAAGAAGATCAACTGGAGAGCTTGCTAAGGAGTTAGACATTAGTGCCAGGTCCATTAGTCATGCTATGCATTGCATAAACTTGCCGCACAAGTTCAATCGCCTGGTGCTGCATAAGCTGACTCAAGCAGATAAGGGCAGATGTGTTCGAACCTGCGCTAATGCAGTGCGAGGATCTGTTTAAAGTACGTAGATTATAGGAACTAGTTCCTCGGATTCCCAGTGCTCTGACACTAGTCGCAAATCTGGGTGTTTTTGAAGTCATGATTATTCACACTTTTTATCACTCCTGCTCTAGCTGCAGATCTGATTCTGAAGAAGCCTTCAATATTCGGTCTTTCAAATCTGGCTCCTGCGGAGCTTTATTTGCTCTTTTCGTTTCCTCAGAGCTATTTCTTTGAATACTGTGTCATAGCATAGCTATATGTATTAAGTATTACCTTTTTAATACAACACTAGCCTAAGTACCGGATGCCAGTTAAGCTAGATTGAGATAATATATGTAACAACAAAGAGAACGATACCGCTGTGTAATCCTTCTCTAATAACAATGCAAAAAATACGATTCATAGTCATACATTTTTCACTCTGAGGCGATATGGAACCCACATAAAAATTTTCGGCGGAAAAATAAACTGTTCTTTATCATTATATCAGCAACAACGGCATGCAGTTCTTATTGATTTTCGTCTTTTTCATCAAATGGTTATAAAAACTCAAGTTCCATCCAATATTCAATTTTAGTCGATTAAATGCGGCAAAAATTGATCATAATTGACCAGAAATCAATATAGCGAACAAACAGACATTCTTTTTTATATGCATAGATTTTATAAAACTTACAAAGTTTTGATTAACAAACTCTACGGTTTTAAAGCGAGCAGTAGCAACACTTTTCGAAATAAAGCATCTTTATCTCCGATTCGCGAGACCGTTGCCACTCGGAAAAATGAGTGCGAAAATTAATGCTTTTGGAGTTTTTAATTAATATCTTGGCTGATTGAAGTCATACGCAGTCAAAATGGTTTCCCACGAATTTTTGGAATAGAGAATAATGTATTTAATGTTTGGCAATGCTATTTTTATTCCATCGTAAAACTTAGAAATTTTTTATTAACAAACTGGGATTTGAAAGAGAGCAGTCGAAATAACTTTCGAAATAAAGCAGATTTACATCTCCAGCTTGCGAGACTGTTGCCGCTGGGAAAAATTACGGCGAAAATTATCGTTTTTCAGAGTTTTTAATTAATACCTTTGATTCTAGCTACTTCTTTTTGTAAAAAAGTGGATGCTGACCTTTTCCAGGACCCAAAAAAGAATCGCAGAATGTTTGGCGATGATAGCTCTAGTAGTGACCAAGTTATTAGAGGACAAACACACAGACTTTCTTCTTTATATATATATATAGATTACTGTAATATTTATGTAAAATAATAAATTATATTTTTATTTATTTACTTATTTTACTAACGTGTAGTAATCAAGAGCTGTGAATTTCTCTTTAACCTTCTTTAGAATTATATATATTTATAAACATAAATTTTTCCATCTAATGTATTTTTTTTTAAGGCTGCAGAACAAAATGTGAGTCCTATCAAACAGAAGAACCTCAAGCGATATTTGGTACGATTTTGTCAAGTTAGATAAAAAAATGCTGGTACTGCCAGCAGACAAATTTCTGATCTTTGGGATGGGATCTGCCTCAAATCTTAAATTTAATTTTACACTGCGTTTTGTAGAAGCAAAAAAATATCAATTATAGTAATATAATAATATAATCTTTAACAAAAGTCAGTTTAATTTTCATTATTTTTTAACTTTTAGCATTTTCTTATTCCAGAATTTTATTGTTGTTCTATGCAGAAAGGTTTTTTTTTAAGGGAATCTCAAAAGTACAGTTGAAAGAAACTGGTCCGGGGAATAAGAAGTTTGGTTAAGTTGATTCTAGTGATCCCACTCCTTGTTCAATTCTGTTTGCTTTCCCCATCTTTGTACACTGCTCTTGATCCATGCCTGTTCTGAAAGTATTCATCAAGGTCATTGTTAGTAAGCTGTGAGTCAGTCTTAAAAAAAAAAAAAAAAAAAAAAAAAAAACCTCATCTATTTCAGTGAGCAAATGGATCTGATCCCTTAAAGAGGCCCACCAGCGGCTGAGCGGTAAAGTCGCTGAACACTGGTAGTTCGGTCCGAGGTTCGAATCCTGCGAACGGGCTGGCTGCATGGGCGTTTTCGTGGTTTTCCCCACGTGTAGAAATTTTGGATGCCATGAACAAAGCAAACTTTCGAATTAAGTACCTCACTGCACGTTCCGTATCACAACGGATTACTTCCGAAAATATACTTGCTTATTGCTCAGTTTTCGAAAGAATCTGAAATCCTTATTCGACAAATAAACTTGAATTCTTTGAATTTATCTTAAGTACCATATTTATATCCAGCAATATTGTTTGAATCGTCCCTATACAAACAATATATATAGACCTGTAATGACTTACACTAATCTAGAATGTATATAAATAATTTTTTCTACGGGCTGGCTGCATGGGTGTTTTCGTGGTTTTCCCCATGTGTAACGTGTATACGAGCCAGTTTCCCTTAGAAAGTCCTCCACGAAGGCATCCCTCCCCTTAGGCAGATAGCCCTAGCCATAATTAATTAAATACACCTGATCCCTTAAAGGAGTGGTTTTGTATCTCTAGTGTGTTGCATTGCTCCACAATGCTGATTGGTGCAGCAAGTTTAATAATTTACACAACTTGCCAAACTACATTTGAATGCCATGGTATGTAGTTGTGGCTCAATTTTTTCTGAGTGCATATATATATATATATATATATATATATATATATATATATTTTTTTTTTTTGCAACAGAGTGTATATAACTGTGAAATATTTTATTATTTCTTTTAGAAGATCTGGAAATTAAGTTCAGCATGTTACAAAATATTTTACAAAAATAATTAATTTTTTTTTAAAGATTTATTCTTAAAAGTAAAGCTAAATGGTATAAACTTAACAATGATACTTATATAAATATAACATAAGGAACACGACAAATTTAAACTATTCAAAGAAGAATTTATTCAGAGAATTGATAACAAAGACATTTCAACAAATTAATCAGAAATGAATTTCTTCTTATGATGATCCATACATTCACCTTTTCTGTCAAGAGAACACCTCAGCCAGCATTTAATATGGTATTCAATGACTAAATAGGTTACACTAGTATAAAAAACCATCATCTTCATTAAACTGTGGCTGAAATTAAAAAATATATATATTATTCAAACTGCTTCATAAAAATATGTATGTATATCAGTATTTTGAGGATTTTCTGTTATTCAACTACTACAATTACAAAACTGACAAAATTTTTATTTCTCAAGACAAAAATGCATAATGAAAAGGAAACAAGGTTTTATTTTTATATAAATAAAATCTTTCAGTATTTAGATTTTCTCATTTAGGAAAATTTCTATTATTTCTCCGAGTTCAAAAAGTTCAATAAACTTTTTTTATTGCTGACACATTGAACTGATGTATGGTAGGGCAAGTCATGATATTCAGCTTTGATCTCTAATAAAAAAACTGACAATGATTAAGTTCACCAGAATGAATAAAATTTATTGCTGACACAACTGGTTCAGCATGACACGACAGATAGAGGTGTTTCTCAGAAAGAACCCACTGGTGAGTAATATAATGAATTATCAGTCTTGAGCATTTAGCTTCTTTACATGCCATAAAAATTTTCTATTCATTTTCATATTTTCTTTTAGTTGTTCCATTCATATTTTTACCACCATCACTTGTAACACATTTTAACTGATTCCATTGCTAATTGTACTGAGTTAGAGTAGTTCCTTGAAGATATTTTTGCCTTTAGTTATTCCATGAAGACTATTCATAGATGCTAATTCCTTGGTCACCTTAAACTCAGTATTGATCCCTCAAATAAACAGCAAAAATTAGGTAGCATTCATAATATCTGTTGACTCACCAACTGTTATTCAACTACTACAATTACAAAAACCACTTGAAATTTTTTGCCTTTTCTAGTAACTGACTGTTGATATGGCTCCTGATGCCAACTCTTCTAGCTATTGTTTTTGCTGGAAGATTTCTTCCATAATTTTTAAACTTTCATCAATACCTAGCTTTTCGTCAACACTGCAGTAGTCGTAGTGGAAATATGTCATGCCATCCTTTATTTCCTTAATGTTTTCTACTTTCACTTCTAACTCAACTGAACTTCCTTTGGATTCTTTGAGGATATTTATGAACGTTTCAAGTTTGGTAATTTTGCTCTTCATGTCTCTTTGGCAATTTAGTTGTGTTAATTAATTATATATATATATATATATATATATATATTGCTTTAAATGAGCAATAACCTCCAGCTTGATAGACCACTTATTATGGACTGTTTTCTGCTCATGAACATACAAATTTATTCTCTCGAGTATATTCAAAAAATGTCGCTAGAGGGCTGTTTTACAGAGGTAGATAGACAAAACTGATAGATTGAAACAAATCTATTTTCTCTGGGCACATTTCTTCAGCTACCACTATCAAACATGATTTAACCAATTCAATATGGGTAAATAGCTTCTCTTTCATAGCTAATAAATGAGCTATTTGTTTGACTTCGGTTACAACTTCATTATAATTTTTTACTTTTAAGAATAAATTGTGCTGCGATGTAGAACTCTTTTTTAAACTTTCCAATTTTAGCAAGCATTTACTTCTGTGAGTTTTGAATACTGTATTACAGCGTGGTCCAACCCTGCCCCGCAGGCAGCCCTCTTACTCATTTTGTTGGCAGTTGCCCTTCTTTATTGGGAAAAAAATGTCAGTTAAATATTTGGAAATATTTGGAAAAACTAAAGACCCTTCTTACTGCATTAAATAATAAATAACAAATATTATATTAAATAATAAAAATCATAAGGCTCAGACAATGAAAATTGTTATAAATATTGTAAATTTAATAAGGGGAGGCAAAGCATTTATTACATTTGTAGACAGTTTGGATGTTGAGTATGGTGACATTTCATTGTACTGTCAAGTGCGCTGGGTAAGTGCTGGAAATTGTCTGCAACAGTTTCTTGGGTTGAGGAATAAAATTCTTGCTTTTCTCAAAAAAGAAAACTTTGGGCACTAGTATCAAGAAAAATTATAAGAAATCCAGTTTTTACATAATCTTGCTTTTCTAACAGATTTAACAACCCATCTTTGAAACTACAAGGCAGAAAACAAAATATAGCCCAGCTTTATAGACATATTGAAGGCTTTTGCAAAAAAACTCAATGTAATGCAAATTGCACTGAAGGCAAATAATATGGCACAGTTCCCATTTTATCAGAAATGACACAAATGAACAAATAAATGACAAAGAAGAAAATGACACAAATGTTAGTATGTTTTATGAAATAATTATAGATATCAAGAAAGAGTTCCAGAATTTTGACTCCCTAAAAATAAAACTTCCATTGTTAAACAACCCCATGGAGATTGAAGTAAGTGAGGTGACTTGAGACCTTCAAATGGAAATTTGCGATCTTCAGGCAGATCCGAAATCAGGAAATTTGCGATCTACAAGACTAAAAAGTGTGATGTCACAAACCATTTCTGGAAACTGATTTCTAAAGAACATTTTCCCAAACTGCATAAATTCTCTTTGCAAATGAGTTTAGCAGTACACAAGTGTGTGAAAGTGCTTTTTCTGCTCTTAGACAAATTAAATCAAAAACTAGAAATTGCATTAAAAGTGCTTCACTGTAATCGAGCCTGAGACTTTGCCTTACTGAAATTCCAATGGACATTGATAAACATGTACCAAAAAAGCAGTGACAATCATCACATTAATTTCTAGACTGTAAAATAAAGTGATATACTAAACCAGTGACTAGTGATTTATATGTAATTTGTTTTCTTTCTTTAATGTCTCTGGCCCTCACTTTGCTACACTAACATTTGAATGGCCCTCGGTTAACTAAAGGTTGCGCCACACTGCTGTATTACATACTTAGATTGATATTGATGATGTATATTGCATTCTTTCAACACAGCTTTTATGTCATTACATAATAAATACAGTCAAAAGTCGTTAATTCATACACCCTTAATCCGGACCTCAAAGCTATAACTTTCCGCACATGCGTGACCTTTACGGCTGCGCATACGCGCGTGCGCATGCCCACAATACGTTTATGCATGCACGTTTAATGTATAACGGATGGTATAAGCTAAAATTATCTAATTATCTATTTCAGTTAATGTTGCAGATTGCATTGTTCCTTAATCTTTGAATTCGAACCGGCTTATTATTTTTTGCAGACGGTTAGAGCAATTTTATAAAAGTAAGCTTGAACTTTCGATTATGTCAAATAGAATTTCCGATGCTGGAGCTCCCAAAGGATATACAAAGCGGGAGTATGTTTCGATGTGCATCAAACAAAAAGTGTAATTGCTGCAAAAAATGGATAAAGGCATATCCTTTGTTTCTCTAACCATTCCGAAATCTGTTTATCAATTTCACCCTGCTCTGCGGCGGCGGGGGGGGGGGGGGATGCCGCGGCGCACAATGAATTGGAAGTTGATCTATCAGCACTATCCTTATCTTCAGGGCAGACGTTTTTATTTTATTTGGCTTATAATTCCTTACTAAATGTAGTATTTCATCTCGATGTACTCCGTCTTTGATATGATTTAAATCAAATTCCTCGTCATTATAATTTGCTTCCGATAGTGAAGAAAGTGACAGAGACGTTATTGAAAACGAAAAAATTTCGATTGACAAAT
The DNA here is from genome assembly GCF_044657685.1 of Stegodyphus dumicola. NCBI lineage: Eukaryota > Metazoa > Arthropoda > Arachnida > Araneae > Eresidae > Stegodyphus > Stegodyphus dumicola. Next base: position 167,030,213 of record NC_140771.1, on the reverse strand, counting down.
TAGTCGGTATTCTCGACACAGCAATTATAGAACTTGAACAGTGGAACTTTGTAATTGAACAAGAAATTATGTTTGTTTATAGAATTAAAGAGAAAGTATTATCACATAAAACGAAGCAACTTAAACAACTTACATTCAAAGAAATGTTTAATAAAGTAAACAAATAATTAAGCTTTTTTTTTTTTTTTTTACTAAATTTTGATATCCTTTAGATCATAACTGTTCTTTATTTCATAAATTACGGTTTCATATTTTTAATTTTATAATTTCTGCATGCCATCTTACCAGATTTAAACTGATGATCTATAATCCGGAAAAATCGATAATCCGGAATCGCCGAAGTCCAGACAAGTCCGGATTAACGACTTTTGACTGTATAATACTTTATCATTTAATTCTATAAGGAAAAAGTTTACACCTCATTCTGCTTTAAAAGCATAACATTCAAAGTCCATTTTTTCTTCTTATCTGGTTCTTGAGGATAGCACCAGTTTTGCTATTTTAGGATTTAAGCAAGAAGATTGTAATATCGAATTTGTATAATCCTCTGACTTTTTTGGGAGGAGGAGGTGAAAGGAGCTCACAGTGTACATAGAAAAACAACAGTGGCAATAAATAAACAAATAAATAAAAAGTGTGTATTGCATTGAAAAAGAATGAAAAAAAAAAATAGGTGCATTGGATGCTTTGTTGAAACAGAGGAAATGATAATAAAACAAACGTTTCTCTCCAGTCAACGAGTTTCTAACTTTTTGGTAGCAGTGTAGCTAATCAGCAAGTAACTGAATTTTCATTAATAGTCTCTTTTTCAAATACTCTATTTTTTGAAGACACAAATTATAATTTTCAGTCTCACTTATACACAGTATATATTGCAAACTCCCATATTAGTATGCTAGTGCATGTGTTGACTAACACTCATAATTTGTTATGTGTAGATATAAATATACATACAGGTACATATAAATTCTAAATTTATTGCATGCTTCTTTTATTTTAAATTAAAGAATTAAATTAAACAAACCTAAAATATGAATATATAAAAAAAGTATTGTAACAATAACAGAAACTTGAATAAAATAATGAATGTGTTATTAGATATTATACATATAAAACAGAAATGATGACTAATAAAATCTCTTAAATAAACTACAGAAATTAAATTAATATTTGCTAATTACAAATTCATAATACTTAACGGCCACATTTTTTATTTAACCGAATATATATTTGTTCACTAATCTCTTTTATTTTTAAATGCAATGCATTACTGAAACTGTTTTTTGAAATTTTAATAAATGCTCATTATTGACAAACATTTTGCTCTTTGACACACATGCAGAATTTCCACTTTTCATCATTCTGTGATGCAACAGAATCTGACTTTAGCATTTACACCTTAAGAGTATCATTTGGGCCTATTAGTCTTAACATCACACTGTTTCTGTTATCAGTCTACTGGCTTTCAGATGTAAAAGTCTTAACTTAACTTAACAGGGAAGCTTGATTGTAATTAAGAAAGCATCATCAATCATACTTTTCCCTTTTACGAACTTGCAAATAAATTTTGCTAGTGATCTTTGGCTACATTTATGACTATCCTATCTGAAAACAGCTTATTTAACTATTTTTAAAAACAGCTTAAATAAACTAGCTTTATTTAAGTCTGAACCTACCTTTTCTGTGAGTTTTGAAGTTTGTCTGTGAGATTTGGTGTCCTTTTCTGTGTATATTAGTATATGAATATAAGAAAATATTTACAGTATTTAAAATAATAATTGTTGTAAAATTATTTAGATTTTTATCAGAGGAAACACGAAAAGTGAACAACGCCCTTACTGGCACTCAAACTCTAGATCTTCCAGTTGCTAGGCAGACATGTTTTTCAGTTACACCATGAAGGCACATGCTAAGGTGGGAGGAAAATCCTTACACTAAAAATGGTAAATTAATTTTTTGAATATTGAAGGTAGAATTAAATTGACAGCATTTTGAATTATATACAGAAACATAATTTTCCCCACAAAAACAGGGAAGCCTGATTGTAATTAAGAAAGCATCATCAATCATACTTTTCCCTTTTACGAGAAAAGTGATCTGAAACAGAGAAACAAATTTTGCTAAAAATTCATACAGGAAACTTTAAATGTGACATTTTTTTACTCAACGCTGACGGCATGTGCCTGGAGGCCCTTTTGCTTTTGGGGAGGTGAGGTTGGCTCCACTTTGTACAGTAAGGAGTCAAAGAATGACAGCATTAAATAATAAATAATTTACTTCAAATTATAAAATTTCAAAATCGTACCAGAACCTTCTAACATGGATCAACATTTTATTATAATTAGTATTAAATCATAGCTATAGAAAAGTTTTCTACTTATAGTCTCCTGCCATCGTCTTCCTCATACAAAAATTATACAGAATCACTTATTAGAAACAATTTTTCAATGAATTGAATGAATAGGTAATGAGTATCCAATTTTATATATTTTCCAAATACATAAACAATACTTAAAATTTTTTCTCTTGAAAGCTATGAATATTTATGTATATGATAGCATCAGTTTCATGTCTGGCAACATCATTTTTATTTTATGCCCATTTTTACTTCCCATAATTTTACATCAGATTTTCAAGCTTGAGTAGAATATAATTTGCTTACTGCATGCCATCTTCTTAATTATCTTTAAGAAATATGCTTTCTTTTACTAGATGATATTCAAATCTGATTTCACTTATAGTATTTATCTTCATTTTTATAAAAGCCAATAAAATTGCAGAAGCAAAATAAAAATATACTGAGAATTTTTCATATTTTCTACAAAATCATTTAAATATTTTCTGGCTCCTAACTGTTCCACCTGGATCAATGTTTTTCAAAATTAAAGCTGTAATTAATCCATATGTGAATATACAATGCATATTTTATCATCCAAATCACACTATTATTTAAATTCTATTTATATTGCTTATATTTCACTTGAACTTTCCTCCAGAATAAATGTAAAATCATTTGGAATTTACTGCCTTTGTTAAAATTTATAAGGTACTTCTTCCTCCTTCCAGCATGCCTGTTACGTCATTAGCTACACCTACACACCTTAGCCCTCTAGCGGCATTTTCTGTATATACTTAGAAAAAGAATAAAATTATTTATTAGTGGAATACAGTCTAAAAATAGTGGTCCATCTTGGACAAAGATCAGTACCCATTCAAAGTGACAAAAATAAATGCCCATTAAAAGCAGCAAAAATAAATGCCCTTTCAAAGCTGCAAAAATAAAATGGATAAATTAAAGTAACTAAATCGCCAAAGAGACGTGATAAAAAGCAGAATTACAAAACTGGAGACGTTCATGAATAACTTCAAGGAAATCGAAAGAAGTTCAGTTGAATTAGAAGTAAAATTACAGAAGGTCAACAAATTAAAAGTTGGCATGACTTACCTCTACAACGAATACTGCAGCATTGATGAAAAGCTAGATATTGATGAAAGCTCAAAAAGTACACAAGAGCTGGATTCATCTCTGAATAATATGGAGGTAAGAATTAAATATCTTCTTTCAATGATTAAATTAAATAATGCTTCAAAACGTACAGATGGTGGTAACATACTGAAATGTTACCAACAACATACTGAAAGTAATACTTCTGTAATGTAAAATTACCTGAAATTCCACTGCCAATATTTACGGGAAATTATGAAGACTTCAGTAGCTTTAAACAGCAATTTATTTCTTTAATTGGGGATAATAATAAACTGAGCAATTTACAAAAGCTCCATTATTTAAGGGCCGCCCTAAGGGGAGAAGCGAAACAAATAGAAACAGATCAAGATAGTTATAATTCACTTTTTAAAGTTCTTGAAGAAGCTCATTTTGAAAATAAAAGAGCAATTGCTGATTATCATATACAAAATATGTTAAATCATGAAAAAATCAACAATAAATCCCCAGGGAATTACATCATTTGTTGGATAATATAAAACGTAATTTGCACACATTGAAGGTTCCGGAATTTGAACGAAGTAACTTATCTGATGCTATATTAATGAGTATATTGCTTCAAAAAATTAATAAGAAAATGTGTAAACAATTCGAGTTGACATTAAAAACAAAAGAAGTACCTGCTTTAGATGAATTCTTAAGCTTTCTGGAAAACAGAACTTTAGTTTTAGAAAGTTTGTATAAAAACGCTAATCAGAAACCAGTGCTGCGTAAAAATATTCTTTCAGATCAAGGGAATATAAAACCTAAGAGTTTAATTGTAAGCACAATTAGAAAAAATATGAAACTCTATTCTCTGTGATGTGGAACATTCTTTACACAGATGTTCTAAAATCCTTAATATGAGTGTCTCAAAACATAACCAAATAATTCAAGAATCGAAGTTGTGCCAAGATATGTTTTAAATTGCATAAGGGACCAAATTGCAAGTCAACCTTTACATGTAGAATTTGTAAAAATTGCGATCATAATAGTTTAATTCATAGTCAATCAAAACAGAAGTTTCTCAGACTGTTTTAAATGAGTCATCGGCAATTGCCGCCGAGAAGAATGAAAAAGATTCCCTATCTGCCTCAATTGCGCAACAGTCTACGGAAGTGTTAGGTGACATATTAACCAACAAACAAAAGTAAATAAACTGGGTTACTATGTGCGGTATCATTATTTGTTGAAACGTGTGGGAAAAAAGTAAAATTAAAAGGGATATTGGATTCTGGAAACAGGTGCAATATATTAACTACTAAAGCGGCTGATGCTTTGGAACTGAATAAACAAAAAATAAATACAACCATAACGGTATAAGTGGAGGTGAATATTTTGTGAAAAACAAAACAACCACAACAATCTCAAATGAAAATGGTGATTGGTGTAGGACTTCATCCTCTTTTTATTTTACTTGCTACGGGGCTTACATCTACAAATAAAATGGATATTTCTAAAATAGATTTACCAAAGAAAACTAAACTAGCAGATCCCGCCTTTCATATGCCTAGCAAAATTCAGGTATTATTGGGGTGTGAATTATTTTTTGAATTGTTAAAAGCAGATTCAGGTCATTTGATGGTTCACTGTTGTTAAAAAATACTGTGTTTGGTTATTTAGTGACAGGTTCGATCAAAAATTCAAATTCTTATCATTTTTTGTCTTAAGCATTCCTAATTTTTCATGTCTCAAGCATAAAAACAAAAACAAACAACAACACACACACACACACACACACACACACAAAAAAAAAGCTGGTGGACAATAACTCATCACCACAAGGAGTTGGCAGTTAAGTCCCCTAATCCCCAGTTGCTCTTTAAAAACGGGGTATATAAGGATTTTCTCTGCCATCCAGCATGCCTTCATGGTGTAATGGTAGCACACTCGGCATGCATTCAAGAGGTCCAGGTTCAAGTCCTGGCAAGGGCCCTGCATATTTTTCACATCTCCTGCTTCAAAATAACCTAATGATTCTATAAATTTCTTGGTTATTTTCAGTAACTCTGCCTACATGGACAAATCTTTCAGTTTTAAAAGAATTTAGGGAATGGAGATGCATACAGTATCTTTTTTAGGGTTCAAATATCCCTGTCAAATTTAGTCTAAATTAATTGAATAATCTACAACATGAAAATTAAATATGATAAATAACCTAGCAGTCAAATTACCTAAAACCTGGCATTTTGACATTTGACATTTTTTGGTCTATTTTCATGTATATGAAATTGTATATGTATTCATTTATATGAAAATTACATACGGCTTTTTATAATCTTCATTAAAAAATGGTTTTGCCACATTACCTACAAACTTATGATGCAAATGACAGTCATTCTCAATTTCCATAGTAAGTAATCTGTAAAAATGCCTTTACTAGCATTTAATAGACACTCATGCTTGGTAACTGCTGCACCATGTTTCTTAGCAAAACATCTCAAGTAGATAACCTAAATCAGCAACTTCTGCATACATGAGAAATGAGGCGTAATCTCAGATGCATATACGTAGCTCGGGCTAGTCAACATATTTTATTTAATATTGAAAAATTGTTTAGAAATACATTTTGGAATAATAAATATCATATATTTCAAGAGAGTAATTATATTTACTCTGAAATTTCTTTGTAAACAATGTCAAGAACAGGTATAGGCAGAAGTGAATGGGGCAACAGATGTTTAGCATTTATTGTAGAAGTATATAGTCCTACCGCACTAACTGTGCAATTCTATCTCAGTTTTGAAGGAAAGCGTTCGGGGGTCCAAGGGTCTCTCACCCCCCTTTTCTCCAACACCAAACTCTCGGGAGTTCTTTTGGCTTGTGCTGTATTTTGAATGCCTCACCACCACACAAATCATTACACCAGAAGACAGAAAACCATCAAATTTAAGACTGAATAAGGAATTTAAAATGGCATTCTAAATGCATTTTTCTTGAAAGATTTTTTTTCCCCCCCTCCTACGGCTTGATATGTAACATGAAAATTCAGTGCAGTTTACTGGCATGCTATATTATCAAGAAATCCTGAAAATGACTTTCAGGCAGTTTAGACTTTTTTTTTTATTATGCTTTATTTTTTCAATGTCATAAAAGTATAAATTTTTGCCCTTTTCCATCTGTATTAATATTTTTTAACTTCTAAATTTATGTCACATTTTCTGCAATTCTGTATTGTTTATATAATTTTAAAATTAAATTGCATAAAAGCATATTAATTTCAAATCACAAAATTTAATTAGATTACATGTATGTTGCTAATAATAAAATTTTGATTCATGAAATGAAGATTATTAATTATGCTAGAATTGGTTTCTTAATTTTAATTAAACTTAACTATTATATGAAATGTAAATATTTTTTAAATCAAAATGATGTCACCAAATATTAAATGTATGTTGCTAATAATAAAATTTTAATTCATGAAATGAAGGTTATTAATTATGCTAGAATTGGTTTCTTAATTTTAATTAAACTTAACTATTATATGAAATGTAAATATTTTATAAATCAAAATGATGTTAAAATTCTTTATTACAGAAAAAGGTCATCTATTCTGAGAAATGTCCAAAGGTTTTATTATAAGAGCTTATTTATGTTACAGATTATTTTATAATTTAGACAAGGATACAGAATTCTATTTGACAATAAAATTTTAATTTATTCTTTTTGATCCCCAAAGAAAATTTTGTCTATTTTATAATGTTGACAAATATTTCTAAAATTCTAATCTGGAATTCTAAAAAAGTTTTACCTTATTCCATTAAAAAAAAAAAAAAAAAAAAAAGAAAAAGAAAAAAAGAAAAGAAAGAAAGAAAAAGATTTTCTATAAACTGGATGTAATGTTTTCGGTAGATTCTATTATTTAATACCTCCATCAAATATTTACACTCTATAGAATCTTTAATATAATTTTACAGAAGATATATCCTTGAAAACATTCATTATTTTTAGTCACTATTAAGTAGTAGCATTAGTCACTTTCAAGGAGTTGAACAAAAGACACAATGATCTGAATATAAGGACCAAAATCAATTTGTTAAACCATTATGACCAACTCCCAATAGTGAGTCAACAAAATACTGCTTTTAAGTTAAATATTTCTCAACCTCTCCGATCAAAGATTTTGAGGAACCATGGAGATATAATTTGCAAATCAAAATAAAATTGAATTAAAAACATGAAAGAGATGCATAGTGGGAATGATCACAATGTAAAAAAAGTACTGAAGATTTGTTTTACAAATATTCTTGAAAAATATTTGGGAGTTAAGTGTTGCTTGATGTAGCAGAAAGCTGAAGAATTAGCCATAAAACTTTAAAAGGTGATTTTTGTAGCATCAGATGGCTGATTTAGTTGACTGAAAAAAGGTCAAAATATTGTTTATAAATGCACTAATGGTGAAGAAAAAAATGTTAATTGTTGCAAGAATAAGGTTGTCAAAAATGGCCTAAGCCTTCTATGACACACTGTCCTGAAAACACTTAGAATGCCAATGAAACATGTTTATACTGAAACATGTCTATTTTTAATGCCAATGAAACAGGTAAGGCAATGAAACACACAATTCTGGACGCATGATTTTTATGCGCTATTTCAATGGCTGTCACCAAATATGTTTCTGGAGACAATGTATCCCATCATATGCAATGATCACAATTTGAGTGCAGGCATCACAGACATATATCTGACATGTCAGAGATATGTTTCCCTGGATAAATGGACTGGGGCAGATGACACAAACTAGCAGAGATACTTCTTTGGACATATAGACAGGGCTTTATTGACATTTGCATGGCACATAATGAAAATTGTGCTTATAAAAAGTACTGAAGTTGTATATTTGTCAGCAAATATCACAGCCATAATCCAACTATATAATTAAGGAATTATTAGAGTGATGAAAGAACATTATTTTCCTGAAATGAGCATGTGTTCTAGATAATATACACTGATGAGCCATTACATTATAACCACCCTGTCAATAATATGTAAGATCACCTTTAACCCTCAAAACTGCTAGCACCCATCATGGCATTGACTCCACAAGGTGCTGATAAGTAGTCTGAGGTATCTGATACCAAGCACTCACTAACTGGTCTTGCAGTTCCTGCACATTGCGAGTGGGTAGTGTGGCAGCATGAATTTGGTTCTTCAGGTGGGATGACAAATGCTCTATTGGATTAATGTTAGGCGAATTTGGATGCCAAGACATGAATTGAAATTCACTGGAATGTTCCTCAAACCACTCCCTGACAATTCGACACTAATAACAAGGTGCATTATCCCATTGGCAATCACCATCCCCCCGCCGGAAATACTGTTGTCATAAATGGGTGAACCTGGTCTGCAATGATGTTCACGTAGTGCACAGATTTCAGAGATTGTTCTATGGGGATGGCTCTTTAATGTGCTCCAAGAAAACATTGCCCACATCATAATACCCTTGCCACTGGCTTGTCTTCATCCAACTGTGCATCAGGGAGCCAGAGTTTTGTTGGAAATTGCTGTATTAGCACACACCCTTCGATGTGCTGGACCAGAAAATAATACGATGCAGTGGACCATGCAACTTTCTTCCATTTCTCTAATGTCCAATTCCAATTTTCTTGGACCATTGCAGATGCAGCTGGTGATTTTGTTCCTGGGCATGGCCACTGTTATAGATGGAGGGTGGTCATAATGTAATGGCTGTTTAGTGTAGATGATGTGGATATATAGTATGGATGATGTGAATATATATACTATAGATGCAAAAGAATTAACAAGGAACACTTGCCATCTTGATGCTTTGCATTTGCTGAAGATGTCTTGGAACCACATTTCAGAGAGGAAAAAAAAAAATTAGTAAGGAACTTGCTGAAGATGTCTTGGAACCACATTTCAGAGGGAAAAAAATCAAAGAAAGAACTTTTTTAAGCATGTCAACGTTTTAATAAATTATAAAATACATGAAGTTGAAGAAAAATTAAAAACAAATTGTCCAGCTAACTTGAATTGCCAGGAGTTTATTGCTTGCGTGGATACTGATGAAAAACTCAAGTTGCTGCATCAATGAGAAAACAAAATATTTGTCAGCGGTGTTTTGAAACAAATCCAAGGACATTATCTGATAAACTTTCTGAAGAAGAAGAAAATGGTGAAATCGCTAAATTTCCTACAAATAATTAAGATGAGAAATGCCCAATGAATATTAAGATTAGGCATGCAGCATCGACCAAATAATTTCCACATGCATTATGAATATAAACTTTTGCGTATCCTTTGCAGATAATCAACTATTTAGGCTTTTTTTTCCCCCCAAAGTAAAATGCTGTTAAAATAAGTATTTATATGCCTCTTACAGTTATATTAAATTAGTTAAATTTGTTTGATATTTAGCAGAATATTTTTCTCATTACTTAGTGTTATCATTCATTTAACAGTCTTGGATAAATGTGATCACATTATGCAGTATAAAATAAATATCTCATGCATCACCAGGGTTCATAGCCACATTTTAGTTGAAAAAATAAGCACCTATAAGCACTTTTCAAGCACATTTTAAGAAAAAAAATAAGCACCTGTATAATTACATTATACACAACTGCATAACCTTAAAAATTAGACTTGTAATTTAAAATATGAGAAATGCAGTATTTATTAAGAGAGAATAAGCATTACCTCAACCATGGGAAATAATTACTTTTTTTTTTTAAAATTTTAATTAACAGTTCAATTTACAGAACTAGTTTACAATGAGAGAAAAAAAAACTATGCAGAACTAGCCTATATTACAAGATTTAATGATGAAATTTCGGTTCAAAATATAGAAAAAAATTAATAATAAGGCATATTTACTGTATTCGATTGGAACCTAATAATAAATACAATTTATTTTTCCACTCATATTGATATTTAAATAATTTAAATCTAAATTCTGAACATTTTCTAAATTTTCATTGTATTCAGTTTTCCCTTAACAGATATTGCAAGCAAAGTAATTTAAGTAAAAAGAGGAACATTTCTGAAATCAGAAGACAGAAATTTGCTTCATGCAGTCATATCCTTTAACAGTAAAAGCTTAACTAACCCACATACTTGAAATTGGCCAATATTCGGACAGTCGAGCGTAACTTGAAAAAGAGGAGCAGGGGGGGGGTAGACTGTAGCCGCTCTTTACATTTTTCCACTAAATAAATGCTTTTGACATTTCGATATGTGCATCATATAAAAATAAACTAATAGAACTGAAAAATATTCTGCTTAGCAAGCACAGTAAAACTCTTTTAAGTGTTCATAAACACATCTCAGACAGAACAAATTAATTATCTCTGCAAAATATCGCAAACGTTATTGCACAATACGTGCGCCGTAATTCTACCCTATGTGATATTACGCAATCGGAATCAACAGCTGCCGGTATTAGGAGAATAAAGAAGTAAATAACTGGGGTGTTTTTCATTCTAATTTTCAACAGATGGTGTTAAATTTCCGGAATAGAATTATTTTTCGCTTGGGTTGGTAGACCGCAGAACTTTTAGTCCTATTCAATCCAGATTGGAAAGTGACAAAAAAAAGTCCATCACTTGTTTTGCAGCGAACTGCAATGGTTTCAATATTCGAGATTTTGCAGAGAAAGGGGAGTACTTTATAATGTATTGGCCAAAAAAATGAAATTATTTTGACTATTCGATTACTTTCCTTTTATTTAAGCCATTCCGAATATTATTCCTTAGAAAGCTAATCTGTGTGAAAACACAACCATTTTTGCAAGTTTACTATACTTCAGCAGTTACTGCAACTATGTTATTATAAACATTCATACATATGCTCATAATATAAGCATAACGATCATAATAAACACGAATATGAACTGACCAAGCGGAACGAGAATGCAAATTATTAAGATCTTGATAGAAATTCAAGCGTGTGTAATATTTGGGTGGGAGGAAAAGAATGCCAAATGTAACAGAATTCTACTGCTTTTGCAATTCTTTGACCAATAGAACGACGAGCACCTGTCTGTACTCTTCGTGCACACCAAAGGTTATGTTAATGCAGAGAAAGGGGGAAAAGCTATTTCCGGGAGTATGATTCACTATTTGACATTCTATATTAAGAAGAAAAGTTGTTTATTTAGTTTCGGCTTTGGTGCCGGGAAAAATAGCGCGTTCATTAAAAAAAAGCACTAAAAGCAAAAAATAAGCACTAAAAACAAAAAAATAAGAGCTTTAAAGAAAAAGTAAGGACCTATAAGGGCCTTTATATTTTATTTTCAAATATAAGAACTTATAAGCACTTATAAGGACCGCTACGAAACCTGATCAACAATTAATGATACGGTCCTCTGTTTTTGATTTTTATTTGCAAATGACTGAATTTTACCACAAACTGAAAACAGGACTACCTTTTCAAGGTCTTGAAAGGGAAGAGAAATATCAAGAAATATCTGTGTTTTTTCAAGTTAATAAATGAGAAGAATCATTAAGAATAATTCAAAACTATACACATAAATATTTAATAAATTAAATAAAACATACTCACTGATCTTAGGGAAGTCAATAATTTTACACTTTGAAGCTTTTTTATTCCAACTATCACATGGTTTTATTTTGTTTCTTCAACCTAAATAAATACAAATAAACAAAATGTATGAGAAAATTTTTTTTCATATAAATTTTGGATATAGAAATAATTAATGTACATAGACATATAATGAAAATGTTTAATTGATTAAGAATACAATAAAACTTTACCATTGGATGACAAAATAAAAAAATAAAATAAAAAAAAAAAAAAAAACAAGTATCATCATTAAAATTAAACAGTACATTTAAATAAGCAAAAGACAGTCTGATATCGCTGCACAGCAAATTTTGAAGGCACATCAGTAAGTACTCTAATAAAAGAACTAATGTAACTACATTTGTACCACTTAATCTAAATTTTTAATATTTTATTGGTCATATGGTTACCTCTGATGTGACTACCCCCCCCCCCCCCGAAAAAATAAAAAAGTCCTGTGAAAGCCAGCTGTGAAATAATCTCAGTTTAGGAAATACATTAAGAATTTTATGTGGAATTTATTAACAATCAAAATAATAATACCATTAATTTAAATAAATTATTAGAAGCTTTTTGCAGAGCATCACAAATGAATTTGTGATATTCCATGAAAATATTTGACAATGACCAACCACTGATACTCATAATATTCTGAAACAAAATTTCTGATAATGGGAATTTAAGTTCAGATTTCTTTACAAAATGGCTTTATTACATTATTATAGACAGAACAAAGAAAGGATTTAATTAGCTGTTCTGAGTTACCTTCCATCTCTGAAGAAAGAAATGAACTTCAAAGTAAGAAAGAAGAGAGGTAAAGACATATTTTACAATGAAAGCCAATGATGTAGCATGGCATAGCTGCTAAAAAGCACTGTGAGAAGACCCCAGATGATTACTCTTTACTTTAGAAGAAAAAGATATGTAACCGTGTAAATGTAATGAAATACATGCTTTTCCTTGACATTGTTATAAATATTTTTTTCTACCTTTTATTGCTAAGAATACCTATCATGAGCTATCAAAAATAGCTTCACTGCAATTAATTTCAATAGATGATATTCTGTTCTATCATAATATTTCATTCTTAAAAAAAATGAGTAAAGAAAATTTTAGCAGTATAGAAAGTTACAGTGTTACCAATAATCCTTTTTTGTGATTAACTTGATTATTATATTCAGAGATGATAGCAATATATATATATATATACATATATATATATATATTGTAGAGACAATTAGGTTATTTTTTGAAAGCAGGAGAGATGAAAAATGAGGAATGCCCTCGCAGGGACTTGAACCACGGACCTTTCAAATATGCACCGAGTGTGCTGACTATTACACCACGAAGGCAGGCTAAGAAGGTGGGAGAAATACCTTATAATATATATATACAATAATCAAGTGAAATAAAAAGTGAAAAAAAAATTGATTCTAATGAGGATTATATTCAAATCAACACTGATGACACAAATTACCTACAATTACTTTGTTTAAAATTACAAGATGCTAAATTATTGGAAATGTTCAGAAGCTTATAGATTATTTTAAGAAACTTTTATGGATGAATTTATAATATTAAACTCATACTCTTATGAAAGAATTAAAAAAAAAAAAAAAAGGCTTAACAACCAGGTCCATGTGTAATGGAACTGGTAAGATATCTCACATGAAGAAATAAGTATATTTACAAGGTTGATTTTGAATGCAGCTGCATTTCCAACAAATATAAGAGAATACGGTACTTTTCCGTTTCGCCGGCGCAAGCGATAAAGACGCCAATAATGGTACAACCGATGCCAAACGGAATATTCTCGCTGGTAACCTTTTACGCCTCATTCAAATAGTTCAGTTTTATGTCAAGGCCATTTTCGGCAATTTAATCAATTAGGATGCAATCACAGCGCTTACCCGAAGCCGAAAATATAGAAAAGGTAAAGTCAAGGGCTAAATTCATCAATTCTAATGAGAATGCATTAGCAAAGTAAAGCACTGCAGTTTTACATAATTTCTGAGTAAGCTATTCGTACGAATTGAAGTATTTCTTGCATTTAAACTTGTGTTCCAAATTAAGATTTAACTTGAAATTAATGTAGATAATTACTGAGAGCATTATATTTTTGTAGAGTAGTATACGTGAGATGAGATCGCTTGGGGTCACGTGATATGCAGCGGCGAAACAGGATGTTGAACCATGAAAGCATAGTAAATTCTTAAATTAATGTCTTTTTATAAATTTATTGTCTTTATTTATTGGCTTTTTATATAATTTTAAGCGAAATTAAAATGTTTATGCCTTCAAAAAAAGAATTCTGAGGACTAACATTTTTTTAATATTTTTTGTGTGTATAATGTATGTTGTCGCCAATAAAGTCTGCTTGGCGAGATTTGCGCCGGCGAAACGGAAAAGTACCGAGAATACTTTTCTAAGGACTTTGCATGCAAGATTACTTTTCTATACATATATTTAAAAGACCATGCTCCTACCTCAAATAATCTGGATGCCCTATTTGAATCAAAAATCATGATAAGAATTAAAAAGATAAAAATATTCTACTCATGTAAAATTTAAACAAAATTTTATTCCATGAAAAAGAATGAGGGAAATTGTTGTACCATTTAAAAGAAAGATTCAGTTATTTAACTAACACTTTCACCTGTTAAATGCGAAATATGAATGTACATAGCTTTCTGGTAAATTCATATACTGGATATATATATATATATTATATGCTATATATATTTTGCCCCTATGCCCAAATTTTTTATATGTCCGAACTAATGCTAAGTTATGTTCAAAATGCTAACATCTGAGGAGGGTTAATAACAAAGAAAATAGAAAGGATTCATAGCAAAATTAAAATTAGTTAAATATATTTCGTAAAACTTTTAAAAACTATTACTGATATTTTAATTTAAGACTCAAAATAATGTATTGCATCTAAATAAGTGAATAGCAGGAATCATCTTTGATTTTTATTGCCTTATTACACAGCAATATTCTTAATATATACTTTTGTTCAAAACTGAAACTTGATAAAATATTTTGAATCAAATATGAATTAATTAATGTCTGTACTCAAAATTTATCATATTAAAAAACTCTAATTCTGTCTTTTGAAAATGACAGCATTATTATGCTGATCTCTCTCTCTTATACAAATGTGCATAAACTTAAAGAAAAGTAATCACTATTTATTTAAGATAACAGTGGGAAACAGTTTTAAGTTAAGAAATTACAAAGAACCCTTTTACCAAAGCAATATATCACTATATTTTAGAATACATTTGTGTGCGTACAGCTGAATGTTTAAAATATCAAAATGTTTTAAAAAATCACTAAATCAAAAAGAATAGAACACATAAAAGACTTAAACTGAAGAATGTTAAATATTAAAAAAGAAAAAAATACAAGGTATCTATAACATGCTCATAAAAGAAAAATTGCAAACTGCAAAGGCATAACTTTTCCTTTGAAGTTTTTTCATGACAGAAGTTTAAATTTTTATTAAAAGAGAAATTCTTTAAACTTTTATGAAAAACTGAAAAATAAAACTCATATTGATTATCTCACACTTGGATCAATATGGCGGGTGGAGGGGGGGAGTAACCAAAACCATTAAATGATATGAATAACTTATTTATTCATTATTTTCTTGAGTGGTTGACAGCTTTTTGCATGCTTAATGTTAAATTCTTAATCTACATGACATGGATATTTGGTGGCTTTCTTATGAGTGATAAGATCTCAGTGGTCATATAAACAAAAACAAAAAGAAAAAACACGTATTTTTTTATATGTTTGGGAGAGGCACAAATGAGCCTACAAAAGACCACACTATTTGGAAAAAGTAAATGTGGGTGGTGATTTCAAGTTATCGAGTCACTGGACCCCATTTCTTCAAAGATGAATATCGGGTACTTAACGTGTTATCATAAATATCTTAGTAGGGGTCATCAAATCTTCAGAATGTGCCTAACCATACATATAACCATTCTTTAGGCAAACATGTTCATAGCAATCTTTTAGTCAAACAACATCGCCATTTTCGTATGTGTTGTTTCTGTTGTATACCAAGTTCCAATGGTTTTTGTATACAAATCAGAATATTTTTTGCCTTAATTTATAATATTGTTGCATTTTCCTTTTTCTGCTGACACCTGTTGTTACGTTATTTTCTTCCTTCACGTTCATACAGGGTTCGTAGATTTGGAGTGAATAACGATGACACTTGATGAAGTATCGAAACACACTTTATTTAGCCAATATTAATCAGGACAGCTCCAATAACACTTTTTACAGTCGTCGAAGATCTACTCTAAACACGCTAGAACAATCAATGACACAGCCTTCACACTGTCAGGCAATAATGGTGGAGACAGCTTCACCGCAAAGCTCCCGATTCTGCTCGGTCGTTCTCGGAACTTCACACACTCTCAAGATTCTCCACGCTACAAATCGCGATGCACTCGACGACACATGAGCACAGCTTATTTACTGTGTTACTCAACGACACATAAGCACAGTGACAGGGTGATTTCTCGCCAAATGTGGCAACCCTGCCTTCCCTTGTCATTTTATGACAACCCTAAAACTGCTTTGAGGGGAAGCCATCTCACTGCGCCTTGACATTTCGTAACAATATGCACTTGTGGAATTTGTCATCAATGGGAAAAACTGCGGTAAAATTTCTACATGAATAGATAATTTTACTGCTAAATCTCTAAAGAGAACAATAAGAAGATGCATTTGGTAGATAGCCAGTATTCCCAAGGTTTTTGCAATGCTGAGTTTGCAATTCTCTGATTTTTTTTTAAAAATTTTACAATCTGAAATTTTCTTCCTACAAACCCATCTAAACGGTTTTTACGTTCAACTAGATGCATATTCTTCCTACATACAGGACACTTATAATGGCTACTAAGTAAACCTTCATTTACACACCAGTCAATTAAAGCTTTTTTCCCCTTTCGCTTCAAATCGTACAGAAACTTCAAATTAATCTTACTACATTCGGCCATTCTACTGTCTAAAGAATCAAACCAACACACACAAAAAAAAAAAACGCTTACAAAACATCCCATGATTCAAATTTCCCAGAATCATGCACCCGATTATGTCACAATAGGGTTTCCATAACATTAAACTACTCAGGCTACCATAAATGAAATAACAACTTGGCGATAAATCAAACGAAAACTTCGCCATAATACAAGGGGTACCTTAAAGTCTATACTCGAAGCACTGATATCAAACAATTAAAAATATGTGGCTATGCCTTTGATAAGATTATTCAGTTTAAATACATTGTGATAATTAGTATTGATGCAAATGACACAGATGTTGATGTTGAGAACAGATTTATTATGGTAAACAAGTGCAAAGACTCGAAGCCAATTCAATTATGCATATCAACAACATTGGCAAGACTAAATACTGTACATACTACAAATCTATAAGACTAATACATAACTAACTAATACATAAACAACCCAATATTATAAAAATCATAGTTACCAAATTAGAGGTAGCCCGACAAAGAGGATGATTTTCTATAAACTGAGTTGATAGGAGGTGAGGGAAAAGGAGTAAAATGCTACAAAATGTCATATACAATTGAAATCCATAGCATCCTTAGCTTCTAGGTTGTAGCATCTAAGGTGAAATAAGCAGATTAAATAACATATAAATTAGTCCATTATTTAAATATAACATTTCGTCAAAATGGTGTCATAGTAATATCTGACAGCACAAATTTATAAGATTTGTTAATCAGATGTTAATTAATTTAAAATTTGTTAATCAGATGATAAAAATCATGGATCATGGATTTAGAAAACTTTAGACTTTAAAAATTGTTTATTACAAAACTTTTTTTAAGTTAAAAAATATTAAAAAAACAAAAAATTATTTTATTTCAATATTATTATTATTATGTTTTACTTTTCACATGAAATAATAATAACAGCTGCTTTTGACTATTCAAAATACCAAATCTTTACTACTAAATACAATTATAATAACTAAATAAATAAAAATATAATAAAACTTTTCTTGTTTTTGTCCTTTTTTGATCACAAAATATTATTACGAACATTAAAGTACGAAAAAAGTAAAATGGAAGCAATGAAAAGAAATTAAAGTCTTTTTAAATGTTCATGTGACACTTCTTTTAATTACATCAGATGCATTCTTTTAGTTAGAGGGTATTCCGTTAAATTTACACATTTCGCATACGTTGTTTGATTTTGGTGAGATTCTAAAACTCTTCCATTCGATCGATATGAAATTGGCATATTATTGGGCTTACTACCGCAGAGAATTATGATAATTCGAAATCATATCGATACTGAGACACACTTTAATACACTGCATTTTCACACCAATACGCAAAACTCTTCCTCAGAATTTAAAATCAAAAACGCTTTCATTAGATGGAGGATTCAAAAATCAAAATAAAATACGTCGCGCCGCACAATTTACTGCAGCACTGCTTTATAGGTCTTTTGGCCCAAAGGAGAAAATTAGCTAATAGTGCGGAATTGAATTAGAAAGAAACACAGAAGACCAAAATTAAATTAGTAATTTAGAGTGTCGTTTGAATGAGCATTCAGGATTATAAAATACTCGTTCCTTGCCATTTCGCAGAAATATTATAGTAATAGGTAAAAGTATCGGGTGCTCCGTGATATTTTTGGTGATTCTTTTTTACGCCAAGAAGTAATGTTTCCAAGATGGCTGTAGACAAAAACAATGCGTGAAACATAAGTTGAAAAAATAACAAAAGTTTGTTTCGATACATCTCGTCGTCAGTATCGGATGAGTGTAGCACATACAATTCCTTTATGCAATTAATATAATCCCGGAACGGATCTTTATCTTCCTGATCCTGGCACCGGCGATGATCCTTAGGCTTGATCAAACTCATACCTTTCATACAAACTGAACATTCATACCAGGATCAATTAAACATTCATTCATAGCAGTCAATTAATAACAGCTTTCTTACCCTTTCGCTCTAAATTTTGGAAAAAAAAAAAAAAAAAAAGACTATCTTGCCAGACATAATTTTTTGCGAAGATGACGGAACAACGATTAATGAGAAGCAGCCATCTATAAAAAACAACAGTCAATAAGGCAATTAGAACTCCAATAATTCAAAATACGATGAAAATTCAGAATACCTCATTTATACTCCCTGAACATAATACGGCCGATGCTATTCACACAAGGCCAACTAGATATCTACAGGCTAAGGCTACTATAAAGGGGAGCTGAATCATCATCCATTTTGAATCTAACTTGTTGGTATTCGCTATTGGATTAGCACTGATTTCTTGACATATTTGTGGATCGATTCCGACCTAATTTTCAGAAAAATGGGTGGTTGTGCTGCACCAAATTGTTCGAATCAATCTAAAAATAACTTTAGGATGTTTCGTTTCCCTAGAAATGAAGAAAGACGAAGAAAATGGATAGTTAATTCTCGTCAAGATCAATGGATCCCGGGCCCAGGAGCGTATCTTTGTGAGGTAAGTTCAGCTTCGTATTTTTCTATAGAATGTTAGAAAAATTACTCTTCTTGGTACTTTAAAATATGTATTTTCATTTAACTGTCACTTATTGACGATCAACTGATTTTATAAGTACAAAATCAACTGCGGAATGTGTATGTGTTTGTGCAGTAAAATATCGTTGTTTCTTTTGTTATCGTGAAAAGTTTATACCGTTTGTAAAATTTGTATCATACATTTCATGTAAACTTTGTGCTCAGTTAGAAATGTGATGTGCCTTTTTCTTTTCTTTAATTTTACTGTACGATTGGTGATTTAAAGTAGCATTCTATGTTTTGATTCTGATGTATTGTCGCCAAATCGGATATTTGGCGCCAATGTTAAAAACTGGATGGTATGATCCAAATAATAAATGATTTTGTTTTTTCTTTATAGTAAGATAAATATATTCTGTATTTTTAGACATTTTTAAGAAGTTAAATATTAATTTAAATATTCGATGAATCGTTTTGATCCCATTATTATCCTTTATTGTAGTAGTAAATCTTAATGTATTTTTAACTATAGGTCCTTTAAATTTATTTTTAGTGTGTGAGCAGGAAATATGTTTTAAGTAGTTTTACAAACATAATTACTTTTTAAAAATTTTTTCTATTTTCATAAAAAAAAAAAAAAAATTTATCAGAAAATTACATTCTTAAATTAATATAATATATGTAACTGTAATTAAATACTAGTGCTTTTGATTTTAATGTTAAATTTCATGCATGCTTTTGTTAAATATGCAGGTACATATTGAAGAAAATCAATTTGAATGCTCTAGGCAAGATGGGCGTAAAAAACTCAAGCCCAATGCTGTGCCAACTCTTTTCAATGTGCCTAATCCCCCACAACTGTTGACTCCACAGCGTCTAAAAGGCATTGGTTTACCAAAGCACCGTTCAGTTACATCCAATTTTTGTAATGTATGTGTTTTTTATTTTTATGGTTTTCATAAAAAATATGTTTTTATTACAAATGGACTAAATTGCTTTATAAAAGAATCAATATATTGAAATTAAGGCATTATGTGATAAAGCTGTAATTACAGTCCCTAAGATTAGATTAAAAAATTAAAATTTTGCTGTTGTTATATATATAATTAAGTATGTACTTTGTTATTATAATCATATATTGAAAATTAGGCATATAACCTCAATTTGATGTAGTTTTTGGATAAAGGTTTTGTAGTTTTTCAAGGACAGTCATACATGGGTCTGGTTTCTTCAAATTTGCTCCTAAAAGAAAGAAACCTGTATCTGATTGCCTTCAAAGTCAAAAGAGTTTAAATCAAAATTTGTATTAAACTAAAGTTGCTTTTTTGCTTAATTTTAAATTCCAGATAAATAAAGAGAAATATGCATAAGTAAAAGAAATAATAATGAAATTAATAACTTTAATCTTGAGTAATACAATAATATAGTTATAATACATTGATTTAAATGTATATTTTAATGTCTTATATGTCTTGTCTGAATGTTATTTTTTGTTTAAAGATTTACAAAACTTATTAGGATTATTTATATTATTTATTATTAAAATTACATTAAGTATATTTTATTTATCAGCATTTTCAGGTATCCTTATATGTGTTTCATAATTTTTGCATCTTCAGGGTGGCTTGCTGCACAGTTTACCTTTATCAACTGAAGCGATTTCTGTTGCTGAACCATCTGTTGTAAGTCTTCATTTGAACAGTTATTAAATATTTAGTATTATAAACTTTTTCTAAAAAGTATTAACACTGTTTCTAAAATTTAAAAATATGTTAACGTAATATTTACTTATGTTTAAGAAGTATGAATGCTATGAACAGTCCAATGTATTTATGCTTTTTTATAAGTTGAAAGTTACTTTTAAAATGGTAATGATTATTTGTATTTATTTTTATCCGATCAGAGTTTATAATTTCTTTCACTTCCACATATTTCATATATTATAATTTCTTTTAGATTCATTTGCCACAACCTTCAGCTTCATATTTTGAAGAAATAAATTTTGCTGCCGAAGTATTTGATGTAAATTGCCATTTTGCACTTCTAAAAAATTTTAATAGTTTTTTAACATCTATTCCTAAACTGTACTATGTTTTTTTAAATGTTTCCATCTTCATAATCATGCACTTTGTTTCATTTCACCAGTGGTTGCAAATGTGTACATTACAGTACATATCAGGTGTGTTTGCAACAACATTTAGCATTACCATCTGATTAAATAACAGCTGCTAGTAAAGAATCTATGCTATGTTTTCATTTGAGCAGCTATTAAATGTCATATGTTTTACATATATTGATGAATTTTTATACGATTTCTGAAATATGAAATTGT
Organism: Stegodyphus dumicola; assembly: GCF_044657685.1. Classification (NCBI taxonomy): domain Eukaryota; kingdom Metazoa; phylum Arthropoda; class Arachnida; order Araneae; family Eresidae; genus Stegodyphus; species Stegodyphus dumicola. The sequence goes on along the minus strand of NC_140771.1, from coordinate 167,008,301 downwards.
TTGTCTTATGGTTCCTAAACAGCTGTACTATATCTGGCTGTTGTGCTATGGAATTATTTTTGAATTTTGAGTGTTAACAATTTATTATCTTTTTATGAATTATAAAATGTTATGTAAAATAATTATTTCTTAAAATGAATGTAGTTTATATTATCTGTATTTCTAAATTTCTTATATATATATTTCAGGTTTGTTTGCAAGAACAAGCTTCAACTTCATCTTGTGATAAAATGCCATCTATTTGTGAAGGATCTTATGTAAGTAGATAATTAGTGTATTATTAAATTGCTTGCTTATACAAAACATTTCTATAAACTTTTTTTTGGGGGGGGGGTAAAAGGAATGTAATTAATTTCATCAGCATTTACAAATTCTTTGTGTACATTTCAGGTTTGTTTGCAAGAACAGCCTTTAGCCTCATTTTGCAATGAAATACCATCTATTTGTGAAGGCTCTGATGTAAGTTGATAACTAATGTATAATTAAATTGCTTCCTTATATGCATTTAAAATGTTCTATAAAGTAATTTTTTGGTAAAAGGAATGTAATTAATTTCATCAATAGTTGCAAATTCTCTATATAAATTTCAGTTTTGTTTGCAAAAACAACCTTTAGTCTCATCTTGCAACCAAATTGTAATTAATTTTAATTAATTTCAACAGCATTTGTGAAGGCTGTGATATAAGTTGATAATTTGTGTTATTAAATTGCTCATGATTATGGAGATAATTGATCCCTTGAAAAGCTGGAAATAAATTTTAAAAATCTATTTTTAAGTGAAATAAATTTTAAATATTAGAAAATAAAACAAAAATAATCTAGAAAATGCTGAAAACAATAGAGTCAAATTAAAAAAACCCACCACAGTATAGGGAAAGAGACCTGGAAGTTTCATTTTTATTTTGTGGATTTATTATCTGTTTAAGTTTGGCATTTAATCCAAAGGGGCTTTGTCCCTGAAGGACTATTGTTTTCGTTTTGTATTGAAACACTATAAACGGCTGCATCACTTTTCAAATTGTTGCCACCAAATATTATACTCTGTACTATATTTAAAGAAATTATATAGTGAAGAATCTGCATAAATGCATGTATGTTTTTCGCATTCTGATAAAACAACGGTACCTAGAGCCATCAAATTTTGAATGACTTAATTCTACTGTGAATATGAATATCTGGAAGCCCGAATTTGAAATTCGGAATTTGTTTTAATATAGATTTTATATGTTGTAAAACTTTAACGAATTTTTGATTAACAAACTTGTGGATTTCAAAGCGACCAATGGCAATGTTGTACAGAAAAGACACTTTTATCTTCAGCGTGTGAGACAATGAATCGGGAATTCTGAAGATATGCTCATTTTAAAATTATCTTGCAATATTGCTGTTGAACTGAATTTTATAGTTTAAGTGCAAAAAACTTGATATTTAATAAATAAAGGTAAAACACAAAATGTTAAAAAAAAGCCCCTTTGGGTGTAATTTAAAATCTGAAACCTTTCAGATCTTTTTTGTTTGTTGTGTTTGTTCCCCCCCTTCTTTGATGATTATTCATATAGATTTTTTCTTTATTCCAGGATGTTCTTTTAAGGAATTTTATAAAACAGTAGACTGAATTGATCTCGCTTCTGCAATTCCAGAACAAAATATTACTAAAAGAACTTACAGCAACAAAAAAAAAAAAAAAAATTAATGTTTTAAAAAAATGGCATAGCACTGAAATTCAACTTCATGACCTTCAAGTACAGCATGAGGAATTGCTGAAAGGAGTGAAAACATTTCATTCAGATGAACAAATAGCAATGTTGAAAATGGTCTAACGAGGGAATACATGGAAATGTAACTATGGATGTGGAATTTGTTAATATGATTTGTAAGAAAGCAGGCGAGGTAAATACTCCCTCCTGTTGCAATATCAAAATAAAGATAATAAAATATTATTTGACTGCCCGTGGAATTCGTCTCAAGAAGCTTCTTCAAAATAAAAGGCAGCAGCGGCAAAGTTTTGCATCTCCTGCTTTTAAAAGGAAGAAAGTAAATTAGAATCTAATCAAGAATTTAAGAAGTTTCTGCTGTTCAGTTCTGTCTGTAAAAAAGTAGAGTAGTTGTCACTGAAAAATTGCTGCTTGTCTCTTCGAATAATAATTAGGCCCACCAACAGCTGAATGGTTAAAGTTACTTAATGCTGGGAGTTCCATCTTCTGTTCTATTTCCGAACAAACTGGCTGCATGGTTGGTTTTTCCCCATGTGTAATGTGAATACAAGCAAGTTCTCCTTACAAAGTCCTCTACAATAGAAGATCTCATAGTCAGCTAAATCGGATTTACTTTTGTGTGACCTTAAATGAGGCATCAATTGTGAATCTGTTTTGGCATGTTATTAGGAATTTTGAATGAAACATTTATTGCTGTTGTGAAAGAATGATCAACTGATGTTTACCTTACTAATCAATGTCTTATAGTATTGTAATGGCTTGCAGGATTTTTCATAATGTGATGTTGCATATGTTTTACTCTTCTTTGTTACCAAATAAATAGAGTATGTTCCTAATCCGACATTTCTTCTTTTGTACCAGGGTTATGTAATATGATGTGATAATTTGGATTTGTTTATAGAATACATAACAGTATTTTTTGACATTCTAATAGAACCAGTGTATTTTATTTATTTACTTATTGCTTTAAAACAGATTTTGAATCAAGGCTTACTTCCCACCCCCTTTGAGTATGCACATAAAACATGTTTAAGCTATATTTATAATATATCAATGAGATATATATAAATGAAATAAGTCTCTTAGGTTAGCTCCTTTAATGGAAAAAGAACAAAATAAAAATTATATACCTTGAAAACAAGAATACTATCTGAATAGTGTTGGCTAAGATTTATTCAGATGGTTTTTTTGCATTTATTCAGACATCTCCGCATATAAATGACAATTAATTATATTATATTAGTTTTAAAAGTAAAACAAAAAACCAAAACATTTTTATTTATTTATCTTTATTTTCACTATATGTGTTTGTCATATGTTTGTTACTGGAGGACTTTTTTTTATAGATTTGAAGCTAAATAATATTTTTATGTTTTTACTTATGCAAATTAATTAATAAAAAGAACTGTGATTTAAGTATTGTCTTTGCTGTGATATAGATTGAATCTTATTATGTTATGGAATTATCATTTAAATATTCAGATACGTGTAATATTAAGAGCATATGTATGTAAGTATAATTTTTCCAAGTATAATAAAAAGTAACCATCAACAACAAATAAACTTATAAGTAAATAGTATCTGTAAATTCTGTATGTAAATGTATTATTTTTATTTTTATTTATTTGTGTATTATTTTAATATTGTTTTTAGCTAAATAAAGAAAAAAAAATATTTAATGGAATTTTTTACTCTATTAAATCTATGAATCCCACAGTCATCTGAGCATTGAAGTAATTTTTATAGCATTCTGCATTTCATTCTAAAAGCATTATAATTTAAAGGTGTATATCTTGAATCAGTATTTAAAATCATAAAGTGTTTAGCAGCTTTTTTTGGAAACACACACAAAATAACATTTTTAACAAATTTGCTACAGTAATAGACGTTTGATTCCATGTGAGCAAAATTCAAATAACATATTAAAAATAAAAAACAAAAATTAAAGATTAAAACTTATCCAGAATTAATGGAGGTTGAGGGATTTCCCTCAACCATATTAAGAATGTGGTTGAGGGAAAGCTCTTGTCAAAAAATACATTTTGAGATAAATAACATTATACGTGTATTTAAAAGAAAAATTGAAAATTCAATAAAGGAATTCAAAAAGAAAGTATTTTTAACTAAAAATACAAATTTGAAATATGATATGTGAAAATGTTTTAAAAACTTTTAAAATAACTTGAATCATACGAGAAATTTAGCAATTTAAAAAAAAAAAATACGAGAAAGAATCTGAACTGCAGACAAAAGAAGGGGGAAAAGCCACACATCTTTATAGGAGTGCAGAAAAAAGATGAAATTTGGATTTTCTAGAATGTTAAATTTTAGCGGACAGCGCTAAAGAGCCAAAGTTGCCGCTCCACACCTAAATTGCAACCCTAAAGCTTAGATTCAAAATGGCTGACGAGTCAGCCTGTATCTCTAGTAGCTCTACTACAGGCCTGCTCCACCGATTTGTGACGTCACAATCGAAGGCGATCGTTCCCACGGTAGACGCAGCCGACTGTTTCATTTATGTAGTGCACAGCGTTTTATTTCCAACACAAAAATCAAGTCAAATTAATTTTTACAACTAATATTTCGAATTTTAGGAATAATAACGTACTATGTTATATGGTAATGATATTTAAATACTAAATACCGATTTATTAAACAGAAAATAAAAATAAGATTTGAGTGACATTGTAAATTTAGCAGAGCTGATTTAAATTAAACTGAAACATATCTGAACTTTTATACGGAAATAAAATGGACACAAAAATTATTTATAAAAATTATACGGTATGATAATATCAATGAAAATATAACATATGTAATGAACTAAACATGAGATGTTTTCATTTTGTAATAAAAAGAAAAAATATGTTAAAGCTCTCAGATGATTTTATATTGCTTAAATTATGAAGACTGATTTATACTGCTTGAATACTAAACAAACACATATAGTATTTCATAATAAAATTAATATCAATTCATTAATTCTAATATAATATTGCTTTATAATTGTTTTTGGTGCAATGATATTGAAGCAAAATGAACTCTTTCTTTTCTTTATTCCCATAAAGATTTTTCAAGATTCAATCAGAGATCCTAAGATGCTTTTTAATAATAAATACACATGTGGACATTAAGTGAAATACATAAATCTTATTAATACATTAATATATTAAAAGTATATCTGAAGTTTAGTCTACATATTGAAAAAAGATTCATTCTAAAGATGTTTTATAGCAAAAACATTACACAGAATATTCAAAAATATATTTCAAGTTCTCTTAAAAAAAGCAAGATCATAACTATGCAATCAATCCCAATGAGCATCATATCATGCTCCAAAAAATTCTTATGAAAGAAAATCTTATTAAAAATACACTCTTAATACATCTCATTAAAAATACACAATATTAAGCAATGAAAAATCCTGCGAGTCATTACGATAGTATAAGATACTGATTAGCCAGTTGAAATTATTATTTCACATCTGCAATAAGTTGTCATTTGAATTTTTTAAATATTAATAATGGAACATTATTATTGCAGACTCTGATGCGAGGTCCACAAAAATAAACTTCATAAACTTGAATAAGTTTCTACGACTCACTGATATTACAATATATCATCTATATCATTCTATATACCAAAATGGATATAGTTTACAGATGCTTAGTATTCAATTAATTTAGACATTCTTTTTTTTTTCTTTTAAAAATATTTAAACTCTTTATACACCACATACTACTACATTAATTTGTATTGCTTAAATTAATTAGATTGATTTATACTGCTTAAATATTAAAAAGATATGTGATATTTCATAACAAAATTCATAAACATATTAATTTAAATAAAATTTTGATTTACATTTATGATTTTACATGCAATTCTATTGAAGCAAAAGCCATTTTTTTTTTTCTTTCTCATAAAAACATTTCAACATTTAATCCAATATCTTAAGGTACTTTTCAATTATAAACATACAAGTGAACATTTTGGGAAATATATGACAAAAAAAGTTTTATTTTAAAGATGTTTTAAAGCATGAACATTATCCGAGAAATCTTGTAGCATATCCAAAAATATATTATAAAATTCCCTGAAAACAAAGTGAGATCATAACTATGCAATCTACCCCAATGAGCACCATATCATGCTATAAAAAATTCTTATGAAAGAACATCTGATTAAATATACACTGTAAATTTATTTAATAATAGACAAATAGTAAAAGATGCATGCAGTATTAAGCAATGAAAAATCCAGCATATCATTACAATGTTATAAGATATTAATTATTAAGTTAAACGTCATTAATTCACATCAACAAAAAGTTTGTCATTCAAATTTTTGAAATATGAATGCCAAAACAGGCTTATCATTGTAGCCCGATTTGAGGTCTACAAAAATAAACATGATTTAGCTAGTTGATTTGGCTTTCTTCAAAGGATTTCGATTAATGTGCCTTGAACTACTACTTTGTTTTGTTTTTTTAATCCAATCTATTAATGCTTGACAGTCTGAATCTGATTTAAATCCAGGTGGTTGTTCATATAAATTGGTTTATTCAAGTATCCATTTAAATATGCAATTTTTACATCAAAAATCTTATTTTGTAGTTTTCGTAAACATCGTAATTTTCTTATTGATAGATCTTTCAACTAATTTCCAGACTTCATGAGCCTCCATTGAACTTAGTTCTTCTATCATTTCATACATCATACTACATAATCTTTTTTCGGTTGATCTTTACAATATGGTAACTGGTAGTTTGGCGACATTTTGGAGGCGATAAAGGTTACTACCTGGGACCTTGGTAATAATGTGAGCAGTACTCAGTTCCGATTACGCATTATTTTGCGTGAGGGAAATGAGAGATCATGGGATATATCATGTGATATTAATGGACGGTTGCGGTATGAATTCGTTGGTGACGTTTATAATATAATAGATGATTTAGAGGTAAAAGTTTTTGGATATTTTATTTATTTTATATGTGGAAATATTCATATTTGGAAAGGGTAAATACTTTTTCGCGATCAGGTAATTTAATATATGTTCTTTTTACCGGGTTTAAAGATTGAGAAAATTGTCATGTATTTTCGTGAAATTTTTCTAACTTATGAGAAAAAAGCAGTGTACATGGATATAGTGAAGAGTGTGCGCAATGCCATTTTTGTGCAATTTTGTGCCATTTTTGTTCAATTTCAAAAATAAGTCGGCGACTTATTTTTACTTAAAAAAACATCCCAGAATTGCACAAAAATGGCATTGCGCACACTCTTCACTATAAATAAGTCGCCGACTTATTTTTACTTAAAAAAACATCCCAGAATTGCACAAAAATGGCATTGCGCACACTCTTCACTATAAATAAGTCGGCGACTTATTTTTACTTAAAAAAACATCCCAGAATTGCACAAAAATGGCATTGCGCACACTCTTCACTATATCCATGTACACTGCTTTTTTCTCATAAATTAGAAAAATTTCACGAAAATACATGACAATTTTCTCAATCTTGCGTGTACATGGTTCATGTGTATGTGTTATTTTGAAAAACGCGTAAGGAGTATTGTATTGTGCACTTTTTCCCAATTTTGCAGTGAATATTTGTCATGATTAAGCAGTTTTGTTTGATAAAATTTCTAGCATAAGTGTAATTCGGCTAGTAGATTGTTGGAAGAAGTGTTCAGTAGATAAAAAGAAAAGAAACATGTCTTTACTTCGTGAAGACAAAATGGCGGCGGGGGAAAAAAAACAGAGGGTTGCTGTAGGAGAGTTGGTTGCCAAATTTTCGCCAAAAAATCACCAAGTTACCATAATGTAAAGATCAACCCTTTTTTCATTGTTCTCGCTCGTCTTTTCTTCTGCTTTAGTTTTGGTAAAAATTGATTTTTAATCATGATCTACAATTTGTTTATCTTAAAGCTTGTATAATTGAAGCTATATCTTTCTCTTTATTACTTTTGATAATTTTAACAACAATCAACTTTAACGTCCTTCTAGTATGAGGTAAATTAATTTTTTATCTCTTATTTCATCCCAACTTGAATGCTTTTACTTTTCAGAATTACAGCTGTATTCACGTAAGCATCTACAGATTCGTTTTGACTCATTTTCAGTTGACCTAATTCTTTCTACATTTGATATGAATATCTTCTGTTCTTGCCGCCATTTCATTTTTTATTTTCTCCCATCATTTCTTTGTATTCTGTTCATTCACATATTTTAACGCTTATGGAGCTGTCACAGTCCAATTCATTAGTCCAATCACTTTTAAAATTAACATCTTCCTTTTTGTTGGTTCATCAGCTTCTATCACACTTGTCAATATTTTCAAACTTAATTAACTTTTGATTCTATTTGATCATATAAGGTAATTATCAATTCTATTTGCCCGTATAAGGTAATTATCAGCCAGCCCGTTCGCCGAGATTGGAACTCCAGACCAAACTATCAGTTTTCAGCTATTTTACCACTCAGCCACTAGTAGGCAGCAGCAAGTTTCTATGGCTCAGTTATGCACAGTTTGCAAATACTAATTATTTAACTTTAAAATTACATAAAAAATTCACCTAAATTCCAGAATTATTTATTTAATTTACCCATTTTTCTTTTTTGGTCATTGGTTTCCTTTAAATTGTTATTTTTAACCTTACAGTAAATATTCTGCAATATATTGGAAATGCGTGTGACACAACTTTTCAACAAATCATGCAATGATTTGCCACATTCACAAATACTATCATTCCAAATAATCCTGTTTTCAACTTTCTCTGTGATGAGACTTATTAATATAGAATGTTGATTTTTTGATGAAATATATAATTTCTCATACATTTCAGATATTAGGATTGAAAATATTTTAAATGCAGAGGTATTAATGAAAAGCACGAATTCTGTTGGCCAAAATAAACCACCTCGATCAATAGCAGCTAAGTACGCAAAATCTTCCCAATGTTCAACTATCATTTCTTCGTCAAGAATTAATTTTTTCCTGGAGAGATTACGATTTATATGCTTCAATACAGATCTACAAACATATCCAGAAATGTAAATTAGACACATTGTATCTTTTTCTGTAACATTAACATCATTGGATTGATGCAAAACATCACCAAATTCCTTATCAATAAGTTGATCATCATTAAAATCTTCAATATCATTACAAGAAAAATGTTGTAAAATAAATGAACCTTTCTCAGAAATTGCATTTTAAGCAAACTAATTAATTTTAGTTTTCTTTCCGACTTTATAATCTGCTGTAAGGATACATTATAATTACAGCCACTCATTTGTTGAAATTGACCAAAACGTACCTCAAGGTTATCTGTCTGAAATTTTCCTGAAGGAATAAAAGGTAATTTAAATTCTTTTAACAAATACTTTGAAAGTTCATTCAATGTTGCTGTTGTATGGAGAAGAGCAACTTGGGCTTCTTTTGATAGTTTCCCCAATTTGTGACTTACAATTTTTTGTTGTTGGGCAAAAATCGTTCCATGATATAAGCCACGAACAAAACTGTGATAAACATTCTAAGCTTTTATCTTCTGTTGTCCTTATAAGCTGCATAAATACATTTCGAAACTGTAAGGCCTTTTTAGAGTGTTTAACATTCACAATTTTCCACCACTTTAAAATTACATCAATAAAATGTTTAGTTCTTAAGACATCTTTTCCATACCGAATTCTATTATTCTGCGATTCAATTTGCAGAGCAGCTAAAGTCTTTGCATCAAAAAGTTTAATAGCAGTACTTACATTCTGTTCCTCTATAGAAGACGGAAATAAAACTTTCCTTGATAAAGTTGGAGCCATTTTAATATTATCGTTTTTTTCTATTTTATACAATTTTTTTTAATGTAGAACACTGGAATTGTAAACAATATTTGAGTTTTCAAATGACGGTATAAAAAAATGTTTGGTTTGAATCGTTCTGATTGAACCAGTTGTTTCGTATAGATTTCGATAAATGAACTGGCTTTAGTGTAGAATTGGGTGCCCCTTCGATTGGCGACATTTTTTTAAAAATTTTGGAGATGAAACCTCACTTCTGGTTACCACAATAGTTTTAAATTTGTTTTAGCTTCCCGATTTTATTTAAATGAAAATAGATTGATGTGTACATGGACATATTTAAGGCGCAATGCCTAGTTTGTGCAATTCTAGGATGTTTTTTTAAGTAAAAACAGATTGATGTGTACATGGACACAGATCTTATGCAATTCTTCGACTTCTTATTTTGGTTTTGTGTAGCGGCCATCTTGAAATTGTGACTTCCTGGCGCCGATCTTGGCGTCAAGAAAGAATCGCCAATAAACGAGGGGCACCCAATTGTAAACTTTTACCAATGAACTGTATCAAATAATGTAAATATAGGAAGATTATGCATGGTAAGGTTTATAAATGAGGAATTTAATGCACCACCACAAAGCATTTTGAACATATTTCTGTTAATTCTATTATTGTCTTATATTAGAGTTATGATTCGATAACCACAAGACTGTACATGGTCAATTACTTGTTTTGTAAATATTAATAATTGATGTGATTATAAGTTTTTTATGGGAAACATTGCTACAATATTTCTGTTTTTTGCTAATATAGCTTATCATAAATGTTTGCAGAGTTGTGGCCTCCATCTGCGAATTATCCGAAAAACCTAAACACGACCACTTTTATACGAAACTTGTGGTTTTATATATATCACATCTAATAACAAATTGACAATTTTTTCAGAATCATTTAAAATTTCACATTTTTTTTTTTCAAATACATCCAGTGACTTGTTTGTAATCCAGAATCTGCTCGGCCAATTTTCAGAGATAACTTTCTTAAGTATGACGGATGAGGCAATATAAAATACTGTTACGTATAATATTGTAGCTGTTTGGATTACAATAAAATATATAACAAGACCAGGCAAAGAATTCTGCACTATACGAATGCTGTTTCATTTGCATTAATTGAATCTGTTCATACAAAAACTTAAATTTCTCAGAATGTGGATTATTTTCTGTTTCTGCACATTTCAACAGTAGTTCTGATATTTTATCTAAATTTAAACTGCAGTCATCATGAATATCAGAAGCAGAAAAACCATCCAAATGGCTAATCACTGTCTCAAGTTTAAACCATTTATCACATAGTTTTTCTTCTCCAAATATCCATTTGAACTTTTCAATGGGAATTTCATTTTCATTGAAAAAAACTCTTACATTTAAATCGTCCAATATTTTTAAAGATACAAGCACTTTTGAACAGTTTAAAAATTCTAATTTCGATAGCCAAAAGATCTTACCTTTGGTTATGAAAACCATTACTAATGCCGTTCCATCATCACGAACAGCTTTATCTTCTCGAACGACAAATTTTTTCTTCAAAATGCTTAATGCATACACTACTGTGTTTGCCAGCTACAAAATCTTTGCAATTAATATTTTTTATCCATTTCTGAGAGAGTACAGGATACGAAGGAAATTTGAAAGTCGACACATGTTCATTACTGCTATCGTAATTTGATCGGCATTTAGGTACACTACACGTTCTTGGCATTCTAAAACACACTTTTTCTTATAAATTCGAACTCACAATATAATATTTTACTTTCCGGTAAAATACAAAATTTTTCAGAAGAAAAAACACATGTAAACAATTATCTCACTAGCACTAGTCCTACGTCGAAGCAATGTCAACTTACAAAATTGAAGGACTAAGATTATGACGTCAGATCATGTGATCATCAGATTGGAGCAGGCCTGTAGATATCTAGTTGGCCTTGATTCACACCACCTGTGCGATTAGCCGCTTAAGCTATTCGCTCCAACATTAACCCCGCATACGCATTGAGTTGCCAGATCCGTCGTTTTAACCCAATAGAAAGGAATGGATTCTACGTATGCGAACTGTTGTAGTGAATCTTTTTTTTAAAAAAGGCGAGTTACTACCTTGGCGTAGTTTATCATTTTTTAAGCGTTGACGACTTTCAAAAGTTTAGAAAGGAAAGTGGGTTCCTTTTCTTATAAAAAGAAGAATCACATTTTCTTTTATTAAAGTATATATAAAAAAAAGGGTAGATTTTTATGTTCGCAATGTTTATCCTTTTTTTGAACGGTTGGAATAGTTTAAATGACTGATTTGGGAGGAGGGGGACAAAATCTTGTTTACATTTTTTAAAACAAAATCTTGTTTACATTTAGCTTTAAAGATGTGTTTTGCGCAATTTAGACTTTAATTCATTCCTCTTTGAAAAATTTCGTCCGAGAAAAGATAATAAAAATTAGGCAAAGGATTTCTGTGTAGAAAATTTAGACATGAAATAAGATAAAAGCGATTATATCAACTATTAAATGAATTATTTTGTATGCCTGCTTATTTTTTTTAAGGAAATACTTGGCATTTTCAGGGCACATAAAGTACTTCAAAAACCTTTGAAATATTAGTACAAACACATTAATAAATTAAATTGAAATAAATAATGGGATATAATTTAAAAGACAGAAATAATTTAAAGTAAGAGATTTAGGTTTAAAAATTTGCACACACAAATGATTTATCAGATTTTATAAATAACTGATTTCATAAATAACTTTGATTTTGAAATATGGCATTTGAACCTATAAATATGTGTGGATACTGAAAAAGTGATGAATATATAAGAATATTATAATTTTCAGTAAGTTTTCTTATTGAATAATAAATTCTGACAGTCCTATGCTATAAGACTAGGGTTTAAGTTTACATAAAAATTCCTCTGTTAAATAAAAAAATTTAAGTAATTTCTGTAGCCTTTTTGTCAATACATTAAAGATTTTATAACTCAATAAAAATAATGATTATAACTTATAGATTTATAACTCAATAAAATAATGAGATAAATTACTCGTCCTCGCTTGCAATTAGAACCATCATTAAATCCCTATTTTATCTAATCACTTCATGAACATTATCATGTATATAGATTGACTTCGTCTTTGTATCTGGTAATTATTACTTGCAAATTATTCTCTTGCTGGTGAACTATTAACAACCCTTTCTATTGCTGAGGTTGTTAGGGTTAACAACCTTCGCTCTCGCTACCGCCTGCCTTACGGAAATCGGCGTAAAATGCTGGTACCTGGGCTGATTGTGCGCATGCGCAAACGTAGGTGGTGTGAATAGCCTATTAGCTATTCGCACCGTCCGTGCGATTAGCCACTGCGACATAATACAGGGAGTACAAATCCCGTAGTCTTCGACCACTAAACTAAGAAGTTCCAATCAGATTAAACTTCAGAAATACATTGGCACCTAGCATAAAAATGGTTGCCATATCATTGGGAAAATAAACTCGATTTTGGGTTACCAGTGTACCTTTATCTTGACCTATATTTGGTGTCAAATTAAAAGGCACCCTTTTCTAAATTACAGCCGAATAATATTCTGCACAGTGTAAGTACTATGTAATAGCTATGATAAATATAAGTGTGAATATTAATTTTTCTTTTATGTGCCAAGTTCAGAGCATGAACAGCGTGATATATAACTTTTTAAGAACACAGTTCTGCATAAACATTTCCTTCAGTCTGCCAGTCTATACCGCAGAATGGAAGAAATGAAACAAATCGCACTCCGACTGCAAACATACAATGATTTCATAGATCGGACGTAAATCTCAAACTACTACTGTAACTTCTCTTATTGCAATAGTGATTTATCGTTCTAATTAAAAACAAATTGTACTAAAATTACAACTTTTTCATAATTTGACACAGGCTACATATAACTAAAATAAAATTTCTATAACAGTATGCTAAATTTTAAATCTTGTAATACGAGAAATATACGTAAAATTATGTAAAGAACTCTTCCAGATATGCAGAAAGATATTTCGATATTAAAAAAATATAAATTGGGCTGGACTAAATTATTTGAATTATGACAAAACACATGAAGGGACCTAAGAGGAAGGACATAAAGGGAAGGTTGCCTTAAGGAAGTTTTTTAAAGAGAAATTAGTTCATATTTAACGGTACACATGCGGAAAAATACGAAAATTTTTATGTAGTTAGCTCATTCACCAGAATTTGAACAGCTGGTATTGTAATCACGTTTCGTGATGAAGTGTTGTTTTCTGTTAAATGCGAGTCATAAACTTTGATCTTGAAATATCAAGAACCCTAATATTGTGCAAAAATTGTGTTTCTTTAAGAACGTGTTAATCTATCAGCGGAAGACCTGTGAAACTACACTGCCGCTAGTAGACTATTTATATAAACATATTTATATACATATATTTTATTCTTAGAAAGGACAGAAAATGTCTGATTTCATGCACAAAATAGTAAAAATAATTAATGCAATTCGCAACACTTAGGGATACGTAATTTTTGCATTTACGAAATAAATGTGAATAAATACGAAATTTGCTGGTATTAGAAATGGTATGCGATATATCATTACAAGGCATTTATCTCGCCTTCTTGGCATGCCTTCGTGGTGTGGTGGTCTGTACGCTGGGCGCGTATTCCAGAGCTCTGTGGTTCGATTCTCGGCGTAGGTGTTGCTAATTTTTCAATTTCTCTTGCTTTAAAAAACACCTAATGTCTCTACATCATTTATAAAATTTTTAAAATGAAAATTGGGGAAAAGCAGGTATTTAAAAAATAATTCTTATAAGTCACTTGATGCTCATATTCGGGCCTAGTTTTACTTAAACTGTAATTTATAATCAAACAGCAAACGCAACTTAACATCCATTAGACTTATAACTGTCTACACACTAGAACCGAAAGCATCCTCACATTCTGAGAGGAAATATTAATACTTAATATACTCAGTGTAATATTACATCTTACCTCCCTTACTCATTTGATACTCCACACGTGCCAACAAGAACCAATTTCTTCTGAGGATCTGGACACAGTTTTCGTACGTTTAGTCAGCTTTCATTACATTTTAAACATATTTTTCAAATTTAATGAAACCATTAATAATTAACGAACTGCGTGATTTAAAAGGATTTAATGCATTTCTCAATAATCTAAATCTTTATTTTACATTATTAAGACATGTAATTAACATAATTTAAAATAAATTTAATTTATAACTTATCCAAATAATAATTTTAAAGAATTTTTGAAGTTTTGTTGAATCTAATAATAGATGTCACTGTCTCAGATTTTTTTTTTTTTTTAGAAAAACTTTTATAATAAACTTTTCTTTAAAGTGTTACGGATTTGGATTGCAATTTCTATAACCAAACAGATTTTATATTTTTATAATTCTTCGAAGCTGGGTCTAAATACTTGATAAAATTCTTTGTTTGTTTCTTCAGAATTGAAAGGAATTGCCTATTAGTCACATATTGGGTATGATCACTCAACACTGGCTGTCGTCTCAGCTTCAAGTCCTGGGGAATTGTCTAACAGCATGGGAGATTTCATGGTGTTCCCAATATGTAAAGTAAATACGAGCCAATTTTCCTTGGAAAGTCTCCATGACAGCATCCATTCCCTTAAGAACATACCCCTCCAGTACTTTACCATAATTTAAATAATCCTAATTCAGAACTCCAACAAAACTTAATGCCCAATTTTTCCCGTTTTAGGCTTTCTGAAAGTGGCAACAAAAATTGTGCTACTTAAGATTTTTTTTTCCTTCTGTAGGTATTCGCGCTGAGAAGATTAAAAATCGGTGCCATTTTGTATTTTCTTTCAATCATGAAAGAATTATTTTTAAACAAATAAATAGTCCATTCACTTCATCGTATGTCCAAAAATACTAAAGCACATCATAGCTGAAGACTGTACCATGTGTATACTAAATTGACTTCACTAGTTCCACATTAATTCTAATTTGCTTCTTGGCATCGGAAGGTTTATTAGCATGGAAGTTTTCTCACTGTTTGCTTTACGCAGAAGCTGGAAAACAAACTCTTATATTTTAAATAATCTGAAATAAACTGAGCGTAAAATAAGAAAAACATAAAATGATACAATTTCAAAGTGGACGAAGAACGTTTATTTTAGCCGGTAAAAGCGAACATATATCTTGTTTGAAAATTGTATTGTAATTCTGTTTGGCATCTATTCGCAAAAATCCATTTAACTACTCCGTAAACGTCTGTATCCGCCCAGGCTGTCCAGGGTGTATCCGCCCATACGGAATAGATGCTGATTGCCGTATCGAAGGCATGAAAGTTTGTAAGTGAGCATGTGCTGCAAGGGGATATTCAAAATACACAGTGAGCCAAAGTCTTCTGGAGAGGTAGGTAACAGAGAAAGACTAGAACACAGAGAAAATTAGACTGTTAGGACGGCTTCCCTCTGGGGTGTTTTTTCTAGGAATTACAAATTACGGTGACAGCAACAGTTATCTAGGTAGAACAATATCTCAGTCCCTTATGGTACTACAAAGGTGCTAGCCTAGCTTCCAATGGCAAAGTATACGGCAATACATACTCCTTCACGATGCACGATACCTTTTTTTAAAAATTAGTCTGTAAAACTATAATTCCATTTTATTAAAAAACTAGCGGAAGTACCCGATGCCAGTTAAGTTGGACTGAGAGTAATGTATCTAACAAGTACAAGTACAAGAGTAATGTAACAAAGAGAACGATACCTCTGTAATCCATCTCTAAATATTGATCATTGATGTAACAAAATCGGGTGAGGTTGTATTCTTCTGTTATGAGTTATTTTTATTAAAATCCTGATATCATTAATATCCGCTAGCGTATTTCACCTACAGTGGATGGACAAAAATATGGAAACACCTTGTGAAATGCATGTTTGAAAAGAAAGATTGATTTTAATGAAATATGTAGGTGGCGCTAGCGTTTTTGACTACTGACGCCACCTATACAACTTCGTAAATGTGCTAAACAGTTCAGTTGTTGTCGGAGTACTGTTATGTGAGGTTGTCATTGCATTATGTCAGAGTTAACAGACTTCGAACGTGGGCAAATTGTTGGAGCACGTATGGTAGGTGCTTCCGTAAGCAAGGTAGCCGAGGTGTTTAGTGTTTCAAGAGGTACTGTATCGAAGATTTATTCCGCATATTTGAAAAGCGGAAAAACATCATCTGCTAAATCACAGCGCGGACGAAAGTGTGTCCTGAGTGATCGTGACAGACGATCATTAAGGGCAATTATGACGAAAAATAAGAAGACCACAGCTGCAAAAGTTACTGCTGAAATGAATGTTGTGTTACCGAACTCTGTGAGTACCAAAACAATTAGAAGGGAGCTTCATAAACAGGGAATTGCTGGCCGTGCTGCAATTGAGAAGCCACTCATCAGTGATGCTAATGCCCGTAACAGGGAAAGGTGGTGTTTAAGTCATAAAGCCTGGACTATAGAGCAGTGGAAGCGAGTAATATGGTCTGACGAGTCTTCTTTCACATTGTTTCCCACTTCTGGCAGAGTTTACGTCTGGAGAACGCCATCTCAAGCCTATAATACAGACTGCTTGTTGCCAAGAGTGAAACATGGCGGGGGTTCTGTTATGGTTTGGGCAGCCATATCGTGGTTCTCTGCTAGCCCCATGATAACTGTGTCAGGGCACATGACTGCCAAGACTTATGTGGACATTTTGGCCGATCAAGTTCATCCCATGGTACAAACTTTGTTCCCCGATGGTGATGGTGTCTTCCAAGACGACAAAGCCCCTGTTCACACAGCTCACATTGTCCAGGACTGGTTTTCTGAGCACGAGTATGAGTTGTCCCATCTCCCCTGGCCACCACAGTCACCAGACCTGAATATTATCGAACCTTTGTGGTCTACATTGGAACGGAAAGTGCGTTCTCGTTATCCACCGCCAACATCGTTATCTGAACTTGCCACCGTTTTGCAGGAAGAATGCTATAATATTCCCTTGGCAAACATACAGGAACTGTATTTATCTATTCCGAGAAGACTGCAAGCTGTTTTGGATGACAACGGGTTACCTACACAATATTAAGCAAAGAAACATGTTTTTTTAAAGGTGTTTCCATATTTTGTCCAACCCCTGTATATCCAGTTTTATTCGATGAAATGTGGCAAAGAGTTGATCAGAAATCAATAAAACAATTTGAAAAAATTATCCATGTTCTGTGGTTACGTTTAAGGCTCATATCACACGACGTTTGTTTCACTCGAACAACTATTTCGGACAATTTTTCTGCCTGGTTTACTATTGAAAGAAAGACGTGCGACTTTTTCCTTCCTTTCGAAAAAAGTTGCAAGTTGTTCGTTTTCAACCAATCAGCTATCAGCGCGGAATGCTGTGAGCTTGTTTGTAATGGAGAACCAGTTTCTCCTGTGTTAACCCCAAAGCGAGCTGTGGTGATTGGCTGTTGTGACAAAGCAGAAAAATTGTTCCAAACAGTTGTTCTTCCGAAACAAACCGCCGTGCGAAACCAGCCTAATCGGTCATAATTGAAATTAGTTCAAACAGTTGATACAAATTCAGCTTTGTATAGTGTTGTTTCAAAACGAATTAGGAATCTATGAAAATGTGTGCTTTTAATTTTATTTCCTCCATAACTTTTGATATTAGAATCTTGAGTTGTTCGTTTCAGATTCCTTCAAAGTTTTCCCGCCATTATATATTTCCTTTCTGTATTTGTGCATGCATATACTATATTAGACTGATAATGATAGACAGAAATTTCACAAATAAAAATCAAAGAAACAGAAGATTTTAAAATTTTTAAAATTTGGCAAAAGTTAAATTTGAAGAAGTGTGTATCCACTCAGGCAGAGAAAACACAGATGAATATAGATAAAATATGTGAACGCTAGTGCATGTGCGCTCAGACGGCCTTTGCCCGCCTTCGCTACCGATTAACTGAGTGTTTTGCAATGCTGCAATTCCATTGGTCAGTTTCATAGACTCTCTGTAGCAAGCGAACTATTAAATTTTTTGGGGAAAAAAGTAAACATCGACCTTTTCCAGGACCCAGAAAAGAATTGTAGGAAGTTTGGTGACGTTAGCTATAGTAGTGACTGATCGTATTCCGAACAAACAAACACACAAACAGACATTCTTCTTTATATATATAGATTGTGATAACAGCATTACTTATGACTTTTATGAGTCTTTGAGGCATTATATTTTAAAATTATATTTAATATTGGCCCAGTCACAGAAATTTGTTGGAACCTTAACTTTGAAACTTTTGCTCTCATTTAAGACGTAGATATCTCAAAATATTTTAGCCCCCACTTTTTCATTAGGAATCGGTGTGGCCAATACCTCCTCATAACAGTAACATTGATATATAATTAAAAGAAAAAACATGTTTACTGTATTCCACCTTACTTTTATGTGTGTCTAAACAGTGTCCCTTAAATACTCTGTCCCTTAAACTTTATCATTGTTAACATAATTTCGTATATTTTTACAATCACATGACTTCCCGTAAAATTTTGCGGATTTAAGGTTGAAATGAAAACTTTTTTATCTGCTTTACCAATAGAGGATGAAATGGAACAATTTAAAAAAGCTGCGCCCGGGAAAGCATGAAATGAGACATAACAAATAAAATTTACGGCAATTCAAAACATCAGTTTTCGATTTGGATTTTCGAAAAGAATTACTTTGAAGTGCGTTGTCGCGGATATTCTAAAGAAAACTAGCTCAGAACTTGAAGACTAAATGACTAACGTCTGAAATCTTAAAAGAAATAATAATAATAATAAAAAGCTAAAATTCGCGAAAATAATCGCTGAAATTCATGCAACAGTAACGTTACTATGTTTTACGCTAAGAAGCCTAATGATGCGAGTGTAAGCATTGCCGACAGAAAAGACTAAAACGTAGATTTTCCAAAAAGTATTGGAATGTTGCGTTAGGCTACCGCATGCAGTTTATGGACTTAACAAGTTTTGCCTTTAAGCAAAAACCTAAGTTACTTTGATTTCACTTCCATGCACTTTCATGAGCAATCAGTTTTCAGACTACTGCCATTTGGCAAAACATAAAATCTCTAAGCTATTTTTCACATTTCATTATTCTGCACTTATACAAGTGAACTGGAGAGTAGGTAGCTTTCAGAGTTTTGCCTTTGGATGTTACACATATTCTTTAATTTGAGCTTCAAATTTAATCAGGTTTCTTTAGTTTAAATTTTAAGTTTGATAATTAGTGTGTATTTCAATCGACCAGTTCATTTCCAGATCATCACATTGCGATGCAGTGCAAGATCTTTCATTTATCTTTCAAATCTAATTGATCTTTTCGAGCAAATTGAGAATTTAAGGAGCAAAAATGCCTTTTATGATTATCTAAATGCTTTTTAAACAATATATTTATTGTTATAATTGAAAATAAATCTGTCTAACTTATCACATGGTCAATAAGTATTTTTTATTATAGCATTATTGTTACCAATAAGAATGTTTCTCAAGCCATGTATTATGTGTTCCAGAACTAAATCTCTTTCTTTTTTTATTACTTCCTTGTACGAAGTAAAAAGGAAATATTGTAATCGCGAAAAACTTCAGGTGTCATATTCCAACGAAAATATCCATTTTGACCGTTATTGAATACAATTTAGCGATATTTTTGCTTGCGTGACATCGGTACGTAATGGTAGAATAAAGAACTCTTCCCCTTCCCCCCAAAAAAAATTATAAACTGATTTAAAATGAATTCTGAAGAGAAATTTTCGTGGCATCTGTGCGTACGTACATACTTCACATAACTCAAAAACGAGTAGCCTCAAAACGTTGAAATTTTGTATATAGGACTGCTATAACATGTAGATGTGCACCTGGTATTTTAGTTGCAATCGGCCGCACCAAAAGTAAATAAATATATGCATATATATATATCCCCTCTGCTATTCGTCTCAGTAATCTCAGTTTCTTTATTCTTATATGTTTGTAAATTGTGCACGTTTTGCTTTAAAAATGATTGATATATGTTGTTCTTATATTCCAGTTAAGGATTTTATGCCTTTAGTAAATTTGCATGCAATATTTTTAGAATTACCAAGAAAATTAAAAGTTGTTTAAGTGCTGCTAAGCGTAATTATTTTTGCCACGGCGGCCAGCAGAGTAGTAGATTTGCTGCCACTCTAGAGAAAGTAAACTTCGCAATAAAAAAGATAACGCCTTCTTTTATTATTGCGAATTAAATCATACTGAATCCATTCTTGAATTTATTTGAGGAAATAAGTGGTTAAGCTTTACTTCATAATTTTCAATACAGACAGATATTTTGAGTTTTTATGTATTTTTGCCTTGTCGGGAAGTGAAAACTGAATTAATTGAATGAGAAGTACTGAATCATCTGTGAAAAACTGTTTCTTTCTTTCTCTCTCTCTCTCTTTTTTTTTTTTTGTTGTTTGCTTAATTTTTTTTATGCATCGTTTTAAATTTGTTATAGTATTTGAATAGAACATGCGGCAACGATTAGATAATTCTTAAGATGACATAAATTTTGTCCATTCTGAGTTAAAAAATGAATGAAATGTAACGCTGTTAAGTGAACCTAGCGCCAGAGTGTCGCTGTGGTAAACAGATATAGTGAATTTTAAAGAGAGCATTTATTCTATTGTGGTTTATGCGCTATCGAAGAAGTAAATTTTAATCAATCCAATAAGTTTAAATGAAATGCAAGAAAAAATGCGGTACTTTTCCTTTTTACCGGCGCAAACAATAAAGTCGCCAATAATGGTACAACTGATGCCAAACGGAATATCTTCGCTGGTAACTTTCTACGCTTCATTTTCAAAGCAAGTCGCAGCCATTTCTTATCAGATTGATTGTTTCTTACATTAAATTGCATTCTCAATACAATTACATAGCATTTTTACCAGATAGTTCAATTTTATGTCCTAAGGCCATTCGCGGTAATTAAGTCAATTAGGATGCAATCACACTGCTCACCCGAAGTTGAAAATATAGAAATGGCAAAGGGTTAAATTCATCAATTCTAACGAGAATGCACTAGCGAAGTAAAGCACTGCGGTTTTACATACTTTCTAGTAAGCTATTCGTACGAATTGAAGTATTTCTTGCATTTAAACTTGTGTTCCAAATTAAGATTTAACTTGAAATTAATGTAGATAATTACTGAGGGCATTAGATTTTTGTAGAGTAGTATACGATCGCTTGGGGTCACGTGATATGAACCGGCGAAACAGGATGTTGAACCATGAAAGCGTAGTAAATTCTTAAATTAATGTCTTTTTACAAATTTATTGTCTTTATTTATTGGCTTTTTACAAAATTTTAAACGATATTAAAATATTTATGCCTTCAGTATAAAAATTTCTTAAAACTAACATTTGTTAACATTTTTTATGTGTATACTGTATGCTGTCGCCAACAAAGTGTGCTTGGCAATATTTGCGCTGGCGAAACGGAAAAGTACCAAAAATGCTTATAATTCAATATTCTGTACAAGAAGTCATGTGATGTACACATCAGATTTTTTACTTAAGCTGTACATAATTAACCAACGGCATCAAGTCAAAAAGATAGTCCGTTTAATTGACAAACTGATGAATCTGGGACTTGATCTTTGTGCCTTATAATATCGACATATGATTCAATTTCTTCAACTGCTTGTATATATTATAACTACTTTTATGCTTTGAAGTGTTTGTAACCATTGTAATCTATTGTAATCCATCTGTTATAAGTCGCTGTGTATAGCAGCAGTCAAATATTTGTATATTCCCTCTCAGCATCTTTTTCTATGTGCAATCAGGAATATTGTCTATAACAGCTGTCCCTGTACCTATGGTACATTTAATACCAGGTGCTGTTTAGTATCTGTATATCTTGCATTTGCCTATTTACCGATGAATAATAATGTTAACTTTTGCATATGCACATTTATTATCAAGTGCTGTTAAATATCTGTATATATTGAATTTGCATATTTATCTGTTGCATATGTATTGTCCTAATAGTCTCTTTCCTGTCCATAGCCGCTATCAATGTACTTATGGTACATTTATTACCAGGTGCTGTTAAATATTTGAATATATTGAATTCGTATATTTATCTGTTGCATATGTCCCGTCCTAATAATCTCTTTGCTGTCCATAGCAGCTATTAATGTACTTATGGTACATTTTTTACCAGGTGCTGTTAAATATCTGAATATATTAAATCTGCATATTTACCTATGAATAATAATGTTATTGTCTTTATTTTTATCTTTTGCCCATGTATTATCATACATATAACTGTCTGTATTCCCTCATAATGCACTATGATAATATCTACATTGAACGTATTTTGTGTTTTTCACTGTATAATAGTATATAATATCTTGGCATATCTAGTTGTGCGTATTAATGATACATTGTTTGCCAGTTGCTGTTAAACATCGGTATACCATATACTTGCATATTTGGCTATACATTACACTGTTACTGTCTTCTTTTCATCAATTGCCCATGTAATATCATACATTTAATTCTCTGTGTAATAATAACACTGAATGTATTGGGGTCGCTAGAGATTTTCATTGTATAATATATCCAACCATTATCCATTGTTTTAAATATATCCATTGTATTTATACCAACATTGAATGTATTTTGTGTTTTTCACGGTATAATATATGTTCATAATTTGTGGCATACTTAAGTCTATATTTCATCCTTTGCAAATGTATAGTAACACATTTAACT
This sequence comes from Stegodyphus dumicola, assembly GCF_044657685.1. NCBI lineage: Eukaryota > Metazoa > Arthropoda > Arachnida > Araneae > Eresidae > Stegodyphus > Stegodyphus dumicola. The sequence continues at coordinate 166,984,962 of NC_140771.1, read as the reverse complement.
GTCTGCATCAATTTATTTGCTGCATAAGGATCACTGGTGTCATGACAATTTTAAATGTATATTTGTGTTACCAACACTGAATGTATTTTATATTTTCATTGTATAGTATTGTATAGTATCTACTGTATCGTATCGTATTGTGGTATTGTTTAGTATTGTATAGTATCTTATATCAGTTGGCTTTATACAGGTTAAATATTAAGACACAATAACACGCCGAATAAATACTAATTCAGAAGTCAATCAACAAAATGTTTATGAATCAAAATTGTTTGAAACTTTAAACTTCCCGGCATGGTTCCGCTACGTAGACGATACTTTTACTCTGTTTGAAGGTAATAAAGATGATTTAAATAAAGTTCTTTCAACAATGAATTCTATTGATCCTGCTATTCAGTTCACTTTTGAACTTGAGACTTGCAATTCTCTTCCGTTTCTCGACATTCTGGTCACACGTAACACATCCAACTTCAGTACTACGGTTTACCGTAAACTTTCATCGGTTTGCCTTCCACCACACTTTAAATCATGTCATCCGACTAAACAAAAGTTAGCTTCATTTTATTCCTATGTTTTCCGTGCTCTTCAAGTTTGCTCCTCCAAACTAGCCCTTGATGAAGAACTAAATTATTTAAAAGCAATAGCTATTGACAGGGGCTTTCCACCCAACATTATTAATCAAGCAGTTAAAAAATTCTCATCTCAACACACTAAAAGGCACACTCTTGTTTTAGGAGATTATAAAAATTCTGTTGTCATTCCCTTCTTTCCATCAATTAGCTATAAAGTTGCACATATTTTGCAGAAATTTAACTTTCTGGTTTTTTATTCTCCCATCAATAAAATTCCGAGTTCCATACTCAAGGACCCCATTCCGGATATGAATTCCTGGGGTATTTATAGGATTCGTTGCCAGTGTGGTTTAATTTACATTGGCCAAACTAAGAGAGCCTTAAAATTTCGCGTCAAGGAACATAAGGCATATGTTAGAAAAAAGGAAACACAGAAGTCTTCTGTTGCTCAACATTGTTGGTCTGAAAACCACACTTTCAGTTTTTCTGCTGCCAAAATTATTCAAAAAACATCTTCCATTGGAGAACTGGATTTTCTAGAGGCATTTCACATTCATAAAAATCTTTCTGTTCTAGTTAACGATCCTAATTCCAATCCAAATTTGCCTTCGGCCTTTAAAGAAATTATGTTTTAGTTCTGGTTTCACCAACAGATGGCGCCACTTGCTTATTCTTGTCCAGGGTTTCTTATCTTATCTAATCATTATTTCCTATCTGGGTCATTTGCGGTTTTGCAGCTGAAGATGGTGGTTCGGTAAAACCATCGAAACTAGTCCTGCAAAAATTTTGTAAATATAACGCTGATTTTTGTTGTTTGACTTCTGAATTAGGTTAAATATGTTAAATTTTATTCATTATAATCGTTTAATTAGCTTTTGTATTGTATTGTATTGTAGTATTGTATAGTATTGTATGGTATCTTATATTAGTTATCTTTTATGCAGGTAACTGCATCAATTTATTTGCTGCATTAGGATCACTGGTGTCATGACAATTTTAAATGTATTTTTGTGTCACCAACACTGAATGTATTTTGTATTTTCATCACTAGTGTCATGACAATTTTAAATGTATTTTTGTGTCACCAACACTGAATGTATTTTGTATTTTCATCACTAGTGTCATGACAATTTTAAATGTATTTTTGTGTCACCAACACTGAATGTATTTTGTATTTTCATTGTATAGTATTGTATAGCATCTACTGTATCGTATTGTATTGTGGTATTGTATCTACTGTGTCATATTGTATTGTATAGTATTGTATAGTATCTTATATCAGTTCGGGTAACAGTACAGGTTAAATATGTTAATTTTTTTTTGTATTGTACTGTATTGTAATAATTTATAGCATTGTATAGTATCCTATATTCGTTAACTTTTATGCAGGCTAAATATGTTATTTTTATTCCTCATAATCGTATAATTAGCCTTATTGCATGTTTTTCCCACAATACCACGCGATCAATTGTATTGTACCGCTATTGCATTCTGTTACTAAGTGTGGTACGAGTCCTGTACCATAATTGGTAGTAACCAATGTATCGACCTTTGTATATCTTAAATACAGTTGCATGCTAAATATATTTTGTATAACATATTTCTTTTTCCTAACTATCGTTGTACTATAGGGATTGAATGCGTATCGAGATCAAATTATATTGTACGCTACCTACTTCTTCTGTATCACATCACTACCTGCGGTATTGTAACATGACTTTGTCATAGCGAATATCTAGTTTATTACATTGACTTTCAATATGTTGCTTTGTCAAATATATGTACTCGGCTATGCAATGTATCCCCATCCAGTTGTTAGTCTTCTGAATTAAGTCGAATTCTGAATGCTTTACGCATTTCCCATGTATCAGTACTTCCAGTCACACACTGATGTCTATTGTATTCTTTTATTTTTATTTCTTTCGGTATATCCTCTGTGTATTGCTGTAATCATTTACATTAATTATGTCACTATGTTCTCTGTTTTTATGTTATATTGTCATTAAGTCTAATTCTACTGTCTATATTTTACTCATTATATATTATTGGGCTGCCCAACATCAGACTGTACTTTAGCCTATGTATATTCTATATTTGTATGTATTACACCTTTGTAAAAGTTTTGCTATCAAAAGTTTAGCAATCACGTTTAGCAATTGTAAAAGTTTAGCAATCACGTTTAGAGGAAACGAGCTGAATTGATTACAATCTTCAATACAAACAACTCTAGGAGGAGCATCTCAGCAGCAATTTCCATAATTTACAAGCAATCTAATGCAGAAATGTAAAAGTAATTTCAGTTGTTGGAAATTTATTTTCCGAAGAAATAAAGCTCTTCGGTTCGTTGCTATGGCAATCAATCAGGAAGGACAAAAAAAAAAAAAAAAAAAAAAAAAAAAAAAAAAAAATCCGTTTTCACATTTGATACAAGTATATTTTCTGTGCTTATCGAAAAATGTAAAATATCGAGCTGCATTTAACTGTTGCATTTAATAGTTTTCAAGCAAAAGAGGAGGAACGAAAACATTTCGGGCAATGACAGTTCATACATTATAATTTAACAAATATTCTCTCATTCGTATAAAGCCAATTTAAATTTAAATTTTAAATTATGAAAATTTAATGGTGGTATTTTTCTCTCTTTCCAGCATACCATCGTGGTATAACGGTAGCATACGCGACACTATATTCGATTTCTGGAGTACTGAACATTTTTCTCGTCTCCAGCATAAAAAAAAATGACTCTAGAATCGCTCCCGAACTAAAAGGTGGTGAATAATAATTCATCATCACCAGGATTTGGCAACTGGGTCCTCTAATTCCCAGTCGCCTTTTAAAAGGGGGAGTATATAAGGAATTTTTCTTTCTCTCTCCAGCATATTTCTTGGTGTAGCCTGCATTCTATAGAAGGAAAACCTGAATTTTATAGAAAGCCTGGCGTTTTTAGGCAAAGTATGAAATATGAGAATTATTAAATGCTTTACCTGGGCATTGCACCTGATACCTAGGCATTCTAACAGAATGAGACAAATGCTATTTAGGCAAAGCAGGAAAAAGGTCACCATAATGCTAAAGATGTGCATTACAATGTGGATGCAGAGCTCAATATTATGACGTGTAGTATTTTGTATTTGATTGAAAGTTCTTCCACATTCTATTAAGATTCTGTCACGTACTTCATGTCCAACAGAAAAATGAGCTTCATGAAGGGCGGGAATTAACCCAGAGTCGGTGACATAAAATAATACGCCTTCTGACGATAAATGAATTTACTTTGTTTTCCGAAAAAAACCACATCCTAGAGATTCGTATCGTTTATTAACTACTGATAATTAGTTTCGGCTAAGAACAAACTGTTTTTTGCAGTATTAACTCGAACTTTAGGCAGTTCATCCTGGAATCGCTGTCGCAAGTCTATTGGCCATGACTTCTGCTCCTACGTTACATCTTACCATTCCATTTTCATGCAGCACAGCATAAAATGGCAAATCCTAAACCTTAGACGAGCGTTAAAGTGCCTTGCCACGTGATATTCGAAACGAACCGGAGATGTGTTTCATGCTTTACTGGTTTGTCATATGGCATTCTTTAGAATTTCTAGGAAATGTGTGAGATATTATTTATTTCTTACATTGATAGCCAGCTTCCTACATTCTATAAAATACCTAAGTCACATAAGTCACAGAGTATTAAGAAGGAGGTGAAACTACACAAAAGACAAATGTGTCGCGACCACTAGAGGGCGTTGCAGTTATCTTTTGGCGATTCCAAATGTAAACATTTATATGACTTGTGAGGAAGCTAAGCCTTGCAATGGCGTTTACGTTATGCATTGAATTAAGGTTATAACTATTTATAAAAATTTTTTATTTTTGTGGGGTAATATTCTATTAACTAAATATAACAAATTCTAAAATATAATTTACGACTTTCATGGTTAAAGATTGTAATGCTTTTTATAAATTATTAATCTGAAGAAGTCCTTTTTTACTTTCCCTCCCCATAACAAAAGAATCATATTAACATTCATAATATTTACTGTATGTATGTCATATTTAATTAGTTTTCTTCCCTCTGTTACTTTGTAAAATACTTATACCATAACACAGTTTGATATAAATTATGATGAAATTTTAATAAATGCTACATAGAATTTTTTCGGTAAAGAATTTCTTTTCTGGCATAATGGGTTACTCATGGTTATGAATGAAATAGCGTTTTTGATAACGTTATAAATATCCTTATCTTTTTATTTTAAAAGGAAAACTTGGTCTCATAATAGCCTTTTATATCAATTTCTGGATAATGACGTTCACAAATAACATCATTCTCCGAAAATATTCGGTCTGCTCGATGAAACTCCATACCTTCATTTCTCCTAGTAGGTTTAATATGGTTTCATCTGATTATGGCAAAGCACACTAAGAGGGATGCCTACATAGAGGGAGTTCTAAGGAAAATGGTACGTAACGCATAGGAAAACCCACAGAAACGCACATGCAGCCAGCACTTTCGCTTGCAATCGAGAGCAGATCGAACTACCATTGTTTAGCCACTTTATCACTCGGCCACTTTCAAGACCATAGGAGAGGGTTTTGAATATATATATGTAATGATATTTTTAAATCAATTGATTAAATTAAATTCTATTAATATTGCTTAATAATGTGTTGGCGATTCTCTACCAAAATTGCATCCCTGTTTCTAAGCTTTGGCGAAATCTTTTCTTTAGTATAAAATATATTAACCTGTTGGCGCCCGCCAAATCGCCAAACTCATAAATCTGTCATATTACATAAAGTAATTAAGAACACTCCTGATGAGAAGATAGCGTCACCTCGTGATTTCAATTAATATCGCTGATTGGAGGAGCCTCGTGACGCACACATATGTATAAGTAGGGCTTCTGCTCAAGGTACGAGGCCCGCTCCGATTTCCTGGCTGGGAACTAGCTGATAGTTGACATTCTGATTGTCCTTAGGGGATTAGATCAATATAGCTTATTAAAGCCCAACTGGGCTAATATAAGCATAAGCAATTAGCATTTAAGCAAGGTACGAGGAGAACGCTTGTGAGATGGATGCTAAAATAAACCAACCACTTTATATTCCAAAATTTGTCTCATTCCTGTTGCCCCGGCTGCACGAAACAAATAATGTATGAGAAATTGCATTTCAGAAAGCCGGTAGGATACCACCTTCAGAGGGATTATCTAAAAAAGAAAATACCCCAAGGATTATACGAATAAAATGTTACGCACTTTAGATGAATTTGCCGCTGTGCGACTTCTATGTTTCTACATTTTTCTCTAGGCGTTCTTGCTTCAAGAAAATCATCATTCTGTTACTTGTATTCTGGTATACTGCAGATTATTTTATGTCCAGAGAAGCATCTTTCTGCCCTCTGTGATGTGTGATTTGTGTTTCCATCGAAAGTTCGTCGTTCATCAAATATGCTCTTACCGTTGACCTACTTTTGAGGATGGAAATCTTTCCCTACGTCTACGCCGTTCTGTGTTGCTCTCGAGAGCTTTGTGCTTGTGTGGTGATTGATCGTGTTTTGCGAAAATCTAATCAAGAGTGCACAAAAATGTGTATTTTCGTGTCGATTTCATCACTCGTATTCTCGTCACAACAAGTCAAACCGAAGCAATTAGTAAAAAGATTGGCGATGCAAATGATATTATTACTATTGAATTATAATTACTCATTTAATAATAGTGTTTTTATTTTGAAAATTTTAAAAAGTATTATTTTGGTATAAATGTATTTTAAATTTGGTATTTAAAGGATGTATTTTGGTTTTTAATATTGTTTTGGGAAAATTTAAAGAGTATTATTTTTGAGTTAGTTTTATTTATGAAAGTATTATTAGTTTTATTTATGAAAGTATTATTAAGAGAATAATGGCTAATGAAAACATCTCTGATCCTGATGATTCATTAAGGGCAGCTAGCGCTGAACCTGAAACAAGTATAATTCCCTTTGACGCGCAGAATGATATGGATATAAATTCATGGCTTGAGTACTTTAACAAAACTCATTTAGATAAAGATGAAACGTGGAAGCTTAATAATGTAGCTCGATATCTAAAAGGTAATGCACTTAGCGTATATGTCAAAAACTGCCATAAAAATACTAAATATGTGGAATTAGTCCAAATTTTAAAGGAAAATGTTTTCGACCCCACTTTAACTACGTTTGGTGATTTTGCCAATTACAAATACAATCATAAAGAGGACATAACGCAATATTTTCGCAAAAAATTAGATATTGGTAAAAAATTAAATCTAACTCATGAAATGATCTTGGAGGGTCTGACGGATGGCCTTCCTATAGAATTAAAATCCTTAATGACGATCAACGCACCCTCTGACCCCATCTCTTGGCTTACTCATGTCCATAAGATTATTAAGATTAGCGAAAATCAACAAATCAAAAGTACACCTCCCAGATTTGTTACTCCGATTGGGAACAGTTCCCAAGATTACAATCGATTTAATAGAAGTAGAATTTCAGCTTCAAGCTATGAAACTACTGTGAGACAAGATTCTCCTAGACCCAACAATTTCCAACGTTTTCAGAGACCAAGTAATATTTATAATCGGTTCAGTGGGCCAAGATTTACAAGCCATCATAATTATAATTCTCAAAATAGATTGCCATTGCCACCCAGTCCCTGTAGACTTTGCACCCGGAACGGAATCCCAAATGCTTTTCACTGGTTTCAGGTTTGTCCTTTCAGAGGGGAGAGATCTGATACACCTAATGTTACGCCCCTTGCAATAGAACCAACCCCAGAAACCCCTCACAGTAGTTGACTATTAAAGGTGTCGGGATATTTGCCCAATAAGAAACGTCTAGAGTGTGTTGTAGACAGTGGTGCCACCATATCAATAATTTCTTCCAAAACAGCTAGACAATTACGTTTAAAAGTGCAAAGAGTTAGATCATTTTCAGTAACCCAAACTAAAGGAAAAATAATCTTCAAGAAAATATGTTGTATACAAATGAAAATTGGACGGATTAGTAACCAAATTACCTTGTTTGTTCTTGATAATAATTTGAATTATGTAATTTTAGGACTTTATGAATGCAAATTATTTGAGTTGAGTATTGATTGTACTAATTTAAAAATTAAACAGAGAGCTATTGTACTTAATGATGACTGCCATTTTGACAGCCGACCCATATCTCTACACCTCCAACTTCAAGGTGGTACAACAAATGTTTATCCATGTGTTAATAATGATGATGATGTAAGAAATTTTCCAACCTGTAAATCTCGGACTACAAATCTAAAGGAATTAGTTTCTCAGTCTAACATTTATGTGAAAAATGCTGTTTCTAATACTGTCGATAACAAAGAGTATAACTTGGAAAAATTGTTAAATGATTATTCATCTGTGTTTTCTAAAAATAAGTATGATGTAGGAAAAATTAATATTGAACCTCAACGAATTAATTTAAATTCTGATTTGCCTGTGTCATTAAGACCTTATAGAACATCCCCTATGGAAGAAGAGGAAATTAAGACCCAAATTGATCAATTATTACAAGCAGGTATAATTAAAGAAAGTTGTAGCCCATATTCGTCCCCCGTGACTTTAGTACTTAAGCATGAGGAAGGTAAGAAAACTAGATTGTGCATAGATTATCGAAAATTGAATTTCCTGGCTAAAACAGATGCAAACCCTCTTCCTCGCATTGACACTTTGTTAGACAAATTAAGTAAAGCAAAAGTAATTTCTACAATTGATTTGAGATCTGGTTTCTAGCATATTCCGATTCACCCTGCAGATACTGAGAAATTAGCTTTTTGCACGAATTTTGGATTATTCAAATGGTTAAGAATCCCTTTTGGTTTCAAAAATGCTCCTGCAATTTTTAACAGAACAATTAGACGAATATTAACAAAAAATAAAATTAATTTCGCTTGCAGTTACTTTGATGATATAATCGTTTACTCTTCCTCTGAGAAAGAACATTTAGAACATTTAAAAATTTTATTTGAGGTGTTTAAAGAGGAGCATATTAAATTGAATTGAAACAAGTGTGTGTTCGCCAGAGATCAGATCACATTTCTTGGCTATGAAATAAAAAATGGTAGAATAATTCCCGATAACCATAATATAGAAGTTATTAAGAAACTTAACAATCCCAGTAACACCAAAGAGTTACAAAGAGTTTTGGGAAGTGTGAATGTGTATCATAGATTCATTCCGAATCATGCAACTATTAGAGCTCCATTAAACAGACTCTTGAAAAAAGATGTGAAGTGGGAATGGGATGACCAATGTCAAAAAGCTTTCGACGAAATGAAAAGAATACTGATTTCCAAACCTGTTTCACAATTGTATGATTCCAGTAGGCCATGTCATATTTTTGTTGACGCTTCTCAAACTGCTGTTGGAGCTGTTTTGAAACAACCAGATGAAAATGATGTCCTTCACCTTGTATCATATCATTCCCGAACTTTAAGAAATTATGAGAAAAATTATACGATTACTGAGTTAGAATGTTTGGCCATAGTAGATGCCCTAGACAAATTCTATTACTATCTGCATGGACAAAAATTTGTTATACATACGGACCATGCGGCCCTCGTTTAGCTCAAAAATGTTAAAAATTTAAAAGGTAGACTCTTCCGTTGGTCACTCAAACTAAGTATGTTTAATTATGAAGTAAAGTATCAGAAGGGCTCTACCAATATTGAAGCTGACATGTTTTCTAGACATCCTGTTTCACAGCACCTCCAACATTATGTACATTTACTTGATAGAAATGAAATAATCCAACAACAAAAAACTGATAATGTCTGCGGAAAAAATTACCAAGAGATAAATGATATGATGGTAATTAAGAAAAAGAATTTTTATAAAATTGTAGTACCTAAATCTTTAAGCTTAAAATTGTTGAATAAAACCCATGAAAATTTTGGTCACCCGGGAGTTCAAATTATGCTTAACTTAATCACCCCTCAATATTATTGGCCTCATATTAGCGAAGATATCGGAAATTTTGTTAAACATTGTCATACTTGTCAACTTAATAAAAAGAAAAAACAGAAAAAATTTGGTCTTATGCAAGACGTACCCCTTTCGAATGTCTGTCTATTGACACTGTGGGAGGATTTAATTATTATAATTCTACAAAAAATATTTACATATAGTTATTGACCATGCAACAAGATATGTCTGGGCTTTTCCCTCTAAAAGTGTAACTTCAGAAACCTATGCCAATTGTCTAAAACAAATATTTCAAATACAAGTCCCCGAAAAAATTCTGAGTGACAGGAATGCAGCCTTCACTTCCTCTAGATTCAAAAAATTTCTTAAAAAGCATAATGTTAAACAACTTTTAACTTCATCTCACCATTCCTAGACAAATGGTAAAGTAGAAAGAGTAAATCAATCAATAGTAAGTCGATTAAAATGTAAAGTAAATTCTTCTTCTAAAAAAGTACCATGGACTAAAGTGCTAGAGCAAGTTGTTATCGAATATAACAACTCCCCTCATACGGTAACTAAGTTCACCCCAGCATACTTACTATTTGGTAACCTCCCTTTTGAATCTCCAATTGATCAAAATAAATACCCTTCCTTAAATGAAGCAAGGGCTTTAGCAAAGAAAAGAACTATCGAATACCACCGAAAGAATAAAACTAGATATGACATCAGATTTTAGAATCTAAATTTCAACCTGGAGATTTTGTCCTTTACGAGGAATTCGAATACCCAAATACTAGAAAATTGACTTCACCCTATTCAGGCCCTTATCAGATTATGAATAAATTATCTGAAGTTAATTATGAAATCGAAAGGGGAAATTTTCACACCAAGAAACCAACTGAGATTGTACATGCGTCAAAATTAAGGTTCTATTATCCACCCGAGAACTTTAAATTATATCATGAATAAATCAAAATTTATAAATCAATAAACTATCCATAACCCTTCTTTTAGTTTTCATCCTGTTGTCCCCCTTAATAATTAATTTATCTCTCAGTGTCTGAAAAGTTTGTCTGCCCTTTTCTTTTACTGGGCTCCTTCAAACTTGAGTTTCAGGTTCAATGCACTTTCCGTGTGGGAAACACTCAATTGAGGCTATACGACAAGTAGAGTACTATACCCTCACATTCCCTCGAGCACATGTTTTCCTATATTTGTGTTATAAATTGTAGCAACAGTTGAAAAAGTTAAATTTCAGTTGTTGAAATTTCTGAATTTCATTTTATGTTTCTGCAGCATCGTGTACAAAAAACTGGTATGGATGTTGGAAGTTAAATTTTGTTTTGTTATCATTAATAAGAGAAAAATAGAGTGACAAAATATGTTAAAAACCTAGCAAAATGTGTGTTTTCAACAAGAGTATAAGAGCTCTAGTATCGTGACATAAAAACTCAAATGTTTTCAGTGCCAATGCTAATCCATAATTCTAGCGCTAATTAAATGATCCGGAGATCTCCAAGGACCAGTAAAAGACTGAAGATGAGCCTGAATGACAACTCTAATGATTGTACGGACTCATACACAAACTGTGAATGGCATGCCCTAAGATATAAACTTACAAATTCAGTTATATTACTATTTCCTATTGCCGCGTAGCTAACCAGCAATATGTTATTACTGCTTTATTTGTTCTGCACTTAGTTACTATATTATAATTTCATTAATCATTTATTATATTTTATATACTGTATTAGTTATATTCAAATATTTTATGTCATATTTTATGTAAACATTTTGTGTGCTTTGAGATAAATCCAATCAGTTTTCCTACTCACTTAAATTCCTAATAACTAAATTTTCTGCTCTCACTATCTGGACTGTCTTGGGTCGACGGCCGCGACTGCAAGCCTTTTGAGATGGAGGGGTAATCTGTAATGATATTTTTAAATCAATTGATTAAATTAAATTCTATTAATATTGCTTAATAATGTGTTGGCGATTCTCTACCAAAATTGCATCCCTGTTCCTAAATTTTGGCGAAATCCTTTCTAAGTATAAAATATATTAACCTTAAGACACAATAACACGCCGAATAAATACTAATTCAGAAGTCAAACAACAAAAATCAGCGTTAATTTGCAAAATTTTCACAGGACTAGTTTCGATGGTTTTACCGAACCATCATCTTCAGCTGCAAAACCGCAAATCATTTGCGGTTTTGCAGCTGAAGATGATTTTTTCATGTTACTGTGATGTTAGTCTAATATTTAATGGATAAGATTTAATTTGGAAATTTTAATGTCAGATTAAATTTTAATTGTAGCATATAACACTAAAACAGTTCTACGAATTCAAATTTAAAATTGTTGCACTTAAAAAAGTACATTATCGTCTAATAAAAAATACATAATAATAATAAAAAGAGCGTAATAGTCCCTGCACTGTGCCAGGATTAAAATCTCAATTTTTAATAACCATTTATTTATATGGTCTGTTCATACGACTTGATAATATTCATAACTTATTAACATAATATTCACAAATTCAGCATATCCATAACTCGTATGCTGACTTTATTTCATACACAAGCCATTTTCTATTACAATTATTCTGCTGTCCTTATATTTTCACTTAACCATGCAAGCATGCTAGGCGTAAACAACATTCTGTTCTTTCCCATTTATCATAAAAGCCTACTTCAAACGGAAAAGAAGGGGAAAAAGTAAGTTTGCATTGTTTTCTGTAATTGGAATAAAAGCGCAAATATTCTGTCATTCTCGTACAATTTCTGAAATTTTGTTTAATTTCAATCGCCTGCTTTCATGTACGAAATGTAGCAGTGAGTTTACTCCTTTATTTACAAGCAATCCAAATGTTCTCCTGAGTTATATAAATTTGACTAATTATGATCAGGCATGATATAAATGTTGCTTTTTTTAAGGCGATGTAAAAATGTCAAACAGGAAATAAACGGCAAAGTAAGCTGAAATTTATAATTTTTATATTTACTATAGCTTTCGGCTGCCGGTATACTCCTTCTTAAATAAATTTAAAAATCTTGTTTATAGAAATTTTTTTTATTTACATACGACCATTTTTAATCTTATTACACAAAAATGAAACAAAATCGTTGTGTGTTTGTAGGAAATAAAAGTTATAATTTGTTTTTTTACTACTGAAATTACATTCAGATATTACTTTTTTATTTTATATAAAATATTACAGAATACAATTAACCATATAATTTATATAATTTTTTCTTTCATGGTTTGTAATAAGTTTACCATTACAGTGAAGAAAATTATTAAAATAAATCTGCAAATTAAAAAAATATCTGCATATATAAACAACAAGCTCAATTTTATTTGTCCTAACAAGTAAAAATAAATCAGACAGGTTTTTTATTGTTATATTTTTATTATTTATGTCACTAAGAGTAGCCCGCTCCTTACGGTATTTAATATTTTACAGATATTACAGATAACTGTTATTCGCCTACCAGTTGCGGAATGGATGACACAGTCCAACAACTGTAGTTCAGAGCCGGGCTCAAATTCTGGCGAACGGGCTGAATGCATGTAGGCTTCCGTAGTTTCCACGTATGTAACTTCAATATCAGCCAGTTTTCTTCAGAAAGTTCCTTACGACGACCTCCTTCCATAGGCTAGGTAGCCGTAGTGTTCTTTGTCGTAATGAATAACTCAAGCTTTTTGTTATTCGTTTGGCTACGTTCTTGGTTGAAAAACTGTTTGGTTAATTCACAAACAATCTTTCGTTAATTAATTCACAAGGGTAAAATATTAATAAGCTTTGATTAATCGGCAGAGTGATTAATTTTCACCCAGAAAATTCCTTTAACTCTTAAATGCATGTATTTGCCATTTGGCAACATACGTACTCATATTTAGTCATGTAAATCAAATCAAAACACAAATTTTAGCTTACTGCATAGTGTAACCAATTGGACTTTTGACTCAAAAAAGTGAAAGCATTTAAGGTTTAAATATTTAACTTAAACAGTTTCAATTTCGGAGATTTCAGGTTGAGAAAATTAAAAAGAAATTAGAGGTTGTCTCAAATCGATGACTTGTAACAAGTGCTATAATGCTTTTTAGCATAAAGATATTTTTTTAATAATAATCAGACCCAAATAATAACGGATATAAGTAATGTATTGCGTTAAATTAGGAAAAGAAATTGCACAATTTTTTTCTAAAAATGCTCCCAGCAACAAACATGGCAGATTGATGGATAATGTACAATTAAGTGAAAGAACGGCCGACAGATGGCAGCACAATGATCTTTTTTAAAGATTATTATGAAGTGTTAAAGTTCCTCACCTACGATCCTTGACGCTTTATGTGATTTCAAATAAAATTTCATAGTATGCGAAAGCAACGCTTCTTTACTTAAAATTAAAATTCGATACAAATTCAGTGTTACTTTGACGTTTGTTTTATCTGAGAGTTTCTGCTTCTCCACAGAGCTAACACTATGTATCGTAAGCTTATAACTAAAAGAGAAAAATAATGAGAAGAAGGAAAAAAAAAAAAAAAAAAGTGTGTAGAGCTGAGCAAAGTTTATTGCCATTTAAGAATATTTAACAATATTTTTATCCGACATATGTGAAATTTTTTATTCATTTTTTCAGCTGATAAATTTTATTTGCTGCTCAATGTTGCGAAAGGTTAATAAAACAATAAAATAATTGATCCACCTTCTTTAAACACTAATTTAAAATTATTTCTTTATTAATTAATTTCGTTTAATCCTATCGTAAAGTTTCAAAATATATAATAACATTAAAGTTGGATTTGTCTTTCATTTTTTTATTGATGAAACACATTAATTTAATTCATATAGCGTACATTTTAATTCTCCTGTGCTCATTAATACTCATTCTCGGGCTATTAATTCTCGAGCTTCATAATCAGCCGATGCAGATTCTCCTTGAATTCTTATGCTATGAATTGCAAAATGTTTTTGAAATTTTCGAACCAACCTTTACTTATCAGAAAATCGGAGTTGACTGAGGGTTTTCCATGTTTTTTGAGGTGCTTGAAAATTTTGAGTGCTTTTTGTTTAATGATATTACAATCCAACGAAATTCTTTTTTGACACTCATCATCAATCCAAATGCTGAGTGCCTTTTCCGTCTTCGCAATTATTGGTGCCCCCGGGGGCGAACTTCACGTTTTGCGGATGTCGAAGATACTGCAGCAACTGCAATTCTTATTTCTTTTTCATTTTTTTTAATAGTCCGGACTGTTTCTTCATTCCAATTAAAACTTTTTTCAATATGACGTGTGACCGCACACGTAACACATCCAACTTCAGTACTACAGTTTACCGTAAACCTTCATCGGTTTGCCTTCCACCACACTTTAAATCATGTCATCCGACTAAACAAAAGTTAGCTTCATTTTATTCCTATGTTTTCCGTGCTCTTCAAGTTTGCTCCTCCAAACTAGCCCTTGATGAAGAACTAAATTATTTAAAAGCAATAGCTATTGACAGGGGCTTTTCACCCAACATTATTAATCAAGCAGTTAAAAAATTCTCATCTCAACACACTAAAAGCCACACTCTTATTTTAGGAGATTATAAAAATTCTGTTGTCATTCCCTTCTTTCCATCAATTAGCTATAAAGTTGCACATATTTTGCAGAAATTTAACTTTCGGGTTGTTTACTCTCCCATCAATAAAATTCCAACTTCTATACTCAAGGACCCCATTCCGGATATGAATTCCTGGGGTATTTATAGGATTCCTTGCCAGTGCGGTTTAATTTACATTGGCCAAACTAAGAGAGCCTTAAAATTTCGCGTCAAAGAACATGAGGCATATGTTAGAAAAAAGGAAACGCAGAAGTCTTCTGTTGCTCAACATTGTTGGTCCGAAAATCACACTGTCAATTTTTCTGCTGCCAAAATTATTCAAAAAACATCTTCCATTGGAGAACTGGATTTTCTAGAGGCATTTCAAATTCATAAAAATCTTTCTGTTCTAGTTAACGATCCTAATTCCAATCCAAATTTGCCTTCGGCTTTTAGAGAAATTATGTTTTAGTTCTGGTTTCGCCAACAGATGGCGCCACTTGCTTATTCTTGTCCAGGCTTTCTTATCTTATCTAAACATTATTTCCTATCTTGTTCATTTGCTGTTTTGCAGCTGAAGATGATGGTTCGGTAAAACCATCGAAACTAGTCCTGTGAATATTTTGTAAATTAACGCTGATTTTTGTTGTTTGACTTCTGAATTAGTATTTATTCGGCGTGTTATTGTGTCTTAAATCTGAATATCTTCATTATTCGGATACGCTCATCGGTTTCCATTCCAAATATAAACAGTCTAGTGTATAATAATAATAAATAAAAGAATAGCAACACTTAACACCCTGTATACGTGAACACTGATCAAGTGACCGCGTCCACGGCACCTACATTTTTTTGTTTTCTTTTCACTTTTTCTATTTTAAGATTAGAGAGAAATACGCTTTGTAACTTTGCGCTTCAAAGCGATCGCTTAGGTTCGCATAAAATCAGCCCTGCTTTTACCTGAACTGAAATATGGAAACAGGTAAATATGGTGCAATTGTGCCCAACGGTCTAGGTGATGAACGTTCACTCTACAATTATTTTATTCTAATAGCTATCTAAATTCAGCGCGCTAACCCTCATCAACGAATGTCATTCTTTTGGTCATGGTTAATCAAGCGGCATGATACTGAATTTTGTTTTAATAATCTATCTGAGCGGCCTGGAACTCAAATGGCATGCCCCTCGAAAATACGATCTGAAAACGGTTGATATACCAGACCTTTTTTTTCACAAAATAAAACATATTTTGATTAAATTTTAAATTTCGCTTACGAAATATTTATTAAAACATACGAGTACATAAACTTTTATAATAACAATATTGCAAAGGGAAAAAATCACATTTTTATTTATTTTCAATACGAAATCTACGGAATCAATTATAGATTAATACGGAATCAATTATAGCTAATTATTTTACATTATAATATAAGATTTATATTATAATGTAAAATAATTAGCTCCATTTATAGATTTTTCTACTGCGTTATTCATGCTCATTTTGAACAGAAATAAAAATAATATTATTTCAGACTTCAAATAACTAAATCCTTGAAATCTTTGCAACATCGTATTTGCAACAAATACTTAACTGAAATGCCTTCGCGAGCCGCTTAAAATTCCTTCAGTGTGCCAGCGATAACTTTGATACCACTACGTTAAAATTACGCTACTGTTAAATTACACTACTGCCATTAAAGTTTGGAGTTGAAATGAATCTTTGCTAGATTTACTCCATTTTGCGCGCTTTTAACTTGCATGATTTTCTGGTCTGAAAAAATATTTATGACGTGAATTAATGAACATATAGGATAAAATTTAAATTAGCTCAATTATTAAAAATAAACATGAAATAATTGCTCCAATGATAAGGGGATCATAAATGCATTAGCATAACGTGAGATGGGAAAAATATGAATGTGATCCAAAAGGATATTTCTAACATCAAAATTAAATTTCATATTTACAGCAGCCTCCTACCAGTCATTCGATAAAACCCCTTTCATAAAATTTTTATTTTCAGAATATTTTTAACAGAGCGTCCATGTCTGGAATCAATATTTAAAGAAATAAAATATGCCGGCATCATTTGATAGCACAGTATATATGCATTAGTTGGTGTCCCTTTCGTGTTGAGGATCGTGTTATGCCATAGCTGCGCTGGTTGTAGCAGATGGGTCTAACGTGATATTTTCCAGTAAAATCTTCTTTGCAAAAACTTTCACTTTTATCATTTATTCACCTGACGTTCAGGCAGCCGCCATCTGTTTACTTCTCAGTAGTAGCATGAAGTCACCCACTGCGAGCAAATCTTTATTTTTTATTATCCGCAAATGCGGCGAGGACTGGAGATGACACGGCATCCATTCCGTAAACAGCCGTATTTACGTTTTTCGAACTAATGTCACAGGTAGGTTTCGGATCACGAAACATTTCTTCATCAGGAAGCTGTAAACATGTCTGATATCTCTTCCAGCCACAGAATGGGGCGATTTAGTAGACTTTTCCAAAACGAAGAGAACATTAAGGGAAACAGGGGATATTTTTTTAAAGGCCGGAACGTCCATAGGCCGTTATGACAGGTTACTCTACACTACATTTCTTACACAAGCGATTGGCAAACGTTGCTTTTGAGAAAAATGCAAAATCTCTAAATTTTTATCTTTAGTGTATAATTAAGTAACAAACTGAGTGATTCAAAGCAATAAACTCAATTCTTAATAATTTAAATCTCTATTTCTTATATTGGATTTAAAAACCTTCTTGCTGCCTTTCCGAAGTATTTTTATTCTTACTTTATGCTGCTCTGAAATTATAATGTTCAACTGAACAAAATACAAGCCCTTAAATTTATCTTCCATGCGGTGTTGTGCCTAACCAGTTTTATGAGCGCTGCCTTTCTGCCAAGTCCAAATTTTTCAGTTGTATCATAGTTTGGCGTTGTTAACAATCATGAGTATTTTAAGACTTTAACCGTAATAATTCATTTAATTTATCATTATAATTCGTTCTGATCTTACACATATTTATGTGGTAAAAAGCAGTTTAATGGAAGGGTAGATGAAAAAAAAAGGTTACAAGGGCAATAAAAATTGTTTATTGATAATAGACAGAAAATTAAAAAGGAAATTAAGATACATACTTGCCTGTCATTTTACCTCATAATCATCAAATCTATTTAGGCTTTTGTCTGAGCGCAGAACCAGCTTGTTTAACTCGGGTTCGTGGAAATCCCGTCGCTGTTTATTCAGTTCTCGGTAGCTATTTTCACATCCTGTCTGAAGAGAACTTAATTCCAGATAAATGCTCCTTCAATTTCGGAAAAAGAAAATAGTCACTGGATGCTAAATTTGGGCTACATTGTGAGCGAATCCAGACTTCCCACTTAAACATTTGCAGCAAATGAGTTTGGAGAGCAGTATACGGCCTGGCATTGTCATGCAGGAGGATGACACCATCACTCAACATGCCAGAGCGCTTGAGTCGGATGGCTTCACGTAATCTTGTCATAGTGGCACAATAATGATTGGCAGTAACGGTATGACCACGCTCCAGATACTTGATCAGGATAACGAATCATGGCTCGCTCGAGAGAACCTCTTCTCTAAATGTCTTGCCATTTCAATTGCTCTGACGCGTCTGGGAACTTACTCTACCTACCCGTACAACCACTGCTAAACAACTACTGCCATGTGTATACACTGTGCGAAAAAAATATTCCCTCCACTATAATTACTTTTCAAATGGCAATAATTGTAAACGTTTTAGCTGGATCTTCATACGTAATAACTCGTAAACAATTTTGTTCGATGAAACAATTTACGAGTTCATAACAGACTTTAGAAGTTGGAAAATTCCTAATCTTCAAGTAAAGAGAAAGGAAAATTTGTACATTTCACAGAAAATTATATACAGAAAATTTCTACCGAACTTGAACTTGCTGAACACGATTTTGAGTACACACATTCTCTTAATTTTCTCCATTTAATTGGTCCAACGCAAGAATTTCTTTTACCTACGGTACACTGCAGATTCGGTCGCATTACGAAAGCTCTCTTTGAAAACGGTTTGAAAATTCATTCAATATAGAAGTTAAACATTACTTAGAACAGCAAAATCTAAGCTTTAATTTTCCTGATTCTCGATAATGCTCCAGGACTTAGTGCTGTAGTCCTCATAATATTGCATGGAAATGTAAAGATTTTATTCCTTCCACCGAACCCCACTTCTTTAATCCAGCCAATGGATCAAGAAGTCATTAAACGTTCAAAACCTATTATATTGAGATTTTTGCAAATAAAGAATAGACGACGGAAAGGACGACATACTAATGGAATTTTTCAAACAGTTCAATGCAATGCATAGAAAGGATTAAACCTGCATTCATCAACAATGAATATTTGATGGCATCAGCTTTGACCAGAAGTTATCAACAATTTTAAAGGAATTTTAGATTGAGAATGAAGCCGAGGAAATGGTACAGATTGCCAAAGCAAGAGGCGGCGAGGGATTTTCAGATATAGAAGAAGAAGAAATCTGTGAATCGTGAAATAACAAATGAAAAATTGGTTGATCTTATAACACAAACCCACGTCAAAGCAGCGATAACGAATAAGGTAAAAAGCCTTTCAAGTGCAAGGAATATGTTAAGCAAGTTGTAATAAAAGTTAAACTAAGTTATAAAGCAGGTTTAACTAATCATTAAAAAAGGGAAGAAAATAGAGGCCACTTTATGAACAGGCAGTGTAAAAACGTTTACTCCCTACATCAAAACTGTAAATGAGTTGCGTCAGACACTATCTCAAAAAAAATCACAAGCTATTAAAAAAAATTATATCATGTACCTACTTTTTAAACGGTAATAGAAATCCTTTCAGTTAACATTTGTTTCATTTTCCCCTTTCAATTACAATAATATTTAGGTTTGTTTAAATTATACATATTTTCTTAATCTAAACTATACCTTACCCGTTTTGTCCACATAAAGGCAACTTTGCGGAATGCGATTTTGCCGTACCCGCAATGGGTTAACCTCAAGTTTCGGCAAATAATTACTTCATTACAACACATTAGACAGTATTTTAAGTCGCCCAGTTGTATAGTGATTAAAGGAGCCTACTGCGATGCCGAAGGGCACATGTTCGAATCTTGGAGAGGGCATGGATGTTTGTAAATGCATAGTGTCTGCGCAGGGACACTTTAATGTGCGGCGAGCCGAAAGTCCTCTCGAGAAGTTGGTGGAAGGGAAGAAGGGAGATGTACCCTCGGACCCGTCCCTCTGGGGTGATCTCCTTCAAGATTGGGACGAAGTCATACTGTCACCTATATGGTTCTCAAGGCTGTTGCCAACGACAGGTACAACTTGCTCTCCTTGCCACGATGGATTTCGTGAGCTTGTTCTGATGTTACTGTCAGACAAGTGAGATGAGTCACCTCACAACAACAACAGAACATATTATATTTTCCTTTGTTATTACTGTAAAATACTTTACCTACATGAAGAAAATTTTGTCTTACAGTAGCAAAAAGAAAACACATATTTAACATCATAAGTTTTTCTCTCTCTCAGCTGTGCAAACAATCGACCTCCGCATTAGCATCTGATGCTTGATGAATTATGATTCAGAATTATTGCTACCATCGTTAAATTTATGCATATATGCTCCGCTGAGGATGAAAGATTTATGTAATCAATAAGCGCATAATAAATACGCGAGGAGTGTTGGCAGCTGATTTGGAATGATGCAGACTGGAGCCAGCTATATCGAACACAGCCTTCTTTGTTAAAATTATAAGCAATATTTTAAATCCATATGGCATTAGACACGCAGTGGCATAGCTAGACCTTTTGCCGCCTCTCTCGGTGCAGACCAAAAAATCAAATCTATGAAATATTAAAATGACATATAAGAAAATTAATAAAATCTTTGTAATTAAAAAACATTAATTCCACATTTTAAATGTTATTTTGTTTATTTTCCTGTTAGCAAAATCGTCGAAGACATTCTACAAGCTTGCTTCATTACTCCATTCGCTCGTCTGCAGATAGTACAATATTATTATTACATATTTTTTGCCCTCACTAGCGGGCTGTAGCCATTTATAGGAGTTGGTCACTGCTAAGACTGAAAGCGGTGGTCTTAATAGGTAAACCACCATATTTGCCTCCTGTGAAGGGACAGAGAAATTATATCCATGCTTTCTCCAGGATTCGAACTCCAGCTCTTCGGTATGGCAGTCAAAGGCACTAACCTATTAACCGTCTGGGCTACGTACGGTACTATTAAATACAATACATTCATTTTTAGATCCTTAAGTTCTTCTTATTTATTTTTTTTTATAAATTTGTATCTAGAAAATTCCTCTCGTAACAGGTAATATTTATAGTAACTGTGAGGAAATTCAAAGGGGAATTTAAATATGTAGAATTTCATTTTGGAGATTTTATTTTAGAATTAATCGTGAGAATTCAAAAGCGACTATCCTTCCAAATCTATGTGTGTCTCCCAAAATAGTAACTGAAATAAAAATCTAAATTATTTCTCTCTCAGTACAGAATTGCTCCTTATTTATGTCATTAAGATCATGATTTAATTTCCATTCCTATTTTCCATTCAGTAATCTCGATGTAGTAATGAAGGTATAACAAGGTAATGACTAAAAATCTCTTTGTAATTTCTTTTAATTCTGTGTTCTGTTCAAAAGATAAAAAAGTAAGAAAATAATTATATACAAGTAGCGCTTGAGAAGTTATCTTAATTCAGTGGTCTCATACCCAAGTTGCACCTTCTGAAAGCAGCTGAAGAGCCGAATTGTTTTTAAAATCCCAGAATGAAAGTTCTTTTTTTAATAAATCAAATTTTTAACAAAACTAAACTGTAAACTTTATTTGCCAAGTAATTATCAAATCAAGCACAAACAATAATAGAAATAATAATATAAAGGAAAAATTTCCAATGTATATATATTTTCTGCGTGAAGATCTAACCTTCTTTGCTGTCATGCAATGTGACTATATCTCAACGTCAAGCCTGGCGACTTCTCTCACAGGAGTGAAGCTGAACACAACAGGGAAAGGATGTAAAAGCCCTTTCATTAATCAAAACTCTTCAACAGGAAGGAGCGGACTTAGTGCGTATAACAGCACTGATTATTTGCGGTGAGAATTTAAAGGTAATTTAATAATAAATTAAAAAGTTAAAGATGTAGTGCTAGACTACACAGTTTAATAATCTAACAGGCTGACTCAGCACCCTACACTAGCGATATACTAACTAGACGGCCAGCTACTAAGAATTAACAGCTGGAGGACAAAATCCCTTCATTCCCCTTCGGAATATTAAAGATATTTCCTTCCTCCTTTTCGCGTGCCTTCATAGTAAAATTGAAAGCCCGTCCGACGAGCAGTCAGGAGGTCCGGAATTCGAAACCTGGCGAAGGCATTTCTTAGCTTCCTGTCATCCCAAAGAATTCCTAATGACGTTGCAGCGCATTATTAATTATTTAGCAAGAATGAAAAACAATTACTCAAATCTGTATCTTCAAATATTTAGATTAGATTTTATGTCACATTGTAAATTAATTAGCTCCAGTTGTAGATTTTCTGAGACGTCCCTCACGTTCGTTTTTAATTATAATGAAAATAATGTAAAATTGGACTCCAAATCATTAAAATATTAAATCTCTCTTAACATTTTTGTCATAATAATGCTAATTTATTTACGGGAAATATATATTCGTCGACCGCAAAATATTATTTTGGGGGTGTTGTTTTGAAATTACTAACATACTGAGTTCTATGTAGAAGTATCCAAGAAGTAACGTTGCCGCATGTTTCTTTCTACAGAATTCAGGCTATTTTGTAAGAGATAAATACAAAAATTTTTCTGTTAGTTTGAGACTGCAGTTTGCTGCCAGTCTGAGACTACTGTCTTAATTTATTTAAATTTAGAATACATGATTGGGCGAGAATGCATATTCCTAGTAAATGTAAGTGTTCTCTAAAACGATATGTATTTTATTTAAAATAACATGTCGAATAACGATTATTATTGGAGGAGTTAAAGTAACAAGAATCAGCGGATTAGTAATAATCATAAATTTGCAGAACTGGTTCCAAAGGTTTAAATATAAAACCTGCTTCTTCAGCTGCAGAAGTGTAAATGACGAAAGAAGCCAGTGATGAAACAAGGCTAGTGATGAGAACGTCATCTATTGACGAGGGGAAAAAAACCTGTAAAATAAGTTCCTTAAAAGCTGAGAGTAAAGAAGGTTTGAAAATGGAATCATTTCCTAGAATTGGAAGATTTTTCTGAATATGGAAAATGTATCTTAAAAATCTAACTTGCCAAAGGCTGCAGAAAAATGGATAATGTGATTTTCTATGTGTTTCTTTTTTCCTCCTTACATATGCCTCCTGTTCCTTAGCACGGAGTTTTTCAATTAAACTCTTAGTTTCCACGAATGTAAATTAAACCACATTGACAAGGAATCCTGAGTATACCTCAGGAGTTTATACCCGGAATGGGGTCCTTAAGTATGGAATTGCAAATTTTATTGACAGAACAGAAAACGATCCGAAAAAAGTTTCATTCTTATCGCCTTATCTTATTACTGGCTTTTCTTTCGTTATTTGTACTGTATTGTAAAAAACGTTCTACATTAATTCCTTCGAAACCAATCCTGAAAATTTATGAATATTACGCTTATTCTTGTTGCTTTAACACCTCATATAAGCGATAAGATAAGATAAAAAGATAATTCTATCAGAAGAGCTCAAGAATTTTTCCTTTGGGTGTAATACAATCAATAATTTTGCTAATATTTTTCTGACAAATTAATAATTTTTCTACACGTTAATAATTTTTGCAACAAAAGAATAATTAGAAAATTTCTTGCTGAAGGAAAGAGATCTGGAGGTGTGAAGAAAGCAAGATCATTCTTAAGAAATCATTCAGGTATGTATTTTATTTCGGATACTTATTTGAAGAGCATAATTTCGTTAATTTAATATAATTTAAGGACATATCTTTGAGCAAATAAATATTTTCTATTAAATTGGAAGATAAACATCCCAATGTAAAATTTAGAATTAAAACGAAAAAGTTACCGTACCTTGACGTCGATTTTGAATAACATTTTATAGATTTTGAACCCAAACATTCAAAGAACCCCTTTCTTCAGGAAAAAAAAAATATTTTAAAAACATTTTTAATGACTGAGCCTGATTAGTTGTTCGGCTAAAGTTTCCGATCCTGGTGATCGGATTTATTGTGTAGAAGTTCATGGTTTTCCTTATACGTAATGTAAATCAGGGTGGGCATAAAAAAACTTCTCCGGTGTATGAACTTATGCGCTCAATCAATCGAAATGAAATTTCAAATATTGTTACTTGAAGGTATGCACTAGAGACTGTGATGATTTCAAACGTAACACTGAGCAGTAACACAGCTCTCACTGTTACAGTAACACTGAAAACTGAAAAAATTTCGTAATTTTTTAATGTCGACACCCATGTGTTTCGTACGGAAATTAATCAGTGTATGCAAAAACCATAAATGGCGGTGGAACGATATATGTATGACAAAAAATGATGGCGAAAAACATTTACGAAAAAAGAGTGCTGTAAAGGACCAATGACAACATATTAGAGGAGAAGAAAGGGAACTTTTATTGGAATTATTTTTATTGGAATTACGTTCCCATCTTCGCAGACGATAATGCATTGCATGCGGTAGGCTGTTTACAACAATGAAAAGTTATAACATCTCAGGAGAAATTTGTATAATTTCACGTTTTATGGCTTCCTTCAATTCTGACAAATCTCGTAGATTTGTTGTGTGCACCTTAGATTTCAGATGACTCCAGAATGAGAAATCCATCGGAGAGTTATTGGGGGATCACAATGGCCACACAATTACAAAGTTACGGGAGATGACTTTATTTTGAAAGCGCTGTCGCAACACTTGCCGAACACATGTGGCGACGTGTGGAGCAGCACTATATTGCATCCATATGATGTCATTAAGGATATTTTACTGCTGCAATTATGGAATTACGTAATTCTGCGTCCTAAATGAGAGAGTAAGCGTCGAAGTCTAGGAGGCTGGGCGAGGAGGTGGAGCTAACTGGTCAGATCATGGAAGAGCCATTGGCTTAGCTGGAAAGAGAGTGCACTTTCAAACAAGTCAGGCATTGGAGGAATCTTATCTACATAGAATACTTGATTTTGATATTTAACTGCCGAAAGGAATGGGAACTTGGAGTGAAATACATAACAATTTTTAAGAATTTAAGAGATTAGTAAAGTTGTGAGCTAACCATTAAATTAAATGGATTACTTTAGAGGCAATAGGACCGCACCTGGTCGTTTTCTGTTGATTTGGTCAAAGTAAATATAATTTATAAAAAAGATTGAGCTAATATTTGCTTTACTTGATATCTTTAAGGAACTTATTTGTTGTTTTAGCAATACATACATAAATTTTGTTAACATTCAGTTCATTGAGTTCCTTGTTGATTGCATTGTTCCTAATATACCATTGACAGATTGCCATTTACCTTAATGTAACATTCTGAATTTGCTGAATCTTTCCCATTTTTGAATCACAAACAAAACCCCAGATGGTACAAGCATTGGTTATAATGGGCCGAAACATGGCCTTATACACAAGTGTCTTGTTTTCTATAGAAAGAACGGAGTTTCGGGCAATTAAGGGGTTGAGTAAAGCTCTACCCCGAAAGTATCCAAAATATATGTAACGTGTGGGATCTATGTGAGTCTTTGGTCTAAAATTCCAGCAATGTACTTAACTTGTTTGGCCAGGAGATACTAATAGTATACACATACTAAGACTGCTATTTAAGTCCTCGTTTCGTTTATAGTGAAGAATGTAGATTTGGATTCTTCAAAATTTGTTTTAATTTTCCACTTGATGATCCAGGACTCTAGTGCTTGGATGTGTTCTTCTAATGCATATACTATTGAGACCATCGACGCATTTTGATGGAGGATAGCAGTGTCGTCTGCGTGTAATGCAAGTGTAGTGAGCTGATTGTGTGGAATGTCGTTCGTATAAAGTAAGAAAAGTGTTGGAGGGAGTAATTAACCTTGTTCAAACAAGGATTTCTCGGCGTGTGGAGCAAGTATATGCAATCAAAAGCTTTTGAAATGTCGAGAAAGCGGGTTCTGGTGATAAATTGTTTCTTGATTCCATCAGCTGGTAGTTCTGTTACACGTTAGAGTTGATGCTTTGTTGAGTATTTTCGCGGAGGAAACCACACTGTTGAGGGATGATAATGTTGTTTTCTTCGATAAAGTCTTGGATACTTTTGAGAATGACTGCTTCTGCTATTTTGCTGAGTGCCGATAGTAAACTTATCGGCCTGTAAGATGAGGAGAGAATTGGGTTTTTACCAGGCTCGGAGAAATGATTGACCTGTGACATCTTCGAATTACGAACCGAAAACGAATGAGCTGGCGATGCCGCGCCGATCACTTTAGCTTTTTTAAAGGCGCTGGTGCCACATCTTAAGGATTTTCGTCGGCCCAGTGAACGCAGTTCTTGGAGTTTATGTTTCCAGTTAACGAGAAGTGTGCCTCATTCATGCATAATAAACACAGGCGGCCACGTGCTTTCTTATGAAACCTGATGAGGAAAAAGTCTATTGCAATATGCAATGGACTTGTAGTGGTATTACCCACTTCCTCAACAGCTTCAACAGGAACACATAATTGTCTGAATCACGATCCATCAAATGTGCATTCTCTTTCTCGACATTTATTACAAAATTACGTAGAATTTTCACGGAGCGTGGGCCTCGTCTTAGTTTAATGATTTCGTCGATAAACTCGCACTGCTTCGGTAGCATTTTCGCCGTTCAGATAAAAACGCTTTATCAATTCATATCTCTGTTTCCTTGTAAGTGTCATTTTGTTAGTATGTTAGAACATCTGATTGAAGAAACAATCTTCCCATACTGCTTATTAAAGGTTTTCCACAAATAGTGTTTCGCACTTGTGCTGTGATTGGTGCTCCTATTGTCTATTCCTGTGAATTATGCAAAGTGCATCAATGCACCTCCTCTCTGGGTTGCACTCGTCCTATACAAGGTTCTTTTTGCAAATGTTTTAGGCCATGAATTATTTGTTACACGTGTATCCTTCAAACGCCATTTGGGTTTCTCGATGCACTGATCAAATCGCTCAGGAAAACACTGGGTGTTGCCCTTCGAAAACTTCGAAATGTTTTAACTGTAACCATAACCGTGAGTGTTTTATTGTTTTAAATCATCAGAATCTCTAGTAAATATCTTCAAATAACAACGTCTAAAAATTCCTTTTGATTTTTTGAGCGGATTCATTTATCGGGGAAGTTTTTTATGACCTCCTTGTACTAACTAATTTTCATTAGAAAGTCCACCACGAAAACATTTCTTCTCTGAGGCAGATAGAGCTGTTGTGATCTGCCACAATCAAATAATCAAGAAAAAATAATATTTCTTTGTTAATTTTAAACTTAAAATATACCGAGAAAAATTTCGTAATTTCTGTATGAATATTATGAAACTGATTAAAATGACGGCACAGCATGAAATAAATGAACAAATTTAGAAAGGGAAATTTACACCTTTGTAAAAAATAACAGTGCTTTCGACTATATCGTAGTCTTATCATACCTCAATATAATTTGCCTATTATTTTTATTTTGCGCTTTTACTAAGTATTTTTTATAAAAAGTTATGAAATTCACTTTGTAATAATTTTTTACTAATCTACATAACAAGTAATTTTTAGTTTATCATACCAAATAAAGTAAGTACTGTAATGGCGAAAAATTTCGAATTTCAGATTTCAATGAAAATATTCTTTTTTGACAGTTCTCGAATCCATTTTGACAATTCCTTTTTTTAACGCGACACCTGTACGAACGGAAATAATAAAGAACTTACTCTACCGAAACGTTAGAAATTATTCGTACAGTATAGGGGGGGGCGAATCGTTATCATGAACACAAGTGAATGAGTGGTACAATAGCTTTAAATGTGGGCGGGAAGGCATTTAAGATGAACCTAAGATAGATCGTCCTTCATCTTCAAAGAAAGAGGGAAATATGGAAAAAATTCATTAGACTTATTCACAATGAATTTTCTCTTAAAATCAATCAATCTATCAGTATTTTTCAAGGAGGAGCGTTTTCGATTAAGAAGAAGGATACGGCGAGTTACGAAGGAACCCTTTGGTTCTAGGCAATGGTTTATTTTACACGGTACTGTTAGGACCTATACAACATTGTCTGTGCAACAATACCCTGATAACCATTTTATTGCAGTGAGAAATCATCAACCATATTACCCCGACTTATCGCTAGCTGATTTTTTCCTATTTCCGAAGCTGAAGCATGGCCATGAAAGGACAAGATTTGAAAACGTCTTCGATATGAACTCAAATGTGAATTGTATTTTGCGAACGGGTAGTTCGCCAACGCCTATAACAGTGTTTCTGAGACTTAAACTGATAAACTCATATAAACAGTGCTTTGACGCTTTGATTTCAACGCGTATAAACAGTATTTCAATAGCCTTTGGGAAAACGTTAGGAAAACTGCATAGACTTCTCTGGCGATTATTTTACAGCAGATAAATTTATATGAAGGCTAGCAATCTTTTTCTTATTTATAGAAAGTTTTCCGTTACGTTATGGATGCACCTTGTATATATATTATAATTTACATTTATTTTTAAGGGATTTTTCTCCTTCCTTGCAGCTTATTTTCGTTGTGTAATTGGACCCACGTCTACTGGCAGTGGGGCAGTCCAGAATTCGATTACTAGCGATGGCACTGTACATTACTCCTACTTTCTGCTTTAAGAAATCTAATAATTTTGTAGATTAATGTTCCTATTTATTTTGATACTGTAATTTAATATTTAACTATAAGTGAAAAATATTCTTCCACTTTGTGAAATTTGAATGGCATATGTAATATTTATATTTAATGATTTAAAATACATTTGCGTAAATGAAAGAATTCACTGAGTGAAAATGTTACAAATAAGCTATATTTAATTTCAATAAAAATACAGAGGTTGTTTAAATACTTTTAGAACGATTTCGATAAAAATCTTTTCAAAAAGCAAATATTTTGGAAAAAAAAATTTGTCAACAGGTTATTATTTGAAATGAAGACTACCTTCCATTACTTTTAAATTTCTTCTTCTTTCAAAATGTCGCATGTAAACAAAGTGCAGATTGAATGAAGTCGAAGAAAATAGCTTTTGAGCTTTTCGAAGAGAAGTATACCCATTCCATAATTAAAAAATGTTGCAAAATGCGAGGTATTAAAATTTTTAAGGGCAAACTGAGCATCGTAAGGGTTTCTAAGTGCAAAATTTGTTTCTAAGTTTCTAAGTGCATAACAGTAATCGGAAAGGGAAAAACTGTCTGTCATTACTTCTACTTGTAAGAAGGCTCCAAACTGTCCGAAAAACATACGCACTGTTTGTGATGTTTCTCAAATTATACTATTGGTAACAAGAGAAATTCTGACGATTCAGAAATCAATTGAAAAGTTTTTAAATACATATATTGCAACAAGAAATAAAATAATAAACTAAGATTTACAACTTCAAAAAGTTAAAAAAACAAAATATTCACCTGCTTTTTTTCCAAGGGATGTAGTGCAACGAAAAACATTTTATAGAAACCCGTATGAAAACTATTTCTTAGGAGATAAAATGGAAATACATGGTGATCCTCGATGAAGCATGTGTTTTCCTAACTGACTGCAACTAAAAATGTCTACTTATCGAAAACGAAGAGAAAAAAGTGTAGAAACTTGGTTCCGTCAATGTAAAAAAAGTTTCAGTAAAGGATTATCTTACGTTGGGAAATTAAAAGCAAAAATAGTGGAAAAAATATTGAAATTAATGATAGAAAGTTTTACGTCTGATATTTATGGAAGGAATTCTATTTCTTTAAACCCATAATTTCAAAGAGTGAATTTTCATCAACAAATCATACTTCGAAAAGTACCTTGAAAAAAGAAAGAATACATTGCATATATACCTTTTGAACATATTCCTGCGAAGTCTCCTGACATTTCACATATGGAGTGTTACACCTTTGGTCTCTTGAAAATAGCTCTAAGCTCAAACCCATCACGATTGAAGAACTTTGGAAAACAGTATCCCTGGTGATGTTACAAAATGCCTTTCTATCATGGAAATCCCGATGCAGAATTATAGACCAGAAAATAGGCTACCAGATTGAACATTCAAAAATACTCTTTATATTTTAAACATGTAAATATCCAATTTAGAGTTTTGTAATGAAGCTTTCAAAGGTGTTCAGGTGTGTCGAGCATAGCGAAGAAACGGAGAGATTTAAAAGCCCCAAATGCTCTCCTTAATAATTTAAATACTTATTTTACTTTTCATTAATAAATATAATTGATGTAATTAAATGCATCTAATTTGTACTATATTCGCTATTTGTAATATAATTGTAATGAATAAAATTGCTTTCTAATGCCATATATGTTATTAAGAATGTTTTAAGAATTTACAAAAACTCCATTTTTTTTCTTTTGTATCCCGGCAAAACAGAACGTTTTGCCAGTTCGCTTTCGAGAACTATTTTCACCAAATTTTGTGAACAGGAAATTCAGTAAAACCATGTGCAGCCATGTCTTGAATAACCAATTCTTTTCTCTGTAAGTAATAGCATGATTGTCTAAGTAACCTTAATCTGTAACGGAATAATGCCATAAAAAGTACTTTTCTTTTAATGTTATTAGTGATATTATTATTATTGCTTGCAAAAGTGTGACTTTATGTTTCGTATGATGACTTCTTGGAAATAGTTTCTTAAACTAAGACGAGCGACGGAAATGTTTAGCCTAAAAAAAAATCGGATTTTAAATTGAAATTTTAACGAGAAGATAAGATTGAAATTTTTAAAAACGTTTTGTTTATTTAAAGATTTCTCAATTTTTGAGGCATTTAACGGTAACACTTTCTTTTAAATAATACAATAGAATCAGAAGTTTAGGGATTATAATTTTATTTACTTATTTCTTTATTTTTAAAGAATATATATCAAAACTCGATTTCCCTGTTAAATGTATCACACTGTTTTAAATAAAACTTTTTTTTCAATAACTAGCGTCTTGCTTCCTGCTGTCTTTTTAAAAAATAGCGAGCAGCCTAAAATAGTTCTTATGAAAATTATGTAATGATTTTAATGAGGTTAGTTAGTGTCATTTCACGAATTTAGATAGCAATTAATAATTATACAGTAAAGCGCTTTATTTATTGCTTTTAAATGGCTCCGTTTGTTGGTAAATGACAGATATATTACATTTAAAAGGAAAACTAACTATCTTACACTTTACCAAATGCCAATACATCGGCTAGTGGAAGATAAAATTAGTAGTTTATTTTTGGCAGTAGCAATCCATTGCTTTTAAATAGCTGAATTTTTCCCATTTTGTTGTAAGCATGACTAGGGTAAAAATGGTTTTACTTCTTTAAATGAGCAGATTAGTCTAGGTAAAAAAATTCTTATAATGTAGGACACTATGTTGCTTTTAAATTGCTGAGTGTGTTGAGCAATATGTCATTATATTTGCAAAAAATATGAAATAAATCAAAAACAGATACGAAATTCAAAATTCGGGTTTCGAAGTGCACGTGTTTGGGTTCCATGTTTGTTTAAAATTTGGTGGTTCTAAATGCCGTCGTTTTCCCACAGTACCAGGAACATACATACAGACATATTCTTCATTCAAGACAGAAGAGAAACACGCCAAAGTAAAACATAAAATTATCAAAGCAACAGCCATCTGTTTGGCATAGATTTTACTCAAGACTTTATTTACATCGAGTGCAAACAAATAAGTTTCTCTTCATCAGAAGCAAAGAAATCAAGTTCGAAAAAGGAGAGAATCCAACAACGTTGAATGACGAAGAAAAAGCTAAAATGGCGCAAGTAGGCAAAGGGCCCAAACTGGAAGAACTTGCCCACTTGTGCTCTATTTTGGCTTTTCCTTCTCCATTCCACGTGGTTGCTGGATTCTTTCATTTTTTGGAAGTTGATTTCTTAGCTCCTGATGAAGAGCGATCTCTACTTGTTTGCCTTCGAAATCGATAGAATTTTGAACAATATCTACTCCAAACACAAGGCTGTTTCTTTGCTAATTTTAGAGTCTTCATTATTCAATAACAGAGATGGTTAATAGCCAACTCCCGAGCAGGCGAAATAAAATGTTTTTTCGCTTTTTGTCAAATGGCTATAAAGAAGAAAGCGAGCAGCTCGCGTTAAGAATAAAACGGAGCGATCTTTCGCTAACCCATCCAAAGGGATGGAACATAAAAGAGTAGCGATTGCTTGTATCTGAAACAAATTGCACTCTTTTCATTAATATGAAATGAGGAGCGGTGATAGTGATTGCCTGATTAATGTCGATGGAAAAGGAGCTCTAATGACGCCGAATGTCCGGCTACGGGTCTTAACGAGGCGCATCTTCTCGCGTCCGCGAAAAGAACGCTAATGGCATCGACCCAGTTTACTGTCGAAGATCTCCTCGCATGTTGTCGGCGTCCCCTTTAATGTTTCGCATTCCTCCGGACCCATTATTCTTAGGAAGGTGGGTTCATGGGAGAGGATGAAGCGGCAGTCGCAACGAAATTAGATTCGCTCACTGATGCGCTTCCGGAAATGATTCGCCTAGCAGCGGAGATCCACTTAACCGAACTCAGGTTATCCGGAAATTCATCATCCTCTCCTCTCCAGATCATCCTAAATTATGCTAGTTTTTAATTTACATATTTTGATGCCAGAAAAATCTTCAAGGAATTTTTGGCCATTAATTTACGGTTACGTTTTACTATGCTGTCATTCCCTTTAATTAGCCCCGCGACCTGACAAGTGTTAACCACTGTGAAAGGCGTAAGTCCTTTGATTTATCTTGACTCAGTTACATAAAATATACCGCGAACTTAACCTAAGGATTGTTATGAATTCCATGCTTGCCATGGCGAGTTATCGTCTGGGTGAGAAATAAGAATTTATTAAACAGCTTTATGATAAATAATAAAAATTTCATATTGGAAGAGAAACACGCCCGATATGTAAAATGGAAATAAAATACAATTAAAAGAAAGTTCTTCGGAGCTTTACATCGCGAATAATAAAAGCTTGATGCGCTGATAATTATAAATTAAAAAAGATAATGGCTTCTACATTTCACAGTGCAACTAAACTAATAGCAAATTTAAAAAGGAAATGGTTCACATATTTCACAATGTAATTAAATTAATAGATTTCATTATTTAGGCGCCCTAAACTTTTATTATTCGCGATGTAAAATTATAGATGAATTCCATAAATAGAACCATTTAATATATTATTTCCATTAAACGTTATGCTTTTAGTGCGTTAATTATCATACCCATTTTAAATAAATATTTATTGTAAAAAAAGCTTTTTTTTTTTCAAAATTATATTTTAATTTTCGTTTTTTAGTCTCAATTACACGTTATCAATGATGAAAATTTTAAACACTATTAAAACACTATCAGTATATTATAAGAAAATTATGAAATAAAGAAAATAATTGAACGTCATTCAGAGGATAAAGAAATCGCTTTCAATAATCAATGTTGGAAACTGGTTGTAATAACAATGTTATAAACGGGCATTTTACTTAAAGATGAAATGAAGCCAATTCGTCACCAAGCGCTCCAATATAGCAAACAATTTTTCCATACGAAATGTTTTTTTTCCTTCCGTCTGCTTCAGACTGCAAAGCATTTTTTAAAACAAATGAAGAAAATTACTCAATTAATATTTCTTCGTCTTTTTTGTTTTAAAAGAGGACAGAAAGTTTGTTTTAAAATCTGTGAAATTTTTAAAACTTTATAAAAATTAGCAAAAATTCAGAAATTAAGTTAGCATTCTCATACAAGTTTCATTGAAAAGATTATTTTCCGTGTGTGAAAATTCGTTTAAACATCAGATGAAAAAATTCGACTTTTGGAAAATTCTCTTCACCATATTGTACTGTCAGAAAATTTAAACTCTGTAGCTCGTCATTAAGTATGTTAAGTACTAATGAAAAATTCCATCCACAGTGAAAGACCATGAATAAACTAAATAAATATATTACAAAAAGAGATAAGTTTAAATTTAACATGGTGACATGATTTAGCATAGGGAGGCAAACAAAAAAAAAATTATTAATCCCACAGCATGCAGTTAAGATAATATACCAAAAAAAAAAAAAAAAAAAAAAAAAAAAAAATCTCGAAACAAATTACAGTAGAACTCCAATTATACGAATCAATAGGTACCGGACCCCTTTCGGATAATCAAAAATTCGGATAATTGGATTTTTTCCGAAGAAAGGGTCTACGCACACTTTAATTTATTACTGTATGTTGAAAATTAGAGAAAAAACTATTTTTAAAGATAAAGAGGTTTAAATTAATTAAAATGAAAAGGCAACACTTTTACGTACATGTTATATAGCGTACTGTACAGTACTTACAAGTGCTGCACAGTACGCAGTCATTCTTTGCTGAACGTCTCGATTAAAGTAAGCTGCTTGACAGACACCGTGTCTGCACTTAAAATTTCTTAGCCAGTCGTTACTTGCTTTAAAAGGATGAACAACCAAGCTTCTGAGCTAAGATCTTACCTATTTCTGAATTTTTATTTGTTTCTCTCTTCACTGATTTTCTTGAAGAACTTCCATCGCCGTTTTCAAGCAGTAACAAAGTTTAAAAGTGTAGGCTTGCGCCTTCTAATGTCTGAAATCGTTGATAGTGCAACACTACGTTTTCGTCTTAAATTTTTTTCTTAAATTTTGAAAGCGATTCGGATAGTCGGAGTTCGGACCGCAGTGTCCAACTCCACTTGCAATGTAACTGAACCGAACAAAGACGGCGCAAGAGAAAATCTCGAGGGGTCTTCATACCATCAGTAATGTTTTGAAAAATATGATGCGGCCAGCACAAAACCTCGCTCCCATTCCATGTTAAGACATGGAATGGAGGGAATAGCAATGAGCTTTAGGTAAACTATCACTTCTGGTTGATCGTTTACAAATAATATCTAAAATCTAATTGGTTTATAAAATTTGTGGCTCAAAATTAAATATAAACAAAATTAATTTTTTTATTATTCAAATTCTTCTACTTTTCTATTCTGCCTATAGTGGACAATGAAAACTTCTTCACGCTCATACACATAGCCGTTCTCATGCTTTGATTTGAAAATATTGCATCGATAGTAGCGTATCATCTAGTAATATAGTGTTTTGGAATCTCAAATCAATGATTTAACAATCACAAAAAAAAAAAAAAAAAAAAAAAAAAAAAAAAAAAAAAAAAAAAAAACAGATCTTCAGAATTAACTCTAGAATGTTAAGTATTGCCATACATTCTTTTGTATTATTATTATATTATTTATATCTAATATATTATTTCTTAAAAAATAATATATAGCGATAATATTTAGTGGCAGCATCCTTTTATTTGAAAAGTGATTCGACACAAAAGTGAAAAACACCTAAAATGGGAGATTGAGGCTAAAAAATTTAATTGCTTCATAACAAGAACTCGTTTTCATAGTGAGCTTATTCTCGTTGCATTTAGCTGAATTCCAAGACTGCTTTTAATGCTTATACATGTGAAAACAATTTAATGCTTATTATGTTAATGAAAATTATGCTGTTTTCCGATCTTATTTTAAATAAAAATTTGAGAAGTTTTCGATTATCTCATGATATACATTTTTTACGAAAGCTTCAAGTAAATTACGATTTTCGATTTGTCAATTATATTCATAATCTAAAATGCTGTTCTCTCTGATGTAGAAATCTTAACTACTAAAATTGAAAAGTTTTAGATTATATTTCAATACAGTTTTCCATTAAAAACTGTTTTCGGCTTCAAGTAAAGTACTACTTTCGATTCTCCATGAAATTGTCCATTATTGGCTTCCTTTAAAGTATCACATTTGGTTGTCTAATTTTAGCTAAGAATCTAATACCCTTTATTTGAATGTAGAAAGCACAGATATGGAAAATGGAAATTTTTGGAAGTTTCATATAACAGTTATCGTGAACCAAAACAGTCGTCACAAAGATACATACTACAGGGTAACATCATTCTAAAAATAGTAAAAGCGTGTTGTTGAGACTCTAATTTGTGCTTATTCACTGGAAATTCACCGTCGAAAACATTCCGTTCCAAACTTATGTTGGTGGAGAGACATATAGTGAGTGCTTTTTTTCCCCTTTTAGCGGAGTTTCCTATTCACGCGCGTTTCTTAGGTTCAAATTCACGCTAATATAAAGAGGCTTTTTATGAAGTTGTTCAAGTTGTTCAAATTTACCGAAAATTTTACCAACTCTTAATATGAATGTAGAAAGCTTAAATACCATAAATGGAAGTTTCATATAAGAGTTATCATGGATGAAATCGCACACACACACAGATATACAGACAAACATTTTTATTAAAGTAGTAAAAACGTGTTATGGGAATCTTAACTCGTGCATAGTCATGGAAAAGTGAGCATCGAATTTTTGGACCGAAATCATTCCATCAGCACATTATATGGAATTTCTGAATACCTGATGTGCAAATTTTAATTAAATTTGGTATGAATATTCACACATAGAGGCGTACCATTCAAAAGAGATTTTATATATAGATTATTATGAGTAAACCTCATAGAGCATGTATGTCCAAAATCCACTTTGTGATGTTAAACTGAAAACGAGTCTAATATGGAGTATGGTCCTCTCTCATAGCCAGGCAGATCGCTATGCAAGTGCAATATGCATCGGCATACTGGACAGGAGGTAGTTGAGGAGTCCCTGTGGCAGTCGATCTCACTCCTTCAGCAAGGCAGTCTTCACCTCCAGGATAGAACTCGGAGGGGGATGATGAGATGAAATTGCCCTCCCAAAGCTTAGGTTTAAAGTCAGGAGATCTGGGGGGACAATCCATGC
Organism: Stegodyphus dumicola; assembly: GCF_044657685.1. Lineage (NCBI taxonomy): Eukaryota > Metazoa > Arthropoda > Arachnida > Araneae > Eresidae > Stegodyphus > Stegodyphus dumicola. The sequence goes on along the minus strand of NC_140771.1, from coordinate 166,947,817 downwards.
GTCAAATATCCTCACTTTCCAGGTAATCGACGACCGGCTGAACCCTATGAAGGTGAAGTTTGTCGTCCATTAACAGGAACCCAAAACCAACTGCGCCCTGAAAAGCCGAATATAGGGCATTAAAAGCTCCTCCCTTTCATTCTATACCTCATAGTAGTCCAGCAGCCTTTGTTAAATACATGCAGGGGTGCGCGACCATCCAACATAATGCCTGCTTTAGCCATTACGTATCTACCATCACAATGATCCTTTTCCCTAACGAAGGAGGGAGGGTATCGTGTTATAAGTTATCTCCAGATACAGGCACCCCGAGAATCAGTGTCCAGGCTGAATCTTGATTCATTTGTAAAGAGCGCGGTGCTCCACTGAAGTCTGGCCCAAGGCGCATGTTGTCTAGCCCATATTAAACCCACTCTCTTGTGTGCTGCAGTAAGCGGAATGCAAACTGCGGTCGTCTCATATAAACTTATCTCACGAAGCCTACGGGCAACTGTAGACCGTGAAACTTGGGTTCCAGTGCTAGGCTGCAGCTCACGTGAGAACTGTGAGGCTGCAGCAGTCCTGTGTCGCTGCGCTGAAAGTGCAAATAACGATGCTCAGGCGTCATTGTAGATCTTCAGGTCTTCGCGATATGGATTAAATGTCTTGAAACCTTTTCCACAAATAGCAGACGACGCTGGTCATTACATTGACCTCTGCAGCCACCTGCGCTTGTGACTGTCCTGCACCCGATCTTCCAACAATTTTCTCTATCTGATTCCATCATCCATACATTCTTTTACTTGATACCTTATAAAATTTACTCAAGTCTTGGGAGAAATACGACGAATGACCTGAAGGAGTACGTGCACACAGATCGAAAAAAAAAAAAAAATCTCGTGCCCTTACATCTCCTCCACAATCACAGCTCCGCAGATATGTGTACGTTTGCGTATTCGAATATTTGTATAATCCTCCTACTCCATAATTAGTGCCTTTGGTTCAATACTTTTCATAAAAAGAGGCATAATTTGCAAATTATTTTAAATTTTCACACGAATGTATGCATATTGTTTGGAGGGAGGCAAAAATAGTAAATAAATATAGCTTCGTATTACATATTCCAACACTTCAATGATCCACAAGATAAGGAACAAGTCAAATTGGACTGATGAATAGTAACCATATATATATATATAAATATATGTATATATACATATATACCCAATGCCGTTATTCGGTTACAAGTATTGATCCGGCCCTACGGTTTGCAATTGTCGTCTTTCGTAATCAACTTAAAATGTCGTCGTTATTATCTTACGTCTACTTCAAAATTAACCAACGTAATATTATGATTATGTAAAAGTTTCGCTGCAAAAAGTGTATAAAACAATTTCAGATTTCATATATTTTATGCAAACTTGTATAGATCTACTATAATGCAATTATATAAAAATTTCTTCGCAATGATTAAGTGAAGCAACCTTAGGCTGACATAAATTTTATTCAAACATACTAACTTACTGCAATAAAATTATAAAAGAAAATTTCTAAGAATCAATTGAATGAAATAGTTAGATCTGCATAAATTTATTTAAAACTCACTTTATCATTTAACCCACTTGTAATTCGAGCTCGTCCAAGGAAGCCATCTGCATAAATGGACATTTTTGTGGTTTTTCTCACACGTAACATAAACTACGAGAAAATTTCCCTTATAAATCCCTCCATCCCGGTAGGTAGATAGGCAGTTCTTGCCTGCTTTATCATTACCGATTAAATAAACAAGGAACTTGTAGGGTTTATATTTATTTTAACTAACATTTATTTTAAGTTTAAACTATCTTTCCTATCAAGCCTTACTTTCCCCTGGAACTGCCAATGCCAGAATATGTAAATTTTAGTAGAACGCGCAAGGATTCAAATTATCAGCGGAAGTATTATGATTTAAATAGAAAGGAAACGAGTTCGGGGTGTGATATTCTTACTTCACGAGCGCGGAGGTAGTTAGCGAGAAATTGAAGAACCCGCGTGTCGGCCTATGTGCTTGCCGGGAAGTAGTGTTAATCGTTCAAGTGAGCTTCAGTTTGCTGAATTAGCAGCGGTATTGTAAAACGCGGTGAGTTAGTTATTTTTAGAGAGCCTCGTAGTTAGAGTCTTGTCTTTAGTTTCTTTTCAGGTTATTATTTTTATTTGACCGCCGAGTTGGCGCAGTCTGTGAGCGTCAAGAGCACGCAATTGTAAATTTTTACGTTGAATAAAAAGGGACTTAAACCCTTCACAAGACTCTGTCTTTTATCCAGTTTTCACAGTCACCTCTTGGTTGCGTGCAAGTTGGAGGCGCGCAACGTTACATTGGCGCTCGAACACTTATCGAACTGAAATGGCCGAAAATTGGATGGAAGCCGCTGGACAACACCAAGAAATGACAAACCAGTTGGAAGGATTTGGATACCTGGTCCAGACTTTTAGAGCGTCAATCAAGCCAAACGTCCATTTCGACGGAAAAAATTCGGTGGCGGTATTTCTAGAAGGTCTAGAAAACCACTTTCAGCTCTACCCTGTTCCTGAAAGACAAAAAGTTGCCATCGCCACATCAGCACTAAGAGGGCAGGCCGCGCTATGGTGGAAAATATAGGCAAATTTTTATTAGGGGAATTTGGAAGCCAGACATATACATTTGAAAATTTCAAAAAATCGTTAGTAAAGACCTTCCCCATAGTGAAAGATCGCGCACGGCTGGAAGCCGAACTATAAAGTTTCTATCAACGGGATATAGCAGAATTGACGGACTTTATTCTACGAAAAATTAAGCTAACGGATATGCTGTATGGGAAGAAACCCGATGCGGAGATTATTGAAATAATCTTGCCAAGATTGTTACCCGCTGTTCAAGACTACTTTGAAATTAGAAACCCAAGCACATTGCAGGAACTCTTCGAATTGGCGGTGAAATATCAAAATCGCAGAATAGCGGAAAAAGCGAGAGGGGAAACATATTCTCAAAGTACCCGAAGGAAATCTTCAAATGAGGAAACCAGAAATGGAAATCGCTCTTATGGGGGAAAGAGCTATCAAGCTAACTCATCGAAACTCGAAGGTCAAGGCCCAAAAAGAAAATTTGAAAATAAACATCCGCGTACCCAGAAGGCACAGATTGAAAGGAAAGCTTTAAACGAGTAGAGGGGCCTGTGAAAGGGAGGGTCCAGACCCCGGAAGTTTTAAAAAAACCCTCAAATAGACATTTAAATACGGTCATCGTAAAAAACTCATAGCTACCAATTATACAAGTCCTGGTTGGCGATGTACCAGTAGAAGCCCTCATCGATACAGGAGCAGAAGGAAATTTTATGAGTGAAAATTTCTTCAAAAAGAATTTTTATAGGGTACGATTATTTAAAACCAAAAATACGGAAATTATAGCGGCGCAAGGAAAAACATGTCACTGCATCGGGAAATTATCATTAAACTTACAGGTAAATGAGGAAAGTCTCAAAGTATTAATTTTTGTAGTGAAAAATCTGCAAAATTCTCTTATTTTAGGTACGGAGTTTTTAAGGGCCGCGAGGGCCAAATTAAATTTTCAAGATAGTTCCGTGGTGTTGGAGATTAACCAGAGGGTGGTGGAACCTGTGGAGACACCTGAATTGGACCTTAGCCATCTGATTGACCAGGAAAGTAAAGCAATACAGCAAGTGGTGAGTAATTTTTCTCATTTATTTTCAGAAAAACCAGGAAACTGCCAGATCGTGACTCACAAGATTCAATTAAATGCCGAAAAACCTTGTAGGACTAAACCGTATCGTTATGATAAACAAAAAGACCTAATCATCGAAGAACATATTCAGGAGATGTTAAAGAATAAAATAATAACGCCCATAAATAGTGAGTACGCGAGTCCAGTCGTACTATGTAGGAAAAAGAACGAGTTTCCTCCTTCGGATAAAAGGGCTTGGAGGTTTGCTATTGATTACAGAAAACTAAATAGTATTACCAAATTTCCAGTTTACCTTTTGCCGGTTATAGAAAAGATCATTAGACAAATCAAATCGACAAGATATATGTCTACTTTGGTTTTAACGTCTGGCTACTATCAAATAGCTATGAGACCCGAAGATATACATAAAACCGCGTTTATAACAAAATCGGGCACTTATGCATTTTTACGCATGCCTTTTGGGTTGTGTGGGGCCCCATCAACATTCCAGAGAGCTATGGACATTGTTCTAAAGCCTGTCCTAGGAAAATCAACTTTAATTTATCTAGATGATATAATTATAACGAGTAGTACGTTGGAACAATACATTAATGATCTAGAACAAGTTTTTAAATTATTAAAAGAGGCCGGTCTTACAATTAACGCCTCAAAATGCAAGTTCGCAACTAAAGAACTTAAGTATCTCGGTTATAAAATTTCGCAAAAGGGTATAGAAACGCAAGATTCAAAAATAAAAGCTATTAAGAATTTCCCACCGCCCAACACCGCCAAGAAACTTTCTTCTTTCCTTGGGTTATGTTCTTACTATCGATCTTTCATAAAAGATTTCGCTAATATTGTTGAACCACTCTTAGTAATCAAAAGAAAAAGGGGTAAATTTACGTGGACAGCGGAAGCTAACACAGCATTTGAAAGATTAAAAGAAGCGCTAATTAATGCCCCTGTTTTAAAATTCCCGGAGGGGGACGAAAACCTGGAAATTGCAGCAGATGCGTCAGACTATGCGGTGGGTGCGGTTCTTATGCAAAATAACCATCCTCTGGCATTTTTTAGTAAAACATTGAATCAGACACAAAGGAATTATACAGCTACAGAAAGAGAAACATTAGCCGTATTAATGGCTGTACACAAATTTCGAGTTTATTTCGGCAAATCGCCAGTAACAGTCTTTTCGGATCATGCGGCTGTTGGTAGACTTTACTCGGGGGAAAACCTAACGCCCAGGCTAATAAGATGGGCTTTAAAACTCCAAGAATATAATATCACAATAAAATATAAACCGGGTAAGGAAAACAATGTAGCTGACGTACTTTCTCGTATAAAACTGGACGATGAAGGAAATGAACTTAAATGCGCTGTGTTGACTTCAAAAATTTTAGATTCTAGAGATACGGTTATTACTGAACTGAAAGCTGATCCTTAATTTGGAAATATCTATGCTTATTTGAAAGACCCCGAAAGCTTCGAGCACACAGATATCGATGCGATAAGAAATAGAGCAAAAAACTATGAAATAATAGATAATTTATTATTTTATACGAAAACAACAAACGAAAATCTTGAGTATAAACCTGTCATCCCAGCCTCGCTTCGATTATGCATTTTGAAGGAATTACACGAAGCAAAAACAGCGGGCCATTTAGGGGTCAGAAAGACTTTAAAAAGGGTAGGCGAGGCGGTATATTTCCCGTAATTATACAAAATAGTAACGGCGTATGTCAGGTCCTGCAATCAATGTCAGTTAATAAATGATATTAATTACAGCCCGGCCGGGTACTTAAATAGCATTCGCGCTACATTTCCGAATGAAATTTTAGGCATAGATCTTCTTGGTCCCTTCCCCCAGAGCGAGTTAAATAAAAATCGTTTTCTTTTAGTAATAGTAGATCATTTTTCAAAATGGACAGAAATTGTTCCACTTAAACGCGCGTCAGCCAAAACAGTCGCAGATGCATTCTTACACAGATACATTTTAAAATACGGTGCACCGATAAAAGTCATTAGCGATAACAGAAAACAATTCATTAGTCAAATATTTGAAAACATATGCAATGGACTTGGCATACGCCATATCAAAATGGTTCTGTATAGACCACAGGCTAACATAGCAGAAAGAATTAATAAAAATATAGTAAAAATAATTCGCAGTTACGTGAGCACACATCACAAGCGCTGGGATGGCTACATAAATGAATTAGCTTATGCTTTAAGAACGGCAAATCATGATTCTACGGGAAAAACTCCAGCAGAATTATTTTTAGGCAGAAAGTTAATTACGCCTTTAGATAAATTATTCTTTGTGCAACAAAGAGAGCAGGAGTTTAAACAAAAAGATGTGCAAAAGCTGATTGATCAGGCGCTTAAAAGCTCGGATACGGCAAGAAATAGGCAGAAAATATATTATGATAGAAAACGCCGTGAAGCAGATTTTAAAGTTGGGGATAAAGTATTGAAGCGGAAATTTTCTTTATCAAGTGCCCCAGACAATTTTACGGCAAAGCTAGCTCCAAAGTTTGAAGGCCCCTATGTAATTCAGGAAATCAAAGGAGTAGTATTATATCTTAAGAACGAGAGAGGGGAAATCTATAAAGCAAGTCCCGACCAGGTGAAAAAATACTATAATCCAAATGATTTTGAAATCCTTAAAGGTTTCTTGCAGGACTCAAGTCTAAACGAAGTAGAAGGTCCAGAGATAACAACAACTATTCCACCACCCAAGAAACAGAGAACTGAAGAGAGACCTAGCCTTTCTACAACCCGGACGTCGGTAGCAAAAAGAAAAAATAACTTTCAAACTCCAGCGTTTAAGAAAAACAAAAATACAGATGAACCGGGTAAAGAAACCGTGGTAAAGAGAAAAACACCACCTACAAAGGATCGCAGGAGAAATTATACATCAAGGAGAACGCGCACACGGCCACAGAGTCAGGTGCCAGCAAGGCCGCCGTTCCGGAAACTGAAACGGCAACAGGAGGCACAAAAATACGACGAACAGAAGAAATTCAAGGACTCCAGACCGGAGGACGTCAAGACCAGCCGTCCCAGGGAAAAACGGAAATGCCAACCACCAGACGATTACTCCGCCAAGAGGCCAGCATGTAGAGGACGCAAAAGAAAAAGTAATGTGGACGACACTCGGAGGGCAGTAAGGAGAAGATTAACATCCATGAAACCTCTAACTTGGGACCAATATTGCCAAAAACGAATGACGGAGTTTCAAGCATCGAAAACTCAAAGATAAGTTAAAACCTTCTATAATTTTTTTTTTCTCTCTTTTGTTCCGAAATGTTATGCATAAGTACGAAATTCTATGTTTTGACGAAAGTCAATATGTCTCGGTTGAGACTTAGTTTTGTTTTACTTTATTTAGCTAAGGCAAAAGTATTATTTTCTTTAAGTGTAAAAGCTAAAAACAAGCATTTTCTGTTGGTCGAAAGACTAATTCTGTTATGTTAAAGCCAAAATTTGGCCGAAGATAAAAATAACTTCGTATTCTTGTATTAATAAGAATTTTACTTTCAGTGCCGCCAGCTTGGCGAAGAATGAGTAAAGTAAAAATTTATTTTCTCTTATTCATTTTATGGTAAATTGTAAAAATCATATGTATTAAAATTTTGTAAATGTACGTAAATACTTGAATGTTATGTAAAAGTAGAATTTAGTCTAGAAGCATAAAATTGTAGATGCTAAAAGTGAATGCTTAAAAGCAATGAAGTCAAAATTTAAGTATTAAATTGTAGATAAAGTCATGCTTTAGAGCGAAAGCCTGCATGTTTAAAGATGAATGAGGGGGAAGTTAGAATGAATGTGTTTCGTAGTGTTCTCTACCTACATTTGAATTTTTAAGAATATTAAAGTAGCTCATTGAGTTGTAGAATGGCGAGTAAGGTGTGTCTATTTGGTCGTTGAATTCTAACAAATCATGGTGGTTAGGGGAAGTGTTGCAAGACTAAAACACGAATATTCCCGTTTGACACCATACACGGTGGAGAGCCAGGGTAAAGTTAAATTAATGCTTGAAAAATTGAATGAATGTGAAGTAAGCAATAACTAAGAAAAACGAATCGTTTAAAAACAAAAATTTATTGTGTCAAGAATGTGTAAATTATAATGTATTTAGAAAGATACTGATACTTCTCCTTCCAGATGCTGGAAGGAAAGACCAAGATTGATTGATGAAGTCCAGGAAAGTTGCTGTAAGAAGAAAGTTATAACGAGCAACAGAATTTTAGTATATAATTGTTACATAACATTTTTTTGTGTAAACGAGGTTCTCGCCAGTTAGTTCAGAATTAGAGAAACTTACAACAGGTCGTTTGTAGGACCTGCTTCCAAGTTTTCCAAATTCTGGCAGCGGCAAATGTAGGGTTTATATTTATTTTAACTAACATTTATTTTAAGTTTAAACTATCTTTCCTGTCAAGCCTTACTTTCCCCTGGAACTGCCAATGCCAGAATATGTAAATTTTAGTAGAACGCGCAAGGATTCAAATTATCAGCGGAAGTATTATGATTTAAATAGAAAGGAAACGAGTTCGGGGTGTGATATTCTTACTTCACGAGCGCGGAGGTAGTTAGCGAGAAATTGAAGAACCCGCGTGTCGGCCTATGTGCTTGCCTGGAAGTAGTGTTAATCGTTCAAGTGAGCTTCAGTTTGCTGAATTAGCAGCGGTATTGTAAAACGCGGTGAGTTAGTTATTTTTAGAGAGCCTCGTAGTTAGAGTCTTGTCTTTAGTTTCTTTTCAGGTTGTTATTTTTATTTGACCGCCGAGTTGGCGCAGTCTGTGAGCGTCAAGAGCACGCAATTGTAAATTTTTACGTTGAATAAAAAGGGACTTAAACCCTTCACAAGACTCTGTCTTTTATCCAGTTTTCACAGTCACCTCTTGGTTGCGTGCAAGTTGGAGGCGCGCAACGTTACAAACTATAAATATGCTATTAAGAATACATAAAATTTATGCCAATCTATTTTTTTTACATAAACATATATCTTTTCTGTGTAAGAAATTATAGTTTTTTATGAAAAATTGATTTAAACCAGATGAGACACAATTATATCACACTAATGAAAGGTTAAGGAAAATAACTGATCCATTTTAAAAGGGGCTGCAAATTCGAGAAATTTCAGATTGGGTTGACATAAACAGTCAACTTTTTTTTTTTTACAGGTGGCAGCAGTGGCTTTTCACGAATCACTGCCTTATGAGTTAATTGGATTATCAAAATCGATACGCAAAGCATATTAAGTTGTCAAAAATAATTTATTGTTGCTGTTATCTTAATATGTTGAAATTGAAGGGTCAGGGAATGAGTATGATATATCACTTGTATTCGAAGCATTATTCCGGAGGAAAATGTATGAAAGAAGAAAAGAAATGAAAATCTTGCAATTGGGAAAATCTTAGAATATAGTATAAAGAGTTTAAAAATATAAAAAGTCATACAGATAAAATAAAATAAAAGGCCATACAGATATTTCACCCTTTCTTAAATTAAAATAAACTAGTGCCAATTTATGAAACTTATTCTTTACTATTGCATAAATTTGTAACTCAACTGAAAAATTCAGTTTTAAAATTAGCATTTGCTTCTGCATTTCGTTTTGGAAGCTAAATAATACAATACAAAGATATCAAAATAATAAAATATAATATTATTCTCTGAATAAAATTGAAAGTTATTAATATTAATAGAGGTTTGCGTAACGAGATTTCATAGTCACAAATTAGATTTTATTTGGGATGTAGATGTTTGTTTAGAGAAATGCAGTTATAAATTTGGGAGTCGGCCGGTTACAGGTTATTAGAAAATTACTTTACTCATGATTATTGTGTGAAATGATATTTGTTGAAGAAGCTTTTTATTGCCTTAAAGATTCTAAATAAATCTGGAATGAATTTATTGGACTTTCATTAGATTCAAACTTGTTGGCATTAAGCTAGAATTACTTGGTGAAAAATCTGAAATTAAAACAATATCATTGTCTTAATTAAAACGAGCTAAACTGATTTACGCTTTTCTTATATTGAATTCAACTAGTAAAAAATTTTAAGAATTTAAGAAGTTTTTAAGAATTTAAATTTAAGAAGTCCAATTGTTTATTTTCAACTGATGTTGATGGAGAAAAGAGGCCTCCCTATAATTTTAACGTTAAGTTTCGTTTTTACTGTGCAAAATACTTTATTTCACATGCATGAGTAGCACTTTTTTAATGGTGTGGGGGGGGGAATTTAAGAATTTTTTGAGTCATCTTCTTTAACAAAATTATCCTTTTCATTTTAAAACATAAATTCAGATTTTAAGATTTTATTTTAGCTTTAGAAAGCGATGATTTTTATTTGGAGATACAATTTTTTAACTGTTTTTTTAAATTATTAACTTTGCTGTCCAGAACTCATTTCTAACAGATAAAGCTGAACAGCTAGAAAAAGTCTGATATCTACTGCTAAGAATTTTTTAAAACTTTTTGAATTGTCCAGGATATTGTTCTTGTATTCCTATTGAGCATTAGGTTTTAGTTTCACCGACAAATGTTTATTTAATTTATATCTTTCCTATTCGTCTCATTTCGCCACAAAGTTTCTTTATTCCAGAATTGGTGTGGCAAGTAGTTATACTGTGAAGTTGGAAGAACTATGCATAGCATTATGTCAGAGTGTAAGGATCTTAAGTTTTACTAACGTTTATTTTATTTTAAATCTTTACTATCACTTCTTATTTTCTACTTCCGGCCAGAATTAAAAGCTTTAACTTATTTATGCAAATTTGTCTGGCGAACGCCAAGTACTTAAGTTGTGGCTTTTTGCCAAGCGAGAGAGAGGAAGGAATTAGTCGAAGCAGGCCGCTTGCCTTAGCAGTTTTACTCGGTTGCTGGTTGCCTTCCAGGCCAGAGGTTTAATCCTCTTAATAATTTTAAACGTATTGTAGTGTTAACAGTTCTCTGTACTACATACGGCTTCCTGTATATACGGCCAATCTTCCACGTAGGCCCTTGTTTATTATTCCAAAGTTAAGTTAGAGTTTAGTTAATATTTTTATATTCTTACGTTCAGACCACAAGTGGTTGGTCTCTGTATTCCGAAGTTCGGAAATTATTGTAAAGAGTGAAAAATAAAGGGTTTCGTATACCCTTCCTGTGTATCTTGTCTACTTCCCACATTTATTGAACATAGCTTTAGTAAGCTCCCTGTTCCGAGTCAAGTCTTTGCATGTTCCCAAAGCAAGTAAGGCGGAACATTGAACCTGATAAGAGTTATGGTATTCAAGGTGGCATTACCCGCCATGGAATTTCTCTCTCTTGAAGAATTTCCGATGGTTTCGATTAGATAGAAAAAGCGAAAATAGATTTGTTCGAGTACAGTAGAATTTTAGCAGCTATTTCTGTCTTCGGTAAATGTTATTGTCTCTGTTAGAACAAATTATATTGTTTGAAGTTATAACAGGTTTATGGAAGCTTGTGTTTCAGCTAGATTTAGGCTACTGCTAATTTTGCGTTGTATAATTTTAATTTAACCCTCACAAGTGGTGAGGTAAAATAAATATGAAGCTGACACATAATTGTGTCTGTTTGTTTGACAAATAATTGTGTCTGTGTGTTTGAAAGTTTAGTTATTCCAGTAGTGAGGACTCACACACGGAATCATTGCAACACGTCAGTTAAATTATAAGTGAACTAATTAAGATTAGCTGAATTTTAGGTAGATGCTAAACAATAACTCTAGAAAACTTTTATTATGGAAATGTTTGGAGCAGGCTGGAGAAGAATATGATACGACTGAGTCAATCTTATAACTTGGAATTCTTTTACTGTAAGTATTATTAGCCTTTTTTTTTACGAGTTATTGGGGGAACTGTCTCTTTTCTGGTGGTTCTTTGATATCTGTGAGCAATCAAATAAGTAAAGCTCAGCTAGTCCTTCCTTATCGTATACACAAAGATCAATGCGTATAAAGAAGTGTAGTTAGGCAGGGAAAGAATAGTGTGTAGACAAGTACCGAAACATTGATGCGCAGCTACTTCGTAATTCAGTTGCCGCCTCTGGAAAAACAGGAACGACTTGCGACCCGCGGTGACTGTGAGTCATCTTTCCTGTCACGTTTTGCGCATGTGCTTTCTAATAGTAGACAAGGACTGGACGAAAGACGTGGACCGGAAGAAAGACGGGGACCAACTATTGGTATTGTACCAACTATTGATTCAATGCCTCTGAACGATTGAAGACTCTAATTTCATTCACTTTTTTTTATCCACATTCCTTTATTCGATTAAAAGATAGATTAAAGAACGATTAAAAGACAGATTTGTTGTCCACATTTCTTCGTTCTCAATCCAAAATAAGATAGTTATTGAATCATTCCGGTAAAACGCAGATACGTTTATTGAGTCTCATTTTCACTTTTAAGGTAACATGTAACGTATTCATGTTGTAACATATTTCAAAATAAAATCGTAAAGGATAAATGTTGTTCCTGAATCAGGATTGGTCATTGATCTCATTTCAATTTCCACTTATTTTAAAAATGTTTTTCTTCTAATTTCAAAATAAATTTCTTGGTAAGATCATCTGATAATTTTGCAACCTAAAGCCATTTTTTACGCCAATATTCTTGCAACAGAATTTTGAATCAGTGTGTAGAGTCATTAGGCTATATGGATGCTGGAACATGAAAAAATGTTCAATGCTCTTGCGGATTCGAACTCCAGACCTTCCGAACATGCGTCGAGCGTGCTTCCAGTTTAATCACGAAGGCTTCGAAAAAGAGGAAGAAAATAGTCCTCGTGTACAGTGCAGTTTATCAGCTTTGAAAATGCGATTGTGCCGAGTTACAGTTGTCTTTAAGAATTCAAATTTACTAACTATCATAGGACAGCCATATTTAAGAATCCAACAGATAATTCTAAGAACTGTATAATTTTTCATACCCTTTTAGCTCGATGCGAATGGTTTATAAAGTTCAATGCAACTTTCTCATGACCTTTGACATGGCAATCTAATTATCAGGCCTTTGGCATAGCAACCTCTTAGGCATTTGAAATGATCTTAACTGGGTTTGTATCCGATCATACAACTTAATGAAAAGCAACTTATGTTCCTGACCTCACGCATTACTTAAAAGTAAACCAACAGTTTTCTCGCATAAATGTTTACTATTAAATAAATTTCTACCAGTTCTCATATAAATTTCCACCAGCTCTATCGAAACATGAATGTAAATATTCGATCACTTGAGTCTTTTTGTCATTTTTACAAAAGGAGGAAAACTTAACAATTTATATGCCATTCTCTGCAGTCTGGGAGCGTTATTTGAATAAAAATCTTCAAGATCTCTGTGTCTGGGATTTCCTGAATCTTTTTAAGTAATTCTCAGAAGGAAAGCCAACTCTTTAAGTTCCCACCAAACTTTAACTCAATTTTTGGAAATCTGTAATTACGTTTAGCAACGTCAATCGGTGTTTCACTAGAGCTGTTCTATTTATTTAAGCGCTTTTTATTTTTGTTCGCAAATCAATAAATGTGTCACGATAATCTTTAATAACATAATTACTCTATTAAACGTTTCTTGCGCATATCTAAGTTCGATTTGAAATACAGAAAGTATAGCTTAGTCAGTTGAATCTACTTCACTGTATTTTTCTCGTACTTGGGTCAAAAAGCCAGCGAACACAACGGAACTTTCTTTCAAATCTAAAATGTCATCTTGATTTTGTTGTCGAGTTTCATCAAAGAAGAAGGAGGTTCGCAATTAAATGAAAGTTTTCTTCTTGTAAACTACAGTATGCCCTGTAGAATTTCTTCATGGTTAATATTATCGTTCGGATACGGATATCGAATTGCCGAATACTCGTTTATTTGTATACGAAAACGTCACTTAATGTAATCAGCAAGTAGGTTAATGCTACTAAAATACTACAGAATATGGTTTTTTAAACTGAAGTTGTTATGTCTCTAAATAAATGATAAAGTCGCCGATAATGTCAAAATACAGAAAAGTGTTTGCAAAATGATAGATCTCTGCCGCCATGTAAGGGATTATCATCTTGATTTAAATTTAAAACAACATTAAATTCTTAAAACCGCATCTCAGAAAAGATAGGAATGTTGATGAAAACCTCATAACTTCCGATTCCGTGACGAAAAGAGATACCTGCCTGTTGCTTTCTGAAACGAATCCAGGACATCATGTGATACACTGTCTGAAGAACAAGGTGCCAAAATCGGTGCAATTCCTATAAACTCTGAGGTAAGGGATGTTCCATGATTATTAAGATTAGAAACACAGCATCGGTCAAGTAATTTCCAGAAATATTATGAACAAGTATAAGGCATTTTCTACCTCCTTTGCTCGTGCCTTCATGGTATAACTGGATAGCACGTCTGGGTAGCATCGGAAGATCCGAAGTTCGTGTCCCATCGAGGATAATATGAATTTTTTAGATTCTTAATATCGAAAAATTTTAAAATGACTCTACAAGTGGTGCCCAAACTAAAATGTGGTGGACGATAATTCGTCACCACCAGGATTTGGGAACTGTGTCCCCTTTTCTCCAGTCGCCCTTTGAAAGGAGGGTTATATAAGGTATTTTCTCCCTCCTTTCCACATGTCTTCGTAGTGTAACTGGATAGCACATCTGACTAGTAACGGAAGGTCCGAAGTTCGAACTCGGAGATGGCACTGCGGATTTCTTTGGTTCCTAACTTAGAAAAATTCTAAAAGATTCTACAACGTCCAAAAAATTTACTTTTGCGTAAGACTTCCAGACATCAGCTGTTAATGATTTTTTCCTAATTAAAATGCTGTGAAAATAAAGTATTTATGTATTTCTAGTTATATTTACATTAAGTTAATTAAATTCCATTGATATTTCGAAAGAAATTTCTTTCTTCGCTTAATGTTATTATTCGGAAAATGTTATCAAAATAATTACAGACATCCATGATCACAATAATCGGCGTCTACTGTATAAGCAATTATCAAGAGATGTTTACAATTCTGTATTCAAATATTGTGTCTAACATTATGATAAATTTAAAACATAACTGCTTCTATTTCAAAATAATATTATTCAAAAGAATCTATCATTTTCCGAGTCACTATAATATTTTACAGAATACATCATCGCGCATATTCAGTATGATTCAGTTTCAAATTAGCATTCAGTTAAATAAGTACTTAAATATCTTAAAGATGGTCATTGTATCCAATACAAACCTTATTGATACCTTGGGAATAAATTTGATTTCTAATTACTTATTTGAGCATATTAATACTAATCTTTAAGTATCTGGTGTAATTTATAATATTTTGTTTCAACTCCAAGTAATTCTCCACTGACGCTAATATTCTAAATTAATTTGCAATTTATAATAAGCTTTGGTAGTTTCATGTTCGTTGACGCTAAGCTGGATTTACTTGTTATAAAGTCTGAAGAGAAAGAAACAGTTGTTGTGGAATTCAAGCCTTTCGAAATGATTAACTTAAGCTACATTAAGTCACATACTTGTAAACTAATGAAGATCAATAAAGATAATATGTATTGTGGATTGGCAACAGTACCCTGCTAAAAATGCCCCGTAGAAACCCATAAAATTTTTTTACAGGGAATTGGCCTACGGGTACCCGTACAGCTCTGTGGGTACCCGTAGGCCAAATCCCCGTAAAAACCCACAGACAAAAACCCGTACAACTGTACGGGTACCCGTAGGCCAAATCCCCGTAAAAACCCATAGAAAGAAACCCGTACGGTTGTACGGGTACCCGTAGGCCAAATCCCCGTAAAAACCCACAGAAAGAAACCCGTACGGTTGTACGGGTACCCGTAGGCCAAATCCCCGTAAAAACCCATAGAAAGAAACCCGTACGGTTGTACGGGTATCCGTAGGCCAAATACCCGTAAAAACCCATAAAAAGAAACCTGTACGTTTGTATGGGTACCCATAGGCCGAATACCCGTAAAAACGCATAGAAAGAAACCTGCACGGCTGTATAGGTACCTGTAGGCGAAATACCCGTAAAAAACCTGTAAACAGAAACCCGTACGACTGTACGGTTACGAGTAGGCCAAATCTCTGTAGAACTGTAGGCACTATAAACAAAATCCCAGTAAAAACCCATAGCCAAAAATCAAAACTTTATATGCATATCCATCCATTGGCCAAATTTCCATTAAAAAAATGGATATTCCGTAGGTCTGTGCCTTGTAAAAACCAGTAAACAAAAGCATGTACACCTATACAGGCACCCATACGCCAAATCCTGTAAAAACCACTACACAAAAATCCACAGACCAATAAAGGTACCTCTTGGAAAAATCGCTGCACAAAACCCATAAACAGAACCAATAGCATTATACCATAGTGGAGTATCCATACATAGAATCGTACATAGAAGAGGGTATCCATATACAGAATCCCTATAAAAAACAATACACAAAAATAGAACTGTAAATCAAATTTCCATAAAAACATAAACCAGCAGAAGTACATAATTAGCACTGATGAAATGTACAGAACTAAATTGTGGAGAAAGCATGTAAAGTAATTTTAAATAAAACTCAATGCGAATAAATAAAAATTTTAAAATATCTAGAAGCCTACGAGCCCGTCCTTCTTAATGCACGTCAATATCTATAAACATATTACAAAATATTTGTATAAATTCTCTTTACAAAATTTTAAACTACCTTTATATAATTCTGAAAATAAAATGAATAGAAAGATAATAACCAAAGTCATGATTCACAACCATCGAATGATATATGTACATATATATATGTAAGAAAAATAAGGAATATGCAAAAGATTAAATTAGCAGCGTAAAATTAATTTTCCTTCTCTATTCTAAAAACAGTAATCTTTCTGCACTGCATCATTCGGAGATTAATTCATGTCATATGACTCTTACATAATTTGATGTTGTAAAAGAAACTAAAACTCAAACAGCCAATAGTAATTTTACAGCAGAATTAACTATCAAAGACGAGTAAAAATGAATCGAGAACCAAAATTAACTCGGTCTGAATTAAGATTTCACCCTTAATGTAACGCAATTGCTTTTTACGCTTTGTATTAGCTGGATTGCAGTTTGTCTGCTCCTTGTTTCTTACTACACATTTATCAAAAATGTTAATTTTTGGAAGAGGCATAAATAATGTGCCAACTTGTTTGTGGCTGCAACATATTTGCTGACAGAAAAGTTGAATTAAATCTACCTCGACTGCCAAATTTCTTATTCATTGTGGATTTGAGTTTCAACATCTCTAAGCCATCAAAATTCTTGCTGTTCATTACGGATTCAGCTGCTTGTATTCGACTACAGAATCTATTACATATATATATATAATATCATTTCATTTGATGGTTGCGAATCATTACTTTGACTGTATATATATTATTGATTTCATTATAAATATATACATATAGTACTGTACCTCACTGCATATATTTGTATTTCAGTTCTTTAATTGGGAAATTAAACAATTGTATTTAATCACATCAGCTTGTTTAACAATTTGATACCTAATGAGAAATGTATTGCCAAAGGATGGTACTTTCTAGCATCTGCTTAAATTTTAAGTTACCTACAATGCACTAAACCAAATTAAAAAACAAAACTAGAAGAAACCCAAATTTTCAGGAAGAGAAACATTATTAACAAGCAAGCAAAAAGAATACGGGACTTGCAAATTAGAAACTTAACATAGAGTTCAAATTTAGCATACTTGCTATCCCCTTAAAGCTCGCTTACCAATGATAGTAACACCCTGCAGCTTATTATGACATGCATACACATTAATGTTTTGCGTGGAAGAAAGGATGAATCCAAGAATATAATGTAGTGAAGAAATAATAATATACAAACACTGTGTCGACCCCTTATTACAATACTTTGAATGTTACCTGTATCTCTCAAAAGATAAATGAAACATGAAGATAACATATAATAAACTTAATAGTACCCAAAATACAATAAATTATATTGTAACAAAATGAATTTTAAAAAATTTACAAGTTTCAACAAATACCAATTCTCAACGCACAGTTCGGGAATTAAGAAAATACAGCGTATAATGTTTTATTCCGTATCTCACTTTTAGTGCTATATAATCTTCCACAGATTTTATGTAAATAAAATCTATAACATAATGGGTATTTATAGTATATGTAGTTCTTGATGTAAAAAAGATAAACTTTCGTACTGTAAAAATTCCATCTATGTGAATAAGTATGAATATACTCATATAAACATAATTATACTAAATAACTAATTTAATGAAACTAAATTCCTATAGAAAAATGGGGAAAGTGTAGAATCGCCCACTGCTTGGCGTGTTTTTAAGAATTGCACATACTCGGTATCCATGTACACATTTACCTATTTTCACTTAAAAAAACATCTCAGAATTGCACAAAAATGCCATTGTGCACTCTTTTGTCTTTATTCATGTACACATCAACCTATTTTCACTTTAAAAGTCAAAAGAAAATTGACAAAAATCGTATTCCTTTTACTTTTGTACAAAGTGCCAAATAAATAAGTGGGCGATTCTGCACTTTACCCGAAAAAATATATAAAAATACTATTTACCTATATATATTAATAATTTATTATTACACAAGGTTTTTCATATATCATCTCAAGGGAACATAAATTTAATTAAAGCGATGCATTATTGGAATAAATTTGAGTCAGTGTTTTAGGTGCAAATTATTTAGATTTCTATTGTAGAAAGAATACTTGAAATAATGTATAGAAATATTATTTTGAACCATAAAAATTCTCAATAGTAAAATTTAAAGTACTGAAAAGGTAGCTATTGTTTTTGACAGTAGATTATATAATATAAAAATACCTCATGCTGAGCATTTTCTGAAATTACAATGCTAAATGAAATTGATATAGTGCAGTATTTAGCAATAATAACTTTTTGTAAACAAATGTGGCTATATTCGCTTAATTCGCGTAATAACAGTAATTTTAACTGCATTTGTATAAGGCTGTACAGAAGATTTATTTATATGAGTTTTCATCCGCAGAGAACAACCGGATTCCCTGTGGAAGTGATTTCAAAAATAATGTTTAAATATTACTCTAACTACATTTGAAAGCAATGCTATAACAGTGCCCTTATAAGACTCATGATCCGAAAAGCTTTGGTTTTAAATGTCTCGTAAAAACTTTCAATTACTTCTGCAAAATTCATACCCATGTAAAAATTACTACACCAAAGTCAACTGATTATACAGCAAAACGTTCCTAAAACAATCAACTCCACAATTCGAGATAATGCGAGTTTCCTGTAGCCTGACAAAACTATGAATGATTTTTAAGTCCTGTTATTTAATTATTGTCCTGACAAATGTGCCATTATCAGAGGTGGTCATTTAAGAAAATAACCACTATATGAGGTTTCAACTAAATGTAAATTTTTTCAAATAAATAATTCACTTTTTATACTCCCAAGACTAGTACATTTAATATTACATAACTCTTATTCACAAATCTATTTCTATTTCAAAAGCAATTTATGAAAAACACATTTGAAATTTTCTTCATCAAACTAATAATAATGAAAATTAAAGTATGCATAAAAATGATTATATGTGTTTTAACAAAACAGCACAAAATATTTAATGTAAAAATGTGGTTCTAGTCTCATACTTGTAAAGAAAAATAGACCAAAAAGAAAAAACAATGTAAGCTACTATGATCATCTAAATTTTAACATAATTTTAGTAGTGGAAAAAAGATTCCTTAAGCTTGTATGTCTTGTCTACCCCATTCAATAAGTAATAAACACATTAAATACTTCAATGTTTATTTCATTAATAAAACTTACCTTTTTTGCTCGCGAAATATAATTAGTACATTTTTTTAAAACATAAAAAAACATTCTTTTTGCTCGGCCACATCACATTAGTCGAAAAATTCAAAATTGAATCATGCAAGATCATTTTTAAGTAAGGTATGCTCAAATTTATTAGTACATAATATTCAAATGATAAAGCATCTACATGAACAAGCTTTAAAAAAGTATTTCTAAACTGTAATCAAAAAAATAAATTTTCAAAATACAGTTTCAGTAGAATGCAAAAACTACATTTCTGCATCTGCACACTGAAACAAATTATCAAGCCTGAAATTATCACTTTTCAGTCTTTAAGCACATTGTTTTTCAGGATAAAAGTAAAGATGGAAAATCAATTTCACGCTCAGAAACTCCATTTCACAACTAGTCAGTTATCAGCAACGTTCTCTCAAACATTAGACACGATTACACGTGCATGGCTTTAGTGGTATATTCATGGTCAGTGCTGGTATTTTATTGTTTATTACTAATTTCTAACAGTAAAACATAGTAAAATTTGTAATACAGTAAATCCTAGTAAATAATATATTGCATTACTACAACCACGAAGAAAATAACACCACCATCGCACAACAATAACTAGAGCGGCGCCATATTGCTTGTTTGAGAAACTTCTGAGAGTGGGAGTGGGAGGGGAATTTTTTTCCTCACGTCAGCGTTAACAGGGAGAAAAGTTTTGCGATTGCGAATGAACTTGTTCGCGTTAAACAGATGTTGGTTGATACCGGTGTTTATTTGTAATATCAGAAATGTAAGTGCTTATGTGTGTGTATTCAGAGAACCAACTCGTAGCAAAAACCACCACCTGAAGACGACCGCCTCTGAAAGAAACCAGTATTTCTGAAAACACAAGTATACTTTGGTATTGAATACTCCCTCTGTAAGGCGACCATTCACAAAGAAAATTCTGCAAGTGTGTCTGGTCGCCTTAGAGAGATTCATTCCGTAGATGCAACCTCCCTAAGACGACCACCTCTAAAAGATAAACGTATCTCTGAGAACGTGAGTATATATTGGTATTGAGCATCACCTCTCTAAGGCGACCACTTGCAAAGATGAATTTTTATTTGCGGCTGGTCGCCTTAGAGAGACCTCGTTGTGTGTGGTGTATATGATTACTGTTATTGTTTCCGAAAAAAAATTTTAAATCAAATAAATAAACATATTTAGTAAAAACCCTCTCTAAAACGACCACCTGCGTTTCCAGGTTACTCTGATGGTCTTAAAGAGATCATATTTTCATTCTGTTAATTTTATTGTTTACAAGAAGTATATTAACGTCAGATAAAAAAATAGCACAAACCCATATAAACCAACAGAAGATTTATTATTATATTGATACCAGTAAGAAAACCAGCAAAAGTCAATATAAACCTATACAAACCAGTACAAAGTTCTGCCATTGAATGTTGGTTGTATGGGTGTCAATTGATACCAGTAAGAAAAACCCACAGAGATCAATAGAAACCAGTAAAAGTCAATAGAGACCATCAAAAATTCTACAGGTACCAGTAGAAAGTTTTACTGGTTTCTATGGGTCATTTTGAAACCAGTAAAAAAAAACCCACAGAGACCAACAGAAACCAGTAAAAGTCAATAAAAACCCATAAAATCTTATGGGTACCCATAAAAAGTTTTACTGGTTTCTATGGGGCATTTTTAGTAGGGTACCTATTAATTGCGGACACGATATGGCGAATTTGAAAATAATAAGCCCTATAGAGATGTTTACCTTCGAGATATTTTAAAAATTCTCTTTTCCTGTCACCTATCATTTATCATTTCCTGATGCTCAGATTGAAATTTCCTGATATTTCAGGACTAAACTAGAGATGCTAATTGGTTTCTTCAGTGTTTTCTCGAGTTTATATAATGGCGTACGGAATTTGATAACATTAGAACCATTTGCAGCAGAATCCTTAAGAAATTTCTACTGAAAATTATGCTTTATTACAATGCAGTACATTAGCATATATTTATCACACACGCTCCTTGAAATTTATTACCACTGGGTGAAAAATAGCATCCTCGATTGTCATCCCCGCAACTGAGCGAGAAGCTGTTTTCAGTGCTGCCATTCAACGAAATTCAAGATCTAACTTATTTTTCAAATTTAATTAATATTAATTGCTTAACGGACTGAATGATTTAAAACATCTTCTAAATAAATTTAATCTTCATCTCCTTTTAAATGCTTATATCCAGTTCATAAGACCTAAAATAAATTTAATTTATAATATCCTGAAATGATAATAATTTGAACATTTTATTTACTGAATAGTTTGAGATTTGATTTTTTTTAAATATCATTAAATAAATCAGTGATCTCAAGCGAGAGGGCCCAGAAGTAATTTTACACAGCCTGCAAATACATTTTAGGTAAATTAATTAACATTATGAAAAGAATCAGAAAGAAAATTTATTATTTGGAGTTCAGTTTTACATTATTTTCATTACCAAAAACCAAACTTATGTTAAGCTACCCCCTTTTTCCCAAAAAACTACGAAGGGAGCTAATTAATTTACACTGTGATGCAAATTTACGTAAAGATTCGAAGATACACATTTCATTAACTTTTATTCTTACTTGTCAAAAGATAAATACTTTCCGTTACTAATTTTTGAAGTAAAAATAATCTGTTTGTTTAGGGGCACGTTTATATGTGAACAGGCTTTTTTTTTTTTTTTTTTTCTGCAGCTGAAAATTAACAAATTTAAAGAAAGGAACGAGATTGACCGATGAGCTTCAGAGAGTGAAGTGACTCCTGACTCCCTTTATTAGATACGCTATTAAGAACATCCATCTCCGAAAACAAATCATAATTATAATGAACTTCCTGTCCACAAGAGGCACTGAGCTATGCAGCACAACGTAGAATAATATAACAAAGCTATTACTTAAAACATAGTATGCAAGCAGACCTGGAGCTGCCCTCCAAAGCATGTAAGTGCGAAAGGCACCAACTGTAAAAACACCAATGTATATTTAAGGGAAAAAGAAAGGCACTGCCCGCGGTCTGGTAAAATACAAAGCATTGCAAGCAACGCCTGGCAGAGTCCCCTCTAAGTCCTCTAAGTGGGGTGTAATTTATCTGGATATCTAGTGTGGCTGGACAATACCCACATTGCCAATTGTTAAATGGGTGTCCACCACATTTCTCCATATCCATATCCATATCCATATAATTCTTGAGGAAGCTGGTAGTTTTTTGTAAATATTCTCGTAGGTTACAATCTTCATCGAAATCTAAATAACCATGAAGTATCGTAGCTGATAGTTATATTAAGAAACAAAGAAGTTTCTAATTACTTACACGCATGTATGTGTTTTTTCTCCATGCGTCTATGGTTGAACATTCTCATGGCAGCGAGTGGCGACATCCACTTTTGTTGCGCAGTATGCGTGCGTGCTCATTTTAGCTCGAGGACAAAAACTTGAACATTTTCTCAAAGACTCATTTTTCACTTATAAGATTCTAGCTAAATTGGTTGTCCTCGGCAAATAGAATGGAGAAGTGTGTAGCGACCAATCGTTTACTTCTAAGGCTGTAAGTAACAGCCCAAAGAAGGGTTATATCACCCTTTCATTTTACTCAAGAATATTTACAATTAGCGTCACTCGGGCTTAGAGACAGCCTCCACTTCAGCTTAAGATAGAAAATATGAAACTAATTTAATGCTAACTAAAAACTAGCTGAATCTGCGCATAAATAATAACAAAATTGGCCCCTATTAAAAGCTCACCGGCTATTACTAGCAGGCACGTAACAATACGGCCGAACGTAGTAAGATCTGGCGTAAACCAACGACGTAGTCAAAAAGCAGAACACACTCTACAAAGAACTTCTAAGCTCTTCTACGGAAGTGACCGAGATTACCCGTTAAACACTGGTTCTGCCTCATTTACATAAAACGTATCCTGAAAACTCATTCTGTCAGGGAATTGTAAGTGAGAAACAAAACAAATAAGGAAACCTGTTTAAAATTAAAAATAATTATTAGGAAATTAAAATAACCCCTACACATTTCTAGCCTGTTCGTAGTGGTTACAGCCGAAAACATCGCGGCAAAAACATCGCAGACGAAAACGTCGCGGAGAAAACAACGCAAGGCGAGAACATCGTGCTAAAACATCGTGGGAGAAAACATCGCAAAGAGAAAACATCGTGGAACAAAACATCGTCGTCGAAAATAAAGCGGTTCAAAAACTTCGCAGTTTAAAAACATCGTCGTCGAAAATATCGTGATAAAAAATAAAGTATCTACAAATCATCGCATGAAGATAACATCGCAGACATGCTTTTTTCAGACATGCTTTAATAACTGTAAATGGATATTCCCATAATGATTCGTGAGCGCAAGAGGGAAAGAAGGATAATTTTTACTTTCATATTTTTTATTAATTAATACATTTTTGCTGAGAAAATAAAAAGGAAACTTAAGCATAGAAAATTAATGCAACTCATAGCACTTAATAGAATTTTAAACCGACATAGTTAACTAACAAAGGCCATTAATAAATCATTTTTATAAAGTTTTTACTGGTAATTTTTCATGAAAAGTATAATCTATAAGTTGCATTTAATTTTCTATGCTTAAGTTTCCTTCTTACTTTTTCAGCAAAAATTTATTAGTTAATAAAAAAATGTGAAAGTAAAAATTATCCTTCTTTACACCTTGTGCTCACAAATCATTATGGGAATATCCATTTATAATTATTAAAACCTGAAAAAAAAACCATCTGCGATGTTATCGTCATGCGATGATTTATAGATACTTTATTTTTTACCACGATATTTTCGGCGACGATGTTTTTAAACTGCGAAGTTTTTGAACCTCCGGTTCAAAAACTTATATAATTATTTTCGACCATATTTTATTTTATTTATAATTATTAACCATATAATTATTTTCGACGACGATGTTTTATACCACGATGTTTTAAAACTGTGATGTTTTCTCTTTGCGATGTTCTCTCCCACGATGTTTTGTAGCACGACGTTTTCGCCTTGCGTTGTTTTCTCCGCGACGTTTTCGTCCGCGATGTTATCGGCGGACACCGTTCGTAGTCGATGTTTGACTCGGCTTGTGAGTGCGTTCATTTAAAATATTTAGCTTCTTGCAAGATGCCTTTTTACCTTTTAAATGTTAAATAAAGTTGGTTTTGAATTGTTTACTGAAGTTGTGGCCTTTTTAATAACCTTCTGATGAGTCTAATGTATAATGTTGCTAAACCTACGCCATAATTCGTGACCCGAACTTGTGTCTTTTAACGGAGTTATGCTGCCACTCGATGCAATGGCAAGAAACTTACGCCATACTGCTAAGAAAAATTTAATAAATAAAAGAAAGATGTTTTAAGTTACATTATTTGTACTCAAATTCTGTCCCCTTGGGATGTTTTCGTAATATGTTTAAAGTTAAAAGGGGACAGAAGTTATTTTGTGGTTAACTCATTGTACTAGAATTATTTGAAATAAATGTTAATCTGAAAATTTAATATTTAGCTATTCATGTGTTGGAATTACAAAAACATAACCAACAGAAATTTTACTTTGTTAAAGAAACAAAAAAATAATACCGTTTTGTTAAAAAAAAATTCTACCTGTGTGCAGTTTGAGTCCACTGAAATAAATCGCATATTTATTAATTCTGTTTGACATTATATTTAATTAACAGACGTTTCTTTCGGCCTTCAGGACTCCGTTTGCAACATTGATCCTGTTTACTGAGGTGATTTCGTAGAATTATTTTAAAGTGTTCTGTCGCATTTTCAAATGAATGCTCAACCATTTGCTTAATATCATTAGGCACAATTCAGTTCACAATTTCAACACATTGTGCAAAACAGAATTAGTTCCTTCACTCATATTTTCAACATCTTCTTTAGTAGAAAAAAATTTCAAGATATTGAGAATACAAACCAGCTTTCCTTAAACAATCCTCCATGAAAGCGAAATCTCTCTTTAGGTAGATAATTCCCCTAGGCTTTATCGTAATTTAATTCGTATTAAAATAATCGTAATTAAATTCGATCCTAATACTGATGTGCTGTTTACTCTTCCAAGTTCCAAGTTCATCCATCCTATTTATTGAATATTAAATATAATTACTTGTTATATTATATTATTAGTGCAGTAGAATATTCTTATTATTTATGTTGAAGAATTCTTGGCGAAAATAATAAATAGTAAATAAACCGATTCTTTTAAACTAAATTAATTACCTCATCAAATTAATTAATAAAATATAATTAAATTATTATGCATGAATAACAAGGTGTCCGCCGAAAACATTGCGACAACGCAAGGCGAAAATGTCGTTGTGCAAGACGTCGTGGGAGAAAAGAAAGCAAAGGGTAAACATCGCAGTTCTAAAACATTCTGGTACGTCCGTCATAGAAAATAAAACGGTTAAAAAATTTCGCTGTTTAAAAAAGATCATAATCGACGATGTCGTGGTAAAATATAAAGTACCTACAAATCATACCACGACGATAAACATCGCAGACATAATTAAGATGAAATAACACGCTGAACAAGTATTAATTTATAAGTCAAACAACAAAAATCAGCGTTATATTTGCAAATTTTCACAGAGCTAGTTTCGATGGCTATCATCCTCAGTTGCCAAAGCGCAAATGAACGATATAGTAATTAGATAAGATAAGATAAGAATGACTGAACAGGAATTAAGCTACTGGCGCCATCTATTGTTGAAATGAGAACTAAAACATAATTTCCTTAAAGGCTTAAGGCAAAGATGGATTGGAATTAGGGTCATTAACTAGAATAGAAAGATTTTTTGAATGTGAAACGTCTCTAGAAAACCTAATTCATCAATGGAAGAAGTTTTTGAATAATTTTGGCTACAGAAAAATTGAAAGTGCGATTTTTCGGACCAACAGTGCTGGGCAATAGCTGACTTCTGTGTTTCATTTTTTCTAACATATGCCGCATAATCCTTAAAGAGAAATTTTAAAGCTGTCATAGTTTGAACAATGCTACACTGGTAAGGAATCTTGCTTCTTCGCAGTGCTTGCATTTCCTTAATATTAAATTTTGTTCATCATTTGCCGGACATATTTCTGTAATGATATTCGAAAGCCGTTATAACATCCTAAAATTAAGGGCAGAACGTTAGAAGGTGTTTTGCAAGAGAAGGCACTGATGTTTCTCAGACTGAGATCAGAGATGTGTATGCTGAACAATTTTCTAATTAGTAAAACCATTTATTCATTTTTCAATTCGCTGTCCATTTCGAAAGAAAAGCAGTAAAAATACAATTTGTCATTCATGAGTTCTTGTTGCTGCGATAAGTTATTAGGAAATTACTGAATCCTTTCAGACATCAATGTCTTCTGTTTTTGTCATAAACCTATGTTGTCTTCTTAGTTGTGAGCCCATATTGTAAGTTAATAACACAGTAACTTTTTTTTTTTCAGTTTCTTAAACCAAATGCTGTTTCACTTTTAAATATTAATGTGTGTTCTGGTAACGTTTTGTAACACAGTTCACTTTCGTCTGCATTACAAATTTTGCGAGGATTATATTCATTTAGCAGGCCAAATAAAACTACTTGCATTCAGCTGCTTGATAATCCGCTTATTCCTTCTCATCATGGAATTTCTGATAAACAATGTTGAATTTCTCTTTTTCTAGCTTGCGAGCGATATGTCAATTCATTTAAAATTCTCTATTAGAACTTAAAACTCTAGAAAGAGAAGCATTTTTTTAGCTTTATAGCTTGAAACCATTCTAAAAAATTCATTCCAACGTCTCGCGAATTTCCGTCTTTTTGTACTTCCTTGAGACATTTGTATTTTTTATTAGTTTTTAATTAACTATAATTCCTTGTTTAAGTAAATTACGCATTGCTGTTTGGAAAATTACCAGTTTAAATGCAGTTTTTCACTTGTTACAATTACCAGTAACATTAAAATATTTTAATAATTTATCTTTGAATCTGCTCCAGGCATTTATTTCCCTTGGCGTTTCGACATTTTACATGCCAAACACACAACAAATTGAAAAAAAAAATGCTTCTTCCAATAAGGCGCCCGAACTAAAAGGGTGTTGGATGAAAATTCTCCACACCCAGGATTTGGCGATTGGGTACCCTAAAAACCCCAGTCGCCTTTTAAAAGGGGGAGTATATAAGCTATTTCTCCCACCTTCTACGCGTGCCTTCGTGGCGCAGTTGTTCTGCACGCTGGGCCGATATTGCAGAGGTCCGTGGTTCGATTCTTGGCGAAGGCGTTTTCTAATTCTTCATCAAGTTGGATTTCCCTTTTTTTATCATCTGATATTCGGTTTAATTTGTTTGGATTATATGATTATTGCAAAGCACTTGAGGGCTACCTGCCTAAGAGAAGGGATGAATTCGTGGGGGGGGGGTGGTTTATTAAGGAAAGTTGGCTCATACCCGTTACAAATGGGGAATAAACACGAAAACGCTCAAGCGAGCCCGTCCGCCGGTATTCGAACCCCGTATCGAACTACCAGCATCTAGATATTTTATCGCTCATCCGGTGTTGGGCTTCAGCAGGTATTCGAAGAAGAGCTTTCATTCATTTACAGTTCTTCCAGAGGCAGATTTTTGTTAACTTTATGATAAAGAGATTCTGTGCTTCTGAAGTTCAGTGCGGACAAAGAACTCTAAAAACAGTATCTCAAAGGTACAGGGAACGGGGGTAGGAAAATTTAATTTGAACCCGTTTGAATACACACACATGTACAAGCATATGCATTCTTGCATGGATAGGAAAATGATAAGCAGTATCCCTAAAAGTAATCCAAACTAAGGACAATGATTCCAAAAGACTGAGAAAGACTTGTTCTACGATAGTCTTGTTCAGACTGTGCTTCACAGACTTCGGAGCTCCATGCAGCGTCTCTAAGAGTGTTATAAATGAAAAGCAAAATTCACACGAATTGTTTAAAACTCTCAAGCCGTCTCAGGGTCACCCAAATGTTACAAAATTGCGAAGAGAAAGAGTTATTTTCTTGATTTTAACTCCAAAATGACGTTTGATGCTTCATACCTGGATTTATGAATTTAATTTCTTGGACATATTTCAACTTGGACATATTTTAGGTATAACATTTTGGATATTAACATTAACTTCTTGGACAAATTTCACGTATATATATTTTTCTTAAAAACGTATTCTAGGTAGTATAAATACGGCCTTGATGATCAGAAACATCTAAAATAATCAGGAATGCATTTTTATTTCTATTGTAAGTTTTACCAAAATAATATAAACGGCTCCTCTCAGTCTGATGCAAATAAAGCAAATCAGTCTGGTTTGATTGATAATCCATGAATTTGTAGTCGAATTCCATTAACTGCAAATTCCATTAACCGCGCTCTACTAATTAGAATCCAGCTCTCGGATTTTACATATGGTGGACTTTTTAAGGGAACAATATAGTTTTTTGTCTTATTGTAAACACCAATTGTCTTAACATCCTTCTTAGCACGACTTACCGCAATCTCACGAAGATTACCTCGCTTTCAGCAAGTATTCGAGTTAGATCTCTGTCTTAAATATGCAAAGTGGCTGTCAGGGTGGAGAAAAAGTTGCGGGAATTTTAACCAGTTCTGGAATTTTCATTGTCTAGCTGGGTTATCGTCATCGATCGGAAGTTCAATTTGGATGTCAAGTAAAGGTGATTTATTTCTCTCCTTTCGAATTTTCCAGTTTTTAGAGTTGTAATAGTTTGGAAAGGAACCTATCAAGATTGAACTGAACTTTTATCTGCTACTTTGGTTCGACGCCGTAAATAGTAATACAACTGTTTTTAGTCCAAAGGGATTTGAATCCCGAAGGACTATTAGTTTCGTTTTGGCATTTTGCGTCGGACTCATAAATGTCGGTTCACTTTTCAAACTGTTGCCATAAAATGTTAGAGTCCTGCATTATATTTGAAGAAATTAAATAATGAAAATCTGCGTAAATGTATGTATATTTCTCACATTGTCATAAAATAACGGTACATAGAGTCATCGAATTTTGAATAACGTAATCCTCCAACGAATATGAGCATGTGGAAGACCAAATTTGAAATTTGAAATTTGTTTTATGATCGATTTCCTATTTTTTAAAATTTTGACGAATTTTTGATTAACAAACTCAAGGATTTCAAAGAGAGCAATGGCAACGTTGTGCAGAAAAAACATTTTTATCTCCAGCGCGTGAGTCTCTGTATCGGAAATTCTAAAGATATGCTCGTTTTAAAACTATTTTGCGATATTGCTGTTGCACTGGATCTTATGGTTTAAGTGCGAGGAACATGATATTTAATAAAGAAAGGTAACAACAAAATGTTAAAAAACGCCCCTTTGGACGTAATTTAAAATCTGAAACATTTCAGATTTATTTATTTATTTTTTACCAGTACGTACACTTCTGCAAAATGGGAAAACAGTGTACGGAGAGACTAGCAATATCAACGCTTAGCTGCTTGATTTAAAATTTTGTGCCTATAGTAAAAATTTATTTTATGTAAAAAATGCAATCAAGTTTTAGCCATTAAACTTACATAATCCATTAATAATTAATTAATATATGAAACTTGGGGTTACTGTGTCCATAAAATATTGTAACAAGATAAGGATTTTTGTTTCATTTCGTCTCAAACTGTACCTAAACTGAATTCTTTTTCAACATATACATTAATATTTTTTTAACATATGTGTGTGTTTGATTATAGCAAAGTCTAGAGGGCTATCTGTCTAAAGGAAGGAATGCCTTCGGGGAAGACGTTTTAAGGGAAACTGGCTCGTATACACGTTACACATTAGGAAAACCGCGAAAACGCCCATGCTGCCAGCCCGTTCGCGGGATTCGAACCTAGGACCGAATTACCAGTGTTCAGCGACTTTACCGCACGGCCGCTGGTGGGCCTTTTTTTTAACATATAAGTTAGTAACAAGAAGGATGGTAGGGTTTTATAATGATAGAAAATACATAGTTTCTCAGGTTCCTTGATTCGACGAAGTTGAACAGCGGTCTAGAGCATGAATTTATCCATTAAATGTACTATGGCAAAGTACATTATGACTGTCTGTCTAAAGGAAGTAAGGTCTTAGGGGGGAATTTCTACTCGAAACCGGGTAGTATTCACGTTACATATAGGGAAGTAACATTAACTGCCATACAACAGCCGTATCGCCAGTCAGTCTTTGAACCTTGGTCAAACTATTAGTGTATAGAGTACTTATCACTCATCTGCTGGTGTGCATATTTTATTAACGTTCGAATCATTTAAGCTTCTGGAGCGCGTAATTCATTAAAGATTAGATAAAGGTCTGTCATCCACCAAATGGGTGATTTAGAAGGTCATACATGTTAAAGGAGCAATTAAGTTATATTATTATTACTCTTGATAAATTACATCTATTTTTAATCTCAAAACATAAAGGAAAATTACCAGCATGACATTTTTAATATTAACATTAGACATGTTTATTAAATACCATTGCATCTATATCTACACTTGCGTCCAAAATTCAGACTGCAAGCATAAGCAATCTCTAATAACAACAATAATAATAATAATTGCAATACCACGAATTGAAAAATAAACGGTTTATTGTAATGAAGTTTTGTACACAGATGCTTAATACTATGAGAAAATCAATTAATACTATGAGAAAATCAATGAAAAAATTGCAAAATAACCAGTTTTAAATGCTTTGATGTATGAAGAGGAAGTTCAAACTGGCTAACATGGCACCTCATATTTCAGAAACGGTTCAGCTAATAAGGAGTATTGCCATCCCTTACAACTTTGCATGTCTCACAATGTACCATCGCACTATAAATGAGGTTGTTGATAACAGCTTGTGGTAACTATTCCCATTCTTTTAAAAGCCAGGATTTTAATACCTGGAGGGTTTTCAGTGAGTGCTGACGACATGCAAAAATTCTCTACAGGCGTTAGGTCTGATGACTTCACTGGTCTCACAGTATAGTGAATATCTTCTTGCAGAAAATCGTCAACTACTAGTTGAGCACTCTTTGGTCTCCAGTTATCGTCCATAAAAAGTCAAGTCCTTTTCAACAGTTTCCCAAGAAAGCCTTTTATAAGATTTAAGAACCTAAGCAATCAGAGTACCCGCATTGAAGATATGCAGCGATGTGCGACTGTCTAGTATGATGCCTCCTTATAGAATGATCCAACTTTCATCATAGAGACCGATTTCTCTTTCACTGGAGCCTTAGATATTGGGTCTCAGGATGGATCTTCAGATGGAGACTCTTCGAGAGTTACTCTGGGTACTGAATATGGACTCATCATTGAAGAGGCCATGGTACTAATCTTCTGCCAGAGAACCGTGCGCTTGTCTCCATAAAAGAGGGGCTTTTTTTTTTCCTGCGATCTCTTGAGAAGGGCACCTAATGCTGTGCTTCTGAACAGATCGTTGTTAGTTTCTGGATGTAAACTTTGCTAGACTTCTATATACAGTATGCCTAGAAATGGTTCTTTCGATTGATCAACGTTATCCATAGTTTGGAATCGGTGCCACAACTTCGAGATTACCATCCGAGACATTAGTATGCACTCAACGGCCTTCGCTTAAGACTGATCAGCTTGAAACCTACTGATAACTTTCCACCTCATTTCGTAGTCTAAACGATTTTATTTTAATCGAGAAATCATTTTAATCGAAATCATTCATTCTTCTGATATTTGTTGTAAGGATGATGTTTGATCTTTTTATACAATTATGTTGCAAGTAATACAGTTTTACATACGAATTTCTCAAATCTGGAAAGTGACCACTTTCGCATAATTAAAAAAATATTGTACTTAATCTTTTAACTTTATAACAAATAATGCATACTTACATTACGTTTACAGGTGTCGAAAATTATATGTAACATCAAATTTTACGTTCTTAATGCTAGCTATTTTGAATTACTGCAAAAAGTGTATTTGTGACTTTAATTTTGGATATCAGAGTATGGTATCAAAAGAAAACAAAATAGAATGGGAAAAAGTTTGTTTAATGCTTTTCATCCGAAGTGCTTATTTTTTAAAAACAACGGCACCAAAATATTTTTACACTGATAATTTTAGTCCACGAATTTCGAAATCAGTTAACCGCAACTGAAAATTGGATACGGTCTAGAAAGCAACAGCGTCTAGAAGATCCAATTTCCTTCGGAAGGAAGCAGATTTTATTTTTTGAAGAAAGCGAGATTTTGTTTTTCCAATAAAGCTTTTTCGCAGTTTTTTCTTTATCATAAAAAGAAAATATTTTTTTCTTGCCTCTAATCTGTGACTGTGTTTTCTTTGAGTAAGATGCGATTTGCTTCATTCGACGCTTTAAAGTAAAATTATAAACCGAAATAAGTTCTCCGAAACCTTGTTGTTCTTGTACCACATTTAAAAGAAAAGATTAATGTGTAACAAAGCAATTCAATTCGAAATTGCAGTGATCTCTATATTTTTTCAATTTTTTTCTAGTTTCAGTTTTTCGATTTTTTGCTGTCAAGCCTATGTGAGTACCTTTCAAGTTTGTATTCTATACGTCAAAGCAAAGCAACATACATAAGGCTGCACCACAAAATTACTTAAGGCTGTTTCGATTTCGAGAGCAAACAGGGATAGGTCTCCCTTCATTAGCAGCAAATAAAACTGCAACGAAAGGATACTTTGATACTAGTGTTATTCTTATTATTCTGGCATGTAGCTCTTTCCAGATTACTGAGTGAACCCCGAATTGAGTCTGACGTTTTACCAAGTCCATAAATAGTATTCTCCAGATGAAGTATAAGCTGAGGTAGGAAAAACTTTGAAGCTCATTGCTTCCTGCAAGAAAATGCGAAGACTAGAAGGAGCTGTAGAAGGGGCTGTGGTCGGGCACTGTTTAGCTGGTCACGTGGACTAAAGCAGCGAATCTAATGTCATGAAGGGGCGTGGCTTGTCGACTATTGCACTAAGTGAAAAGATATATGCACTTATTTCCAAATAATTACTTAAAAAATTCAGAAATTGCTAAGTACACTATTTGCATGGTGTATAAATGTTCTTTTGAGAAAAGCAATGAAATGGCTGTTACTTTTCAGGTTGCTAGGGGCCGGAGATTGCCTGCCTGAGCGGAGGCATGTAAAGTCCAGTATGTCAGTCAGTTGCGATGCATTAATTAACCCCCCCCAAAAAAAAAAGAGTTACCGTATTTGACGGCATATAAGACGCACCCTTATTTAGAAGGCCACACACAAGGGAAAAAAAGTTTGAATAGTCCGCGCGAGAGCGTGGTACCACAATAGCTTAAAATGTGGTTTCTTTTAGTTCTCACGTTTCGTAAAAGCCAAATAAACAATCATTGAATGCAATTACCAAACATATTTTTATTACGGAAAATTAACAAACGGCAAGCTATTTTGAACATGATGTGTAAATTTCAATAATGAATAAATGAATGAACGGCAAGCAATCAAAATAAAGCAGAAACAACAAAAAACACAGATTCAAGGAAAACGTTGCCTATCATGAAATAAGACTTTAATCACTTTCAAAACCATAAAAATCCTTTTCACTATCATCATCATCGAAAACGAGAATATCGTCATCACTACTGTTTCCGTCATCGCTAGTATCACCTTCTTCGAATAATGCGTCGTCTTCTGGTCCGTCAACAGTATTACTGATTCCGCACTTCTTAAAGGACTTAGCAATTACTTCAGCCTTTACGTCCTCCCAAGATCTTTTTACAAGTACGCCAAGTACGTATCGTTTTTTCGGTAGGTGGTGGACCGAAATGCCATGCTGCTGCTCTGTTTCCATACACTTTGCTGTAGTTTAACACTCCTAGTTTATACTGAATTGTATAGCTTAAAGGCACCATAGACGCAATGTGACCGTCGAACCTGTTCAAACTTCGACATATCACCTTCGAGCTTTGGCGCTTTTTGGCGACAGATATTTGAAGCATGCGTAAAATAATTATGGCAGATGTAGAAAATGTTATGTTAAATTTGGGAAAAAAAGTGCGTCTTATGCCGTCAAATGCGGTAATTAAATTGAAAAATTATGTTAATTTTAAAAGCGTTAAGAAGGACTGTATTGGAATTAAAGTTTTGCATTAAGGAACATGAATCTTACGTCCGAAAAGGCGAAAATAACAAATCTTTGATAACTAATCAAAGCCACGCTTTTCACTTTGGGTCTGCAAAAATTTTCAAAAAGCCTCTGACATTAGTAAATTGGATTTTCTTGAAGCTTTTCAGATCCACAAAGATTTATCTTATTAATGAACTTAATTCCACTCTAGTCCTTACCAACCCTTTTAAAATTCTATTAACTTCATTTTCCAGCTTTCGTTTGCTCACCAGCGGCCAAGCGGTTAAGTCGCTGAACACTGGTTGTTTGGTTCGAGGTTTGAATCCCGCGAACGACGGGTTGGCTGCATGGGCGTTTTCGTGGTTTTCCCCATGTGTATACGAACCAGTTACCTTAGAAAGTCCTCCACGAAGGCATCCCTCCTCTTAGGCGAGATAGCCCTCGAGGATTTGCTGTAATTAAATAAGCTAACCTAACGTTTCAGTTTTCGTTCATATTTTTTCCGACAGATGGCGTTACCTTATCTTTCGCTTTACTCCTTAAGGTATGAATGCAACCGTAGCTTTCCATACATTGTAGATTTTCTTGCTTCAGATGGATGGCCAGATAATTTTATAATTTTAGTTGAGTTAAAAAAGAAAATGTAATATTTTCATCATATAACTGAACTGTTGATCCCAATAAGAGATGTACGCTTCTTAATTTGATATAAAAACAGGCGGAACTTCAGTATTTTGATATTAATTTCCGAATTGTAACATTCACCGCAGTTATATAAAGCGGCATATACTTATATATAAAATATTTAAGGAGTACAATGAATACAGCAAAAAAAAATTTATCTGTATTTTGCTTTTTGTATTTCATTATTAAGCAATAAGATGCTTTTATGCAGTGAACGAAACGTATATAAGAAAATAATGCAAATAAATTTTCGAAAGCGAAAAAAATTGAAACACGAAGTTGTTTCAACGCAGTTTGATTCTTTTAAAATGCTAGTTAGCTTAATAATATAGAAATTATGTAACTTCAAAATTTCCTTAAAGTAGATTAAGAATGTATTCGTAATTCCTTTTCAACACATTGGAAAATGGGATGCGTCTTATATGTCGTCGAAAACGTAATTGCTTTTCGGAATTTCGCAGTGATGACATTTTTTATTTAAATAAGAAATTATTCTAGAAGAATCAGCTGACAGAACAATCAAAATAATGCACACTTTTGAATGAGAGGATTCTTTGTATCGAGCATAGCAGCTACTTAAAAACGTTTTAGAAAGTAAATGAATACGACACGCGCCGCAGGAGGAAAAAAATGCTAATTCATTCTCGTTATAAAAAAGGAGCAGATTTTGCATAAAAGGAACAAAATCATTTGAAAAAAAATGATTAGGAAGTTTTCGTGTCATTGAAATGGATTTTCAAAGACACCGATAAATGACTCATTCATTAGTAGAAAAGGAAAAAGTTTTTCAAACCATTTGAGATTCGATTGGGTGTTTTTGCTCTTCTGACATTCTTTTCCCTATTCAGTGGAAAACATTAAGCGCGTGCTTTAAAAAAGAAAATTACTTTCTAATTTCCTACTAAATAACAAACAATATGCTACCTAAATATTTAATCTTAGTGGATGCTCGTGTTTGTACCAGTCTAATCTTCTCTTCTGTTTTGTAAAGAGAATAATTCATGAGTTATCGCATGTTTAGCATATAATAACAGACAGAATATATAGTATGATATGTAGCAGAAAATGATAAAAAATGAAGCAATAATTCGGAAAGTATAAACAGCAGCGTCAGGCTATAAAGAAATTAACGGAAAGACAAGATTGTTTTTAATAATGAAATATTTTGTTGCCAGAATAGTTGCACTTATCACAGAACATTGAGGCTGTAGTAACTCGCAAGCTGCTGCCTGTTTTATGTAATACTTCGAGGTATGATTTGATTTTGAAAAGCTGAGCATACAATTAAAAGCTGTGTATTTAATTTTTATCATTCATCATATTATGCAAGATCTTACAGATTTTAAACAAATAATAAAATTGCAACTCATTATGTAATATCAAAATGTTTAAAATCATCAAGGTAAAGAAAAATTAGGCGTAATTAATAGTTTTTAAGAGTGTGGTACTTTTTAAACCATTTTGAAAGCTGCTATGACATCCTGCATTATTTACACTGCCAGAGAGTTAACTTCTAATTTTATTATTGTGGTACACACGGCCACTTTTAGTAGTTTTTTATTTCTTTTTTAGCTGTAGAAATATATTCTGGAAAATATCTCCAATTTTTGCCTTCAACCTGGTTTGTGAATCATCATTCGAAAGGACGCCCACGAGTTCTATATGTTAAATAAATTTTGTGAAATTTGTCGTGTCATGTCAGGTCGAAAACTTTCAGTTTTCTCTTTGCTCCTGTTGTTGATTTTGTTAGTCAGCACATATGAATGCAATGTCAAATAAAGAAGAAGTACTTTTCTCTTTGCTCCTATTGTTGATTTTGTTAGTCAGCACATATGAATGCAATGTCAAAAAAAGAAGTACTTTTCTCAGTTTTCTCTTTACTCCTGTTGTTAATTTTGTTAGTCAGCACATATGAATGCAATGTCAAATAAAGAAGAAGTACTTTTCTCAGTTTTCTCTTTGCTCCTGTTGTTGATTTTGTTAGTCAGCACATATGAATGCAATGTCAAATAAAGAAGTACTTTTCTCTATCATTTCAAACATTTTCCCGTACCCCACAAAAAAACATGCAGGCCGATGATCAGATTTAACGGCGCTTCTCTGGTCAGATTTTCAACATTGATCTAACGAAGCTTCTATCATCAGGTTTAAAGACGTTTAATGATTAGGTTTACGACGTTTCCTCTTCCTTATTGTATCCAGCCACACAACTTGCTTTCAAAACATTCTAGACTCCGTGTTTTTCTCTTTCTCTTTTTTTCCCGTATCTATGATATCAATATTTCAATTTTTGCTGGTGGCCATACGCATCTTTTTTGTCCCACCATCTTAAAGTTAGTAAACCTTGACTGGAGAAACTTCGAATACATTTCCCCCCCCCCATAATTTGGATTTCGAAAAATTTTAGCATGTTTTTATTATTAAATTATTGTAACTATTAACAAAATTCCTTAACATTTAGTTAATATACAAAAGCTGTGCATCTAAAATCCCATTAACTGCAATTTTAGTCCCATGAGAAGCGTACTTGTTATTATTCGTATTGATAGGAAACATTGATCATGAACAGTCCTCTTTTTTTATTGTAAAGGGTTAAACAGATCTGCTGGCTGCCATTCCTCTAAATCCAGTTTCAACACAATAGAGACTCTAATTCTTCAGACTTCACACGTTCTCAGAACCTTTATGGGACACCTTCTAGTTTCTGAAAAAAGGGGATAAATTTATCTTCCTGAGAACCGAAACAGACAATGAAAGTATAAAATTTTTTCTCAGATCGTGGAAGACTGCGAACATTCATGAATGTTTTGCACTGAATGTGGTGTGCTTTCCTACGGTATGATTTGGGATATTAGAAGCGAAAAGGAACCCCAATAAACCGACATTTTGATAATATGTCGCTATAATTATTATATGTATTTACGCTGATAATTACGATGAAAGCATTTAAGAACACTGGCAGTTTTGGGGCATATGGCAAGCAGCATGACACAAAAATATCTGTTGCAGTTGTCCATGAAACCAACATATAATGGAATCTTCCAAATATGGGGAATGCAATGTTTGAAAGTATAAGAATTGGCGGGCACTGTGGGACAATCATTCATGATCATTTTCAAGGGGTATCGTTACAAAATTTAACACATAGTACAATTGAAACCAACCGATTTCTACAGGTATCATGAATCTGAAAATTGACCTTCTAATGAAATGAAAATAAAAAAGACTGTTTTTCAGAGCTCCAGCTCGTAGACTGACAATATACATGGTGGTTATAGTTAAAGTTCCACATTGAAATGGTCACAAAAGGAAAAACTACTGGACCAAATATTACCAAATTTAGTAATCGTATAATCTTATAAAAGAGGTCATGGAAATTTATTTTCCGCGGGAAAAAAGTTCAAAAACTCGCCATCAGGGAAGAAATAGCGCTGTATTCAATATTGTTAAACGAAATAAGGGTCAGAATCTAACTTAACCTTTTGTTACATGGGTTTAATATGTTGCATACCCTTAACATTGACCTAAATAAAATTATCATTTAAAGGCTAAGTCGAGTGATCCATTCGTGTAACGGAGAAATCCGTCCGTGAAAACCACAAATTAGCGATTAAAAATGTGAGATCGCAAATCACTTCCAAAAGTGTGCGCGTTCCGGAAACCATTTTCTTACAGATCGCTAATTTATGACTTTTGAAACCTGAATTCAGTCCTAACACATGAAGATATCGATTTAAAACGTTTTTAATCGTTTCGAAAACGAAATTGTTTGTGAGGTCAGGCAAAACCGCAATGCTTGTAATTGGGTTACGGCAGAAAGAAGCAAATAATTTATGCAAATAATCTAAACACTTTGGTGGAATTAAGATACGATACACCCGCATGTCCGTAATATGCCCTCTGATATGCTAACAGCTGCTGTTGAGAAAGAAATAATACGATTTAACTTGCTTTCGGAAAATGGTGGGAGCCACACTGAACATGCTTTGTAACACGTTCCAAAAACGATTAAACCGATGTCTTCATGTCTTATTTTGTTTAACAATATTGCGTACAGCGCCCTTTACCTCCTGGTGGTGTATTTTAGAATTTTTATTTTTCATGGAAACTAAATTCCCCTTTACAAGATTACCAAGTTTGATAAAAATTTGGTCCAGTAGTTTTCCTTTTATGACCATCTAAAAGTGGAACTTTAATTATAACCACCCTGCATATTTTCACTTAATGGAAGTGTAAATGAGAGCAACTGCCACATCTGAGCGAGAGAGAAGAACTCCCCCCCCTTGTAAAAAGCTTTTTGCAGCAGCAAAAGGTGATGCGTGTTGCAGGTTCATTGTGTGCGGATTCACTGCCCATTCATTATAGGCTCCATTGTCTCTCAAGTCCACAGCGGTACATTTAGAACTTTTTCAATCACAGGCGAGTGTTGTGCATTATGCAGCAGTTTTAAAAGATAGTTTCTTTTCAATCATTCCATCTTTGTGCTCTATAGTGTAACATTCATACAGGATGGAGAGCTTTCACACACTTAGAGGTATTGTCGAACACCTGCTGCGACTGACATTTGACAATGATCGTGTTACTCTTTTCCCATACGAATGGATGCTGAGGTCTTTAGACCTTACACCTTGTGACTTTTGGCAATGTGGATATTTGAAGTCACACGTGCATAGAGGTTGGCCGACATTATGGCCATGTTATAACGTGACGTTAGGTACTAAGGTTGCCGACGTGTACGGAGTTCGGCCATGCTGAACGAAGCTATTCGCCATCATTTGACATGAATTATAGCTGAAAGTCTCCTCGATGCTGTACAGTGTCGTCAGTAGTCAACCTTCAATACAATTTTCACTAAGCACCGCTAAATATTCATTTGGCATTCAATATTCCAGTTTCAGATCACTACAACAGTAAAACAAGTTCCAGCACAAGACAAAAACCCACAGTATAACGAAACCAAAAAGAGACCAAAATAGTAAAATAGTCTTACCGATAATTACTACATATCCAGGCGAATATTTTTGTGAAAATTTGCAGCAATAGCTTCTAACGGCATACATTATATACCTGGTATAGAAAATGTTACATTTTAGACTTTTAGTTGATTAAATGTCATATTTATATATGCTGTTTTATATACGTTAGGATTCCATTCCACTGAAATGTAATACAAACAGGGCATTTTCCCTTTCTTTTGTAAAACTCATTTCCAGTAATATATACGACACAGAGGAAAGAATGTTGAAGATCCGTTGCCATTCCATGGAAATCATAAAGGCGACGATGATAAAAAATATAACTATTTCGAAGACAAGCAAATAAGTTTGATGTAGTGTCGAAATCCCGATAGCTCTGGAGACGGGAAATATTTTATTCTGTAATAAGAGGAGAGGAGAGAATTCTCGAGCGAAATTGAAACGTTGTCGGGGAAAGGAAAGTTTTTGACGTGGGTACGATTTTGCAATTTTTATCGCCTCGCAAAATCTATCTTTTATTTTTCTGAAAGAAGGAGAGATTTTTTCCCCGTTTTCCTCTCATATATTTTTCCCTCTTCATGTGGGATTAAGAGACATATCTTTCTCCTAATGAGCTTCCGTGTGTATTTTTATGACCCAAAATTTCAGGTTTTGAAGCTCGATTTCTCTTTACATTGTCTGAGTAATTAATTCCATTGAGAATTCCTTTTTTATTTTTCAAAAGTCTAAGGAATTAAATTAACCATTTACTTTTTGAATACGTTTACAGTTAAAAGTTTACTACTTTCATTGCATTCTCTGTTCATTTGCTTTCTGACTAGAGGGAAAACAGATTGTGGTTTAATGAAGATGATGATGACTGATTTATAATTTCAGGAATTAATGAAGAATTAATGCACTTATGATTTAGAGAAGGCAGGCTGGACCGATTTCTCGAGTCAACACTTTTTTCTGTCTCTCCAACAAAAGTTATTCTTCAGATGGTGAAGCTGATAT
Organism: Stegodyphus dumicola; assembly: GCF_044657685.1. NCBI lineage: Eukaryota > Metazoa > Arthropoda > Arachnida > Araneae > Eresidae > Stegodyphus > Stegodyphus dumicola. Next base: position 166,906,517 of record NC_140771.1, on the reverse strand, counting down.
TTTTAAAATGAATTTCTAACAAAAGACTTCTGAATATAAAAAAAAAACTGAAAGTATCTTTCTAACTGGAATGTTTTGTTTTTGTTTTTTGAAGAAATGGTATCTTCCAGAAGTGATTTTAATGTTGGAAATTTCGTGCTGTTAAATAATAAAGTTGGCAGCTTTAAGCTGAAAAAGTTTGATTTTCAGGATTTCTGAAAAAGTTTTTGACTCGCTGAGATATTTTAATATTCCACTTTAATTCAAATTCCTTCTTCCAGAAATAATTTTATAAGATGCTTTAGAATTCTTGATTTTTTTGCTGGTTGCCGCATTTTCGAAGGCATTCTTGTTTTCTAATTTCAGAACGTAGTTAAATCAAACTTTCTGAATTCGTTGTAAGGTGCATTGTTTACTGCCATCAGTACTCGTTTCAAGTTCGAAATTAATTGCTTTAATTGGGAAGAACAAGGTAATTAATGAAATTAAATGTAAGGTAATAAATACTTTTTGACAACATTTCCATGTTTGAGTAAGTCACATCTGCTGAATTCTCTGTTGTTGCTTATAGCAGAAAATTGCTACATTTGTATCTATTTTGTCAATACATGGCACATCCCCAAATTGAATTTTGAACATTAGTACAGTCCTCTAGTTTCCTTATTGAATTCTTTAAATTTTTGGAAATGGTATATTTGCCTACATGTCCCGGTGTGATAATAGCAGTTAAGCAACTTCTTACAAATGCATTTTCCTCAACCCAGAAAATTTGAAAATATACGAATGTTTGTTAGCTATACATTTAAATTCACCCACACAAAAAAAAAAAAAAAAAAAAAAAAAAAAAAAAAGAATTTCAAAATGTGTGGCTAAAGGCAATTTTACAAATAGAAGTATTTATAAAAGCTGCGAAATTATTCATTTTATAGAAAATGTTCTGTGTTAACTCACTTATTATATTTACGATTTCAATTTAATACCTGTTATTTCATATTAGAAACGCTAAACACCCTGTTTATAATTTTGCAAAATAGCAGTTTTAATTTGGCATAGATTTTGAATAAAATTCTGTAGATTTCGAGGGCAGCAGACATACGTCTTTCTCCTTTGTTTGCAGCTCAAATGTTTGCAGGGGGAAATGTCTGAAAGGTTTCTAATTTGAACGGTCGCCCGAAAGAATTTGTTAAAATTCTTTATTCTCTTGCTGAGCTCGCAGTCTACCCGTTCGCTGTTGCACTCACTCCTGCTAACCCATTTTTTTTTGTCTTTTTAGCTTTTTCTTCGTACTTGTGTCACCATTTTGTGGCGTTCCTCCCTTTTATCTAATAACTAAGTGTAGAGGGACCTAGTGAACAGCTAAGCGAATAATCGCTTAAGTTCAGTAACAGAAAGGTAAAACTTATGAAGGATTAATTAATCTTTATTGCTCAAAATAAGGATGGACAGATGGCCCCTTTCTCAGGACGTACAACAAAGCCTCCACTTGGGCTTAAACTCAAAACTATAAGAAATAAAACCTTAACTAGTGACTAACTAAAAAAATTTAGCCGAAGCTAACACAATTCTAAGTTCGCCGCTAAATATCGAATTAGCTATCGAAGCTATCAAGGGCCGATCGCAGTAGCAGCTGAGAGAGTTGTGGGCAAAAGGCAAACGCGCGCTAGTCAGAAACTCTGCTCCTCTCTATCGAAGTCAGTGGAATTTTAACTTAAATACTACTCCTGCTTATTTACATTAAACGTGATTCTAAAAAAACATTCTGGTAAGGAAATTGTAAGCTGAATTTAGGAGAGATAGGAAAGAAGCTTAAAAATTAACTCTTATAAACTTAGGATAAACCTTACAATTTTCTTTGCACTTAATTCCGTATACAAATCAGCAACAAAATCACGAAACTTTTAATAGCAGCTCAGAAACAATCATTTAGAAATCCTGATGCAGTGTTAAATGATGGCATGCATTTTTCTATTTTTTTCAATCTTTTTTCACTTCTTCACATCAAATCTGGGAAATAAGGGAATGACTGAAAATTGTAACTCTGTTCTTTGTTAGAATTTTCTTCAGGAGAAAGGAATTAAGGATCATTCCTTTGAAGTAGAAACCAGTTATTTGATTGAATTCCCTTTAAATTTCTCTCCGTTACGATTTTAAAAATATAGAGTTCATCATCTGTCCCTCAGAAACAAATTCTTTGAGGGATATCACTTGAAATCGAAAATCGAAAATGTTTACCAGCATATTCTGAAGCAGAAACTTCTCTGGCCGAGATGAACCTTCACCAGTCCAAGCAGATGATTACCATCTTCTCTGGTTTATAAGCTAAGCATCATGTTCCATATCCAGTCCTAAATATTTGAAAAAAAAATCAGAATTAACGTCTGCTATTTTGATAAAATTATTTACTCAACTTTGCTGAACTTTGGAATATATAAAAATAGATATTCACTGGCTAAAAAAAAAAAAAAAAAAAAAGCAAACGATTAACAGCATAGAAAATTCTCACTAAGACATATTTAAAAAAAATCTCTTATGCCCTCCTTAGCGTAGCTAGAGGGGGCGGTACGCCCCAGGAGACACATTTTGGGCGGTGACACTTTTAGCTTAAAACATTATTTCATAGTAATTAATTACATGGATCGTCAAGGGAGGCAAAGAATAATAAGATTCTAAATTGCCATATGGAATTAAATTGAGGAAAAAAAAATCAGTTTTTCTTTAGGTAATATATTCAAAGAAATCACCGCGAGATTTACAAAACTACGTACCCATGTTATATATTTTACCCTCCTTCAAAACGTTTGAATGAAAATCAGGATTATAAATTAAATTAGGATTACAATGGTATTAATGAAGGAAAAATACTCGTTAAGAGAAACGTATTTCAGAATTTTCTTCTCCAGGAAAAAACCAAACAGAAACCTGGAAAGGTGACCTTTTGGAATTTTCGCAATTTATCAGTAAGAAGGTTTTCAGAAGAAAGTTAACAAGAACGAACTCAAAAAGAACAAAGTCAAAATAATCTCCAGAACAAAGCATTAGCAAAGCTGAAGAAGAAGTTTCATATTTAAATTTTCGAAACTGGCTCTGCAAATTTATGAATATTAAGTGGATTCTTGTTGCTTCACTTATCCAATAATCGTCATTCGGTATATTATTTTAAAGTATTTAGTTAAGTTGAAAAACAAGATGAGATGTTATCTAGTAATTTTTGCTAGAAAATATCATCTGGTGGAATTAATAAACAAATTTTCTGGAATTTGTAAAAACATAAGTCTTAAAATTTTGTAACACGGTGCTAAATAATATTTGATGTTAGTGATATCTTTTATTAACTGAAATAACAATGCAGATATTCACGACAATGAAATACCCACTTAATAATACTATGGCTTAAATAGATCATTAAAAGCAGGCAAAAAAGCCTGTGTTTTCAGAGTTTTAGATTAGATTTAGAATGATCACGAGAAACTGTTCGACATAAAGGTGGGCACAGTAAGTTGTATAGATAACATTTATAATTACAATTTATTTCAGAGCGCATTATGTTTTCTGCATAACAGGCACCCTTGCCAGTAATACAGAAACAGAAGCTGTTTACACATTTTTCAAAGGAATCGGTAAAGAACTAAAAAAAAGAAAATGTTTTGGAATAAATATTTTTGGCAATAACTTATTATTTGAAATAAGAAATATTATCTGCTGCTTTTAAATTTATTCTTCTTTGAAACTTTTGCATGTAAACAAACTGTGGAGTGTAGGATATGCTTTAACGCTTTCCGAAGTGAAATATTCCTATTCCATAACTCATAAATCTTGCGAAATGTATGGTATTAAAGTTTCTAAGTATGAAATAAGTAACGTGATTAATTGGAAAGAGAAAAATCATCAATCTACATGGAAAGAGTACTCAAAACGAATGTACGAAAAAGGTACGTAATGTTTCTAGTGTTTCTAAAGTTAAATCATTTGTAATAAGAGAAAATCCGCAGTTGCAGAAATCAGTTAAAAAGTCTTCAGCAACAAAAAATAGAGCAATAAATTAAGATTACAATAAATCAGTGCATCTGTAGCAACAGTAAATAAAAAAAGAATTCAAGATGAAAAATAAAAGTCTTTTTATTATCGAAAACGAAGAGCACATTGGTTCCACCAATGCAAAGAAAATTTCAGTTCCTCTCTCTACATAATTTTTGAATTTCCTAAATTTATAATTATTCTAATAGTATGGTTTGATAACTATTAGTTAATTTTTACATATTTATACGGAATTTTGTTTTTGATGAATTTGATTTCATTTCATTCAAGTCCCTGTGGATTTGGTTCTAAATTTCTCATTTCTTATCTATAATAAATTAATTTTCAGCAGCATATTGCGAGAAAATAATATTGGGATAATATAGCTTTATATAAAAGTATTTTAGCATTTTCAATGCATTTCTGCCAGGTTTCCTGACATTTAACATATGGACGATTCTGTGTTTGGTCTTTTGAAAAGAGCTCTTTCTAAGCACAAACCCACCATGATCGATGGACTGTGAAAAGTAACAGGAGAGGAATAGAAATCAATACCCCTGGAAATTTTACAAAAATACAAAAAGTCCTTTTATCATGAAAGTCAGAAAAAAGGCTATCAGGACTTATCAGGTCCAGAAAAAAGGCTTATAGTCCAGGAAAAAGGCTATCAGATAGAGCATTTAAAAAATTAAGCTTTGCATTAATCAAGCGGCTGCAAAATCGTTCTAAGTTTGTGTGGACTCCGTCTTTATGATACCTGTTTCATGTTACTCATAGAATGCACAGTTTGGAGTTCATTAGCTAGCTAAAATAAGTGACTACAATCCTAGTTAAAAAAAAAAAAAAAAAAAAAAAAAAAAAAAAAAAAAAAAACGCGGGACCTTTCGGCAGAAAAAAAGGAAATAAAAGATGAATATAACGGGTAATATCATTGCTTATCTAATAACATTCTTTCGCCGTGCTACATTTACTTGCCTTTTCTCTAAGGGCTGCTCTTTGTCTGTTTGTTTAATCGTCACGATAACTTCTGATTTCCGTTATCTGCGTTCTTTTCCGTAGGAAATATTGCTGGGGTTGCTATATATTTACGTTATATGTTTTGTACATTGTCATAAATTTCTTCAAATGGTACTAGAGTTGCATTCTAATTATTTGGAATCCAGATATCTTGGATGTCTACTATATGGCTGGCTTTCAGAAATCTGTATACGAGATTCCAATTTTCCTTACAATAGTTAGATGAAATTCCTATTATTTGCGTTTCAAGTATCCGAAACCTAAAGTTACCTGACAATATCCTAATTACCGAAATTCTATATATCTGAAATTTTAACTTTCTGGACTCCATACAGCCGGACCTCTAACTATGTGAAATTCAGGTATCTCGAACTCTTATAAAATGAACTTCAGGAATATGGAATTCCAATTATTCGGATAACAGATATCTAGGACTTCAATCACCGACTCCGGAAGACACATCAAGAATCTTAATTTAACGAATTCTTGAAGTCGGAAATTTCCGTTATCTGGAATCGTTTGCTTTTATTTCTAGGCCAAGAAAAATTATTCTTCCTATTGATTTACATAAAGTGCTTTTAGTCATTTTTGTCGGTTTAAGTAATTTAAGGACATATGTATACAGTATACACAGTGTCCAAAAAGGTCCTCACGAAGCCTTTAATTTCGCATCTATTTAATTACTGTTAATGACTATTAAGTTAACAATAGTTAATAGTAATTATAGTTTTTAATTACCTCCAATTACAAAAGTGTTTCAAAGCGCAAATATTCGTGTTATGGCAACGTTTCGAAGTCAGTAATTTAAGTAAGTTCGTAGTCAGTAATTTAAATTCTCCGACTGCAAGCTTTTAAGATGTCGATGAAAACCTTTTCAGGCGCTACTATTTTTTATTTCGATAAATTCACTTTCATGATAGATAGACCTTGTTGCTAACTGTCGATAGCTATGACCTTTCGCTCATCGGCATTGTTATAAAAGAACGTTTAGAAAGTAAGTAGATGCTAATATTTTAAATTATTATTTTACCTTGAATTCTAAACAGCATTTCGGACAAGGTTTTCACTTTTATTTTGTATCATAAGGTCATAAATATAACAGATTTCAAACAATCCACGAATGGAAGTTTTAGCTTCATTACCATTTGCTTCGTTACAAAGTAAGATTTTACAGTTGTCAGGAAATTTTATAGAGTGCGAGCTCTTTTGCATTCTCAAATTGTTTTTCAAATAATAACAGACGTTTTTAATATTTTAATAGTTTCTTTTTACACTTCTTTACGTTCAAGAAAGAATAACAGAAGCAAAGGTAACTTTTAAAGTTGGAATTCTTTTGAGATGATTTTTAATTTCTTTCAACGGTCGAGATTTAGTTCAATAAGTTCGACCCAGCAGATATTTTTATTGAAAAAGCCAAAAATATTTATACGTTTTAATTTTTTGAAATTTTTTCTGGAACTCTTCCCCCAGGTGTTTTACTTCAAGTTTTCTGAGTGCAATTTTTATTTATTTTCATTTCTTTCTTATACTAAATCCAAGAAGAATTTTGATGTTGCGATGTTAGTGGTGTCCACGTTTATGGAGATATGAGGTATGAATGTTCTAACCTACTAAGCCAGGACACAGGCACACAAATTTATTCGCATAATTCGGGACGAAGTCTGGAAGTTAGGTGGGAAAACTTCACATTAAATATTTATGCTTCTGTTTGCGAGGATGTGTTTGGTGGCCTTGGTTTGTTATTCTTCCCCGAAATCAACACAAGAATAAACCTTCGAGCGGAGAAATACTATATATAAATCTGGAAAAGGGCCTTCAGGAATATCTCAGAATTTTCTTGTTGTGGTCGAGATTACAAAATGCGTAACGTTGGGTTGCTGATTCTTACTTGAAATTGAAAAATTTGAATTGAGAAGATGGCTCGAAAAATTTCAAAGTCGATATTGGAGTTAAGTTATAGTTGATAGAAAAATATTACAATCTTGAAATTGAGATACACAATTTCACGTTATTCACCTGAAGCGTAGCAAAATCTAAACATGGGGGGTGAGGAAAATTCTGCAGTAGGTACGTTATAGAAAAATATTTCGTTAATTAAAATATTGCTAGAAATGCTCATAGAAATTATAAAACAGACGAAATTTACAAAGTACAGTGACATACCGTTAATAAATTTCTCATTTATACGTCTTTTACAGTTATGCGTCTTTACATTTATAAATTCCTGTTGTGGAATATCTCAAACTGGACAAGGATTCAAATCAAAGAGGACAGGACATATACTTACAAGAATAGGCCTCACTAATAGCCGAGTAGTTAAGACCGCTGAATACGGTTGTCGAACCCAAGCGAACGGGCTGTCTGCATATCGTTCCTTTCGCGGTTTCGTGTGTTATACGAATGCAAACCACTTTCCCTTAGAAATTTCCCCACGGAGGCATCCCTCCTCTCAGGTAGATGGCTCTAGTGGCTCTGCCATATTCAAATAACCTTATCTTACAGAAAAATATAGCCAGTGCAATCTGATAAACAGACAGACTTTCTAAAAAACTGCAGCAACTGATAAACAGCATTCTGTTAAACAACTGATAGAAAGAAGTCCGAGAAACAGACAAACTTTGATAAACAGATGACTATTTTAGCTGAATAGAAAGAAGTTACACGTTTGGTATAATTCTTCTTTTGTTTAATTTTAGTGCAGTAAGACCTGAAATACGATTACGTGTATTTTAGCATATACATACATTAAAATTTATTTTGTGCTTTTTATTGGAATTGCAATTAAAATGGATCATGTCTTAAACAAATAAGATATGATGTCATGGTTTTATCTGGGCTAAAATATGAGCTTTTATATAATTTATTAATTATATTAGCTATAACATTCATATAATATGAGCTTTTATATAATTTTATAAATGAGTTTTTCGAGAATAAGAATAAGCGTCATTCTTCGTTGAAATAAAGTGTAAGAAATTTATACTTTATTTCCACAAAGATGGATAAGAGAGTTGCATTGCATTAAATGCATTTTAGATTAAAAAAAATGCGCAACCGAATTATCCAGGCTTTCTCAGCATTCAGATGACCTATGTTCTCAGTTGATAAATCCGAATGCGGTAAGCTCCAGTTTAATTTAATTGTATATTGATCGGGCTCTGTCTACAAAAATGTTAAATTTATTTATTGAGGAGTAATGGAAAGATAATTTTCTCGAGCTATCAGCGTAAAACAAAACTGTCTACAAAAAATACAAAAGAAAAGAAGTGGCGTAAGAATCACATATGATGTTGTAGTAGTGGGGAATTGCTTTTATCGACAGCAATTCGTTATCCGGAATATAGAAATAGTTATTCACTAATAGTAAATTTTTCAATCGTAAATCAAGGGTTAGTTGATTTTCTTATACAAGTTTGAACGGAATGGTGCTGTTCATTTCCTCTTGCAAATATTCTTCCAAAGCTCCCTTTAGAAGTTGTTTCCGCATGTCTAATGATGTTTATTTTCTCGTCATTTTCAGTGTCATCTACTTTTTGCATTGAATGCTGACTGAGTTCATGCGATCAAATCTACTTATTCTTCAAATTTAGCTGTTTGAAAACGAGGTAAATTGTTAGCAACATTTTTCTGTTTGTTATGATACGAGTTATTTCTCTTTTCTGCGCTTTTTCACCTGCCCTCAGTGTGACTGTGGTTTTGAGCTTGTAATAAATATTGTGTTAATTAACCAGTTATTATGATTTTTTATCTTCACTATAACTTTCCGTATACTTCACCAGAATGTAAATTAGCTTTGAGTGCATTTAAGTTGAGGGTTTTGAATCTTAGTATACAGAGCTTATGGCAATAGCATTTTCTGTTAGTACATTGTCGCCAACTCTGCTTAATAGTAATATTTAGCATTCTTGTTAGCCAATGCTTTAAATTGCACGCCCGGTAAAATACTTTCAGCCAGCTTTGTTTTTATTCTATCGAATAATTACGTTATCAGGGTTTGAGTTTAATTATCTGTTATTGCTTAATTTAAATAGCCACTATTGGAGGTTTTGTCTGAAGCACTAGTCGTGCTTTTAATGTATAATTTAGACAAAAAATAAAAAGAAACGCTTATTTGAAATCTTCTTCAGTACTTTGTGAGTATTTAAGACGTATCAACAACTTGCTATTCTGTCTACGAAGATATGCTTTATATTTAGTTTCTAATTACAATAGTTAACCCTATAAGCTAATCGTGAACGTCGTAACGATATTATGTGGATAAATGGAGAGTTGACTGAATCTGAAGTTCTTGTACCATGAAGAAGAGTGTGTACTAAATGATTTGGAGGAAAAAGTAAATCTATTTCCTACACAGTACGTGCCTTTACATGAAAGAAGTATGTGATATTTTTCTCTCATAATAATTACTCCTTCCTTTTAATTAGAAGATAATGGAATATCAAATAGGGAAGGGAAAAAAAGTAGTAAACTGCTGTAACTGTAGCTGAATTGTGCGTTTAAGATCTAGAAATAAAATAACATGACAAGATTTTTGTTCAAAAGAAGAGTTCTAAGAGCTTCTTTCGCGATAGCTTTCTTCTTCTATTCTCCTTTCCTCATTGTCACTCAGGATGAATTTCTCACAAGGAGAAACCGATTATCCCATCTGAAGAGGAGAGTTTTTCTCCGAATTGAGTGGGAGGGAAGCCATTTACAGAGTGGCTTGGCGGTGTGAAGCTGGAAAAACGTCAATCAACAGGGCGGCGAAAATGGCTTCCCGTTTTCTACGTGTTAATGTGCATCTATTATTTCATGCAAATTGTTTTTCGACAGCCATTCCCTCCGTAAGTTTAAGATGAATATGGTGCCGTATTGGGTCAAAGGTTCTTCAACGATACCCATCATTCAAAAAACATCGACGTTGAAGACGAGTATATAGAAGCATTCAGGTATTTGGGATATAACTGACAGCTGGCCTCCACGCATCAGCCGGTTTAGAATCCACCACTTCACTTGCAAGGTTTATTTGAATTAAGGCATTGCTATTTAAGCTAAGTCTTTTCTGAACTTCTTCTTTTCCGTCTACTTCACCAGAAAAACGCAAATTATATGAGTTTAGGGGGAAAGCCAAAACCGGAACACATTATTTACCAAAACTCAAATTATGTGAGTTTAAATAACGAGCGAGAATAAATTAGGGAGAAAGTCAAACCGGAGCTTACGATTAAATTTAGGGAGAAAAGTCAAACCGAAGCACATGATTCCATATGCAGAAGCGCTATGCTGAGCATTGGCTGGTTAACTTTCATTTGCTGTACCAGAAAAGGCGCGTTAAAGTAGATACCAAGCTCTTAGTCTACTATATGTGATTTGCACATAATTCGATTGCTACAGCCGTAGATTGCAAGCTGCGGAAGTTCAGTTTTGGTTAATCTGAATTGTAAGTTCAAACTGAATTACAAATAAATGTTCAGTTGCTTTTATGGTTTTTATTAACAGTTTCAGTTATACGATTCTGGTTTTAAGCCGAGTAAAAAATCATCGGACAATCTGATATATCTGAGAATCATTTTTAAAATAATAAAAGGAAACTACAGTGCAGCGTCGCACTTTAAAACGTACAAAACAACGTACAAAAGATCAAAACGTCAACGTACAAAAGATCAAAACAAGTCTGTTGCCGAAAACATGTTTAAAGAATCCTTTCTAAAATTTTGGCCGTTACATTAGCATTCTTAACTAATTCAAGGCTCCTGACATACGTACTGCTAGTATGTGCAGTAAGTACCAAACCACCAAGTAACATTTGGAAGGCCTAGAAACCGATTTTCGATGATGGTAAATTGGATTTCTCAAATTTTCTGTTCAAACGAAATATGATGACTAGGCTACAGAGGGAAACATAAAATTTTAATTTATATTTTCCACGTCCTGTGAGTTTTGCTATTCGACATAGCAAAAGGTCTGCATTCATAAGTCGGATCATATTCTTCACACATCAGCCCCAGCAGCCAAAATGAGACAGGAGATATTTATTTTCGGCGTGATTAATCAAATAGCTAGGCCTCACAGTTTTACCATTCGATAGCAAAATTTCTTTAATTTTTATTTCAAATTTAATCATCAGTAATTGTTAACAAAAAGAGCTACCTGAAAACAATAAAGGAATTACTCAAGTTTATTTTAAAAATAATTTAGAGGTATGTCCAGTTTGCTAATTATGAGCATTCAACAACATTATTACCAATGTTACTATTACAATTATAATAAATAATATTGTAATAATAAATCGATTAAATAAAATTGTTATTACAGTTGTAATAAATAAAAAGTGACAGTAATACTGTTAAGTGTTTATAATTGTCAACTGGATATACTAGATAGAAATTACTTGAAAAAGTGAAAAAGTAATTTCTAACGTTATTTTTAAAAGTACTAAAGATATAATTTTGACATCATGTTTTGCATATTTTCGCTCATAATCACTATTTTAGAGATAATCGCATCAAATGAAAGTTATATTTGGCAAATGCAACGAGATCAGCACAAGTGAAAGGCAGTTTTCGAAGTCAGTGATTTTGATACTTGCCAATTTTATTTATTAATTTTTTCATTAAATATTTATTTATTATTGTTTCGCTTTCAATTTAATGAAACATTTTAACTTTGACGTGTTTGTCGTCCTTTTTGACAACATTGTTGCTTGCACTTAATGTAGAGAGGGGAAATGTTTTTTTCCAATCGCAGATTGTGAACAGTTACAGTGTAACACAGTCCATTTAATCTATACAAAGCCAGATGTCGTGGTCACTTTATTATGGAGGCACCTAATAGGTGGGCCACCATCGCCTTCTATGAAGGGACAGACAGTTACAACCATGCCTTCTCCGAGATTCAAACCCAGGCCCTTCGGCATCGCAGTCAGGCTTCCCTAACCACTATACCGTCTAGGCGGCGAGTGAGGGATTTAACGAAAAAAAAAATATGAAAGTTTTCAGATTTTATATTACGCCCAAAGGGGCGTTTCTTTCATTTACATACAGATACACGTTTCGGAAGCACTAGGGATAAATATATTTAAAAACAGCCTATCTTTAGAGTTTCGAGTAGACAGTCTCGCGACTAAAGATAAAAAATGAAAAAATGTTTTTTTTTTTTTTTTTTTTTTCAAAGCGAGCAGTGGCAACACTGCTTTGAAAATTTTGAGTTTCTTAATCAGAAATTCATTAAAGTTTTACAGAAAATGAAATGCACTATAAAACAAATTCAAAATTCGAGTTTCAAGTTGTCTATGTTCGGGTGGAGGACTACGTTATTCAAATTTTGATAACTCTAGGTACCGTTGTTTCTTCCCATTGTGAAAAACATGCAGCAGATTAATTCACGCAAATTCTTCATTATTTAATTTCTTTAAATATAATACAGCGCGATAATATTTGGTGGCAACAATTTGAAAAGTTATTCTGACTTTTATAGTGATTCAACCCAAAATCCCTTTCGAGACTAATATCTCTTCTGGGCTAACTCTCCTTTGGGCTTAAAAAAGAAAAAAAAAACACTTTCATTACGATTTTCATAATAAAAATAGATTTATTTCACATCATTTCAAATAAAGAAATTAAAAAAAAAATGTTTTTAAAACTGAGCTTTTATTTAAAACTCAGAAAATATTTAATAAACAATAAGAAGAACAATAAATTAAATAAATCTCTTTATAGAATTCATCTACAATTTTATATCATAAACAATCAAAGTATGGTATAAAATTAAAGTTTGATACATAATTAACCCTTGATAAATTCAAAATTAAATTTTCAGTCTTTTGACAATGCAGTTAGATTATTGGATTTGTTATTTATGAGCCAAAGGTTTTATTATTCGTGATATAAAATTGTAGAATAATTCTGTAACGAGAGTTACTTAACGTACTCCTTCCATTAAGTTATGTAATATTTATGTTTCCTTTTAGTTCGTTAATTGTGAGTTTTAAATAAAAGCTTATTTTTAAAAAACAATCTTTCTTTCTTTTTACCATTTTGGTTTCTTATGACCCGTTATCAATTGAAAAATCATTTCTCAACAATTAGTGACCATAACTACCTTTACTCCAAAAATTGTATGACGTGAAATGGTCTCGCAGCGATTTTGCCAAAAAAAGAGAAATTACATTAAAAATTTCATATGAACTTTATAAGGTATTTCTCCCACCTTCCTAGCGTGCCTTCGTGGTGTAGTGGTCTGCACGCTGGGCCGGTATTCCGGAGGTCCGTGGTTCGATTCCCGGCGAAGGCGATTGCTCATTTTTCATCTTGCCTGCTTCCAAAAAAATACCTAATGCCTACACAACTTCATTTAAAAGACTTTTTTTCGCCACTCTATCCGATACTGCAAACAATAAAATTATGAGAATTTTAATTTGTTCATTAAGCGAAGATATGAGCAGAAAATCGTTTCGGCATTCAATTTGAAAACATCTAAATCAAATTTTGAAAATATCGCTTTACCACATTGTCTTGTCTTCCACAATGAGTGCCTGCGAACTTTCACCTCCATAGCTTATCAGAAAGTAGTTTAAAAAATTAAAAACGGTTTGACCGTTATGAGAAACACTATCATGGTGTTAAATAAAAGCTTATAAAACTGTAGCTACTTTAAAAAAATGTAGAAAATCGCCCAATCAATGTTTTTTTATCAATCCTGTTTTAAAAAAATGTGAAAATTTCAGAACTTTACATCCGATATATTTTTAGATGTTGAAACTTTAAAATCATGAACGTCATATAATCCAAAAACATCGAGCGGTTTTCGAAAATTCTCCCAAAATTTAGAAATTTACAAATTTTGTGTAAATTTCATTTAAAAGAGTTTGTTTCGCTTTATTCTACAATGCAAACATTAGCATTCTGATATGCTTAGGTTTCGAGGTTTATTTGATTACGGTAAAGCACACACAAGGGCTGTCTGTCTAACGGGGAGGGATGCCTTTGAGGAGGACTTTCTAAGGTAACTGATTCGTATACATGTTATATATATAGGAAAAACCACAAAAACGCCCATGCAGCAAACCCGTTCGCCTGGATTCTACCCCAGGTAAGAACTACCAGGGTTCGGCGACTTGCCTAATATATTTAGTTGTTCGTTAAATGAAAATATGTCTAAAGAATCTTTTCAAAATTAAATAAAAAACTAAACCGATTTTGAGAAACTCGTTCGCACAATATTGCATTGCCTGTCGACCAACAATATGTGCACAAAATTTGAACTCCATACCTTAGTAGTGTTAAAAATAGATGACAAAATTCCGACCACAATGAAACACCACGTGTGAATTAAATAAAAGCTCAATAAAGGTATTTTTTTCGTTAAAAGTTTCAGAGGGCGCTATTATAAGCTCCACATCATGTTGTAAAATAATTTTGAATTTTGATTTTGACTTGTGTAACACCTACAGAAGTTGCTTAGAGAACCCTTATACTCCACATAGTGTTGAAAATTATTTAAAATTTTGATTCGAACTTGTGAAAACCTTTGAAAAGTTACTTAGAACCCTAATCTTCAACGGAACACACTTTAAAGTCGGAGTTATAAATCTAACTTTAAAAGTTTTAGAATTCTTTCTAAGGAATTTTTGAAAATTTGAGAATTTTGTACCTCTGACATTCAGCCGGAATATTATTAAAAATATCTAAAAGAAACAAAGAAAAAAATTAGGAATAGTAAACGTAGATTTAAAACGAAATTTTGTCTCTTAGTTTGAAGGAAATAAACAGCCTGTCGGTTTATATGATTTACAAACTGAAGCTGGAACTACTGAAATGCAAGAATGAATAGCTGTCATTGGACGACTCTCATTCACTTTTCACTTGTCCGCATAACCGACAGTTTCGGGTAATCATGAAACTGTTTTTGCTTTCCTCTGGCATTTAAGTACTTCTTCCTCGGCATCAAAATTTATCACGGCGACATCTTTCCTCCCAAGAGCAGTCTGAGTTTCATTGTAAGCAATATTTTCCCTGCAAAGAGTATAAAATTTTAAATGGAATAGATAAGCATGTTACGCCCGTGTTCTTAGGGGAAGAGATAAAATGTTAAGTTTTGCTTGTTTATTCAAATTTTCTATGCATCTAGTTGAAGGATAGACTAATAAAGCAATTACGACCGAAATGTTTTCATACTACAGGCAAAAATATGCAGGGAGAAAAGCGTAATCTAGTCTTCAAATCGAAATTTATAACAGAAGAGGAGTTTACAATTATTTTTTTTTTAAATTATGAAAATTAAGAAAAAAATCTGATGTGTACACCACATGACTTCCTTGTACGGTATATTAAATTATACGCATTTTTTTCTTGAATTTCATTTAAATTAACTGGATTGAATTAAATCTACTTCGTCGACAGCGCATAAACCACAATAGAATAAATGCACTCTTTAAAATTCACTATATTTGTTTACTATAACGACACTCTGAATGCACAAAATTTATATCATTTGAAGAATTACCGTTGCCACACGTTCTATTCAAACACTATAATAAAGCTAAAATGATGCATGAAAGAAATTAAGCACACAAAACAGAAAAGAAACAGTTTTTCACAGACGATTCAGTATTTCTCATTCAGTTAATTCAGTTCTCACTTCGCGACAAGGCAAAAATACATAAAAACTCAAAATATCTGCATTAAAAATTACGAAGTAAATCTTAAACACTTATTTCCTCGAAAAAATTTCAGAAAGGATTAAGCATGATTTAATTGGCAATAATAAATAAAGACGGTATCTTTGTTGTTGCGAAGCTAAGTTTCTCTAGATTGGCAACAAATCCATTATCCTGCTGTTTCAAATGTAAACAAACAATGGCCGCCATCAAGAGAAGTATTAGGCTTAGCGGCACTTAAACAACTTTAAAATTGTTGATAATTCTAAAAATATTGCATAGAGATTTACTAAAGGCATAAAAACCTTAACCAGAAGATAAGAACAACATAATTCAATCATTTTGAGAGCAAAAAATGTACAATTTACAAACATATAAGAGTAAAGAAACTGAGATCACTGAGCCGGGTAACAGAGTGGATATTTATATATATATAAATATATTTATATACGTTTGGTGCGGCCGATTGCAACCAAAATACGAGGTGCACATGTTATAGTAGTCCTATATTCAAAATTTCAACGTTCTGAGGCTACTCGTTTTTGAGTTATGCGAGATATGTACGTACAGACACCACGAAAAATTCTCTTCAGAATTAATTTTAAAGAAGTTTTATAATTTTTTGGAGGAAAAGTGTCTTTTATTCTATCCTTACGTACAGATATCACGCAAAAACATCGATAAATTGCATTCGATAGCGGTCAAAATGGATATTTTCCTTGAAATATGTTGCCTGAAACTTTTCGCGATTACAATACTTCCTTTTTACTTCGTACAAGGAAGTAAAAATGTTGCTATCTGATCTTTGCATTCAGTTTCGGCTGAACATTTGAAATATTTTTAAACTGAAGGATTATGTTATGAATATTAGCTTAAAAATGAATCCACAAAAATTCAAAATACAGAACACAAAACTTTACACATAGAACGAGTTGTTCTAAATAGCAATGCCAAAAGCAGTAGGAGAAACATTTATTACAATATTATTGCCTTGTAAACCAGTGCCACTTTCCAAATACCTTTGCATTTATTTAAAAGGAAGAGATTGAATTTTTCAGGACGAAGCTCTATATTTATTTCATTAAATCGCAAGCGCTGGAGATTTGGGAGAAATTTACCACTCAACTGAAGCGGCAACAACTTCTGTTTTATCTGGCTAAGACTAACATAGCTAAAAATATCACATTCTTCGAGGTTTTAACACGAAAAACTTTTATCACGGTTTGAGTAAAGATAAGGAAGCAAATCTATTTCTGTTAAACTAACAGCAGATATTCCCTTTTTAGTGATATAAAACAAAAAAATTAATTATTCGCGGAAGAAACATATAACAATAGACATGTATACAGTACATAATGAATTTTTCATTAATATTTATAGGATGACATTTACTAAAAGTTATATTTGCCCAGCGTCATGTTGCACGCGTTCATTTAATAATTTAATTGCTGTTTAAAAGGTAGGTAATTCCAGCAATGGTCAAGAGGGAAGACTATAAAACGCTGTAGTTCGACGTCGTTCAAAACCCGGCCGTAGGACTGGATGCAAATTAGTGGGAATACAAGATAGTTTCCCTTGTAAAGTCCTACAAGAACGCATCCCTTCCTTAGGCAAATAGTCTCTGCGTGCTTTTCCGTCTTCAAACAAGTAAACAAAATGTAAAAGACATGCACAAGATGAACTTCACATATCCTGACTAAATGGGACCACGGCCCTATACGGATAACAGAATTTGTACATTTTATTTTCGGTGGAGGGGAGACAAATATTGGTTATAAACATGTTAGGAAATTTTTTTTTCGTTACCTTATTTTATTTCAAAACAGACTGTTCAGCTTAAAGATATCTCATATTACGATCAAGAAATAGAAGTTTTAGGCAGAAGAAAGCAGCGCGATAAAGACTATAGGACTACTAAAATATGACTAACTACAGTTACGCTGCATATTATAAGCTAAAACCTTCTTACCTTCAAAGAGAACAGACTTTATGTCATCTCCACTGTTTAGTCCTTTTGTTAAAAATAAAGCGCTAGTTATGACTACGAAATGAGTCTCAATGTCCAACAGAAAACAATTTAAGCTATTATGTATTTACTGAATAATATGCAATGATTGTCATTGAATTAGGTGAAAAGAATGTGCACGACATATTCGATGGCTTACAATAAATTGTTTTCTCAACACTAAACTAATAAACATGACATATCCATTCATGTAAATTAATTTAGTAATTTCTTTAAAGTATATAAAGTGTGTCAGGAAAGTTCCATGCTTGTTTTAATAAAATGAAAATAGTTATAGTTATACATTTAACTTATTGATGGTGTGACAGAATTCTCGTCTGCGATATATAAGTAATTTTTGAATTAAAATTATGTCATATTTTTGTATTCTCTCATTTGCAAAACTAAAATATATTTTCATTAACATGTATCAGAAGGAGTCTCAAAGGGTAAACACAAAAGTTTACCTGAAGATAGGCGAGTTCTCAGAAAATGCCGAAATATTGAATATCATTTAGAGCAAGCATAACTTGTTGAAATCAAGAATACCTTGTTGAAATCAAGAATACCTTGTTGAAATCAAGAACCTTTCAATGGCACAAACCAACGGCACTTCCAATGGCTAAGAAGAGCAAATGTTACCGTTACGATCAACAAAAGATGATAACCGAATTACGATGTTTTCGGTTAAATTATTGAGGGTAATATTGTAAAATATTCATAGTAAATATGAAAACTGCGACTAATGTTATCCGAAATGATAATATTTACTAGACATTAACTGAGGAATCAAAGATGGAAAAAATTTTACTTTCAAAGTTCATTCCTTATACTAAGACACACAAGGCCGAGCGGTAAAGCCGCTGAACACTGCTAGTTTGGGCTGGGGTTCGAATCCCAGTAAACGGGACAGTTGCATGGGCGTTTTCGTGTTTTTCCTGATGTGTAACTTATATACGAGCGAGTTTCTCTTAGAACGGAGGCATCCTTCCATTAGGCAGATAGCCCTCGAGTGCTTTGCCATGATTAAACATACCATATCATAGTATGCTAAGATACATTAACAAAATTTGCGATATATTCTTGTCGCGGAATTTATTATAAAAGGCGAATAATGGCAATGCGTTTCTGCTTTATATAGCATAGGATCAGAGTTTGTATCTACACCACATCCTGAAACAAAGAGACAGAAAGCCGAATGGCGAATTCTTTTACTCGTATCTCCTGCAAAGAAGAAAGTGAGATTGATTCTTTTTCTGGGTCAAAAGATTACAGACATTATGCTCGAAGATAATGTTTCCTGATTCAAAGCTTATTTATAAAGAGGTCGTGTCTGTAGGACAAACTATTATTGTCTTATTTCCTCGCATATTCCCCCTAGCTTTTTAGAGCTAGGTCCTGAAAATTTTAAAACTATTCTCTTAATTTTCTCCATCGTCTGATGTACACAGTTTTTCCCCTTTGAGGTCTAGTTTATTTCGTAAATTGTAGTTCCGTGATTATTTTTGTTCAGTGTGTTCAGTTTGTATGTTTGTATTAGCATTTCATCCATTTTATTTTCCTTACATTAACTTATTTGAAACGTATTTTGCGCAGATTCTTCGCTAAATTGGCAGGTGTTCTCACTCTTAAGAAATTTTCCAAACAAGTTATTTCACCTTACTTCTTTTATTGACATTCCAGCTCATTGTATCATTTACAGCTGATATTTTCCATCTTTCGAAGTCTGGATCCTTTGTTCGCTCCCTTCGTTCCTACGATATCACTTGATTCATTTTTTATGTTTTTATATTTAGCTGTGCTAAAAAAAGAACAGTATAATCTAAAATAGTTTCTTTGTTTTTGAGTCAACTTTTAAACTTTCACTAGTGTATTCTCTTCCATTGTCACATAGCACTTTTGATTCTTTCATATTCCATTTAGTTTCTTTTACCGCTATATAATCTTTTACTGCATTAACTGTTTAACATCTACCTTCTGTCAGATATACCACAGCAAAATGTGCATAGTCATCAAGAAACGTCGTAACATTTTTCTTCCTATCCCATGTTACTAGATCAACTGGTTCCCAAACCTCACTATGAATTATCGCGCTTAAGACTCATTCATATGAGATACCCCTGGGACTTTGCAGGTCAGCGCGACGTGTCGAGCTGATTTACTGTCAGATATTGGCTCAATATCCGATAACATACTGTAATGTTAATACTATTATGTATTCTTATTGGAATGCAAGTTATTTTTAGAGGCATAATATAGCGATGGTTAAGAGTAGTTTATTTATGACTACTTTTCATTTGTTATATTCTTTGGGAATTGAATTACTCATATAATTTTCCCCTCTCGATTTTCATACTATAAAATTAGTTGAAAATGAGACAAAATACAGGAATATTTTTTTATTAACAAGTGTTAATAAAGTAAAATAGAATAGAACAAAGCATTAGAGCCCTAGATAGTTATAGAATCTCTATTCTATAAGCATTAGAGCCCTAGATAGTTATAGAATCTCTATTCTATAAGCATTAGAGCTATAGAATAGAGCTTAGAGCTATAGAATAGGGATCTGTTACAAAAAGAGTTTTATTTGCATCAGGACACTCTTTCACGTTGTAGGGCCATCGTTGTCCAAGAATATTTATGTAGCCGACAGAATAATGCCCTGGAGCTCCTGCATATTCTTTCGATCTTTCCCTCTAGGATATTTTTCATTTACTTTCAGTAAACAGGTTTTAAAATATATGTTCGCCTGAAGATACTGATGCGATACAACACGATGTGACGAGACTCTCGAACAGAATTTTAAAAAAGAATTGCAGAAACTTTTGTACAGCCTTAAGAATTTATGAGAAAGATATGTAGCTTTGCAAATGTATTATTTTGAATGTGACCTTGTAGGGTTTCTATTTATTTTAACTAACATTTATTTTAAGTTTAAACTACTTTCCTGTCAAGCCTTACTTTCCCCTGGAACTGCCAATGCCAGAATATGTAAATTTGAGTAGCACGCGCAAGGATTCAAATTATCAGCGGAAGTATTCTGATTTAAATAGAAGGAAACGAGTTCGGTGTGATATTCTTACTTAGCGAGCGTGGAGGTAGTTAGCGAAAATTGAAGAACCCCGCGTTGCGGCCTATGTGCTTGGCGGGAAGTAGTGGTAATCGTTCCAGTGAGCTTCAAGTCTGCTGAATTAGCAGCAGTATTGTAAAACACGATGAGTTAGTTATTTTAGAGAGCCTCGTAGTTAGAATCTTGTCTTTACTTTCTTTTCAGGTTATTATTTTTATTTGACTGCCAAGTTGGCACAGTCTGTAAGCGTCAAGAGGACGCAATTGTAATTTATTACGTTGAATAAAAAGGGACTTAAACCCTTCACAAGGCTCTATCTTTTATACAAGCTTTCACAGTCACCTCTTGGTTGCGTGCAAGTTGGAGGCGCGCAACGTTATATTGGCGCCCGAACACTTATCGAACTGAAATGGCCGAAAACTGGATGGAAGCCGCTGGACAACACCAAGAAATGACAACTCAGTTAGAAGGATTTGGATACCTGGTCCAGACTTTGAGAGCGTCAATCAAGCCAAACGTCCATTTCGACGGAAAAAATTCGGTGGCGGTATTTCTAGAAGGTCTAGAAAACCACTTTCAGCTCTACTCTGTTCCTGAAAGACAAAAAGTTGCCATCGCCACATCAGCACTAAGAGGGCAGGCCGCGCTATGGTGGAAAAACATAGGAAAATTTCTACTAGGTGAATTTGGAAGCCCGACATATACATTTGAAAATTTCAAAAAATCGTTAGTAAAGACCTTCCCCATAGTGAAAGATCGCGCACGGCTGGAAGCCGAACTATAAAGTTTCTATCAACGGGATATAGCAGAATTGACGGACTTTATTCTACGAAAAATTAAGCTAACGGATATGCTGTATGGGAAGAAACCCGATGCGGAGATTATTGAAATAATCTTGCCAAGATTGTTACCCGCTGTTCAAGACTACTTTGAAATTAGAAACCCAAGCACATTGCAGGAACTCTTCGAATTGGCGGTGAAATATCAAAATCGCAGAATATCGGAAAAAGCGAGAGGGGAAACATATTCTCAAAGTACCCGAAGGAAATCTTCAAATGAGGAAACCAGAAATGGAAATCGCTCTTATGGGGGAAAGAAATATCAAGCTAACGCATCGAAACTCGAAGGTCAAGGCCCAAAAAGAAAATTTGAAAATAAACATCCGCGTACCCAGAAGACACAGATTGAAAGGAAAGCTTTAAACGACTAGAGGGGCCTGTGAAAGGGAGGGTGCAGACCCCGGAAGTTTAAAAAAAACCCCTCAAATAGACATTTAAACACGGTCATCGTAAAAAATTCACAGCTACCAATTATACAAGTCCTGGTTGGCGATGTACCAGTAGAAGCCCTCATCGATACAGGAGCAGAAGGAAATTTTATGAGTGAAAAGTTCTTCAAAAAGAATTTTTATAAGATACGACTATTTAAAACCAGAAATACGGAAATTATAGCGGCGCAAGGAAAAACATGTCACTGCATCGGGAAATTATCATTAAACTCACAGGTAAAAGAGGAAAATCTCAAAGTATTAATTTTTGTGGTGAAACACCTGCAACACTCTCTTATTTTAGGTATGGACTTTTTAAGGGCCGCGAGGGCCAAATTAAATTTTCAAGATAGTTCCGTGGTGTTGGAGATGGACCAGAGGGTGGTGGAACCTGTGGAGACACCTGAATTGGACCTTAGCCATCTGAATGACCAGGAAAGTAAAGCAATACAGCAAGTGGTGAGTAATTTTTCTCATTTGTTTTCAGAAAAACCAGGAAACTGCCAGATCGTGACTCACAAGATTCAATTAAATACCGAAAAACCTTGTAGGACTAAACCGTATCGTTATGATAAACAAAAAGACCTAATCATCGAAGAACATATTCAGGAGATGTTAAAGAATAAAATAATAACGCCCATAAATAGTGAGTACGCGAGTCCAGTCGTACTATGTAGGAAAAAGAACGAGTTTCCTCCTTCAGATAAAAGGGCTTGGAGGTTTGCTATTGATTACAGAAAACTAAATAGTATTACAAAATTTCCAGTTTACCCTTTGCCGGTTATAGACGAGATCATTAGACAGATAAAATCGACAAGATATATGTCTACTTTGGACTTAACGTCTGGCTACTATCAAATAGCTATGAGACCCGAAGATATACACAAAACCGCGTTTATAACAAAATCGGGCACTTATGCATTTTTACGCATGCCCTTTGGGTTGTGTGGGGGCCCCATCAACATTCCAGAGAGCTATGGACATTGTTCTAAAGCCTGTCCTAGGAAAATCAACTTTAATTTATCTAGATGATATAATTATAACGAGTAGTACGTTGGAACAACACATTAATGACCTCGAACAAGTTTTTAAATTATTAAAAGAGGCCGGTCTTACAATTAACGCCTCAAAATGCAAGTTCGCAACTAAAGAACTTAAGTATCTCGGTTATAAAATTTCGCAAAAGGGTATAGAAACGCAAGATTCAAAAATAAAAGCTATTAAGAATTTCCCACCGCCCAACACCGCCAAGAAACTTTCTTCTTTCCTTGGGTTATGTTCTTACTATCGATCTTTCATAAAAGATTTCGCTAATATTGTTGAACCACTCTTAGTAATCAAAAGAAAAAGGGGTAAATTTACGTGGACAGCGGAAGCTAACACAGCATTTGAAAGATTAAAAGAAGCGCTAATTAATGCCCCTGTTTTAAAATTCCCGGAGGGGGACGAAAACCTGGAAATTGCAGCAGATGCATCAGACTATGCGGTGGGTGCGGTTCTTATGCAAAATAACCATCCTCTGGCATTTTTTAGTAAAACATTGAATCAGACACAAAGGAATTATACAGCTACAGAAAGAGAAACATTAGCCGTATTAATGGCTGTACACAAATTTCGAGTTTATTTCGGCAAATCGCCAGTAACAGTCTTTTCGGATCATGCGGCTGTTGGTAGACTTTACTCGGGGGAAAACCTAACGCCCAGGCTAATAAGATGGGCTTTAAAACTCCAAGAATATAATATCACAATAAAATATAAACCGGGTAAGGAAAACAATGTAGCTGACGTACTTTCTCGTATAAAACTGGACGATGAAGGAAATGAACTTAAATGCGCTGTGTTGACTTCAAAAATTTTAGATTCTAGAGATACGGTTATTACTGAACTGAAAGCTGATCCTTAATTTGGAAATATCTATGCTTATTTGAAAGACCCCGAAAGCTTCGAGCACACAGATATCGATGCGATAAGAAATAGAGCAAAAAACTATGAAATAATAGATAATTTATTATTTTATACGAAAACAACAAACGAAAATCTTGAGTATAAACCTGTCATCCCAGCCTCGCTTCGATTATGCATTTTGAAGGAATTACACGAAGCAAAAACAGCGGGCCATTTAGGGGTCAGAAAGACTTTAAAAAGGGTAGGCGAGGCGGTATATTTCCCGTAACTATACAAAATAGTAACGGCGTATGTCAGGTCCTGCAATCAATGTCAGTTAATAAATGATATTAATTACAGCCCGGCCGGGTACTTAAATAGCATTCGCGCTACATTTCCGAATGAAATTTTAGGCATAGATCTTCTTGGTCCCTTCCCCAGAGCGAGTTAAATAAAAATCGTTTTCTTTTAGTAATAGTAGATCATTTTTCAAAATGGACAGAAATTGTTCCACTTAAACGCGCGTCAGCCAAAACAGTCGCAGATGCATTCTTACACAGATACATTTTAAAATACGGTGCACCGATAAAAGTCATTAGCGATAACAGAAAACAATTCATTAGTCAAATATTTGAAAACATATGCAATGGACTTGGCATACGCCATATCAAAATGGTTCTGTATAGACCACAGGCTAACATAGCAGAAAGAATTAATAAAAACATAGTAAAAATAATTCGCAGTTACGTGAGCACACATCACAAGCGCTGGGATGGCTACATAAATGAATTAGCTTATGCTTTAAGAACGGCACATCATGATACTACGGGAAAAACTCCAGCAGAATTATTTTTAGACAGAGAGTTAATTACGCCTTTAGATAAATTATTCTTTGTGCAACAAAGAGAGCAGGAGTTTAAACAACAAGATGTGCAAAAGTTGATTGATCAGGCGCTTAAAACCTCGGATACGGCAAGAAATAGGCAGAAACTTTATTATGATAGAAAACGCCGTGAAGCAGATTTTAAAGTTGGGGATAAAGTATTGAAGCGGAAATTTTCTTTATCAAGTGCCCCAGACAATTTTATGGCAATGCTAGCTCCAAAGTTTGAAGGCCCCTATGTAATTCAGGAAATCAAAAGGGTAGTATTATATCTTAAGAACGACAGAGGGCAAATCTGTAAAGCAAGTCCCGACCAGGTGAAAAAATACTATAATCCAAATGATTTTGAAATCCTTAAAAGTTTCTTGCAGGACTCAAGTCTAAACGAAATAGAAGGACCAGAGACAACTATTCCACCACCCAAGAAACAGAGAACTGAAGAGAGACCTAGCACTTCTACAACCCGGACGTCGGTATGAAAAAGAAAAAATGATTTTCAAACTCCGGCGTTTAAGAAAAACAAAAATACAGATGAACCGGGTAAAGAAACCGTGGTAAAGAGAAAAACACCACCTACAAAGGATAGCAGGAGAAATTACACATCAAGGAGAACGCGCACACGGCCACAGAGTCAGGTGCCAGCAAGGCCGCCGTTTCGGAAACTGAAACGCCAGCAGGAGGCACAAAAATACGAGGAACAGAAGAAATTCAAGAAGGACTCCAGACCGGAGGACGTCAAGACCAGCCGTCCCAGGCAGAAACGGAAAGGTCAACAACCAGACGATTACTCCGCCAAGAGGCCAGCATGTAGAGGACGCAAAAGAAAAAGCAACGGGGACGACACTCGGAGATCAATAAGGAGAAGATTGACATCCATGAAACCTCTAACTTGGGATCAATTTTGCCAAAAACGGATGACGGAGTTTCAAGCATCGAAAACTCAAAGATAAGTTAAAACCTTCTATAAATATTTTTCTCTTTTGTTCCGAAATGTTATGCATAAGTACGAAGTTCTATGTTTTGACGAAAGTCAATATGTCTCGGTTGAGACTTAGTTTAGTTTTACTTTATTTAGCTAAGGCAAAAGTATTATTTTCTTTAAGTGTAAAAGCTAAAAACAAGCATTTTCTGTTGGTCGAAAGACTAATTCTGTTATGTTAAAGCCAAAATTTGGCCGAAGATAAAAATAACTTCGTATTCTTGTATTAATAAGAATTTTACTTTCAGTGCCGCCAGCTTGGCGAAGAATGAGTAAAGTAAAAATTTATTTTCTCTTATTCATTTTATGGTAAATTGTCAAAAGCATATGTATTAAAATTTTGTAAATGTATGTAAATACTTGAAGGTTATGTAAAAGTAGAATTTAGTCTAGAAGCATAAAATTGTAGATGCTAAAAGTGAATGCTTAAAAGCAATGAAGTCAAAATTTAAGTAGTAAATTGTAGATAAAGTCATGCTTTAGAGCGAAAGCCTGCATGTTTACAGATGAATGAGGGGAAAGTTAGAATGAATGTGTTTTGTAGGGTTCTCCACCTACATTTGAATTTTTAAGAATATTAAAGTAGCTCATTGAGTTGTAGAATGTCGAGTAAGGTGTGTCTATTTGGTCGTTGAATTCTAACAAATCATGGTGGTTAGGGAAAGTGTTGTAAGACTAAAACACGAATATTCCCGTTTGACACCAGACACGGTGGAGAGCCAGGGTAAAGTTAAATTAATGCTTGAAAAATTGAATGAATGTGAAGTAAGCAATAACTAAGAAAAACGAATCGTTTAAAAAAAATTATTGTGTCAAGAAAGTGTAAATTATAATGTATGTAGAAAGATACTGATACTTATTCCTTCCAGATGCTGAAAGGAAAGACCAAGATTGATTGATGAAGTCCAGGAAAAGTTGCTGTAAGAAGAAAGCTTTGTAACGAGCAACAGAATTTTAGTATAATTGTTACATAAGATTTTTTTTTTTTTTTTTTTTTTTTGTGTGTGTGTAAACGAGGTTCTCGCCAGTTAGTTCAGAATTAGAGAAACTTACAACAGGTCGTTTGTAGGACCTGCTTCCAAGTTTTCCAAATTCTGGCAGCGGCAAATGTAGGGTTTATATTTATTTTAACTAACATTTATTTTAAGTTTAAACTATCTTTCCCTGTCAAGCCTTACTTTCCCCTGGAACTGCCAATGCCAGAATATGTAAATTTGAGTAGAACGCGCAAGGATTCAAATTATCAGCGGAAGTATTATGATTAAATAGCAAGGAAACGAGTTCGGTGTGTGATATTCTTACTTAGCGAGCGCGGAGGTAGTTAGCGAGAATTGAAGAACCCCGCGTTGCGGCCTCTGTGCTTGGCGGGAAGTAGTGGTAATTGTTCCAGTGAGCTTCAAGTCTTCTGAATTAGCAGCGGTATTGTAAAACGCAGTGAGTTAGTTATTTTAGAGAGCCTCGTAGTTAGAATCTTGTCTTTACTTTCTTTTCAGGTTATTATTTTTATTTGACTGCCAAGTTGGCACAGTCTGTAAGCGTCAAGAGGACGCAATTGTAATTTATTACGTTGAATAAAAAGGGACTTAAACCCTTCACTAGGCTCTATCTTTTATACAAGTTTTCACAGTCACCTCTTGGTTGCGTGCAAGTTGGAGGCGCGCAACGTTATATTGGCGCCCGAACACTTATCGAACTGAAATGGCCGAAAATCGGATGGAAGCCGCTGGACAACACCAAGAAATGACAACTCAGTTAGAAGGATTTGGATACCTGGTCCAGACTTTGAGAGCATCAATCAAACCAAACGTCTATTTCGACGGAAAAATTCGGTGGCGGTATTTCTCGAAGGTTTAGAAAACCACTTTCAGCTCTACCCTGTGCCTGAAAGACAAAAAGTTGCCATCGCCACATCAGCACTAAGAGGACAGGCCGCACTATGGTGGAAAAATATAGGCAAATTTCTTCTAGGTGAATTTGGTAGCCCGACGTATACATTTGAAAATTTCAAAAAATCGTTAGTAAAGGCCTTCCCCATAGTGAAAGATCGCGCACGGCTGGAAGCCGAACTATATAGTTTCTATCAACGGGATACAGCAGAATTGACGGACTTTATTTTACGAAAAATCAAGCTAACGGATATGCTGTATCGGAAAAAACCCGATGCGGAGATAATTGAAATAATATTACCAAGATTATTACCCGCTGTCCGAGACTACTTTGAAATTAGAAACCCAAGCACATTGCAGGAACTTTTCGAATTGGCGGTGAAGTTTCAAAATCGCAGAATGTCGGAAAAAGCGAGAGGGGAAACATATTCTCAACATACCCGAAGGAAGGAGGAAACCAGAAATGGAAATCGCTCATATGGGGGAAAGAACTATCAAGCTAACGCATCGAAACTCGAAGGTCAAGGCCCAAAAAGAAAATTTGAAAATAAGCATCCGCGTACCCAGAAGACACAGATTGAAAGGAAAGCTTTAAACGACTAGATGGGCCTGTGAAAGGGAGGGTCCAGACCCCGGAAGTTTTAAAAAAACCCTCAAATAGACATTTAAACACGGTCATCGTAAAAAACTCACAGCTACCAATTATACAAGTCCTGGTTGGCGATGTACCAGTAGAAGCCCTCATCGATACAGGAGCAGAAGGAAATTTTATGAGTGAAAAGTTCTTCAAAAAGAATTTTTATAGGGTACGACTATTCAAAACCAGAAATACGGAAATTAAAGCGGCGCAAGGAAAAACATATCACTGCATCGGGAAATTATCATTAAACTTACAGGTAAAAGAGGAAAATCTCAAAGTATTAATTTTTGTCGTGAAAGACCTGCAACACTCTCTTATTTTAGGTATGGAATTTCTAAGGGCCGCGAGGGCCAAATTAAATTTTCAAGATAGTTCCGTGGTGTTGGAGATGGACCAGAGGGTGGTGGAACCTGTGGAGACACCTGAATTGGACCTTAGCCATCTGAATGACCAGGAAAGTAAAGCAATACAGCAAGTGGTGAGTAATTTTTCTCATTTGTTTTCAGAAAAACCAGGAAACTGCCAAATCGTGACTCATAAGATTCAATTAAATGCCGAAAAACCTTGTAGGACTAAACCGTATCGTTATGATAAACAAAAAGACCTAATCATCGAAGAACATATTCAGGAGATGTTAAAGAATAAAATAATAACGCCCATAAATAGTGAGTACGCGAGTCCAGTCGTACTATGTAGGGAAAAGAACGAGTTTCCTCCTTCGGATAAAAGGGCTTGGAGGTTTGCTATCGATTACAGAAAACTAAATAGCATTACTAAATTTCCAGTTTACCCTTTGCCGGTTATAGACGAGATCATTAGACAGATCAAATCGACAAGATATATGTCTACTTTGGACTTAACGTCTGGCTACTATCAAATAGCTATGAGACCCGAAGATATACATAAAACCGCGTTTATAACAAAATCGGGCACTTATGCATTTTTACGCATGCCCTTTGGGTTGTGTGGGACCCCATCAACATTCCAGAGAGCTATGGACATTGTTCTAAAGCCTGTCCTAGGAAAATCAACTTTAATTTATCTAGATGATATAATTATAACGAGTAGTACGTTGGAACAACACATTAATGACCTCGAACAAGTTTTTAAATTATTAAAAGAGGCCGGTCTTACAATTAACGCCTCAAAATGCAAGTTCGCAACTAAAGAACTTAAATATCTCGGTTATAAAATTTCGCAAAAGGGTATAGAAACGCAAATAGAAACGCAAGATTCAAAAATAAAAGCTATTAAGAATTTCCCACCGCCCAACACCGCCAAGAAACTTTCGTCTTTCCTTGGATTATGTTCTTACTATCGATCTTTCATAAAAGATTTCGCTAAAATTGTTGAACCACTCTTAGTAATCAAAAGAAAAAAGAGTAAATTTACGTGGACAGCGGAAGCTAACACAGCTTTTGAAAGATTAAAAGAAGCGCTCATCAATGCCCCTGTTTTAAAATTCCCTGAGGGGGACGAAAACCTGGAAATTGCAGCAGATGCGTCAGACTATGCGGTGGGTGCGATTCTTATGCAAAATAACCACCCGCTGGCATTTTTTAGTAAAACATTGAATCAGACACAAAGGAATTATACAGCTACAGAAAGAGAAACATTAGCCGTATTAATGGCTGTACACAAATTTCGAGTTTATTTCGGCAAATCGCCAGTAACAGTCTTTTCGGATCATGCGGCTGTTGGTAGACTTTACTCGGGAAAAAACCTAACGCCCAGGTTAATAAGATGGGCTTTAAAACTCCAAGAATATAATATCACAATAAAATATAAACCGGGTAAGGAAAACAATGTAGCTGACGCACTTTCTCGTATAAAACTGGACGACGAAGGAAATGAACTTAAATGCGCTGTGTTGACTTCAAAAATTTTAGATTCTAGAGATACGGTTATTACTGAACTGAAAGCTGATCCTGAATTTGGTAATATCTATGCTTATTTGAAAGACCCCGAAAGCTTTGAGCATACAGATATCGATGCGATAAGAAATAGAGCAAAAAACTATGAAATAATATATAATTTATTATTCTATACGAAAACAACAAACGAAAATCTTGAGTATAAGCCAGTCATCCCAGCCTCGCTTCGATTAAGCATTTTGAAGGAGTTGCACGAAAAAAAAACAGCGGGCCACCTCGGGGTCAGAAAGACTATAAAAAGGGTACGCGAGGCGGTATATTTCCCGCAATTATACAAAATAGTAACGGCGTATGTCAGGTCCTGCAATCAATGTCAGTTAATAAATGATATTAATTACAGCCCGGCCGGGTACTTAAATAGCATTCGCGCCACATTTCCGAATGAAATTTTAGGCATAGATCTCCTTGGTCCCTTCCCCCAGAGCGAGTTAAATAAAAATCGTTTTCTTTTAGTAATAGTAGATGATTTTTCAAAATGGATAGAAATTGTTCCACTTAAACGCGCGTCAGCCAAAACAGTCGCAGATGCATTCTTACACAGATACATTTTAAAATACGGTGCACCGATAAAAGTCATTAGCGATTCATTAGTCAAATATTTGAAAACATATGCAATGGACTTGGCATACGCCATATCAAAATGGTTCCGTATAGACCACAGGCTAACATAGCAGAAAGAGTTAATAAAAACATTGTAAAAATAATTCGCAGTTACGTTAGCACACATCACAAGCGCTGGGATGGCTACATAAATGAATTAGCTTATGCTTTAAGAACGGCACATCATGATACTACGGGAAAAACTCCAGCAGAATTATTCTTAGGCCGAAAATTAATTACGCCTTTAGATAAATTATTCTTTGTGCAACAAAGAGAGCACGAGTTTAAACAACAAAATGTGCAAAAGTTGATTGATCAGGCACTTAAAACCTCGGATACGGCAAGAAATAGACAAAAGTTATATTATGATAGAAAACGCCGTGAAGCAGATTTTAAAGTTGGGGATAAAGTATTGAAGCGGAAATTTTCTTTATCAAGTGCACCAGACAATTTTATGGCAAAGCTAGCTCCAAAGTTTGAAGGCCACTATGTAATTCAGGAAATCAAAGGGGTAGTATTATATCTTAAGAACGACAGAAAGGAAATCTGTAAAGCAAGTCCCGACCAGGTGAAAAAATACTATAATCCAAATGATTTTGAAATCCTTAAAAGTTTCTTGCAGGACTCAAGTCTAAACGAAGGTTCAGAGACTACAACAACTATTCCACCACCCAAGAAACAGAGAACTGAAGAGAGACCTAGCACTTCTACAACGCGGACGTCGGTATCAAAAAGAAAAAATGATTTTCAAACTCCGGCGTTTAAGAAAAACAAAAATACAGATGAACCGGGTAAAGAAACCGTGGTAAAGAGAAAAACACCACCTACAAAGGATAGCAGGAGAAATTACACATCAAGGAGAACGCGCACACGGCCACAGAGTCAGGTGCCAGCAAGGCCGCTGTTCCGGAAACTGAAACGCCAGCAGGAGGCACAAAAATACGAGGAACAGAAGAAATTCAAGAAGGACTCCAGACCGGAGGACGTCAAGACCAGCCGTCCCAGGCAGAAACGGAAAGGCCAACAACCAGACGATTACTCCGTCAAGAGTCCAGCATGTAGAGGACGCAAAAGAAAAAGCAACGTGGACGACACTCGGAGATCAATAAGGAGAAGATTGACATCCATGAAACCTCTAACGTGGGATCAATTTTGCCAAAAACGGATGACGGAGTTTCAAGCATCGAAAACTCAAAGATAAGTTAAAACCTTCTATAATTTTTTTCTCTTTTGTTCCGAAATATTATGCATAAGTATGAAGTTCTATGTTTTGACGAAAGTCAATATGTCTCGGTTGAGACTTAGTTTTGTTTTACTTTATATAGCTAAGGCAAAAGTATTATTTTCTTTAAGTGTAAAAGCTAAAAACAAGCATTTTCTGTTGGTCGAAAGACTAATTCTGTTATGTTAAAGCCAAAATTTGGCCGAAGATAAAAATAACTTCGTATTCTTGTATTAATAAGAACTTTAGTTTCAGTGCCTCCAGCTTGGCGAAGAATGAGTAAAGTAAAAATTTATTTTTCTCTTATTCATTTTATGGTAAATTGTAAAAATCATATGTATTAGAATTTTGTAAATATACGTAAATACTTGAAAGTTATGTAAAAGTAGAATTTAGTCTAGAAGCATAAAATTTTAGATGCTAAAAGTAAATGCTCAAAAGCAATGAATTCAAATTTAAGTATTAAACTGTAGATAAAATCATGCTTTAGAGCGAAAGCCTGCATGTTTAAAGATGAATGAGGGGGAAGTTAGAATGAATGTGTTTTGTAGGGTTCTCCACCTACATTTGAATTTTTAAGAATATTAAAGTAGCTCATTGAGTCGTAGAATCATTGAGTCGTAGAAGGTGTGTCTATTTGGTCGTTGAATTCTAACAAATCATGGTGGTTAGGGGAAGTGTTGTAAGACTAAAACACGAATATTTCCGTTTGACACCACACACGGTGGAGAGCCAGGGTAAAGTTAAATTAATGCTTGAAAAATTGAATGAATGTGAAGTAAGCAATAACTAAGAAAAACGAATCGTTTAAAAACAAAAATTTATTGTGTCAAGAAAGTGTAAATTATAATGTATGTAGAAAGATACTGATACTTATTCCTTCCAGATGCTGGAAGGAAAGACCAAGATTGATTGATGAAGTCCAGGAAAAGTTGCTGTAAGAAGAAAGCTTTGTAACGAGCAACAGAATTTTAGTATAATTGTTACATAAGATTTTTTTTTTTTTTGTGTGTGTAAACGAGGTTCTCGCCAGTTAGTTCAGAATTAGATAAACTTACAACAGGTCGTTTGTAGGACCTGCTTCCAAGTTTTCCAAATTCTGGCAGCGGCAAATGTAGGGTTTATATTTATTTTAACTAACATTTATTTTAAGTTTAAACTATCTTTCCTGTCAAGCCTTACTTTCCCCTGGAACTGCCAATGCCAGAATATGTAAATTTGAGTAGAACGCGCAAGGATTCAAATTATCAGCGGAAGTAGTATGAGTTAAATAGAAGGAAACAAGTTCGGTGTGTGATATTCTTACTTAGCGAGCGCGGAGGTAGTTAGCGAGAATTGAAGAACCCCGCGTTGCGGCCTCTGTGCTTGGCGGAAAGTAGTGGAAATTGTTCCAGTGAGCTTCAAGTCTGCTGAATTAGCAGCGGTATTGTAAAACGCAGTGAGTTAGTTATTTTAGACAGCCTCGTAGTTAGAATCTTGTCTTTACTTTCTTTTCAGGTTATTATTTTTATTTGACTGCCAAGTTGGCACAGTCTGTAAGCGTCAAGAGGACGCAATTGTAATTTATTACGTTGAATAAAAAGGGACTTAAACCCTTCACTAGGCTCT
The DNA here is from genome assembly GCF_044657685.1 of Stegodyphus dumicola. Classification (NCBI taxonomy): domain Eukaryota; kingdom Metazoa; phylum Arthropoda; class Arachnida; order Araneae; family Eresidae; genus Stegodyphus; species Stegodyphus dumicola. Next base: position 166,872,893 of record NC_140771.1, on the reverse strand, counting down.
ATCTTTTATACAAGTTTTCACAGTCACCTCTTGGTTGCGTGCAAGTTGGAGGCGCGCAACGTTATAACAGAAAGAATTTGTTAATTTCGGAGCCTGCAAACGTGACACTTTAATACGCTTTACTTTTTTTTTTTCATTTTTGTTAAAGACTAATCGATTATGTGATTGTTTTATTCCAAATACAAAATATTTCTTAAATGTTTTGAACAATGTATTTATAACAATGCGTATGCATAGGCAACATTTTATAAAAAATTGCTTTATTTTGTTTTGCTTTGGTTAGGTTTATTTAATTATGGGAGTCCACTCGAGGGCTCTTTGCCTAAGGAGTGATGCCTTCGGGGAGGACTTTACAAGAGATTCTGTCCAGTATACTCCTTACACATGGGAAGACCAAGAAAAACGTCCATGCAGCTAGCCCATTCGCCGGAATTCAAGCTTCGGATCGAGCTGCCAGTTTTCAGCGATTTTACCGCTCGGCCGCTAGTGGACCTCTTTTATAAAAATTGCTAAAATGTTTCTTTAAGTGCAAATAAACATAATTAAAATTTATTTTCCTTTGTTTCAAATTTTTAGTATGTCATAATATTCCTTCAAATTTCAATCAAATTTTTTTAAATGGTTAAATAAGCTAATGCATATCATTTTGAAACACGTTCGGCATTTATTTTGATTAAATAGTTACTTCATTATAATTAAATAGTACAATAAAATTACCCCGTCTACATATGAGCGAAATGTTTACTGGGAAAAAGCCTGAGAAAAGCATCCTTTGATAATCATCAGTACCTTCTTTACTTATTATTCAACTGTTTTCACTTAACGACTCTTACTTATCGAGATTTTATGATTATCATCATTTGCACGCCGCAGAATGTTATGATATTGTGCGAAATAAAAATAACAGTCACTTCTTATTTTGCTGTTTCATCACAAACTGGAACCACATCTATTCAGCTAATCTTTTGTATTTTTTACTAAGACGGTAATGATCACGCGGAAAAGTTAGATAAACGATTTCTCCACTGGATATTATTCTTGTTGCGATAGTTATCAGATAATTGGAAATTTCTTGTATTACTTCAGTTTTTTCCATCAAAGTTGTTTCTTTCGTAAATTTTTCATCAGAAAAGTGTCTTACGACAGTTATCTGCTATTAATTTTTTTAAACCTTTAACAAGCAAGAAAGTAATTCTGTTTATATGACTGCAAAGGACAGAGACTGCCGCAAACGATTTCACTCTTAAGAGACGATAGAACAACGGTTCCCATCCTGTCTTCTCGCATACATACCTTTTACCATCGCTAAAAGTTCATCTCCCTTTATTTTTCAAAACTCGAATAATACATATATGCATTTGTTTAGATTTACATTATTTTTAATGACTTATAAATTAAACAACAAAAAGGGATGGAAAAAGCTGATAAATAAAAATATCTGAAAACTAATCGAAGCACTGCTCATGAACTAAAGATAACCACTTATCAGTTAAATAAAACGCTGACTACATTTTCCCTGAAACTATGAAATCCTTACTGATTGAGACCCTGCGATAGAATTTTGTCTCTAAGCCTAAATTGTAGACACCGCAAAAAATCTTAATTTTTGTATGTTAAATAATTATTTTTTTCATCCGGAGCTCAATTATTTTAATTATTAATGCAAGCATATTTCCTTTCTCCTCTTGTTAAATTTGAATTGTTTAAAAAAATATACATTTTTAAGAACTGAAATATTTAATTGGTTATATTAAATAATTTGCAATTTAGAATATAAAACGTGACGTCAGAACCTATTGCTGGTGCTTTAGGACGAGTATCAATGTATCAATGGAGAATACCTTTATAAACGCTGACCAAGCTTCTCATTTTCCAATTGTATGTCTCATTTTCCTAAATGTATGTTTTCACGAAAGTAATGCCGAATTCGACATTTAGGTCAAAGATAAAAATACAAGAGCCTTTATTATTTATTGCACATTCATTGTTTTCTGATTTTTGCAGTGAAAACAAAACATTTTCTTGCATAAAATTTTCTAACCCCTATTTTCGTTCTGGTATCTAAATTTTGACAGCCATTACAAGTGAAAAAATATTCCCATGAAAAATTAAAAAACAAAGGAATACTAAATAAATTAGTTTATAACGTATTTCTCCAGCCTTCTTTGCATGCCTTCTTAGCGTAGTAGTCAGCACGCTCGGCGCAATTCGAGAAGCCCGTTGTTCGAGTACCGGCGAAGGCGTTGCTAATTTTTCATCTCTTCTACTTCGAAATAACTTAATGTCTCTATAAGTTAAACAACACCGGGGAGGAACATCAAAGCACTGAGGGACTTTTATACCACAGTGCTTTGGAGGTAAGGGAGGGAGATTATTCTTCTATTTCAGAAACATATGCTCTTACTTCTGAATAAAAAGAAAAGAAGTAAAAGGAGTGAAATTATAAAGGATAATAAAAAGTACATAAAATGAAATACAAAGTTCATATTTAGAAAGTAAAAAAAAAATAAAAGATGCATTATTTCGAATGAAGTGTGTGAGATGCGCCAACGAAATAACACACAAATATTCTGCATGGAAACCTTTGTACGCGGCGTCAGGTACTCAATATGTTACTTTCAGAAGATATTAAGAATAACCTTTATGAATAATTTTACAGGCACAATACTATCGCATCCAAACGTATGATTACACAAAAAAATTCACATTGCCCTTTTCTAATACACTTTTTCAGGTAAATTATTGAAGTCGTTAAATTTTGTCTTAAAACGTAATAAAATCACCAAGATCTATCGACAGAAGTAAATTTCTTGTATTAGTCCTTCAAAGGCTGAAGAAAATGAAAATTCATGTATGCACTTTCGGAAATCTGAGGTTAGTAATAATAAATTTCGTTAGCAAAATGATAGGTTGTATTAAAGTGCTTCAGAAGTTAACATATTGTTAAGATTCCAGCTAAATTAAAGTTACTTTGTTGGTTAGATTTTAACTTGAATAGTGAAGCGACTGTTCACTAAGTTTATCCGTATCAGTAATAACAGGTGACAGGTGACGGAGGACGGGGACGCCTGGCGTATAACATAGGTAAACAGGCATATGTCCCACGTCCTCCACTATCTCGAAGAAGCAACTCGCTGGAGCCCCGTGAGGCTGCACCGGAAGTTTACATGGCCATACAGGTGCTAGATGTCGGGTAGTTTTTACTTAGGACGTTGTTAATAACACAAAGTAACTTAAAAAAGAATATAAAGGATAGCATTAAAACACTAAAACACTCATATAAGCTGAAACACATAGATATACAAAATTAAACGTAAAAGCATAAAAACACACTCGTAATTACGTAACATAAAGACATAAAAACACACACGAGAATACATATCATGACACATAGAATACATATGGAAACGCGTAGAGCACATAAATGCAAATATTACACACAGAAGAAACATATGAGACATAGTAACGTGTGCGTAAAGCAGTAGCGCTGTGCGGAAATATGCTCAGTTCACATAATACATAATGTACATACTTTCATTAGGGGCTTCTGTTGCATGAATTACATATTTCGTTGCATACACTACATTCGTGCATTGTACGGATATTATATATTTCGATTTACGATAACACATCATTCCATTGGGTGCCCAGTGCTTTACACTGATAAACATGTCAGTAACATTATTTCTGCAAGTTGGTGGCTATTGAAAGCAGATGTTAACACGAGGCTCGAAATTGAATGTGGAATGTGTATTACACAATGTGTACATACTGCGAATATCTAATCGTTGAGTACATTGTCTGCAGTACCATGCTACTGTGGCTCGCAAATGTCTTGCCCTAGGGCGTTGATTTGCTGTACAACTGCGCAGATACTCCTTATAGCTGGCGGGTGTTTGATTATGAAACGATAGTAAAGTGTTCTATCATTCGTTGGATGTGGTAAGTGGTGGTTTGTTGTTAGACCGCAGTCAAATAGGTAGTGCTCGGGAGAACCTAGCATGCCACAGACACAATTGTCAGATGCTGAGATGCCATGACGCATAAAATAAGATGGAAATGGGCCATGACCCGTTATGTACTGTGTCAGTGGGGCTATTGTTATAAGACGTTCCGTGTCTACCAGTAATAACACGTGGAAAGGGCGAAAAAGACCCTTTTATTCAATTCAAGAAGAGCATTTACCTTGCACTCCTGGTGCTTACAGAAATATAATTAGCCGAAATTGCACAGAGATATTTTAACGCGCAGTTGGCTCTTGGCCCTCCCACCGACGTAGAATAACCGGCAATTAATATGCACAGCTGTAAAATAGCAAGCTTTAATAGCAGAGAAACAACGTGGCCAAAAGGCAGAACAAGTCAGAACTTCGTCTGTCAGAAGTAATTCAGACAACAGAGCATAAATAATATCTTTCTACCCTACTTTGCATAACACGGAAAACTGAAATCTTATTCTGGCAAAAAAGTGTGGGTTGAAATCAAGAGTAATAGGGAAGATTGCTTTAAAATAAAATTAGCTCTTAATAAAATTAGGAAAAACCTCACAATGTTCATTAAATTATGACATTCATCTCACAGACAGATATAATATTAATTATGGTATACAGCATTTACTTCATCGGCAGATAAGTTCTATGGAAAAATTTCTAGTCATTTGATCATTTCTAAAGGCAGTTTCGCTTTAGATAATTTCTCATTATTTGTACAGTGGCTTTATAATTGTCTTGGTAATGAATTTATAATATGATTCTGCTTCACGACATTTCATGATTATCTGATGATTTGCACGTTTATAATACAGTAACTAGATAAAAACAGAAAAAAGGTAAATGGCAATGCATAAAGAATCTACCCAATGTTCTGCTTATAAATAGGCTCCTATTGATGATATAGAAATGAGTAGAAAATAAATACCTATTAGACGATGATAACTTTAATAGTGTCATTATTTTACTAAAAAGTGGCAGATACATGTTAAAAAAGAAGCGAATAAAATTTTTGGTGATGTTCACTGCGCCAAAAATACACTGAAGATAACGGAAAAAAGAATGATTTTGGAATCTTGTTTTCTGACATGAATGTCGGTACGTGAAAATGTACCAATGGTGGACAAGCACATGTAAAAAGTAACATGATATGGATACAACGGGTATCAAAAGAACTACCTCAGGTGGCACGAGAAAGCTTTGTAACATAGCCATGCATCCACATATAAATTGTACCATTACAAGAAGCATGCCATGTAAGCCCTTCCAGTTATTCACATAATGTATAATCATAAATATGCACTTACTATGTAATGGGCAAATGTTACTGTCCTATAAATAAGGCTACGAGAGCCAATAGGTTTATTTATGTTAATTTTCTGTTAACTGAATCTACTGATGTGTCGATTTAGATTTCATTTTGCTTAGTTTTATAGCCCCGAATTTTCTCGCTGATGTTTGTTTGGGAAATTGAAAGCGCAAATCCGTTAAATTATACAAATCCCTTCATGAATTAATATTTGATATAATACTATGATGCTAAATATAGGAATTTGGGAAAACACAAGTGTGAAAATCTATCATTTTCACTCCATCATGCGGGGCATTCGTATCTGGAGGGTTTAATCCGGCACGACCTCCATTGGGAGGGCTTTTTAATTGAGCTTTACTCTGCCATTCATGGCATTCTATCCGTCGATGAAAACTTAATCGCTTCCAAGGGAGGATGAAATTAGATTTTGCCAGTTACACAAATAGGTGGAGGTTGATACATTGATATCTTGTGCGTTTGACTAATATAAATTTGGTATTTCATTGGGGTATTAGCCGGTAATGAATTACGATATCACTTTCGCTCTATTATCTCAGTATTCTCTTTCAAGCTCATTTCTTTGGTGCATATACTACATATTGGCTTTTAGCAGAATGATGATGGTGATGTGAATTTTTAAGTAGTAAATTTCAATATGAATGAAGAAAATAAGTCAGAAGTTTAAAATATTTTGGTTCGTTGATCATATATAAGAACGCGCTTAATTTGAAATAAAGAAGTAACCCCTTCTTCTCCATTGCTTCTGCTTGACTTGATGTACTAATTAGCAATGGCATATTGTCAAGAACATTGAAAATTTTGTGTAAAAAATGGAAAATTACTCTTTAAAATTATCATAATTATTACAAAATAAGAACATTGGTTAGGATATGCATGTTTCATTATGATCGTGATTTTGAACTGAAATCATAATGCTTTGCATTTAGTTTAATAGTGCAGTCAAAATGTGAGTAATTTCGGAAATAAGTGTTTCGATGGTTTCGGTTTTTAAGTCGGTATATAATGGGTTATCACTTATAAACCAAGAAGCAATAATTATTCTTCTAAGGGCTTCATTTTTCAGAAATTTGATTTTATACAGATTTAGTTTTTGTAATATATTCTGATATCCGAAAGAATAAATTAAGGCTAGATGAACTTTTGTTTTATATAGTATCATTTTACTGTGAAGAGAAAAACTGCTTATTTTCTGAGAAGAGGTCTCAAGTGTGCTGTAGAAATATATTTATTCCTGAATCCAGCAGTGTGAAATGTGAATTCATTTCCAAACGTGATGCCTAGCTATATGACATTTTATTTCCAGCGTATTTCTTCTGCAAATAACTTGGGGATTGATGATAAGTTGCGTGACTGATCTTTGGGAAGTAGAATCGCATTTAAGTTTTGGCGTTATATTAGATTTTTTTTTCAATCTCTAAGCCGTGCTTAAGCAAATAAAGGTAAGGTCGCTTTGACTAATTAATATGTTCTACACTGACTACCAATAAGTATGTGGACACCTATGCAAATGATGATATCTGCGGTCCTAAGGTACGTCACGGTCTCCGCCGATATATGTCGTGTAGGAAACAGCATCGGCTTTAGTCGCATGCAAGATGCCTCGCAGTTCGGAGCTTTCTGATTTCGAGAAAGGTATAATTATCGGGTATCAAAAATGTGGCCGATCCTTAAGAGACATATCTAGCGATCTGAAGTACCCAAAATCGACAATGGCCTATGTGATTAAGAAGTGGAAGGTGAGCGGTAATTGTCGGAATGTGCCCCGAGTCGGCAGACCAACGAAACTGGGAGATAGAGACCGACGAGTGCTGTCCAGAGAAATGTATTTGTCCAGAGAAATGTACCCAACCGATGGCCATCATCCGCGAGGAGCTTCAACAGGCATCCGAGAGTATTGTTTTAATGAATACCATCCGTAAGAAAGCACATCTGCTTGGTTTTCATGGTCGTGCTGCTGCCCATAAGCCTTTGATCACAAAATCCAACCGCGCTGCTCGGTTAATGTGGTGCAAAGCACATCGAAATTGGACCGTAGAGATCAGTGGAAACGGGTTCTTTGGAGTGACGAACCAAGGTTCACCCTTTACCGTTCGGATGGCAGGGTTTGGGTCTGGCGTCTACCTGGAGAACGTCTCCTGCCAGAATGCATTGTGCCAACAGTCAAGTTCGGCGGAGGTGGAATTATGGTCTGGGGGTGTTTCTCCTGGTATGGGCTAGGACCCTTGGTCCCCATTCATGGTAAGCTCAACTCCGATGCCTACTGCACTATTTTGGATGACAATGTGCTTCCTACGTTGTGGCAGTTTTACGGGTTGGACCCCTGTTACTTTCAGGACGACAATGCCGGTTGTCATGTTTCGACGTTAACCAAGGCTTGGTATGGGGCCAATGGAGTTCATCGAATGGACTGGCCTGCCCAGAGTCCAGACCTGAGCCCTATCGAGAACCTCTAGGATGAGTTGCATCGCCGAATTCAGGGGTGCACTACCCGTGCAAAATCGGTGAATGAACTTCTATGTCTTCTCCAAGCCGAGTGAAAGAAAATACCACTAGCTGTCATACAAAGACTTGTGGAAAGTACGCCCCGGAGGGTCCACGCTGTAATTACCTCTCGTGGAGGCTCTACCAACTGTTGATTTTGAATAAAGTTAGTTTTTCTTTTCTACCACAGGTGTCCAAATACTTATTGGTAGTCAGTGTAGTGTTTTGGCTTGTATCAGAATAACTGCGTGATGAGGAAAGCATATTTTCAATTTATGATGTTGCAGAATATCGTAAATGTATGGTTATATAATAAAGGGTTTACGACAGGTTTGTGGCATGTCTGATTTACCTCGTTTCCGCTTCGAATATGCGTTTCCAACTCCGACACAAAGTAATATTTTAAACATTTAAAGAAATTACGTGTAAATATATTACACATTTAAGGAAAATTTATAGGTGCATATATATCCCTCAATTAGAGTATTATAATACTTCTCCATCTTTAACCAACGGAAGACATATGATAAAACTGCATCGAGTTACAATATGCATAAAATGATTGAAACACTTTCTCTTTTCAATGCAAAGTATTTTATATTCTAAATATTTTTAAGGAAAATAAAAAAAAACTTACGTTACATCTTCAGCGTTTTATTCAGTTCAAAGAAATCAGTATGAGTTTCTTTCGTGATGAGAAGGAAAATCTATTCCATAAATAAGTGGGGAAAATGTGTTTTTTTTTCTTTCGAATGTAACCCGGAATTTTATGCTATGGCATACTTTAGTATCAGTGCTCATGAAAAGGATTTATTGTGAAATTGTGTTTTTAACGCACATCGCACTGCGGTTATTGAAGTTGAATTTGCATACTGAATAACATAAAAGCTTTCCTCTCCATTTTTAAAAGTCGACAGTTTGGAGAAAAGAGCTAGCTAGAGCTTCAATAACTCCTCAAGCATTATGCTTTATCTCTTTATGTTTCTATTTTAGTTTTATGCTTTGATGTACAAATTTTCTACATTGCAATTTTTTATCTTTCATATTTTGATTCAATTGCTTTTGAATGATTAAAATTAATTATTATTATTAATATTTTAAAGTAAAAATTGTAGAATTTTCATATTTACTTCTCGTGGAAGAGTAGCCTTTTAATGACAAAAAATCTCCAGTACCAGAAAAGAGAAATACGGAAATGAGTGGAAGACTCTAAACGAACGAGATCCAGCATTTATGAAGGTCATCAAAGAGCAAGTCACCTGCTTTTCTGAATTAATTTATAGATCGATTTGATAATGTTCTGATGTTTGAAAACAGAACCTCTTCCTGCCAAAATTAAGAAAAAAAATTGGGTAAAATTTCAAAGCATCAGACAATAATTTACAAATATTTGTAGTTGGAAAGGAACCTATCCCAAAATGATAATTCGAAATACGGCATTATGGCAGAAGTTAAAATAAAAATAGCAATTTAGCCTGTTCAAAAATTTGGATACCATGTAAAATAAATAAAAAAAAGTCAGCCTTAATGAGATACATTCGCTATGCATGTAACTCGATCTCTAAGGTCATCTACCTTGTTTGTTTATTTTAGCCATACATACGTAGTACGTTAAGTGATCTCTAAGGTCATCGGAATGTATCTCATTGTTACAGAAATCTACCATATCGTTTAAACCTTTATCTTTTGTTGTATACAAAAATCAACTGTTAGTTTTAGGAAAACCATAATCAATAAATCTTGAACGAAGCCCATAATTAAAAAAATAATAAGTAATAAATATTTTAGCATAATTAAAACAGAACAATGTAAACATATATAAAAATACTATTAATACTAATACTCTGTTCAAAGGAAATGAACTTACAATATGAAAAAAATGATGTGTTTTAAAAATTGCTGCTACATTTATACGTTCATATAAACATACATCCATATATATATATGTAATGTGATGACGTGGAGTACGCTGCAACAGATTGACGATGGTTCTCTGCATTATATCTTGGTAGACGTTACTGCGTAGTTAGAAAGATGATACTCGATGGAGAAACTTTTTGAAAGACATGGCCGAATTGAATATAACTTTTATTGGTGGATACGGACTAATTATCAGAAACATGTTTTTATCAGACATGATCATAGGCGTAATACGCACCCCACAGTTTTATATAGAGTATCACATTTTAAATAATGGCAGAGTTAGTAGCACGACAAAGCAAAGGGAGCGAAATAGCATCTTGACTGCAGGAGACCTGAAACTAAAAAGCGCGCAATTATCCCGTATGGAGGCTCACCAAGAGAAGGTTTTGGTATAGGTTAGAAAGGTTTCTGTTCTCGAAATTGTGAGTTTAGCCTCCGAATTAGTGATGTCATCAGCGTGACGCAAGCCATGCAGGTGGTTTGATCTAGAAATGACGCAGTCTATAAAAGTTGTTACGAATTTTAGAATACAAAGAGAGAATTACCGGATTACCACTAGTTTAAGTTATAATTTTGATTTACATATTTTTTATCTTACACACATACACATACATATATTTTTTCAAAATAAATCGAGGAACCAAAATTCAAAACACTTTCAATTTGAAATAAACGGTTGATGAAAAATTAAATAAATTACCTTGCAAAAGTAATGTATCTCTGTAAAAAAGTAGTAAAATTTCAAAATTCACAGAACTAATTAGTGTAAAAACGGAATGCAAAAAGAATTTTGCATCTCCTGCTACTTCTTCGGGGGATTGGTGCATCGAGAGATGCAAAAGAATCTGTTTCTTAACTAATGAAAACTCAAACTTGCACAAATTAAAAATCTTCAATAAATTGAAATAAAAATTATAAAAAAAATTGTCGTTTATCATCCCACACCCTATAAGCTAGAATGCGAAAGGTGCTTTGCTAAAACAAATATACGCACTAAAAATTTAATAAGTTTGTAAGAAATGTAAAACTAAATACCGCGTTAAAAGTGGCAGTACAGTAGAAAAAATAGTACAAACTTTGTAAAGAATTTATCCTGAGGTTTATATTCTTTCTGAAACTGCAAGAAGTAAACAAACAGTACAGTAAAAAATCGAAAGTAAATTAAAAATTAAAAAAAACTGTAGAACAAAACAAAATTTTGAGAATAAAAGGAATAAAAAACCAAGGGAAATATAATGTTGCATTTCTCGTAACATCTCTTTCAGGAGTTGATGCCGCAAAAAGAAAAACAAAAACCCTGTTTCTGAGTTATTCAATGAGCCCTTTAATAAGGCATTTTAACAAATTAATTAAATGAAGTTAAAGTATTAATTAAACAACTCAGCAGAAATGCCAGAAAAATAGCCTATCACGTTAATTCAGTGAAGTCTCCTTGAGAAAGAACTTTATTGAATCTCCTAAACCTTATATCTTTCCCTTAGCTTTAAAACTTTGCTGCTTATTTTTGGTAAACATGACGCTTGTTGTATTGCATAAAATATTTTTACGGTTAAGCTTTCGTTAATTAATTACTATGACTATGTTTTACAATATTTGTCCACTAGGTTGATTAATGAAGAATTGATAAAATTAAAAAAAAAATTGAAATATTTTGCAAAGAGAGTAATTGTTGTTGCATCTGCATAAAATCAAAGTATTTATTTCACAAAACTAACTAGAACTTTTATTTAGTTTCTATTTATTTTTTTTTATTTAAATGCCGAAAGCTCTTGCAATCAGTCAGCTTCCTTTATCTAACTTCCTTTTTTTAAATCATCGATTTAAAAAAGTTTCAAAAGTATTACGATTTCGGCGATTATGTTTTAAAAGTACTCAATCATGCTCATTCATCAAAATTCATTGCGTAGAAAATGGATGTAACGAAACAGAGTCTAAATAAAAAGTTCAAATTAAAAAATTAGCTAAAAGCTGTTTCGTTAAACATAGACCAGGTGTAAATGCTGCAGAACCCATTAAATTTCGAACTCCATATACTTTATTATTTACGCGCTGTACTTAAACCTTCTGAAAAGTGCATTTAAGCTTCTAAATAAATGAACTAAATCTGAATTAATAATTAAGAGCCAATTTATCAAATGAAAATTTGGCACAAGAAATAAAATGTCTTAATTATCTATGCTTTAAAAATATACATATTTAATTTACAGTTTGAAAATTAGCAAATTTAGAGTAATGTTCTGGCGATATTTATAAGAAATAGGAGAACAGGAAAGGAATCCACGGTTTTATGAAAAAGATACATTTTTTAATCTATACAATAAAAAAATAAGAAGAAGAAAAGAGAGAAAATGGAAGAAGTCGACCTTTGGATCATCGATTTCTGCTCAAAATCTAAATCTGCATAAGTACAAAACGTCTTAAAGTGAATACACTTAGAAACTCACGTTAAGGAAAATAACGAGAAAACTGAGGTAAAAGTTCCAAATTTTATTGATGAAATATACGAGGCTGTAGCAGAGAAATTTTCAGTTCGAAATCTATTTTGAACATTTGCATGAGATTCTGAACATTTTTATGTTAGCTGTAAACCTAAAACACATCTACAATATTTTAGTTAAACTATTTAAACAAATTCCTGTAAACTATTGGTTACTATCATGCATTTCGCTTCCTGTTCTTCATAATATTTGCTTATTAATGAACTCAATACTTGCGATCAGTTGCCACTGAACGAGGATTTCTCCCGTTGTTATTAATGAAACCTTTAACACGTTTTCATCTTGCCATCAAAGAAGGCATTCCACTGTCAGAAATAATATAGTTAACTTTGTCGTGCTTTCATTTCATCCTTCTATCAATTGCAAAATTGCACGGATTCTTCAAATGTTCAATTTTAAGTTATTTTGTTTCCAATCAATAAAACTCATAGTTCGACTCTTAACGGTTCCATTTCTGACTCTAATTCTAGAGAATTTATAGCATATTTTGTCAATGTGGTTTGAGATTTATCGACCAAACTAAAAGAACATTTAAGTTTCGTATCAGGAAACACGGAAAAGGCGAAATTATGTCCAAAAAGATGAAATTAACAAGTGTACGATAGATAATGATAGTTGGAAATTTAATCAAAATTTGAACTTTAGGGTCTTCAAAAGTTATCCATAAAGCTTCTTCTCGTGAGTTGGAATTTTCTGAAAGTTTTCACATTCGCAAAGATTTATTTATTTTATTAGCTCAAACAGTAATTACTTTAATTATAACCTAATTCTTCCGAACAGTTAAATTTTATTCACTTGATTTTTCATGCTAGTTTGATTTACTGTTTTTGGGTATAAATACAACTGTGGCTCTCTTTGCTCAGGATGAAGAGAGATCTGTAACACTTTGCCTTCAAAATCGATAGCGTCTTGACTAAAATCTACGCCTAACACAAGGTTGTTGCTTTCCTTAACTACGAATAAAATTATTCAATTAATTTTATATTATAGATCAATTTTATATTATAGATTTATCTATAATATAAAATAATTCAATTAATTTTATATTATAGATAAATTGAGATCCTATTTAAACATGCAATTAAAGAATTTTGAAATTATTTTTAACTAAACAACATATATCAGGTTTCCGTTTGTGCATTTCTCTAAGTAGTGAATTGTAAAATATTCCCGAAATTTCGCAGCCACATATGATACCGAATTATGTTAAGTATGTGGGCAGTATTAATCGTTTTTACTTCTTACAGAATAGAAACCAAATATATGAAAGGGTGGTGGCTGCGTTTTGGATATTTTATTTATGTTCAAAATGGAGACGCATGTAACCTCTGCAGAACTACAGCTTACTAGAAAAGTTTACCTATAGAATTTCAGATAGATATTACCATATTATTTTTGAAATCCATTTAGAAGAACTAAAGACGAGGAAAATTCACTCTGAGGAATGAAGCTAAGGAAAATGTCTAAACATACAAATGCAAACTCTGAATGTTGATAAAACTGGTAAGTTAGAACACATTACTGATAAAAACTCAGACAATAAAAGAAAATCTGATGTGGACACCACATGAATTCCTTCTACGGCCTATTAAATTCTTCACACTTTTTCCTCAAGTTCATTTAAGCTCATTTTCTCAAATTATTCTAACTTATTAACCGATTGCTCAAGGCAAGTTGAAAACGCTATTGAATCCATTTTACATTCCACTTTGGAATAAAACGCTCTTTATTCTGTGCGTACATACAGATGTCACGCAAAAAATAGTCAAAAGTGATTCGACAAAGGTCAAAATTGATATTTTCGTTGAAATCTGATAATCGCCACTTTTCGCGATTACAATAGTTTCGTACAAGAAAGTAAAAAAGAATACACATTACAGCAAGTCGCAGAATAAACGCGTCCGGCAAGCGAAATCTTATTGCACGAGAAGTCTTTGGTAGATAAACAGAAAGGATTTTTCATAAGGAATTGTGTTAAGGTTGCGATATTTAAAAATTTGAAAAAGAAGGATTGTATTTTTATGTAAAAAGTTCAAATATGTTAAAGATGAAGAGTTATGTTTGTTTTTCAATTATTAACCTTTATGTAAGGAATGAGTTAGATTTTTGCATTTAACTTCAGTTGTATAAGTAAAACAAATACTTCCTATTCTGTAGACCCACGTCCGCTGATCATTTTAACGGTCGAACACCTATTTCTCAACCATTAGTTACTAATGGCTGAAACAATTTCTATTTTCTACATTCATCATAAAGTTTCACCACCTACACTTGCCTAGGTTGCAGGCAATGCAGGTTGCGATTAAACCCGCAGACAGGAGGGAAAGGACAACACATATGCAGTGCAATCTTACGCGGGAATCAAATCCGCAACTTACATTATAGGCTAGCAACCAGTCTCTGTTAACCATTATACAGTCCAAGAACCCCTTACGTTCTCTAATGCCCCATTATGTTAACAATCATTTGGTACAAAGTCGAAATAATTGAAAAATCACACAAGCAATGCATAATTTTGCCGCCATTGTCATTCTTAAAGAAAAAAAAATGCAAATGAAAAAATTTACTTTCTTTCCCGTTTTATGCCATTGAAATGTGAAAATCTTAGTCGAAAGAGAGTGCTAGCCTTTAAAAACAATACAAATGATTAATTCGTTTGCATTTAGAAAGTCTATATGGGCTTGAAAGATTTCCCGGTAATGGATTGTTAAGACCGGAATTTTTTGGACGCAAACAAATTATACAGTTCTTTTCTATCCAAAGGTATTTACAGCATCCCACACGCACGCACACATAATGGAGTTAATTTTAAAAAAAATCTCAGACGCACATTTGTCTAAATTAAGCTACACTCAGAAAGCCTGAAATAAATGTCTTTAGGGAAACAAATGCTAATGGTGGTTTAAAATTGCTACGTTTATGTGATTTTGAAGCAGTTCAATGATTTAAATGGTGTCTCAGTTAAACAAATTATAGCAGTCTGTAAAGCCCTTTGCATTCGAAGCGACCCTAATTTATTAATTTTATTGAACAAGTAAATGCTTCTTTCAAGATATTTTTGTGTTAGAAATAACTTCCTAAAAGTTGTTACTTAAATAAATGTCATGGACGAGAACGGTAAAAAATTAAACAAAAATGTTTCTTATAAATCAGTGGAAAACTGAGTTGTGAATTAAAAAAACACGCTTTCAAAATAAAGAACGTTGATAAAAGTTCAAGATAAGCAAAAGCAAGGAATAAAGATGCCAGTTCATTTCACGCACACAATTTGAGGACATTAAACGCTATTATCTAAATCAGTATTTTAAAGACTATTCTAATGGCAACTTATGATACAGAAAATTATAATAAGCTATAGTGTTATGGGAAATGTTCTCTAAACTTCCAAGTAATTTTCAAATGTTTCATTTTAGAAAAAAAGCGTTGAAATTGTCAAATTCATCACCCTTTAAATGTGATGTTAAATAAGCGAAAGGTTTGAACTTTTACAATGATAGGGGAATAAAATCTTATATAACTTTCTATTTCATATGGGCAAACATTGTTAATAGGTCGCAATTAAATTAAATGTGTTGTGTTTACATCTTGCTCATTTTACGAATGATCAGTAAAAATATTTCGTGCGTATCGTTCTGTTCTGTTTTGTGCATTTATAAATAAATGTACTAAGACATGCACATCTTATGATCAGAAAAGTTTTATCACAGTCGAAAACAACAGTCGAAACGAGCTGATGTTGGAAGTACTGAGTAACACTTAATAAATCTTTGTAAAGAACACTTTTTGGGTCCTGTTTTCTGTAATAGAAAAGATCAGAAATTGGTTAGCTTTTTAAAAGGCATTTCTGATATTACATTGCATTCCTAATTTAAGAGACCTACATGGAATGAGATGTACGATCACTGGTTGTAGGTTTTCTCAGCACAGTTTGGTAGACTAGGTTGTTATGTCATAAATAATAAATTCATTATAACCATATATAATAAATTCACTCGGTCTGTACCTAATCCGAGAACATTAATTCTCTAATGCCATGCACACCTTCATATTATACCGACAGCTTGATTTTTCAAGAAGGCTTAGAGGAAAATACTGATCTTCTAAATTAGAACATTTTTAAAGAAAAAAATTACCCTATATAGTGATTGTGATAATACCGGAAATGGGTCAATGGCCTGCAGTCTCGCTATAGATTGAATAAAACACGTATTGTCAGCGTGGAATGTTTTGCCCCAAGACATTGTTCGAAAATTTTAAAATAATGGTTACTTCAAATGCTGTAGATGAGACATGATGATTTAATGGAGTGGCTATCATGCTAACAAAACAGACAGTGAAACTGATATTTTATCGGAAAATAGTGATAGAAACTCAAAAACTGCTGTTACACATTAGAAAAACTGTCCATGTGCTTTGGTGATGCCTAAACAGTAAAATATGTTTTAGATAATGTGCTTAAGATTAACTTGTTAAAAATATGCTGTTAAATTCCTAAGCTAATAGCCCATTTTGAAGAAAAGCAGCTCAAAGTTATGCAAATATTTATGCAGGAATTTTTAAATTTTATGTGAGAAGCATTACTGGCTTTTTCATGCTTTTAATTTTTCCTATGTTTTCTGCTTTAAGGTTTATTACGAGCTTCATGGTAAGCACTGAAAACGTCGTTAATCATGCTTTTGTTATTATCTTAGTACCACTTAGATAAGAGATCAATCTTACCTGAGAGGGCGTTCCCCCTCTATTTTGCTTAGCGCCAGCGCTTTCCGTCTCGCTCCTTACCGCTGCATTATTAAAGTCTGTACAACTGACGAAATTGAAGAGTTTATAGTACATAAGAAATGCATTAAATGGGAGAAGGGATAATTTCACTAAAAAAGGCAATTGTTAATTTTCTAGTAGCTCTCTTCTTGAAGGAGAGAAGTTTTTTTCGAACCGAAATTCATACTCGTAGGAGATCTAGAAGTTAGGAAGGAGCAGATTTTGAGGTCCCAGATGCGAGAGGTTTAATAAATTTATGAATTCTATCCCTTATTATTTTTGTATATGTGTTACTGTGCAAACTACGTTTTCATAGTAATAAGTGATTTTTCGTTGTCGCTGAATTTAAAACAGAGGAGTTAAACAAATAATTGTACAGACGAGTAACAATAATTAAACATGCACTGCCAAAAAATAACCTACATTTACCTGGATAAAAATAATTAGTTTTTGATATTTGCAGAAAAAGGAAGAATTATACACAATTTAGTAATCACTGGTCCATACGTTTCCAAATCAATAAAACTCTTCCTTTCTATTTCTGTAATGGTAAAAACAAACTTCAAATATCACTAAACATAACGAAGATTAGTTAAAATTCATTGACTGGGCTCCTACAATTTCGAAGCAAGAACCACTCGAGCCAAGATTAATTTCCAAATGGCTAGTAGTCATAAGACAGCAATAAATAATTACTTAAAACATTTTGAGAAGTAAAACTTTTACAAAATAATCTATAATCATAATACCTATAGCATTTCCTTCGTATTCAAATATGAAATAGCTATAAATATATCTGGAACGAGGGGGATGATTGTTATTAGCGAGAAAGTTAAGGATAGTATAACTAAAAAGATTAATTGGTTAATTACCTTTAAAAGAACTTCAGAATTTCATCAGATATATACAACGTTTGTCCAGAATAATAAAAATACCTTAATATGAAAAAATGTATTCTAAATATGGCTCAAGAACAAATTTG
The DNA here is from genome assembly GCF_044657685.1 of Stegodyphus dumicola. NCBI lineage: Eukaryota > Metazoa > Arthropoda > Arachnida > Araneae > Eresidae > Stegodyphus > Stegodyphus dumicola. Next base: position 166,854,930 of record NC_140771.1, on the reverse strand, counting down.
AAATTCAAAACTGATTGCAATATTTTTGGAATATGGAGGCATACAGCCTTTTAATAGTGGTAATAGAAATTTGATATTATTTTTTATTAGAAATCGTTCCAACGTTCGACATGCGGGTAGAGAAAATCAAAATCTTATAATAATTACCAACACAGACCACAGTGGGTTACTAATATTTATGCCTGATGACTGTACAGGCGAGGATAAATGTACAACTTCATTTTGATATTCTTTAAATTATGACTGAATAATATGACTTCATGCAGAGGGACTTATCATCTTGAAACCTGCAATTACCCTCAAGAAACAGTGCATGCATCGGAAACAGTGTCTTTAAAGGATTTAATCTCTTAAAAGTGTAAAGTCGTAACGATGCTTATTCTTTCTGATAAAAGGGTTCACTTTTCATTTTATGTTTCTAAATGGATTTCTGTAGATGCATGTTAAGCTTAATAGTAATTTTTTTATTTTCACGTTTTCTTTTTAATGTAATAATCCTCTTCAACATCCTTTTAAATGAGTTCAGAACACAATACCTTTCGACAACTCCAATAATTTTATAACTGAGCTTGCATAGGCAACAATGAGCAAATACATTGAGGAAAAAAAAAGGGGACAGTTCGATATCTCCCGTTGTACTGGGCCAATTGACGAAATTCAAATTGTACTTTTCATGTCTCGAAAGCGCGACTTAGGATATATATTAGATTTATATATAGAATAATTCTAACATACGTATTTCGACTCAAAATCGGACTTTTTTCGAAATGACATGCCAATATTTTCCATATTTCAATTCTACGACTCAAATTATGTCTAAATATTTGCGAAATTGGTGCGAACTTTAAGGAGAAATTCAAAAATTTATCTTGGCTTATATTTCTCAGATTTTGCCAAGAATAATTTACTTGGCGAACTTCTTATTTTATAGCAATCTATTTTTCTTTTCTTTTTTTCACTGTAGACGAGCGGTAAAAAAGTTATCGTTTGTTCTTTCAAATAACATTAAACAAAGTGCGTAAATCCCATTTTCGTTATTATCGCTTTTGATATATACGCCAAATTTCAAAATGCGCCAAAATGTAAATTCATGTGTATCTTAGTAAATTTTGAATAAAAACCTCTCATGTTTTGGAGGTATGCTTAGAAATACATCTACTTTAAGATGATGATAAAATTTTTATAGGTTATAATTCAAGTCTTTTTTCCGAAAAATTTATAAAAATTATGTAAAAATACAAATTTAAAAAAATAAATCATAAAAAAATGCGCGAATTATACTTGGATTAAGCCTAAATTTCGAATTCTGAAAGAAGGAATCAAGTAAGTTTAGTAAAAAAAAATATATATATTTATTAATATATATCAAAATTAATTATTAAAATATATTAAAATTATTATTATATATTAAAATATATTATATTTATTAATATATATCAAATTCAATTAGCATTGAGGAGCTAAAATTTGAAGAGCTAATTTTTCAAAAACTACTCGCGAGATTTTTACAAAACTTGGCAGTTATGCATAATTTGAATCGTAGATTCGAAATATGGGAAAAACGTGGCATGTCATTTCAGAAAAAGTCAGATATTGTGTCATACCTATATTAGAACAACGAAAGCTACGCTTTCGAGACATGAAAAACGCAAGAAGTATTTCGTCATTCGGCCCAGTACAACGAGAGATATAGAACTGTCCCCCTCTTTATTTTTTGCGAAGTGTACTATTAATGTGTTCCCTACCCTCTCAATCAAATCATTCATTTTTCTTTTTAACGGAAAAAGTTTTACAAACCACAACTGAAATTTGCAGTTTTGCAGGCCCTTGAGAATGCATGAAAATAATCACACAAAGGTGATATCTCTCTTTACATGCAAACAAAACTAATTGAGCATACGTTTTGTGTATTTTGAACAAACCTTATATATATTTACTTCATTTACTAACTTATTTAACAACCAGCCCTTATTTATTAAGATTTTCGTATGCTGTTAAAAACGTAATTGCCTCAGCTATTGATTTAATGTAAAATTTAAAACACCGGCCACCTTAGTAAGATTAACTTGCAAGTCTGATGATTTGGGAATAATTAATTTTATTTTCACATCAGCAGTTCACCGCAGGAATGTAAATCCTTTCCCCATCTTATGCAATCAAAATACTTTTGATTAATTATCCTCCTTAATGACCTTAGTTTATTAATAGTTGAAGATGAAAAATATAGGTATTTAAAGAAAGAAAGTCATAACAGCCACTGGACATGGAAGTTTCTCTAAAGGTTTTGGAATATGGTTTTGTTATATGTTCTTACAATATTAGCGCAATAGTGCATCCGTTTGTTATGATTAAAGGAAGCGGTTCTCAGTTATTACATTAATGAAATATTTTTTCTGTGATCAATTATACATAATTTAAGAATTTCTTCATTCATTGTGTGGGAAATTCAGAATTAGGCGAATAAACAAACTCAAACAGATGTAGATGAGAATAAAACCCTATGAAGTTTCCATGGAGGTAGGAAGTAAGATGGAGTCGCCCTAAACAAGTTTCTCCCGTACCCTGCTCTGAAGCACCGGCGATCCGTACGTGGTGACCAAAACATTGGGTCATTTACCATTGAGTTCTATGGAATTTGACGCGTTCGGATGTAAATATTTTGTAATTACGTCGTAAATATACATATAAATGTATATATTTTCTTTTTCTACAACACTTCAGAGTCCTAAGTATGTGAAAACAACATATTTTTAAACAACATTTCATTCTGAACGGAATTAAATGCTATACTTTTCACAGGACAGTTTTCTCAGAATGGTTTAATTTGAATGAAATATTTTCACAAGTTTTCGTTAATTACATTAGAAAAAAAATTAAGGTAATTCGATTTTATTCGGTTAAGGTACAAAAATTAAGATCAAAGTTTATTGTATTATTAATATTAACATTATGCATTATTTCTTTTCTATTTATAGAGCTTCTTCCTAAAATACTTTCTTAAATATGACATGATTTTTTGGCTTCCGAGGCATCTTTTAAATAGAAAAATATAAGTCAATTTATAATTAATGCTCTATTCGGTTCATTTTAAATTAGAGAATTATTAGGAATTAGCGAAATACTTTAAATAGTACTTGACTTTCTCTGAACATTTCTGAAAGGGAATAAAATAAGTTTTCTTGTTAGTATTATTTAAAACTTGTAGCTGAGTTATTATAAAATTTAAGGGGAATAATTCTTTTAATTATACTTATCAGATTTTTTTTACCCTTAATTTCAACAATACATATTCCAAAACTCTTTATTACTTTCTTAAGTGCGCATCTCATAGCATTTGCTTTACAATACCTTTTAACAGATTTCTTCCAATACGAACAATTCTTGCTTAAATAGTTTTATAACGTATTTGTCAACAGGATTTCAATTTATGTTTACAATTCAATATGAAGGTTATTATATATTTAGATAACATTTATAATCATTATAAATTAGATACTTTTAATAATTAGATTTCTTCACAGTACTTGTTTTTAAGTGAATAAATTCTTCATTTCAAATACATTTATAAATAATTTAATCAATATTTAAGTATTTTGTCAAAGGCAGATACATGCCTTTTGCAAGCACATGCATAAATACTCATACATATTTCCTATTTTTCATTTCCGGCATGTGCAAATCTTTAATTTCTGGTCATTCACTATATTTTTTCGTGTAAAGTAATTTACACTAATTTAGCATACACCCGAAGGCTTTACATAAAAAATATATACGAATATAATTTGAATGAAAATTATAAGTATTATTTTTAATACCCGCTCAAAGGTCAGTTTTTCTTCAAAATTCCTCCACGATGGCACATGGTACTTCCGCCAAATTCGCAAATGTATCCCTCTTCTGTTCCGCACATTTGTGTAAAACTGTACATAATTTTACACAACTGTGTGGTTCCAAATCAAGGGAGAGCTAACTTGTTGGCATATCTGTGTGTATGTTTATTAATTTTGACGAGGGTTGCAGCATTTGATGGTAATTTTACTTTTAATTAACCCAAATAAGTAAAACGTGATTAAACGCCCAAAGTGATTATTTTTCAGATATATAAAATTAAAACGATGGGTTTAAAATGAGCAGCAGTAAAGCCTCTCCTCTAAAAAAATTTAAAAAGTACATGTTACAATAATATATGGATGTGAAAAAAATTTGTTTTATTTAAAACATTTTGACGTTTGGAAAATAAAATAAAAGTAGCGAATACTCTATCAAGGGTATCGAAAGACGTATACAATTTTAAATGTACCGTAAGGTATTTTTCATTCTTTAAGCATAACATTTTTCTTAAAATCTATATTTTTGTAGTGCAACAGCTTTGAATTTTATAAAACAAATTCATAATCAAAATCGCTGTTGAAAAATAACGAAAAATATCGAAAAATAACCAAGATGTGATTTTTGCGTAAATGTCACTAAACTATACAAATTGCTATTATCCATCACACTATGAATGTTTCTTTCATGCGAAAGTTCCCTTTTTCGATTTCCATGGAACTGTCGTGTGTCGAAATACTATGAGAATCTTGTCAAGCGAGCTTCTGAATGTAAACAAAGAACACCCCATCTGGTGACCCAAGCTTCAAAGCAGTGCTTCACTTTTAGCGCGGGTTGGCCCCTTCTCCCTTTCCTACTTCCATGGGATTTTCAAAGGGGATTGATATAGATCTTTTTTTCTTTAGAAGGAAATGAAAAATACTTAATAATGAATAGTAATCCAAAAATTTCCTCTAAACCGAATGTTTTATTAAAATTATGCGGAAAAGTAATGTTCCCTTTTTTAGCTATTTTAATATTGACATGTATAATTCCATATAAGAGAATAATGTTTTAATATTTGAAGTTTATAATATTGTAAGCTTCAAAATTTAGGATGGTCGAGTTTGATTTACTGAGCATTCATACAAAATGAACATAAAGACGTTTATTTAAGCTTGATTTAAGATGCCATTAAACGTTGATTTACGATGACATAAAAATGTTGCTTAAATAATTTGATCAATGTGATGTCCATGGCTAAGTTAATTCAAACATTTTGTTTTCGTTTGTGTTCAAAATTGCTAGGCATATCTCCAATTGCACAGGACAGTAGTATTAAAAATTGCGTTCACATCATAGCAAGAAGGCAACTAGTGCGTATAAAACTTCAAAAACGAATATTACAGATGTTCAACATACGTTCGAATGAAACTCGGGTGTTGATCCACCTACATGCAAATGCATAATGAATTCGCACAAAACATTTAATGAGAGAAGGAACATTTGTGGCTGATCTTCCGTCTCAAAAGAAGATATGGATAGAAGGACATAAACCTTTGCATGTAGCCTGGAGACATTAAAACGTAAAATTGGCAAAAATATGCAGATGCCTTCAATAGCTATAAACAAGAACTTACTCAAGCATTTTTAATTTCAGCCATACCAGCTGCAAATGGCGCAGAAGCTGTGCTCACAAGATACGGTAAAGTTGAAGTGAGTTTTGCGAAACTATCCTGATATTAAAAGAGGATAATGGAACCCTACTCACGAAAATCATTTCAGTGATGAGGCTACCTTCATCTTAAGTATAAAGATAAATAAGCATAATATGATAATATATTGAACCGAGAATCCGAGTATTACTTTAAATATGGAATTGACTTACCAAAAGTTAATGTGTTTACTGCTGTTTGAAGAGCATAAATTGTCCTACCTTCTTTCAGGAACAAAGAATTACAGGTGAAAGCTGCTGGATATTACTGTGTGATTGGCTGAATATTCAAAATGGGAAGTGACTGCATCATATCACATTGTACGACAAAATGGAGAACTGCCACTGCATCATATCATACACATGCTTCTAATCGAAAACTACCAAACCAATAGACTGGCCATGTAGACCTTGCAGGGCTCAATCACCTTTTTTTTTTTTAACACAGGAAGCAAGAAGTATAAAATATACCTATATCTTAATTTAGAAGTAAAGCAAAAAAAAAAAAAAAAAAAATAGAGTTATATTTTAAAATTTGCAAATATAACGCTTTTTTTTGTTGCTTGACTTCTAAATTACTTAATATTTGTTCGCGTGTGATTTTAAACCTAAATTATAAGTATATCTTTTGGTAATTAAACGTAATATATGTTATATATGTACAGTTAAGTAATATATTTGAGAACTCTTCTTTATCAAATTTAGTTCTATCTTCTTTTTTTCATAGATTTTGAAACAGTTATTTAGAAGCCCATAAAGTGTAGTTCATGTTTTCGCCTGTTACGTAATTAGTGGAGGCTTTCCTAATCTCTGCCTTCAAGCATTATTTCACAGACTCTGAAAGAGCAATTTTGTCTTAAATGGTCTTTTGCAGAATCTTGCAAGATAATTGGATCGTTACTTTACGCTACAAAGAATTATCGCATTCCATGTGGAAGCTATTGGTGGTGTAAATGATAGCAGGCCTTACGTATTACTAGTAACACTTTTGGTTCTAATTCAACCATTGTTTACAATACAGTATGAAATATGTTTATATTTCTATTTCAGAAATTTTATTGCAACATAATACTTAAAATAGCCGTAGCAAAGCCTTGGACTGAATCCCTGCCACTAACATAGCTGATTTTTTATGTTTCCTACTCCCCAAAAATTAATAGCCTCTAAAACATTACACTATATTACACTAGGTAACGTTGGCATGCATTGATCAACCATGTGTGTTGGGATGTGCCTGCCATCTGTAATACTGTTATTTGTCATTTGTTTTCCACGCGACTTCAAAAACAATTAGCCAAATCGCTGTTCTTTTAAAACAGATAAAATCTAATTTATATTTGAGATTTAGGAAACTATTTAATTATTTAGGAACTGGAAGATTTAAGAATAAGTGTACTGTTTATAAATTTGTAGGGTTTATATTTATTTTAACTAACATTTATTTTAAGTTTAAACTATCTTTCCTGTCAAGCCTTACTTTCCCCTGGAACTGCCAATGTCAGAATATGTAAATTTGAGTAGAACGCGCAAGGATTCAAATTATCAGCGGAAGTATTATGATTTAAATAGAAGGAAACAAGTTCGGTGAGAGAGTTATTCTTACTTAGCGAGCGCGGAGGTAGTTATCGAGAATTGAAGAACCCCGCGTTGCGGCCTATGTGCTTGGCGGGAAGTAGTTGCAATTGTTCCAGTGAGCTTCAAGTCTGCTGAATTAGCTGCGGTATTTGTAAAACGCGGTGAGTTAGTTATTTTAGAGAGCCTCGTAGTTAGAATATTGTCTTTACTTTCTTTTCAGGTTCTTATTTTTATTTGACTGCCTAGTGGGCACAGTCTGTAAGCGTCAAGAGGACGCCATTGTAATTTATTTCGTTGAATAAAAAGGGACTTAAACCCTTTATAAGACTCTGTGGTTTATACAAGCTTTCACAGTCACCTCTTGGTTGCGTGCTAGTTAGAGGCGCGCAACGTTATAAATTTAAATCTTTATTTTAGTTTTTTGGAGGAAAATTTTAAAATACATTTAATTTATCCTGTAAAGAGTTATGCGTATGTAATTTACAACATGTATAGCAATTTTTGTGGCAAATTGACGAGTAATTATAGTTAATAGAGTCTATTTCAAACGTTATGTATTATGTATGGAAGTTGTCAAATCAGTAAATAACCGTTTGTTATTTTCGATGTGGAGAAGTGAGAGACGAAATGTTGAAGTTTTTAAGAGCTAAAAAAGAAAGTAAAAAAGGACTTTAACTCAATGTCAAAGTCATTCAATTTTTTTTTCAAATGATCCAAACACAAAAAAGGAAGCTTAGGCTGCTTGACTGAGTATCCAGATCTTCGACTTTGAAATGCTGAGTTATGCCCTTTATTTTCTCACTAAAAGCTGGGAAAAATTTCTCATTCAAATTTGATATACACAGCATATATAAGATAGCGAATTTATTCTTGAAAATGAGGATAAGTTGAAGCTCAGAGTTATTAGTTGAGCTAGCGTTTGTGATAATGCAGGACATTATACGGGATCAACTGATAAACTACAAATATGAATATTGCGATGGCATGAGAGCTAGCCACGGCACCATAGAAAATGTAGAATAGTAGAAATGAAAATTCCATTTCATAATCAGTCAAAATTGAGCTTTGGATTGCAGAACAACTTATTACTATTTTTCGTAATTATTTCAAAGCGAAATATATGACACGAAAGTAGTGCAACTGTCTTTTTTCGCCAGTACCTTTTAGGGAAAAGGTTCACAATTTATTCAGATCAAGCGTCGCTGTCCCACGTACTAAAATTGAAGAATCCCACTTCCCGGATAGCTAGGTGGATTATGCGCTTGTCCTAATTCGACTATACAATAATACATAAACCAGGGAAATTGAACGTAACAGCTGATTTCTTGTCTAGAGCAGTAAATGTAACGCATCTTGTTCAAAATTCTGTCAGTCCAGACTTATTACAGACGTTCAAAGAAGAGCAGGGTTCAGATATGCAGTGTAAGCAGATTATTTCAGATATGAAAAAAAATTGACTACTTGTCCTCGTTTTTTGAAATTTTTTATGCGTAATGGCATTTTATATTGTGATTATGCTAAGCAACGTACCCGTTGGCAAAAACTGCACAGGTTGGTTGTTCCACGATCTTTAGTTTCACGTATTCTGCAAGAGCACCACGATTCGCCGGTGGCGGCGCATTCCGGGTTCCATCGCACACTGCAACGTATTCAAAAATCCTTTTATTGGAAAGGCATGCATAGGGACATTCATAATTATATAAAATCTTGTCATTCCTGTATCGGAAGGAGGGGTCACCGGCCTTCTCACAAGGCTCCTCTTCTGAGACTGCCTGTGGCTTCTCGTCCGATAGAAAGAATAGCCATGGTCATTGTTGGTCCCTTACCCATTACTTTACACGGAAATAAATACATCTTAGTTATCACTGATTATTTTACGAGGTGTCCCGAGGCTTATCCTTTGAAAGACTTTACTTCTGAATCTATCATTGAAAAACTGGAACTTTTTATTTCGGCTCATGGTGTGCCTTTACACGTAGTTACTGACAGGGGCTCGAATTTTATTTCACATGCAATAAAAGAAGTATATCAGAAATTAGGCACCACTAAGCACACCACCACCAGTTACCACCCGCAGTCTGACGGAGTCGTTGAACGCTTAAATGCTACTCTAATAAATTCTCTCAGCCACCTTGTGAGTGAGAAGCAGGAAGATTGGGACAGACATATGCCTTTCGCACTTTTAGCGCACAGAACTGGACGGCGTAGCGCATTACTGGACTGCCCAGCATTTTTTCTTTATGGAAGAGATTTAAATTTACCTATTGATTTGTTGACACAAACAGACTTTAAGACTTATCGTGACACAAACACTTATTCAAGGGATTTAATTTTAAGACTCCGCAGGGTTTTCTCTTTAGTAAATAAAATCTTAACGGAGGCGACTGAAAGACAGGAAAAGATTAGAGACAAGGTTGTTTTTTCGAAAAATATTAAAGTAGGGGATATGGTGTATCTTTTTACTCCTGTGTTGCGGCCTGGATTGACTAAGAAATTTGCGAAGTTTAATAAGGGTCCATATAGAGTGGTCGAACAGGTCACCAAAGTGAATTTTAAAATTGAGTCAGTTACGAGCCCACAGAAGTCGCAGGTAGTACATGTGGATAGATTGACAAAGGTACCTGAACGTATAAACTTTCCTTCATTGCAGGCGTGCAACTCTGATGCTCCAGAGAGAATTCATAATCAATGTGCTGATATTCCTTATTATATATTTCGTAGGGATTCGCAGGGTTTTGTTGCTTATTAATGTAGGGCTTTGCAAACATTTTTTTGGGGCTCAGTAAATCAGAATTTAGCGAAATATATATATATATATATATTGTATATAGTTTGATTTTTTCAGTTTGGCCAAACGTTATTTTGTATATGCATTAGGTTGTATTAGTATTATTTTTGTGTGTCTTGGATAAAGTTCTAATTGGTATTTGCACAGCGTATTCGTTATGTTAATTTTCGGAATTCATTTTGGTTGGATGGAATTTCTGGACAATCACGTTTTCCTTCTTTCTGATTTTTGTGTGGGGTATTTTTGGCTGGTTCCGAGGTTCCTTGTGTTGTAACTTTCTTTTCTTTTCTAATGCTTGGCCCTGATCAGGCCGCTTCTGTTCTTAGACGTGATTGTTTGGGATTCATTCTTGGAAGTTATTCAATTTCGTAGTACTTAGGGGGGTCTTTACTCTTTGTTTGAATACGTTCATGTGACATATTTTATTTGGAATTGTTTGAATTATTAGTGTGTTTATTTTCTCAGGAATTTATTTTATGTATCCGCGGCGCGTTAATTATCTTATTTTTATTTATTTCATTTTTTTGGTGTGAACAATTGGATTAGATTATTTCTTTCTTCGGGTGTGAGTATCCGAACAAATTCAGTGGCTTATCTATCGTCAGGGAAAAATGGACAGGTAAAGTCTTCAACTTTGAAAGAGGGATTGTTCTTCCTTGGTCAAAGGTGAGACGTAGGGGAGTGAAATCTGGTTTTTCATTTTAGGTCAAGTTTCTTGGCTTGTATTCTACTAAACTGTCAGTCAGCTGTTTGTGTTTCGAGCATTGTGATCTTCTACTAAAGGGTATTGTGGTGCTGAGTTCTTACATTACAGGGTTGTTGCTTTCACTTTCTCGGGTTGAAGGCTGCAGGGGGAAGTTGTTAACACAATGATATATCTACAGGGTTTTCCCTCGCTTGCATTGACAACTCCGTACTCATTTAATGTACTCCATGATTGTGCTTAGCAGAAATTGTCACAATAGTAGAATGTGTTCGACCTCAGGTGAAATTGTTTACATTAATAGACTGAAAAAAAAGAGAATGAATAGATAAATAAACGTTCAGAAATGTGGCCACACAGAGATTGAAACACTAGTGTGATGTAATGAACTGAAAAAAAAAATTTCTTTTTGTCAAAAAATTCTTGAATTCTTGATCTTAGACATATTTTGTTTGTGATTAACGCCTTATTTTTAATTTTTATTTTTGTACGTGTTCTGAATATTTCTAAGTTTAATTAATTGATTTTATTGATGATTTTGATTAATTCTTTTTGATGATCTTCCTTGAGTATTTTAATTAGTAATTGCTTTGATTAATCTTGTTGTTTTGCTTGCACATGTTGGATTGAGATTGAATGTGTCAGTAACGTCACTGTTACCAAGGAGTCGTGTGAAATATTGGTACATTATATTATCCTTTAGCCTTATTGCACAGTATGAGTCATGGTATTTCAAGAAGTGTCTGTCTTCTAAATTTTGGTAAACCAAAATTTAATTTCTTAGGGGAAAGGGATGTTGTGTAGAGAATTTGTCTGATCGCGTTATAAAAACTAGGTGAATGATTTTCTGATTTAAGGAAATCTTAATTTTATTTGATTCTGAATTATTTATTTTAATGCTTTAATTTTGGGGAAAAACAGATGCTTCTGAGAATATTATTTAGTTTAAAAGAATATTATTTATTTTTCTTTTACTTGCAATTTTGTACAAGCTTTGATTCATTGTGAAAGGAAGCAGGGAAAGGGAGGCAATTTTGCTAAGTCATGATTTCGCGCGCTATGTCCTTTAGAATGTTCTAGAAGAAATTTCATTGTGCAGTTGACCTTAGGACAGGAAGTACGTGACAAAAGAGTCAGAGGTTGCCACTTAACTTTCGATGTAAGTCATTCAGGTTTTGGCGATTGAGGGTCCGGTTGTTGGCTAAGTGAAGAAGGGCGCGCATGCGCGTTCACCCTTATTTTCCTCATTCAGGGGTTGAAACGCAAAATTTGCCCAAATTAAGGGGGCGATAATTGAAGCCATAGTGGGAGCCCACGTTTGTGAAGAAGAGGAAGAAAATTCGAGTTTGAATCACCTTTTTTTTTCGTGCGAGACTTACTGTATGGATGTTACTCTTGAAACTTGCTCTTGGGTTGAGCGTTAGAAACGATTAATTTACGAAGAGAGATGCTCCCCGACCGCGTTTTGACTAAGAGGCAAGAGACTTTACTCACTTACTCTTGGAATCACTTACTGGGTGGACTTACTTACTTTTGGGCTAAGATTGTAACTTCGAGCTTGCTCTTGGGATCAGCGAGAGACGGCGAGCTGTAATTGTTTAGAGAGACGTTTCCGGCCGGGAGCTGCAAACATGCTCCCCTTCTGCGTTCTGGTTAAAAGGCGAAATTGAACCCGGGCGAGTGACTTAAGACTTTCAAGAGCAGGCGGACAGCCGTGCTATGCAGCAGTGCTCCTGTTTCTGTTTTCCAGAGTGAAAATTGCTTCGTCGTTATGAAAACCAGTTACCTGCTGTGTGTGTTTCGCCAATAGTGTCAGGACAGAATGATGTCCTCTGAAACTTCCATTTGTAACCGTAAAATCAGCGCCGCCGACGTCAACGCTTATTAGGATACGAGTCCTCCACTTCAAGACGTCCATCCAAGATAAGTTTTATTTTTTTTTGTGTTTGAACTTTAAGTAAGATTTCAACAACTTCCTTGGAATGTAAAAACAACGTCGAATCTTAAATTAATTCTCAGGCTTTCAATTATTTCCCTTTCCCCTTCTAAATTATCGACACAAACCTTAAGGTTTTTATATGAATTAGGATGTAATAATTTAAGTTGTTTGTGTAATCTTCCGTAGAACAGATATGAATTTCAAATAATATGTTTTCCTTAACCTCTTAGAAACTATAGAACGGGTACCTGTTAAATTAAAAGAGTCATGTAATAGATTTGCAAATCATGAATTTAAATGTAACAAAAAGTAAATGACAAATTGAAGAATTCCCCTGTGTCTAAAATAAGTAAATTGAAAATGTAACACAAATAAGAAATTTGACTCTCTGATTAGGATAAGATTTAATTTTTATTGTGAGGAATTTGAATAAACTTATATTTAATCTGGAAACCTATTACTTATGTTTTCTTTATATCTGTTATGTGTTTTTCTTATATATATATTGATTTTACATGTTGTTTATTCGATCCTCTCACGGCGCGGTCCCGGATGCATTTTCACAACGCAATGCATTAAAAATTCACTTATACGATCACTAAAAGTTTGGTAATTAGCAAACTCTTAAGAGTTTAGTTTCTCAGTGATATTTAGTTAGTTGCGGTTTCACCTGTTGTCTCTGCATTAGCTTCCTCCCTAAGAGGAAGTTGTAAACACAGCATTGGTGCCCATGATTTTTCGGCAAAGTATAGAAACAAAACATAGGTTTCTCTCTCAGAAACAGAACATTGGTGCAGTAGCTATTTAACACTATAGCTATTAAACCTACCAAGCTGCGAGACTTTCTATATGATTACATCAACCAGAACTTTCTCTTTCGCAAACACTTAAAAATACTATTTACATTGCAGAAAAATTAATTGAACTTTTCATAAAGTACGCTTTGTATATACAGATTTCAGAGCAATAAAAATGCCATTTTCAAAGAGAACTTAATCTAAATTTATTTGAAAAATGTTGCAACCTAGTACAGCAAAGATCAGACGTGTGGTGTAATCTCCGTGGAGGGTTTTCTGCGAAAAATAGCTAAGTATAACCAGGATTATAGGACTGTACGCAGAAAGAGTCCTCTTTATAAACAAACTTTTTATGTGAGTTAGTCAGATCAGTGTTGTGGTCGCACGGATATGCGCTATCCTTTACACATTGTAACCTTGAAGTTATAAACTTAGCTGTATCTCTATCGTGCCTTCAGAGGCACGTTTGTAGTAAAGAGACAAGCAAATGAGAACGGATTTAGTTAGCTATTTTTTGGAATAGGTACAGAAAATGTTCAACGAGCAAATGTTCGACCATTGGATATAAGATTATAACTGGACGGCTATTATAAAACAAGTTAATATCAACTTGAGACGTAGGCTTAGTTATGTTATTTGAATTATTTGTATCGTGTTCTTGCAAACAAGGGGGGGGGGGAAGAATAAAGTGGAAAACACTGATTTCATAAAATTAATGATTTGTAGGATAATTTAATTTTACGAGCAGTTTTAATATCCTTATTCTCAAGTGACAGTGTCAAATGTGCAATTAATACAGATCATAGAACAACTTAATCTGAGACCAGATTCCAAAGACGATTTTGAGTAGTAATCAGGCTTTAAAAGGTTAGTAAAGCCAGATGCTATATGGATGTTCGGGGTCCGAACCTCAGAGAAGACATGGATGTTTGAAGTCGTCTATTTCTATCTTGCGGTTTCGTTTTAGTGAGAATTAGAGATCTGAAAAAGAATGCAGTCACATTCTGAAATTTGATGCATAGAAAATGGTTGAATTAATGTAACATTATTAACCATGAAAAGATGTCATTAGGTTACAAGTTGCTACACTGAAATACAGCAAAACATTTCTATTTTTCAAGTTCTGTGTGAAATTCCAAGATAAGAAATATATTATGAGTAAACAAATATAGAAATTTACATTACAAATTAAATTATTAATTAATTTAATAAAAATGAAAATTTTCATTAACTAACTTATTAGGTTGCTTTAAAAGATAATACAGATTCATGTATTTTAGGCAGTTTTTACTATCCTTTACAGCAGAATACCGGATTTCTCTTTCCAAACTAATTAAAGAAGGCTGAGCTCTAATCGCTTTATTTTTTTTCCATGACAGATAGAAAATTCCGCTAAAAATCAATTCTTTTTGGTACTTTTAAGCCAATTCCATTCGATTTCATTATTTAAATTCATTTAGAAAGTGCATTTCGTGGAATGAACTTCTGAAACTTTTTCCTGTATTTCAGTCAGAAGAAAAATTAAACATTTAATGCAATCAAAGATCGGACTTTATTGGATTTCAAAGTTAAGGAGTCCCGTAAAGTTCAAAGGGTCTCAGTACGTTTTAGCTTTTCAGACCATTTCTAACATGGAAACTTAAAACTGGCAGATGAAGTTTTGCCGTCAATGCAAGAATATATCTCAAAGATGAAAAACAAAACTTATTATTTAATAATAATTCTTCTTTAAGCATCTCAATGTCTGAACCAAATATAAAAGCTGAATTTTTCATTAACAATAAATATGTACAAAATAATTAGAGTACAAATAGCATATCAGGCTAATTTCATATTACCACTAATCTACTAGCTAACTTTTCATTATTTTCAAGCTAATCAATTAACATGTCTCTCAAATTTTAATCGCAGACTTAACTGGTGTCCTACTCTTTAAAAAATGAGTCAGTTTCCTCGGTCACCTATTCGGTTCAACTCGACAGTTTTTTTTTCTGCTGTTTTTTGCAGTTTTTAAGTATATGGTTATGAATCTGAAATATTTACTTTAAATCTTACCTTCTAAAATTATTTGCATTTTTGCCTTATTATGATTTTCGTATTACACTTCTACACTTAAGATTAGTAAAATGTAAACTAAAACTGGAAGTATTATGTTTGAGAAAACTCTACAGCTTCACCATTTATCGTTCTCAGGCAACTAAGAACGTACCTATTCTGCAAAATTAATGAAATTACAATGGAATAATTTATGCTGATTCGTGAAATCTTTGAATTTAATGACTGTGGAATATAGTGCATTTGCATGTGTTCCTATTACGCAAATGCTTTAATTTATGCTAGAAATTATAAGAAACTAGCAGAGACTTAAAAATTAGTTGAACTTTTATTTAAAAATGGAAACTTGAAGGATACTTCCATGTTATAAAAAAGAAATAATGAGTCATTTAATTTCGACGAGAAAGTGCTTAAGTTTATTGCTCTCGAATTTTTACTTAAAGTAACTTTAATAATCCTATGCTTAATATAAACTCTAAAATAAAAAAAAATAACACACATCATTTTAAAAATTGGGCTATTAAATGTTAATATGCAAAATATATTTCATAGTATAATTTAGGTTTATTTTTTATTTATATGCAATGTTAAGCATTCATTTTATTGAGAGTAAACAATTTCGCCGTATTTAAGAGAAAGAACTACTTTTTCAGCAGTGACACATTCCAAAGTTCTTAAATATGTCTCGTTAAGAATGCTAATTAAACCCTCATCATGAAAAAATTTTAAATAACGAGAATAATGCATCGCGTAAATCCAGGACAAAAAAAAATCTAACATATTGAATATAAAAAGACACGCGAAAATTTCCGTTAGTTTTTTTTTTTTTTTTTTTTTTTATCTAGCTAGAAACTGCTGAACATTTTTTAAATAAACTTTCCGTTTCTTAAATAAATTTGATAAAAGAGATAAGTGTATGGCTTTGTCAAATGAAAAGATGGTGATGGCATTAAAATTTATAAATTTATCCTCATGAAGATATAGATTAGGCTTTGATTTACAGCTATAGCTTTGATCGTTTTGGATGTTACTAGTTCGTCAGATTACGCAGCGAAGGAAATCCCGTGCAACAGTTGCGATGTGCAGTACTGGTTTATTTCGACACATGTGTTTGACAGTGCACTGCCTGCAAAAATTTTATTTTCATTGATATGATTTTTTATCACTTCCTGAACACATTTCAGCATTATCAATTGCAGTATCTGTAGTAAAATTACCTACTAAAGTTGTAACGATCTGAACTCTCATCTGTATAGAAAATTAACTATTCCAGTGAAAATGCGGTGCTTAATTTAGGAATGTTACATATCCATGTATTTGTAATGAATAAATTCAGCTTAGGATTTATCTGTACAATTTGCAATTGTAGTCTTAATTTTCTGAAACATTTTCAATGTAAAAAAAGAAAAACATATTTCTTATTATAGTAACCGAAGGTAAAGAAAATGTAAAAAAATTCTAAACGCATGCATCCTATTTCGCATATACTGTGCTAATGGCCGTTATTGAAAGTCTTTCTTACTTTTCCTAATTAATTCCCGTGAGTTAATTAGGAAAAGAAAGGCGATTAGGATTTTGTAAGTTAAAAATCTTTATCCTTTATAATAAACCTTTATCACCTGTATTTATTCCACTGTAGTTCGTTCTACTTTATTTTCTATTTATCAAACAGAATTCGCATTATTTTGTTGAGGTTCTGCTAAAAATGTTGGCTTTTTAATTCACAATATCACCGTTCAGAATGAATGCATTTTTCCTTTAAAAAAGATGGCGAAAACCTTTATACAGCATCTATTTCCACATCGCTGTTATTAGCTACTTTAGTTACAGATGCAAAGTGTATATGTTTGCTTGTTTTACACTTCCAGTTCGAATTTTGAATATTATTCATTTTCCATTTCTCGAACATTTTCCGGAAAATTTATGTGTAATAAAAATATAATGTATTTCGATATAATTATATTGCAAGTAGCTGTTTAAACAGTTAAACATTCCTTTTGTTATCATTTGCTACATTCTAATGTCATTATTTATTTATTTGAATAAAAATAGTTATTATTTTAAATAATTCTTCAAGAAAAAAGGAATTCAAATAATAAAAATTTGATACTTGTTTAATGTTATATTTTAAAGTGATATAATTTATACATATATGCAACGCAAAGATCATAATGAATTTTTGCCTTGCTTACTATACAGGAAATCATGTATCAGTGCACTCCAGATGAATCAGCATTCTTTTAATAATAAGCGATCATTTAGGTTTTTTTTTTTTTTTTTTTTTTTTTTTTTTTTTAGAATGGAGAGCTGGACTCATGAGCAGCGTGCCCTTGCTATTAAAATTTATCTCAAGAAAAAGATTCTGCTGTGGTTTCTTGAATAAAAATTCTATGATTTCAGCATTTTAAAGCAAGAAATGTTCCAAACGAATAGTGCCTCGATATTGGAACTGGAATACTGTATCAGAGTTATTGGCAGCAGTAGCGAAGATAGAGTGTACTTGGATACCTGATTTCCCATCAGAAGGTACACTGAATATTAATTCGCAGAGTTTTAAAATCTGTTTAAGTCTTTTAATGTTAAATCCTTTTTCATAAAATCTTGAAAGACATACTTGTTTTCTTCTAATCATTTTCCATATGTGGGTAGATCAACTTTCTTAAAAGTAAGCAACTGTATGGCGTAAATTTTTATTATTACTTTTGACTTAAGAAATTTAACAATATATTATTTTGAAATACAGAATTCTGTTATCATAATAAAATTTGTATGGTAAAACAAACCTTATTTTTTGCTCTCCAAAATGAATTTTAATTTAGCACAAACTGCAGGCATATCTGACCTAATTCTTTTAACTATACCTGATCCTTGAGATTGAGCATTCTCATGAACAAATTTCATGTAATAGAGACATAATTACTTTGATTTTATTACACATTATAATACATAAAAGAAAATTTTACATGAAATGAAATATATAATAATGTAGATTTATATCTATGTAGTAGGTATAAAATGTAAATATGGGATTGAATAAAATGTAAATGAACATAATTGAAGAAATGTTAATGGAATGCGTGTAACAAATAAAGAAAAATGTTTTACGTGTAGGCATGTAGAGCAAAAAGGTGATTTTCTAAAATAACATATCAAAGATATGGCGAATTTATATTAACAATGATGCAAATGAAAGCAATGAAAATGATCTGTTAGCAACTGTCGTCTTCATTTTGAAAAGTTTCACACATTATTCATATTAGGGCTATTGTATGCTTCTCAATTTTTTATTTTAAGGAATAAAACATTTTTAATTTAAAGTATTAATATTTTTAATTTAAAGTATTAATATTTTTAATTTTAGATTTATTGATAAATTTGTATATATAATTCTTATTCAGATTTATAAGTTTGAATTTTAAGCAACAGCATGCTTACTGAACTATTTTCGAATTATAAGAAACAAAAGTTATGAAATGAAAGCAATGAAAAATGATCTGTTAGCAACTGTCGTCTTCATTTTGAAAAGTTTCACACATTATTCATATTAGGGCTATTGTATGCTTCTCAATTTTTTATTTTAAGGAATAAAACATTTTTAATTTAAAGTATTAATATTTTTAATTTTAGATTTATTGATAAATTTGTATATATAATTCTTATTCAGATTTATAAGTTTGAATTTTAAGCAACAGCATGCTTACTGAACTATTTTCGAATTATAAGAAACAAAAGTTATGAAATGAAAGCAATGAAAATAATCTGTTAGCAACTGTCGTCTTCATTTTGAAAAGTTTCACACATTATTCATATTAGGGCTATTGTATGCTTCTCATTTTTTATTTTAAGGAATAAAACATTTTTAATTTAAAGTATTAATATTTTTAATTTTAGATTTATTGATAAATTTGTATATATAATTCTTATTCAGATTTATAAGTTTGAATTTTAAGCAACAGCATGCTTACTGAACTATTTTCGAATTATAAGAAACAAAAGTTACAGTGAGCATGCTTTATTTTAAAAATTACATATAAATGTATTGTTGGCAACCGCCGTTGATTTCCCTAGCGCATGCGCATGATAAGCAAGTTCTCTGCTGCGTAATACTCATACTTAGTAGGCAGTTAGCCAAAGTCAATGGTGAGTAATGCATGTAAGCGAGAAGGGCTAAGCGCTGTGTAATATCATGTTTCTACTCTGCTGTTTAACGTCTTCGTAGTTTAAATAAATGTTTGTTATGTACATAGAAGACGTCATTTTATTCTTCAAAGGTTATGGGCCCAGATAGCGCTTAACTGTGCAGAGCAACTACCATTGTTAAATTCTTTCGGCAAGCCAAGCTGCGTCGACTGAAATGAAAATGGCGACGACTAATACAGTGTCAATTGAAAAGTTAAACAAGGACAACTTTGACACGTGGAAGTTGCAAATGGAAGCAATACTGATTAAAAATGATCATTGGGACTATGTAACTGGGAAAATTCCGAAACCAGAACCTGGTGATGAAGAATTTGCTAAATGGAAAACTACTGACCAAAAGACGCGAGCGGATATAATCCTATCCATCTTACCCAGTGAACTTCCACAAGTAAAGAATTGTGTAACATCTCACGAACTGTGGCGTAAATTGCATTCTATTTACGAATCGAAGGGACCAGCTAGAAAGGCCACAATTCTAAAAAAATTGCTTTTTACAAAAATGAGTGATTCTAAACAAATGACTGTTCATCTAAATGATTTTTTCATGCTTGTGGACAAACTTAAAGAAATGGATATAAACATTGCGGATGATTTGCTTACAATATTGCTTTTATATAGCATACCGGACTCTTATGAAAGCTTTCGAATAGCAATCGAATCTCGTGATGAACTGCCTTCTCCAGAAATGCTGAAAATTAAACTGTTGGAAGAAGCTAACGCTCGCAAAAATAAAGATTCAACGTTTTCTGAACCACAACATGCGTGCTATTCGAAAGATCGGAAGTATACTCAACGACCGATTCCTAAACCGAAACCAGATAAATCTGCAAACCGAAGACAGTATCCAGTTAAATACAGATGCAACTTCTGCCATATCTATGGGCATAGAGCATCGGAATGTAGGAGGAAAAGTAAAGAAACTAAAAGCAAATACCTTAGTGAAACTGCGATGTCTGCAGAATATCAGAATTCTCTGGAGCAAGAAAAAGCCGTAGCATGCACTAATAGTAATTCTAAAGACATTTTTTGTCTGGATAGTGGTGCAACATCGCATATGTGTAACAGCAAGGAACTGTTTCAAGAAATTCACGAGGTAGGTGATACTTATGTTAAATTAGCTGCTGATAAAACTGTTAAAGCTATTGGAAAAGGAACTGTTAAATTTAAAGTTCGCATAGGTTCTAAAACTGAAAATCTCAAACTCAAAAATGTATTGTGTGTTTGAAAAATAATTTAATCTCAGTGTCTAAAGTAACTGAAAATAATCTTTCAGTAATTTTCAAAGAAAAATGTGCTCAAATAATTAATTCTAATAACGAAATAGTAATTTTGGCTAAACGCGAAAATGATCTTTATTTTGTCATGCCAATATTTGAATCTGTATCAATTGCTAAAGAAATAGATCAGTGGCATATAAGATTTGGCCATTTAAATGAAAATGATCTTAAAAAACTTCAAATAAATAACATGGTTAGAGGTCTTTCTTTTTCTCAAAATGACTCTCTTTCTAATTGTAAGGTATGCATTCAGGGTAAACAAACCGCAACCCCTCTTCCCAAAGAATCTGAACATAGACGTACTGAATTGTTGAATCTAATTCATTCTGATTTGTGTGGTCCCATGAGAACTGAATCAATCGGTGGATCATTTTATTTCGCAACATTTATTGATGATAAATCTCGATATGTTCGTGTTTATTTTCTGAAATATAAGGATGAGGTTAGAGAAGCTTTCAAAAATTTTAAAGCATCTTTTGAAAATAAACTTAACTCTAAAATCAGAATCCTGCGAACCGATAACGGGCTAGAATATTTAGGGAAAGACTTTAGTAAATTTCTTAATGATGCGGGAAAACACGAAATGAGCACTCCTTACACGCCAGCCCAGAATGGCGTCGCCGAAAGATTAAATCGCACTTTGGTTTCTATGGCGCGATGTTTGTTATTGCAATCCAATCTGCCTCAGAAATTCTGGGCCGAAGCCGTCAATACGGCTGCTTACATTCGAAATCGCTGCCCAACGCGAGGTTTAAAACACGAAATAAAAACACCTTACGAAGTGATGTTTGGCAGAGTACCTGCTGTCTCTCACTTCAGAACCTTTCGCCAAAAAGCATTTTCGCTAAATAAAAGGCCAGGAATAGGCAAATTTGATATTCGATCTAAAGAATGTATTTTTATTGGCTATTCTGATGAATCAAAATCGTATAGACTTTTCCCGAGGCATGTAAAGTGATAATAAGCACAGACGTGAAATTTATTAATGAGTTTGAAAACTGCTGTAGTTATGACTCAGAGCAAGAAATAAATCTGCCTTTCGCTCCGAAGAAAAAAATTATAAATAAAACATGTTGTGATGAATCATCACCTCTGGACGGTAGCGAGTCGCCACTTCACTCTGAAGCTGAAAAGGAAAGCGGAAGTGATTTAGATAACGAATCAATGCTTCCTATCCTGATTAAAAGGGGGCCTGGTCGACCCAAGAAAATAAAAACAGGTTTGCCAGGAAGGCCTAAAAAGGAATATCATTATACAGTTGTAAATAAATATGAACAAACTCAAAATGTTGTTGAGGAAAGCATTAATCCTACGGTGCAAGAAGCATTAAATGGACCATATGCTGAAAATTGGCATAATGCCATGCTGTTAGAATATAACTCGCTTGTTCAAGAAAAGGCTTGGGAATTAGTAAAAAGACCTGAAAACAAGAAAGTTATTGGTAGTAAATGGGTTCTTAAATTAAAATATAATCATGACGGCACTATCGAAAAATACAAAGCTAGGCTAGTTGCTAAAGGGTGCGCTCAAATCCCTGGTCTCGATTTCACTGAAAACTTTTCCCCTGTTGCTAGATTAAGTTCCATAAGAACAGTTTTAGCCTACGCAGTAGAACACAATCTCAAAGGTTACCAATTAGATTTTGTAATGGCCTATGTAAATGGAAATTTAGATGAAGAAATCTACATGGAAATTCCCGAAGGTTTTCGCGATGAAACTAATTCAGATAAAATGTGTCTTTTAAAGAGATCATTATACGGTCTTAAACAGTCAGGACGTCAGTGGTACAAAAAGTTGGAGGAAAAATTAAAATCTATGAAATTTAAATCTTTTAATTCAGATAATTGTGTTTATATTAAAAAGACGCCTAACATTGAAACTATTATAATCGTTTATGTAGACGATCTTATCGTTTTTACCGATTCTAAGCAAACGTATGAAACAGTTCGCAATAGTTTAGCTTCTGCTTTCAAAATGAAAGACTTGGGAAAATTACATTATTGCTTAGGAATAGAATTTTACCAAAATGAGAATTCAATTAAAATTTCTCAAAAGAAATACGTTGATGATATTTTAAATCGGTATAACATGCAAAATGCTAAATCTGTGTCTTCACCTATAGATAACAGCAAAAAATTATCAAAAGAGATGAGTCCTAAAAGCGAAAATGAAATCGCTGACATGAAAAATGTTCCATTTAGAAATCTGATCGGATCATTAATGTACCTTTCAGTAGCTACTAGGCGAGATATCACATACGCCGTGAATTTCTTAAGTCAATTTAACAACAATCCTGGAAAAGAACATTGGCATGCTGCTAAAAGAATACTTCGATATCTAAAGGGAACACAAGATCAAGGACTAATTTATACGAAAACAGGAAAACCACTCATCGCCTTTGTGGATGCAGACTGGGCATCAAATGTCGATGATAGAAAATCTTACACCGGTTTTGTATATATATTAAGTGGTTCAGCTATAACCTGGGAATCACGAAAACAACGCAGTGTAGCTCTATCTTCAACGGAGGCGGAATATATGGCTCTGTCTGAGGCCGCCAAAGAAACTGTCTACCTACGTCGTTTCCTGAAGGAGCTGGATTACAACATAGAACACCCAACAACAATATACTGCGACAATCAAGGAGCTCAGAAAATTACAAAGAACTCTGTGTTTCACTCCCGTACAAAGCACATAGACATTCGCCATCATTTTGTGCGTGAAGTGTATGAACGCGGTGAATTAGATGTGAAGTACATACCTACCAGTGAAATGGGAGCTGATGTGTTAACCAAACCCCTGACTCCTGTTAAACATCAAAACTGTTGTACAATTGTAGGATTGAATACTGTTTAATATGTATTTTGTTTTATTTTTCAGGAATAGGAGAATCAACGTCGAAAGGGGGTATGTTGGCAACCGCCGTTGAATTCCCTAGCGCATGCGCATGATAAGCAAGTTCTCTGCTGCGTAATACTTATACTTAGTAGGCAGTTAGCCAAAGTCAATGGTGAGTAATGCATGTAAGCGAGAAGGGCTACGCTGTGTAATATCATGTTTCTACTCTGCTGTTCAACGTCTTCGTAGTTTAAATAAATGTTTGTTATGTACATAGAAGACGTCATTTTATTCTTCATGTATATTATTAGATGTAACATAACTGACATATTTCAAAGCTAAACTTTTAAAGATTTTGACTCGCAAGAAGTATTCTCAATAAAAGGATCAAATACACTCAAGAGCCAAAACATTATGACCAGCTCTACATTTTGCGATGAACGCGCCTGGAAAGATGCGCTGAAAATCACAGATCTCACCTCTGCCCTTTTAAGGGCACTCAAAATTACAATGCGAAGTGTGTCCTATGTTTAGGATCGCACCCAGCATCTTCCCCCGCAGACCTGGTAATCAAAATAATGAAATCAGTAATGAAATCCCGAAGCAAATTCAACAATCCGTTATGAAAACAATTCAAAGCTCAGCTAATCCTACAAATTTTCAAAATAGCCAAAAAAGATCACATGATCTTACTGACCAATCAGAAAACAGTATATCTTATTCAGCTGCACTTCAAAGCAAAATAAAATCTCAAGGAAATAATATTACTAATAATAAGAAAGAGCCAAATTTAAGAAGAAACCAAAATAATACCCATGAACGTACTGGAAAAAATTTAGACCAATTTATTGCCTTTATGGCCTCCATATACGATCTCTATGATGACTTCTGTCAAGCCAACTCAGTAACAGAAAAAATGTCAGTTGCTTTCGAAGCACTGGGAATATATGAAAACCTAAACAATGATTAATAACATTCACAGAAACTACTCAAGTGCTAACAAGTTAAATTATACCAAAATTGTATTCTACAACTGCAATGGAGTAATCCGACAGCACCTACAAATTACTAAATTCTTATTCGAAAACAATATTGACGTAATGATGCTAAACGAAACTCATTTGAAGCCAAATAAGAAATTTAAAGTGGCCAACTATAGTATTTATAGAAGTGATAGACTACACAACAGTGGAGGTGGTACTGCTATTATTATTAAAAATTCCATCAAACATATGGATTTTCAACTACCAAATTTTAATTCAATAGAAGCCTGCGCTTGCCTTGTGTATAGCAATAATATCACACCTTACTTATTTGTTTCGGTCTACAAGCCTCCACAAAAATTATCAATACTGCTGAAATTGCTTACATTTGTAATTTGGGCTACCCTACCATAATAGAAGGTGATTTAAATTGCAAACACCCAGCATGGCATTCCAGATTCACCAATAGCAATGGCAATAGATTGTATAACTACATGCAAAATTCTATCATTAATATCAATTCTACAACCGAACCTACCCATATCTCAACCTACAATAGCCATATCTCAGATGTCATAGACATTACTTGCAACATCCCTCAAATTCCTGATCTTATCAACATCCCTGAACTGGATTCCGATCATAATCCAATTATGTTTACTCTCAATAATGTCATCCATTATATGCCTCCGCAGCCAACTAAAGTAAACTGGACAGATTTTAAATAAATCCTGATCTAAATAACAATATCTCAGCTACTGCAAATATGACTACTCCTGAACTAATAGATAAAGCCACCACTCAACTTAACAATAAAATTCTTGATTCCATCAATCAAGCTACTAGAAATTCATCCAAAAAAGACTACTCGCTTCCAAACCATATTATTGAAGAAATCAGAATAAAAAACAGGCTCAGGAAAACTTGGCAAAGAACTCGTGACCATACAAATCACATCAATTATAAAAGAGCGTACTATAAAGTCAAAAAGCTATGTGCTGATTACAAAAATGACAGTTGGAATGATTATGTTGAAAAACTATCCCATACCGATCACTCCATTTGGAAATTAGCTAAAAAACTTAGAAGCAACAATGAAAAAATAGGACCCATTGAAAGCAACAATAATATTGTTGCGTGCGTACGGGTTCGTTATGAAATGAATGCACAAGTCCGATGAAAAATGAACAAAAATTTATTATTATCACAACAAAAATGCTTAAATTTTCTCAAATTATCATGCAGTATTACAATATCTCACAGTAGTTTTCTTTTAACTACTCAAATGTCAATAGAACGTAATTCAAAACAGCTAAAGAACGCTAATCCGCTACAATCAACAACAGTAGTTTTCTAAACAACAACAAACTAAGCAACTACTACAAACTGAGATGTTTTCCTCCTTTTATAAGATTTTAAAATCACGCGCTAGAATTTTCCAGTACTTTCTCGAAATCAAAAAGAGATATTTATTTATTTAATGCACGCGCTCTTGTATTTTCAATTTTCCGGCTTAGCTTTCTTTTAATATTCGTCACGCGCTGCACTGCGCGAGAAATAAAACCATTTAATTTCTAATTGAACTAACATTAGCTTTTTAAATACCAAATTCGTAACATTGCCCCCTTCCCAAGGACTGCACGTCCCGGGCAGTACAATCCCTGGACAGGAAGCAAAACTTACAACTGTGGCATAAATGCATTAATAAGCATTACATTACAATAATAAACAACATGAACAATAAATGCAATACATAAAACAAATCAAATGCTATCAAATACAAATCAAATACACATTTAAAAACAAAAATGGACCATGGTCTTATACTATTTACAATTATTTATATTATGTACTATGGCCATAGTAATGAGCTAACCTGTCGTAATGAACGACTTTAGGTTTAGAGTTCGAAGACTTACGAATCCGAACCACGACGTCATTCAGCCTGTTTAGGACTGTGTACGGCCCATCCCAAGGTGACTGTAATTTCGGACAAAGTCCTTTCCGTCGAGTCGGATTCCACAACCACACCTTGTCTCCTTCGTGGAAATGATGTTCAGTAGCTCTTGTGTCGTATCGGGTCTTCATCTTCTCCGTCGCCAAGTTGACTTGCTCTCGTGCAAAATTGTGCATCACTTCAAACCGGGCCTGGAGATCTTGAATATATTCCTCAGACGATGAAGGAGCATCCGGAGGGCGGCCAAACAATAGATCACAAGGCAGACGAAGGTCAAGACCGAAGAGCATCTGTGATGGAGAATAGCCGGTAGTCTCGTGGACAGCACTGTGGTAAGCCAGTAAAAAGAGTGGTAATTTCTTGTCCCAGTCCTGTTGGTTTCTGGAAACCACTAATGAGAGGTTATTAAGGATGGTTCGATTGAACCTCTCTACCATGCCGTCCGACTGGGGATGCAATGGCGTCGTTTGAGTTTTGTCAATGCCAAGTAGTTTGCATAGTTCTTTGATTACTGCCGAGGCAAAATTCCTTCCCTGATCGGAATGTAACTGAAGAGGCACTCCGAACCTGGAAATCCAGTGCTGTATCATTACCTCAGCTACTGTGACTGCCTCTTGATCAGGAATAGGATAAGCTTCAGGCCACTTGGTGAAGTAATCAGTGACAACGAGTATGTATTTGTTGCCATCAGCAGTTCGTGGCAGAGGTCCCAGGATGTCAAAGGCGATACGTTCAAAAGGCGCACCTACGTTGTAACGTTGCAGTCTGCCTCGGCTGCGTTTCCTCGGTCCTTTCCGACCTGCACAGGCATCGCAAGATCGGCACCACTTTTGCACGTAATTCTTTGCATTATTCCAGTAAAAGCGCTCACGAACTCTCTGTAAGGTCTTCATAATTCCAAAGTGACCTCCTGTAGGGCTGTTATGTAGTTCTTTGAGGACATCAGGAATCCGGGATCTCGGAAGTATCAGTTGCCATCGGAACGTCTTCCCATCATCCGACTCGAATTTCCGGTATAAGACGCCGTTTCGAATGTGAAGTGAATCCCAGAGTGCCCAGTATTGTTTTGTTGTAGGACTACAGATAGAAATGTCCTGCCATGTAGGTTTTCTGTTTGATGACTCTATTAAATCAAGTATGGTTTTAATGTCGCGGTCTTCCAGCTGGTCTTTCCTGACTTCATCATCACTCCAGGGGTCTCGAGCAGCCGATGTTGATGTTGTAATTTGTCTTGCGACCGGAGTCAGCAGTTCGTATTTCGCTTCCACCCTGGAACAATATCGGCAGTTTTCTTGGCAAGGTCTTCTAGACAGGGCGTCGGCGTTTCCGTGTGATGATCCCTTACGATGACGGATAGTGATGTCATATTCTTGGAGTCTCTGTATCCACCTGGCTATTTGACCCTCAGGATTTTTGAAATTTAAAAGCCACGCCAATGAGGCATGGTCCGTGCGGAGGAGGAATTTTCTCCCGTATAGATAATTATGGAAATGTTCTACAGCTTTGACTATGGCGAGCAACTCTTTCCTTGTGACACAGTAATTCCTCTCCGGTTTAGACAGGCACTTGCTCCAGTAAGCTACTACACGTTCTTGGCCGTCTATTTCTTGGGACAAAACAGCACCGACACTTTCATTGCTCGCGTCGGTGTCGAGAATAAATGGTCTGTCGAGCTGAGGATACGTCAGGATTGGAGCAGATGTTAAAGCTTCCTTTAAGTTGTTAAATGCATCCTCGCATTCCTTTGTCCACAAGAATCTTTGCTTGCTCTCTGTCAGCTTGTGAAGTGGTCTTGCGATGGAAGAAAAGTTCTTCACGAATCTCCTATAGTAGGTGCAAAGCCCTAGGAAGCTTCTCAGCTGATGGACATTTTCGGGACGCGTCCAGGATTTAACCGCTGATACCTTTTCAGGATCCGTGCGCACACCTTCTGCAGAGATGACATGTCCCAGGTAAGTCACTTCCTTTCGAAACAATTTGCATTTAGCGGGAGTCAGCTTCAGATTGGCCTCTTTCAGTTTCTGAAGCACCTTTCTAAGATTTTCTAGATGCTCTTCAAAACTCTTTCCGACGATGATGATATCGTCCAGGTATATCAGACAGGCTTCGTAAGAAAGGCCTTTCAAAACAGTCTCCATAAGACGTTCGAATGTTGCCGGCGCATTACACAGTTCAAACGGCATCACTTTGAACTGCCAAAGTCCTTGTCCCGTAGTAAATGCCGTCTTTTCTCGGTCATCAGGATGGATTTCTACCTGCCAATACCCACTCTTTAAATCAAGTGTTGAGAACCACTTGCTTCCAGAAAGAGTGTCTAGAATGTCATCAATTCTAGGAAGAGGGTAACTGTCTTTCTTCGTAACCTCATTCAACCGGCGATAGTCAACGCAAAATCTTGTTGAGCCGTCTTTCTTTCTGACGAGAACGATGGGAGATGCCCATGGACTCGCTGAAGGCTCGATGACATCGCCTTCTTCCATATCTTTTAACAGTGTTCGCACCTCTTCCTGTTTAGCAAACGGTAGACGTCTTGGATGTTGCTTGATCGGGGGATGATCGCCAGTAACTATTCTATGTTGTGTCAAACTAGTTCGACCCACGTCAGAAGACGAGCGGGAGAAAACAACTTGAAGACCTTTAATGACGCGATCGGCAGCATTTTTCTCTTTATCGTTTAATTGTGCATTCTGCAATAACTCCGATGTAATGCTCTCTGAGGACACGGATTCTGGGATGTTACTCTTTTTTTCAACGCTGGTTACTGGAGTACATGTTGCAACCACTTCACCTTTCTTAATAACTCTCGACTTTTCAGTTACATTGGCGACTCTCACCGGGATAACCGTTCTGGATAGGTCGACGAGTGTTGAGGCTACTAATACTCCTTTTGGGATATTACAGTTATTGGGATATTCTATGATGCCGTAGCGGAAATTTCTATTTTCGGCTATGGATCCAGGAAGTAAAATTTCTGTTCTTGCCGGTATTGTAATATAGTCTTGTGCTATGATTTTATGGACAGATTTAACTTCTTCATCATTAACGAGAAATAACGCTATGTCCTCAGATGTAGAATGCAATTCGTTATTTTTAAAATCCAAGGAAAAATTGTATTTCCTTAGAAAGTCCAATCCGAGTATGCAAGAATCAGTGATTTCTGCTACATATGCCGTGTAATGGTAAGCGGCACTTCCAAACGTGATGTTAACATTTACTTTTCCGTCGATGTCGATCTTCTCACCGGACACAGTCTGGAGGGTAACGCAGGGCGGCGTCCAGATAAGTTTGTTTCCTAGTTGTTGAGCCAAATCTTTTCGGATGATGGTGACGTTGGCTCCTGTATCTATAGTCATATTGCACGGAACTCCATTAATATGTCCTATTATGAAAAGTCCATTACTGCCGCCTCTCACTGCAGAAATCTGAAGCGCTTTAAACGGGGGCTTTTCATT
Source organism: Stegodyphus dumicola (assembly GCF_044657685.1). Classification (NCBI taxonomy): domain Eukaryota; kingdom Metazoa; phylum Arthropoda; class Arachnida; order Araneae; family Eresidae; genus Stegodyphus; species Stegodyphus dumicola. The sequence goes on along the minus strand of NC_140771.1, from coordinate 166,824,845 downwards.
ATCTGGCAACCTCCGCCCCGCGAGATGGCCACTAATTAGTTTCCCTGCTGCTTGTTAGAAGCGGTCTTAACATCAGTACCCTGGGGTGTTTTGCAGTTTCGTCGTATGTGTCCTTCAGCACCGCAGTTCCAGCACTTAACGGTCGGTTTCTTCTCACCAATATTCCGTCTCAAGGCGTTCAGTTGTCTAGTTAAATCGTCAAGTCGAGCGGTGACTTGATCCCCTGGCTCCTGGACTTGAGCAGCTCTGACTGGGTGGCGGTCTCGACGAGTGGCTTGCTGGGCTGCTTCAAATTTCATGGCGTACACTAGAGCACTTTTTAAATCTTTTACATCCGCCATTCGTAGAGCTTTCTGTATTTCAGTATCTCGGATGCCGTCGATAAAGTATTGCAAGGACAGGATTTCCCTTGTTTCTGTCGGGCATTCCGAAAAGGCGAGATGGGACAGCCTTTCAACATCCGCGGCGAGCTCCTGAAGTGTTTCGGTAGGCTTCTGTTGACGAGATTTTAATTGGAGCCTGCTGTAGTCTTTTAAACACTTCTCCCCAAAGCGCAACTCCAAGGCGCCGGACAGAGCTTCGAAATCTAACCTTTTGTTTTCGGGAAGAGTCTGAAGGATATCCGCTGCGTCGGCTCTTAGAGAAGCGGCGAGATGACAGGCCTTAGCTTGGGAATCCCATCCATTCGCATCCGCCACGATAGAAAATTGTGTCTTATACACCTGCCAGGAGGTCTTCCCATCATATGTGGATAGCTTCAGAGGTGGACGAGCAGGCATTGGTAAGAATTTAAAATCATCACTCCTGCTCCCTGCCGACGCTACGAATTTCTTTAAAGTATCCATTTCTTTGGCAACTGTAGAAACTCTCTCATCAATTTGTTCTTTTACAGAAGAAACTCTTTCTTCTATTTCTTCTTTCACCGAAGAAACTCTTTCTTCAATATGTCCAACTTTATTTTCAACTGCGTCAATTCTGCCTTCCATAGCTTCAAATTTATTTTCTATTATGCAAGTAATTTCTCTTTTCATTTCTTCTTGACCAGCTTGAACGGCTTTCATTTCGTCCTTAACGGATTCCTGGCCCAATTTCATTTCTTCCTTAACGGATTCCTGGCCCAATTTCATTTCTTCCTTAAATGATGCTTGGCCAGCTTCCATCTTTTCTTGGAATGCAGCAAAAGCACTAATGAGCTGTCTCAATTGTTCTTCCATCGCTCTTGTTATTGGCATTCAAACCCCACTCCTGACACCAAAAATTGTTGCGTGCGTACGGGTTCGTTATGAAATGAATGCACAAGTCCGATGAAAAATGAACAAAAATTTATTATTATCACAACAAAAATGCTTAAATTTTCTCAAATTATCATGCAATATTACAATATCTCACAGTAGTTTTCTTTTAACTACTCAAATGTCAATAGAACGTAATTCAAAACAGCTAAAGAACGCTAATCCGCTACAATCAACAACAGTAGTTTTCTAAACAACAACAAACTAAGCAACTACTACAAACTGAGATGTTTTCCTCCTTTTATAAGATTTTAAAATCACGCGCTAGAATTTTCCAGTACTTTCTCGAAATCAAAAAGAGATATTTATTTATTTAATGCACGCGCTCTTGTATTTTCAATTTTCCGGCTTAGCTTTCTTTTAATATTCGTCACGCGCTGCACTGCGCGAGAAATAAAACCATTTAATTTCTAATTGAACTAACATTAGCTTTTTAAATACCAAATTCGTAACAATATTATTCATCATCCTGTAGATATTGCTAATGAATTCACAAATGTTTATGAGGATCAATTCACCATCAATAATATGAAACATCAAGAAGATAATAACATAAAAGAGTATGTACAAAATTTTCTTAATACCAATAGGAGTACAGCCAATTCCCCTACTACACCATCTGAAGTTACATACATCATAAAGCTGCTCAATGCCAAAAAAGCAAATGGATATGATAAAATTTCCAACACTGCAATTCAAAATCTTCCTGAGAAAGCAATTATTTACCTAGTCAACCTGTTCAATGCATGCCTAAGAAAAAATTATATTCCTTCTGCCTGGAAACTTGCTACAATAATCATCATTAAAAAACCAAGAAAAGACAAGAAACTGACCTCAAGTTATAGACCAATCTCTCTACTACCGGCTATCTCAAAAATTTTCGAAAAAATTATTCAAAAACGCCTCCAGCAATATGCACAGAATAACAATATCATCTCTCCCTTCCAATTTGGGTTCAGGAAAAACTATTTAACTATTCATCAAGTTTCCCGCGTCGTCGGAAAGATCGGTGAAGCTTTTAATAAAAAGGAAACGGTAGCCGCTCTTTTCCTCGATGTGGAAAAAGCGTTTGATAAAGTTTGGCACACAGGCCTCATCTATAAACTAATTAATTACAACTTTCCTGCTGCTTTAGTCCAAATCATTCACAACTATCTACAAAACAGATTTTTTCAAGTTCGCATCAATAATGATTATTCTACTAAAAGAAGAATAAATGCGGGTGTCCCTCAAGGAGGAAATTTGGTCTCGTATTTATATGTAATTTATACAAATGACTTTCCTAACTACCCAGGCACTGAGCTTGCTCAATATGCTGATGACACAGCAATACTTTCAATATCTATCAACCCTAATCATGCTCAACATAAGCTACAAAATGCTGTTGATAATATCCTAGATTGGCTGAAAAAATGGAAAATCAAAATTAATCCGCATAAAAGTAACAACATAATATTCAGAAGAACTACTAGAAGACCGGTCTGCGAACAACCTTATGTAAATAATCAACCAGTAAATAGAGAATATACTGTCAAATATCTCGGCATCTACCTTGACTACAAGCTTAACTTTAAAGATCACCTTCTAGCAACTAAAACTAAAGCACTGCAGGCTTTCATGAGCGTCTACTCTATCATTAATAGTCACTCCAAACTCAGCATCAACACCAAAAGAATTATCTATTTACAGCTCATTCGACCTGTCATGTTGTATGGAGCACCTGTCTGGGCTGCAGCTGCAAGAACAAATAGAAATCAACTACAAGTCATTCAAAATAAAATAATTAGGACCATGCTAGGTGCCCCTTGGTTTGTCACAAATGAAGTCTTACATAGAGATTTAAACATAAATACAATAGATGAAGAAATCCTCAAAACTGTTTAAAAATTTTACAATAAGATGCAAAACCATCCCTCTAATATTACACAAAACATTGGCAATTACGATTATCTCATCGATCAAACGTATAAACGGCCCCAGAAAATTCCTCACAATGTTCGGTGGTGGATTCTGTATATACTCAACTGTAAATAATTATCATTTATTATGTTCTCCTATTTAATCAAGATTTTACTTCAAACTTATGAACTTTGAACTTTTATTGAAGTAAACGATATTTAATCAAGATTCTAACATATTTACTGCATTTTATTGGCTAACAGCAGCCACGCACATATAATCAAGTTTTTATTTTTCATATATTCTATTTTATCAGCATCATCATCATATTAATTTTGTACACTAACAAAGAATGTTAGTATTTAATTCCAAGCATCTGTTATGTAAATATTTGTATATATATAAAAATATTGCAAATTATGAAAATACAAGCTTTTCTCGCTCCAACCTATCACCATCCTGGTTAGGGATATTGTACCCAGTGCCTACTTCAGTAATAACATCTTGATTCACTGCAACTCAAGACTTTTAGAACTAAAAAATTCTCTACATCTTTTTCAAGAATCAAAAAATTTCCCATTCCTAATGCCTTAAATGGATTAATTCAAAGAAAGAGTCATGTACTTTAGGTAGTACGGCACTCATAGCCTAAAGTTCTGACCTGACCTGACCTGACCTGAAGAATCATTCTTTCACTTACTTCTGTGTGTGATGGGAAAGGCTGCGGATCTAAGCGACTTTGATTGAGAGCAGATTGTATTGGCTCGAAGGCTCGGAACAAGTATTTCCGAAACTGCACGACTCGTGGGTTGTTCAGGATCTACAGTTGTTAGTACGTATGAAAAGTGGATAAATGACGGTGAAACCAGCAGTAGACGACATGGTGTTGGACGTACACACGTCCATCAAAGGTCGCCGGAGAAGAAAGAGGAAGAAAAAGGTCGTCGGAGACTGTCTCGCATGATGAAGCAAAACCGGAGCCAGACAGTGGCTCAGCTGACAGCCGAATACAATGCAGGGCTAAGTAGAAATGTATCGGAGCACACTGCTCAGCGGACACTGTTGGATATGAGGCTACTCAGCAAGCGTCACACTCGTGTGCCTTTGCTGACCAAGCGTCATCGCCAACTGCGCCTGCGCTGAGCCTGGGAACATCGCGACTGGTCCATGGATCAGTGGGAGAGAGTTGCCTGGTCAGATGAATCACGGTTTGTCATTCATCACGTCGATGGCCGTGTCAGGATACTCCGTCTTCCAGGCGAACAGTTGCTTCATCAGTGCACTGTAGGTCATACACAGGCCGGTTGTGGCGGTATTATGCTCTGGGGGACGTTCTCTTGGGCGTCTCTGGGACCCATGGTTGTGGTAGAGCAGACCATGAATGCTACAGGGTATCTGAACATCATTGCGGACTAGTTGCACCCTTACACGGACTCTGTTTTTCCAGATGGAAATGGAATGTTGTAACAGGACGACGCCCCGTGTCACAAGGCTACAATTGTGTTGGAGTGGTTTCAGGAACATGATGCTGATTTCCAGTTAATGTTCTGGCCGCCTAACTCACCGGATCTCAATCCGATAGAACACATTTGGGATGTCATGGGACGGCAGCTTAGAGGTCAAAGACCACCAATTCGCAATATCTTGGATTTGCGTGACCGTTGCCTACAACATCTGGTACAATCTGTCTCCGGCCATTTATCGAGGACTTGTGGCATCCATGCCAAGGAGGGTTGAAGCTGTGTTGCGCGCAAAAGGTGGCCCAACTCATTATTGACAGGTGGTCATAATTTTTTGGCTTTTGAGTGTATATCTCTTTTATGAGTGTGTATTATCTTGTTTTAAAAGATTGTAATTTTCATTGCGTTGAAATATATTTACTTTTGTTGATCAAAAAATGCTATTTTGTTTGAGGAAGAGCCCTCCCTCAATATTTATATTTAAAATCCTTTAAAAATACCAATTTGTAGCAGAGGAAAAATTTAGAACTGGGGGGGGACCCTGCTATCCCCAATCTTCTATGTCTTCAACGAACAGGAGTTAGCTTTCGAAGCATTCAGAAGAATGTGGAGTGCAAAAAGTCAGTTACTTGACGGAGGTAAAACGCTATCTGATATATGTCAATTTTTAACTGCTATTTCACATACAGAATAATAAATGAAAAACAGGTTTTGTTTACGGCGTTATTTTTTTCATATATTATGTACGCAAAGAAATAAAAATTAAGAAAAACTCGAAATTCTCTTTTCAACGTTGTTATCTATGGATGCTGATTATTTAGTTTGAAATTTCTTAATTTTAAAATTCGCTTTGTTCTCAGATTGCTTCTCACAAAATTATAAAATGCCTCTAAATATTGGTTTGATCATCCATGCTCATTTTAAGCGAAAATGACTTTAATAGCGCTCACCATATCCATTGTTGTTTCAAGAGTAATATTCAAACGAGACCCTTTCCATCAGTAAACGTTTCCACGCAAGTGGCCTTCTCCTTTGGCAAATAGCCTTAGTGTGATATTCCATAATCTTATAAATTCAATTTGCTAATCTACTTTTAAGTTATTAAATTCTTGAGTACGATATTTATGAATAACACTAGATTTCATTTATTTTATTGCTTAAGACTAAAATACCAGTTCTGTAAGGGACAGCTCCTTACTGTATTAGATAGAATTTAATTAATAAATTCATTGGAGCCAAATCCTGCCGAAATAGTGTGATATCGTGCCCATGTGACATTAACTCCGTACGGAGCCGGTTTACATTGTTTATTAAATGTTTTAGCACGTTAGAAGTTTGAGCACGACGAAGAATGGGTGTACTTTTTCACAATGGATCAGCTACTAGATCTTTGAAAACAAACATTTTATTTCTTTTTTAAATGAAACAAATTAGCGAAAAACTCAATAAGTGAAGCAAGGATCAGAAGGAAAACTTGCTGTATTTCTGCAAAAGAATAAAAGGGAAGAAAGCAGAAAATGAATGCAAAGGGCTGTAGAGATAAATCAGGACAGTGCGTAGATGGTATTTTTTTTCACTAATACTATTCTTTATTGTAATGTAATAAACTTTTTCTTAATATGTGTATATTATATTTTTTTATTTTAATGGGCTTCTGTTATTTTCAGAATTAGGCTATGATAAATAAAATTTCGTGTATTTAATATACTGTATTATGTCATGACAGGTGAGCAATATTGTACATCAGGATAAGCGAAAAATAAAATTGCATTTATTAATCTTTAGACAAATTTAACACAATAAAGAGAGTCTATTCTAGTTAGACCCACAGTGGGCACAAATAACACAATTCGCATTGTATATCTACTACTGACAGATACCGCGGCGCGTATTTGGGAAGAAAGAACTGCTTACTCTCGCACCCGCTGAAGGGTTAATATAAGTTCTGACAATTTGGAAATCAAGAAATTATAACTGCGTCTTTGCAAAATGATTTAGGTAACGGTTAAGTAATCTTTTTTTCATCTGGGAGGGACTAGAAGTGCCGTCTCGTAGTTACCGAGACTCCGTCAGTCACGGAACCAGAGGCCCGGAATGGTCTGTTCATACTTCACTTGCAACGATACCGACTGAGCTACCCCGCATATGGAACTCAGATCTAACTCAGTTACTGTATTTTTATTATTATTGCATTATATTTAATTCAAAAATTGTGTATTCATTATATTATTTAATTCCTTTACTATCAATAATTTGATAATTACCTTTGATTTTGAAGAGCTATTGTTAATTCAGACTTTATCCAGTGAATTTAATATACATAATTAATTCAAGTTATTATAATATTATTTAATAATTTATTGTGCTTCATTATTGACCTATAAATTATATTTTCATTATTATTAAATACTTTATTTAAGCATTATTTACATTGTTATTTATTGCAACCACATGTTTTAGCATTATTTCTGTGCTGAACTACCTTATCATCACCATATTATTAATATTACTAATGTTGTACATATTTTTATTAGTACAGTATGTATAATTCGGAAGATATGAATTCGTTTCATTAACTAATTTATCTCCGTGCAATAATTTGGAAATATGCTTTATATAACTGATTCCGGAGAGGAATTATTATTTCAAATATTATCCAACGGATTTAACGTGTTTCGTTAGTTTCTACTTTTATCGTAAAAACTTTTTGTCCAGTTTATGTAATGTTAATGTGTTATAGTTTACTTCTCCTAACATAATGTTCTAACATAACTAATGTAAATTCAACTAGTAGAATTATAATTTTCTAACCACCAGAGTTTTATTATTAAGCAGAAATTTTTATGTATTGCATATATCAAATATATATTTTATCAAAGGTTCAGTTCATACTCACAAATGAAGTAAATAAGTTAATGCAAGGAATAAAGGCATAATGTTTGTAGCTCAAAACTGACGCTTTGGCTCACTGGCATTTTCTTTTGAAACAGACCTGCAATGCATTTTACTGGAATAGAAACCATTTCATTAAGACTCAGTTTCTTGATAATGGACTTTTAAAATATTTTCAGCATGTTTTCATTTTTAGTGCTGAATCTTCTTTGCCTGGAATCTGACGCTATCCTAACAGTCTTTAAATATAGCCAATATTATTAAAGCAATTTTTGCGGAATGGTTTCCAACATATTACTCATATCAGTTAAAAAATTTTTAATCTATACTTTTATTTTCATACATCGAATCTAAAATCAACAATACTTTTTGTGTTTTTTTACTTGTACATACATCTCTAATGCGATATTTCTAACTTCAAAATTCTGAAATGATTTAAGCATGCAATAATTGCAACAATTAATTTTTACATTGCAAATAAAAAGAATTTTTCAAATTAATTTGGCCCTATTTCTGGAATATTTCTCGAGAAATTACGCAGCATTTCCAAAAACTAGGAATAAAAACTATACTTTATTTTTCAGGAATTTTCATGAAAAAAAATTCAGAATTTATTTCTCTCGCCCCCTATCAAATTAATTTTTTCCACAGCTGACTCCTACTTTTGATATTCCCATTGTATTCATAAAACGAGAAACATATGAATTACTGAAAAAATTAGCGACTCAATTTTATTTTTATTTCCAACCTTCGCAAGATGTTTGCTAGCAACCTAAAACAAATGAAAACTACCTTTCCTTTATTAAGAAATAGTTCGTAAAACAACATTTTACGGGATTTAAAACAAGTTTCCTCATGAGTTTGGTAATGTAAAAATTCTAAAAGTGCGACATTAAAGAAGTAATTATTTTTTTAAATAACCTAAAAATTTTTCCTTGTTTCATCTTCATCGGTTAGAAATTAATCATATACCATGTCCATAACAATTATTATGAGACCTTTATTCTCCAAACCATTTGTAATAGGTATGTACATACATTTGCAAAAATATTTTAAATGTTGCAAATTTTCGTGGTGCGGCATTTTTAAATTAAAAAGAAAAGTTATAAAAAATCTGAAAGGTTTGAGAATTTAAATTACGTCCAGAAGGACGTTTTTTTAACGTTTTATGTGTTACCTTTATTTATTAAATAGCACGTTCTACGTACTCAAAAATAACATTCAGTTCAACAACAATATGGCAAAGTAATTTTAAAATGAGCATATCTTGAGAATTTCCGATACACAGTCTCGCGCGCTGGAGATAATTTTTTTTTTTTTTTTTTTTTTTTTTTTTTTTTTTTTTTTTGTACAGTTTTGCCATTTTTCTCCTTTAAATCGTTGAGATTGTTTATCAAAAATTCTTTAATGTCTGATAAAATATAAAATAGATAATAAAACAAATTCCAAATTAGGGCTTCCAGATGCCATATTCGGTGGAGGCTGACGTTATTCATAATTTGATAGCTCTAGGTATCGTTGTTTTATAACATTGCGAGAAACATACGTATATTTATGCTGATTCTTCATTATTTAATTTCTTTAAATCTAATACAGGACTGTAATATTTGCTGGCAACAGTTTGAAAAGTGATTCGTCGTTTATAGTTTTCAACGCAAAATGCCAAAACGAAATTAATAGTCCTTCTGGGCAAATTGCCCCTTTGGACTAAAATTGTGAAATCTATCATTTTATAGGATTGCTTAGTGCATATCGAAATTTGTAGTCATTATAAAAATAAAACACAAAATGTTTGACTGTTTGAAAAACTGACCGAGATTTTTAACTTAAAAAATTTATGATTTTTGACTTCTTTTTCAGCTTTCGTTTAGGATTCTATTAAGTCCCCTTTAATACCATTCAGTATTCTTTTATAATTTAGAGTGGAAAATCAGTCAGTTTATAATTTTGTTGCATTATAGTACGTTGAAAATAATTTTATAGAATTAATTTCAGAAAATTTCGAAGCTAAATGTAAGTTATTATTACAACCGCGCAGTTTTATTACTTTAAAATCGTAATACAATAATCATACAAAGAACTCACTAAAATAGAAATATTTAAAAATGTTTTATACAAATAATGTTGCAATTTGGCTATGTGCCAATACGCAAGCCTACAATCACTTTATAGAACGTGAATTCTGTATATTTTTTTAAATATATCCCTTTGCAATAAATTTTTATCAATTAATACTTTCATCAAAGTCTTCATAGTAATGTTCTTCACTTAATCTTTTTGTCAATTGCCTTCTAAACTGGAACTTAAATTTTAGGTAACTAAATGCACACTCTTACCTTTTCACTTCATCTACTGAATATGAATATCTGTTTCTGAATATGATCTGAAACTTTAAAATTTATAATTTATTGGTCAAATTTTGTCCTGCATTAGTCAAGCGTTTTTTAAATTTTATTCTTTTGTAATAATTACAAACATTTCCTAAACATAATTTTAAAGACCAGAAAACCAAACAAAAAATTAGATTTCTTAATTTTTTACAAGGAATGATTTTTAATTTAAAAATGACAAAACACGAAGATCTGTCAAAAGATTTTGTAATTTGTAGTGTATGTCTACGATCAACGATTGAAATAAAGGCCGCATAAGGACATTTTTGGAAACGATGTAATAGCTGTGTTCTATTAAATACCTTTCATATTTCGAAATCATTCGGGAAGAATTCTCTACTTTCTTTCGTTTTACACTTTAGTTTTACACTCGATAAGAATGTATGTTAAGTGACATAAATCGAAATCAAGAAGGAAAGAAATGTCTTTAACTAATTTTGTTTATTTTATTTTCGCTATGATTCTTATTTACTAACATGTTCTTGACTTACTTGAATCATTTTTAATTAGGTTCTCCAATAAAGGTCTTCTGTAATTCATGCATGATTTCTAAGGATCGTTTCCTCAGTTTACAGCGCAAGTTATTTTTTGTTTAGTAGAAAAATACGGTTCTCTGTCTTTTATTCCTTTTATATCCTATTGGTTACTCAACTCTTCTGTGAATCAGAGTTTATGACCAGAAATGACATCAAAGTGTTCTTCAGAAGACCAAATAACTGGAAAATGTGGAAGTTATGCTACATGCAGTTCAAAACGCAGAATTTCTAGTAAGAGCAGAACTAATAAATTTCATTTTCATTCTTTCTTCAGTTCTGCGTTATTTACTTCCGAAAACTGCGATGTTTTCCAGTCTAATTTTTTTCAGTTTGACGTTAACGAGCTTAATGGGCAAAACTTGATCTCTTAGCATATTGCGGCGTAGAATAATTTAAACAGCAGAATTTTCTCTAAAGGAATTCAACATGTATTCTCTTGAGAGAATTTACGTCAACAATAAGCTCTCTAGAGTCTCTTTTCCAGCTACTTGCACTTTTCTTTCGTGCTCTAAGATCCCAATAACCTTATTTTCAAGAAGTCTTAAGAATTGTGTACAAATGCGGATCATGTTTCGGGTAAATTTTATTCAAGGTGCCCCTATGCCCCATCGATTCCGCCATTTGTTTTCTGGAATGGCTTTTTTTCTTGCTTTGTTGTTGTCTTGTGTTTTCTTGTCGCAATTACTCTGACTTAATACCCGCCTTGTTGGTTGATCGCTGCAATTCGCGATCTTTGTTCTGAGAAATAACAAGCTTTTAATCTGAGTAAAAACTATTATAAAATGGAAACGTAAATACCTGCTACAAAAAATTAACTTTATTTATCCGTTAATTTACTTCTAAATTTTAAGATAAAATTCATGCTTTTATTTTACTCCATTAATTTTACTCCATGCATTAATTGATAATGGCAATAGCGCTAAGAAAAATTCGTTCAAATTTCAGATATTTTTCAGAATTCTTTTATCCCACAAACGTATAAAAATTACATATAAATTATATTTATTCATATACTATATTATTATTTTACATATAACAAAATTTAATTTTTTTTCGGAGGCGAAAATATTGGATTACTCTTTTGTCCTTTTCAGTAGTCTTAATAAAACTAATGGCTGAATAATAGCTGAATGGCCTATGCATCAGTTTAGAATACATATATCAAGAAAAGTTTGATAGCGAATGTTACATCTGTTAAAGAATAATAGATTGGCAGAAAAAAGCATATTTTTAATGGAACAGACAAACGAAAATTTCATTGCTCTTTGGCGTACAGAGAGCGTTTATACGTCAGTTGCTTATTTTTTCATATTGCTTCATTTTCTACATTTAGTTGGCCTATCTGCGGCCGAGCGGATAAGGCCACTCAACACTGGTATCTTGAACTGCGCTCAACTCCCTGCGAAAGGAATGTTTATGATTCTCGATAAGTGTAGCTTAGAATAGTAGCAGTTTTCATTAATATATTAACACCCCCAAATAAAAGACATTTCTTTTTTTAGGGCAGATAACCTCGGTATGCTTTCCAAAATCTAATAAAACCAGTATAATTTGAATTAGTCTAAATTTCGATGTAATTTCTAAAATAAAATATATAATTAATTGTAATATTCCAGTTGAAGAGTAAGAGATTATATACCAAATATAAGCTAATCAATAAAAAAGAAAAAATGAATAAAGTGAGTCTGAGTTTCATTCAAATTCTTAATAACTTAAAAAATGAAACAAATACCTTTACTTTAGTTTCCTCACTGAAATTCCGAGTAATTCATGTTGTAAATATTATGTAATTAATGTATTAAGAAATTGGTGTTGTAAAAAGCGCTAGGAGCTTTCTAAGCCAAGAAATTGAAGAAATCCACCACGTCCTTTCCGGGTTTCGAACTCCGGACCTTCCGATTGCTAGTACTTTCCTCTTACACCATGAAAGCAAGCAGCTCAGAGGAAGAAAATATCTTACACAATTTACTACATTAAAGCTGGATTACTTCAATACTGCAAAGCATAGGAGGATTGTCTGCTTAAAGTAAGGGGTGCTTTCGGGGAAGTTTTCGTAGTGAACCTTGCTAATATTCGCGATGACACTGGGAAATTCAGGAAAACAAGCCATTAAGCCGCCCCTGGGTTCCAACTCGGGTTTCAGTTATCTGGGCTTAGCCATCTTATCCATTTGGGCTCAGGGCCTTCAATTTATAAATATTTTTTATTTTCGGATTCTAGTTCTTTGCTTTCCATTTCATGAGATCCTTATAATACAGGAGTTTGAAATGCTGAAAACATTATTATCATATCCAAAATAATTGAGTAAAAAGTATTCGATGTTAAATTAACTAAATCTAATACAGTTAGTGAATCTTCTCTGAATGTTCTGTGTTTACGCCTTTTACCAGATTCTTAATTTAAAGCACATCGCTTACGACTTAACTAATTCTCAATTAGATGCTATTATTAAAGAAATTTTTTAAAAATGTTTAACGACATTTAATTTTAAACTTTATTTCTACCCATCGATTTGCTGCAGAATGGGATGACAGTTTTGTTATTTATTTAAAAATCTGTAAGTTTAAACTGAGAATTACAGAAGGAAAACTTAAGAAAGTTGATATTGGAGTAATTGAGTTGAGAATTTCCATAAGTAAATGGAATTGAGAGAGTAAATCAACAGTAGATCAATGGCAGAAGCTCATGAGACTTGAGAAAGAGCATGGTAGAACGTTTCTGCAACTGAAAGTTCACCAGGTTATTAAAGGCTACAAGCCGAACATCTAAGAGTGCTAAACTGGTAATTATACTCAAAATTGTATTATGAAAATACGTAAGTACGTAAAGACTTTTGTAGTTTCCCTCGTGAAGGTTACCCCCTTAAAGACCAGCGCCGGAGAACAAATCGCAGTCACGGGACCGGACCCGCTAAAATGGATCGTCGCCACCGGCCTGTGCATTTTCAGCAGTTAAACCTAATTTTACAAAAAAAAAAAAAAAAAAAAAAAAAAAAATCGTATAAAATCAGCATTTTGATATTATGACTTCAATGTTTGAAGTTGCGTATTTAATGTACTTGTTTTTAATGCGTATTAATATAAAAATATCGAATTAATAGAAATAAATTAAACCAAAATACTGAAATCACAACTATACACGCAGAAATAAATACTATAAACATGAAAAAAAATTTACAAATGCGAAACAAGAATTACCTGTAGGTAATTAAATTCCAATTTGAAAATTCTGCTGTGTGTGAAATAATTCAAAACAAGGATTGACACACAGTCCTACATAGCATATTTTGCACTCAAAATAATTTGTCTGCTTTCGCGTTTCCTTGGTTTTAGCGCACACAACGTATCTTCTCCTACCTTTTAAGTCAACGTAAATTTTTAGAAACTGTCTTTCAGTTGGACGGAAAGGTGAAGTGTCCGGTGATTTTGGTCAAATTTTTAAGTAAGGTCTCTTAACCATGGCTAACGGAATGAAACTGAATATAACTCCAACACATGTTCCAAAACTTCTTCAAAAGAAAGTCAGAAATATTTCATCCTCAAACCCTGTGTGACATCAGGTTTATATCAGAAAACTTTCTTTTTTTTTTTTTTTTTAAATCGAAAACAGCGTCGACTGGAAAGTCGATGACCGGAAAGTGATCAAGGAAAGAACCCCACTGGCGGGATCATGGAGGTAAGAAAGGAAGGAGTGGCCAACCGGCACTAGAAGTGAAGCACTGCTTCGATGCTTCGGTCACCAGATGGGGTGTTCTTTGTTTACATTCAGAAGCTCGCTTGACAGTGTTATGATAGTATTTCGACACGCGACAGTTTCATACAAATCGAAAAAGGGACACTTTACCATGAAAGAAACATTCATAGTGTGTTGGATAATAGCAATTTGTATAGTTTAGTGACATTTACGCAAAAATCACATTTTAGTTATTTTTCGATAACTAACAACAGAGATTTTGATAATAAATTTGGTTTATAAAATTCTAAGCTGTGAACTACAAAAATATAGATTTTAACAAAAATGTTATGCTTAAAGAATGAAAAATACCTTACGGTACCTTTAAAATTGTATCCGTCTTTCGATACCCTTGATAGAGTATTCGCTACTTTTATTTTTAGTTTCAAACGACAAAATGTTTTAAATAAAATAAATTTTTTTCACATCTATATATTATTGTAACATGTACCTTTTAAAATTTTTGAGAGGAGAGGCTTTACTGCTGCTCATTTTAAACTCATCGTTTTAATTTTACATATCTGAAAAATAATCACCTTGGGCTTACACGTTTTACTTATTTGGGTTAATTAAAAATAAAATTACCATCAAATGCTGCAATCCGTCATTCAAATTATATTCATATATATTTTTTATGTAAAACTTTCGGGTGTACGCTAAATTAGTGTAAATTATTTTACACGAAAAATATAGTGAATGCACAGAAATTAAAGATTTGCACATGCCGGAAATGAAAAATAGGAAATATATATGGGTATTTATGCATGTGCTTGCAAAAAGCATATATCTGCCTTTAACAAAATACATAAATATTCATTAAATTATTTATAAATGTATTTGAAATAAAGAATTTATTCATTTATAAACGACTGTGAAAGTTACTGTGAAGTAATCTAATTATTAAATGTATCTAATTTATAATGATTATAAATGTTATCTAAGTATATAATAACCTTAATATTGAATTGTAAACATAAATTGAAATCCTGTTCACAAATACGTTATAAAACTATTTAAGCAAGAATTGTTCGTACTGGAAAGCAATCTGTTAAAAGGTATTGTAAAGCAAATGCTATGAGATGCGCACTTAAGAAAGTAATAAAGAGTTTTGGAATATATATTGTTGAAATTAAGGGTAAAAGTAATCTGATAAGTATAATTAAAAGAATTTTTCCGCTTACATTTTATAATAACTCAGTTACAAGTTTTAAATAATACTTAAAAAATAAACTTATTTTATTCCCTTTCAGAAATGTTCAGAGAAAGTTAAGTACTATTTAAAGTATTTCGCAAAATTTCTAATAATTCTCTAATTTAAAATGAACCGAATAGAGCATTAATTATAAATTGACTTATATTTTTCGATATAAAAGATGCCTCGGAAGCCAAAAAATTATGTCATATTTAAGAAAGTATTTTAGGAAGAAGCTGTATAAATAGAAAGTAAATAATGCATAATTTTAATATTAATGATACAATAAACTTTGATCTTAATTTTTGTACTTTAACCGAACAAAATCGAATTACCTTAAATTTTTTTTCTAATGTAATTAACGAAAATTTGGGAAAATATTTCGTTCAAATTACACCATTGTGAGAAAACTGTTCTGTGAAAAGTATAGCATTTAATTCCGTTCAGAATGAAATGTTGTTTAAACATATGTTGTTTTCATATACTTAGGACTCTGAAGTCTTGTAGAAAAGAAAATATGTATATTTATATGTATATTTACGACATAATTACAAAATATTTACATCCGATTGCGTCAAAACCCATTGAACTTAATGGTAAATGACCCAATGTTTTGGTCACCACGTAGGGATCGCCAGTGATTCAGAGCAGGGTACAAGAGAAACCTGTTTAGGGCCACTCCATCTTACTTCCTACCTCCATAGGCGGAATATCCGTTACTCGTCACGTCATATATACATTATATATATTTATATAATGTATATATGACGTGTATATATGTCGTATATACATTATATATATTTACATTATATGTAAAGTAAATACATTATATACCAAAATATAATGCCTGTGTCATTATATATAATGACCATTCAAAGCATTATATATAATGACCTATTAAATCGAGTAAGAAAAACAAAATCTCTGGCTTTTTCCTGAGAAATGCGAGCAAGACGCATTACGCGTCGAGAAAGCTGATAGTCTTTCCCTTATCTGTAATAATGTTGCAATGTTACTTTTTAATTAACCAAGACAGCTTATGTTAATTTTCAAAATAAATGGAAAAACAAACAAAAAATGGGGGAAGAAAAAGAAAATCCTAACGAAATAAATAAAAACGCATATACCCCTTTAATTTACAGGCGCGCTTATAAAGAGCCGTGATTTCCAGTTTGTTTATTTCAATAAATTGCTCAAAGCCAGAAGCATAAAACGGAAATTAATGCCAGTACATGCAGGTCAAATGCCGTATGAATCAACCCATGTGAAAACAATTACCACTTAGCTCCATTTTAAAAATGCAAATAAAACGTTCCGTTTTAATGTCACGTATACGGGACGCTGGGCTGATAGGAGCAGAAACGTTGCGTCGCGTATACGGGACGCTGGGCTGGTAGGAGTGGAATCGTTGCGTTGCGTATACGTGACGCTGGTTCTGAACGGATTACATAAATTAGAAAAAAAAAAAAATCTGAAATGTTTCAGATTTTAAATTACGTCCAAAGGGTCGTTTTTTAACATTTTGTGTGTTACCTTTCTTTATTAAATATCATGTTCCTCGCACTTAAACCATAAGATCCAGTGCAACAGCAATATCGCAAAATAGCTTTGAAACGAGCATGTCTTTAGAATTTCCGATACAGAGACTCACGCGCTGGAGATAAAAATGTTTTTTCTGCACAACGTTGCCATTGCTCGCTTTGAAATCCTTGAGTTTGTTAATCAAAAATTCGTGAAAGTTTTAAAAAATAGGAAATCGATCATAAAACAAATTTCAAATTTCAAATTGGGTCTTCCACATGCTCATATTCGTTGGAGGATTACGTTATTCAAAATTCGATGACTCTATGTACCGTTGTTTTATCACAATACAAGAAATATACATACATTTATGCAGATTTTTCATTATTTAATTTCTTCAAATATAATGCAGGACTCTAACATTTTGTGGCAACAGTTTGAAAAGTGAACCGACATTTATGAGTCCGACGCAAAATGCCAAAACGAAACTAATAGTCCTTCGGGATTCAACTCCCTTTAGACTAAAAAAAAAAAAATCTGAAATTTTTCAGATTTTAAATTACGTGCAAAGGGGCGTTTTTTTAACGTTTTGAGTGTTACCTTTATTTATTAAATATCATGTTCTTTGCACTTAAACCATAAAATTCAGTTCAAGAGCAATATCGCAAAATAATGTTAAATTAAGCATATCTTTAGAATTTCCGATATACACAGTCTCGCGAGCTGGAGATAAAAGTATTTTTTTTCTATATAACGTTGCCATTTCTCGCTTTTAAAGCATTGAGTTTGTAAATCAAAAATTCGTTAAAGTTTTACAAAATATAAAATCTATAATAAAACAAATTCCAAATTTGGGATTTCAGATGCCCATATTCGCAGTAGGATTTCGTCATTCAAAATTCGATGGCTCTATGTACCATTGTTTTATCACAATGCGAGAAATAGACAATCATTTATGCAGATTTTTCATTATTTAATTTCTTCAAATATAATGCAGGACTCTAACATTTTGTGGCAACAGTTTGAAAAGTGAACCGACGTTTATGAGTCCGACGCAAAATGCCAAAACGAAAGCAATAGTCCTTCGGGACTGAAATCCCTTTGGACTAAAAAAAAGAAATTCCTTAGAAAGTTCTCCTCTGAGACTTCCTTCTCTAAGGCAGGTAGTCTTGCCAGTCGCCAAACCTGTTATTGAAAATTAATTAGCTAGATTGCGAATTCGATTAGTGAATTACATCGAATTAATGAAGTGGATTAGGTCAAACCAATTAGTGAAAAAAAAGGCCTTGCATTTTTTATATTTAACATTTGCATGTGAAGTACTAAGAGAAGAAATTAAAGAAAATATCTGACATTTTACAATCCATACTCCATGAGGTGAATTTTAAAAGGGAGTTATGAGATACGGCCTAATAGACCTGCATGATTTTTTTAGCTATTTAATGCAAATTCTGTTAGCTTGCTTAACGTGCATTAGCAAATAGAAAAAGTATTTAATTTTATTAAGAACCAGACAAATTTTCTAGCATTGATAACTGTGGTTAGAGAAAGTTGAGAAAATTCAAAATAAAAGATCTGCAGACAGAATGTTGACGGATATTTGGTATATTTGTAATGGCCATAAATAGCAGTAACGGTTTACCATTTCAGTTAAAGTGCACACCGAATAGCCATTCTTGGAAGTGATAAGGTAACAAGAATCAGAGCAATATTCATACATTTGCAGGATTAGTTTTGAAGGTTTAAATACAGAACCTTCTTCTTCAGCTACAGGAGTATAAATTGCGAAGGGGAGGCTTATGCTCAGTCCATAACATTAACAGGAAAGAGGTAAGGCTACTGGCACCAACTATTGATTTATAGTTGTTCTCATTTTTTATCAGTAGTAGCTTTACTTCCTTCCTGTCTTTGATATCGCTTGATCACAGTCTTCTCTTTCGTCATTTGGTACTTCTGGAACTGAAGGTTATATATTTTAACTTCCGAAACCAGTCCTGAAAATTTATGAATATGCCCCTGATTCTTACTGCCTTAGCACTTCCAATACCTGTTTAACAATTTAACGATAATTGTACAGATTATAAAGATTCCTAGCTAATCTTTTAAGGTCAGATAAGGGATAAAATGAAATATCTAGTATAAAATAGATGTATTTGATGGATAATAAGAAGCTGACTACTGCTCCGACTAGCTCAATTTGTAGAATTTAAACAAAATGATTGCTGTTTAAACATGAAATATTAATTTTATAGATATGTAATATAGAAAATATGAAAGAAAATTACTAGAAAATTATTAACTTAATTTAACAATAGCCCTTTTAATTCCTGATTTTAATTCAGATATATCCCTTTCCAAAAATCTGTACTGCGTGACTTACATAATTTATTTCTTCTGTAATGATCTGCAGTGCAAAAGGTCCTGTGCAATCGCTGTTCAGAATAGCAAAGGGTTCCGATCTTTATTTGTAGGCCTGCTGAAGAACAGATTCACCTTTTCTCTTTTCTTCTTGCCTGAGTCGTTTCTATCGCGCTGCTGCGCTTTGTTGTTCATTTTATTCAAAATGTAATAAGTGTATAGAAGAATTGTGTATAGAAGAATTGTTGTGCTGTGCCATAGTGATGATATGAAGAAAAGAAAATATGTGCTAAGAAATTATTCTTCAAGAAAATACAATTATGTGCTATGTATCTACAAAGCATCCAACATCTGCAAGTTTGTTCTTCAACCATGCTCGTACGAACTACATCTATCACCATCTCAGTCGTGACTGAAAAGTAATTGATGGTTTCTCTTAGTCAGTTGTCTCTTCCAACAGCTAAATTATCACATAAATAACTCTTAACTATCCTAGTGAAAAACGTTTAAATAAAATTGTAGATTATAACATTTATGAAAGTTATTAAATGCACATTTTTCGCTAAATCTCAAGTTACACAGAATCATAAGGCTTTTAATAAGAAAGAATTATTCGAATTTCCATTAACAAGCAATTTTATAGGTATATGTATTGCAAAATATGCACCGATTTAACGTAATTGCAGTAAAGAACTTTTACTGACAGTAGAAGTTATAAAACTGAAAAACGTTTCGTTTAAATTAATTTAATTCGAAGTAGTGTTTTTACTTCCTTGCATTAAGTAAAGAAAGTATTGTAATCACGAAAAATTCCGGTTATCATATTTCAGCGAAAATATCCATTTTGACTGATATCGAATGTAATTTAACTATGTTTTTGCGTAATATCTGTACGAAAGGACAGAATAAAAAATACTTTTCTCCAACCGAATTATAAAATTGATTTGAAATGGATTCAGAAGAGATTTTTTCGCGACGTCGTGTGTACGTACGTAGTATTTATGTATGTATCTCGTAAACCTCAAACACGAATAGCCTCAGAACGTTCAAATTTGACGTACAGGACAGCTATAACATGTATTTGTGCACCTTTGTTTTTCCCTTCAATCGCCCTTACCTAAAGTGTATATATATGTACATACTCTGTTACCCGGTCGGTCAGCTCAGTTTTCTTTAATTCTTATATGTTGGTAAATTGTGCAATTTTTGCTTTAAAAATAATTGAATTATATTACTTTTATCTTTAGACTAAGGTTTTTACGCCGTTAGTTAATCAGCATGTAATAGCTGTAGAATTATCAACAATTTAATAGTTGTTTAAAGGCGGCTAAGCCAAATTTTTGTTTACCATAGCAGCCATATTTTTGAACATTTGAAACATACCAGAATAGTGAATTCGGTTTCGGCACCTTCAAAGTTTTTTGCCGAGTAGTACCAAAAGTAAATTTTCAGTTTTGTGCACCGAAAAATCTGCCTTGTTGCCTACTGGCATAATTGCTTCTTTTGAGTAGAAAAATTTTAATTGTAAAAATTGTTTGTATAAGTGTTTTAACTGTATCTGGTGTTCTATTTTTTTCCATATTTTTCAATTTTTAATAAAGATATTTTAAGGTCTTATGCATTTTTGCCTTACCATGAAGTGAGATCTGAATTACTTGACTGAGAATTCTATCTCTAATGAAATTCCAGGAAATAAATTTAAATAAAATGCAGCAAAACATGAGAACAATTAAATATTTCGTACAAGAAAGTCATTAGGAGCCCGCATCAGATTTTTAATTTATTGTTCTTCTTAATACAAGTATTTCACTTACTTTGCTTTGCTTAATTTAAAAAAAAAAAAAAAAAGGTTTCAAATGCAGTTCAAACACATCGCATTTTAAGCATTTCGTTAAATGTTAAAAAAATCAACTGAATTTTCTTGACGAAATTAAAAGAAATATTTAATTTTAATTAAAAAAATGGTACTGTGAGTGTGCATTCTAAAATTTTTATCTTAGTTCAGTTATAGCAATTCTGTAAAATTTGCAGTTCCTATGGCATTTTTATAATAGTTTTAGAAAAGATTTTTTACATCATATTCTAGTCTCATACTAAATTTTTTATTACGTTTACTTCTTTAGATGAAAATTTGAAAGAAAGAAGGTTTCTGACACTCAGTTATTTCTTCTCATCACGCTCTTGTGTATTGAGTAGAGAGCCTTAAACTAGTTCAGTTGCAATTTTCTGAGAATTTAATTTTTCCACCAATTCTATTATATTTTCCTACTTTCCTGAGTCATTGTCTCTCGTTTACCGAACAAAAATATTTACTCTTGCGAAACAATTTTTATGTGCAAATTATGTTTCAGATCGGAGAGAAACGTAATTTATATCACAAAAGCGATTTAATCTCTCTATATCTTAATATAACCTAGATTTATTATTACAAAATGAATCCTCTAAATAAGATATTATAACTTTTGTAAAAGTTCATATTTCAAGTTGTGAAGGATAATTATACATTCCTGTTAGGCTAGGTTAACCGGTTAAGGCAAAACACACAAAAGCTATTTTCCTAAAGGTAGAGATGCTTTCATAGAAGACTAAAAAAAAACTGGCTCATATTCAAGTTACATATCGGCATCGTGGAGTCACGAATTTCATTTTTTTTTTTTTTTAACTCCGGAAGAATAGCAGATGATATTTTTGCACTTTCCGACAAACTGCCATTCTGTTGCAATCCTCTACCCAGCAAACTCAGACCAACGGCCGGAATCGACAGGCTAGACGGGCTTTTATTGAATATTGAATTATGTTATCAAGTCACAATTTTGCTTAGCAGTATACGTAAGAATATAAGAGCGTAATAAAGGTGATATTAAGACAATGAACTGAACGGTCACGTTAATAATCCTATCAGTAATCATTTAAAATAATAGCGATTTGTACGTTTTAATAGACATTTGAATAATTTGGAACTGTCCACATTGTATTACATTGTTAGCAGTTTATATCAGCATGCATGTGTTTTTCACACAAACTATAATAATATATTCTACAAACTACCGATATTTCGTGATGCAGCAGTCAAAGATTTATGTATGGAGTTTGTGAATATTACGTCCAAGCTCATGCAGATGGCCCTGGTATGACCAGCGTAGTTTATTACAGTTGATTACTTGACTGCTCGCGCTTTGGCGATTTGTTTTTCACTGTTTTTTGCAGATTTTCTCTCAACAACAACAAAAAAAGGGGGGTTCAATTTAGAAAGCCAAATGATTATCAATAAATTTCAGCATATTCTAGAGGCAATCTTTTTGTATCAAAATTCTCAGCGCGTTTAAAAATTGAAGATTTTAAACAATAGAAGACAGAAATAGCTATAAAATCGAAGAGAAGGGAAGCCAAACAGTTTTGTAGAGAAAACAGAGAGTAACAGAAAACAGAGGTAAGAGAAAAAAAGGTCGAAACGATGATTCAATAACTACAAGAACAATAACAGAGTTTAAATACACGAAGAAAGAATACAGAAAAGATATTGAAATAGCAATCAATGATCCAGCATTTCAATATGCGCCACAGTTTGCACAAGACAATATTAAGGCTTAACTCGCATACTTAACTTGATACTTAACTCGCATATGACTTAAAGATGTGAAAATCCCTAAAGATAGCAAAAATGCATTCCATGCAATTTATTTCAATTACTTCTTCTCGTAGAGTGCTGTAAGCAGAAAGCAGAATCCATTTCTGCCATGGACTGACGGTTATTAAAAGGAGAAGTGGGAGAGGGGCAATTGCAGAAATATCATTATTAAAAGAAAAGACATTGCAGAAGTTTTTAAAATATGTACTTTTTAAATATTTCAAAATGTGAATTTAAGTCAAAGAAATTATATCTGTTAACACTGAGACAGATTATGTCTGAAATATGCCAATTATGGACTTCTGATACTACATTTGTAGAGATTAATACAAAATCTATCCATCCTTGTGCTATGGATGTTAAGAAGCATGGTTCGTTACTAGAATCATTATAAACAAAAAGATAATGTGAACCTATTAATTCTTGCGTAAATAAACCTCTTTGTCTTTTTCCTTCGTTCGCCAAAAGAAATTTCTTTGAACTGAAATCTCCTGGTGCTCTGTCGATGAAAAGAAAATGAGCAAAAGCTGATCCAGTTTATTTTTGATGATACTTAAAAGTACTGAGGAAGGTGCATAAACTGAGAGGATAAGTATGATTTTTTTCAGTGCTTTTCAATTTAATTGCGTAGTATATTTTGAGCTATTAATTAAAAAGTGACTTGAAAGGGCCGTATCAAAATTTAGCTGGAAAAGTCAGAGAAAAGTATTGTATTTTAAAGTGAGTAATGTTCTTGCAGGTAACCTATCGAAATGTTTTTAGTGTTAATCAGGTTGCCAACTGCTAGTGTTGCTGCTCGGGATTTGCTTAGATTTATTCGAAGAAATAAAAAGTTCTTTATAAAGTTGCTGATTCATTTGTTGGTTTCGAGACGTTTAAACTTTCTTGAAGAATTCTTCGCGGTAAATTGGGAAGATACGCTCGTGCGCTCTGTGGTCTTTTGAAAGTTCCTTGTTGTCCGCAAGTCCTTACGAATGCAATTGATCATTTTTCTTGCAGCATACTGCTTAAGGTGATGTGAGCATGGGAAAACAGAGCAAACTGTTGGGTTTTTGAAAATTCTGCGCGAGTGCTCTTGTTTTTGACAAATGTTGCATCTGCAGTTATGGTTCAATTATGTAGAGTTTCAGTTTCAATCTTCTGAATGACTATTTTACTGAAACCAAAAATTTGAAGATTACAGAAGATTCAGGCGCAGTCACGTGCAATTTAAAACTGTCGGGAATTATTTCTTGGCTATCATTCTATTACTAAATTACATGCCTAAGAAAAGGATCTATCGCTGGATTTTTAAAGTCAAGAATCTGTCACTAAGTTATTCCGCACAGCGCGGGGATGACACGTCTGAGCGCAGGTAAGTTGACTCAAGTATAAATCTCAGTGAACCAGTTCCTTGAACTTATCGGGATTCTTCATTTGCAATATTAATATAAACCAGTTTTCTTTAGAAAATCTTCCATGAAGGCGTTTCTTCCTTTAGTCAGGTTATCTCGGCAAAGAGCTGCCTGCATACGTTTATGATGTTTTCCAATGTTTCTTGAAATATCCTCCATGAATGCTTCTCTCCCCGTGGGCAAAATATATCATGCGTTCTTTGACGTAATCGAAATTAATTTAGTTCAAGGTAAGATAATTTGTTAGCTTTGTTGTACTTAGTTAAACATCGAGGAAACCAGCCGAAATCAAACACACTGAAAAGTCCGTCCTGAAAATTAACCAAAGGGGAAAAACAGAGGATAAGTCACACATACACTCGCAACGATACAAACACTTAAATTCCTTTTTTTATAACTCTAGATTTTAGTTACAGAGTGTTTATCTATATTTTATCTGTTCTGAATGCGGTTTTACGACATCTTGTATACGATTCCAAGACATTCAGCTCAGTTTAATTTGAATCTGTAGAACGCATAATTCGAGAAATCCCTGTAGCCATTTTTGAAAT
Source organism: Stegodyphus dumicola (assembly GCF_044657685.1). Lineage (NCBI taxonomy): Eukaryota > Metazoa > Arthropoda > Arachnida > Araneae > Eresidae > Stegodyphus > Stegodyphus dumicola. The sequence goes on along the minus strand of NC_140771.1, from coordinate 166,800,000 downwards.
TACCAGATATAGAAAAGATAAAATGTAGGTAAAGAAATATAGCTATACAACTCTTTTTGGATCTCCTGGGGAAATAAAACGTGGACTATCTAGAAGCCTGGTAAGTGACAGTGAAAATGTATGCATATTTTATACTAGTTCCTCAGAGATTTCACCAGCAAAATGTTAAGGTTTTTCTGGAAATTCATTCGTAGTTAAGTTTTTCTTTCGTTTTAAACTATAACATTGCCTTCAGGTAAGAGGTACATTGCTGCTGATTTGTTTTCGAATTACTTAATGGTTTCAAAATGAAACTGCGTTTTGTATTTCTTTTCCTGTAACAATGCATCCCTTCTAAGGCGTTCTCTTCTAATGTGCACAAAATAGCCTTCGGCTTAAGATGTTAAATATTTTGAAGATTTCTCTCTCTCTCAGTTTTATTTAATTTTATTTTGGTAAATGAATTTATTACTTTAAAACTGTTAGTATTTTATTTTAATTCTCTTGGAATGTAAATCTATATATTTGGCAGACAAAATAATAAAATACCAACAACATTTGCAAATGTACGTGTTAAATTACATTTCCAGACAGTCCTTCAATTCTAGCATACATAAGTTTTTCTCTATGTATAATAATTTATGTTTTACTAGTCTAATGTGTATATTTAATAAGACTTTCAGATTACCCATCGGATTCTAAAAATGAGTAATTCGTTTTGGATAAATGTTGAAGTACATCTTTAAGCCGTTATAATTCCATTTGTATGTCAAATTCTATGGTAAATATCTTACATGCTAAAGATCCTAATATGCATTCTTTCGTTAGGACTGAAAATTATTTGTCACGCAAAATTTCGCAAACTCAGGGCCATAAATTACATTTTTTATATCTGAATTTCTTAAAAATGGTCTCTCAGAATTTGGTCTGAAAATGGTCTCTCCTTTCTTAAGAATGGTATTCCAGACATTTATGCGAAAAAAAATGTCTTCTTCAATACGTACATTTATTGCTATAATGTTGATATTTCTTAAATTCGGACTCAGGCTTTTTTAAAAATCGTTTAACACGAAACTGAGGGGACTGAAATATGTTTTCGTGTTAAAGGATATTGAAACATAAAAGACATATATTCAACAAAATTATGTTTATTAGAGTACATTTGCTTACATAGATATGTACATATGCATGTATTTAATAAACATCAATGAAATAAAAGCATCCACACGAACTTAATGAAAATTAATAGAAAAGTTTCAAGTTTTTTTGATAAACAAAACATTTATTACGTTTTTGGAAAATAATCTGACATTTTTCTTTGTATTGCCTTTTTTAGCATCAAATTGTTCAATGTCGTCCCTTTTGTTATTTATTTCACCATTAGAAATGTGGATCTAAATAACTGCGCATACTTTTCATGATGTTTTTCATTTCGGATGACGTGGGAACAGGAACTGCATTATTCATTTCATTTTCGTCCTCGGAATCTGCATCAATGATAGTTTTTAGCTTTGAACGAACTCCAAAATGTCTTTATCTGCTATAATTGGGGCTGTACACACATTATCATCAACTATTGCAATGAATTATTCCAATAATACAGAAACTTTCTCAAACATTTCATTAAGTGCCGGCTCAGTTTCAATATCCTCCTTCTCCATTAAAGAAATGGAGAATCGTGGCGCCAAAGAATCCTGATACTTTTGAGAATCATGCACGACGAAAACAATTTTCATTCGTCCTTGGAGTCACTGAACTCCATGCAGAGTGCAACATATGAAGAGACAGAGACATGCAGAGAGCGACATATGAACCAAACTCACAGATTTTTACTCATCCTGCGATGTACTCGTCACCGAATTCGAAAGCCAACTGATGAGAGACGAGATGTTTGTGTGGCGTTTGTAGGGGTGGAAGGTGAAAGTAGCTTAGATAAACAAAATTGGCTCGTGTTGCAGGATATTTCTAGGATATTTCAAAGCCAAATTAGCCTTCTTTCTACGGAAGCATGTGAAACCATCTCTCTTTCATTTCACACCCCTCTTAAATCTCGCCTGCGAGGCCGGTGTTTTCCGCATTTTGTTCATTCCCAGAGGGGATATCATTTCGTGTTAAGCGATTTTTGTTTCATGTTAAGAATGAAAATATATAGTAGTTTGTCTGGGCCATTGTATATCATAAAGTCAATTCGCTCGATTGGAGAATCACATACTAATGCATACGGACCGCACTAATGGAACAGCTTTATGCTGTAAAACTCATAATCCTGTCCATATGAAATACATTATTATGGTAGCTATTGCGAAGGTTCAACATTTTCCTGCTCAAGGGGCACAAGCGATGACTTCATTTCAATGAGTAATTTACCTTTAAGAGTAAAGAAATACGATGTTCTTTCGATGGTATATCAATATATTATTTGAGGAGATATTCAGTAAAGTTTATTACCACATAACAGAACAAAAAATTTCCATCTATTTCGAATTTTCTCTTTAATTTAGAATTAGTTTAGAAAATAATTTATCGAGGATAATGAACTACGTGGCATAATAATATGGGAACACGGACTTGTATTTCGCATATGAGAAGAAATGCTACGCATTTCTTTTTTTCTTTTCAGTTCAAAACTTATAAGGTAAGAAAAAGAATTACGAATAAATGCACGCATTTATTTTGCCTAAGCTCTGGAATATTTTATTATTTTGCTATTATTTTACGTTAAATTAATTTTCTTCTTTAATTTCGGCAGATGGAAAATTTTATATTTACAGTCCAATAGTTTCATCCTTCCTCTGAATTAACTAAGCTTGGAAATATTTTTATTATTAAATCTTGAAAATGCATTCGAAGCAATTTTACAAATCGAAATTATTGACTCAACATACATTCAAGCATTCATTCGAGCCGGGAGAAGTACTTTAATTGTTTTTCAACTTTTGCACAGTGAAATTCAAATAATAATAGAACTTTCCGCGCCGAATATTTTGACTTTCCACGAAAGGAAATAACTTTTCGCGCCGAATATTTTGACTCTTTCACAATGAATTCTGTGGAACTAAAACGGAAATAAACCTAAACTAAATCAAATACTATAAATTCGAAGCAAAATGTAAAGCTTGAGCACACAAAATTAGATTGCGACAGTATGAAACTTTAGAGTCGTCATTAACATGTAGAACACACATTTTGTTTTAAGTTTGTTTCAAAGATGCAGAATTAACAGTTTAAGTCTTCATCAAAGTAATTATAACGAATTGTAAAGTTCATTATATCTCTCCACCTACTGTAAACATTATAATCACGTAAAGTATCCAAAAACAGAGTTTAAGCCGGACATTATATTATAATGGAGTCGAAACATAATTTTTAAAACAAAATAAATTTCATGAAAGCAATGCTAAAAGTCTTACATATGAACAACAGCTTATAAGGTATTTCTCCTGCCTTCTTAGCATGCCTTCGTGGTGTAGTGATCAGCATACTCGGCGTGTATTCGAGAGGTCCGTGGTTCGATTCCCGGCGAGGTCATTGCTCATTTTTCACGTCTCCTGCTTTGAAATAACCTAATAACTCTACAAGCATTTTAGACAATGGTATATGTATATTTGTACAAGCTACAGGTCGTGGTTGTCTGTTTAATTAATCCCATCAGAGTATCTGGAAGAAAGTCACAATTTGTTGTAAACAATAATAATACACACGCAAATAAATGCTGTAAATAAATGAAGGAGATCACCCTTAAAACAAGAGAAACGGAAATTACCGATATCACTCACAGTGTAAACTCCAAAACGTAATTCAGCTATCTCTTTTCGAAACACAGTCTTTTCTGAAGTCACTCAGAACTGATTAACAACTGACTAGCTACCGAGTCAAACTGTAAAATTCAAGTCAAGCAAATATATTTATATGGTGTTTCCAGGTTATCTGGAAGCTTCGGGAAATGTCGCTCCTAGAGCTTCGAAAATACGTTTAGCTGAAATTTAGAAAGTCACTAAGTTGTGAGAAGTCGCTTAATGTAGCTAACTTCGAGGAAAAGATTTCTCTTAAGGCTTGTCAGGAGCTTTTTTTTCATATATCTAAGAAGCATTCATATGAGCACTTATATAGAAACTACGTGGCCACAAGTTCAATTACACAAAAATGCGCCCTAGATTTTTTCCCATAATTAAACACATAGACAAATAAAACTATAGAAATTATTCCAACAATATAGTCAAAGTTTGAGAACGTTTGAATACACAGTCATTTGACCGTTAAATTAGCAATTTAATAGTCAATTGAATTTAAGTATTTACAGAAAGTTATAATATAAAGAATATACTCACATATATATCTGTAATGAAATGCTGATACTTTTTTTAACGGCGGGCAAGAGCCATTTTTAGGTTTCCGGCACTGCCCACATTTTCGCCACATTTGTTTCCCGAATTTATTAAAATGTATTACAAATAAAGCGAGTTTTAGCGACATATATCAGAACAATTCAAAAGTATTAGAATGCTCAATGTCTTTATTTATGAGGTCTGCGATTAGCGAAAGTGAAGGTACAGTACATGTTTCTTTAATTTTGCCCCCTATATTAAAAATGGTGTAACACAAAACCAACGAGTTTTAAATGATTCACATCTGCGACTGTAACCTTAATGACATTATTGTATAATTTTTTTGACGTTCATATAACTTTGAATTTACCTGAAGTTCCAAATGTCTTTATATAAGTTAATGGGGGACAAAAACCTGCATATGTACATTTCCCAAACTTTGTATTGTTTGAATCGCTATCAAGAAAATCTCTCCTGTCACGCACGAATTATTTTATTCTTTCTGAAACACTGTTTCATATTAACGGCATATTCACCTTTAAAAATATCTCTTACAAAACAGAGACATACATAGCAGTCTCTCTACTGATTTCACTACAATGGGATCATTTTTGTTTCCGCAGCAGATATGTTTTGGTAAAAACTGAAACGTGTATAGTGATTAACCTCATTTTAAGGACATCCATTTTTACTTCTAACAAACAAACAAACAAACAAAAAAAAAAACATTACGCTGCTGATTAAGATGCATTAGATACAGTGATAGATTTTAAGCCTGAAAACGTATATTTTCTTATATATAAAGAACTTTATTTAAAAAATACTCCTAGTATAGTCAGTTCCACCCATTTTATATCGAAATTCAAGGCGAGATAAAATGATTTCATATATTAAATAATTTGATATGAATGAAATAATAATAATATTATATACTACTCGACATTGAAAACGCAATATCAAGAAGGAGTAGCCAGAAAGTGATAAAACTCTGCAAACAGAGAGAGACAGCAACGAACAATAAGTGTTTTTTACTTCGAAATGATATGAAGTGTCAGCGAGAAAGGCCTCGACTCATTAGGTTATTTACATGTTATATACTAATTAGGTTAATCAGAATCGCAATAACCATCTTGTATTTGGCGTACATATATTAAAACATTTGATCGATTCTGAGGGCAGTTTAAGGTCCGTTCTCAGCAGGAGAATTCGGTCACCTCGAATGCATTCGAGGTTCAGACTTGGTGCGTGAAGGTGCAATTGCCCTTCGCTCCCTATTTTATGACTTCGCTGATTTTTTTTGCGTTTTAGTCTATGTGTTATATGTTTGATCAGATAGCCTGGCTCAGTAAAAGTAGGCGGACAGTGTAACTCTGATTCAAAATCCGGTTACGACCACGTGCAGTGCTGATAACGACTACGTGTTTCTGAGATTGCTTTGCCAATGCTTTATTTTCTTCTTTTTTCCCCCTTTCTAGTAATTTCGTTCTCCTGATGAGGAGGGACCTTTAGCTGCCTTCGAAATTGATTGAGTGTTTTAATATATGTACGCCAAATACAAGGTTGTTATTGTGATTTTGATTGTCACGTTGGCGTGGCGAATATATAAATAACCTAATGAGCCGACTCTGTTATCGCTCTGTATTATGCACGTAGGACCACACGAATCACCACGTCTAGGTAGGGAGTCGATGAGACTATGGGTAGTGTCCTGTGTAAGGGCTCTCCATTTCCTATCAACCATTTGCCACAATTCGGCTTCTGAAAGGAGCAATGACAGGTCTGAAAATGGCGTCCAATCACATCCGAGATGTATTCGATTGGTGAGAGATGAGGAAAGAACGGTGATCAGGGAAGCATATGTACACCTTGCAGAGTACGTTGGCTGAAGTGAGCAGTGTGTGATCAGGCATCATCCTGTTGATAAAGGGTATTGGGCGTTTCCTATAGGTAGAGGAGTGTTACCGATCACAGCGCATTGACCACGTATCTTTGGGCTGTCATAGTGCCCTGAATACGGGCTAGAGATAACCTGAAATCGTAAGCAATTGTGCATCAAAGTATGATGCTGCGTTGTCGTGTGGTGGGGCGTTCCACAGGTGCTGCCGGATAGGACCTGTTTACACATCGACGCTACGCTCGTACGCGGTAACTATCATTGGAGGAGCAGAAGTGCGACTCACCTGAGAACACGACCCTGTGCTATTCCGTCGTCCACATCACTTGAGGCCGGCACCATTGCAGACGTTGGCGTCTATGATATGGGGTCAATGGAAATCTCTTTAACGGAAACCAGTGCAGACCAGTAGATATCATTCAATGGCAAATGGTTCTGGTCGGTATGAGAATATCCAGGGTGTCTTGAACATGCTGCAGAATCGAGGTAGAAGTGGCTTGCGTATGCGTCACCGCTTGTTGGCGGATGCGTCGATCCGCGCGTGCTTACGTCACTCTGGCTGCACCAGCACCCGTCAAACTTGCCGCATTTTAAAGACCTTATTTTATTCTAACCAATTATTACTTTAAGAAACTTTCTTTCCCATCTGATTTCATTTTCCTGCCAGAATGTAAATTTAATGACGTATATGCAAATTTAAGTGAGCTTGGAAACAGTATTTAAACAGCAGATTTAAGTGTTCGCAGTAGCAGAGTTAGTTTTGACTCTATGCCGCACGCTTGATTTTGCAGTTGAATAGTTGGTGCTAGCCACATTCCTTAGATTATAATGAAATTCTAGGCTCGGCTTAGCTGTGTGAAGTTGATTTAGTAGTTTAGATAAAGTAGGAGCCCAGTCGGCTAACTAAACTTTTATTTGTTGTGATTGTACATACTATTTTCTGTTCAAAGTACTTAGCCACAAGTAGTGGTTAAATTGTGAGCACCGAATGAAGGCATGTCTGTTCATTTAAGTTAGAATAAAAAGGTTATTATATCTTTTTTCTGCAATCATCCGTTCTTTCAAAACCTAGGGAGAATTCGCTACTTCTTCCTTCAGTTGGCTCTACAGTCTATATTCCCAAAATACGCTAGAAGACTCTAAAATCGCTACAGCCGGTTCACCGTGGAAGCGTACAGGTGTGTGTGAGCTGACATTTGACGTATTTGACTGCCCTTCTCATTGCGATCACTATGACCCTCGTAAAATCGTCTGCCTGTTTTTTGGAACTACCTTTAGTGACGACGCCCTGGCATTCTCTGCTATTACACATGACCTCTGAGACAAGAAAAAATTTTCTACGATGGATAAAACGCAAATAATGGAACGAAAATTGAACATTCCGGTGAAACGGCGTTAGACACTAGAGTGCCTGAGTTCGACACCCTACCCCTAATAGAATAAATTTATGCTTTCGAATACATTCCAAATTAACTTTAATGAATGATCTAATTAAAACCAATCGCGTAGCCAGCTCGTTCGCCGGAATTCGATCCCAGGTAGAACTACCAGTGTTCAGCTAGTGTTAAATTACTACCAGCCAGTGTTCAGCCAGTGAACTACCAGCGTTAAATTCAACATTCTATAGGTTCCTTCTCTTATATATTCTTCAACGTGCGTTGGAGAGCTTCGCATTTCACATCATTCGCAGAACTCGATGACGTGCGTTTACCCTGAAATTCTATCATTTTCAGGCTACTTCTTCTTGGCGCTGCATTTTTAATGCCGGATAGTGTATCTGTCTAATATCAAGATTGTAGGAAAGTATAAAAGACGTACGGGTATGACGAAAAATTTAAAATATTAAGCAAGGTTTATTTATAAAAATTTAGTAGTACAAAAATTACATTTATAAAAATTCCAGATTTTATTCTACTCTCCGCGTAAATTAAATCCAAAACACTAGTTCTATTCAACATTTCCTTACATATAAAATATCTGAATTTATTTCTTTAATATTGGTGGGTATGTTTCAGAAATACTACTATTTTCAGTTTGCTGCATATTGTCAAGGAAATTAACATCATTTTATATCATATTTGAGAAATGTGGCTGAAGAATACTCATAGCATTAACTCTGCGTTTTAATGTTGCTAGGGGGTTTGAAACCGCAGCGTCATTCCGAATTTTTGTCTCACATTCCATCGTTCTTTCGCTAATATGAGGGCTAATACCAAAATTTGTTCTTTCAATGACAACTTTAAATAATATCATCAGCTTTTAAAACGTCTTACGTAGTCACATATTTTCACAGTTGATTACATTTGAGAATAATGTTATCAAATCACACTTGAATCTTGTTTGTATGGTGTGTATTTGCATTGTCGATATAAAGTGCGTCGCTTCCTTAAAATTAGAGTGCTGGACGTTTAATTATGTTTTCAACCTCGCAAATTCTTCTAAACTTTATTTATTATACGCAGAAATAAATCATAAATTTCGTTAAATTATTTTACGTTTATCATAAGTAATGGTATCGGTAAGATCCACAATTTATTTTCAGTACATATAATTATGAATCACTTACGAAATACTTTTTGATTTAATGGCTAGAATATAGAATGGATTATTAGTTAGATTTTTCAATTAAAGAAACAGAAAAAATTTTCAATTAAGTAAGAGAAAGAGTCTCACATTCACGATACACATCGCAGAAACTATGAGAGCCAGCCATGCAACTAGTCCGATCGCTTAGGATCTTTCGGAGTTCGAGCTTCCAGTATTTAGCAGCCAATCACTCTGCTACTGGCGGGGCTCCAATATAGGGATAAACTTAGGTTCGATATTCATTTAACAGTGCAATAAGGTAAGTAGCTATTCTAAAGCAAATCTTGCAGCATCATTTTTAAAAATTTTTATCATAACAAAAGGATACTTTCTAAATACTTCACTACTAGTCCGTTTTTTGTAATATATTAGTAATTGGCAAATTTGGGGTTCATTTGGTACGTTAGGGGGTATTTATTTAGTTCTACTAACAATTCATTTATAGTTAAAACAACTTTCCTTTGAGTCTCGACTTCACCCATGCTTTCCTACCAGAATGCTAATAAGCTAGCGAGCGTGTATCAAACGTTTTGTAAGGTGATTTTAGAGCATGTTATGTCTGAAGGCCATGTTGCTATTTTGAATTATTAGCGATTTGATTCTGTGGTGTTGAGTACTTCTAGCCGTAAAGCTTGTTTCCGCCGACTTCTACGAGTCAGAGCCGTCCTGAGCATTAAATTATCCTGTGAGCAGGCTAAATTTACTACATTTTATTTTAAGTTCAACGTTATTGTTTAAGTTAAGCCTCGTTAGCTTTATGGCTTTATTTGCTTGTTGGCTATATTGAAGCCCAAGTGGGACCACCTGTGCAACTATATCTGATTGAATAAAGGGTTCATTCCACTCTTCTTCTGACTTTTCGGCTCTAATAAAAGCCTGGGGATAATTCCTCATAGTCTTTTAGAGTTCGTTAGTTTTTAATACCCAAAAGAACGAGACTCTCGAGCTGGTTACTGATGCCAGAATCTAAAGTTTTCATTGTCATAATACCACCAATACTTCTGCTTAAATTCTTCCAACTCCAATCATAAAATTCGGATAAATTATTTTTTGAATGAGTATTCAAGAAAAAATACATAATTCTTCGAATATATGGAAATTTTATTGAGGTTGTTAGATAAGTAAGAGAAGGAAGAATGATGAACTATGTTTATATTTTAACTATGTATGTTTATATATGATATAACTATGTATGTATAATTTGTATAGTTATGAAATACAACTAGACATTTCACAGGTTCGAAACAAAATAGATTCTAAAGTTACACACCGTTTTTCTTACTGAGACGAACTGTTTTTTATATTTAAAGATTTAAGAAGTTGCCTTTGTGGTTGAAGGTAAAACTGCTTTCACAGTACAAAACTAATAAAACAGGGAATATTTGTGAAAAATTAAGTGAAACTTTAGCGGATAAAACAATAGAATCAAAATCATCTTGATAAATCGGAACAAGAAACCGCCAGTCGTATTCTTGACGCGTAATAAAATGGAAAAACAAATAAGTAAATAGATACATTATAGCTTTGAAATCTCAGTTTAATAAACCTGACCGCAAATTTTTGAAAGGCAGATTTTATTTCCGCTTGGAGAAGATGTAATTCATCATTACAGGCGCAATCTTTCCCTTGAGTTTAGCACAACAATAACACTCGAGAATTAAAGAAAAATTGAACTTAACTAGCTGTCGTTTTCTGGTTAAGTTTCTGACAGCATAGATTCCTGTACTTATATTTTATTCCAAACTGCTAAAAAAGGAAAATCAATTGATGAGTAATTCTAAATGATAGGTTGAAAGTACTATCAAGTATCTGTAATAGATCTGTTTTTCCACCTTATCTGTAAAGCATCTTTAAAAAAACACATTTTCTGTCTTTAAATTCTTATTCCGCTGTTCTGCAGAAAATGTTCTTTTCCCTTCATTCTTCATCATCCATTTCCTCTCGCTACCAAATGGCATTCTTTTCTACTTCACGAAGAGACTAAAATAGAGGACCTAAGTGCATAACTTCCTGAAGGATATTTTTTACGTTTTTCCGAAATCTAACTCTTTGAAGAGTAGCGAAAAATTCTGTACTGTAGCTGCATTTTATGTAAAAATGCAGTATAAGAGAACACTTTTTATTGGGAAGAAATAGCATTTTTGAGTCAGTCGTTCCTTTCGGATATATAGATTTTGAGGTTCTGTTCTGTTTTATTGATCTTCTATTCTTATTCTGTACCTTCGGGTTTAGGAAAAAAAGAGGTGGTTTTTGGAAAAATGTAAAAATACAAAGAAAAGATTGAAGTTTGGCTTTATACTTCTCTTTTAGGGGAAGTTTATGACTTGGATGCACGTGCCACAGTTCTGACAATTTTTGATTAAGTTTTTAATCAATATTAAATTTTCTATTTGAAATACAGCTTTCCATTTGTTTATTTTACTTTTGACAAAATTATTAATTTTTATACTGTTCTCTCAGTAATAGAAAATAGATACAAAATTTTGAATTTTATTGAAGGTAGAAAAGAGGCATATAAGTTGAGATAACAAAAGGTATAAAAAGTAAATTATTGTTATTGATTCGCATTGCTGATAACTTCAAAGTTCGTACGGCCCTTAAGAATCCTTAAACGTCCTTAGCATTTTTGGAATCGATTTTTGTTCCTTAAGGGGACGGTGGGTAAAATTAGTTTTTTAAGTTTTTCTGTTTTCAGCAAGAAATTTGATACATATATGTATTATAACATCAGTTTATAAAATATATGTTCAAAATTTTAATTTATTTTAAATAAAAAAAATTTTAAACAAATAATTAATTATTTTAATTAAAGATTTAAAATGCTCCTTGCGCGCTAATTTACAATATTTTTTCCTAATTTTTCCTTTAAGTTAGTTATAAAGACTTGACAAAAGATTTTTCGTATCCTAATTTTTCCTTTAAGTTAGTTATAAAGACTTGACAAAAGATTTTTTGTATCCGTTATTGAATATGATGGATCAGAAATTTTTAAAAAGGATTTTTGTGAACTTAAACCCAATTTTCGAAAAAAATGTCACCTTTTGTTAAACATTATCACAAGTTTAAACTTCTTAATAACCTCATATCCAAAAATGCATGCACAGATCTACTGTAACATATACCGAGATAGTTTCTTCAAAATGTCATTCATTTTAAACTAAAAATGAGACGCATGGAGCACTTTCGAGACATACGAACCGCGAAAAATTTTGTTTTGAGAAAACCGAATTTAACGTTTTTCTTCAAACTTACCTTTAATACATGGTCATGAGAAAACAGCAATATGTAGACACTAGATAACATTTTTGCATCATTTAACTATTTTTAATCTCATAATATTAAATATGAGAAAAATAAACATATCGTAAATTTGCATGTGATTCGAAGTTAGAGGTAGAAATAATTTATGCATTATAATGCATAAATTGTTTTAAATTTATGCATTATATGAAAAAAAATTGCATTATATTACAATGGAACTTTTAAAATTCACTCGCATCATATGTTTTAACTTCATTTGTTACATTTACATTAACTTTTAATCCTGTACAATATTTTTTACTTTTTCTGTTTTTCCCATGCGGGTAAACTTCTCTTTTTGCTTTGGTTCAAGCGACGTTGATCACGCTTTTTTGAAAAGAGTAGGGAAAAAGAGTTTGCTTCTTCCTGTTCTACGCGTATAGCATTCACATAGCCAAAGTTAAATTCATTAATAGTTATCAAAAATTGACATTTCTAGCCTTTTTTTAGAAATAAACACTTCTTTTGGCCAAATATATAAATTATTACTTCAGAAATAACTGTTGAATAATACATTTTTTTTTTTTCATTTTCTCCAAAATTTAAAGGGCAAAGGTTACGTTGTTACACATTTTAAATGCTTGTAACTTCTCTACAAATTAAAATATTTTAACTCGGCGTTTTGCATACGATGTAGTTACGTTTATGGAATATTACGTAAGTAAAAAAAAACAACAATATTTTGGTTGATTTTTAGCTATTTTAAAGTCCACCGTCCTCTTAAAAGTACTTAATTTCGGAAAAAATGGGTAGGAGGTCCTTAATTTTAATCATCTGAAATTTCTGCCTGTTTTTACGACTACCATTTTGAGTGTGAATTAACATTTTGGAAGAATATTTTTGGAGATTCATTGACAAATATGGTTATCGTTTGAATAGGTCATGGGTTATAATTTCTTCCTATTTCTAATATAAATGGTGGGATACATGAGTTTCTGAGCAAGAAGTGAATCATAAGCATTTCGAAATTATTTCATTTTTCTTAATGAAGAGCTCTTAAACAACTGTTTCGGCAATGTGAATTCTTTTATTAAATGGTTCTAAATTTGACGACTTATCAACATTTCGGCGATTTTAAAATCGATTTCTGGAGAAAATTTTTGATTCTGAGATTTGGGAATTTTCGACGATTTTTTTGAAAACATTATAACATTGATAAATTTCATTAAAATAATGCTAATGTATAGAAATTACATTTAAAATATAAAATAAAACATTTTTATATTTTGCTGGCATATTATAAAGTTCGATTTGGCCCCTTACTATGCAATATTTTAAATCTGAAAAATAAACAAGGTATAATGCTATAAACACAATTTATGAAACAGTTCTTAGCAAAAGCATAATAGCTATGCAATTAATTAAAACTATCTTCTTTTTAATTTTTTTCATGTGATTATTCCCCATGTGATTGTCTCAGAATATGCATCAGTTTTCTTTATAAAATTAATTTTATACTTTTCCCCTCTGATATTTTTTTCAAAATATTTCTGGCTTTTTGCTGTTATAGAATTCGTAGGGATAATTTTTCTTTAAGATCTTAGAGATTGCAGCTTGAAAAGTTTAGAAGGATTTGAAGGCAAGATTTATAGACCCGCGATTCTAGAACTGTTAGTAAAACATAAATAAAATGTCACTTATCTTCTTTCAAATCTGTCCAACTATTATAAATGTAAAATATTTAACTCTACTTGATTAGTTCATAAAGTTTATTTTATTCTCTAAGAATTATTTTAAGTTTGTTTAATAATAATTCATTATACCAGTGTTAAGTCTGTGGAAGCATAACGCGCTTTTAGCGAGCAAAATCTGGTTATAGTGAGCAATATTTTTGCGATTCATAAAATTTCTCTGACTTCCACCTCTCCAGCTCAGTTAAGCTTGTCTGGGAAAAATTCATTTAACATTCCGAAGTCAATCGAAAGTTAGTGATAGTTATAAATCCAACGAACACGTGACAGCGGCCTTTTTCATCATCTTGTGGAATGTACGTGGAAGAACATCCCACGACGACCTTGAGGGGACAGACGATAGAGGTTTCTGATTGGACAGAAGTTTAATCTTAATGGGAGTGGCAGGGTAGAGGACTTGTGTGGAGGTCATTCTTTGATTTGAGTTCATGTATTACGCTCGTCAATTTTTATCTAGGGAAGTCGAAAGTAAAATTTTATCAGTTGATCAAAAAATAAAGGATTATAATAAGGGGTAATTTTACAGGAATTAAGGGCATAAAAATTCCGAAATATGCAAAACGTATGACTTATTTTCTTCTACTTTTTCAACACTTTTAAAGAACAAGCAAATATAAATGGCCGCATTCGATTAAAATAAGAATGACTGTAAACATTTGAAGAAATGTTCTAAAGAGATATGGGCGAAGTTCTTTTAAAGTGGATGAAGATGCAACGTAATGCAAATTTTACTGTAAGTAATCCACATTTAATAGTTGAAGCAGATTTTCCTGAATAATTTGGCTGTCCTGGATTTGTATGTTGGAATAGATGTCTTGATCGATTCAAGAATAGAAATTTTGGAAATCTTTACGAAAAATCTGCGGTGAAACAAAGGCTGCAAACATAGTGGATATCACGACATCGATGAGTGGAAACAGAGAAGGATACATAAAAGATGACACTTATAATGAAGATGGAACGGGCATTTTGTACGACGTAACCCCACAGTAGATTTTTAAATTCAAGAGTGAAAAGTGCATCGGATGCAAGCTCTCCAAAAATTGATTTACAGCGATTCTTCAAAACTCTACCGTGCGTTGTAATATGTCTGGCATTGACAAGAAAAAACTGTTTACTATTACCAAGTCCAGGTATTTTAAGCTTGCAAAAGAGCTTCCTGTTGATTATGACCAGAGTAAGAAAGCCTGGAGGCTCTTTTAAGAGATATCACTGTCATGATCAATGACGACAAGAAGAATGAGATCGTGTTCTATTTGTTGCTGGGTCCAGATATTGCTTGATCTATGATTCTAAATGTATTGTCATATGGAATGAACGATGAACAAGGAAATTAAGTTTTCTTGTTCCTGAAAAATTCCTTTTATAACGAAGCCGTTCTTTGTTTAGAATAGAATCATCAAAAATGGCCACAGAAGAAGCGTCTCTTCGAAGGAGGTTGTAACCGGTCATAGATATGTGAATTAGGTCTTGAAGGCTCTTTAGCGCTCTTTTAGTCTCGATTATTTTCTCTACCAGATAACATTCTCCTCCGTATTGGGCATCTCTGATATCAGTATACTTGGAAACAGAAGATGTCACTCGAATAGACTGGTCAGCTTACTTGCAAATCTGAAATTGATTTATCATGTGCGGAATGCCTTAGATCGCTTAACATGAGCTCGCAGGACACTTTGGGATCTGAAAAATATACTTTCAGAAGATGTAGCTTACACTTGATCAAACACATGTATGATTATTTTACATTAAATGAAAATATGTTACACATATAAAATCTTTGTGGCAAAATAAAAGAGATATATTTTCATTTTTAAATTTCCATGAATCTGACTTGAGAATAATTAAATAGCAGATATGGTAATCAATGTTAAATAATGCCTTTGCACAATTTTTTGTATCGTTTTCCACAAAGTAATAATTAAATTTTGTTAATAGCCTTTAATTTTGACGAGCAGTGTATTTGTGACGGCCACCTAATCGGTGGTGGGAAAAAAGTATTTGTTACCTGAGTGTGCTATTTGCTTCACAGGATTAACACTGTGGACTACACTTCGAATCAATCCATTCCATTTACAGAAACTGAATCCTTGGGGAAACTATAATAGCTATATCGACTCGACATTTGATTGTTTCCCCCATACTGAATAACATATTAAATCTTTAGTAAAATCAGTTGCATTATCTATTCCATTTTCCGGATTCGATATTATTTTTGTAGAATTATTTGAAATCAGCTTTATGATTTTATTTACAAATTTTCAGTTACTCCTTTATTATTACAAGTGCTAATGTGTTAACATTCGCTTCTATATTAAAATTGGATTCCGCATTTAATCTCATGATTTTAATATCTTGTTTTCACTGAATCGAATGCTTAGAAAATCTTGATCTTTGAACAGTATCGCAAGTATTTTGTCTAAAGATAAGTCAGAACTTGGGCAGAACATAATGAAACAACGAAGTACGGTTTGATTGGGGGAACTATGTGAATAACAGAAATTATAGTATTCTTAGTCTACTTTTTATTGTTTAAGTAAACAATATTGAACAAAATTACATCATACGCTCTCCACGGTTTGCTATCATTGGCCACATTTCGAAATTTGTTCCATCTAGCCTGTAGAACACGGGTACATAGTGCCAGTTGGTACTGACAGCTTTATTTGCGTTAAAAAATCGTCAACATTATATAATTTATTTTTAAATGAACTAGAACACGGGTACATAGTGCCAGTTGGTACTGACAGCTTTATTTGCGTTAAAAAATCGTCAACATTATATAATTTATTTTTAAATGAACGTTTTTTGAATATTAAAATCATACAGCATGAGACCAGGAAAAACCGTAGCCATTCCAGAGACCTTTTCATTCATTCCATCTTCATTAAAAAGTTTGAGAAAGTCAGGCATGATTATTTCCAGAATTGTGTAAAGGAGCAAAATCCAGTTGAAAGTATCCGTTCTGGAGCATATGTATTATCCAGGAAGTATATTTTCATCATATACCCCCGCCAAAAAAATTATAACACTTGTGTTTTCATAGAATTTCATATACTAAATATACTGTACAACACATTCAAATAGAATAAATTCGTGCCATTTCAACAAAGTTTCTTTCTGCAAGAAAATTTTCTATCACTGGCCCGATGTTAACGTACTTGATTGTATGCATGTACATTGATTTGTATTTCCAAGTAAGCATTGAATCATTTTTGGAAACTAAAACCCCTTTTTAGCACTTCTACGGGAAGTTTTATTGTAACATAATATAAATAATCCACTATATTCACAAATGTTATCTTAAAATAGTAAAGAAGACTTAGAGAATTCTTGAGAAGTGTCTGACATATTTGGCATTTTAAAAGCAAACTTCGAATTTCATTTTGAAAAGATGACATCTCAAGCGTGTTATCATTGCTTCCACTTTTAAAAATCAGCACTTCGAAAGCGGAAAGCTCTTCATTTGGAAAATTAATTATTGTTCAGTGTTTCGAAAGCTGATTAAAATCGAATAATTTTCATTCGAATGTCTTTCCTTCCCATCTTTTTTTATTGAGGAAAATTTAATAAATGAAAAGAAATGAGTTTGATGCGAGAAATAATTGAAAGTAACTATGCACTGAGCAGGAGTCGAGCCCGGAATTTCTCAATATCCAGCTCAATGAATTAACCGTTGCGTTAAAATAGAAGGAAAGAATTACTTTTATTTCTGACCATGCAAATGGTTTCAGTATAAATTATTGCACATTGTTCCTAAAATTTTTAAATGCGAAAAACATTTTTTTAACCTAAATTTAAAAACATTCTTATCCCTGGAGATGATTGCTATTCCAATCTTTATATATTTTTGCGTAAAGGAAATAAAAATACAACACGTATGTTCATAGGCACTCGGATGTATACTTTGCCAAACCTCATGAAAATGCATTATAAGGTATAGCGTGTTCGAAACATCTTTTATGTAATTGTATTGTATGTGTGTTAGTGTCTACCGTATATTCTAAAAATGGCTTGGTGTCAGTATTTCTGAAACAATAATAAAAAAAAAGACTTAGATTAATTATAATAGTAATGTTATGTAGGAAACCACAGATTCTTTCCTAGTAAACAAAATTACGTGTATGCTGTCATTACAAAATAGAACTAGCAATCCGACTGGTGTTGCTAATATCTGAAAGAAATTAAAATCAGTGATTTTTTAAGAAAGTGCAGAAGTTAAAAATATTTCTGCTGTTAGTGGTAAGAAATAATTTCTCTAAAAACTATGATTGAAAATATAGTTTAATGGTGTTTTATTTTTTAAAGCTTGAAAGGGGAAAAATGAAGCAAGGCACATATCCATTATGCACGTTTCCGAAATATTTTTCTCCAAGAATACTTTTGTCCAAGAATGATATCTTTGATAAAGGAACAAATTATAATTTATTGCCAGTTCAAATAGCTTTTAAAATAATTTTTCGAGTGCATGAAACACAATAGCATTTTCTGAAGTCGATAGCATGTTATAGATGCAGCAATAATGCGAAATCAATAAAATTTTAGCCTTGCATTCGAGAATACTTAAGAATTTTTCAAAAGAGCAAATGCATTTGCAAACTTATCGGGCTAAACGCCAACGTCTTCGAGTGAAAACCGATGAAAGGCTAATCTTGATTGTTAGGAAAAACGCTGCACAAAAGCGACTTAGATCTCGTAAACACATATATTCGATAAAATAATATAGTGCCTCTTATCGATTCTAAATTTTTCTGCTATTTATATAAGCAAAATTTATGAAATTTAAATTATTATTACTCAGCGATATCCATTTTCTTTTGAGCATGTGTAAATATGTTATGAAACTTTTTAACTTACATTTCTTACACTTTAAATCACAATTTGTGAAGTATAGTCGTATGGCTAATGAATACGCGAAAGTAAATTTTCACGTCACTGACATTTCTTTCATTGTTTCCGTTTTATTGGATAAATAAAATGCGTTATGTAATTAACAATAACTTTGCATGTTACGATTTCATAGAAATTTTCTGCATTATTCAGGTCAGATAGATAGTGGAAATTTGAAACTTTATTACGACTTTAGATGAATTATAGTTCTCTTTTACAGATAACGTAGTTGGCCATAAATATTCCCAGGAATGAGATGACATTCTCATTAACTCACGAGGAATATCGCAGATTTCTGAAAGTATTCATGAAGCAGTATCTACACTTTTGGCTATTAAACTTGCTGCAGCAAGAAGCAAAGCAAATAGCAGAATAATATTTATTGTACATACAACGGTATATAAAGCATTTTCTCCCTCCTTTCAGCAAGCCTTCATGGTGTAACGGTACCACACTAAGCGCGTATTCGAGAGGTCTAGACTCGAGTTGCGTCAAGGGCACTACACACTTTTTACGTCTCCTGCTTCAAAAAAGAAAAACATAATGACTCTACAGTGGCGCCCGAACTAAAAAGTGGTGGACTATAATTCGTAACCACCAGTATTTGGCGATTGAGTCCCCTAATCCCTAGTCTCCCTTTATAAGGGGGAGTACAGTATGAGGTTTTTTCTCCCTCCTTCCAGTATGCCTTTGAGATGTAACAGTAGCACACTCAGCGTGTATTCGAGAGATCCAGGTTCGAGTCCTGGCGAGGGCATTGCACAGTTTTCACGTAAAAAAAAAAAAAAAGAAAGAAAACGTAATGACTCTAGGTACAAAGAGCATCTGGCATGCTGAATCATATATATATCCATCAGGAAGGAAACGATTGTACTCGCAGAAAGTGCAATCGGAGAAAGATTTTGAAACTCTCTTAAGACTTTAGACGAATAATAACTCTCGCTCACGGATTACATATTTGGCTAGGAAACTTCAAGAAATAAGATGACATTCTCATTAACTAACGAGTAATATCGTAGATGTCTAAAAGTATACATAAAGTAGTATCTACACTGTTGGCCATTAAAATTGTTGCAGCAGGAAACAAAACAAATAGCTCAATCTTATTTATTGTGCATATACAGTAAAATGGAAGAAACCCATGGTTTGATATTTCGGTAGTTTGGTGTACGCAGCGTACAGAACTCAGTACTTCATTACACTGAGCTTCTATCTCTTGCAGCAGCAATGTAATCCAGCTTGGCATCCATTCGAATTGAGGGTGGATCACATATACGAATTTCTTATTCCATGCAGCTTCAGATCTATACCAGAATTGATTAGTAGTAGCTGGCGACTGGTGAAGTTCCGGACTTTTCCAGCCTATCATCAGATGTTCTTAGTCAGTAAGATGTATGGACAACGTACTGGCCAGGATGACTGACGGAACACCTTTGTGATGAGAATGGTCAGGATGGCACGGGCAATATACAGTCGTGTATAGTCTTGTTGAGAGATGGCATCACGCAGGCTTCGAAGACATTGCGCAAGCCTTAACACTCCAAAAATGTAACGGCGGCTAACCACTTTACCGACTATGACGGGATACCAGTGTGTTTATTGTCGTCGATCGTCGTACTACTAGAGTTGAACAATTCTCTCCGGAACCGATTCAAAGACCTGATTCTCTTTACTGAGCGAATTTACTCAGATTCCAGAAGACGGATTGAAAGCTCTTTTACAGTTCACGAAGAGCTCTTACCGGAAGAGTGCCAGGGATAGAGATCTCTAACTCGTACAAGCACTGATTCACTTGATACGAGACAACGAATGCCTGATTCGAAGAAAAGAGTGAAGCTCTTTTAGAGTTCATTGCTTTTATTGGAAGTTGGCAACAAAGTTCGATTGACATTTTAGGTGAGGAAAGAATATTTATTCTAGCATATTAAAAACTGAGTCTAATTTGTATCTCTTTCGTAAACCTTTTATTCTAATTTTATTGTTCGTTCTATGTAGAAATCTTGAAAGAAATAAATTAAGTGAGTTAGTTTCGATGAAGTCGATTCTACTGATTTCATAGCTCATTCTTTTCTTTCCGCTCCAACTTCGTTAACCGCTCTTGATTCACTTTTGGTTTCAGACCTTTCTCATCAAGATTATTATTAGTAGCGAATAATAACTGCGAATCACAAAAATGAGTCCGATTCATTTCAGAAAAAGAATGGTTTTTTTTCCAATCCCATAAAAATGCAGTTTAGCCTACCTCTACGCACCACTTTAGGCGGGCCTAACTCTTCTGCGAAGCAAAATGAAGCCCCGATATTTGTCGCCATATGCACATCTCATGGTTTTCCAGATGTTGCTGCAGGAAGACACTTTTAGTCTTATAGATGAGCTAAGTTCCTTACTCAGGGTACGTGATGTGACTGTGCGATCTCGCAACGCGGAGGGGACAACACATCTATCCTCTCTGGCTCGGGACCGCTGAAATCCAGCATGTAGTTCTGTGTGGCCCTTCAAAAACACATCGAAGCCATATTCGTCGACAATCATGGGATCCTGACCAACTCAGCCCTGTCGCAACCCTGTCGCGGAAAGATAAGCTGCTGTTCGGATAGGCCCCGATCCTGTCTCTCGGTCTTCCGACACTTGTTGATAGGGATAACGCGACCTTTAGAGAAACAAAAATTTCCAAATGTGATTTCCAGATGAGAAACCCGCTGTGCAGTCTTTCCATTTACACTGAAGTGACAAAAGTCATGGGATAGCAATATGCAAATATACAGATGGCAGTAGTATCGCGTAGAAAATGTATAAATGCGAAGTGCTTTGGCAAGGCTTCCATTTGTGTTCAAGTTATTCATGTGAAGAGGCTTTGACGTGATTATGGCCGCACGACGAGAATTAACAGACTTTGAACGCGGAATGGTAGTTGGAGCTAGACGCATGGGTCATTCCATTTCGGATATCGTTAGGGAATTCAACATTCCGAGATCCACAGTATCAAGAGTGTGCCGAGAGTATCCAATTTCAGGCATAGCATCCCACCATGGACAGCGCAGTGGCCGACCACCTGCACTTAACGACCAAGACCAGCGACGTCTGCGTAGAGTTGTCAATGTTCACAGACAAGCAACACTGCGTCAAATAACCGCAGAAATCAATGTGGGACGTACGAGGGACGTGTCCGATAGGACAGTGCGGTGAAATTTGTCTTCCTTGGGCTCTGCCAGCAGAAGACCGACTCGAATGCCTTTACTGACAGCACGAAATCGCCTGCAGCGACTCTCGTGGGCTCGTGAGCATACCGGTTGGTCCCTAAACGAATGGAAAACCGTGGCTTGGTCAGATGAGTCACGATTTCAGTTGGTAAGAGCTGATGGTAGGGTTCGAGTGTGGCGCAGACCCCACGAAGCCATGGACTCAAGTTGTCAACAAGGCACTGCTCAAGCTGGTGGTGGTTCCATAATGGTCTGGGCTGTTTTTACATGGCATGGACTCGGTCCTCTGGTGCAACTGAACCGATCATTTACTGGAAATGGATACCTTCAGCTACTTGGAGATCACTTACAGCCATTCATGGACTTCACGTATTCAAACAACGATGAGATTTTTATGGATGACAATGCGCCATGTCACCGGGCCACAATTGTTCGCGATTGGTTAGAAGAACATTCTGGATAATTCCAGCGAATGATCTGGCCACCTAGATCGCCCGACATGAATCCCATCGAACATTTATGGGACATCATCGAGAGGTCAGTTCGTGCCCAAAACCCTGCACGACGCACCGTCAACACTTTCACAATTATGGACGTCTATAGAGGCAGCATGGCTCAATATTCCTGCAGGGGACTTCAAACGACTTGTTGATTCCATGCCACGTCGAGTTGCTGCACTTCGCCGGACAAAAGGAGGACCGACAAAATATTAGGAGGTATCCCATGACTTTTGTCACTTCAGTGTATATGCAATGTAAATGACATTACTCTTGTCTGCCTTTCATGCATGCGCTAGAGTGCTAATCATTCACATATTGCAGCATATAATAGCTTTCAGAAAAATTTGACACTTGTTGCAAGACGCATTTATAGTGTACCAATTTGCTGCCCATCCGATATAGTGGTTAGTGATGCTGGCCACCGTACCAATAGGTCCAGGCTCGAATGCCGATGACGGCATGGGTGTCTGCAATCATTGCGAGGAGGCAAGAGGCCTTCAAAAAACACGGCAGCCGTAAGTTTGAGAGTTCGGTGATCAGGGGTAGAGGAATGCAAGACCATCGTACTTCCTTCGGTATATTCATCCTGAAAATTTGGACAGAGTTGCGAAGATAGTGCGACCGGATTATGCTCGTACGACCAGTGGTGAAATTCTGATACCTCTCCTGCTTCTACCCTGTCAGCAGGATATCTAACATGGGCTGGAATTATTCGGTCCCAAGGCTAAAACATACGCTGGAATTATTCGGCCTCAGGAAAATAAAACTTTATTTTTTTAAATACAGAAAGGTTTTTACATATTGCGATGAAATGATGCGAGTTTCAAAACTTCCCAATATATTTGCGTTTTTCCTAATTATTGCAGAATCATACTCTCGCATACGCGGAGTGTAATATCTTTTCACCACGAAGGCATGGTAGAAGGACGGAGAAATACCTCATAATTGATTGGACAATAATGCTGCTATAAATTTTGATAATGTATTCTTCCCATTTTTCAAGTTACGTTAAGTTCCTTTGTCACACATTAATATAAAGCGCATTCTGGCTGTTTTTCAGCCTAAGATATTTCTAATTTTATAATAAGTAATTTTAGCTTCGAAAATGGGCAAATTTTTAATTTTAAGGGCTGGTTAAGATATCTCGAGAAAAACTTCGGCTTTTGAAATAATACAACAATAAAAACTCGTACATATCAATGTAGAAAACATATACAGTTCTTTCAAAGTCTTCTGTTTCTTCTGATTGCATAACATTTCATTTAACTCGTATGAATTTCCGTTTGATTTCAAAGTTCGATTGCAGCAATGTTTAAAATGATAGTCTACCAAAAAGGAAGGAATAAATATTTTTATATTAAAATATGCAACGTCACCTAACATGCGATAAATAAGAAATGCGATATTTTTTGAAAAATTAAATTTGGTAAATAAAATCGGAAATCTTCTTAAAGAAGCCCGGTACTTCTTTAGTAACGTAGCCACCTCATAAGCTGGCGACTAACCGCGGTGGCTGATTGAACAAAAAAATGCCAAAACATATTTAGGAAATAATTTTACAAAATAAGCAATGGTTCAAATTTTAAAATTTTGCATTGATTAATATGACGGTTAATAAAGGACTGGCGAGAAAGATTCAAGGTTAATAAAATATACTCAGTTTTTAAAATTTGAAAAGTAAAAAAAAAACCTCCTTTTAGTTTCGAACTCTCATCCCAAATACATATGTGTGCAAAAGATGAAAAACGGTGTTCTGTAAAAAGAGATAAATAGTAGTTTGAGTCAAAATAATAAACATATATGAAACCAAGTAAACCATATTGGAAATCACTCTGCATAATAATGAAATATGTGCTTTTACATTGTATACTAAGCAGACCATTTCGGTAAATGCACTTGAACATATTTGTTAGAAAAATTAAATTTAGAAACACTAATGAAAGCTTTTATTTCAATTTTAAACACTTTGCATTAAATGCAATTAAATTATTACAATGCATTAAAGGGTAAGTTGCATTAAAGTGTAAATTGCATTAAAGTGTAAATTAAAAGAAAACTTTTAATATCATTTTATAACTTAGTTACTGTTCCTGCGGTCAAATTCCCAAATGTAATATTAAATGTGCTACGTCACAAAATAACTGTTTATTATCAGCTAAGCAACAAGTTTTCTGAATCCTTACACTTCTGAGTTTTCTCTATGATAATTTTCAAACGCTTAATTGGCTTTTCTCGAAAGCTTAAATTTTTTAGTGAAAACTGGAAATTTTGAAATTAACTTTTGCTATTCTAATGTTATACAGAAAGAATTTCGTTTTAATATACCGTTAGAAATTAGGCTGTAATTAAACTTATCAGTTAGCCATTATTTCTTCTTGATAAAAGGATTTTCGGTCCCTTTCCTGTATGTTTGCCGGACTATGTGCAGTACCACTCTCAGGCCAGATCAAATGGTGTTTACAGTCTGAAATACAGACTGAACCTACTCTCATCTGCAAACTGTGCCTAAGCCCAGTCGTCTTCCATACAATTGCATTGCTGATGACACCATTGCAAACAGGCAGGATGGTAACGTCTGAACAATGGAATGCATACAACAGGACAGCCGATGTATAGTCCTCCTTGACGAAAAGTCTGGCTACAGTATTTCAGGAGATTCGCTTTCTGTAGTAGCAAGTATCTGACTTGCTACCTCAGTAGTTCTGTTGCGCCGGTTCTTTTTTGTCGATAGCGTTATGCACCTGTCTTATGCAGGCATCGTACTTCGAACATGAACTCCCTCATGACGTTTGCTACACATTTCCTTTGTTTGAAAGGATTACCAAAGCCTTGAAACAACACTAAGGGCAATGTCGAACTCCCTAGCAACATCTGTTATTTTTCGCTCTTCTTCAATCTTGCGAATAATAAGATCATGCGTAAAATCATCTAAGTGATGACGGTAAGGCCTAAGCGAAAATTTCAAGTTCATCAATTGATTCCTTCCCATTAAATTTTATTTTTGAACAGCAATTTCCAATACGCGTCAAACTCATTATATCTCTTATAAGAGCTATCACGTGGAGAACAAATTTCGTAGTCCAAAATTTGCATACGCACAATACATCTTCTGTATTCCACACTTATGCTAATTTCCACATTTTCCTGCCTTCCATTTTGTGATTGCTATCTCTGCTACTCTCATGCGTTCTTAGCAATTGTCCAATAGTGTAATTCCTTAGAGACATTTTTGTTGATAAAAGCTATGTTAAAGCAAAGATAGATACACGATTTTTGTTATTGCGATGGGCTTTCAAAATCGGAAAATTAATTTAGAACTCCCTTAACTCGAGATTTGTTTAAACTTTTGTGGACTTGAGTTCAGTTAGTCAATTAATAACACTGTGAGTGAGATCGCTTAACAAGTGAAAATGTTCCTCATGAGTACGATTTCAGTGGTATTCGTTGAATAAATTTTTCGTCAACAAAAGTTCATTATTGTCCCTGTAAGATCTTATTATACAAGCGTATCACAACGATGCAGTTACGTATTTATAATATGATAACAAGCTGAATAATCTTCCAGTGCGTTAACTCTCTACTTAGAACATAAGTTATTTTTAATTCCTTCAGAAATCTCCTTAATTCAAAGCGCGTCGGACTTCTTAATAAATACTTCAGATTTATAACTGGAAGTTAAGTAACGCAAGTGAAATAAGTCAGTAATATAAAATTTAGATTCTTAGAATATTTACATTTCACGATAGGAACTACTACAGAATTAATTCGGATAAGCTGAACATTGGTATTACCATCGCAAACTACTTTGAAATTGATTTGGCAGTTTAATATTGCAGAATGTCTGGTCATGCGCTTTGGTTAGCACAGTAGAATCCCATAGAAATCAGTTCTCCTGAAAGAGATGAGAGATTAAACATTTCTAGCAAACTGAAACTTTGATGTACTACATTGGAGCCTCTTTGATGCGCTGCAGGGTACTATGTAAACATTCATTGCAATTAGACAATTACAATAGATTCTCTCATAAAGGTTCATTGTGAAAATATGAACTGATAGAATTGCAGGGTATGAAAAGTTTATATAAGGTATCTTGGAATTTACAGGAACTCAGCGTACGTGAAAATAAGATAAATAAGGTATTATTATGCCTACTAAACATTTTAAAAGATTCGCACACATTTTCATCTACATTTACACAAATATGAGAAAATCAATAAGTATAGAAATCGAATTAAATTATATAATATAAATTATAAAGATTGAAATTAATACGTTTTACAATTATCTTAATTTTGTATTAGCTGTATGATATCAATTGAAATTATTCTGTAAATGTTTGACAAAAAATGTCTTCTCATATATAAGTTATCAAATATTTTAGCAACACATTCGTTAAAATTTATAGCCTATCTTGACATGCATTCAGTTTAGAATAACTCATAGACAGTCTATACGGTTAAGTTGAATAGCGTGGTGGCCAAAAAATATTTCTCAGTATTTTTGTTCAGATTATTCTTTTTATATTGCGATGCATAAATGGATTTATTATCAACATTGATATGCAGTTTCCTCCATTAAAATTTCTTTCTCCCTTTTCAGAAACGAAAGAAATTCTCTATTTTTCGCTCTTCAGTCAATGCTTTTAAACTGATGTAGTGTTTTCTAATTCTTGAACAACTAAAAGGGGCATTCAGAACCTTATATACCAGTTCTTTAAAACTACTAAACATCTTAACAGCTAATAACATTACGAAACTCATATTGGGTAAAAAAAAAAAAAAAAAATTCATTTGAATTAGCTACCGTGCACTATTCATGACCACGTAAAACGGTGGTCAGCGTTAAACCCTGCAAATTTCGCTGAAAATTTCTGCCGTCCAGTGTCTTCGCTATTTGACAACCCTTAAATTCTACTTACCTCTATTTGATGCTGTCTATACGTAATACATTAGATATATATATAATAAATAAAAATATATAAAAGATATATTATAATGTTGACTAGCAATAGCTCCTTAATGCTAAATCAGGTATTTCCTCTCTATGTTCTAAAAATAGTAATCTGTTTCTGCACTGCGTCATTTCGGGATTAATTTATGTCATATGACCTTTGCGTAACACTTACGATGTAAATGGAACTAAATCTCAAACAGCCAATAATAACAACTTTAAATCAGTATTACTTATAAGGTCAAAATCCATTGAGAACCAAAACTAACTCAGTCTGAATTAAGACTTCATCCTGAATACTAGGCATTAGCTTTCTGACCTTCGGCGTAACTGGACTGCTGTCTGCTCTGCTCTTCTTACTGCAAATCTATCAAAAATGTAAATATTTTGAAATAGGCACAAGTAGTGTTCCAAGTTGTTTGTGGTCGCAACATGTTTACGGAAATAAAAATGAAGATTTAATCTGCTTCCTTTGCCAATTTCCTATTCATTACGGATCAACTTTCTATGCAATGAAAATTCTTGCTGTTCATTACGGATTGAACATTCTGCGTTCTATGTGTTCTACTTTTCTACGTCATCAACTGTTTCTACAATATTATTACATCTAAATCTGTATTCATTGTCTTTCTACTTTCAAGTCGATTATTTCGTTTCACATATATGTATATTTAAACTCAGCAGCTTATGTTTATTTATAATTTTATACTTATGAAGCATAATTCCTTGAGATATATCCTGCCATCCGGTGAAAACGACAAGCAATCATACTCTCCTAACCACTACCTCTTGCATGGTATAGGTGAATGTTAAAATCTTCCTAAATGACTCTATAGTGAATGATAAACCTCCCGGGCAATTGCCTGTTTATGCGCGGTGCTGACATTCCTCATGTTAATGTCTGGAGCATGTTAATGTCTTACAGTAAGTGTTCACCTATTATATGCGTTTATGTACAGCCATGTCTGGGCTGGAATCTCTTTGTCTTTTCCCGGGGAAAATATAGTGCTTTTCTTTAACACTTAATTATGTGTATTTCACAGTTTTCTCTACCACAGAGGTGTCAAAAAATGTTTTTCTTTGTGTTTTAGTTGATGCCCAATTAACGTTTGGTTAAGAAAGTTTAATTCTAGTGCTAGGTTTTTTGATACATCAGCCAATATGAGAAGGCCCTAATTAATCGAAAAAAGATGCCGTAGTATACAGCGATTGTAATGTGCAGTCTTGGGAGAAAAACGCAAAGGCAATTTAATTTTAAATTTGTGCTTTGAAGTATGTTATGTGTCATCTCGATTACCGATTAAATGCATTTGAAGTTTTTTACCTTTATCTCGTAATGTACTTTTGACTTTTTCATTGAACTCTTAATTTTTCTTCACGGATCACCATTTGGGGAATTTTATTCTTAGGAAAGCGTTTTTTCATTTTTTAATAAAATTTTGTCATTAACCAATAATTTAGCTCATGAAACAAAAACTGCCTCAAACTATACCTCAAAGAAAGTAATGTGTTTGCTCTGAAGATATAATTTCTTTCATACAACCCATAGATAAACGTCTCATATGCAGCCGCTTAATAAGAAAAGACGGGAAACTCTGTACTACCACTGAACTTCATTACCCTCAGTAAAGGCTTCAAAGACTGTTTCTTCAGACTTCGCTCTCATTGCATCACCTGTCAACCTTTATGAAACAGGGAGAAATATAAATTTTATAAGTCTGTTGCACGGAATACATTTCAAAATAGCAAACTTCACGTAAATGCATCAGTTGTGAACGACGAATATTATACAGCTAACATGCAGTTGAACAAATAATTTTTGAATATTAGAACTTTTAAGTATAATTGAAGAATAAGTTCTGATATTAAGTTAAAGCTTAACAAATAATAAACTGTTGATAGATAATAAACTAATAATGAATGTTTTAAAATAACCCTACTATTATGAAAATCCACTACTAACTAGTCGGAGTAGTGGCTAGCGAAACCGTCTTTCCCTATTAGTAAGAAAATCTACTACTTAATCGGAGTAGTGGCTAGCGAAACCGTCTTTCCCTATTAGTAAGAAAATCTACTACTTAATCGGACTAGTGGCTAGCAAAACCGTCTTTCATATCACTTGCCTCTCGTTCAAAAACAGAAAATGGTATGGATGTTTATCTTTGCAGCATGGGGGGTATTTAACACTTATCTCAAGCTAAAAGTCGTAGCTAGAAATTGATGGTAAAAGAAAAGCATAAGATCTCTTAGATTTTGCCTTCTGAAATGTTTTTCAATAAATTCACAGAAGAGCTAGGTAAACACGAATTGTTACCAATTGGATGTCCCAGGCCCTGGAGAATGAAAGGCGGTTTTTTTAAAACTGTGAGGCTCTAAGTATAGCTATACGCCTGGACATGGAGATCGACAATTACAAGAAAACATTGATTATTCTTTATAACATATCTGAAAAAAGCATTAAGTAACATGCAATTTCACTTTGCCCTGTTTGGCAGAAAATACTTCATTTTTATTTCTTCATAAAAATAATAATAATATAAAAAGAATTACTAGTATTGAGATTGTGTTATTCCGAAAGAACGTGATCATTTCATCTTTCATAATAATAAACCCATACTATACTTTGTAAGATCTGTCTCTTTTTTTCCAAATAAACTAAACTAAATCCTACAATGAACCAGGCGAATTCTCGCACAGGCGTGAATGAAATACCAGCACAGAAAAAGGGTAAAATGTAACCCTTTATTAATTCAACTCAGAACGGAAAGGCACGGATTTCGTGTCTTACAATAACACCGACAACTTGCGGTGAAACTTAAACGTATAATATAAATTATTTCAAATCTAAAATAGAATAGCGGTGGATTAGACGTTAAGTTACGCCTAACTTAACAAAACCTAACAGGCGCGACTATTATCCGAAATGGCCAAGGGGCGTAATAGCGTTAAGAGCGAGTTAGCAATGAAACGTGCGCTGGCTAGCGAAAACACGCTGTGAATAAACTCAGAGATTCACCCGTTTAAATACTCACTTAACTTTAATTCAACATCCTGGGGAGGAAATGTGAGGGGAATTTGAGGAGTTCAGGAGAGGTATCAAACTTAAAATAATTTGACGGTGTTGACTTCCATTCTTTTTTCTCTTGTAGATGATGAGGGTGATTTCCACTCAGAAATTTAACATTCGGATACAAAATCGTAGTTGAAATACTATGAGTCATTATGAGCAACAATCAGTTTTAAAAATTTTTACTGTGAGAAGTTTTAAGTATTTGCTTACTAAACAAAATCGGACGAACGAAAAAATGCTTAAACTCGGAAAAGAATACGAGCATTCTCTTGCCCAAGTACGCCTATAAAAATGTGACGAACGGTCTTTATACTATCTCCAGACACATTTACTTACCCTTTTCGCTTTCAGCAACGATCTTTCTTCCGCCATTCCGAGACTTAAGCACTGAATTACTCATTATGAAAAGAACTCGAGGTTCAGATTTATGCAAAATAAGGGAAGCCCTACAACTTTACAAGGCAGCATGTTTTAAATCGTCGGTTAAAAACTGACCTATGCTTGTCTCTTCATAGTTTCTGAAGATTCTAGGTTATAGCCACACAGACGTCTTCAAAGAAGAACGTTTTCAACTATAAACTCAATTTTAGAAAATGAAAATAACTATGCGAAATCAAATCTGAGGACTAGGGTGGATATTCACTTTTTTTTTTTTTTTTCCAAAATCTTCTTGTACAATTTTCGTTCGTTTATCCGGTACATTATTGGGAAAACCTGCCACGCCATGGGTTGGATTCGCGGGATCTTTTTCAATATCCAAAGCCATTTAAAAACGCTTAAAAACTGCAGTAGCAATTTATTCCTCGAAAAGAAATTCTTGATGAATAATTCTGTAGCTTTCGTAACAAACACGACAGGTAGGTTTCGCTGTTGACTTCCATTCTTTTTTCTCTTATAGATGATGAGGGTGATTTCCACTCAGAAATTTAACATTCGGATACGAAATCGTAGTTGAAATACCATGAGTCATTATGAGCAACAATCAGTTTTAAAAATTTTTACTGTGAGAAGTTTTAAGTATTCGGACAAAATCGGACGAACGAAAAAGTGCTTAAACTCGGAAGAGAATACGAACATTCTCTTGCCCAAGTACGCCTATAAAATGTGACGAACGGTCTTTTTACTATCTCCAGACACATTTACTTACCCTTTTCGCTTTCAGCAACGATCTTTCTTCCGCCATTCCGAGACTTACGCACTGAATTACTCATTATGAAAAGAACTCGAGGTTCAGATTTAGTTTTACCTTCAATTGTTCCCACAGCCAGACAAATGTTCATATATAGGATGAAAACTTATTCCGATTTATATCATAAACTCTAGGCTTCATTAGCACATTTTCCAAATTTAAACAAAATGTTGTTATACAGGGTGGTTATAATTAAAATGGTCCTGTTCAAACCCTTTAGAACCTGTTTTATTTATTGAATTTTGATGAAATTTGGTATATATGTTATATGGACCATGGGGAAACGATTTCAGCAATAAAAGTAGTTCACATTTTGACCAGCAGGGGGAATTGTAGCGCCTAAAAAGGACAAAAAATCTGTAAGAATCATTACAATTTATTCAATTACAGAATGTGCCCAATGCGTGCTTCATTGACATTAATTACGTGTTGAAAGCGCGTTATAGCGTTTTCAATGGTAGAGGGAAGTAACTCTGAAGGACTTTAAGTAAGATGGCGTGTAACTCCGGCTTTCAATTCATACAAAGTCCTAATTCCTCCTCCATTAACATGGTCTTTTAAGAATCCACAACCAGAAATCACAGGGATTTAAGTCGGGTGAATGAGGAGTTCAGGCATCAGGAAAATCTGTGAATATTACACGATTTTCGCCAAAGTTAGCAGGAAGCAGTCTTTGACTTGGCGACCAATGTGAGGCGTTGCTTCATCTTGCATGAAGACAGTGGTCTGCAAACATTGCCGTTCCTGTAAAGCAGGAATGACTTGTTGTCGAAGGAGTTCACTGTACCGTGCACGTGTGACAGAGAATGTTTTAGGACCTTGAGTGAGAGTTTCAAAGAAAAACGGCCCAAGGATTAAATCAGCTGTAAATCCACACCATGTACTTGCATAGTCAGAATGCAGTAGTTGTTGGTGCAGGACATTAAGAGGTGAAGCACCCCATATGCGGCAAATTTGATTATTCACAGCCTCATCTAAAGTAAAGTGCGCCTCATCTGAGCATAGAATTTTCTAAGTCGGTATCCATTTTGTCATCAGTATCCAATTTCACAGCAGGAACTGGAGGCTCTTTCAACCACAGCAGTAGCGACTTTTCCAACAGTTTCATTTGCCCTCTTCCTGGCAGCACACCCAAGTCTCCAGTCTCTTCAAATTTCATAATCATCTTCTTCAAACCATTCTTCGGCATGGACCCTTTTCGAAATCTCTGTAAACGACGATATTCACGCAATGTAGCTAAGCTATTGCTGCAGTTCTGATAAAACAATTTTACCTGTAAAGCTCGACGTTTCTTCCGTAAGGGCATGAGTAACGGTGACAAAGGCACGCAAAATAATTTCCTGGCTCTGACTGCAAGTCTCTTTATACGTTTGACTAATTTGCATTTTTGAAAATTGCCATCTGGTGGTCAAAATTTGTACTATTTTTTTATTGCAGAAATCTTTTCCGCAATAGCACATATAACGTATATACCAAGTGTGATCAAAATCTAATAGGCAGAACCGGTTCTAGAGGGTTCTAAATAGGGTCACTTTAATTATAACCACCCTGTACAAGCAACTCCATGCTGCTCCTGCTACAAAAGAAATGACAGCATATTTTCCATCATACTTGTTGCTGTTGTGGGTAATCTCTCTTATCTGACATAATCTGAACATGCCAACGAATTTTATCGCACAAGGAGTGCAAGACTGCATCTATGGTTGACATGAAAGTTGAGCACAATATATCTGACGGAACGCCTTTGTTTAGATACGTCCAAATTCTGAAAAACACTCCGGGGAGGGAATGGGTCCGATGGTCTTCCATCTTTCTTCTTCTACCACCAAATCACTCAAGAGAAGTTTGGGGTCGCCGTGTATTTTGAATGCTGTCATACTGCACAGTATATATTGGTGTGTTGGTGTTGGTGTATTTAATTATGGCAAAGCACACGAGGGCTATCTGCCTAAAGGGAGGGATGCCTTTCGTGGAGGACTTTCTAAGGGAAACTGGCTCGTATACACGTTACACATGGGGAAAACCACGAAAACGCCCATGCAGCCAGCCCGTTCGCGGGATTCAAACCTCAGACCGAACTACCAGTGTTCAGCGCCTTTACCGCTCGGCCGCTGGTGGGCCCAGTATATATTGACATACAAGTATATATTGAATATCCATGCCTTCTCCAGTATTCGAACCCATAACAATCAGTGCAACAGTCAGCATCATGCGCGGTAATATAACTTGTAAAAACAGTTTCAGGTATTTCACGTATTTTGTTAAGTATTGCTTAGCTGTTTTTTATTATCTGTTCCATTTAGCCTAAACTTGTGTCAGGTTTTACTATATCGTTGAACCGCCTAGAAATATTCGCTTATATCTGATTAGTTTAGAACTGATGAGTGTTACTTTGTATAAATTTTTCATTAACTCAAACTGTATATATCTGGTAAAAGTACCTGAAAATATATAATGGTATTTGTATTAACGCATGGTGTGGCACACCTTACTTTGGTAACAGCTGTATTAATTAACACTACTGAAAAATCTATTCCGGTTCAGCTGTGTTGTGGCACCATATAATAAGCCTCAAAATAGTTTTCTTTTGTATGAATGTAATTGATTGTATATCATATATTCTATAACTTTTTTTTGTATTTCTTGTAAGAACTATACTAAAGTACATGTATTCAAGAAGCATTTGTATTGTTCAATGCTCAAATAAATCTTTTATGTGTAATACAACTCTGTACACTCGAAAGAGGTATAAAACTCTAGCTAAATAAATTTTCAAAGGAACATATATATTTATATTCAATGTTTGCAATTTTATTCAAATGCTTTGTTTGAACATGTAAATATATTTTTTTTAATTCAATAAATGTCATCGTTTCGCCGGCGCGGCTCAGGACTGTGACCTGGCAGCTATTGGTTAACTCCCGCTGTTTTGGTAAATTATTCTACATAGATATATCAATTATACCTAGGTCGGGAGCAAACTCAGAGGATTGATATCACTAAAGAACTATACCGCCTGGGCGGCCCTTGATGTTTAGTGAGTGGCTACGAAATTATAAATGAAGGTTTACCATTTGGATGATATAGCTTGCCTGACTCTCGACTCTTTTATCTTATTCATAAGAAAATCTTTCTTCTTATTGAATTTTTCTGTTGTGTATTTCTTTGGATTATTATATTTGTAAGTGATGTAATGTAACGGAATCAAGATATCATTTGAATATGAAAGAGATTTATAGAGAAATATATAGCGTATGTACAATAAAATTATGAAAATGAACGTAAAAAATCACTATTATAATTCGATTATCCAATCCCTCCTCATTTTTGTTAGGATAATAGGGTTCTAGAAAACTCGTTTGAGAATGCTGTTCTGAAGCTGTTCTTGTTCTAAAAAGGTGGCTTCGCAAATGTGGTCAAGAGTAAGAGACTGACGTTAATTACGGAAGGGGAAAGTAAACGGCTGTGTCGGGGATCCTAAGGGAACATATATTTTAAAAGAAAAGTGTTTTTAGGTCTCATTCAGTATCAGTAGATCAAGAATAAAATCTTGAATGGAGCTCTATTCTGTTTTTCATTGTAAGTCAGTAACGCGTACAAGGATGCACACGTTACCGGAATGGAGACAAATTACGTAGGATACGAAAAGTTTTGAAGTGCTCTTTTACGTATTTATGAAACAGCTTAATAATAATTAGTATGCACGTTTTTGGTTTATTAATAAATAAATAATTAATATTAATAAATTATAATAAATTTATTAATAAATTAATAAATACGCTTTTTAATAAAATAGTACATAAACATATCAGTAATAAAGTATTTACAACTATTTTAGTAATAGTAATAATTAGTAAATATCCATATCATTAATGTAATTAATGAAAGGCATTTGAAACCAAAATAGGATTTGCATTAATAAATTATAGTTAAGAATAGTGGCCCCCACTGTTCTGATTATTATTGGAATAATTTAAAGATTAAATCAGATAGTAGCTTAAGATGGTTTTGCAGTTGGAAAAACAAGAATATAACTCATTTTGATTCACCTTTCTTTTCTTTATGATTGACGAATATCCGTTTTGCCATACACGTGATCAAATAGGGAGTAAGTGTTTAATCCATAAGATAATAAGTATTGATTAACATTTCCTATAATACTTTTAATTAAGGGTTCTTAAGAGCAACCCCCTTAATTTTGACTTGCAGCTTTTAATTATAGACTAGGATATGAAAATAGGATCTATCTTTAAACAATAGGATTTTTTTTAAACACTGTGCAATGACAATTCCTAGTAATAATAGTTTTAGAGTCACTAAGAATCATTTTCTGGATTCCCATACTAATTTTTTTCCCAAGAGATATTAAAAGTTGCAATCGACGAGTATGAGCAATGCATAATACATACATATATAACGTAAGCATAGCCATAAAGAAAAATGAAACCCAACAAAAGCTGATCGACTGTTATTGAACTCTAAAGAGGGATTTATCAGAGGGAAAATGACAATTAAAATTCCATTTAATTGATTTTAATTATTTATTTACTGTATCGATTTATTACTAATTGTAATGGATTGGAGTATTTGAATATGAATTAGCTGAATATTTAAGAAAAATATTATGAATGCGAGAATAGAATAAACATTTTTTGAATATCTGCTTTCTTATAGAATGCAGATAAACTCATTTTTACTCAATGAAAATCAAAATTTAGTAGCTGATTAATCTCTCTTGTATCGAGTACCTTAGTTCAGTGATCCGTATTAATGTGCCTTTTTTAAAAAAATTAAATGCTTCAAGAATAATTAGAAAAGGACATAATTCTCTTCTTACCCTTAAATTCTTCAATAAAAAACTGCATTTTCAGCTATAACCAGGTGAAATAATTCTCTAAATATAATTCAAAGCATAAAAAATAAGGCACATAAACGGCTTGGAAATTGAATTAGCACTGAGATTCTCTTTAAGAAATATGGTGAAGCTTACAAAAAGCCTACGAAGTGAAGTAATTCCGCAGAATATTTTCTAACTCTTTATGATTAAATTGCATTCAATTATACTTAATAAACGACATGTAAATATAATTTATTGTATATGTGTGGATGTGTGTGTGTGGCTTACTAGCGGCTGAGCGGTAAAGTCGTTGAACTCTGGCAGGTCGATCCGGGATTCGAATCCCGGTGAACGGGATGGCTGTATCGGCGTTTTCGTGGTTTTTCCCACGTGTAACGTGCGTAAGAGTCAGTTTTGCTTAGAAAGTTCTCCTCGAGGCACCCTTACCCTTAGGCAAATAGCCGTCAAATGCTTTGCTATAATCAAACAAACCAGACCAAACAATAGATATATAAATAAGTAGCTTAAAAAAACTGCTATATTTTATATATACTTATAAAGTAGTATTTAAATATATATAATGATTAAAAGAAAGGAAAAGTCGGATCTTAACTGATTGCATATAATGTAATCCCTATAAAGGCCCTAACAATTCTTTCTCACTTAAAGTCGTAACCCAAAAGGAGAACAAGTAGAATTAAATTTCAGATATGTATAATACAAAAAATACAAAATATAAAAATAAATTATATGTTTACGAAACCTAACTAACCATTTATATTGATATTACGTAAACATACGTATGGTAAAGAACATTGTATAATAAAGATATTTTTCTTTGATATTTTATACCTTGTTCTATATTTTTTTTCCGTTTATATATACCTATACATAGATATATATAATTTAAGGATTCCATATTAACTACTACACATAAAATCCAAAAGTGCACCAATAATGCATTTTTAGGTATTATTTAACTTCATATTTTGTTTCGTTTATATATACCTATACATAGATATATATATATATATAATTTAAGGATTCCATATTAACTACTACATATAAAACCTAAAAGTGCACCAATAATGTATTTTTAGATATTATTTAACTTTATTCTGAAGAATTTTTTGAAGTCTAGTTTGCGTTATTTTATTCATAAGTCTCAAATAAAAAAAATATTGTTTGTATGTCATTAGAAAATTAACTAAAAAGCAGCGACCACAATGTAATTGAAAAACGGTCCTTAGACGTGAAAAGGTTGAAGGCCATTTGAATGAAGACTATTTTTTCAGATACTCAGCTACTTCGCATACATGTAACAAAGCATTCGAAATGAAAAACTCAATATTTACTACAGACTCATTCATGTAACAAATACCTGTCTTTCTACTCCTGTGGCTTTAAAAAAAGATGTTATTTGCCTTACAGTTTATCGTTCAATAATAAATTTTCATTGTACAAAATTCCATTCATTAGAAAAATTCAATTTGTATTTTCCTCTCTATAAAACTGAATGTAGAGAAGTTACATGTTTAAACGGCCCCCCACATTTTCTCAAGACCGCGAACAAGATTATCCCCTCCTCGTCAGCTCTTCCCCTGAAAAAGGGGATGGTAAATTTACGACCTGACCGCATATGGGGTGGGGTGATTTCTCTAAAAAGGATCACAGGGAAATACTGGTTTGCTGCAAAAATACTCAGAATCTTTCTAAGGAACGAATTACTTAAATTAGTATTCATTCTGCTATATGTAACGCATTGTGTTTATTATAGCTATTCTTGTATTAAGTACTATCTGTTATTATAGGAACATTATAATGCTTTTCAGTTATTATGTTAGCTATTAACTATAAAGAATATAACATATTGTTTAAAGCGTACTATCATATAAATGAACATAAGTCTTACTAGTGTTTTTCTTCTTAATTCTGAGGCCCACCAGCGGCCGAGCGGTAAAGTCGCTGAACACTGGTAGTTCAGTCCGAGGTTCGAATCCCGCGAACGGGCTGGCTGCATGGGCGTTTTCGTGGTTTTTCCCATGTGTAACGTGTATACGAGCCAGTTTCCCTTAGAAAGTCCTCCACGAAAGGCATCCCTCCCCTTAGGCAGATAGCCCTAGTGTGCTTTGCCATAATTAAATACACACACCTTCTTAACTCTATTTTGATTCAAGGTCCACTGTAAAAACTATTTCTATTCTATAATCCTAAAATGTGACTAAAAACATTAGATAAACGTTCTGTAAACATTCGACAATTCGCAGGAGTTATATAGACCTCTCTACTGCTTGAAAGTAAAATTGCAAATAACAGTGACATAGAAATACCTATTCCTAATTTGTATAAGAAGTTTCTTCATAGTTAATTTATTCTTTATTATGCAAAGGAAGTTTCGACCTCAAATTTCTTTCATGTAACACATGGATTACAAGGATGGCGAAAGAGTAAAAGCCAGGCAGTTCGGATAACCACCGTAATGGATTGGTTTTCGAAGCTGGGGACTTTAGTATCGCATTTTATCATCACTTAGTCTTTACTTAACAATGGACGCCCAAAAGAGTAAGACAGCAAAAACTTACAACAATAAAAGAATAATAGCAATTTTTATAGAATATATAGATATAATTGAAAATTACCTGAACTTCAAGAGTTAAATAATGTTGGTGAATTACGATTTTTTCCCAAAGTTTAGTAAGACTATGACAGTAAATGTAGTCGTAGGGTAGGAGAAAGAAAATGATGCGCTTTAAAGGAAGAAGAGAATGTTTAAACCCTAATATGATTAAAGTTTACAACAGGTGTTTCGAATAATGGCTCTTGGTCATGGATGCCCGATGAGTCTAGGTACCATGTTTGAGGGATCTGCGTAAACAGTTGAAGTAATTATGTTATTATAGTTCGCTATAAATCTGTTTGAGAATAGTTTTAAGAATATGTATTTAAAAGTTCTACAGATAAAATATACATTATTTTGATTAGTTTATTTAAATACATGCCAATGTATGTCACAGGTGTTTGTGACTTACTGAAAAAGCAAATTTGCCATGTGTTTTGTTTTACTTGTAGAATAAATCCATCCGTCACGGAATTTTTGCATACATACTGTCTCAAGGAAGTTTACTTCAGTGAGAAAGTATCCTGTCTAATTGCTAGATGATATTTTGATGACAATGAGAAATTTGAAGAAAAGCCAAAAATATTACCCTGTCGAAGTGAACTTATTTTTTGATAATGATATTCATTTAAAAAGTAAAAATTAAATTAAAAAAAAGAATTTTTTAATTGTTTTAGCATTTTTTTATAAAACTTTGCTTTTCTACCATTTGTAATTTTCTTAACTCTTTTTTAATGTGTCAAGGACTTAAGAGCCATCCTGTCTTATGCATATCTTTATGTTTTTGCACGCGTGAAGTCATCAGATTCTCATTAGGAACTTTGCTGAGAAAATAGTGGTCTATTTTTTGTTAAGTCATTCATTCGTCCTTCCTGCGTTATTTATTAGCGAATAATTCTTTTTCTTGCTAGAAATCGATGCTTTGACGGAATAGTATCAAAAACAGATGTTTAGAATTTCATTTGAGTTATTACACTTTGCAAAGTAATTTGGCTTTTAAAGCTGGTTTATTACGCGCGAAGTAAAATTCTTTGTAATCTAGTATATCAGATTCAGCTTTTTTATGATCTTATGTGTATCTGAACCTTTGACAGTATCGCTTGAAAATGACTGCTTAAAATGCCTTTGCGGTGTAGTGGTCAGCACGCTCGACGCGTACTCGAGAGGTCTGTGGTTTGAGTCCCGGTTTTCATCTCTCCTGGTTCGAAATAACCTAATAACTCTACAACGTCACTACCATAAACGTTTTGCATACAATAAGAAAATTAATATAAAGTAGTTTGAAACTAGAGTAAAATCTTGGACCTTTATATTTGCATTCTGGGTTTACTTTTCAGTTATTAATTTCAGGAATCAAACTTTGATACTGATAATTTGTGTGTAATGATTGTTTCCAATTATTTGCTTTCGCAAACATTAATCATTCCTGCGAATTATCAAAACTATTTATTTAGCTCAAAATTTCAGTTTTCTATTTACATTCATAAATTATTTAGCTTTTATTATCCTTTGAAATGTGAATGTACTATTCAACATGGAAAAACTCTATAAAACCTATTTGCATGAGCAGATACGATTTAAAATTTACGTTTTTTTATATTGTTTACAGTTTTTAGGTTTGTTTACGATTTTTAAAGGAACTTTCTTCTATTAATATTCTCTGCATATTAGAAGGTCATGTTGCTTTCAGCATTCAGTTGTTATGTAGAGAAATTATCTGATAGCGTTATAAAAAAATTAGGTGAATGATTTTATGATTTATGGAAATTTAAATTTTATTTTGATTCTGAATTATTTAATTTAAGGCTTTAATTTTGGGGAGAAACAGATGCTTCGGGAAATATTATTTAGTATAAATGAATATTATTTATTTTCTTTTATTTGCAAATCTTGTACAAACTTTTATTCATTGTGAAAGAAGCAGGGAAAGGGAGGCAATTTTCGCCAAGTCATGATTTCGCGCGCTTTAGAATGTTCGAGAAAGAATTTTCATTGTTAGTTGACCTTAAGAGAGGAAAGTACGTGACGGAAAGGTCAAAGGTTGCTACTTGTCTTTCAATGTAAGTCATTCAGGTTTTTGGCGATTGAGGGTCCGGTTGTTGGCTAAGTGAAGAAGGGCGCGCATGCGCGATCACCCTTTTTTCCGCATTCTGGAGTTGAAAACGAAGATTTTGCCATAATTAAGGGGGCGATAAGTGAAGCCATAGTGGGAGCCCGTTTTGTGAAGGAGACGAAGGAAATTCGAGTTGGATTCACTTTTTGACTCACTCTCGGACTGACTCGCTGATTTTCGGGTTTGCTGGACTTGTGGACGTTGCTCTTGAAAACTGGCTTGAAGAAAATTGGAGTTGGATTCACTCCCTTACTGACTGGTGGGTGGAACTTACTTGGGACGTTACCCGTGAAGCTTGCTCTTGGGATGAGTAAGAACAGGCGAGCCGTAATTTCCTAGCAACAACGTTTCTGACCTGAGGCTGAAAAACCCTCTTCCTTGCGGCGTGCTGGTAAAGAGGCGAAATTTGAACGAGTTACCTGCGTGTTGACATAGGACTTTCAGGACCAAGCGGATAGCCGTCCTGGGCAGCAGTGCTCCTGTTTCTGTTCTACAGTAGTGAAGTGGAGTCTACATTTTTAGAACCAGTGTCAAGATGAACCCGGCCGACATCAACGCTGGATAAGAAAAGAGTCCTCCGCTTCAAGATGTCCCTTCAAGATAAGTTTTATTTTTTTTGGTGTGTTTGAACTTTAGGCAAGCTTTTCAAAAACGTCCTTAGCAGAAAAAAAAACAACGTCAAATCTAAAATTTAACTCTCAGGCCTTAAATTGTTTCCCTTTCCTTTGTTTTAAATCACCAGGCAAACCTTAAGATTTTTTTATGAATTTAAATGAACAGACTCTCAGATGAGGTTAAGATTTTTCTTATTGTGTTGTAATTGAATAAAACTGATATTTAATCTGGAACCTCTTACAGTATGTTTTCTTTATATATTTAATATGAATTTTTCCTTTATATCTTGTATATGTTTTATGTTTTCGATCCTCTCACGGCGCGGTCCCGGAATGCATTTTTTTCACAACGCAAAAATGCTGTACACGTTTCACTATACGATCACTCCCTTTAACGGCAAGTAGTTTCATATTTAACATTTAACAATATAGGAATTTCAGATATAACATGGTACCTAGAAGTAAAACTATTTAACCTTGGTGTCGAAACTTTCTTCATAACATTGGTGCCGTGACCTCTGCTTAGTGAAGGATCGAATCAGTAATTGATTTTGAATTTACCTATTTTTAGTAATTTACTGTTTTAATGAAGTTGTTAATACAAGAGGATAAATTTTGAGAATCTTTGTGAATTTCAGGAATTTAGGACTTTAACGTTAGGCAATCAGAATTGAACTTTAAAGTTAGGAAAAATATATATTTTTAATGTAGGAGAATAGGTACTGTACATTCTTACTGTTGAAAATCCTTGAGTGTTTTCTAGATGTGTATTTTTGATTTTCGACGTACTGATTTATGATACAAGATGGAAAATGAATTATTTCACGATAATCCTATGCTATTTGTATATCCTTGTATAAAGTTTCGAGTGCTTGTCGGTAAAAACTGGACTCATTTTTTTGAGCACTTCTAAGAGAAAGAGATTAAAGACTCTAATTATTTTACTGAATGAGAAGCCATAGCTATGCGTAGCTAGAAATTTTTTTTTGTGTGTGTTTTTGCTAATTATTTAACCTAGAATCTTGTGAAATGTATAATTATGAGGGGTAACGTTAGAGAAATTTTGATTTTTTGACTTAATTGAATAATATTTTGTGAAATGTATGTAATGTTTTCATGATTCTCTAGCGTAGTATATTATTGCTTTTTGATTTACAATGTTTTGATATGACTCCAGTATATTGTGTAATGTGTTAGAAAATTTAATTTAGTATTGAGC
The DNA here is from genome assembly GCF_044657685.1 of Stegodyphus dumicola. Taxonomy (NCBI): domain Eukaryota; kingdom Metazoa; phylum Arthropoda; class Arachnida; order Araneae; family Eresidae; genus Stegodyphus; species Stegodyphus dumicola. Next base: position 166,757,029 of record NC_140771.1, on the reverse strand, counting down.
GATGAATTTTATAAGTTCTGAAGGCATAATGATACAAATGAATGAGTAAAAATTGTAGATTGTTTTTCAATTGCCAAATTCTGTTTTAAGGTTAACATGGGTTAGATTTGAATTTTTGCCTGAGATCAGCAATAGTGTTGTTTGCATATTTAATTTGTTTGGATTGAATTCATCAGCTTGAGTGAAGTTCTAATTAGTTTAATGAGTCAGAGTAATTGGGATTAGTTATCTTCTGAGTTTTAAGTTTGTGAAGAGTTGTCATTTGAGAATTGTTGAAACAGTAGAAATTGAGTTAGTCTTGTGAATTGTAGAAAGTGAATTTTAATGAGAATTTTGTGACAACGGGAATTTGTTTTGTGAAAATGTTTGAAATAAGTTTGAGAAGATTAGTTACTTTTGCTCTGTACTCATGTGTGGGAATTTTCTGTTGATTACAAGTAGTTTGTCTTGAATTTGCTAGTGAATCGTAATAGATTTCATCTGAGTTATTGAATTTTCTTTCTTGGTTGGACTTGTTGCTGAATTTGGGGTTAATTCTTGTTTTGGCTTAAGTTTTGTATTTGAATTGGTAGTATCAAGATAGTTGTATCAGGTTTTTGTTTTGTTTTGGTGGTTTCTGCCAAGGTCCGTAAAATGTAAGTTCTCTGATGTTTGGTTTCTGTGGAAGAATTGAGATTTCTGTGGTTATAGGAAAATAGTAGAATTTGAGTTATGGATTTGATTTGTGAGATTTAAGGGATTTCTGAATTATGAGTATTTTTTTTTTTTTTAGTTTGGCACTTTTGAGAACTTTGCATTTGTTGCTTGCAGTTAGGTCTTGCGTGAAGTTGTAATGTCCTGAAAGCTCGTCTTCTTGTAAATACTTGCACTTCATGGTGGCACTTGACCTCTTACACCGGGGCAGACAGGAACTTGTTATCTGAGAAAACTATTGTTGTATCTTTTTCATTGTGTTGGTTCAGGATTGTAACGTTTCAGTCAGCGCACTTTTCTTTCCGAGATAAAGGATCTTATGTTTTCTTTCAACGTGTCTGGGGTTTGCTTGATACGTAAAGTTTGAGTCTGTCATTTATAATACAGCGCTTTTCTCAGCTTACATGGACGCGGTAAAGAGTTACTTTGTTTCTTTTGTTTGGGTGGAGGTGTTTCTGAAAACTGCTACTTAGGTTACTATACAACGTTTTGAAAAAGTCTGATGCAGAATAGATCTCAGTTTTTGCCTAAAATTGGGGGGTTTCTTTTGAACACTTTTTTTTGATTTGTGATATTTTATTTAGTGTTCTAGTAACGTGCTTCAGTCCAGCTTTGATTGATTTCTTTGACTAGTTGAAATTTTTTTTTTGTGGACCTAATGAATTTTTAGAATTACTGAAGTTTTTTTTGTTGTCTTACTAAGGGGACTAAAATATGGTGTTGTTACTCACTAGTGTTTACCGTGAGGTTTGAAATTTGTAGCGACACTTCACTCTTGCTGGTTGATTTTTTGTTGGCTTGATTTGAATTACAGTGAAATATTTTTGACTTGATATGGTTTAACGTAATGATTATGTGTGTATTTGTTTAGGTATTGCAGTTTAAATTTTTTTTTTGTTTAAGTGTCACGGATCTCATTGCTCATTTGAATTATGTGCGAAATTTTTACAGTTTAATTGTATTTTCATTTTATGTGCATATGTGTATCTTGGTAGTATATAGTTTGACTTTTTCAGTTTGACCAAACGTTATTTTGTATATGCATTAGGTTGTATTATTATTATTATTTTTTGTGTGTGTTTTGGATAAAATTCTAATTGGTATTTGTACAGCGTATTCGTTATGTTCATTCTCAGAATTGATTTTGGTTGGATTGAATTTTTGGACAATCACGTTTTATTTCTTTCTGATTTTTTTTGTGTATGAAGTATTTTCGGCTGGTTCCGAGGTTCCTTGTGTTGTAACGTTCTTTTCTTTTCTAATGCTTGGCCCTGATCAGGCCGCTTCTGTTCTTAGACGTGATTGTTTGGGATTCATTCTTGGAAGTTATTTAATTTCGTAGTACTTAGGGGGATCTTTACTCTTTTTTTTTTTGAATACGTTCATGTGACATATTTTATCTGGAAGTGTTTGAATTATTAGTGTGTTTATTTTCTCAGGAATGTATTTTATGTATTTGCGGCGCGTTAATTATCTTATTTTTATTTATTTCATTTTTTTTTTTTTTGGTGTGAACAATTGGATTAGATTATTTCTTTCTTCGGGTGTGAGTATCCGAACACATTCAGTGGCTTATCTATTGTAAGGGAAAAAATTGACAGATAAAGTCTTCTTCAACTTTGAAGGAGTGATTGTTCTTCCTTGGTCGAAGGTGAGACGTAGGAGGGTGAAATCTGGTTTCATTTTAGGTCAAGTTTCTTGGCTTGTATTCTACTAAACGGTCAGTCAGCTGTTTGTTTTTAGAGCATTGTGATCCTCTACTAAGGGGTATTGTGCTGAGTTCACATTACGGGGTTGGTTGCTTTCATTTTCTCGCGTTGAAGGCTGCAGGGGGGAGTTGCTAACACAATGATTTCTAACTACAGGGTTTTCACTCGATTGCATTGACAACTCCGTACTCATTTAATGTACTCCATGATTGTGCTCAGCAGAAATTGTCACAATAGTAGAATGTGCTCGAACTCAGGTGAAATTGTTTACATTAATGGACTGAAAGAGAATGAATGGATAAATAAACGTTCAGGAATGTGGCCACACAGAGACTGCAACACTAGTGTGATGTAATGAACTGAAAAAAAAAAAAGAGAAATTCTTTTTGTCATTATTGATTGATCTTAGACATATTTTGTTTGTGATTAACGCCTTATTTTTATTTTTATTTTTGTATGTGTTCTGAGTATTTCTAGGTTTGATTAAGTGATTTAATTGATGTTTTTGATTAATTGTTTTTGATGATCTTCCTTGAGTATTTTAATTAGTAATTGCTTTGATTAATCTTGTTGTTTTACTTGCACATTTTGGACTTGAAATTTAATGTGTCAGTAACGTCAGTGTTACCAAGGAGTCGTGTGAAATATTGTTACATTATGTTATCCTTTAGCCTTATTGCACAGTATGAGTCATGGTATTTCAAGAAGTGTCTGTCTGCTAAATTTTGGTAAACGAAAATTTAAATCCTTAGGGGAAAGGAATGTTATGTAGAGAAATTATCTGATAGCGTTATAAAAAAATTAGGTGAATGATTTTATGATTTATGGAAATTTAAATTTTATTTTGATTCTGAATTATTTAATTTAAGGCTTTAATTTTGGGGAGAAACTGATGCTTCGGGAAATATTATTTAGTATAAATGAATATTATTTATTTTCTTTTATTTGCAAATCTTGTACAAACTTTTATTCATTGTGAAAGAAGCAGGGAAAGGGAGGCAATTTTCGCCAAGTCATGATTTCGCGCGCTTTAGAATGTTCGAGAAAGAATTTTCATTGTTAGTTGACCTTAAGAGAGGAAAGTACGTGACGGAAAGGTCAATGGTTGCTACTTGTCTTTCAATGTAAGTCATTCAGGTTTTTGGCGATTGAGGGTCCGGTTGTTGGCTAAGTGAAGAAGGGCGCGCATGCGCGATCACCCTTTTTTCCGCATTCTGGAGTTGAAAACGAAGATTTTGCCATAATTAAGGGGGCGATAAGTGAAGCCATAGTGGGAGCCCGTTTTGTGAAGGAGACGAAGGAAATTCGAGTTGGATTCACTTTTTGACTCACTCTCGGACTGACTCGCTGATTTTCGGGTTTGCTGGACTTGTGGACGTTGCTCTTGAAAACTGGCTTGAAGAAAATTGGAGTTGGATTCACTCCCTTACTGACTGGTGGGTGGAACTCACTTGGGACGTTACCCGTGAAGCTTGCTCTTGGGATGAGTAAGAACAGGCGAGCCGTAATTTCCTAGCAACAACGTTTCTGACCTGAGGCTGAAAAACCCTCTTCCTTGCGGCGTGCTGGTAAAGAGGCAAAATTTGAACGAGTTACCTGCGTGTTGACATAGGACTTTCAGGACCAAGCGGATAGCCGTCCTGGGCAGCAGTGCTCCTGTTTCTGTTCTACAGTAGTGAAGTGGAGTCTACATTTTTAGAACCAGTGTTAAGATGAGCCCGGCCGACATCAACGCTGGATAAGAAAAGAATCCTCCGCTTCAAGATGTCCCTTCAAGATAAGTTTTATTTTTTTTGGTGTGTTTGAACTTTAGGCAAGCTTTTCAAAAACGTCCTTAGCAGAAAAAAAAAACAACGTCAAATCTAAAATTTAACTCTTAGGCCTTAAATTGTTTCCCTTTCCTTTCTTTTAAATCACCAGACAAACCTTAAGATTTTTTTATGAATTTAAATGAACAGACTCTCAGATGAGGTTAAGATTTTTCTTATTGTGTTGTAATTGAATAAAACTGATATTTAATCTGGAACCTCTTACAGTATGTTTTCTTTATATATTTAATATGAATTTTTCCTTTATATCTTGTATATGTTTTATGTTTTCGATCCTCTCACGGCGCGGTCCCGGAATGCATTTTTTTCACAACGCAAAAATGCTGTACACGTTTCACTATACGATCACTCCCTTTAACGGCAAGTAGTTTCATATTTAACATTTAACAATATAGGAATTTCAGATATAACATGGTACCTAGAAGTAAAACTATTTAACCTTGGTGTCGAAACTTTCTTCATAACACAGTCATAAATTTTTCTAAAGAAAGGGGGCGCCTCTTCGAATAATCTGAAGGGAATTTCCTATAACACTGTTACGAATTTTGTACATAGATGATTGATTTTAGCATAATTGCATGTAAAATTGCTGTATTTCTTTTTTATAATGTAACATGAATCTCTAAGAGGCACGACCTATGCCGGAAACTTAAAAATATAAGGGCAAGCCCCTTTAACATTGAGTAAATCGGTATCTTGGTGATTTGGCGAGAGATCACCAAGCTGACAACGGTTTTATAGTCTAATTTTTGTTGCAACATTTGGCGAGAAATCGCAGAAAGTCGGAAAACTTCGACATCATATGATGGCATTTTGGCCTCGTCCCTGTTATCACCATAATAGGTAGTGTAACTGAATAAATGTAATTGATCACTATAATATCTGTAACCGTAATTCGACCCTTATATTGCTTTCCAGTAATTACGAGAACCAGAAAGTACTAGAAATATTCCGGAGGCCAGGCGAAGGCAGGAGAGAGAGCATCTGCTTTCAGTAGTTGTTGTTAGCTGTTAGCTCAGTGTGAGTTCGGAGTACTGAGGTATCTCCGGGTGGCTTTCTCTTTAGCTGCGTTTTGCACTGCGTTGCGTTTAACGATCATAGTAGCTTAAATTGCAACTATTGATTGTATTCTGTGATATTATGAAGAGTTGTACCAGTATGTTTTGCGGCAAGTTCCGGAAGTCTGAAGTCTTTCATAAAATAAATAGAACAAAAATAGGAATCTTGCAGAATTTTAAAATCATTACAAATTGCAAAAGACAAAAAAATAAAAGCTGAAAAAAGTCTGATGTGTACACCACATGACGTCCTCGTACGGAATATTAAATTATACGCATTTTTTCTTGCATTTCATTTAAACTTATTGGATTGAATTAAATCTACTTCGACGATAGTGTATAAACCACAAAAGAATAAATGCGCTCTTTAAAATTCACTATATTTGGTTGTCGTAGCGACACTCTGGCACTAGACAAACTTAACAGCGTTATATTTCGTTCATATTATAGCTCAGAATGCACAAAATTTATATCACTTGAAGAATTATCTAATCGTTGCCACATGTTCTATTCAAATACTATAATAAAGCTAGAACGATGTATAAAAGAAATTAAGCAAACAAAACGAAAAAGAACAGTTTTTCACAGAAGATTCAGTTATTCTCATTCAATTAATTCAGTTCTCACTTCGCGTCAAGACAAAAATACATAAAAACTCAAAATATCTATATTAAAAATTACGAAGTAAATCTTAAACACATACTTCCTCGAAAAAATTCCATAAAGAATTAAACATGATTTAATTCGCAATAATAAATGAAGGCGATAACTTTGTTGTTGCGAAGCTTAGTCTCTCTAGATTGGCAACAAATTTACTATTCTGCTGCTTCAAATGTAAACAAACGTATCCACCATGTTATTTAAAAATTAGACTTAACCGCACTTAAACAGCTTTTAAATTGGTATTAATTCTACAAATATTGCTTGCAAAATTCCTAAAGGCATAAAAACCAAACCAGAAAATAAGAACGACAGAATTCAATCATTTTTAAAGCAAAAAATGCCCAATTTACAAACATAAGAGTAAAGAAACTGAGATCACTGAGCCGGGTAACAGAGGGATATAAATATATTTATATACGTTTGGTGCCAGGTGATAAGAATAAATAGGATGTTATAGTAGTCCTATTTGAACATTCTGAGGATACTCGTTTATGAGTTATGCGAGATACGTAAAGACACCAAGAAAAATTCTCTTTAGAATTCATTTTAAAGAAGTTTTATAAGTTTTTTGGAGGAAAAGAGTCTTTTATTCTGTCCTGTTAAATTGCATTCGATAGTGGTCAAAATGAATATTTTCGTTGAAATATGCTGCCTTAAACTTTGCGCGATTACAATACTTCCTTTTTACTTCGTACAAGGAAGTAAAAACAGAAAAAAATATTTACTTAAATGCAGTAAACGTCTTTAAACAAAGCCACTTATCCATGGGAAAATTTCGCAATGACTTGCTGCAATGATATCTTTGTTTTTGCTCTGCTGCCTTTTAGATTAAGGAGAGCTGACTTGACTTGACTAGTTATCTTTCTCAGAACAGTAATAATAATATTAGAAAGGTTTCAGATTTTAAATTACGTCCAAAGAGACCTTTTTTTAAGGTTTTGTGTGTTACCTTTATTTATTAAATATCATGTTCTTTGCACTTAAACCATAAAATTCAGTTCAACAGCAATGTCGCGAAATAATTTTAAAATGAGCATACCTTTAGAATTTCCGATACACAGTCTCAGGCGCTGGAGATAAAAATATTTTTTCTGTACAACATTGCCATTGATCACTTTGAAATCCTTGGGTTGGTTAGTTAAAAATTTGTTAAAGTTTTACAAAATATGAAATCGATAATAAAACAAATTCCAAATTTCAAATTTGGACTTCCAGAAGGCCATATTTGCAGTAAGATTACGTCATTCAAAATTTGATGAGTCTAGGTGCCGCTGTTTTATTACAATGCGAGAAATATACATACATTTTTGCAGATTCTTCATTATTGAACTTCTTCAAATATAATACAACGATATATACATTGATGGCAACAGTTTGAAAAGTGAAACGGACATTCAGAGATATTCAACGCAAAATCACAAAGCGGAAACAACAGTCTTTCAAGGAGAAAGCCCTTTTGGACTCATAAATCTTCGCAAAAGCACTGCAATGACCGAAGCAAAAAAATTCATATATTATCAAATCACTCATCATTATCAAAAAGTGCGGATATTATTTTTTTTTTCAATTTAAGCAGTATCGTTAAGGGCACGTAAAAGCAAATATAAGTATTAATAACAAAAATGGTTATAAAATAATATAACCAGAAAACGAAAATGATTTAACTTAATATTTATTTCAAACGCTTATTGAAACGCTTTTCAGTGTTTTGAATTGAGTTCTATTCGACGTTTTAGTATTTTAAAATATAACTACTGTGAGGTATTGCGATATCTTACGAATATCTCTGAGGAAATTTCAGGATTTTGTTTTATTTGTTGTGATAAGAATAAATTTTATTCACTTTTCATTGGACTTGTGCATTTAATTTATTACGAACACATACTCACGCAACACTTTTTGGTGTCAGAAATGGGGTTTGAATCACAATCTTAAGAGCGATGAAAGGGACGACAGGGATTAAAAAAGTGCTCGGGTGTATGGCATGAAATTCGAGGTAACCCGGCAAGAAACTCGTAGTTTACCACATCCAATCAGAGCTGCGCAAGTCCACGAGCCAGCGGATCAATTGATGGCTCATTTGGAGGCTTTATCCAGACAAGGTCAATGCTTTGATATGGAGTAGTAGTGAGAAGAAACTGACTCTAAAGTGTTGGAAATGGGGTGTTGAAGACCACGTACGAAAGAACTGCAGAATACGCCTGGGGGCGGAAAATAAGACAGAATATTTAACCAGACAACTCATGGTTAAATATAACGGAACATTAGTGACAAGAAACCTACCGTAAAGCGCTGGAAATGCAGTGTTGAAGGCCATATACGGAATTGCAGAACATGCCACGACACGGAAAATAAGACCATTTCTCAGCAACGAAGCAGGAAACGAATTAATGACAAGGAGCGGATGTTACCAGATAAAGAATAACCTTGTTTTAAAGCGCTCAAGATTTCTACAGTGATTGGCAACAGTAACCGACTATCCATTATTGGGAATATCTATGGAATTCTTTGCAAAATGATCATTGGCACAGGAGCTAATATTACCACCATTCATAAGGATTTAGCACAACAGTTTAAGGATAAACTCATTTGGACGCCATCCTGTGTTAATCTCCAGACAGCGTCTGGTGATAAAGTCGCCATAGATGGAAAGTTAAACGTGAACATCATGTTTATAAGTGCCGCCTACCATCATACAACATACGTTGCAGAGAATACAGATCCTTGCATACTCGGATTGGACTTTTTAAGGAAATACAATTTTCCCTTGGTCTTCATTCAGACAAGGAGTCGGCGTTTTCAGGTGAGGATCGTTTCAGGTGAGGATGACTGCAGGCAGATAGCCCTCGAGGCTTTTCCGTAATTAAATAACCATAATCTAACCTCAAAAACAACAGACTACTTTCAGAAACAGAGGAAATAACTACCCATCATCAGAAACGATCCTCACCTGTAAACGCCGACTCCTTGTCTGAAAGACCCTGCTCAGAAAGCTGCCGAAATACGGTATAGGAAATAGGGAATACTAAGGCTGAAGAGAAATATGAGACTAGCCGCTATTCTGTATCCCACATGCTCATCGGTCGCGACCTTCGTCTCGCTTGTGATCTTTTGTTTGGTCGTCCTTCGGATGCGCCTTCATCGCCTGAGGAATAGATTCAAGATCTCCAGGCACGGTGTGAAGTGATGCATAACTTTGCACGAGAGCGAGTCAGCTTGGCGACGGAGAAGATGAAGACCCGATATGACACCAGAGCTACTGGACATCGATTCAACGAAGGAGACATGGTGTGGTTGTGGAATCTGACTCGACGGAAAGGACTCTGTCAGAAACTACAGTCACCTTGGGATGGCCATTACACAGTCCTAAACAGGCTGAACGACGTCGTGGTTCGGATCTGTAAGTCATCGAACTGTAAACCTAAAGTCGTTCATTACGACAGGTTAGCTCCTTACTATGACAATAATGCGTGGTGTATGTAAAGTAAATAGTATAAGACCATGGTCCTTTTTGTTTCTAAATTTGTATTTGACTTGTATTTAGTATTTGTTAGTATTTGATTTGTTTTAAATTATTTATTCCATTTACTGTTTATGTTATTTGTTATCGTAATGTAATGTGTATTATTGAATTGATGCCTTAGTTGTAAGTTTGGTTTCCTGTCTAGGGATTGTACTGCCCGCGACATGTACTGCTTGGGAAACGGGCAGTGTTACGGATTTTGTATTTATTTAGCTATTTTTAGTAGAATTTGTAATTAAAATTGTTTTATATTCCCTCGCAATGCAGCACAAGACTTATTTGAACAGAAAGCTACGCCAAAAAAAGTAAAAATATGGAAGCACGCGTATTTAACAGTTAATAAATAAATATTGTACTCTTTTGCTATCCAGAAAAATCGAGAAAATACCAGAATGTTCTCGTGAAGATTAAAAAGATTATAAAAGCTGGAGGAAAGTATCTCAATTTATTTGTTTACTTAGTGCTGTGATTGGTAGCGCATTCGCGGTGAGATGGGATTAGGCTTCTCAATGTTTTGAATTGAGTTCTGTTCAACGTTTTTATAGTTTAAAATATAACAACTGTGAAATATTGCGATATTGTAAGAATATCTCTGAGAAAATTTCAGCATTTTGTTTTATTTGTTCTGATCAGAATAAATTTTATTAACTTTTCATCGGACTTGGGCATTCAATTTATTATGAACCCGTACGCACGCAACAATAGGTATACGTTTGAATTTGGCTTATTTTTACTTTGCATTTACACTGTTATTTCGATGGCTTACAATGAAATACTATAATTATATCTTCGCGCTTTTAGTTAAGGCGTAACTTTTAATTTAATCCAAACTCCATAAATATTGCTTTATTCACAACGTCCTTTTGAATAACGTGTAATAACAATAACAATAACAATAACGAATACTTTCTGAGGCAAATTGTCCCATAGTTGAATGTCGCGTATAAAAATCCACTAAAACGCCATGCTCGTTTATTCGGACTGAACCTGAGATAAAATACAAAACTTTTACATCAGTCCCTAGTGTAGTGAAGACTCACATTTAATAGGATATTCTCAGTTTTACGAACATATCACTACAAAATATATGTATTGTTCCATGCATAATGGTAATAGATTGAAAGCACAAGTCTGACGAAACGTTAATAAAATTTATTCTTATCACAAGAAATAAACAAACAGCTAAAATTTTTCCTCACAGATATTCTTACAATATCACACAGTATTTATATTTTGAACTATTAAAATGCTAACTAGAACACAGTTCAAAGCGCATAGAAATCTAATCCTATCTCACTAGAGTAAACAACAGCATTTCACTCAAATAACTGAACTATTATGTTTTTCTCCGGCTTTTATAAGCTTTTTAATCAGTCACGAGAAGCTTCTTGTGATCTCTCAAAGTTTCTGGAAAGATAAAGACTAGAATTACAGTTACAGCTAACGCACAATTGGAATTATTTCAATTTAAATATAAATTACGAAATACTGAATTATTAAATGCGCGTGCTCCTGTATTTTTTTTTTTTTTACCTTTTTTGGCGTATAGCTTTCTCTTAAAACTCATCACGCACTGCATTACACGGGGAAACAAAAAAAAATTAATTATAATTCTACTAAAATAGCAAATTAAATACAAAATCCGTAACAACATATAATACTGTATAATGTGATACGCAAAATTGTCATTTAAATTTGTTTTTGTGAAATTTTATTTCATATGAGATGAGGAGACTGTTTAGAAGAGGTATTCAGAATTTTCTGATTAAATATTATAATTAAATAATTTAAAATGATTCATCGGCTGATTTTGCATGAACAGAAACACAACGGTGTTTCTCTAGGAGGAGCAACTCTATTGAATCTTCTTGAGCACGTTGAATCAGATTTTGTTTCTATTCCGTTTTCTTTTAATGTACTTTTATGTATTTTTATTGTTTTCGGGTTTTTGTTTGGTTTTAAAACACTAAGTTGATGGCTTATTTTACATTTTTTATTGGGAGATTTTGAGATTTTACTTGTTTTAAATTTCATTTCTTTCTTGTCTTTGTGGTTTATAGTTCTAAATTTCTTGTTATCCTATCACTCCCTGTGTATGTATAATATGTATATCTTCGCTTTTACTTACGTTCATTATACATTCTTACAAATGGGTCTAATTACTAGTTATGTCGTGCAGATTTAAATAAATTATATTGCATGCATTTTTGATAAAATATTAATAATTTTAAAGCCCGCAAAAACGAAAGTGAAGTTTTAAAATATTTGAATACATGAAATTGAGCATATGAATAAGTGATCGAACTGTGAAATAAAGTGCGAACAAAGAAATGCTGAGGCATTTGAAATTAATATGTTAGCTTTTCCTCACAATTAACTTTAATATAATTAATTCAGCAGTTAAGTAGCATTACGTTACAAGTAACAAATTTAAGGATTTTTAACCTGTAATTAGTCCAAGTCTTCAAACATAAAGCCAGTCTCTCTTAATAGTATTCATCTCTGGCTCAAAAGGAGCTGGGCTTAATATTTTGCATACCTGAGGCAAAGATGAAATGAAAATTCCATTATTACTGTCCCAGAACTATTCACCAACTTTTCATTTTAATTAATTTTCTCTTTGCGTAATCTCCCAACTACTTCAGGAGTTTATTATTCTCGTCTTCTCTGCAGATTTAAGACTTCGTACATATTTACTTTTGCAATTAATTTGGCGTATTTTTGTTTCACTGCCCCGTTGCTCTTTCGATACCTTTCGGGGAAGTATTTTAACACATTGTTTTTATTAGTCGAGGCACATTGTTTAACCTAGTCCGTTGTTTCTCACTTTAATTATAGAAGTTTTGTGTAACATAGTATAATCCATAGACTACATTTAGAATGTAACTTTATAAAATAAATAAGCCGAAGGGGAAATCTTCTCATAACTGAATGACAAATATGTTTAACTAAATGTCTATCTCAAATATAGTGATACTTTTACAGCAACGAATGATTTAAACAATATTGCTATTTACTCGTTCTAAAGCATTGGGCTGTGGCTTATATAACATCATTTTGGGATGTTTAATATTCAAGTCCGTATACGTTGCGACACATATCACTTACATAATGTTGGCCGTTTACCGATAATACTTATTTTAAAAAAATATTCAGTTATCTAAATGTTTTAATGCCAATTTTAAAACATAGTTCTTAAATAAAACACAAGACACAATTTTTTCATACACACGAGATAATAGAAATAATTCAATCCCCCCTAGGAAAATGATTTTGCGCAATCGAAGTGTAAGTAATCGAAAGTAATAATATATTTTCATTTGATTTTAAAGGTAAGAACTGTATTTCGATATATTAAAAAACTATATTAACTCTATATCGATAAATCTTTGGGTAATGTAGATCTTGTGTTATATATGGAGCTGGCCTATACAAAATTTGCATACTTATTCTTCTGACGTGTTAAACAGCATTAGCAATATTCATGTATTATATACTGTAAAGTGGCGAAAACAATATTTCGAAGCACTTTGAAATATCTTGTTCACATATATTTACACCGAAAGTGCATCATCGTATAACTTCCTTAGCTTTAAAAGTCTGAAACACGTGTCAAAATTTAGATCGTAATTTAGATCACAATACAATTTTTGTTTTGTTAAAGAATTTGTCTTACTTAAATGCTTGGCCGATTGTTTTTTAATATCCATTTGCTGAATATAAAACATTTCGTCTAATATCTTGTAGAATCATCAGGTTACTTAAAAGTTGGAACATAAAAAATGTACAATGCCCACGACTGGGGATGACTTTTCAATGTCAGGAAGCTGAAGAAATCCACAGTGCTGAATATAATCAGTGGATCGCTTTTTGAGAAGGTCGAGAGTAAGTGATCAGGTGTGCACGAACCGAAACAACTTCCTTTTTACATCTGGATATCTCCCATTGTGGACTCAACACCCTTACTATAAGCTACATACTTCAGCTTACTATAAGCTTTTTTGTGCCGGAGATTTTTATCAATAAGTAAGCGAGGGAAATCTTTTTAGTAAAAATGTAAGAAAATATACTCTCGCCCTGGTGGATATAGCGGTTATTTCTGCCGACTGTCATCTCGATAGACCTAGATTCGAATTTTAGAGTGGTACTGATATTAAATGTATAATGTCTTTGCAGCATAGAGGCACACTGAAAACTGTTGAGCAGAACGTTGTCTCAGAGTAGACCCTCGTATGTGTTCCTCGACGTGCTTTCTACCAAAATTATGACAGGGCGGGACGAGGTCTTAATGACATCTATAAGGAATCCGAAGCCATGTGGGGAAAACACTTGCCAACAACAGAGACAAGTAGGAGGACACTCTTGCCCTCGATGAGTTCTTGTATGTAACATATACCATGTTCAAACCTAGACACTTAGTTATAACAATAAAAAGTTAAGTTTATTTTGCTTTTCTCGACAGAGATGTGTTCAACATACAGCAGATAAGATTTCTTCTTTACATGTAAACAGTGTTATTAAACTATACAATAAATTGTATGTTATTATTTGTGTAACGATATAGCTGTACATATAAGTTTAATAGATGAGGTTCCATTTCCTTATAATGAAAGAAATATCACAATTTTTTTATTAGTAAAGAGAATTTATTGAAAACATTACATTCAATTTTCAACAGTTAGTAATTTTTTTGGAATAAATAAATGTTTTAATCTATGAAGTTTTATATAAATACTATAAAACATTATCTTTTGAAGCACTAAAAAGGAATAAATTTATGTACTTCTAGTACTTCCAAAGCGAAGAGGATCGAATAAAAAATTATTCAGAGTTATATGCTACTCTGCAATGAGAATCAAATAAATCAAAACTATTAGATGAAAAACTGCATTTGGAAACAATTGCTTAATATTTCTACGCTAGCGTGAAATATTACCATTTCACAGCACAGAAATATTAATTTAATAATCCAAAATCCTTCGAAACATTTTTTATTTTACATTTCCATTTTTTTTTCTATTTTAATTTGGAGAATTTAAAGAATCATAAAAACATTAACATTTCTTTTGTAAAATTTTAACTTTTATCTTGCAAAAAACATGCCCTTTTTTTCAGACAAATATACAAAAATTATGTTAGCAGAGACAGATGATTATTGTTTTTCTACTATTATTTTTTGTTCTTTCCTCCAATGTATAAGATTCAGCTTTCCTTTCCAAAGTTTTACGGCTAGAAAAGGGAGAGGGTGGATGAAAAAAGCTTCGCCTAAATTACTCTAAATTCGCTGTCAATTTTTCCATTAAAGCATTCGAAGTTTTAGGAAAGCGGAGTATAATCTGGGACCAGATGGTTTTTAAATAGCATATCTAGGGCACATGCGCGATGTTAACGGTGCTTAAAAATGACTGCTTATTTCGATGGTAAAATGAATTTCGCATCTGGAGTGAAAACGAATGGCTCGGAATTTCTAAGCAGTTGGATCTTTGGCAATTTATCAGCTACGAATTATGACTTTTTATTTTGTTCCTTCCTTCATACTTTTACTTTAAATAGTTTTTTTTTTTGGTTGGGGGTATGAAAGGTGTAAGAAAACTTTTATATGTCGTAAAATATTTTGAAGAATTATTTCATAATTTTGATGATTTTTCATTTTTAATATTTTTTTAATATTTTCGAAACTTCTGTAAATAAACATGTATTTGAAGTATCTTATGTTAGAAGCGGCGAAGAGAAAGAAATTCGTGTGCCGTGGATGAACTCATCTGATCGATGTTTACGTTTTCAGACTTTTAACTTTTTACCATACATTGTTTTAATATTTGCTATACTATTCACATTTGTGATATAAACTGATGCAGATATCTGGATTTGCTCCGTATATCTTCACGTCTAAAAGCTGTTACTGTTTGGAATTCTAAAAAATGTTTCAGAGTGTAAGGTTAATTTTTGTACTCTTATGGCATGATTACTCACAGAATTTATGCTAATTTATATAAACTGCTAACAAAAAATTTATATAAACTGATAACACACAAAAGTAAAGTATTTCAAACACTGGAAAAAATCAGAATGTTTAATTTAATTATTTTTTGTTTTGAAGCTGAGGATGGCAATGATTTGTAAAGCAATTTAAAATGCAATGTTAAGTTTTAAGATTTTTATTTTAGAAAACAGGTAAGATTTTATTTTTATGTATTTATTAAGATTTCAACAATACAATTAATATAATGTTATAATCCTTATTATTGTGATCTACTTTATACTATTGTGCCTACTATAGTTTTTATTTACTTTATTTATTATTCCAGCGTTACCAGTGACATCAGCATCTTCACTAATATAATTCAGAAAGACGAAGTGGAAGAACGGCGATGAAAAAAGAAAAGCGAAGAGAAAAAAAATGTGTAGGCCGAGGATACATTCAACTCATGGTACAATTCCGTTATACAGGGTGATTCAGAATTCATCATCAATATTTGGTGGGGAGGTAGGGCGAACTGCTGACCATGTGCTAGAATGCATGACTCACAACGGCGTTGCATGGACAACCGGACCTTTTGGAATATGCGTGGCATTTACATGCATATCTGGAAGTTCATTCCACGTATATCGTTTCATGTTACTTCTGCAAAGTCACCTAGTCGAATGACGACTGGCTGCACACGTCAAACAGATGTGGTTATGTATGGAAGTTGTGTACACACAACGCCCTCTACACCATCATGCGTTCGTCTGCACTCATACTTTCCCGTGTGAAATCTCCTTCTTTTCCTATTCCATATTTCACGAGGATGAATTCTGAATCACCTTGTAGAGACCTTAAAAATCCGCCAAACTATTTTTGATGCCAATGATGTCAAAAATAATTATAGTAACCCTTACGCAAGAAAGGAAGCATACTAGTAAATAACTACCTCAGATTATTATTTTAATTTAGATGATTTATTGATGATGATTTTAATTTAGAAGATTAATTTTATATAGTATATTTTTATTATTATAATTCATGAACAAACGGCTGAAGATAACTGAAAGAAAGCATAATAATTAATTACTATTTAAGATTATTAATTTAATTTGATGAAAGTTTAATTTCACATAATGCATTTTTTGTTATTATTTTAATTTATAAAAAAAACGGCTAAACATAAGTGAAATTAAGCTGGAGGTATGAAATGTTTTGATGTCTTCCAACATTGCACAGAAAATTTCATTTTTTTTTTTTTTTTTTTGTGTGCAAACATCTGTACATAAAGCTAAATAAATAAGAATCAAAATGCTGTGGAGCAGTGCTCCGATGGTGTTTATTACGCCATTTAGCAGTGCCGCATAGCCGCTCTATTGTTTTTGTATGACTTTCCCTTTGGGAGTCTACAAAATTGTAGTTGTGGTTGGCTGTAAAATTTTCAAAGCCTCATTTCGTAGTTCATCTGACTTATATGATTTCCAGCAGTCAGTATAAATGATGCTTCCTTCTGCAATATTTTCCTTTATGAAGTTCAATAAAGTTTTTGCCGATCGATCTAGAGCAGCGACTACGAAACATTCATTTGATTCTCTTCACAATCCGCCGAAAACCCACTGCGGCAAAGAAGACAGCCAACGTTATTCTTTCTTCTACTGGCTTTCGTCTACTTCAATAATTTTACCACTTACGTTTATTTTCAACTTAGGCCAAACAAAGCTTCATGCATGCAACCGTTCCCAGTCTGCAGTTGTATTGTGGTTCATCTTCAGCTAAGGTTCACAAAATTAAATAGGTAACATCTCCTGACAGCAAAAATAGAACTTAACGCCTGTACGGAAGGGGATTTTCGATACCTCGAACAATTGTGACTTGCAAATCCTTTCTTATTTCAGATTTCATTCTTGCACTGACATTTTGCTATTGATTTACCGCTAAAGCATAATTTCCCCTCGTGGTGGTTCGAACGTAATTTTCTGAACATAATTTTCTATAATGACTGATGCCTTTCCTTTGATAAAATTGTACTGCAGACTTTTCGTCATTAGGCAATTCCCCAGTTGTTAGATGTATAGTGTTATCAAAAAAGAACTCTAAAATCAAACCAGTATTTCAATGCTAACTTACAGATGCAGAACTATCTAAATTTACGCGCTGTGCAATCGGCGCATTCGTTAGATTTTGTGCTTTTGCGCATATATTTTCGCTGCAATTTCGTGCGGTCCGTATAACGGTATTGTACCTAACTGATCAATTTTTAGTTTCAAGTAGTGTGATCAAGTAATGTTTTTGAAAATGGGAGTAATTAAAAAACAGTTTGAGAAAGATGAATGAACAGTCAAAAAGTTTTATCTCTCTCCTTGCGCTCGATAGGTTAACATCAACATTGAGTAGTCAAAAACATTTAGTTCTCTTTGTGAACTAAAAGAGTTAATGTCAGTATTAACAGATAGAAAATTGAAATTTATTTGATATAGATCATTAGTGAGTAAAATAAGGGCTGAATATTGGTCAGGACACAGATACGTTGGTTAATTATTTTAATTTAAAGCATATGTAGAGTGATTCTTTTAGAATTGACCTATTTCTTTGGGCTGTTTTGTTAAAAGCATCCAATTTTAATGGTGTTTGTGGCAAAAGAATCAGGAAGGAAGAAAATTTATGGTTTTTGATGTGGAGCGCCGAACAAAAGAAGAAATAATAAATAACCAAAACGACGCCATTCAACGAAATTTCATACAATAGAGACTGCATACTGTTGAAGTCAGAACACTTTGACATTTCGTGTCTATCGTGATAAACCTTAGACGCTGGACGAAGTAAAGGTCAAAATTTCTAGAGAAATTTCAAATCTCACTGCGATACATTGCAGAGTGTTGGAGCCAACATGGAGCGGCGAGTTCGATTATGCCTACGCTATGATGGTGGTCATTTTCAATACAATAAATTGTGAAGGTTTCACTACTGTAGGGTAAGTGATTGTAAACCTTTATGACCTTTACAAACCTTTACTAGTCACATTTGGTATGCCACATGACAATCAGAATTTTTAACAACGTTTTATAGACGCAAGCCATCCCTCCTTGTATAGCATTTCGCTGTTTTCGTTATTTCTGATTTCGCCTTTTTTTCGGCGTTGCACATCAAAAAATGGCGACGGATCATTAAATTACCTTCTTTCTTGAATCTTTAAAATCTCGTTAAATTTGGATACTTTTTAATCAAAGTGCAGGCCAATGAATTATGTCAGTTCTAAAAGAATCACCCTGTATAATCAAGCTTGAGCAACACTCTGCTTTTACTTAACCCAAAGGTATGGGATTTGAGTTGGGACAAATTCTTACGTACCTTGATTTTACTTATTCTAAAGGTCAGCAACTAGGGTATGAAAAATGATTTGAACTATAATTTTATTATGCTTATCCCAAAGGTTTGCAATTAGGATCGGTGAAGTGGTTTGACACAAGTCTCAAAATGTATATACAACATTAAAGTTGGATTTATTCTCTATTTCTTATTTCTCCCATTTTTATTCCCATGCAATTCATACCGTAGCGAGTTGCAGGCTGTCGCTCATTCGATTTTTTAGAGAATCAGGAACTTGCAAGTTAAAATATAATTGAATTGGAGCAGTTCATAATCGAATTTAAAATTAGGCAGCAAAGTATTTCTTAAATTTCGAGCAAAACTCTATAAATTTTCCCGATCTCGTAATGTTTTAAGGAGTTTTACGTTAATTAACCTTCTATTTATAGTTTCAGTTTTTACTATCTCTTTTCCGTATTCTTCACCAGAATGCAAATGAGTAACTAGTATTCAAACTGAGATTTTCGGATTTTAAGAGAGAGCGTATTTCTGGCACCCTACGTATTAGTTTCCTACCAGCTGCGATAATTTCAATTATT
Organism: Stegodyphus dumicola; assembly: GCF_044657685.1. Taxonomy (NCBI): domain Eukaryota; kingdom Metazoa; phylum Arthropoda; class Arachnida; order Araneae; family Eresidae; genus Stegodyphus; species Stegodyphus dumicola. The sequence goes on along the minus strand of NC_140771.1, from coordinate 166,737,684 downwards.
CAATTTTGTGTTTCTTGCTGCCGACATTTTAATTCTGACGCTTCGATAGAGTTAGTGAGTAAGCTTATAGTAGTATTAATTGTGTAATCCTTGACTATTTTTAATGTTTGAATAATTTCGGAATGTTTTAATTTATTTTGCATCATCAAGAGTTGTAGAAATTATAGTACTAGAGAGCGCTTCTACGTCTTTATCTCTGTTTCAATAAAGAGGTTACTTTTAACCATCTCAAGTGTTATCGTTTTTTCAGACATAGCAATAGTTCGTTTCCCCTCTCTTAGGGTTATGGACTAATTTAGGAATACCAGGTCAAGTGAAACTCTACAAGGTTTCAAGACAAATAAAAAATTGAAGGTTTTATCACCAACATCAAATTTATAAGGAAATTAAGGTGACGAGAAGAGAAAAATGAAGAAACCAATCTGTTGAGAAAAATAGCAATAAAATGTGGAAACGTAAATATTAAAATTTTGAAATTGTGAAAATCTGAATTGGAATTACTATCATTAAATAAAGAAGTTAAATTTTTATGTATATGAAAGGTTTTTAGGAAATTAATTTCACTAATTAAAGAAGATTTGTAGATAATTTTGTTTAAAATATGTGACTCTCTTTGTTTTTGTAAAATAATGAAGAAGGGGACTTATGTCAAATCGCTCAAAATATCGATTTTATATAGTATTCAAATTCTACGCCAATCTAAGTCTGTTGTTGTACATACGTTTTGAGTGTTAACTTATAATCTGAAATTTTCATCTTGAACTTACTTTTCTATCTGAGGTTTTAAGCTTTGCATTATAGAGTAGGTGTGTTCTTTTTGGAAGCAGACAACGTAGACTCAACTTGGAAAACGAAGTAGCGAATCCTCGCTATTCCTTTGAATAAATGGAATACAGCAGAAGAAGGTTTTAAATAACCTTTTTATTCGAACTAAAATAAACAGATGCACGCAGTTGGTACTCTTAATTCACCACCCCTTGCGGCTAACTTAAATTTAACAGAAAATAAGAATGTAACAAATCATTAATAAATATGAATATCTAACGACTGGCTCCTTTTCTTAACTAAAAACTATATAAATCGGCTTCACACAGCAGAACCGAGCCTGGAAATATCAGTAGAAACTAAAAGGTGTCTAACATCGACTAGAGAGCTAAATTCAAACGCGCAGCATAAACTCGGAACTAACGCCGCTACTACTCTTCTTTGAACTCTTGAAATGCAGCTTAAATACATTACTAATTACAAATTAGCATACTACGTCTATAAAAATTTACATTCCGGCAGGAAACTGAATTCAGAAGGGCTAGAAAAATAAAACTTAAGTTAATTGGTTAGAATAAAATAAAGTCCTTACAGTATATGCAAAAGACTGATTATGATTTTCAAATTTGTATAAGAGTAAACGTAAAATTCAGTTTAAAAATATAAGTAACGAACATAGATTTTAAGTAAGACTGTGACGATTTCAAGGGCGAACTAAGTTCTTTCTTTTCAGGGGAAAAGGTCTTTGCCCGTCAAAGAAAAAATTGCCAAATGTTGTTGAATTTAACATAATAAAAATTTATGCATTAAATTATCCTAATCGATCTGGAACTACCCTTTTTTTTCAAGGACCTTAGAAATTTGAGAGCCCTGATATTTTGCACTGCCCCACTTTCGAAAGATCACTTTGTATATTGCAGTACAGTGGTTTCGCGGATTTTATAAATTAGCAGTTAACAAACTGCTTATTTTTATCAACTGTTGCTTTGATCATGAAAATTATGACATTGAACTAATACTAACTTCTCCTGTTTTACAATCTAAAGTTATTCTTTTTTCTTTTTGAGAATTCAAGTTCTCTGTTTTCCTTCACCGTTTCTCTTTTGATCGAAGAAAATTCGCAAGGTAAAAAAAAAAAAGAAAATTTCTTCAAATAGGTTGACATTTGAGACTTTCTAGGCCATCGAACTTGCCATCTTGGTAAATTAAATGGGACAGGAATTAGGATCTTTTAAAGAACTTTGAAGCGCAGCTCGTAGTAATCGAGGATGTTATTTCAAATGAATTTCTCGTGTTCTCAAAAAGGAATTAACAAGTAATCTGTAGGCTAATGACGCATTCTAACGTAAATAAATAAAGATTATGACAAATTAAGAAAATGAATTTTCTACTTGTCCCCCAAACTTCTAAAGTACGTGTTAATCGTCTATCTCCCTGGCAGATTTTGGTTTCTGAGACAAATTTAAATAACATAAGATAAAACGAAAGATTTTATAAAATTACCTTTTATTTAAAACTCACAAAATTATTAATGAACTAAAAGAAGAAAAATAATTTATTACATAGTTTCATGGGATCACATAATTTTCCTTAAAAAATTCATTTACAGTTTTTTTTTATCCCGAATAATAAAAGCGCGAGATGCCTTTGATAAATTGATACAAATAATGGATTTTATAACTGTAGATGAGTTTTGTAAAGAGAATTGTGTAATAACTTGGTGAAAGATAAATTATTTTTCTTGTTTTAATTCATCAATTATTTTATAAATTTTAAATAAAAACTTATGCTATAAAAACTTCGTGTTTAGCTTGTTTTATTTTAATTTTTAGACTTAATTAAACTTTGTCAATTAAATTATCTTGTTGAAAAATCATTGTTTTATTTCGTACAATTCTCTTATGTCAAACCACGGGAAAAAAGGAGCGATTTCCAAAAATTAAAAAAAAAGAATCGGATATTATTTTAAAAGTTTCATATAAACTTCTTATAAAAGATATGACTCCGCTATGCCCCATTGTGCATTTTTAGTTTGCTCATTCTACGAAAATAAAGGTAAAAAATTGTTTAGACCTTTAAAAAATAAAAAAAAAATCGTTTAGATCGTTAGAAATTTAAAGAATCTAAATCGAAATTTGAACATATGGCTTCCCTAGGACGTAATAATCACAAATGTGTATGTGTATGAAATGTGTATTTTAAAGAAATTAGTAGCGTTAATGACTCTGTCGTGAATCGGACAGTGATAGTATCAAAGAGCAATCTTTGATTTAGCACTTCTTGATATTAATACTTTGAAAGCCAGGTCAACATAGAGGTTATATCTATGTTGAAGAACACCTAACGAGAACTGGAATACTGACCTCATATACTCCGAATCACAAAGGGGGGTACACTGTAATATTTAACAACGTAGTACTAAAATACTGCTGTTACCAATTCTGAAAATTGTATTTCTCTAATTATAATAGATTTCATCCAACAATTGTTTTATAATTTTGTAAGTTTACTTATCCTGTATACAGAATATGAAATTTATTTTCTGGTTTGTTTTAGATTTTTTTAGCGCAAGTATTAATTTCATTTTATGCATTTTCCAAGAATCGCAATCATGATATAGCCTATTATCGTCTCTTAAAAATTTTAGACATTATTTAGAACTTTTCATAATATTGTACCTATAAAATAGCTTCGTTTATTTCCACTTTTTTATGCTAAAACATTTTTATCATTGTTGAAGGGTCGGGAGCATTCTTGCTATTTTATACTCTAGTGCATTTGATTTGCATAGCAATAGGCATATTCAGGAAAATTAGATACATTTCAGTTTGTACAGGTCATTCCAAAACTCTAACTGAATTAAGAGATTGTAAAAATTTCATTCTTACTAAATTTCAGATAAAAATAATATATTTTAGAATTTTATTCCATGTACTTTTACCATGCATATATATAGGCTGAGTTGGAAGTAAATTTCCAGAAATGAATCAGGACGACTTCTATGGCAACATCCTGGTCGAGATGGGTGGAGCAATGCAAGAGAAAGGATTGAGCGAATTTGCGGGCAATAGAGAAGGGGGTCAATGGCCTGGATAAAAAAAAAAACTGACAAGTTGGCTTGTAGAACCTGGCTATCTTGAATAAAGAATTAATTTCGCGCATTGTGGCTAAATCAAATATATGAAGCGCTTAAGTTAGCTAACAAATTACCAGGCTATTCCTATTTGAGAAGATCTGTAAATATTTGCATTATTGCTGTTCCAATATCAGCATGAAGAGCCTGGATTTTATTTCCTGCAAGATGAATAAACTGTATGGGAAACTGTAAAAAGCGTACTATTCATTTCTCTTTCTGAACATCGATTTTGCATACTCAATGGAATTCCTTTAAGTATAGCCATTTTTGGAATCATATGTAATTTTTTCATCTGCATTAACTGCAATTAAATATTTCATCGTTGTTGAATTGTTATTTTTTATGGTTCAGGTAAAATGAAAGGCCAAGGTTCAGAATTTCAAGCGAAAGGAAGATACGAACGAAGATAAGAAATTGAATCTCCACAAATATCAAGACTTACAGACGTTCTGTTCATCCTATCGTCTGTGTTACAAAAGGAAAGACATAGCCAAACGCACTTGACGTAGCTGTCTTTAAAAGCTACAAACATCATGTTCATGATATTTGGCATTTCGGTTCAAAAAGAGTTTTGATTGACATTTTTTTATATCTAAACTGAATGAATAGCATTCTACAGCCGAGTGCATGATATAGTATCTAAAATATCTTTTGTTAATTACACTAATTGTGAAAATGCTTACAAAAACTATCAGTTATTTATTATAAAATTGTGAAAAAAATGCACTATTAAAATTAATACACGTAATCAAATAAATGCAAAATAATGAAGTAATACAATTAAGATTATATGTAATTTCTTTCTTCCCAGTCGTTTAATATACTGGCTGAAATCTGTAATCTGAAAGGCTCAATTCTGGAGGCAAACCGAATACGAATGTAGTTGTCATCCATCTGGTAAGTAACGGGTCAGCTTACACCGTGCTAGAATATCCGAATAGCCAAGGAAGCTTGTTTAGATGGCATACTCCTCACAACAGGTTGGGGGTGGTCTGGATTTGGGCCTGAATATAATCTCTCATTTTAGCGTTAACTCCTTCTCTGGGATTCACTACGTCTCCTGCTCTGCACGGAGAAGCTTGCAGTGGAATTAATCGTCTAATTAGTTAGTTTAAACCTTGAACTATTCCTCTGTAGCTGTTAATTGAATTATCCTTAATATCTGTAGTTTAAGGATAGTTTAACAATTGAGCGTTTCTCTGTATATCTGTTGAAATATAAACTAAGTTCAAACGTTTTTGGAAAGCACGTTTAGAAAATAGCATCAAAACACGAGTGGCTTAAATGTGCATTTGATTTATTAAATTTCATTTGCATCTTGTTGTTTTTAAATATTCCCTTAAATAAAGCTTTCAATAATCGAGAAACTTTAATGATTGGGCTTCAAGAAAAATTAGGATTCGTTGTACGTCTATTGCTTTTTTTCTTCAGATTTATTTAAACGAAAGGGTTTTTATTTTTTTGACTCGAAATACACGTATTATATTATAAACGCAGATAGAATATGTTGTTATGCTACTTCTTTCATTTATATTTTAAGAACATTTGATGATAAACTCTCATTTTTTATACAGCTAGCTTTTAATTTATCTGCATTGCAAGAGGAATTATTTGAAAAAGGCTATGATTTTTTGATGGTCTCTAATATTCGATCAGTAGAAATCCAATTTATATATAATGTAATGTATAACGCATTTCAGGTGTTAATAGGATACTTGAAAGGTAAGACTAAAATTTTCTAAAATATTTTCTGTTTAATAGTTACTTTCATTTCTAAGAAAATTATTTTTAAAATCTCTCAATCTATTTCCAAAACTAAATTCATTTTAAAATTAAGTGTATGTCAAACGATGATAGTTAAAATGGTTACAGAATAAGCGATCATAGCGGCTACAATTAAGTTATACTATGTAGAGAATTCTTAGCGTTGGCTATCATCCAGAAGTTTGGTCAGATAATTGAAGCACTGCTAAACAATTAATGTGTGTTAAAACTTATCTCGTGCGTCATGATTTCCTCTGAGATTAATTTATAATATCTGAAATACCCTTAATGGACTTCGAAACCTATTTATTTGAAATGAATTACAATTTGCTTCAAAAACTAAAATTAGTAAGACTCATAACTCTGTATAAAAATCTTTGCCTTTCAGACGAAGTTTAAGGAATTATTTCTTTCATTACACCTTTTGCATAATATGTAAATTTAATTATAATATGTAAATTTAATTATAGAGTTATTATTACTAGAGTTAATTCTTAGGTACAAAACTAAACATTAGATAGAAAACTATGTTGCGGCCTCGTTGTAATAAGAGTCAGTTTCACTTTCCAATTTCAATATCGTCTTTCTGCGATTCTAAGAAGAGGGGCGCACTTTTCTTTCATAATATAATTATCGAATAGCTGAGCGCATATTAGAATCGAAAACGTCTTAAAATAGCATATTTTCCGACTTTTTAATTTACAAAGTCAATTATTAAAAAACTATTTGCTAGATATATTTTAGCGTTTTAATCCACGTATGTTTTGTGATAAAAAAAGAATTTTTTTGGTGTTACTGAAAATAAGAGGGTACATTATGATCGAAGAATATGGCTATTTGGAAAAAAATTAATAATTTTAAAGTAAATGTGCACAACCGCATTTGACATTGACCGGTAATGTAAGAAAAGCATTTCTTGAATTAAAAGGGAACAATTTCTCAGTATGTGTTAAGAATTTAATTGTTGATCATAATCTTAAATAAAAATTAGAAGCTCTGAAAAATATTTTGAGTATGTTATAGTTGCATTTAGGACTTTAGAGTATGTTACAGAATTATTTTTAAGATAAATAAATAAATAAATATATAAATATTGGTAAAACATATAAATTGTACAATAAAATCTGTAATTAAATAAAAAAATCTTCAATAAAATATATAAAATTCGGTAATTAGTTTGCTTCTAATTTTCAATCTGCTTTAGATTTAAAATAAACGTCGATGACTTTTTGGTTCTTTTTCTAAATCCTGATCTAAACTAAGATAAATTCTTTAGCATGTCTGTGGCATCTAAATATTTAATTTTCATTGGTTCAACATAAAATACCGTGTTTTTGCTTAACCTTTGACTAGTTTTCAATTGATCTCTAAAACACTAAAATAAATTGATTTGTTGAAATTTTCTGTCCCCTAAATTATTATTTATAAGTAAGTCATGTGCATTAACAGTATGATATTACTAAGAAGTTGGCAAAAATTAAAAATTAACGAATTAATTAAGCAAAAGCATTATAAGCTATTAAAATAAAAAAATCTTATTAACAGATTGTATTTTCTTTTACAAGAATGTTTGCAAAATGCGTATAAATACGCACAGTACGCGTATTAAGATCTTAATTATAAAAGAAAACAGTGTTTTAAGAAAACAAATTTAGCTATCTTCTGTGCATCCTTATACGTGCATGCATTTTCATAAACTTCTAGATTCTTCCTTAGAAACCAGTTGTTGCAAAGGGCAAAATATTTTTCAGACATTTATCAATAATATTTTATTACTAATATTTTATCAACAATACAGAGATATAATAAAAAAACAGATTTGAGGAAGGAGAAAGATAGCGAATTCTTCATAGTTACGCAGAGACATTAGGTATTTTTAGAAGCAGACCAGATGAAAAATTAGCAATTGCCTTCGCCGAGAATCGAACCACAGACCTCTGGAATAGCGGCCCAGCGTGTAGAACCACTACACCACGAAGTCTCGCTAGGAAAGGGAGAGATATACTTTATCGTTCATGCACGAAATTGTAAAGATACTGAGGGTATTTATACAAACTGTATTTCAGTCATTTTGAACAATAACACAAGTATTCGTTAACCACCACTTGAGGCTCAGTAACTTGAATACAAAATAGTATGTACAATCATAATTAATTTTGTATTGCAGTTTCGCTACACGATTGACTCATACTTAATCTAAACCGCTTAATCGGCTGCACACAGCAAAGCCGAGCCTATAATATCAATATAATCTAAAATAAGTGACTAGCACCAACTATTCAACTAACAAAGCTACTCTTCAACCACGTGGCATAAATTCACAACTATCTCTGTATTACATACCTCGAACTCTTAAAATCTGCTACTTAAATACTATTCCCGAGCTCACTTAAATTTGCATCTACGTCATTAAATTGTACTCTGGCACGAAAATGAAATCAGAAGGGAAAATTAATTAAACTAAAAATAATTGGTTGGAACAAAATAAGGTCTTACTAGTGGTGCTCACCGATATCAGCTATGAAGTAACCAAACGAATGTTTTCAATTCATTCATTGCTTGCCTTATCCTAAAGGCCATAAAAATTCCGTTGGTGTCGTTTCACCTGAGAGTTTGCATCAGTCACAGATATGTGACCTGGAAACATAGCGTTCATAGCAGCCATTCAGTGCCATAGCGATGTCAACTTTCTATAAGCAAAGGAAAGAAAGAGTTTGAACTGAGAGCTCGTTCCTGTAACATAAAATAGTGTTTACATATTTCAAGCATGAGCCGGCATTTCCTTCACGATTCTACTTGATGCTGCATAAAACAAAAGTAGACTTTAGGATGCGTCTTTTTCAGGACTTTTCACTGAATGATAACGAGTACTGATAAAATGTGAACATAATTTTAACTTTCGAGTAACAGGGGGTAGATTAAATGTGTAACCCGTTTGCGGATTAAATGAACCCTTTCCAAAAAGAAAAGTTAAAATTTGTTTTTATGGTGGAATAATATGAAAATTACTATCAGCAAACTATCAGCTTAAAAACAGTCTACGGGAAATTACAAAAGGGAAAAGAACGATATGTTATAACATTAATAACTGCATAGTGATTTTATGCTATTTCAGCGAGGTAAATTTTGCGTAAAATTTTTGTTTTGAGTTATGTTTTAATTTACCTAACCGAATGAATATATTATCCAGATTAAACAGGATAAAGCAGAAAAATTGTTAATAATAATTTTCTGTTAGTTGCAATGTAAGTTATTCATTTTTTACTGTGTTTTTCTTAATTAATGTAGAATTGAGTGTGATTTTGACTTAACTAAAGGTATCGCACTGTGAATTATTCGCTTTAATTGGAATCTGAGGGATTATTCGAGGAAACTGAACTTCATTATATCAAATTTGGCATTTCATTGAATTTTATATGGTCTGCTATTCGTTATAAATCAGGAGACACTTTTAATATTCTTTATGGTTGGAGTTTGCGTTTTTTGTTATTGTTATTCACTTTATAGCAAACAATTATAATCTATCACCTGAGAAGGGTAGGTTAGGTTAGGTTATTTAGTTATGGCAAAGCCTCAAGGGCTATCTGCCTATGGGAAGGGATGCCTTCGTGGAGGACTTTCTAAGAGAAACTGGCTCGTATACACGTTACACATAGGGGTTAGGTTTTATAATTACGGCAAAAGCCTCGAGAGCTATCTGCCTAAAAGGAGGGATACCTTCGTGGAGGACTTTCTAAGGAAAACTTCCTCGTATACACGTTACACATGGGGAAAACCACGAAAACACCCATGCAGCCAGCCCGTTCGCGGGACCAGTGTTCAGCGACTTTACCGCTCGGCCGTTGGTGGTCCCGTATCACCTGAGAAGAATAGCTACAACATCACAAAGAATTCTTTCAGGTTTCCATCTCTTTGTTTCTGCATACATCACAGAAAATAGATGCTGACCATAAGTGGAATATTTCTAAGAGGAACAGACAAACGCCTAAAAGAATGCCAGGGAATATAAAAAAGAGGAATGAAATAGCGTAAAACAGGTGACGATATAATTATTTTCGCACGCGGAAAAAAAAAAACTAAAAACGTTTAGTGGATTATTTGTACTTCCTTATTCGAAATCAATTCATATCCGATCACACTTGATTATTTTCCATGTGTCACAAATTTATATCTACGAAAATGTTGTATTCAGTTTTCTCATGAGAGTTTAATTTAATTCATATTTACAAAGAGCAATCAATATCATTTATAAGAAATATTTTTGGTATTGATGCCCAGATGGTATTGTGGTTAGGGGAGCTTACTGAAGGACCGAAGGGCTCGGGTTCGAATCCCAGGAAAAGGCATGGTTGTAACTGTCCTTCCATAGGAGGCAAGAGTGGCCGACTATCAGGTGCCTCCTCAATAAAATTGCCACCCACTTTCTACACTTAGAAATGGCCAGGGCTGAATAGGCGATTAAAAATATTATTTCCAAGTTTTTCTCTTAAGCCCCCCCCCCACCCAAAGAAGAAAAATAGTTAAGACTTTTGTACTCCTTTATTCGCAATCGAATAACAAATCTTACTTTCTTCGTCATAAATGTGTACTATCTGTGCGGCACAGACTGCTTCAAACTAATGGTGAACTTAAAATCTCATCGACAGCTATTATGGCTTGGAAAGAGACGTCGGAAAGGCTCGGATCTGTTAAAAAAAATAATTTTTTTTTTTTTTTTTTTTTTTTTTTTTAAATCAGGAAACTTAGCTCCTTTAAAGCGATTTAGTGACATTTGAAATTTAGATTTTAGCAGTTTAAATCGAGATAGTTTTATAATCCTTTGTTTTCAGCTGTTCTTGAACCATTATTATACAAGGGCAATGAGATACATGCCGATGACGTGACAGTCACGTTTGTTTACTTGTTTTATGTCATTGTTTGTTTACAGAAGCTATATGTATATATAAAGCTTTTGTAAACAAACAATGTAGATAATCTCATAGATCACGTGACTTATGTACAGTTAATCAAACAAGCAAAGTCAATCTTCCTCTTCTTCTGCGGAATGTATTTCATTCAGAAACTTTTGTTTGCATTCGAAAGGCACAGGCTGATCTCTAGTTTTCAGCATAGTCACCATGTACGTTCAAGCATTTGTACGTTTTGTCAACTTACCACCTCTTTCCGCATAAAACTCAGTTGCCTGCGACTTCAACCAATTTGTCACAGAGGTTAGAAGTTCCTCTTCGTCAGCGAAGTGCTGTGCTCTAAGCCACTTTTTCATTGCAGGGAACAGATGATAATCAGAAACAGCCAAGTCCAAGCTTATGGGGGAATGTTGAAACACGTTACATTTGAATTAGAGCAAAAGATCTTGAGTTCATTGAGCACTGTGAGGGCAAGCGCTATCATGCAAGAACTCAACCACAAACGTCAACAGGGCGCGACGTTTGTTAAGGATGGTTATGTTTAATTTTCTCAACATGTTACAGTACATTTCAGAAGTGACTGTCGTACCACTTTACATGAATTTGACAAGAAAGATTACATCAGCATCTAAAGACACGGTGATCATTACCTTTACCTTTCACACTGACAAAGTTCAACAGGCTTTCCTCAGCCGGGCTGGAGAACCGGTATGACCCAATGCCAGTGACTGTTGTTTTGTTTCAGTGTTCCCATGCGCCACCAAAGTCTGTTGAAAAATCCTCCCTTTCCATGTGATACCGGGAAAGAAAGTCCGTTCTACTGAGCCGATTGACGAAATTCAAATTGCCTTTTTCATGTCTCGAAAGCACCACTTATTATATATATATTAGATTTATATATAGCATTGTTCTAATATAGGTATTTCTAATATAGGTTCTAATATAAGTATTTTTAGTAACAGCATAAGAAAAGTCTGAAAACAGTTATCTTTTTACATTATATACAATTTTTTAATTAAACTATGTACAAATCCTCTAACTGATAGTCATCCAACTTATACCGCCTTTTCAGCCCCTCCCACGTCCTGTAATAATTCAAAGTATTCCCGCTGCCGATAACGGAATTTCGGACACACACCCCTTCTGAGTAAGACACAGAAGAATACACTTTACCGACATCCCACTAGAAAGAATGTAAGTTAATTAATGCATTTTTTGGCCTTTTATATCTTCATGTACATTTCCCCTTTTACTTTCTTATTATATATATTTCAATTTTCAAATTTTATTTTATAAGTTTTTGCAAAGATAGCATTGTTATGTTACTCAATTTTCTCATGTTTACTTAAATTACTTTAAATTCTATTTTCATAATTTCAATTAAGATTACTACTGTTTATTTTTATAAAAATAATCTTGAATTAACACGTATAAAAGCGAAGGTGTTGGGGGACATTTATTTAAGTATCTTGTAAATTTTACTACATAAATTGCTTTTCACTCAAAATTTATAAAGAATCTTGTATTAGCGAAAATGCTTCATTAAGAATGAGTTCTTTGGTACTTTACTTTGGTTACAAATCCCATCACTTCACGAAACTACATTTTGACCTAACTTAATTTGCCAGTTTAGCATCATCATTATTACTTGAGTAAAAGACGAAACACCTTCGCATTTATTAATTATTGTTCATTGAATGGGAGTTGGTTTTTTCCCCTTAAAAAGTCAACTAATTTCGGATAAATAGCGATAATTATTTGTTTTTAATTATTAATTTCTCTTTCAAAGACTGAAATTTTGTCATTCATGATTTAAATTCAAGTCCCCGTAAAACGTCTTTTTCATAATTTACATCCAAGTTACTTTAAAACACATTTTTCGGATTTAAACTTCCTGCATATGCGTTCCCTCTTTTTAATACTTCTACTAAATTTATATTAGGAGATAATATAATCAATATTTCTTTAGTAAATACATTATTATTATCTTACTTTGCAGCTATTGCGCAAGTATTAGAAAAACTATTCAACATTTGACATATTAGAACAATGCTATATATAAATCTAATATATATGCTAAGTCACGCTTTCGAGACATGAAAACCTTAAGTTGAATTTCATCGTTCGGGTCAGTAGAATGGAAGATATAGAACTGTCTTTTTTTTTCGGGGGGGGGAGCCGTGTAGATGCAGAATAGAAAATACAATTATTATAATTTTTTACTTTTAGATTGCTACTGTTTATTACTATACTTATTCTTATATTACTAAGAATAAGTATAGAATGAATATATTTAATATTCATTCTTTTCTGAATTAATACTTTAGAAATAAACTCAGCACTCATATTAGCTAAATTAACAATATTATAATAATAATATTTGTCAAATAACGTATTCCAAGTTATCCATTCTCCAATATACCACATCCTTATTTCTCAGTGAAAGTAAAAGGATGTTAATTTCGCTAACTAGCTTTCACTAAAAGTTTTCTTTATTTTTAACAAAATAATAAAACTTTATTTAATTTCAAAATTTCCCTTAAAAATTTTCATCTTCACCAGATTTTTCTTACTGTCAAAGCTTTTTAACGGATTAATCCTTAGAAGGGATTTAAACTCACAAAGTAAATCTTAAATTAAAGCTAATTCTAGAGCAAATAAAAAAAAAAAAAAACACTTTCTAAAAGCTTTCTGAAATTCTAACACGCAGGAGATTTTTATTATTTTCTATGAATGTTCCTTCAAGTGTAGTTATTTCCTCAGATAACTGAAAATTTTTCTTTTTTTTATTCTGAGTTAAATATTCTGAAGACGTTAAAGTTACAGAAAAAGATTCTAAGGTATGTCAGTAATAAAAGCAATCTTAATATCTGGTTATAACGAAAGTTTTCCGCAAAAAACGTTCTTCATAAAGTTAGATAAAAAAATAAATAAAGTTAGAAAAACATGAAAGCAGTACTTTTAGTGAGAGTAGTAATCAGTACCCAAATCTATGATTTTCTGCAAAAGTTTTGGTAGCTTTTCAAAGACTTCCGACCAGAAACTTGGTGGAAGCGAGTCCAAAAACAAATCAACGTCATTTCGGACGTCCTGTGCAGAATGGAAGATAGCACCAAAAAGATGTAGCAGCAGGTGTGGAGAAAGGTAGAAGTTCGAACGAGTGATGTTGGGGCTATATAGTGGGTGTGGCAAAACATACCATTCGAAATCCGTACAGAGTTCAGCCGGTGAACACAGACACATGTGGTCTTGCTTTATCTTGATGGAACATTACGTTTTCGTGCTTGAACTCAGTTCGACGTTTTTTCTTGATAACAGCGTCAAACAAGGACTAGCACCTTGCTGCACACCTTATTTTGTTGCGGGTTTTACCTTTTTACAGACACTCTTTGTGCATAATACCACGTAAGTTCTACCGGATACAAAACATGATGTCTTTGTTATATTTGTTTATTGTTATAGTTATTTGTTTGTTTTGTTTTGATATTTTTGTATTATATATATATATAAAACACAATCTCTCTCTCTCTCTCTCTATATATATATATATATGATGCAACATTAGTACCTAAGATTGTACACATGATATGGTGACATTCTGTAGCTGAACATTTGCAACAGCACTGGAAGTAAGTGATGGTTCTAATCTGGTAGCGTGATAGTTCCATTTTAGACACTTAATGTTAGCGATAAATTTTTAACAAATTTCACAGCACAGCGTTCTAAACCAAGTCTCTTTCTTTCAAATGTCAAAAATCATTTAACAAAATATGATTAAACATGCCAGCGAGAACGGTTTGCGCATGCGATATTTGAGCTGGTGGGAAACTTTCGTTAAAACCCGATATATAGTATGTTTCCGAAAATAACGTTTTTAAATCCTTCTCAAACATTTATCTGATATTTGTAACAGAAAGGCAGAAAAAGCATAGTTATATTTTAAATCATTGTGAATTTTCCTATCCAAAATATTACAATAAAAATTCCTGTACAGCGAATTTTATGTTAATTAACCAGTTATTATGATTTCGGGCATAACTATAATTTTTTATTTCTGTATTCCTTACGAGAACGCAAATTAATATCGAATCTTTTAAAGCTGAGGTTTTTTTAATTTGAAATAGAGTCTTTCTGATATCGCGTGCATGTTACAAGATTAGTTTTCTGTCAGCTCTAACAGTTATAATTATTCTGCTCTGCTCTGCGGTAGAGGTTTTGAGCCAGCCTCCAGTATAATATTTAACTGTGTAGTTTTCGACATCTGCTCAACGTTTAGTTTAAATTTGACTCTTCTGTTTATTTGCATCACCTCGAGTTGCGCGTATTGTAGCCCAAGAGTTCCTAGTTCTTGTTTAAATAAAGTTCTAGTTCCGTTTAAATAAAAAAACTATTTTAATCTTCTTAAGACTTATCGCGCTTCTCGTATGTTAGGGTTATAGGACTTAAGTAGCATTAATCAAAACAAGTGTAACCTTATGTATGTCAATATTTGTTTTGTATGCAATAGGCAGATTTTCCTATAGGCAAGTCTTTATATGGCTTTTATTTTCTCAACCGTTGGCAGTAAACATATATTTCTAACAACAGAAACTGTTTTTGTTCATAGTTTGGTATCTCTAAATTTAAAATTCACTTTTGTAATTCACTTAGTAAAAATTTATAATTATTAATAATTATAAAGAAAAATGTACAATTTTGATGGTATAAGATAGTAACTTTCCGATATATTTAATTTCAAAATTTCCGAATTTAGCGTTTTTTTTTTTTTTTCAGCTTGAGGGCTGGTTGAAAGCAAGTTCGACTTTGATCATTTAGTGTCATGATATTCTTCTGCAATTTACTAGAATGTAACAATCTATAATTTATAAATTTAAATGCGCTACCTATAGTATGTAAAGAAAACAATATCAAGCATTTCATTTATAAGGCTTCCAGTAATAAAAATGAGTTAATAATGTTTTCGCGTAGTTTTATTACTGTAGAATCATAATATAATAATAATATAAAAATTTAATTTAGCTAGAAATATTTTTTACCTTTAATTTATGAAAATAGAGTAATGAGTGAGCTGAGTATTAAGACTGAGACTAACCACCGCTTTCTACGATTTAGAGTTCTAAGATATAGAATTAAAGTTCTGTGAATAAAATGTCCTTTAAAAATTATACTGATAAATACGTTTCATGACAGCCTGCATAACAATGCTCATTGCTAATGTCAAAAAATATTTTCAACTGATGTTTCATTTTCAGTTATGCATGAATGCACGCAATTCGCTCTTCAATTTAGGTACGACCTCCAAACATGATCTCAAAAGTTCTGTGAATATGGACTATATGTGTTACGCTATTATTGATATGCAGGTATAATTTAGGGTTACTACATTCGAATATTAGAATTCCATGAGTCTTGAAAATAAATAAAAAGAATAAATAAATAAATTACAAAATAAAATATGTAAATACAATCTTCAAGTTTCGAAAACAGGAATCCTCGCGCTTTTCCCAACACTCCAGCCTTTCGGATTCGAACATAAAACCTTAACTAAAAACTTTGCAAAGGATGGCTCTGAGAAATTTAAAAACTTAAAACTGCCATCCATACATAATGTTACAATGTATTTGAAAGTTATTTTATGTTAATTAACCAATTGTTATTATTTTGATCTTTACTATAACTTCTTTATTTATTTCTCACCAGAATGCTAATTAGCTTTGAGCTTAGATTACGTATCAACTTTTGAATTTAATTAGGTGCTGACCTAGCTTCATATTATGTTTTATTATTGTTCAATTAAATAGCCGCAAGTGGTGGTTCTGTAGTAAGAGTTATGCTTTTTATTCATTTTAAGACCAATATACAAAGGTTATTTTAAACGTTCTACAGCGCTTATGAGTTTTTTAACCATAAAATGCTAACCTTTGAAAAACTTAGGGAGTGGTAACCATTTGTCTCCGAGACGAATTGTACTTAAGCGTGTTTAAAACCTATTTTAAAAGTTAATTAAAATAAAAGCATACTACCCACAGATAACTTCAGGACTCTGGAACTTCAAGTTAGCAAGAAATTATTATTTATTTATTCTCAAAGCTGTCTTTACATATACTAGCATGTTGTTCTCTGCGCGTTACTCTAGAACATGTTTGGCAAAATTTGAGAGTTATTGTGCACAAACTGTACGGGCAGAATGCACAAATTTTCATTTTTCCAGTGAGATTGTTCAGGAGGTTGAATGTTCAACAGTTTCCTTATAATTCTTCTTGTTGATCGAGGCAAAACTGGTATATTGTAACGCTTCTTCATCCATGGAGCACTTAGCTTTATCGCGAACGTTTTGCTCGATAATGCTTTTTCGGATTTTATATTATGCACATACATAACATGTGCATTCATTAACCTGATATTTATCATGTTGAAAAACGTAAAAAAGTGGCCTTCGGTGAGTTTTCTATTATATGACATATTGTTGCATTATCTGATCCAATGTTTTTGCAGTCTCTTTTATGGCTCAGTCCTTTGAGTTTTTAATGAACTGAATAATATTGCGAGATGCTGTACTTGTATTTCTTGATTTAGAAACAGATGACCACTTACTTATCTTTACCATTGAGCTGTATTTTACCGGGATAAAAACAATAGATTTTTCATGGCTAAAAAATTTCGGAAGTTTCCAACTTTTTAAGCATTTTCTTTCTTAGCTCCATTCCTTCAAATTAACACTCTTATCTTCCTGGGTTTGTTTTTTCAAGCATTGTTTCTTCTTCATCTTTATTATCAAATGATAATTCCTCATTTTCATCTTTGTCGCTATCTGTGGATTCGTGACTTTCTACCTCAGCAAAATCATCTTTATCCGATTTATCCCAAGAAATGGAATTTTCTTCATCACTCTCGGATAGCCTCAGGTCTACCCCCAAACATTTTCTCCGCGGAAATTCTTTGAAATCTTCAAGGCAACACAGAAATGAAGTCAGATTCTGAAATGAAACGTTATAGCAGAACATTCGTCTGTGAGACGAATACTGTTTTCTAAATAATGCTGCATGCTAAAATATTTCGGTAAAAACAATGTCTTTATCTGTAGCAGCCGAGATCATAAAAGGTACTGAGTCGCCCGTCCCGATTCCCTTTATTTTAGGAAGGCAGGATTTTATGTTATTTGTTATAGGCTTCGCCCAGGAGAAGAATGGATAGCATTCCAGTGCTAAGGCGTAGTTGATAACTCGCTAGCTGTCTTGTAGTGTGTGCAGGACTTTAAACTTAGCTCTAATTATAATAGAAGTTCTATGTACTAAAAAAAAAACCAGCCTCGAGATTCAAATGTTTAATGGTGCCCTTCATTTATAAAATTTCATTTGTATCTTTTCAGTAAACGTAGATAAGTAAAATTTAATTAAATTAACATTTTATTTCTTATTACATTTTCAGATCACACACAATTTTCAGACCCTATCTGCCGTGACACTGTGCTGATTGTTGGTGAGTTAAGTTTTCACAAGTTATACAAGAAGGTGCTTTAGTGTCGAAGCCCGGTTTCTTATTTTAATGTTAGCTTTATAAATAACTAAACTGCTATTTTATTCTCAGACCTAAAGAAGAGGATATTAAGTTTTTGTTAGCTGTTTCACTGTTTGTAACTTCAAGCCTAAGTACAAATAAATCTTTAATGTAACTTTGTGTTTATATAATTTTAATGTAACTTTAATGTTACTTTGTTATATTGAACTTAAAAACAAGAAGAAGGGAATTCATCGGGTAGTCTGTACAGAGCGTTTGTACTTTTAAAAATTATTTTTAAATTTGGTTTTCATTAAATCCAAATTTTGCTTTAAGATGACTAAGAACAAATTAACCTTCCACAAATTAATTTTTCAATTTTGATTTGAAAAAAATAAAGTCAACACTGCTGAAATATATGACATGCTTACGTTTATGGTACAAAACTTTTGCCTTTTTAATAGCTTTAATTGACACTTATCGGTGATTTTTTAATAATTGCTAAGCTATGTGTGTGCCAACGATATTATTGCATAAACATTTATATTCAGAATTACCCCTGTCGGCAATAACAGTATTTTCCAGAGATTCTGAATTTGAACATTTAAATGAGCATATCCATAAAGGGACCAAAGCTTCTAAAAATAGATTTGTTGGTGCAACATCGTTGAAAATTGGATGGGAAATATAGTTATATGCTTTAAAGAAGTTATTTTTGTCAAAACGTAATTCTGAACATTTCCAAGTCTAATATAGATGAACACGCAAGTCTTCCAAGTTTAATATAGATATACACGAAAGAAGTTTAAAAACATTGCCACATTCCAGTCTCCAAACAACTTGAAATAATGGTTTGTAACTTCGTTCAGAAAACAGGAATCTTTTAAGCACAAATAAGATGAAATGAGAAGCTGAAAATCAGATGTCATATTATGGTGGAAGAAAGATTAAAATTTTTAAAATGTAATTAGTAAAACGATTTTTTTTTCCAATTTTCCATTCTTGAAAAAGGATGATTTCAATTTTTAGGTTTATTTTTTATAAAATTTTATCCATCGAACGAAACTTAAATTTTGTTTGAATAGCAGATTTTGTTTAAAAATATCTGCATTTTTTATGATTTGTAATTCTCTTGAATTAAAAAATATTTCAAATTTTTAAGCTCTAATTATTACAATAAAAACAAGTTCACTTGAATTGTTTAATGTATTTATAACTGTCAATGCAAATTCGAAATGATTCTATGTATTAGAAAATTGTTTATGTATGTATACCTAAGTGCATCTGAAATTTATCTTTTCAAGGAACTTTTAAGATTTCTTCCCAAAAATATAATATTAAGGAGAAAAAATTGAATTTTTAATTTATTATAATGATAATAATGTATCTATAAATGAAATATTGTAACTGTGGAGTTTTACACGGAAAATAGTCGGGTTGATATCAATGGACATCTTCAAGTTTTTTACAGTAGAAAGGGATTTACTCTCCTCGATTAAAAGTATTTAATATTAAGTAATACTTTTTTCCTTCGAGACATTCTACAAAAATTCGAGACATTCTACACCATGTTCGTATCCAAATTCCTTGTGTCTCTAGTAAGCTTATATTTAATTATATGAACAGTCGTAACGCAACTATAAGGAGTTTGCAAATTTGGATAAATTTTATAAATTAAGTATTCGAGAATTGTAGTCATGTTGATGGAAAACTCTTTACATTAAGCCATTCAGGCTTTAAGGGTGGAACGTATCAAAATCTCATTCCGTTACGTAAGACTTCTATCTGATTTCATTCTTTTACTCTAAAAATTCAGATGTTCACCAACAAACACAGGAATTATACTATGTATGAATAAGCTGTATTGTATAGTTTTAACAATAGAATTCAAAACTTACTGAAATAAAAAGGTAGTAAGTGAAGAAATAATATTTCTCTCATGTAAATGGTATCTAGGATCTCGGGAAGTATACTGATAATGATTACCGAACTTCTTGGTTTGTTTATCTAATTGAAAGTAACAATGACTATCAATCTGAAAGGAAAGATACTTTCATGGCGAGCGCTTTTATGGGAAACTAGCTAGTATTTATGCTGCATGTGCGAAGAACCACGAAAGGGTTAGCTAGTTTGACTGGATTTGAACTTGGATTACACTACTAAACAGAGAAGTTTAGCGTATCTTTGTTCAACAAGGGATGAATATGTGGAGAACTAAGGA
The DNA here is from genome assembly GCF_044657685.1 of Stegodyphus dumicola. Classification (NCBI taxonomy): domain Eukaryota; kingdom Metazoa; phylum Arthropoda; class Arachnida; order Araneae; family Eresidae; genus Stegodyphus; species Stegodyphus dumicola. Next base: position 166,717,394 of record NC_140771.1, on the reverse strand, counting down.
AAACTGGCTCATAGTTACGTTGCACGCTAGGAAAAACACGAAATACCCATGCACCCAGTCCTTTTGTTACAGTCCAAACTCGTATGTAATTACCAGGGTTCAGCTATGTTATCCACTCGGCCACTGGAGAGTTAATAGTAAGGGACCTGAATCCATAGGATTTAGAACTTACTATACAGTTTGTATGTGCTTGCCACGTGTCTTTAGACAATATATATTTATGGTTATGATTATAATTCTCAAGCACGCCGCCACATGATTATCTTAAAGATAAAGAGAACTGGATTTTCAATGGCTTAATAATCCATAATATACAATGTGAAAACTGAAGTTGTTGTAAGCAAAATATAAAAGCTCTTATTTGAAATTTCCAAGATTTCTTTATGGTTGCTTTCAAACTGCGAAAATATTCTAAATGAAATTTTCAGGTACTTAATACTATATTATGTGTCCTTTTAAATTTTGAAAGAAAGCCTTAGATATTTTCTGATAGAGTTGCTTAATCCTGTAAAATTCTCAAAGAAATTTAAATACTGTTTTACACACCAGAAAAAATATTCTTCTGAATTTAAGCAATTTACATTCTTTATGGAAAGAACTGTCAATTTCTTTGAATAAAATTCCTTTTTATGGTTCCAAGAAAACTGTTTGATCTTATTCTTTTCATTATTTAAATAATATGTTGAGGAAAAGTATAACAAAAGATGAAAATTAAGTTACGCGTTACCAAATTTAAGACATATTCAGAAAATTGATGAAGTCTTAAACACATTCTACGCGACATCATTCATATGGAAATTTCATTTTAGAAATATGTATGCGATGTGCCAAAGGAAAAGTGTTAAGTTACTGCAGGTTTATGCAAATTAAATTTAAGTTCCATTATACATTTGGCAGAAAATTGGAGGTTTTTTTTAATGCTAAAAATGAATTTTCACTAGCTAATCAACGGATAATTTACGTTCATTTAAAATTAAAGAAAAATGCATCACTTAAAGGTATAACTTATAATACAGTGTAACCTTTTAAGGCATATGTAATATAACATTAAGGATATACAAAGCTGCCAAATTATTTTAATAATATCAAAGTTTCCTTGCTTTTAAACGATATGAAATTGCATGGCTTACCTAAGTAGGCCAATTGAGAAGTTTTAAAACTGATTCTATTTAGAATTAGATGACTCAACTGGCCTTGCGTTATTTTTTTTAAGTTTAATTCCTCTACACTGAAGTACACATGTAACACTATTTTACTAAGCATTTAATAGATTCAAAAGTATGAAAGAGATACTTTTATGAAAACTGTCTTTAGTAATGCAGATGTAGCATTTCGCAGCTCCATATCTGGTAGAAACTTCTTCTCTCACAAATGCGGAGGACTTCGAAATCAAGTGTCTCTAACTCAGGCTAAATAATAACCTAGTTAGCCTAATCTAGAACTGATAAGATTTAGCTACTTTTCTTTAATTTTTCTGTTCATTTGCATTTTTAGTATATGTTTTCTGGTATTTTTTTAAATTTATATCAATTAAAGCTAGAGTTAGATCTTTGAGTTTTTTATCGCATTTTTAAAAAACTTTTCATGTGAAAATTTTAAAATTTGTTGGTGCTTTGATTGCTTTAAAGGGTTTGAAAATTTTGCTTTACTTTAATTTTCTTTTCTTTTTGTTATTATCATTTGCTGCTGCCGTCCTGTGGACTCGCAATTTACTATTCAACATCACTTACTTGAATTTACTGACCATACAAGTACCATTTTTGGCCACATAATAATCATAAAAAAATACCTTTTCTCAGTTATCACTATTTTTAGACATTACCTAACAAAGTAGACATTATCCAGTATTCATGCAATACTGCCATTGTATGTAATTTCATCATACATTTCCTCTTTCACGTTTAGTGCTGTTAAAATGTGGGCATTGGGGTTTTGCAGTATTGCATTACACTCGTGCTCCCTGCGTGGATCTCGAAGCAAAAATATCAAAGTAATGAGACGCCTGCAAAAGCTGGGTGTGATAACTGATGATCGGTTAACCTGGCATGATTATATACTGCACTTCAAATAATGCTTGCAGAAACTTTCTTTTGGTGATCTATAATTTGGCTGCACTGGAAATACCGCTTTTGCGATAGTTCAAATACTAGTATAGATAGAAATAAATGTTTCCCTGGAAAGTATACATTTCGTGTATTTTTACTTCCAAAGACGCATGGCATCTATAAAAATGTTGACATCCATAAAATCAGTGGATTAGCTGTTAAAACCTAATTTACTGAAACCTACCACTTCTAAACTGAAAGAAGTAATCGAAATTAATAAATATATAACAGTAAATGAAACATGTCAGAAGAAATGTTTTGTTGGAACACGCGGTTAATTGACTACCACTTCTAAAGTGAAAGAATAGTCGAAATTAATAAATATGTAAGAGTAAAAGAAAAATGTCAGAAGAAATGTTCTGTTGCAACACGGTTATTGATTGACTACAGTTATGGGTATATATGGTTTCAACAGAGAAAAAGATAGCTTTGGGTAAATTACTCCCAAAAGAGTCATAAATATCTGTTGATACGTCAATGCTTGAAACCTTTTGTGATATTTACTGTGTCATTTTCAGGGATATTTTAATTTTTTTTTACCCTACACGATATTGGTGCTTAAACATTTTAATACGTTAAGATTAATCTTATTTTAAGTCAATAACTATCGAGAGAAATAGTTTTTATTATATCAGGAAATGTTCATGTCGTAATATAAAAATACATTGATACCACAAATTACTTATTACACGGATGATAAAATAAACATTAGGTTGAAAATGAAAATTTGATTATGATCACGAAAGTGCATTATGATTTCATCATCCGCAAATTAAACTGTCACCACGGATGGATTACAATTTCGTTTTTGGTAATCATCTCCAAAAACAAACCATTTAAATTTAAGTGATTTATTAAACAACTGAAAGTCATTTTCCAGATTTTGAATAAATTGTCCTCACATCGAGAAATTCAGAGTTCTCAAATTAAGGCCCAACATTCAACTTCACTGCCATAATTCAAATCCTTTAGAGAAGATGGAGCATCCCGGCGAAACTCATTTGTCAAAATTCCGACATTTTGGGCTGTCTCTTACAAATGGCAGATAATTTATAACTCACATAAGCGGCGGCAATTTTTATGAAAAGAGCCAAAGACCATATTTTTCAGTAAAAGGCTTCTGAGATCTCACATGTGACCGAAAAGTGTTTCTACGATGTTTATGAAAATGGGAATTTTATTAGATATGTATGATATGAAAGAAAAACTGCTTCTTTAATATGAATTTTATAGCTAAACAGAGCTAGGTACGTTTGAATGAATTTATTTCTATGCGTCTCATAACAATTTGATAATTGAGTTGGTCATAAAGATACAAAGAAACTGATATCTTTAGAAGTACTTACGAAACATTCTTCCAAGCAAATGTTTTATGATGTTCTTAGCTATGATTTTCTGAAGTTTCTTAAGGACTTGAGAATTTTAAATTTTCATAGTAATTCCACTTTATCAAAACTATTGGAAGTGTAAGGCTAATTAACCTTGGAAATTGAACTAAATGTAACCTTGGATATATGAATTTTATAGAAACTTTCTATGCATTTTCAAAGAATCTGTCTCAGTCTCCCTCAAAAGCAAAAGTACATTGCGTAACTAAATATAGCTACCTTTAAATTGGACTGTTTACAACTTTTTTCTTTAATTCAGGGAATCAGATGTTGGAAATCTATTTTTTTTTTGCATTGCCAAGAATTTAGTAGCATCGCTGGATTTCGGTACTGTTACTATATTCTATTTTTCGGGTAAAGCTCTGGTATCATGCATACTTATTCCTGCTTAATCTGAAACAGGATTTTTTTCCTTCTGTTATTTACAAATTTTAGAAAATAATTTCTTTTTAACATTATGAGTAATATTTTCTTGTTAAATGCAATCATAAAAATATTGCTTTCTTATCATTTTACCTTTCTGTTGGTGAGCAAACTGCCAGAGCTCTTTATTAGCTCAAATTCAAATTTACAATTAAAATTATTATTAAAATTCTCTTCTTATTGTTGTTTCTAATCATTCGGATCTGAACCTACAGCCGTATCAGATCCACAAATTTCCTTTTCCCGAAGAGACAAGTAAGGGTTGCTCTTGTCATGGGCTTACGCCTAAAGTATCTTGCAGGTAAAAGTGCCAATTAGTCCAGTTTCGACATCTTAAGAGGCCCACGAGGAAGAATCTTAAAAAGAAAAAAAAAGTGAGCCAGATCCGAAGATCTACACATCTTCCGCTACCACCAGACTTCTCCGAGTACTAGAAGGAGACTTTCGACTACACAGTGTTTTACAGCTGTCGTTTTGACTCAAACACACAAAGTTGTAATTTGGCTGCTCATTTCCGATGTTCCATATGTAGGCTAATATTTAGCGTTAGGATTAAGTTTTCTTCTTAAATTTTTTCTATTTGTGAATTTAATCAATTAGTTGTTTCAACTGTTTCAAAAAATGTAGCAATGTTGGTATGCGGAGTAAGGCAATCAAGATTGCGATCGGATGACAATAAGGATAATGTTTAAATTTGAAACGGATTGTTGTCGTTTATTACTATCAGAGAACTATTAAACTGTGTAAAATTGCTAAAAGAGGTATTGATTGCTCTGCCCAGATATATTTACTACAAAATTTGAATTTTTAAAACGAGTCATCTAAAAATTCGTGTTAAGTCAAAATTTGAAACTAGATGTCTCAATGTAAATATAAAATTATGCATGTTAAAACTTTTGTAATTAGGCACATAGATTAGGTTAAGTCCCTTAAAATAGGGTAAAGCATGCAAGGGCTATCTGCTTAAGGAGAGATATGCCTTCGTGGAGAAACTTCGAACGAAAACTGACCGTTGAGTGCGTATTAAATTTAATGCATGTAATTTTCATTTAATTTATATTTACACATATTCCTTATGAAAAGAATTCTGATATGTGTTAAATTATTTCAAATTACTTTACTAAAAATATAGTGAATACACATAAATTAAGTATTTGTACATGCCAAAAATGAAAAATATTAAATATATGTGGGTATTTGTGCATATCGTTGTTAAAAGCATGTATTTGCCTTTAACAAAATATTTATTGTATTACTTATTATACCGGTTGCCCAAAAGAGCTCTTTAAAGTTTAACATGCTTCAGTACAGATTATGAACAGAGATGGTCTGGGCATAATAACGATACATTTTATGGGATATTGTATGAATACGTATTTAGACTAACATGAGAATGTTATATACCTTCTGTATATTTGAAAAGTGAAAAAATATGTGACATTATTCTGTAAAAATATTTAATGTTTTTAATGAGATGTATTATGAATTAAATACGAGATGTATTATGAATTAAATACATTTTTATCTAAATCAATAAGATTAACAAGTAAAAAAACAGTCTTAAGAAATGCAACTATTCCTTTTAAATAGCATAGTTTGTTAATCAGTATCGAATGGATTAAATTTGAAAGATAAATATCTTAAGTTAATGGTAGCAGACTCGAACGAAAAATGAAACAACTCATTTATAGTGGACGACATTTAAAGTGAATCAATGTGTTTCGAGCCTAATAGCTCTTTGGCCTAAGAAATAAAAATGGTAATAAAAAAATAAAAAAGTGCTAATTTACATGTGTGTGAATGAGATACAGAAGAAGTCGTAACGAATACATAAAATGTTTTATGTATGGCATACTATCGCTTGTAGAATCAATCGTTCTGGTTTAACAAAATCGAACGTTTAATCGAATCGAATTAAAATCACAAAAGCAAGCAGATCTAATATAAGCTAATTTTTCATCTATAAAGAACTGTAGGTTTAGGTTTTAGGAATCAGGTTGGAGAAAAATTCTCAGGAATTTTGTAATTCTTTGATGAAGGGTTATAAAGACTTTTAATATAAATTTAAAATATCGGTCTAAATCTAACGCGCTACCTCACAGTTGCGATCTGTGGCTTAAAACTCTAATGCTTCATTATCTCTAGGTCTGAGGGCAGCAACTGTCATGAAACACAGTTTGTGCTCTGACGTTTCCTAGTTTAAAAATATATCTAAATTTACTTCACTATCTCACGGCGAAGATTCATTGCTTGATTTTAAGTAATCCTCAGCCTGTGAGTGATATATTTGAGGGTCATCGGTATTCTTTGATTTCATTTTAATTTAAATATATGTCAAAATTTATTGTATTGTCTCACAGTGGTGACCTAATCTTGATCGCAAGTGATCTTCAACCTATTGGTCACTGAACACTAACCAGCATCCTTAAAAGGGACTAATATATTCCGAATTAATTTAAAATTGAAACATCTAAAGTTACTTTTGCGTCTCTTATCGGCAAGCTATAGTTGAATTAAAGTAGACTTCAAACTGTAGGTTATCAGACTTACATGATACGATTATGCTACCATTTTAAATATCATCACACGCATTGGCAAGTTCTGCCTCTGTGCGAAACGTAAGGCATTTACGTTCCAATCGCTTAGTGAGCAGAAGTATAAGTGTTGTGACTGCAGATAGCATATTTAATTTATTTTCTTTGTGCTTTGCGCCCGATGTGTTTGCTCTAAGAAAGTTTTCATTCGGCAAAATGTGACATGTTTTATGTAGTATAATTTAAATTGAATTAATCTGTAAATGCATAACAAATTGAACGATTTGAAAGTACAAAATGTATTTTTTAATGACATAAATTTTTATTTCACTTCTACTTGTATGTCGAACTCCTATCAATTACAAAATATTATCTTACTTAAGAAGAGATGCTTCTGATACCATATGTTACGTAGCTAGTAAAAAATGAGCTCTGTTATTCTTATTTTGCTCCTATATAGCAGGAGGACTATGGATGATTTCCATGATGATAAAAGCTTTAGAAGTAGGACAGACTAAAGATTGGATGCATGGATGATTAGAAATTAGTAGCTTGGTCTAAGCATTCCCGTATCGATCTTTTTCTTTTTTCTGGACATACCTGTCTAACTTCATGGACATTATAAATGTTATAGACGTTATAGATGTTGTAAACAGTTACAGATTTAAACGTTATGGACTTGGCTACAGTAACCCGAGATTTATTTGTACTTCTAAGAAAAGCGAAATCAATTCTTTCTGGTTTGTATTTCAGAACATTTAGACTCCGAAAACTCTGGGATTTTATATTTTCCACTTAATATACGTATGCCATTTTATATAAAGTATATTCATAATTTCGAGACTAATAGCCCGAAACGGCATTTTGCTTGGAATCACTACAAACCGCTGTATCTCTTTTCAGATTGTTGCCATCAAATATTATCGCCCTGTTTTATAATTAAATAATGAAGAACCTGCATGAATGTATGTATGGTTCTCGCATTTTTAAAAAAACAACTATACCTAGAGCCATCAAATTTTGAATAACGTACTCCTCCGCCCAAGTATGTGCTCCTGGAAGTCCGAATCTTGAACTTGTTTTATTATCTATTTCACATTTCTTAACGAATTTTTTTTATTAAGAAAGTCAACGATTTCAAAGCGAACACTGGCAACACACTGTACGGAAAAAAATATTTTTATCGCCTTCCCGTAAGACTGTCTATCGGATATTCTAAAATATTACTGTTTTTAAATGTTTTTAGCCCAAAGGGGAGTTAGCCCAAATGCTCTAGAAACGTGTATGCAGGTGTAAATGAAAAAAAAAATCCTTTCGACGTAATATGAAGTCTGAAAGCTGTCAGATATTTTTACTTATTTATTTATTTTTTATATGTATGTGTGTGTGTGTTACATGTAGAGTTATAAGCGAACATTCGGAAAACAAACATGCGGCAACATATGTTAGAGCGTTTTTTAAGTGTGCATATGTTATAAACATTCATGTATTATTCCAAGAGTGCTACGCCGCAAAAGTGATTTGACTTAAAAGGTTATAAAAATATGTTTATGATTCTAATAATCTTCCATGCGGTATTTAAAGAGTTACTCCGAAAAACTGATTCGACGTAAAATTTAAATTAAATGCGATATGCGTTATTGTCCGGAAAATCAACATTTGACAACATATTGACAACATACTCGTATTTTTGAGTATTTAAGCGCCGAGATGCCTAATAGCACCGATGCTAAGCGCCGATGCCCAATAGCAATATTCGTTTTATAAACATAAGTTATTAATGTTGTATACATTAGAAGAGTTATTGGAAGAATTTAATTATTTTCAGAAATTTTCAGTATTATAAATTCTATAGCACAAGGATTGCCGAAGCCTTTACGTGCGGGTGATCGAATATTAGACTGAAAAGTGATGCACCGCAAAGATCATTCCAAGTACTAAATGTGACGATTGAGAGTAATAGGCCTTCTGTTTTTAATAACTAAAAATATTTTAATTTTGTTCGCTCAAGAATTTGTTTCTGTAAATTTTTAACATAAATTTTTAGATATAAAATATTAATCAGAAGTACGTATAAGAATATTAAAAAGTAACAAAATATTTTAAATAAGTAAATGTACTTTTTAAATGAAAAGAATTGCTTTGTCACGTTGTTCAATAACAGCTGTTATAATTTACAAAATGCATGTAATAATTTAATAAATTTGCAATTTTTATATTCTGGTCAGAGTGAAACTTGAGCAAAATGCTGGAAGTAACACACGGAACAGTATTAAGTGAATTAAAAATTCATATTACGACTTTATAAAATAATCTATCCTTTAAAAAGAACTTTGCAGAACGTTGTTGCGAAAAGGTGGTGTTCATGTTTGCCTTTCATTTGATAAGATTTCTCCAAAGTTTGAATATTTCTGAAGTTATGCATACTTATCATTTCAACTTTTAACCATTACTAGTAAAACATTTGCGCATCAAACTGATGTCCCAAATTTAAAACTTAACATCTAACAAATTTTAAATTGTTTAAGTGTTCAAAACTCATCATTCATATACAAGTCTTTTCAAATTTTAGAACTAATTACTTCCAACAAAATTTCTTTCTTGATTGTCAACTGCCTACTCAAGTGTGCTCATTTAATTGCTCTTGAGCATGATAAATTTCGAAATATTTCCCCCACGCGGATTATGTAACAAAACCGAGCGTTTATGCTATGTAAATGAGAACAACCACTTTTGAAATACCGAGATGGAAAAATTATCTTCTCAGAAAATTAAAATGCTGATGCTAAAACTTTGTTTCTCTCTATCTAAGAATGTGATAGTTATCGCAATACATCAAGAAACGTAAACAAGAGTTTTCGGAGATCTTCTAGAAATGACGAATAAAACTGCGACATTTTATCCTCTTTAAACGAACAAAAGTTTATTTTTAATGTAGCAAGTATATTGGAGGAGCGAAATATGCTTCCAGCTTATACTCTCTAAATTCCTCAAGTATTTCACCCAAAAGCTCGATGTATTATGTTACGTATTTTTTTTTAGCTTCCTGTGTTTTTTTTTCTTACAGGGAATCTAATAATAATTCAATCTATTATGAAGTTGAATTATAGAAAACAACGCCGATTGCAAATAACTAAAATTGAAATTTTGTTTATTTCGAATTGCGTTTAAAATGTTAATAATAATGAACAGTAAGGTTTTAAAAACTCAATATATGTATTGCCAACATATCTTTATATCGCTGCTATATAATTCTTTCAGAAATGTTATTAAAATATTAAATGTATTTATTGTAAAATGTTAATAATAATGAACAGTAAGGTTTTAAAAACTCAATATATGTATTGCCAACATATCTTTATATCGCTGCTATATAATTCTTTCAGAAATGTTATTAAAATATTAAATGTATTTATTGTAAAATGTTAATAATAATGAACAGTAAGGTTTTAAAAACTCAATATATGTATTGCCAACATATCTTTATATCGCTGCTATATAATTCTTTCAGAAATGTTATTAAAATATTAAATGTATTTATTGTAAAATGTTAATAATAATGAACAGTAAGGTTTTAAAAACTCAATATATGTATTGCCAACATATCTTTATATCGCTGCTATATAATTCTTTCAGAAATGTTATTAAAATATTAAATGTATTTATTGTAAAATGTTAATAATAATGAACAGTAAGGTTTTAAAAACTCAATATATGTATTGCCAACATATCTTTATATCGCTGCTATATAATTCTTTCAGAAATGTTATTAAAATATTAAATGTATTTATTGTAAAATGTTAATAATAATGAACAGTAAGGTTTTAAAAACTCAATATATGTATTGCCAACATATCTTTATATCGCTGCTATATAATTCTTTCAGAAATGTTATTAAAATATTAAATGTATTTATTGTAAAATGTTAATAATAATGAACAGTAAGGTTTTAAAAACTCAATATATGTATTGCCAACATATCTTTATATCGCTGCTATATAATTCTTTCAGAAATGTTATTAAAATATTAAATGTATTTATTGTAAAATGTTAATAATAATGAACAGTAAGGTTTTAAAAACTCAATATATGTATTGCCAACATATCTTTATATCGCTGCTATATAATTCTTTCAGAAATGTTATTAAAATATTAAATGTATTTATTGTAAAATGTTAATAATAATGAACAGTAAGGTTTTAAAAACTCAATATATGTATTGCCAACATATCTTTATATCGCTGCTATATAATTCTTTCAGAAATGTTATTAAAATATTAAATGTATTTATTGTAAAATGTTAATAATAATGAACAGTAAGGTTTTAAAAACTCAATATATGTATTGCCAACATATCTTTATATCGCTGCTATATAATTCTTTCAGAAATGTTATTAAAATATTAAATGTATTTATTGTAAAATGTTAATAATAATGAACAGTAAGGTTTTAAAAACTCAATATATGTATTGCCAACATATCTTTATATCGCTGCTATATAATTCTTTCAGAAATGTTATTAAAATATTAAATGTATTTATTGTAAAATGTGCTCCTTTCCGTTCTCTACTAATAAGCGTATTTCCTGGTGGACAAAAAGTTGAGAAAAATGCATTTCAGTTGTAGAGTTCACTTGCCTAACTTCTGTGTGGAAACTGGAAGAGTAGTAATTGCACAGAAAATTTATTACTTTCTTTAAAAGTTACAATGCGTCAACTCGACGCTAACACACTACGCCTCTTTTTGAGCGGTAACTGAAAATCACGAACGAAACTAAAAATTTGAAGATATCTATAAGCAGTAGAACTAAGTTACAGGGCACAGATAATTCATGTTCCTTAAACCCGCGTTAGAATTAGTTACAGCAAGTAAATGCAGTTATGCCACGAAAACCCGCAATAAATCCGGGAGCAGAAGCTTACGCAACAGAGGTGACGGCAAGAGCCTAACTCTCTCTCACTTTCCTACTGAACCTCGGTTTTTAAACTCTTTCTTCAAGGTAGAATTTGCATTTCTTCACGCGCGGTACGAAATTTAAATATTCTGGAATTGACAATTAGGGGAATGAAGGCTTATAGGAAAGAATAACAAATTAAAGAAAATTGGTTGTATAAAATAAATATAAATCTCTACACAGTTATTAAAGAAGTACACTTCTTAGTAAAAATTTTGTTTTACTAGCAGAACACACAGGGCTTATTAAATGGCATCAATCAGAGCGCTCTTTTAGTCCAGTCACTTAAGTTTTTGCCTGCAAACCTAAAACTACATGGTTCGAGGATGCACGCTTTTTGTAGTTTTTCTTATGTCTGTAACGTAGTGCAGACCCATAGCCCTTGTGTACTTTGCCATACTTAAGCAATTAAAGTTTCGAACCAAATCCTCCATGCGATAACTACAGTAGTTCTATTTTTTATCAACTGAAGAAGCAACAACAGTCGCAAAACGTTGCAAAAGTAAAACGAAATGATATAAAGGTTTAAAATTCATTGAATAACATTATATCTCGATTAATCTAAAGCCGCAGAGTGCTATTATGAATTCACTTTTAAGTGTAAAGTGAACATTCTTCCTGTTATCCTATTACAGGAATGCGAAGGAAGAATTTTTTTCAAATAACAATGAATTTTACAAAGGTTTAGAAAAACTACAGATTCTCCCCATTTCCTCTCGTAATTTAATTAATTGTATACCTTTTTATGTTACTCTAGAATCTTCATAAGCGTTCCACTACAATAAGCTATATATCTTCTATTTCTAATGAAAGCTCATTTTCTTTCTTTTCTCTTTTAGGGCAAAAGGGCTGTTAGTCTCTAATGGATAGCCCAGATGGGCTATTAATCTCTAATGAATGAAGGAATTAGAAATGAATCACTATAAAAGGCTTGTGAGGCATATTTTAATTTTATAACAATTATTTTAAGTTTATGCTTCTTTCCTATCCTTCCTAGCTTCAGCTTACAGCTCCTTATCTGATTGAGTTTTCAGAACCACATTGAATGCAGGTGAGAAGAAGAATAGTATTTAAGTCAAGTTCCACTGACTTCTAGAGAGAGAGAGAGTTAGGATTCCTAAATAGCGCACGTTTTGCTCTGGGGTACACCTCTCTAGTTTGCTGGCTAATTTAATATTACGGACCAACTAGTTTAAAATTTGTGTCAGTTTCGGTTAAATCTCTTTAGTTAGTCATTAGCTAGTTCTTATTTCTTACATTTTGAGTTTAAGCCAAAGTGGAGGCTTTGCTTACGCTCTGAGAAAGGGGCTATCTGTTAATCTTATTTTGAGTGAAATAAAGGGTAAATAACCCGTTTTGATTTTGGACCTAAGTGATTACTCGCTTAACAGTTCACTAGGTTCCTTGACACTTAGTTTAACTGAATAAAAATGAGGAACTCTATAAGCTCTATTACTTTTTCAAATTTTTGCTACCAAATATTATTGTCTTGTATTGTTTTTAAAGAAATTAAATAATGAAAAGTTTGCATGAATGTATATATATACAAGCTATCATGAATGTAGGAGAAATCTTACCTTATCAGACGATCTTTCTAATGCGAAAAAGACCGGAACAGATATACAACACAGAGAAGAAAAGTTATCGGTTACGACTACAGGGTGTTGAGCATACAAACAAAAAACTTTCACCTTTACAAACTTTCAGAAGAGATAGATTACACCTACACGATGGAAAATCACGTAGCAATGTATGGTCGGAAACGTTTTCATGGCGCAGGTAGTAACGACACAAAACACAAGAAAGGAAGGACACGAACAGGGTGAGAAAACATGTTTATTATGCTTAGCACAGTTAAAATTTTGGGACGGTTTTGACTGGTGTATGAGGTACTTGATGGAACAGGCGAATCTGTTGCCCCAAAATTTACAGGTGCAACCTACCTCATATTTCTTCAACAAGTATTGCCGCAGCTATTGGACGACGCACACTTACACACTGCGATTAGTTCTGCCATACAGTTTCAGCATGATAGGGTCCCCTTGCATTACAGCCATGATGTGCGTCTCCACCTGAATGCAATTTATTCTCAACATTGAATCGTTAGGGCTGATGGGTGGGTTGCCCAGCAAGATTGCCAGACCTCACTTACATTGTCTACTTCCTATGGGGTACGTCGAGACGTTGGTCTACGAAACACACGTTAATAGTCCTGAGAAACTTGTTGCACGCATCATGGCAGCTATTGGGGAAGTCAGGACCTGGTATTTTCCAAAACATCTGGTCTTTCACACGTGAGACCTGTATCGCGGTTCGGGGTCGTAATTTCGAACATCTTCTTTGATGACGATCTTGTCTGTTTTAGTTCTTATTTCTTGGTTTCGAATGTAATAAACATATTTTCACAGCATGTTCGTCTTCTTTACTTTTATTGTGTTTTATGTTGTCATTACGCCAAGGAAAGCGTTTTCGACCATGCATTCTTAGGTATTTTCCAACGTCTAAATGTACTCCATCTCTCCTGTAAGTTTGTAACCGCTGTGCTGAAACACGCTGTGCAGTTCAATCGTCCATTGCTTGTTCTAAAAAAAGTTCTGGTTTCGAGAGGATGCGCATGCGCGAATCACGTGTTTTGAATCTTTCGACAAGAGTTTCAACAATATGTGTGTTTCTAGCATTGTAAAAAGACGAAGGTACCTATAGCTATCAGATTTTTAGTAACGCTTTCATGCGAACATTAGCACCTGAAAGCCCTAATTTTGAATCTGTTTTATTATATATTTCAAGTTCTGTAAAATTTTAATGAATTTTCAATCATAAACTCAGAAATGTGAAAGCGAGCAGTTGCAGCACTGTGTAGAATCGTCAGGTTATTTTGAAACAGGTGACATGGAAAAGGAGCTGTGAACTCGCCGAGACTCGAACCTCGACCTCTCGAATACGCGTGCGGTGTGCCGGGTATGTACGCCATGAAAGCATGTTGGAAGGAGGGAGAAAATTCCTTATATACTTCCATTTTTAAAGATTGAATGGGGATTACAGGACCCAGTCGGCACCTACCCACCACCTTTTAGTTCGGGCGCCACTGTAGAGCCATTAGGCTTTTTTGAAGCAGGAGACATGAAAAATGAACAACACCCTTCGCCGAGACTTCAACCTGGACCTCTCTAATAAGCGCAGTGTAGGCTGCAGTTACACCATGAAGGCATGCCGGAAGTAAGGAACAAAACATTTTTATCTCCAGCACGCGAGACTGTCTATCGGTATTTGTAGATATGCTGTTTTCAAATATTTATTGATTTATTGTTGAATTGAATTTTATGTGGTGTAAGTGAGAAGAACATGATATGTAATAAAGATATAGTTAATAAAGATTGAAAAAAGAATAGAAAACTTTAATTATAAAAATCCAAAAAGTGTTTTGCAAATCATCTTTCTAAGAAACTTGAACATCCATATCATGAACTTAGAAAAGACTAAAAAAAGTAGAAAGGTGTATGCCAACACTCAACATGCATTCGGAATTCTAAGCATATGCTGCTTTCAAAATTTTTGTAATTTTGCTGTTGAACTGCATATGACGTAAAAAAAAAAAAAAAAAAAAAGATTAATAATAAAGCCAGAAAGCCAAAAAAAAAAAAATGGTTAGCAGGAGTGAGTGCAACAACAGACTGGTAGACTGCAAGCTCAGTGAAAGCGTAAGAAACCTTTACGAACCCTTTTGAAAGACTGCTAAAATCTCAAACTTGCCAGAATTTTTTATCAACCTAATTTTTTTTTCTTGTTATTTTTGTTGTACAAAACTGAGTTTTGTATTCGTCAGAAGGTGAAATGGTAAAAGAATCTCTAATTGGTATTCAATAGTCTGTATTTGGAACAGTTTTAAAAGAAATTAATGACTAGTGTTTGTGTAATCAGCTTTCTTGTCAAAGCTTTTAGGAACAGTTCTAAGAGCATGGGTAGTTTATTTCGCGCAGCGTTCAAAGAAATAATAGTTACACATTCCAGATAACGAAAGCCTTATCATATTGCTTGTCGAAATATGTTTTAGATAATACAGTCAGTTTGGAGTTAAATTTTGCGCTATTTATATTGTGTTATTTTTTTTACATCTGTTAGTTAATAAAGTGAACTTTACCAGATTAGTAGAGAACAGTAAAATGTAATCTGGAGATCCTCTTATAAATAGTAATAAATGGTTGAAGAAAAACACCTAGTGCGTATATGTTAATTACAGGAAAAAATTAAAGAATAATTATGTTATTTTCAACTGAAAAATGTTACATGATAGTTACTGATATCATAAAATACTGAAAAAGTCCTCATGGGCGCAGTCAGACCACAATTTTTGCTCTTAACTCATCGGCTTGAGTGCTTATCAATGGAAACATAGCAATTCCTGTTCGGCTATTTGTAAATAATGTTTTTGTTCTCACGCGGATTAATATTTCATTGCTTCTGACACCTTAGTTGATGTTTTGTTGTTCTACATATGCCTTTTGATGTCTGATCGTTTCTCAGAATTCGCTGTTTTCCTATAGCAGATGTTGATCTTTAAATGCAAAACAAGACTCAAAACAATTTTTTTTTTTTTTACATTTCTTGTAGTAGCTAAAGTTAAGCACAAGAAGGATTTTATCAGGAACTGAAAATTTCTATAATTATAGCATTATAATTTTAGTTAATGTTCAGTAAACTAGCATTAATAAAACTAACTAATCAGTGTTAATAAAACTATCATTTTTTTTTAATCTCAAGCTTTCAAAATGCCTAGCCTCTAAAGACGTTCAATATCATGGACAAAATCCCTTCGCTATTTTACCGTGACCAATTACTCATGAAAAAGAATGCGACACCCTAACTCATAAGAATGTTGCAAAAAAAAAAAAAAAAAAAAAAAAAAAAAAAGCTATTTCAAAAGTTCGTATAATGTATAGTGAATAAAAAGGGAATGGGTGATTGCTTATATCTCACCAAAATGATTCAATAATTTATTTATAATTAGTTTTAATTTTATTTTTATATGAAATTAAGAAATTTATTGACCATTTAACAAAATTATAATATCCACATTATCGTTGTGAGGCAGTGCAAAATTTTTATTCCCTAAATTTGTAAATTGTTTCCATAATTTGAATACACAAGTTATTAATCTTAATTTGAATAAAAATTTTTAAATTTCTGTTTTTGAATCAAATATATAAGAGTATTTATGGCATAAATCATAATTAATAACTTTGGTATATTTATACAATTTTTAAAGTTAGTTACCTTCTATATATAAGAGAAGGTAACTGGCGGTGAAAGCATCTTATGTATCTATACAGCTGTTTCCTAATCGTCAAGGGCCCACCAGCGGCCGGGGGGTAAAATCGCTGTATTCAGCGATTAATAATGGTAATTCCTACCTGGGTTCGATTTCAAGTGAACGAGTTGGGTGCAAGCCCCTTTTTGTGGTTTTCCCCATGTGTAATGTTTATACGAGTCAGTTTCATTAAGAATATCCTTCCTGAAGGCATCCCTTCACTTAGTCAGAGAGCCCTAGTGTGCTTTGCCGTAATCGACTTAACCAAACCAATCTAATCATTAAGATTTTTACAGAATTTATTACACACACACACACATATATATATATGTAACAAAATTACAGAAAAGTCAAAATTGTTCTTAGTTAATTAGCTCCATACCATTCTACCTGACATTTCAAGTTATTTATTAATTAAATGTTATTTAATTCCTGTTCTGTACATATACACCTGTGTACAAAATTAAAAGACTTTGCTTCTTCGTTAGGCATTTATTACGCCACCACCAAGTTCCAAATCATTCATCACTATATATATATATATATATATATATATATATAACAGAATGCTCCAAAAGAAAGGAATAAAAAGTCCAATAGAATTTTTCAGTTATTCCGGTGGTAGTTTGACATTTCTGTATACATGTACTAAGCAGTAAAGTCTGTTATGCTATAAACATAACATATATATATATATATATATATCATATGCATATATACATATATATATATATCATATGCATATATACATATATATATAACATATATATATACATAACATATATATATATATATACATAACAGACTTTACTGTTTAGTACATGTATACAGAAATGTCAAAATACCACCGGAATAACTAAAAAATTCTATTGAACTGTTTATTACTTTCTTTCGGAACATTCTGTTGTATATATATATATATATATATATATACAACAGAAAACTTTTTCTTTCAAGCGTGCTTTTCAATAATTTTATTCAATTTAACAATAGCATCTTTAAACAAATTCAAGGAATTCCAGTGGGAGGTAATTTTTCAAGTGCTGTGTATGAATTATTCCTTTTCACAAAAGAATTGACTTTTGTCCGTTCACTAAGTAAAGAACATAAATTTTACCAACACATCTATCGTTACATTGATGATATCATTGCCTTTAACAATCACAACAAAATAGAAGCTGCTAATATCTACCCAACTTGCTTATAACTAAATAATACAAATACGGTGCAAAATAATGTAGTCTACCTTGATTTAAACATTATTGATTACAATTTTATTAAAGTTTACGACAAGAGGAGAGAATTCACTTTTTCTACACTAAAGTTAACCAACTGGAATTCATAGCTACTTAGAATAAAAAGAATATGTAATACTACAGAACACTTACATGAAGAAATACTTTGCTTTGTCACAATTTTGAAAAATAATCAAATTCCTCATAAAATAATTAAAAATACTTTAAAAAAAGCTGGCATGAGCCTTACCAATTTTTAGATAATTTGTTTTGCATAATGAAATTTCATACTTAAAGCCCAATGGGACGGTATAAAGTGGATGGCTGATTCAGATAATGTAATGTAAAAATTGTAACAATGCACAGATTATTCTCTATTCTCGTCACTACTTTTCCTTTCCTCCAAAGATTTTGACACTATACTTTAATACTATTGTTTTAATAGTTTTGAATTACTTAGATGGCCAAATTCTACTATTATTAACAAATCGGGCCTTTTCATTTTTAATAGCAGCTTGACCGCCCTCTAACTTGAAGAATGACGACTTTTATTAACAAATGACTTTTTTCCATTTTACTCTTTCTTTTGTGACCAAGATAAGTAATCTTAGCTGAATTAGCCATTTTCACTTTTTTGAAGCAGTTTTGTTCTTCTAACAACTTAACTGACGCCCTTTTGACTTCTTTCCATGTCTTTTCGCGTCTCTCAAACCCTCTTTAGCAGAGGGGGGATAAGAGTTCCCGCCAAAATTACAATCTAAGCGCATTGGCCGATACGGAATGGCATTGTTTTACCCGCTTACGTCACACGACGAGAGGGATGGTTGGTAGGACACGGAGGGGATTGGCACCCTTTTCAAATCTGTCTCGCTATTCATAGGTCGGCACAACCCAAGTCTGTTTTTTTAGTTTCCTTTGTTTTATGTGTTTATTAAAATCTTTTTCTTGGTCCTAGTAAGACCCACGGCGTTTGTTTTCATGCGTGTTTTGATTTCAGTACCATAATCTTTATAAAAGTTTTATTCTTCTTTAAGCTAGCAGGACCAGCCCGTACATTATTGTAATTTATGACTAATAGCAGAACGCTATTTATTTGATTTTGATTTTAATTTTGTTTTGCTCGGACTTGCATTTACTTTTTCTTACACCTTAATGTGTTTTTCTGCGGACGCGTCGGGAAAAAAGAACAGAGAATTGAAGCTCCAAAAAGATATTTTCGGGACAATTCATATTTAATTTAAATTTTTTTTCATCAAACAAGAGCTTCAATGGTCTGTTTCGGAGAAACGCGTAATGGTATTTGGCTTAGTTCGACATTCAATTATTTTTCCCTTGAAAAGCCTGGTTGAGGGGCCGATTGGGCTAATTTACCATTTTCCGCTTTGTAATTATTATAATTTTTGTAATTTTGCGATTTATGTTTTAATTATAATGTTTGCAATTTATGTTTTAATTATTTTTTAATTTTATTTTGTTTTAACTTGTTCCGTCGATCCATTTTTATATGGATTAACTTTTCACATGTCACAACGATCACATTAGTTTTCTCGTGCATTCACATGTTTTTCCAACATTAATTTCAAAAAGTTTTATTTCGCGTGTAAGCAATTTTTTCTTTTTTCCATGTTAATAATTTTTTTTTAAAAAAAATTTCTTTTATGTTAATATTTTAGTAATACTGCGTTGAACTATTTCATGGAGCTACAGCTCCTAATAACTTTTTAGCAAGCTCGCTACACAAAGAAAGTAGCCGAAAAGCGTCCTGCCAAGAGGAAAGCGTAAGCGAAAGTATCGCATCAGTTCAGCGAAGGAAGGGAGGGAGTCAAAACGTTTCGAGTTAAAAACGTTTTAGATTACAATTTAGTGATTGGACAAGAAGTATCTGCATTAAGCGTTACGTAAGATCACATGATTAATTTGAATGACGCTGTTTAGCCTCATAGACCTATTTTTAATACAGAGAGAGGAAGTCCCCAAATTAAATAAAAAATAAATGTAGTCAATTAAAATTAGAAGTTTGATTTCATGTTTTTGATCTTACGTATATATATATATACAAGGTCCGGCTATTAATTTCCAGGACTGACGTAACTGAGAAGAACGAAAAGTCGGAAGATGGCGCTGATGATTGCATATGGAACAGCGTTTTCTTGCGCAGTGCAGTGTAATTGGCGGCATTCTGAAGTAAGTGGTTCTCGTGGAAAGGCACATTAAAACGTAAACACATTAAATGCTGTGGTAACGTAACGAAAATAATGTTGAAAAAAGTAAGATGAAAAATAAAACTTGAGAATGTGTGAAAAGAAGGAATCTGCTTGTAACCTGAGGTAAAATCTGGTTTGACAGATTGCTATTACCCACCGCGTTCTGAAGCGCGATAAATTTTCGAATATTTTTTTTGTCAGGATGAACAAAACATTATTCGACCTTGGCGCTCTGACCTGGCAGACATCAATCCTTTTCATATCTGATGTGATCATATGCGCCCTTAAAATAAATTCATAAGTGTTTATGCTATAAATTAGCAGATTTTATAATATGTTGGGATTACTTAGAGCAGTAACGAATCGTAATCTATGTACATGTCATCAAATATTGCAATACCTAGAAGAATGGCTACCGAAGATTACTGAAAACGAGTAGTAAAACGAGGAAGTTTCTAATCCTGACCAAGAAATTGGTGAAGTATTAGAAAACTAATTCGCTTCACTATTCAGGCTTTTACTCAAGCAGAGCTTCCAAAAAAGAGGACAAGCTAAAAACTGTCAGCAGTTATTCAGTCAAATAAAGCCTCCTTCATTTACATAAGCTTAATTTTTAATTTCTGAATTGACATTGTGCTTTGAAACGATAGTGCGATATCATGTGCCTTAAAACGTCAACAGACATTTTATCGAAACCTTATCAGTTAATAAATCATAAAATAAAGCATTTGCGACACCAACAGTGAATATTCAAATATAAGAACATTGAGAAAGCTGTGTACGTCCTATAGATCTTCATTGAAGAGCATTTTATAAAGTTTCAAATCGAGAATAAATATGGATCTCACCCCTCATTTAAAAATGATAGCAAAAAAAAATTAAGTTTGAGTAATTACACTTTCACTGTCATTAGCTTATAATCAATAGCAAGTGATAGATGACAAATATGTTGCACCTTTATCCCAACCCACAATTAATTGATTTTAGAATAATGTACTAAGGTAGTAATAAAAGTTATCAATGTTCAAAGCAGAGCAAGTAACAAATTAATTCGATTAGTGCAATGCTTTTAGATAAATTTTTAACGCCTTTTAATCATTTCTGCTCAATGCTTTGTCGGAGGTATCAACCAGAAAAAAATTCTAATTTTAAGGCTTAGGAAATGGTTTCCGAAATAGCACATACATTCGATGGGATTTCTTGGGAAAGTAAAACTTGCGTGACTTCGTGATGATTTCATTTAATTATAGTATACTTGGAAAATAATTAATGATATAAATCCTTTGTAATACACAGGGAAAGTTAAAAATAATCATTAAGCTACTTAAATTATAGAAAACAAATGAATACATATTGGTGCATATTCTTTTGTAATGTATGAATCTAAAATGGACGTTTTCGTTGTTTCATCCCACCTGTAAGTAAAGCGTCCTCCATGAAAGTATCCATATCCTTAAGTAGACAGTCTTCGCATACTTTGCGATAATCAATAATACCAAACTAAACTAAACCAAAACATTCTTTCACATATTACGAATATTGTATGCGAATGTTTTTGCCATGTGTCACTCATTCAATCTGCAATCTAAAGTAGAAACAAAATAATGCGTTCCTCACTTGATCTTCAAATCGGCTAGACCTCACTGAATGCTCGTTTTGGGGAAGAGGCGATATTAAAGATACTATGCCGTCGTTGTAATCTGATCTTGATGAACTCAAAATACAAGAGTATTCATATCTTCGTCTCAATTACACTGGGTAATGCTTCAACGTGTGCGAAATGAAATAGACACAGATCGAATGGATGCTACATGACAAAATAATTTCACATAGAACATCAGTTTTGTGACAAAAAATATGGATAGTTTTTTTTTTTTTTTTTCTGAAATTTAATTTTTAACTCATCGTGTTCCGCAAAGTACACGAGGCTTACACAAGTAAGCAAAATGGGTCGTTAAAGTATAATTTGATGCATCGCAGGTAACTCTGTGCCAATTACATTGTTTGCTATAATCGTTTGCAACAAGGTGGGATTTTTCATATTTATTCCATTGTAATTGAAAACCTCAAATGGCTTGGAGAGGTTTGCTCAGTTATAGTAGCAAAGAATTCGAGGTGTTACACTGCTAGACAGAAAGATGTGAAATTTCTGAGGGAAGCCACCTTACATATAGGATCCAGTAAAAGTAATTCCTTAAGTTATGAAATGATTATCAGTATCACACACTTTGTACAGAATCAGAAGTGCAGACTTGTTGTCTTGCCCATGAATTTCGTGGAAATAGGGTTGCCAGAACCTCAAGGAGGTTGGACTTCTGTTTCCACCTCAATTTCGAGGGACAGCTCTCCGGAGAGTGGTTTGTTGGTCTTCCACCCCTCTTCCCTATCACCAATCCACACGAAAGGACTTTCGACTCTCCATATATTTAGAGTGACCCCATGCTGCAAAGACACCATACATTTACAAACATCCACGCCTTCTCCGAAATTCGAACGCGGGTCTTTCGGTACCTCTGTAGACTCCACTAACCACTATACCTCGTGGGCGGCAAACGCAGACTTCTTACAGAAAATAAAATTCTTGTAATTATGAAACACACCACACGATAATCTCCGTATAATGTTCAATGCCCATGTAATGGTCATGACTATACTACATGAAAGAGGGAGTTACTTCTCTCGAACTCCGTATGCTAAACAAAGAAGAAATTGCGGAAACATGTACAGCCAGATCGTTCACCTACTATGAACGCAAGACGAAATTTTGGTTTGGTTTGGTTTAGTTTATTTTAATTATGGCAAAGCTATAATTAAATTTATTATTGCCTAAGGGAAGGGATGCCTTCCTGGAGGACTTTCTAAGAAAAACTGGCTCGTATACACGTTACACATGGGGAAAACTACGAAAACGCCCATGCAGCCATCCCGTTCGCGGGATTCAAACCTCGGACCGAACTACCAGTGTTCAGCGACTTTACCGCTCGGCCGCTGGTGGGCCCGCAAGACGAAAGAAACGTGATTATTTGCTTTAAATACTCGACACTTAACGGGCTCTAAGGCTGAAATATTATCTTGGGAGTCTATTTGGTTTTGAATACTTTAGTGGGGGAACTATCAGGATTCTTTAAATTACCTGTATCACTTTGAGCCATTACAAACACCTAATCCTTGGCATCTAGAAATAAATACCAATTTATACGTATAGTCAAATATAAGTCCTAAGGATGAATATCAGTAATGTTTAGTAAAGTATAACGAAAGAACCTGATTACTTTGTGGAAGAAACCTTCAAAGTGTTGATTGTTTCGAGAACTGAAAATTATGGAGATTCAGCATCAGTGAGAAAGGCGGGATTATTTGGCAGATAACTTGATGCTTTATTGGAAAGTTTCTTTGCTCTTAGATTGATGTAATCGGGAAAGAAAGGCAAAGGAAATCCTAACATTCCAGGCATTTGGGAAGAAATTTGTCATACAGTTTGGAAATGCTAATACATATAGTTCACATATTTTAAATATGATGAAAATTAATATTGGAACAAATCTCTGGAAAGCCTGTTGATGAATACTTCAACATAATTCGCCAATATCAGTGAAAGTCTGAATTAACTGTTCGTCAGTTGTGAGATTAAGCAATTCTTTTTTTCCCAAATACGAGGAATGTTTGTCACACATTTGTAATGCAAGGTGTGTTCGTTTGCGCCTACTGAGCTGCGTAACTGGAATGTGAGCTGAACTCTATTATGTTACGAACGAAAAAGAACGAAAAAGGAATAACATAACTTTAGGATACTATATGATATTAACAATAATCAATAGCATTAAAATTCCTGCAATATGAAATGAAATTAACTTTAACAGCTGCAGGAAATTAAAAGTGTAGTTGTCTAAAATTTCGGTATGAGATGCCTTTAGTGAAACGTATTGAGTTGAACGAATCCATATTGCTGGAACCACTATTTAAAGAACAGCTTCCATTGAGGTATTTGAAACTAATAAATATTACCAATTACAGTATCCATGATCAGGATATCTTGGCTGTGAAAGAATTTTAACTTTTAATATATTGTAAGTAAAAATGTGCATTTTTAGTTTGATGCGGCATTTAATAGAAAATAATGGAATTAGGTTTTCTGCTCAATGTCTTATTTCATAGGAAGCTGCAGTCAGTAGTGCATACATTTGTATAGCTGCAATCGGTTTCTTTATTCACCTTCTTTTATCTTCAATGATACTGTTTTTTTTTTTTTTTTTTTTTTTTTTTTTTTTTTTTCCCATCGTGACATATGACTAGCACAACAAAAATAACGATACTTTTTTATTGACGTACAATATTTTAATTATATTTGTACAGTATTTTCATTATTACTTTACTTATATTTTATTATTATTATAATGCGGACATCTCGATAAACAGTGTTTCGTAAATATAAATACATAAATTATTCACAGAATTAAAATAAATGGTATTATTTTAATTTCACGGTTTTACTCTTTTGCACGTTGAACATATGCAAAAGAAGTGTTCTAGCTAATGAGCTTATAAAACCAGCCTTAAATTGTAAGAAAAATGTTAATTATATAGAAAAATAATTAATAAAATAAAATAAAAAAAAAACTGAAATGTTTCAGATTTTAAATTACGTCCAAAGGGGCGTTTTTTAACATTTTGTGTGTTACCTTTCTTTATTAAATATCATGTTCCTCGCACTTAAACCATAAGATCCAGTGCAACAGCAATATCGCAAAATAGTTTTAAAACGAGCATATCTTTAGAATTTCCGATACAGAGACTCACGCGCTGGAGATAAAAATGTTTTTTCTGCACAACGTTGCCATTGCTCGCTTTGAAATCCTTGAGTTTGTTAATCAAAAATTCGTGAAAGTTTTAAAAAATAGGAAATCGATCATAAAACAAATTTCAAATTTCAAATTGGGTCTTCCACATGCTCATATTCGTTGGAGGATTACGTTATTCAAAATTCGATGACTCTATGTACCGTTGTTTTATCACAATACGAGAAATATACATACATTTATGCAGATTTTTCATTATTTAATTTCTTCAAATATAATGCAGGACTCTAACATTTTGTGGCAACAGTTTGAAAAGTGGACCGACATTTATGAGTCCGACGCAAAATGCCAAAAAGAAACTAATATTCCTTCGGGATTCAAATCCCTTTGGACTAAAAATTTTAATGTATTTTATATTTTTAGCATAAAAGAAGAGTTAGCCCAAATGGGCTGTTAGTCTCAAATCGGCATTTTGCGTTGAATCGCTATAAACGGCGTATCACTTTCAAAATTGTTGCCACTAAATATTATCGCCCGTATTATTTGTAAAGAAATTAAATAATGAAGAATCTGAATGAATATATTCATGTTTCTCACACTGTGAAAAAACAACGCTACCTAGAGCAATTAAAGTTTGAATAACGAAGTCCTCCACCCGGAAGCCCAAATTTTGAATTTCGAATAGCTTTATCATCTATTTCATATTTTGTAAAACTTTAAGGAATTCCTATTAACAAACTCGACGATTTGAAATCAAGCAGTGGCAACGCTTCACGGAATAAAACATTTTTCCCTGCAGTGTTCGAGACTGTCTATCAAAAATTCTTATTCTTGTTTTAAAGTATTTTGTGATTTTGTCGTTAAATTGAATTTTATGCGACGCAAGTGCGAAGAACGTAATATTTAATAAATAAAAATAACACACAAATCCTTAATAATAAAAGGAAAAAAATCGTAAGCCATTTTACTAAGAAAGTTGAACATTGATATGATAACTGAGAAAAGAATGAAAACTATAGAAAAATGTTTATACCATTACTTAACTCCGCATCGAGTATTCTTAAAAATTTTGTGATTTTGTTATTGAATATTATGTGGCGTAAATGCAAATAAAATGATGTGCTTAATAATAAAGGCAAAAAGGAAAAAAATGAGTTAGCAGGCAAACCAGTATGTTTTGGAAAATATACATACCTATTCATATTTTTAAAACTGTATGGCATTTGCATCAGCTTAATTTCGGTAATGTAATTTTAAAGTATTGGTGATTCTGAAAAAAGAAGGAAGAAAGTTATAAAATAAATATTTTTACTTTATTTTTTTCCCAATAAATTAAAAAAAATCACTTAACTAATTGTAGAAAACTTTAGAAAAAATATTTTAAACAGCTTAAGTGGAGGTTTTACGAGTTAGGTCTCCCCAATACTTAAAAAAAAATAACTTTCTTTGCTTGCGCAAAAGCTTTTAATCTTTGCTTTTTTGCCCGTTTAAAGAAACTTTGCACTTTAAGAACAGTCTTCTATCCATTTTTTAAATATTGTTAATGAAAAGTGTTTCTCTGAAAAAGGTATTTGGAGAACGTTTTTTTAATCTTCAAGTAGACATTTATGCAAGGTATAAATTTTACTAGAATGAAAAAGAGATATGTTCAGTCATCAAAGCAAATTTTCAGTTATTTTCGACATTTTTTCTGAAATAAAACTTCAGTTTTTTTTCTGCATGTTGATACTTAAGTAAAGTGTTATATTTTTTAGGGCAAGAAAGGAGTACAGTTGAAGAGAGTTAGTTTCAAGCAAATTGTAATTGATTTTTTATTTATTAAGTGACATAATTTAGAGCAAGTTAGATGTACGCACGCTTATTCAAGTGCTGATAACAAAACTAAGACTTTAACCTATAAAGAATTGTACGTATAAAAGTAGATACAACACTTTGAATAATAAGTTTCAGCAACTGACTTAATTAACTAAATTTAAAATAAAATGTTTGGCTTTTATTGGTTGTTTGCACATTTTAAAGAGCACAAATATGTTTACAAAAATGAAGGCATAACTTTAAATTCGTTTTGCTGATGAATTTATCTTATGTCTATTTAAGTGATAAACATAAGGTTTAAATCAAAGAAAACCAAATAAAGATGCCTGCTCCCTTTTACTTCCTTGAACGAAGAAAAGGTAGTAGTCGCGAAACATTTCGGGTACATATTTAAACGGAAATAGCCATTTTGACTGCTCAATCCATTTGAATGATTTTTTTGAGTGATATTTTTACGTAGGGGTAAAATAAAAGGCTTCTGTTTCTAAAACGGATTATAAAATGGATTTAAAATGGATTAAGAAGAGATTTTTTTCGTTACGTCTGTACGTACGCATGTATCTCGCATAACTCCAAAAAGATTAAGCGTAGAACATTAAATTTTGTATATGGAACTGCTATACATGTAGTTGTGCTCCTCCCTTTTCTATATGTTTATATATATTCCCACCCTGTTACATAGCTTCGTCAGCTCAGTATTTTGATTCTTCAATATCGTTTTGCCCAGTGGGACCAAAAGTTGACTTAAAATTTTTGTACACCGAAAATTTTATCTTCTTGCCATTTGGCCGAATTTATTGTTTTGGTATAGAAACTCTAAATTTTATCGTAAAATGTGTTTTTAACTATTTTAACTGTGTTTGGTATTTTAGAGTTTTCTGAATTTTAGAATTTTGAGTTGTTTAAGTATTTTTTCTTTGCCGCGAAATGAGAACTGAATTCATGGATGAAAAACTACAATTCTAATGCCTCAAGGGAGAATAACATTTGTAAGCCAAAATGACTATTAAATAAAAATCATGTGCCTCATAGAATAACAATATTTTCAAGATAACTCATGTGAATTATGTCTTGATAGATAACAACAAGAACGTAACCGGATGACAAAAATAGCATATTTCGACTACTTGTGTAATGTCGCGAAAGCAATAAATGGTTGAAAACAAGGAACTGGATAGACTAGACTAGAAGAGAAACACGCTAATGTGACAATCAAAATCGTAAAAACAACCTTGTATTTAGCGTAGGTATAATGAAACACTCAATCGATTTCGAGGGCAGCTAAAGGTCCCTCCTCATCAGGAGAAAAAAATACTTAGAAAGAAGAAAATAAAGGAGTCACAGAAACACGTGGTCCTTATCGGCACTGCACATGGTTATAACTAGATTTTTAATCAGAGTTGCACTGGCCGCCTACTTTTGCTGAGCCAGGCTATCTGATCAAGCATAAAGAAATATTAGCGAAGTTAAAATAGGGAGCGAGGGGTAAATGCACCTTACGCTCAAAATCTGAACTTCAAATAATGGAAAGCAACCACTGAACGGATTTTTATACCCTCTGGTAGTACCAAACGCGAGGAGGTAACGCCATCTATCGGCAAAAATAACTGAATTAAGATAGTAGAATTTTAAAGGCATTAGGAAGGACTGGATTGGACTTCAAATCATTAACTAAACCTGCTAAATCTTTGTGAATGTGAAAAGCCTCAAGAAAATCCAATTCACCTATGGAAGAAGCCTTTTGGATAATTTTTGCAGACCCAAAATCAAAATTATGGTTAAAAGTCCAACTATGATACGCTATTGAAGACTTGTTAATTTCGCCTTTTCTGACATAAGATTCATGTTCCTTGATACGAAACTTCAACGCTCTTTTTGTTTGGCCAATATATCTTAAACCACACTGACACGATATACTATAAATTCCCCAAGAATTCAAGACAGAAACGCAATCTTTTAGAATCGAAAGGTGAATTTTATTAATAGGGGAGAAACCGACTTGAAAATTGAATTTCTGGAAAATCCGTGCAATTTTATAGTTAACAGAAGGATAAAATGGAAGTACGACAAGGTCATTAATATTATTTCTAACAGTGGAATGTCTTCTTTGATGGGAATCTGAAAATTTTTTAACGGCTTTATCAATAATCACGGGAGAAAATCCACGGTCAATCGCAACTGCTCTCAAATAATTAAGTTCATTGATAAGCACAGATTCAGAGGAACAAACTTTAAGCGCGCGGAATACTTAATAGTAAAAAGAAGCCATTTTTTGCTTAACAGGGTGGAATGACTTGGCATGGGGTGGTAAACAAACTGCAAAGGGTTTACGGTACACAGTGGTGCTAAAATCAGTTTCATTGCGGATTATAAGAATATCGAGGAAGGGGAGGGCATTGTTGGATTCAATTTCAAGAGTGAATTGGATGGCTCGATCAATTGAATTCATAATAGATAGAATCTCGGATAAATCCTCTTTATAACCGTCAAAAAGTGCGAAAGTGTCGTCAACATACCGAATCCAAAGACGAAAAGATAGTTTATTAAATAATTTCATCTCAAAATAGTGCATATAAATGTCAGCAAGTACCGGACTGAGAGGATTACCCATAGCCAAACCTTCAACTTGACGAAAATATGCATTTTGGAAAACAAAGTGGGTTTGACTCAGAGAAACATTAGTAAGCGAAACCAACTCATTAATTTCAGTATGTGTGAAGTGAAATTCCCGAAGCATAGTTTCAAGACAATTTAGTGCTCCTTCGACCGGAACATTAGTAAACAGAGATTTGACATCAAATGAAACCATAATGGAACGAAGTGGAGAAATATTTTTAAGTTTATCAATGACTTCAACAGAATTTTTTACAGTGTGAATATTGTTAGCAAGTAGAGGAGAAAATCTGGAAACTAAATATTTGGCCAAAGGATATGAAGCAGTACCTATGTTGGAAACAATTCGTCGAAAAGGAATACCGGTTTTGTGGACTTTTGGAAGAGCATAAAGTCTAGCGCAATTAGTAATAGGTGGAATAAGTGATTTCTTCAATTGAGTTGGCAGAATGTGGGAAGATTTAATAGCGCTTTTTACTTTCGTGAGGTCCGAAGTTGAAGGATCTTTAGGGATCGAGCAGTATGGGCCTTCATTTATCAGTTTAGAGACTCCAGTAATATATGTGTGTTTGTCTATAACAACGATCTGTCCGCCCTTATCAGCTTTAGAGATAATGATATAAGTATCAGAATGAATTTCACGTAAGATCTCATTTTCCTTTTTACTAAGATTCGAACCCAAAGATTTGTTATTAAAATTAACGTTCTGAGTAATTAGGTGGCGGATTGTATCCTTCTGCGTTTCCGAAATTTTGGAGAATTTAAAGGCTTTCTCTATAGGGGCGATGATTTGAGGAATTGAAGGTTTAGATGTCTTTGAAAAGTTGAAATTATATTTTAATACTTTTAACTGATCCTCCGAAAGATTCCTATTGGAGATATTAACGATGGGGTTAACGTTTACAGTCAGAACTGGATGTTTTGTGATTCAGATACATGACTAATTTACCACACAGCAGCTTCTTCTCAACAACACTCACCATCTTCATGTTGAGTATTGTACTATAAAAAATTTTATTTCATGCAAAGTTCATGTAACAGAACCTAAACTTTATTTACACAGCAGACTGTATAGAGTTCACATAACAGCTGTCGAATTCTTCAGAGAAAACTCAAAATGGTCATCTGAAGCAAAATGAGGAAACAATAATCTACATCTTATTTCACATAAAATAGCCAGATGTAGAACTAACGCAGCTTTTAAAATAACTTCTACTATGCGTAAGCAATTCCATACATAAAAAATTACGTGATTATTAAATTTTATAATTGCAAGTTCTGTTAAACAATAATATAGATTATAGTTACTTTATATCATGCATTACAAAAGCATCATTTAAAATTAAAAAAGCTGTATGATAAAAGATTTACATTTTATCAGCGAAAGAGAATTTAAGTTAGTTAGTTAAAATAGTTAAAATTAATTTTACTTATGTATTGAAGGTTATACTATTCAATCCGTTAAAAAATACGATGAGTTTATTTCAAACTTACTATCGGTGAAATGATATCCGTTTTCCATATTTTAAAATCTAAAACGCATTCAGATAAGGAAGGCCTGTGGAACAATAATAGCAAATTAAAAGATTGTACTAAAATTATATGAGATAAATGGAGGTACATCTGCATGTAAAGATGATATTGGAGAAAAAGAAATGGGTAAAATGCTGAATATTCCATCTACTGATTTAGAAATGACTATTAGCTTAAAATATTAGGATATATTTGCTCAATGCGTAAATGTATATTTTATAGAAATCGTATTAAAAAATTCTAATAAAAATTAAAAATAAGGAATACTTTTTAAAATTATTTATTATTTCTCTTTAGGATTTCTTAAAACTACACCATGCGAAAGAACACACGAACTTGTAACAGACAAAGAATACCCATAAGCTGAGAAAAATCAACGAATCACAGAATATGAAATTAAATTAGTTGTACATTTGCATGAAAGATTTAATGAATTCACTGTTTTTTTAATATGAAAGGTATAATAAAAATAAAGAGGAAGAAAAATATTTAAAAGTCATTAAATAAATAAATGCGGAATTTTACACAATAAAAAATATGAAAGTCTATGATAAAAGAAAATCTGCGCATGTAGTTTAAATTGGAGTTTTATTTATTTCTTGTTTAATTTGAATTCTTTGATGTATCCTCCAAACTGTTCTCCTCTTTTTTTTTTTAAATTGTTATCTTCTATCATTATCCCCTGAATTTTTTTATGTTTTATTAAATTTTTTGCATTAACAACTCATTACTTTTATGCAATAAAACCCTTCGTTTCTTCTAGTCTCAAAATGAGTAAACACTTAGAAGTTTTGTATTAGAAATGAACTTTATTTTGACTTTGATAAATTTTCGTATTTTTTATATGAAGGCAGAACTTTTTTTCTATACTATTCTTGTTAAATTGCATACAATTATTGTCTCTTCATAAAGTTTTAGTTTCGGTAAAAAGCATGAATTTTAGTTTATAATTATTTGGAATTCATGTAATTAATGAAGCATTGTTTTTAGTGAATGCTTTAGTTATTATTCACTTATGCATTTACCTGGCGAACATGAACAATTTATGTGACGCAGATTTCTCGATGCGAACAGTTAAATAATATCAGGAATTAATTAAAAAATTTAGGAAGGTTAGATTAAACTTTAGCCTGAATTTTGTAACTTATTTTTGATGGGATGCAGTGGAAATTATTAATATATGTTCTTAAGATTTATTTTAATTAAAACATTATTTCTTATTTACTTCTTATCTTGATTTTGAAGTAAAAGATATCAATAAATGTAATTAATTGGATAGATATTGCATATTAGTTGCTGTATATTTTTATTTAAGCATATTAATTCATTTAAATCCGTATAATATTTAATCATTTCTTTTTAATGAAATTCGGAAGATAATCTGCTAAACACAGACAAGAGAAGGGCACTCCTTAAATTCTCAGATTTAAATAATAATATCCTTAATTAAGTGTTAACCTTAAGATTATATTCCAATTTTACTTCAAATTGAATCTTTTAGGTTGTCGAACACTGTTCTGCCCTTCTTAACCGCGACGCAAATATCTTGCTTCATGTTGAAGTTTACAGCTAACGAGAGTAATAAAACTTAGCTTTTGTTACTTGTGGCCTCATAACGCATTCTTAGCTTGGTATTGGTAAAATATGAAAAATTCAACATAAGAAGTAATTTTTTAATTATGTTCAGTTTGGATGCTTTCGTCTGTTTTCATGTGTCAACTATCTTTCGTAGTTAGAAAACTTTTAGTAATAGTTTGCTCATTTTTCATATCATTCTGACATTCTTCATGTAGCTAGAGCAATGTTAGAAGGAAGCTAATTTTCATCCTCCCCATTAGATCTAAAACTGACAGTTCTTCACAACTATTCCCGTGATTCATTGGTTTTGATCTAATGAAGCGTAGTTGTGGAATCTGTCCAAAAGTAGGTTTCAGTGTTTCGAAAATTTAAACTCTTGTTCACAAATTTAGAAAATCGAGCCTATATGCAACAAACAGACCAGCAGTTCAAGCCTTGGAATCGAAATCGTTTTCAATACAACAATTTTAGATTTGATCCATCAAAAGTTGTAGAGTACTTTTGACATCACCCTGTCCCCGGAAATAAAAGCAGCCCCATAAGATTTACCACTCCCATCAACTGTAAAAGGCAGTTATCTTTATAGCGTTTGATTTGCTTTGTTAGCATAACTAACACTAATTCCAAACTTCTAATAGACCTAGAGAAAATTATCGCTGCGTCTGAAATGAACTACAGAGCCTTGTAAAAGATTAAAAACAGCCGTTTTATTTAACAGAGCTTAGAATATAAATGCATTTCTCATGCTCACACGAGCAACAACCACTTGTTGCGATATAACTTACAGTAGCGGTCAAGTTCAAATTTGATACTTAACCTAGTAACCAAGGACTATACAATTTTATTTAAATTTAAGTTGGGTCTGAACTTCTCATGGCATGACAAGTTAAATGACGACAACTATAGTGCAAAGTTAAAGAATTACTTACTAGTCAAATGTATGAGGAGATGTCTTCTTCAGATTCGAGTTCAGTGATAACGCTTCGGCGTTGACACTGACACTACATTCTACTATTTCTCACCTCACTCTATTACTCACAGCTAGCATTTACGGCTTAATATGGTATAAATACAGCCTTCGCGAAGGCCGATATGAGCCCCCACATTCCTCAGCCAAGCTACGAAAATTTCTTGAACTATTTATATCCCTTTATATTGTATATCCGGCAGTAGCTGGCTGTACGTTGTGAAGCCGGTATTTTAAGTAAAATGTGTAGATCTAAGTCTTGTGATGTTTGTTTTAATACCTAATCTCAATTCACGAAGGTTACTGCATTTTTTTATCTCCATATTCGACCAAAGCTGCATCAAGTTGAGTTTTTGCCACTATAGAAAAGCCAACCCGGTACTTTTGGATGCATGATTAAATCTACAGTGAACTTATCATTTCGGAACGTAATGTTATAGATAGTATCTCAAAGCTATTTCACTCACAGATTTTTGCTGTAATTAAAAAAAAGAATCCTAGTTATGAGAATATCTAACACAGCTTAACGGCTTAACAGATTAACCCTTTTATCACACTGTCATATAATCGATCCTTTGATCAATTCATCTTTGTCGGTTCGTTTCTATCCACTTATGAATGTTATTAGTCAACTCTATTTGCAGGAAATAAACTGGGACACTTATGCAGGTTTAACAATAACATGAGCTATATTTTAATTTTGTAAATACAGTTTAATTTTTCACAAAGTATTGCTTTTATTCACATTTACATCAAAACGCACAAGTAATACATGCATCTCTCAGTTCTCCAAAAAAAAAAAAAAAAAAAAAAAAAAAGCTAACTTTACTCTCGGACTACAGCGAAACTAATTTCAAATTTTTTCTCACGAGCATGCCGTTCTTCTCGCATCAAGCACGTTTCTTCTTCTCGTTGCCAGATTTTCCCCTCTCCTTTCAGATAAACTGTTTTTTCACACGAGCATGCCGTCCTTCTCGCATCAAACACGCTTCTTCTTTTCGTTGCCAGGTTTTCTCCTCTCTCCTTTCAGCTATAAGTCGTTGGCTTTCAGCTATAAGTCTGTTCTTCCGGCAGGTTTGGTCGGTAGCATAGAGTATGTGCATGACACACACTTTGAAATAATACCAGTGATCACAAACTGCAAAATATTTCGGAATTTATTTCCCGAAACATATACTTAAATTTATATAGCTTTGGGGCAAAATGTTCTACGGTTAATAGCAGGGCCGGATTTAGGCTTGATAAGGCCCTAAGCTAGAGACATAGGACCCTATACAAGTCCAGATATTATATGTCAGTGCCAAATATGATTTTCGGATACCTAGAGGGATTTTTGGGAGCCCCCTAGAAATCGGGGGCCCTAAGCTATAGCTTGTTTAGCTTATACGTAAATACAGCACTGGTTAATAGCGGTATAACTTCTTTCCAGAACATTCATTATATTACTGATATTAAGAAAAATATGTTTCTTAAAGCCTTGATATTCTAGAATAAAAGTTCCAAAAAATTAATTTTCATTTCTTTGTTGCAATAAAATATCCTTACGCTTTTTCTATATGTACTGATACATTAGTAAAGGAATGAGGAACCCTGCTTTTATATTTATCATGCGAATCCTTATCATATAAATTAGCAGTCGCGGTAAAGGTATTCGACTGCTATTTTCAATATTAAATGTGTTTGAAAGTGATTGTAGCATAAGTAAACATGTATCGATAAATACTTTTAAAAGCACAGCCTTTTGAGATCACGAACAGAAAGGTTATGTAGAGAATAGTTTTTAGAAGCTTAAAATGTTAGTATAAACAATCATGTAACATGCGTTTTTCAATTTGGTGTTCACGTTAGTCACTGATGAAGAGGACATTTTTACTCCAACTAGCTCACGATCAATGTCTTGAAGTAATAACAATCGAAAGGTATAGAATTGCATCAAAATAAATTTTATATTAGAGAAAGAAAAATGAATGCTGATTTATCTCAGGCTATGAAAAGAATTTTTTTGAATAATAAAATGAAAAGTAGAGTATGGAATCGCGATAAGATCGCAGATTGGCTAAACATCTGCATGTTGTAGCAAAGCAAAGGAAACGGGGAGGGGAGATTCTGAACAACAAGAAAGTTTTATTTAAAAAAAAATTTTTTTTTAATTCAACCGCAAAGGAAAGCAGAGTAATGATTCCTTTCCCCCTTTATTTCTATCTATGCGAATGTAAATTGTATCAGTTGGAATATAAAAGAAAGGACTGATGGCATGGTGGAAACTTTGGAGTTGTAAAGAAAAGCGGAAAAAGAATTTCTTCGTTCGAATATAAATTAAAGTACTAGATTTCTAAATCAACATTTTCTTTTTTATTTAATATTTAATTATAATAGTAATCAGGTCAAGCAATCGCAAATGTATACGATCTTCTACCGCCGACCATAATCCTGATAACTTTCGATCGATATTAACCATACTTCGATAGACTTAATCGCAAATTCGTTACTTAAAT
Organism: Stegodyphus dumicola; assembly: GCF_044657685.1. Classification (NCBI taxonomy): domain Eukaryota; kingdom Metazoa; phylum Arthropoda; class Arachnida; order Araneae; family Eresidae; genus Stegodyphus; species Stegodyphus dumicola. The sequence continues at coordinate 166,681,449 of NC_140771.1, read as the reverse complement.
TGATTCCCAGATTTATTCGCTATATTTATTCGATTTACCTTCCAGTCGCAATATTCTGTTTTGAATTATATTTTATTAAATTTCAGAACTTACATTTTATTAAGTTTCAGAACTTATATTTTATTAAATTTCAGACAATGTCTCATTGTTACTGTGTTTTATTGTTCTAAAAATACGTTTCATTTTCGTGCCTGAGATCTTTGCAAATATATACTGGATCAATCTGAAAAGATGATCGCAGGTTATAGTTTTTTAAATATTTATCTTATGCACATAATTCCGTTATAAAATGTTTCAAAATAAAGTGTATGTAAAATACGATTATTCTAAAATATGGTGCATGTAAATACAATACATATAAAATAATTTTTTGATATCACTCTCAAATAAATCAATTACACAAGAACAAGATAACTGCAATTTCTCATATCATATCTGCTAATCATTGACTGGCTGAGTAAGTGGTATCAGATCAAATGGCAGAGAGTGCGACAAAGGTCTCCAGCAAAGAGGCTTCAGAAAAGTTGGTTTGGTTTATTTAATTATGCTATAGCACTCGAGGTTTACCTGTCTGTGATTCAGAAAGTGATGGCCACTGCGTAATGAAATAACTGAGGAAATCATCTATCATCATCCTTCATATATGGAAAGCCTTAATGCGGAAAAGAACAACCAGCAAATGCTCCAAAACTATAACTAAAAGAGTAAAAAATATTCATTATTCCATGAAGTCTTAATGTTTCATAGAGAAACGAATATTCAACGGGACGAAGGAAATTATATACTTGAGAAACGCGAATATCTACCACGCAAGACTTTATATCCGTGCATTTTACCAACGGATTACCACCTTAGACGTCTTTAAATTAAGTCTTCGGGACTCAAAGAGTAATACTGCTGAGACACCATCGTAGTAAGTAGTCGGCAACAACATACAACCGTTATCAGCAACCATTTCTCAGTTGGCAGAGTTGAAGACGTAATTCCTGCACGATTCACGGAGGAATAGTCGTCTCAGGCAAACTCGATGAGGTTCGCAGATACGGGTGCCATCGAAGAAAATGAAAGTTCAGAACATTTCACAATCTGGGTGAGCACATAAAAGAGTCCAACAGAAACACACCTGCGATGCAGGCCATGACGAAGGTAAGTGCGCGGATAAGCATATGGTCTGGTAAAAGAAATGTCTTAGCTAACAGAATTGAGAGTCTCTCATGTGCATTGTATACATATTAGGAGTAAATAACATAAAATAACAGTAAACATAAATGCATAATGAAAATTGGGGAAATATGTACATTATATACAGGTAAATATATACAACAATTAGCAGCTGACCAGAAAAACAATACAGTATGAGATTGCGCACAGGTATAGTTAAGGTACGATAAATAGGTATATGAATAATTAGAAAGACAATTAATGATCAAGGTATCTGAGGACCGCAAGCGGCTGTTTTCTATTGCTGCCAATATTATAATCATAGTTTAGCACTGGTATAGTGCTATTATTAACATTTGATATATTTTTGAAAAATTTATCTGCAAGACTAGCAAAATGAACGTATAAAGTTGGTAGCTCAAGCTCTTGGTGAATTGCCGAGTTTCTGACGAACCATCGACAATTCGCCGCTTGTCTGAGTAAGATGTTCTGCAGTATTTAGAGGAGTTTCTTCACATTAGTAAGACTAGCATATCCCCAAACAGGATAGGCATATGAGAGAATGGGACACAAAAGGGTCTTGTAAATGAGTAATTTGTTATCAATAGAAAGAACTGAGTTCCGATCAATTAAGGGAATAACTGTTCGTTTATGGACACGGAACTTGGCTATAATCTGTGTAATAAGAGGGGTCCAAGTGAGTCCTCTTATACACAAATTATTACTATCCAAAATAACTCCAAAGTATCGGGCTTGCTTAGTCCACTGAACAGGGATATCAAACATGTGGATGCAGTCTTCATTATCAATGTTAGTCCTTTTGGTGAACCAGACGGCCTCAGATTTATCGCCATTGATCTTTACTTTCCAGGCGTTTAGCCAAGTGTATGGATGTGTGTTTGGAGTGCTTGTATAACTGGGCCAGAAGATGCTTTTTTTTTTTTTTTTTTTTTTTTTTTTTTTTTTTTTAGAGATTTGCCGTGTCATCGGCGTACATAGCGAGTGAATTGTTTACACGAACGATAAAGTGTCTATCCTTAAGATAGGAATAAGTGATGGCTGTGATGTACTCTGGGAAGCCCAGAGTGATGATTTTGCGCATGATGCCCTCGAGCCAAACACAGTCAGAGGCTTTAGCTACATCGAGGAAGTTAGAATCTGTATTCTAATGGTCTTGGAGACCCTGCGAAATCAGCTCAGTGACCCTATAAAGCTGGTGTACAGTAGAGTGCTCCTTACGAACAGGAACAAAACAGTTTCCGACAGGAATTTCCTAGATGGACCAATATAAAATTCGTATGGTTGTAAGAAAACATAAAGACATTAGTCTCTGGTCACGAAGCAGCGTGAAAAAAAGGAGCGCGAAGAAATAACAACTCACCCGAGTACGTTTCAGCCAAAAAGGGAAGTACGCAGTTCCAAGCTCCTCTCAAATCACTCAAAATTCCCGACACCATAAATTTCAAGCATCACGCTCCCTTTAAGGATCAAATTTCCACCTTTTCGCCAAATCATACAAAACAGTCTATCTGCACAAGCGCAATCAGTCAGGACCAGGAGATAAAGTGGACCCCCCCCTCTATCGCCAAACTTGTTGACCTTTTCTCGTAAACAACTACTAACCGTTGACTCTCGTTACATACTGCAATCCCCCTCCTAGGAATCGAGACAAAGAATTTCCTTCTAGAACATTCGATTTGAAAAAAAAAAAGAAGAAAAAAAGAATGACGCAGCAGAATTTCCGTCTTTTCCTGAATCTTTCACAAAGAATGCGATGCTTTACCTGTTAAATTTAATAAAATTTTTAAAAAAAATATCATTGAAGCATTGGTTTTCCAAAACATAAACTTCAGATAAAAGAATATTAATAAATTAAACTATTAATCCAAAGAATTAAACTAATTCTGACTTTTCTTAAATAAAAATAATTCTTATGTTATTAATATTGTAGATGGTAATTATTCTAAATAATCAAAAAAGCTTAGCACTTTTTATTTTCCGCCAACGTATATACAACGCAAAGTTTTCGGTTCAAACTTCTTTAGTGAGTTTTCAATAAGTAAGCAAAAACTAGGGTCCCCACAACGCAATTTTACTATTTTTGGAATGATGTCTGTCTTTGTGACAAATTTTCGCCCCTAAAAACTCTTATATGAAAGTTCCAAAATTCCCTTTTCCTGTATTTAACCTTTCTGCATTCACATAAATAGAGTTGACTAGATTTTGGATAAAATTGGACAAATGTAAGTAGTACTTTGCATTAGGCCTACAATATCTTTTAATAAACAACCTGAAGCTGTGTTTTACTTGGAGCGAGTAATAGTATTTAGAGATAAACTATATCATCCCAAATTTCCAATTTTAGCACTTAAAACTTTTACTTTGATGGACACAACATATTAGATTTTGACTTAAGTTGATAAACCGGAATAATACTTTACTTGAAGCTCTGAACAGATTTTCGAGAAAAACCATATTATGAGATAATTCAAAACATCTTAGATTTGATACTTAAAACATGTATGTGATTAAGAACAACGTATTACATTCATAAACATTAAGACTTTTAGAATTATCCCATATACAACTAGAATAGTTAATTATGAAGACTACCTCTCATTATGAAGCAATTAAAAGTATTAGCTTTGCTTTAATCCTAATTTGGCCGTTTCCCTCTTGTGTTGGATCAGTTTTCGAGTAACAGGATGCTTGCATCAAATTTTATCGATATGTATTACTTTAAACAAATAGCATAGAAATATGAATAGTGTAGCGAATATTAAAAAAATTATGATAACAATTAACACTTTACCGCGAATTCTAGAGATATGCTAATTTTGAAAATTTTGAGGTATTCTTGTTGAATGTTTTGTGGCGTAAGGACTAAGAAAGTTATGTTAAAACAAAGGCACAATGACAATTAAAAAGTTGATCATCTCATTAACGAAACTGAATACTGAGAAACTGAGAAAAAGATTGAAATAGAAATATCTGACAACGCTTAACATTCTATCGGGAATTCTAAAGATGCACTGCTTTTAGAATTTTTCTGATTGTTATGCCATCGATTTGTCAATTCGCAACACTCTATGACCAGAACATATGGTACGATTATATTTGCAAATTAAAGCATGAGAATGTATGTATACAAGAGTATGTATTAGTTATCATTTTGCATTGTTTGGGAGAAGGGAATAATAAAAACGAGTGCTGCATATAAATTAACACTGAACTGAATGTTTGTGAATATATTAGATTTTATTTGCAGACGATAAATCATTCTACATTTTAAATAGCAGAGAGCTTTAAGTAAAGTAACACTTGATATTTTACTTAAAGCACGTTGTTGTTTTTAATATACGGAATTGGCGGGAAATCACGAACTAGCCCCAACAGAAGTTTTTTGCTTGCTTCACCAACGGAAACGAAGTCGACAATTTCAGCCTCAAAAACAGGAATAGCTCATCGACATTCTGCCATAGCGTAATGAAAGTTTGCTTACAGTTACTTACTGTTAGCGTAATGAAAGTTACTTTTCACTTAGAAGGTATAGATTTCTGCTGAACAAAGAGACTTGTTATTTAGTGACGTTTCATGAAATATGGTCAAAAGTATTATCGTTATTAAATGGTAGATAATTGAATTTCATAATTACATCTATTGATGGCGTTCAAAGAAAAATAATTTATTTGTTTATTTGATAAAAGTAATTAAAATTTTCATATTTATATGTTATGACAAGAAATTATGATTTATATTTTAGTATAGTTATTCAGCTTTAAATATACATGGATATGCCATATTCACTGAATTTCACAACATTAATGAACACTAACTCTGAAACAGAACATTAATGAACACGAACTAAAAACTCATACTCGTAATCAGAATCTTAACAGAAATCATGGTGTGCAATATATCAGAATTATTCAGCCTTAGATATGCATAGATATACAGTATTAATTGAATTTCACAATTATGAATGAACATTGAAAACAGAAAATCGTTATCAATATCTTACCAGAAATCATAATATGAAATCTGACAGAGTTATTCAGCTTAGATATGTATGGATATACCTTATTCATTTAATTTCACAATTACAAATGAACATCGGAAACCGAAACTCTTTCTAGAATATCAGAAATAAAATTGCAAAAGAACTTGAAAAATATTACAACTATAAAACATAATCATGCATTTAAAAAAATTTGCCTCAGACTTATATATTGTTCTATATGCCATTTTTAAACTCAAGTATTAAAAAATTATTCGAAACTAAATTATAGCTATAAAATACACAATTTGATTTGACAGAGACTAAACTAGATAGTTTTGCTAGCATCTGGAAAATGATATTTTTTATATATCTTTTTCTTACTATATTATGGTATTTATTATTAGAAAAGCATTTTAATATTTATTTTATTTAAAGAAATAATAAAATGTAGTTTTTCTAACAACAGCAGTATTTGAGAGCAAGATATTTTCACATCGATGAACTTTGTTCAGACATGCGTATTGATGATCCTTCTACTTCATTTAAGTCATTTCATTCCTGTCATTCTATGTTCATCCGTTAAGAAAAGTTTTGTAAAAATCAATCTTAGTTTTTCTTTCCTCTTGAAATCTTTATGGGTCACAGAATTTTCTTTTTTATTGGTTTTATTATTTTGAGTGGAAAAAGAAATACTTTCTTATTCGCGAAGGAAATTTAAAATCAAATAAGATTATTATTTCGTTAGGTACTGTAATTATTTAACATTTATAAATTTAAAAATTATTAACGTCATTATCATTTACTTTCTTTTATTTGTCCAAAGGGGTAATTTGCCCTGAAGAACTTTTAATTTCGTTTTGGCATTTTGCGCCGAAAACTTTAAAAGGCTGTATCACTTTTCAAATCGTTGCCACCACATATTATTGCCCTATCTTATATTTAAAGAAATTAAATAATGAAGAATCTGCATAAACTGCATAAGTATGCATGTTTCTCGAACTGTGATAAAACAGCGGTACCTCGAGTCATCAAATTTTGAATAACGTAATCCTCCTGCGAATATGGGCATCTGGAAGCCCAAATTTGAAATTTGGAATTGGATTTATTATTGATTTCCTATTTTGTAAAACTTTAACAAATTTTTGATTAACAAACTCGACGATTTCAAAGCGAGCAATGATTACGTTGTACAGAAAAAAAGATATTTTTCTCTAGCGCGCGAGACTGTGTATCTGAAAACGCCCCTTTGGACGTAATTTAAAATCTGAAACCTTTCAAGTTTTTCCGCTTTTTTTTTTTTTTTTTTTTGTGGTATTCTTGTATCGATCAAACGTTATGGGTTTATTCTGCAGCGGAACTGCGTAGACATTCCTATATTTTGCCTTCATTAGACATTTCAATCGTATCTTTCCAGGGTTATTCCAAAACATTGCATGAAACGAGAGATAGAAATACTATCACCAGTAAAACTTTCACTGATATCATCAACATTCTGGAAATGGGACGAATTATGTCTTTAAAATATGATTTCTGTAATAATCTTTGTATGATATTAATTCAATTATTATTTGAGGGACATGAAGATTGCCAGTTTTCAATTTCAGATTTAGTTAAGGAAATTTTATCATTAAATAATTAAGAAATTTAAAATTAAATAATGAAGTTTTATCTGAAAATCATTATTAAATTGCATGCAGTGGTTTCTTCTGCTGTAAATTAAATAACTAATACTCTCTTAATTGTAAGGAAGATTCATACCGGGATAAATTTCTTATTCGCAGGAGGTAACAGACTTAATGACTCAAGAATTATATCTTTGATAAGCAGTTTCGCATCCGCTGGAGTAATAAAATCGTTTATTTATTAATCCTCTTTTTATATAAATTTATTTAATTCATACTGTAGTGGGAGTTAAATTGTTTTACGTTGAAAGTTTTCCTTTCTTTCATGCACTATATATTTTACCAGCTTATTGTCAATGTAAGTTTTCATGGATGTTCTCGCTTACACGGCGCAATAAATCACTGTTTCCATTTTCCTTTGGTGGGGTGCTCTTTATTATAGTTACTGTCAAATGGTAATTATTTTCTTCACATACTTCTGAGGATTAATGAAGTATTTTAGCAATCATGTTCGTCTTTTTTTATTACTGAACTCTTAAAATTTCATCCTCTGTAGAAAAATTAGTAAACTTCACCTTCATAATGATAACTGCAATGAAATGCGTCGATTAATTCAGATGGACGTCGCTAGTTTCAAAAAGGAGACTCGGGTTTTTTACTTTACTAACAAATGACAAGTTTAAAAGAGGTTGCATTTTTCTAATGCGATGACATTCCCGTAACAAAAGTATTGTTCAACTTAGTTATGTTACGTCTGAGTAAAAAAAAAAAAAAAAAAAAAAAAAAAAAAAAAAAAAAAAAAACTTTGTTCTATTCCGCCGTGAGAAAAATTACTTTTTTTGGTCACATGTGATGAATTTCAGCTCAATTATTTTCCTTCTTTCCGAAGACCAGAATTTACAGAAAAGTTCGTGCTAAAGTTTCTTTGAATAGAGTTGAATTTTTTCCACGTTACCCTTTGTTTGAGGAGCAAACCTAATATTGAATACCAAGCGTACATGCTATTCTACAGAACTGAAACAATATTTCTCTGTTTTCGTTAAAGCTATACGGGGTTTCTAGGATTTAACTCTATTCTTTTTAATCACGGGTTGAAATAAATAAGAAAAACGAAAACCTGTTTAAGTACATGAAATGACATACAGATGAAATTCAGCTCATATATGGCTAAATTATATGGCTTAAATAAAACAAATGTAAAAGTAGCTTAAAAATAAAGAAGAAAGAAGTACGATTAATTATCATCTGCTTTAAGTAATGTGTTGTATATTACAGGAATAAAGTTTAATATAATTTTCTCTGTTAAGAAGCTGATTCCTTGTTATTCCTGTTACGATGAGCTTGTAGGGAATTTAAGAAGAATGCTGTGGCAAAATAAACGGGGTAGCAAAATAAACAATTGAGTGCATTTATTGTTAAAAGATGAAAGCTAAAAATACTATTTAACTGTATCATAAGTTAATGGCGACTGTGAAAAAGTGGATACTAGGGAGCATCAACCAATTAGTCAATTTGTTTAAATGCATAGCCTGTAATTTTATTGCAGCACAGTTACATGCTGCAATAAAATACTTACATAATTTTGATGATTACCTCTGGTAGAATTCATGTAAGTCCATTAGATAAATTAACTGTGCAGTATAAATATCTAAGTAAGTTTGTGATTTTTATTTTTTTTTATTTTTTTTATTTTTTATTATTTATTTATTTATATTATTATTATTATTTTTTTTTTTTAGTTTAAACGAATTCAGTCAGGAGACCAATCAGGAGATTTGGAATGCAGCTCACTAATGCAAATATTTAACAAACAACAGTTTTTTTTATTACTTCATAAAAGCTTTATAGTTTGGATTTATTCTATATTATATGACAGAACAACAATTTCATTAGGGGGATTGGAGATATATGATTACTAAGAACACTCAGACCCTGAACAAAAGATACCGAAATTCAAGTTGTGGAGTAGAGTTTTGAAAATCTAGCGATACGTTTACAGCTGTTTCTTTTCTTAGACGTTGCCAATATATAATTACTTTTAGAAATATTGATTAAAAACGGGAAGATTCAATAAATGCAACAAATTCAAATCTAAAATGTAAATATTGATGGTATTCTTCTTATGTTTTGTAAAGTAAAATATTTAGTTATATTTTATGTTAAATAGAATTTAGATGTCCGAACATAATTTCTATAGTCGATTAGATTTGTTTATTTCTTATTCAAAACAAAAGTTTGCTTTAAAACACATAACTGAGATACTTGATCCCATACTTTAGGGGATACATGATCAAAGTATCCACATGACCAAATTATGTGCGAAATTTCACAAAACATTGTGAAATTAAATGTATGTGATAATGGAGATTCAGATTTATATAATGGATATAAAATATAATGTATTTAAGAAATAATGTATCTATTAAAGTGTTACGCTATTTTAATTTAATTTTTGCGTAAAATATGGAAATGAATGTGGCATTTTTACAGAAGATGTATATAAAATTATCCTAGAGATGAGGTGCTACATAAACTCTTGGCGAATAATTGGAACATGTAAAGTAAATACCTGATCAAATTTACAAAACCAAGAACAAGAGTATTACTAGATGGTTCATACGATGACGGTAATGATGCATAGAATTTACGTGATTTAAGGATACATAAGTTTTTGTCAAAATAGCCTGAAAAAATAGAATTAGATGACGAAAGGAAATAACTATTTATTATGTAGGTCAAATAAAAACTATTGATTTTCTGACTATGAATGAAACATTTTAAGAAGAAATTTTAAGAAAAGTTCCTTTCATTTTCTTTCAAAAATTGGAGAAAAAAATAGTTAAGGGAATTATTAAACATAATTTGCCCAATTTTAATTATATAAAGTAGAAAATTAAAAAACTAATACAGCTACTTCTTTTTGATTGGAGTTATCAATGTTTCAAAATATCTGCTGATTTTTAATATCTTTATGCCGCCCAACCGGTGCAGTGGTTAGTGTCGCTAACTGCCGTGCCGAAAGGTCCGACTTCGAATCTTAGAGAAGGCATGGATGTTTGTAAATATATTGTGTCGGTGCGGCATGGCGGCACTCTAAATATGCGATGAGCCGGAAGTCGTCTCGTGTGGCTTGTTGGAGGGAGAGAGAGGTGAGAGACCCTCGGTTCCCTCCCCCTCGGAAATAATTGAGCTGAAATTCATCACATGTAACCAAAAAGAGTAATTTTTCTCACGGCGGAATAGTACAAAGGTTTTTTTTTTTTTTTTTTTCTTTTACTCAGACGTAACATTCCCTCCCCCCCGGGGAGCTCTCCATCAAAATTGGGGGCCAGACCTGAGCCAAATCGCACTGGCACCTGTTAGGTGCTTAAGACTGTTGCCAACGTCAGGCGTAATCTTGCCCTCCTTGCCACGAGGAAATTCGTTGGCTTGGGCTTACTGCTCAGTTAAGTGAGTATAAGCAACAAGAACAACAGCATTAGTGTTATTATATTCTCCTTGTTTTTCTAAAATAAAATAATTTATTTTTTATAATTTAATTTTTTTCATTAATAAATCTATATTCATATATATACATACGTTACGGTGAAACACCGAAATCTGGAGAATGTCGAGTTTCACCGGTGCATGTCGACATTCACATAGTCTCTTGGTGTATGTCCGAAATATTTTCCAAATACTCTTATTTCTGACTTACACCGATCAATGTCGACATTCACTATGTACTAATAGTGAATGTTGAACATATAACAATATTATATATTCTTCTCCGTAATTTAGTAATTTAGTCGCGAATAAACGCACTTGAAACTTGAAATAAGAACTTAAGAACATGAGAACCTAAAACACACAATACATTCAAAATGAGAAAGGAAAATAATAGAAGTATAAAACTTGCTTAATTATACAGTACTCTCTAAATGAGAAAATAATATAACTGTAATAAAAAACTTACTAAATTATGTGATTCAAATCTTATTTATTGCAACAACTTAAACTATAATGGCACTTTCTTTTCGACCTCTCTTTTCGACTTTCACCAGAGCATATCAGTGATTGTCGACATACACCGGTGAGGGTCCGAATATACAAGAATGTAGTGAAATATTCGGTCTATTTGGTGTATTTGGTGAATGTTGATATTCTCTGTTAAAAGTCGACATTCTCCAATTTCGGCCTTTCATGGTAACATATATATATATATATATATATATTTTGAGATTTGGAAGACTAAATGTGTTTATGTGAGTATCGTTTGCTTCATTTTATTGTTGCAAACAGCGTAAATTTCTTTTGTTTTTCTTCCTTTAGTTTTGAACTTTATGTGTGGCAACAAGATAATTGATTGATAGAATTGTGTTTGTGACAGCCATGTAGAATGGCTCGCTTATTTTGTATCAATTTTTTCGCATCACTGACATATTATTTATAATTAGTGTAATAACATAAAAGTGTAATAATACAGTCCATTTGTTAATTGATTATAGTTTGTGAAACATATTAAGTTTAAGAACATTTATTGTTGTTCAAAAGTCTAGCCGGAGAGCTAGTGAAGATAGTGACTGTTCTAAGTGTATTCTAACAACGCAAATTTGCATATGGTTGGAGAAAATATTCCTCCACTTTGTGAGGTAAGTGGATTTTGAACAAAAATTCGTTTAATTTGTTGTTAAATTTTAAGAACAATGTTGTAATACAGCATAGAATTCGATTTCATTTTAATAATAGTGTTAAGTGATCTAAGAACAATTTCTGTTTTTGAATTGATCAATTATGAGTGAACTTATAATTTTTAAAACAAAAAGAGCGGTCTTACGCAGAAGTGTTACTAATTATGTGAAGAAAATTGAAACTATTTTAACTGTAGATGAAATTAATTTAATAGAACTAGAAGAATGTGTCGAATTATTGAAAAAAAAAAAAAAGAAACTGAGTTAAGGAAGCTTGGTTCTGAAATCGAAAGTTTAATTACAGATACTAAAGAATTAGAAAACGAAATAGATAATGTTCGGGAGTACACAGATAAAATTTATTTGTGGAAATTTAAAGGTGAAAAAATATTAAAAAATCAAAATAGTAAAAGTAATTCTAATAGTGTAATTTCAGAACAGGTTCTTGACAATATTAAATTACCCAAGTTAACATTACCGACTTTTGGTGGTCATATTACAGAATGGATAGCTTTTAAAGATCTTTTAAGTGCTTGTGTAAGAAATAATACAAATTTATCTAATGCTCAAAAATTGCAGTATTTGAAGGCTTCGTTGAAAGGTGAAGCATATCGCATTATTCAAACCATTCAAATTTCGTATTGTAATTTTGAAATAGCATGGAATCTGTTAGACGAAAGATATTCAAATAAGAAAGAACAAATTTTTGCATATATTAAACGTTTTCTAAGCTTACCAACTATTCAAAATGAATCAGCATTTGCTATTTTAAATTTAGTTGACAATATTAATGAAGTAATTGGTTCTTTAGAAGTATTGAATCAAACCATTAATAATTTTGGTGACACTTTAATGACTTATTTAATTTTGCAAAAACTAGACCCTTCTACAAAATTATGGTGGGAACGTCAGTTAAAATCTAATGAGATTCCAAAACTTACGACTTTAATTGAATTCCTAAAAAACTATGCAAGAACACTTCAAAATAGCAAATCAGCAAGTAATAAGGTACCTAAATCTGTGTTTCAAAATAAGAATAATGTTCTGGTTGCTACTTTGGGTTGTGGTTATTGTAAAGAAGATCATAGTTTAGCCAAATGTTCGAAATTTCTAAATTTATCGGTTTTGCAAAGAATAGAATTTGTAAAAATCTAATCCTTCCTGTTTTAATTGTTTATCTAATATGCACTTGCTTAAAAAATGCAAAAGTTTAAATTCATGTTAACATTGCTTTAAGAAGCATCACAGTATTTTGCACATTGTAAATAATTCAAAGAATAAAACTCAGTTAAACAGTATATCTCAGCCAACGCAATCTATCCCTAAAAGAGATGAATTTACGAGTCCTAAGGATGTTTCAGCCACAGTTTGTGCCTCTCATTATGATTCGAATGCAAAAGGTAATCAAACCAGTCACATTTTATTGTGTACTGCTTTAATAAAAGTTCAAAATTCTGAACAACAGTTTGTGAAGTGTAGATGTTTATGTGCCACTGGATTTCAGAAATCATTTATTTCAAGGGATTGTGTGAAGAAATTAGGATTACGAGTGAAAGATAATTCCATTTCTGTATTATGCCTAGGAGAATTTAATACTATAAGTAATGGGGAAGTCGATTTAGTATTCACTTCTCATTTTAAAAGTGATATTCGTGTATCAACATCAGCGTTTGTACTGGACAAGGTGACAGATAACATCCCTATGTATCTTTGCCATCAATCATCTTCGATAACTTCAGTGATTTACAATTAGCTGATCCATTATTTTACAAGTCACAACTAGTTGAAATTTTATTTGGAGTAAATGTATTTCTGCATTTAATGACGGGAGAAATTGTCAAACGTGGTCCTGATCTACCATTTGCTCTAAATTCGAGGTTGGGATGGATAATTGTGGGTACTACAAATTTTGAATCTACAAAGCCAGTAAATGTAAATCATTTGAATACAAACACAGATGAGTTAGTAAATTCTTTCTGGGAGTTAGAAAAGTTTCCAAATGTACAACCTTTAACAAATGAAGAAAAACTTTGTGAAGAACATTTTAAAAACTCACATTTTAGAGACACATCAGGTCGTTATTCAGTTGCATTACCATTCAACATAATAGAGATATTCTAGGTGACTACCGTGAAGTGGCGTACAGAAGATTTCAATAGTTGGAGAACAGGCTGTTATCTATGAAAGAAATTTACAACCAGTATATCCAGTTTATGAAAGAGTACTTTTCACTAGAACACGTAGAATTAGTGCCAGACACAGATTATGAATTAGAGAATAAACACTATTATATCCCAGATCACTTTGTAGGGTTTATATTTATTTTAACTAACATTTATTTTAAGTTTAAACTATCTTTCCTGTCAAGCCTTACTTTCCCCTGGAACTGCCAATGCCAGAATATGTAAATTTTAGTAGAACGCGCAAGGATTCAAATTATCAGCGGAAATATTCTGAGTTAAATAGAAAGGAAACGAGTTTGAAAGTGTGCTTTCTTGCTTCACGAGTGTGGAGGTGGCTAGTTAGAAATTGAAGAACAACGCGTTTCGGCTTCTGTGCTTGCCTCGGCAAATTGTTAACCTTTCAACGTAATATTCAGAGTTTGCTGAATTATCAGCGGTATTTTAGAACGCGGTGAGGTTACTTACGTTTAGAGAGCCTCGTAGTTATCTCTTTTCAGTTTCTTATTTTTATTTTACCGCCGGGTCGGCGTAGTTTGTGAGCGTCAAGAGCACGCATTTGTAATTACTAAAGTTGAATAAAAAGGGATTTAAACCCTTCTCAAGACTTTGGTCTATTTCCAGTTCTCAGCAGTCACCACTTTGTTGCGTGCAGGTTGGAAGCGCGCAACTTTACAACTTCGTGTTGAAGAACTCTAGCTTAACAACAAAACTGAGAGTTGTTTTCGATGCGAGCGCTAGAACAACCACAGGTGTTTCTTTAAATGATACGCTAATGATAGGCCCAAAAATACAAGATGACTTAATTTGTATTTTATTAAGATTTAGACTTCATAACATTGCAATAACCGCTGATATTAAAATGATTTACAGACAGATAAAGGTTTATGAAAAAGATAGAGATTTTCAGAGAATATTATGGAGAGATAGTCTGTATAAACAAATACAAGTTTGTCGTTTGGGAAAAAAGTTACATATGGAACTGCAGCTGCTCCATATCTTGCAACCAAAGTTTTGAGTCAGTTAGCGATTGATGAAGGATTGAGCTTTCCAAAGGCAAAGAATATAGTTTTAAGAGATTTTTATGTTGATGATATGTTAACTGGTGTAAAAGATAGTTTGGAAGGTATTACATTGATAGACGAATTGCAACAACTGCTAAAAAGTGGTGGCTTTGAGCTTCACAAATGGTCGACAAGTGAACCGTCATTGTTAAAAACCTCTGGCTTAACAAACACAGATAGTGACAATATTCATCGTGTAATAGAAGACAAAACATTGAAATTTTTGGGATTGGAATGGCATCCGGACAATGATGAATTCAAATGTAATGGTGTAATAGAGTATCAAAGTGTTCCGACTAAAAGGATTATTTTGTCATTTGTAGCAAAACTATTCGATCCATTGGGGTGGATAGCTCCGTTTGTAATTCTCGCTAAAATGATCCTTCAGCAATTGTGGAAATTACAATTATCATGGGATGATCTTGTAACAGAAGAGATTGATCGAAATTGGAGAAATCTATGTAGAGAAATTGAACTTTTGAATTCTATAAATATACCTAGGAAAATTCTTCTACCTGATTATTTTCGATGTGAACTTCACGGATTTTGTGATGCGTCTGAAAGAGGTTATGCAGCAGTTATTTATATCAAAACTTGCAATAACT
This sequence comes from Stegodyphus dumicola, assembly GCF_044657685.1. Taxonomy (NCBI): domain Eukaryota; kingdom Metazoa; phylum Arthropoda; class Arachnida; order Araneae; family Eresidae; genus Stegodyphus; species Stegodyphus dumicola. The sequence continues at coordinate 166,666,147 of NC_140771.1, read as the reverse complement.
CTGACATTAATGTTAAACTTGTGACAGCTAAAACTCGTGTAGCACCATTAAAATCTATTACGATTCCAAGACTGGAATTATGTGCCAAACAGTGTTATTGGTACGCTTGATTCAGTCTGTAAAAGCTGCATTAGTTATAAATTTTGATTTAGTGCAAGCTTGGAGTGATTCACAAATCGTGTTGTCATGGCTAAGGTCAGATCCTAAAAAATGGCAAGTATTCATATCCAATAGAGTTTCTGAAATACAATCCATCTTACCACCTGATAACTGGAGTCATGTTGATGGAAAAGAAAATCTAGCTGATTGGTGCTTCACGTGGGTTATTTCCTGCAGAACTATTATATCATCAATTGTGGTGGAATGGTTCTTCTTGGTTAAAGTACAGTGAGATTGCCTTGTCTAAAAATGTTCTTGTAGATGAAGAGGCATTACCAGATGCACGTAAAACAGTCTCATTTGTAGTTTCTGAACCTGTACAGGAACTTGCTATTATATCAAATATATCTTCATTTCCAAAGTTACAACGCATATTTGCTTGGATATTAAGATTCATATCGAATTCGAAAGTAGCATATCTAGAAAGAAATACGTCTTTTTTATCCAGTAATGAAATTCGAGCTGCAACTTTCTGTATTGTCCGAATAATACAGCGATTTCACTTTTTTAAAGAAATTCAATGTTTGGAGTTGGGAAAGGACTTACCTACAAACAGCAACCTCCTTAGCTTGTGTCCAATTTTAGATGACAACAAAGTGTTACGTGTAGGAGGAAGACTGAAAAATGCGCAACTATCAGAAAATGAAAAACATCCAATCTTATTACCTTCAAAACACAATCTGACAGAAATCATAATTAGACACTTTCATGTCAAATATCTGCATGCAGCACCGGAACTTCTTCTATCTTTAATTAGACAACAATTTTGGATCATAGCTGCTAGATATGCTATCCGAAAAGTAGTAAGATCTTGTATCACGTGTTGCAAACTTAGAGCTAAAACTGCAAGTCAAATAATGGCTGATCTACCGAAATATCGAGTAACACAATCGCGACCATTTCATCGAACTGGAATAGATTTTTCTGGACCGTTCATGATTAAACATCGTGCAGGACGTGGACAAAAATCATTTAAATATTACGTATGCTTATTTGTGTGTTTTGTAATCAAAAGCAGTACATCTTGAAGTGGTAGAAGATTTGTCAACAAAGGCATTTTTTAAGTGCATTGAAACGATTTATTGCAAGAAGAGGGAAACCATTTGAGATTTATAGTGACTGCGGTACTAACTTTAAAGGTGCAGACAAAGAAATCAGAAAATGTTTTTTGCAATGTAAGCAAAATCAAGAAATTCACAAATTTTTGTCTTTAGAGGAAATAAAATGGATATTCAACCCGCCATCATCTCCCCATTTTGGTGGACTATGGGAATCGGCAGTAAAGTCAATGAAATTACATCTAAAAAAGGACTGTTGGTGCTGACCTATCCGGAATTTCAGACCTTGATAGCGCAGGTTGAGGCTTGTCTCAACTCTAGGCCATTGTGTTCAACATCGGCTGATCCAAATGATTTAACTGCATTAACACCTGGTCATTTCCTAATAGGAACGTCTTTAACTGCCATACCTGAACCAGACCTAAATTATAGTTCCTTCAATCACATTGACAGGTGGCATGTGAGACAGTTTATTTTTCAGCACTTCTGGAAAAGATGGAGTCGAGAATACCTGTCTCAGCTTCAACAAAGACCTAAATGGCAAAAACGTCAAAACAATTTAGAAGTCAACGACTTAGTCCTCATCAAAGAAGACAACCTTCCGCCTCTTAAATGGAATTTAGGGAGAATAATTGCTGTTCATCCGGGCTCAGATCAAAGATTCAGAGTTGCTAGTATTAAAACTGGTCATGGTGTCATAAAACGACCAGTCATGAAATTGTGTCCTCTTCCTATTCAGACTAAAAACTATGAACTGCTTCGCATATAATATTTTGTATTATTTTTCTTATGTTTATCTTTTATTACAGACTAAGAAGTTTCAAAATGCTCCAACTGTTGAAATCCCCTGGGATTTCAACGAGGGCCAGGATGTTTATGTGAGTATCGTTTGCTTCATTTTATTGTTGCAAACAGCGTAAATTCTTTTGTTTTTCTTCCTTTAGTTTTGAACTTTATGTGTGGCAACAAGATAATTGATTGATAGAATTGTGTTTGTGACAGCCATGTAGAATGGCTCGCTTATTTTGTATCAATTATTTCGCATCGCTGACATATTATTTATAATTAGTGTAATGAAATAAAAGTGTAGGAATACAGTCCATTTGTTGATTGATTATAGTTTGTGAAACATATTAAGTTTAAGAAAAAAATGATTTTAAAAAATTCGATGCTTTCAAGCTCCTTTATTTCTAATCATAATTAGGAAATAATTTATTTCTAAATTATTTATATATTACATTCTGTAGAATATTTTATAAATTTTAACGAATGGTTAACGAAATCCCTACTCTTAATTTCTTTAAATATTTGTCTTAGACGAGGTATTCCCACAGGAAGAATCTTGATATGGAGATAATGATTAACTTTTTAAATAGAAAAATTAAATTTTCATTTATTTGAAATACTGTTTATTTACTGCTGCTTATTACTTTGTCAAGAGAAGATTTACTATAATTATGTTAAAATGGTCTTAAAAATATCAATTTATTGCAAAGAAAAAATTAAAAGCTTTGAAAAAAAGGAATATTTGCCTCTAGTTTCTCGTATGGGTGAAAGTTTTACCGCTATAACTACCGTTATATGAGAGTCTAACCTTTCGTTTTCAACTTTCAGGAATATTTTCTTTCATTGTTTATACATAACGATGTCATCACATTCTCACTTTATTTTTGACTAATAGTATATATTTTACTCTAAGATATCAATATTCTTCATAAGGTTGACAGTTTATAACGCTTAGTTGAACAAATCTCCAAACAAAAGCCATTAAACGCATTTTAGAAAATAAGTATGTAAAATTTCTTAAAAATACACTTGATAAATTCGAAAACGTTACGTGTAAAACATTTTCCAAATTTTCAAGTTAATTGTTTCAAAGAATTTATCAGTCTAATATTATGAATAGTATTAAATAATGAAACACAATATTTTTTAACAGTTTAATATATAAATAACCTAGCAGCTGTGACAACTTATTATGCTTACTTGAGTAACTTTTTAGACCAGATCCATTAAACACGTATTAGAAAGCAATTCCTGAGAGTTTCGTCAAAAATAGGCTTAATGAATTAGAGAGATTTTTCGTGTCGAACATTTTTCAAGTAAAATTCACCCAAGCGATATTCCCCTATTTCTACCGAAAGGCGGTAGAAGTATTTAAGTAATTATTTCTGTAGCAAGAAACGTGAAATGAATGAGTATTTCAGCTCATAATTCAAAGGTCTGGATATTTCCGGAAAAGTATACTCTTGCTGTTAACTTCTGATAAAAAATATTTTTATTTTACCAATAAATTAAATTAATTTCCTTTCAAATAAATGCCAAGATTATTTTTGAACAGTCACTGTCTTATAATCTTTGGTCTCGTTTAATAATATTAATTTTCTTTTACTTGAAGCATACAGTATTCAATAATCATTTTTATTTAAAATAAATTGATAGCTTTTAATTTATGGAATAAAAACATGGTCTCAAGCATGCTTGATAAAGATAGATGAAGAGAAGAGATAATTTTCTCCACCCGAACTATCTGCGGCATTGCTAAATAAAGTTAAAAATTAAAAATTTTAAATACTTTATTTAATCCTAACATTACGGCTAATTAAATTGATTAGAACGTGGATTATTTGATTGAAAGAATATTAACTAAATAACATTTTTATTATCGTCGCCTGAGACTAGTCGTTTCATTAATCTCACGATGCATCAATTTGACTCATGTTTCTAATTCAGCGTTAGTTTCTATATGCCGCTCAGCCAGTATAGTAGTTATCTTCGCTGACTGCCTGCAGAGACCTGTTTCGAATCCCAGAGAAGGCATGGATGTTTGTAAATGTATAGTGTCCGTGTGGCAAGAGGGCACTGTAAATATGCGGCGAGCCGAAAGTCCTCTCTAGAGGTTGCTGGTAGGAGAAGGGGGGGAAGACCTTCTGACCCGTGGACCAGACCCCCTTCCCCGGGATGCTCTCCATCAAAGTTGGAGGAGGCAGAACTGAACTAATTCGCACTGTCATCTGTAAAGTGCTGAAGGCTATTGCCAACGACAGAAGTAATCTTACGCTCCTTTCCACGAGGAATTTCGTGGGCTGTGGCTGACTATACGTCAGAAAAGTGAGCGTTAGTCAAACAAACAAAACAAAAGAAACAAGTTTCTATCCTTCTCCTACAGCTCACTGTCAGATTCTTTTTTCAAATTGCTGTTAGCACTCAACAGCTACCTATTTGTTACTATTGCATAATTATTCCTTGATTAATAATAATTCATAAATATTTTGTTTATATCATAAAGAAAATACGTTTATATGCTTTATATGCTTAATATATTTTAAAAATAATATATTTACTCTCGAAATCCCCCTTTTTTCACTAATTTTATCATACGAAAATCGAGAGGAGAAAATTATTTAAATATAACAAAATGAAAAGTATTCATGTATAAACTACCTATAACTACAACAATATTACTTATTTAACAAATCTATATGCTAATAAGATTACCTAGTAATGCTATAAGGTCAATATCTAATAACATATGTTCATTTCTACTTCCCTGTCTCTTGAAATCTCCCTTGAATCTACGACTATTCCTTAGTTCTCAAAATGTTCAATGCTGTTTGATCTCCGTAGGTCTCAAAAGTTCATGCTGTCTGTGACGGCTTGTAAGTCGTCGCCGTTGTCATCGTCTTCGTAGCGTTTATTCTGCCTTTTTATATGTAGTCATGTTCAGAATCTTCAAAAGCATCAGATTTCCCTATTTTCTCGAATCTCTTCATTGCATTTGCTTCATAAATCGCAGCCCGTTCACCAAAAATTTGTGAGAAATCAATTAATAAGTAGAAAACAATCCCTACGGGGACGATCCATTTTTAAATTTTAGGGAAAGTTGCTTTCTTAAAGCTTTTTAAAAGGTAAAACTGATACGACTACTTAAGTTTCAGAATCTTTCATAGCCTGTGATCATTTCATAGCCTCTGCATCAAAAATTTGTGAACAAATCAATTAATAAGCAGAAAACGATCACTACGTGAACAATCCATTTTAAAATTTAGGGAAGCTCGCTTTTAAAAGACTAAGCTTACATGAATACTTAAAAAGTTTTAGTGGTAAAATGCTAAGGGAGAAACTATGTGAGGTGGCAAATAAGCGATTAAATAGAATATTACGCTGAAAATGTATCGCTATAACACTGTAAAACTTTTAAAACTTTCTTTCTTATGCTGAATCTTTCTTGCACTTTTACGCTTTTGTTAACAGCGCCAGGAAAGGAAATAAGTTGATACAGCAAGCGAGGAAAGGAGAAGTTATAATAAAGATTTATCATAATAAATGTTTAATTAATAATCTATAACAGATATCGTCAAACTTCAAGACGATGGCAGCCGCATGATAGATTTTATGAACGTTAAAGAACCGCATATCCAAATTTACATCGTTTCAAAAATTGTGAGACAGGTTTTGAATATAAAGAAACTTTTGAAGTAAATTAACGAATATCTGATTAACATGATTGCGTATAAATATGAATTAATGCATCTTATATTTAAAGTTTTGTGTTTAGAAAAGTTAAGCCCCCCCCCCAAAATAAAAAAAAGTCACTCTTGTACTGGGCAACTTAAATTCTACCTGAACAACTTCTTTCTTCAGGTAGAGAAACTATATATTTTCTTCTGATTTCCTTTATAACTCTCGGTTTATAATTTTTATTATTTTATTTTTATAGAAGTAAAATGAGTCGGAATCATGCTCAATGGTCTATAATTACATAAAAAATGTTATATGAGTAAATTACAAATCATTATTGAAAAGAAAATTGAGTGCTTTTTGTAACTCATAAGCAGTCTTTAAAAAGAATAAATTAAAGTATACACGTGACCGCACACTGCAGAGAAACTGTTATTCGAGAAAGAATACTTATTTAAAAATAAGCTATTAACTTGTTTAGGCTTTTGTTTAAAAGTAATTTTGTTTCTCCACGCAGTTAACATAAGAACAAATATACTGAGATCACTCGAATCTTTGAATCTTAACCTAAGAAATGGTTAAGCATTTTTCTCAAAACTTTGGAATAACTACTTTTACTGATACCCAGTATAGAAGTATTTGCCAAAAAAGAATATGATTGCAATTTCAGTGGTATTTGAATAATCAGTATTTATCATGACGGCCCTGGCTGATGCAATATTTCAGCGAGACATGTAATGGAATCTGCCAGAATTTTTTAGTAATCCGTACACTGCGCGTCATTGAAAATTCTCGAAACTATCTCTCGAATCATCCCGATAATTTTGGACATAGCTAACGAAGTTCATACGCATCATTGAAAATTCTTGAAATTATCCCTTCAATTATCCTGATAATTTTGAACATATGTAACCAAGTTCATGCTCATCATTAAAAGCTCTTGAAACCACCTCTTGAATAGTTTCGATAAATCTGGATATACATAACCTATAGCTAATAAATCCAGTAGGTCATTGCTGGGCTATATAAACGCTTAGTCGAGCACATATTTCATCTGCCTATCCGCCGATCTCTTCAACCTAGCTGTTTAATTTTGAGCTGTTTTTCAAATACAGGGCAAATCAAAACTAATGTTTCAGAAAGAAAACATACTTCATAGTAATTCAGAAGTCAAACAACAAAAATTAGCGTTATATTTACAAAATTTTTCGGTTTTGCAGATGCGGATGGTGGTTCGGTAAAACCATCGAAACTAGTACTGTGAAAATTTTGTAAATATAACGCTAATTTTTGTTGTTTGGCTTCTGAATTAGTATTTATTTGGCGTGTTATTGTGTCTTAATACTTCATAGGATCATTTCTATGGTATGATTAGCGAATTCACTCACCTGTCACTAATATGATGAATTTATTTCGAAAATGCGTATATAACATGAAAGCGTAAGTCTTCATATTTCTGTGTACATGCACAGATGTTCAATTTGGAGGCCTTTTGTAACACGACAGACGTCTGCACAATAATTTAGTTCTGAGGTTTGCAGATTCATTAGAATATTTCGAAGCATGAGACATGAAAAATGAGCAGTGCCCTCGCCAGGACTTGAACCATGGACCTCTCGAATACGCGCCGAGTGTGCTGCCATCACATCACGAAGACATGATAATAAGGCAGGAGAAAAACCTTACCTTCTAAAGAGCGACTGGGGTTTAGAGTACCCAGTCGCCCTTTAAAAGGGAGGCTCGAACTAAAAAAGAGGAGAATCATCATTTACACCCTTTTTAGTTCGGGCGCCGCTGTAGAGTTATTAGGATTTTTGATTCTGAAACACATGAAAAATGAGCAGATCTCATTCTGACTCAAATACGCGCGAGTGTGCTGGCCATTGCATCGCAAAGGCATGCTATGAAGGTGGGAGAAATAGCTTATAAGCTCTTGCCAAATAGGTGAACGGATTCGTCATATTCTAGCTGCTGACCCCATAAAGGCTCTCAAATCACCGTCTCATTTTGAATTTTGACGTTTAAAATAAACTATTATCAGTCTAACGGTTACATAGTACATTTGCTTACCTAACCTGTGTAGAGAAAATAAATCTCAAATCGAAACGAAGCCTGTAGACAGAGCATACTTTAGAAAATAAAAGATCAGACTTTAAATAAAAATAAACGTTTATGGTAGTAAAATTTCACATTATTGTCTGAACTCTGTGGTGATCAAGCAGTGGATCATTGTACAACTTTTCGTTTGGCTACTAATCTTTCAGATGTACATGATGATGGAAAATTAGTTTGACAAAAAATATCAACAGATGAAAGGAAGTGTCACGCTGGCATCAGAGCCGGGGCAACCGACGCAGCTGCAGAGTGGCAGTAATAAGGGGTGAAAATTTTTAGATATGGCGGGCAGCAAAATGCCTCTAACCAAGTGCGATATTTACCAGCAACTCTAAACTAGCACAGAAAAATGCCTCTAAGGTAGAAATAAAGAAGATCATCAAACAAAAAATCGAAAAATACGAGAAAATCAGAAGCGGAAGAGATTTCACCAGTAACAATATGCCTATTTTGACAGAAACTTCGGAGAAGCGAGAGGTTTGTGTTCTGTGGATTCCTCATTGGTTCGTGCAACGTTATTGATATGATGATTTGATGATTAAGGTGAAAGACCTCTATCTGGTATAACAATATTTTATAAAATGAAAATGAACCATTTTGATTAAAATTTAAATCGTTGCCAAACCAGTGATTCTTCCACCGACTCCAAATTTTTCAGCATACACAACCACTAGTGAAATAAATTATGATCTCTGCCTAGGATTACCAAGGAATTATTACGAAAGATAGAGTTTCATGTGGGGAAAGTTTTCATTAAGCATATTATAGTGAATGGTTGCGAAATATGTGAAGCAATTACATAAAAATGCCTGACTTGCTTAGGGATAGGAAATTAATTTTGGTGGAGTTCTGCAAAAATTTAAGATAAATCTCCTAAGCAAGTCAGAGACCAAAGGTTCACCCCACCAAAAATAAAATTCTCATAAAATTATTCAACAGACTAAAAGATCTCTATATATATTGCAAGGCGAAACAGGTTTCTTCAGGAGTTACTCACGCCATTCAAGAACTGAATAAAAGTAGTAAGTATCCTTTAACACTCTAATGCCGCCCACAAGAAATTCCAAACAAAATATTATTTGTTTGTTAAAAGAGTGTTATTTTAGGTCAAATAAAACAAACATGGCGAAAAATCGTGAAAAAAATATTTTTTAATGGTAGCAAATATGCTACCACGGGCAGATTAGGGTACAAATCAACTGATTTTCAAAATTTTCAAACACACGTTTTTTAGATTTCGTTTAGTTTATGTACAGTTATTTACAAATGATAAGCACTAAAATAGTTTCTGCCCTTTTAAAACAGAGATTATTTTTCATATTTGTCACATTTAACTTGAGTAAGTATTCCTCTAGGGCATATGTGGCATCTTTGCCGTATTGAATTATTACACTGGACAGTGATGCACACCATCAGTTCTTTGATCCTAAAAGTAATAAATAATTGAAAAAGAAATTTTTAAGGTTACAATATTTATATTTACAGCTATGATATCTGCGTTCTTTACAGATGCTACAGAATAATCAATGAATCCTCTGCCTTCTTTTTTCAATTCCTTATCATTCTTTAATTTACATTTCATTAGCCTGTTTTCTCTCGAAGTCCCAACAAATCCTATATATGTTTCTTGGATAATTCACATGCTAATGGGATTCCAGAGAAAAAGTTATCCGCGAAGATAGTAGTTTTTGTTGGGTTATTTAGAGTGCTGCAATACGGCATAACAACACCTGCTCCTAGACCTAATGCGTAGGCAATTTGATCTCATATAACCTTCAGATTTTCCAGTGTAAATATCAAAATCGTAACAAATGCCTGATTGTTGACACCGGGTCCATATTTTTAAACACTGTTTGCTATGAGGTTTTTAGGCATATATTGTTTGATATGGATTGTCCCACGAAATGGAATTATTATTTCATCAATAGACTGCTTGGTCCCACCTGGAACGGATAGCATTTTTCTCTAAGTCTAGACAACCACGGTCGCACTTTCCAGCATTTGTCACTTCTAAAATCATCATAAATTTGTGAATTATCAGCAATATGCAAAAATCTTAAGATTTCTTCAAATCTGTTTATAGGCATTGCTTCTGGAACTGGTTCATACCTTATTCCCTCTTCCCAATATCCTCTAATATGATAATATGAGGTGTACAGACTATTTCCATTTTAATAATCATTCCTATTTACTTGCCATATTTTATTTGCCGTCACCATAAGAAAAATTCCTGTTTGTTGAACACTATACAGATTTGTTTGCTCAACTACTAATTTTATCATATCTTTTGATATGACAATCTGAAAATATGCAAGAGCAGATGGAACATGTTCTGTAGGATCACGAAATTGATCATCATTTGATGAAGGCATAAGATTAGGTTCTTTTATCCTCCAGAGAATTTTACATTTTTATAGCTCTTACATAGATCAAAGAATCTCCCTTAGAGATTCTTTGACGTAGATAGACAAAATTCTTAATTTAAATTTTTCTTCAATATTTGATAAATTTTGATCATTTTCTCATCACCAAGATCATCATTATGATCTTGGTCTTCATCATCTGAGCTTCCTTCATGGAAGATATCAGACGTTCGTGTAAGCATATATTCATCATCAGAGTCGTCATCAGATATATCGGATAAATCACTTTCCAAATCATTCCTATATGATATGGCATCTTCTAGTTTTTTAAATACATTTCTTCCCCTTACTCTGTGGAAAAGTGATGGCTGGGAAAAAATTCAAAATTCCGAAAATTTTATTAAATTGTTATTAAATTTTATTAAATTATTTTTTTAAATTTCATTCAATTAATAAAGTACAAATATAATTAAAAGAACCTGAAATTTAATAGAGGATTAAATTTATTTTTCAAGTTAAACCTCAAAATGAATTTTCCTAGAGACTTTTTAAAGGAAAAATATATCTTAAAATATTTTTTAAATTGAAAAATATCAAAATTTAAACTAATAAAATTTAAATCCATAAATTGTATTTACGGATATATTATCTATAAAGTTACAAAGATTAAAGATCATGAACTAATTTCAATGTAAAAACATATTTTCTTCAAAGAGTTGCTAGGCTCAGATACACGAATGTCCATAGTAGCAGATTTGCTACCATGATTTTAAAAATGTATTTTAACATTAAAAACGATAATTTTGTAAAAGTTATTTTATACTGTGTGATACACTAACTCTTTTATTTTATATAAATAGTAATTATTAACTGTTTTATTAATAAAATGTTTGTAAAATAAACAAACAACTTTCTGAAAAGGTGCTTTCATTGCTTTCTGCATCCATGCTTCTAATTTTTTCCTTTTAAGCTGGTACTGCTATCTATGTCTAAAATTTGCTAATAATACATGAGAAAGAATTAATCTATTAATTTAGGACATAAAAATTACATTTCATGGCGTTCCTGGTATAAAAACCTGGCGTTTAGTAGCAAATATTATACAATGGGCTTTAACGAATAGCAAATCACGCAGGTGGATCGCGATTATTGTGGATAATAGGATCACACAGGTATGCAAGCAGATACTACCTGAAGTAAAATTAACTTGAGAGAAAAGGGCTCTTATTGCTTCGATTTCGGAAATGTGGTAATATTTCCAGGCGCGCATAAGTAACTTGTGTAAAATAAATTCTAATATGGATATGAGTAATTTGCATCTTACTTCATAAGATTTTATCAAGCATTTTAATGTGTACATTGTGTAAAACACTAAATTAATTAATAGAAATGAAATTATTTGTATTTTACGTTTTTGTTGCTCTGATGGTAATTCAGCAGTGAAAAGTTTCAAATTTACCAACTTTTTACATAAATAATATCAGAAATTAAATCAGCGATTAATAAAGAAACGTTGCACTGCATGATTTCTATTTCAAATTCCATTTATATTAAGAAATTAAACTATATTTAATCAAAACAAGTCGCATATTAGATGGCAAAGAATCTCAAGTAGTTCGTTAGCCGCTATTTCCAAGTGTCGCAGAACCGCAGTGTGGCCATGTCTGCTCTATAACATACATTATCGTTCAAGACATACGATGACTTACGATTTCTGTTTTTTCTGTGACATTCAAAATCATGTTACATTTTAAACGATATTGTCAGTCAGAAAATTAATATTGATCAGCTTAACGGTATTGTGATTATTAAATTCAAGGTTTTTAAACCAACTGAGAAAAATGGGTGCACTGCGGCATTAGAATGAGGCTCATTTTAAAATAACAATTTAAGAAATTAGAAGTGTTTATAAAAAGAACTTTAATCAATTAACATTATTTCAGATTGTATAATATAAATTTTTTACTCGAAATTAAGACATCCCTGACATACTATAATACTCTCTTTACATTTCAGGATAAATTTTAAGAAATAGAAATGTAGAGGGTAATTTAATGAGAACCTGATTCTGATTGAAACTCATTTGTTTCTGATTACGTTGAAAGACCAGTTATCTAATTTAATACGCTATTTTGATACTCTAAAGAAAAGCAAATTAGGGAAATCTGATGATGCATTATTACCTGTTTGTTTCAAAGTATAATAGTGAACACTATAATGAATAAATGCCCAAATTGAAATCAATTAGACGCGGTTACTATAATTAGCCGTAGATATGCAGTTTATAATTACAACAATTACTTTTGCAACTTATTTAGTATTTCATCAGTATATCTAATTTAGCGTGATAATTAAAGTTCTTTCTCTTAGGCTGCACAAATTTTGAGCAACGATATGGCAAAAAAAGAGGTCCTATTTTCAATTGAATGCTGCACTTTTGGCAAAGAAACCATTCGCTTCTTTTGAGCTACAAGTGATAAGTTAGAGTATTCCTTCAGAATATATTTTCGAGAAATGTTTTATCAAGATAAAGGGTAGTCATTTCTGAAAGAAATTTCAAAGTTCTAAACTCTAATGTTCATTCAAGCGTTATTTTCTCTTTCCTTATTCCGACATCCTCTTGTAAAAACCCACCCACTGGATACAAAGTCTTAAAATTTTATATCAGTCTCTCCCTTCTTAATTCTCTTTCAGTGCGACATTTGAAGCAAAAATATACGGTACTTAATATTTTATTCATTTACTTTACTTGTTCAACTAATATTTTATTCACTTACTTATTTAGTTAATATTTTATTTATATACTTTACTTGTTTAGTATTTATTCACTTACTTATTTCGTTAATATTTGATTCATTTGCTTATTTAGTTGTTTATTTTGTTAATAGTAAACTTGTAAAATGCATTTCAAATTTTAAACAAAATTAGGAATTCAAACGTATAGCAGATTTTTTATTTATTGTAATTCCAGATGTTGAAATACCTCTTTATGTTAATACTTTTTAAGTCCCTTCCATCTTCTCATTTGTTATGAAAGCTTACGCTTTATTCACTTCACTATAAAATGGATGATAAAAAAGTAGTGAATGCCATTTATTAGCTAGTTTCCTTGCAATATGTGCACTCAAAGTAGCAACTCTTTGAAATAAAAACCTTCTTTAATTATATTATGGAAATAAATTAATTACATTTTATGCTTTTAAAGAATTTTTATTTACGAGCCGGAAGTAAGGAAACTGGAAAGCAAATCTTGAAATAAATTTACAAAAAAGTAAAAGTAAAATAATTAATGAGCTGCACATGTTAGAGTTTAATAAGAATAGCGGAGTATTAAAAGCTCTTCAGAGCATGCATTTGCTAGCTGTTGAATGCGAAAACGCTAGCTTACAGACTAAAGTAAAGCCTAATGTTTTATTATTTTGAAAAGCAGTCACATTTAAGTCTCATATTTTATTTCTTTGTTCAGAATCCTCATGCAGTCCTCAATGTATCACTCAACACTCAGCATGACTATGTTTAGGTTAATATACTAACGTAAAATAAAACTGGTAGAAGGAACTTTTATCTGTTACTGTCTCTAGAATATTAGGATTGTTGTTTTCGTGTCATATTTATAAAAATTTGTTTGCCAGTTAAATGTTATTCTTTATTGTTTTTTGAGGAAAACATACTGTTAATTCCTCATTTTAATGTTAAGTGTAATGTCCAGGTAAAAATTGTATTTCAGCTTCAATATAAATTACATTGTTACTAAAGTATAGTAGAGAATGAATTATCGTAATAAGTTATTTAGCTACTTATAAAAAGTCATTTCAAGCCTACTTATCGCTTCGTGTGTGAATTATGTTGACCGATAAGGTATAAATGCTGAAACTCGAGTTATGTCGTCGCAGTAACATATACTGTTAAATAAAAAAATTCAGATTTTGAATTTCCAAAAAGAAACGAGCTTCGGTTCATGTTAACACGCTGTTATTATAACTTTGGAAAAATATTTGATTTAATTTATTGAGATAACAGCAAAGCGCGCTCTGGCTATCTGCCTAAAGGGAGAGATGCCTTCGTGGAGGACTTTCTAATAGAAACTGGCTCGTACACACGTTACACATGCGGAAAACCACGAAAAACGCCTATGCAGCCTGCCCATTCTGCTGGAATCGAATCCAGGTCGGAATTACTTGTTGTTCAAATGATTCCTTTTCATTTCATTTGAATGCAAATGAAAAATGCAAAGGAGTACAACTGTCTTAGCGGAATGAATTTTTTTTTTTATATCATGAGAAGGAGCTGATTTCGTATCATGTGACTTCTTCTTGGTTGAAGATGAGCCGGCATTTGTGTTTCATAAATTCTTAGAATGCTTTTAATATATTTATTTTTATTTTTATTCTAAGTATACATAGAATTTAGGATTAGTCAGAGTATGTTTTGATTTTTATCATTGCAATTAAAAGCTTTTTATAATAGTTAAGAAAATTAAACTGAATAAATAATATAATAATGTAAGTCATTAGTGACCTGCGGAATATTAAGTTATAAAAATAAATCAAATTTCATTATATATAATTATTGTGAATTATTGTGAACAACTTAATACGAAGGAACATTTTATTATAAATTATGTTGTTGTTTTCGTTGTAGATCAGGATTCATATTAATTCAATAAGTTATCCTTTCTTGAAGTGTAGTTGAATTTATGTTCCTGGAGTTGTAACAAAGTATACACTTACACACCATAAGTCTGCTTAACTTTCTAAAGAAGTTTTTAAAAGCAATTTTAAATTAAAGATTGAGATATTTCCACAATTTTTGCTGAATCCGTTGTATAACGGGTATTAAGGTTTATGTGTTTAAATTTACTGGTTAATAACTATTCAAAACTTATACGAAGACTGCATTTTGAATAAAATCAGCGTTAATTCAAAACTGATTTTTGCCTAAATAAATATTAAAAATTCTATGTATACTTATAAAAATTAAGTTAAATTTTCAATTTTTTTATTTATAAGGTACTTCTCCTGACTTCCTAGCGTGCCTTCGTGGTGTAATGGCCAGCACACTGGGCCGGTATTCCAGAGGTCTGAGGTTCGATTCCTGGCGAAGGCGGTTGCTCATTTTTCATCTTGTCTAATTACAGTCTAACAGTGATTCATTTTCATCAGGATTATGGCAGTTACAGTAAAATGATAGAAGCGTTTATAAAACTGTATCTCTTATAATGGAAGTTATTAAATGTAAAATTTTACGTCTTCATGATATTGATACTAAGAGGAGCAAACTGTCCGTATTTAGGTTGTAGGGTTTACATTTATTTTAACTAACATTTATTTTAAGTTTAAACTATCTTTCCTGTCAAGCCATACTTTCCCCTGGAATTGCCAATGCCAGAGTATGTAAATTTTAGTAGAACGCGCAAGGATTCAAATTGTCAGCGGAAGTAATCTGAGTTAAATAGAAGGGAAACGAGTTCGAAAATGTGCTTTCTTGCTTCACAAGCGTGGAGATGGCTAGGTAGAAATTGAAGAACCACGCGTTTCGGCCTGTGTGCTTGCCTCGGCAGATTGTTAAATCGTTCAACGTAATATTCAGAAGTTTGCTGAATTATCAGCGGTATCTTAGAACGCGGTTAGGTTAGTTAGGTTTAGAGAGCCTCGTAGTTAGTCACTTGTTATTATTCCTTTTTTAGTTTCTTATTTTTATTTTACCGCCGGGTCGGCGTAGTTTGTGAGCGTCAAGAGCACGCATTTGTAATTTCTAAAGTTGAATAAAAAGGGATTTAAACCCTTCTCAAGACTTTGTCTACTTTCCAGTTCTTAGCAGTCACCACTATTGTTGCGTGCAGGTTGGAAGCGCGCAACATTACATTGGCGCCCGGACACTTGTCGAACTGAAATGGCCGAAAATTGGATGGAAGCTGCTGGACAACAACAAGAAATGGCAAGCCAATTGGAAGGATTTGGATACCTGGTCCAGACGATGAGAGCGTCAATCAAGCCAAACGTCAATTTCGACGGAAAACATTCGGTGGCGATATTTCTAGAAGGCTTTGAAAATCACTTCCAGCTCTACCCTGTGCCTGAAAGACAAAACGTTGCCATCGCCACATCTGCACTAAGAGGACAGGCCTCGCTATGGTGGAAGAATATAGGCAAATTTTTATTAAGGGAATTCGGAGGCCAGACATATACATTTGAAAATTTCAAAAAATCGTTATTAAAGGCCTTCCCCATAGTGAAAGATCGAGCAAGGCTAGAAGCCGAACTATATACTTTTTATCAACGGAATATAGAAGAGTTGCCGGACTTTATTCTTCGAAAAATTAAGCTGACGGATATGCTGTATGGGAAGAAACCAGACGCGGAGATTATTGAAATAATCTTACCAAGATTGTTACCTGCTGTTCAAGACTACTTCGAAATTAGAAACCCAAGCACATTGCAGGAGCTCTTCGAATTGGCGGTCAAGTTCTAAAATCGCAGAATAGCGGAAAAAGCTAGAGGGGCATCGTATTCTCAAAGTATCCGAAGGCAATTTTCAAATGAGCAGATCAGAAATGCAAAACGCTCTTACGGGGGAAAGAGCTATCAAGCTAACTCATCGAAGCTCGAAGGTCAAGGCCCAAAAAGGAAATTTGAAAACAACCGTCCGCGTACCCAGAAGGCACAGATTGAAAGGAAAGCTTTAAACGAGTAGAGGGGCCTGTGAAAGCGAGGGTCCAGACCCCGGAAGTTTTGAAAAAACCCTCAAGAAGACACTTAAATGCGGTCATCGTAAAGAACTCACATCTACCAATTATACAAGTCCTGGTTGGCGATGTACCAGTAGAAGCCCTCATCGATACAGGAGCAGAAGGTAATTTTATGAATGATATTTTTTTAAGAAAAATTTTAATAGGTTTCGATTATTTAAAAATAAAAACACAGAAATCATAGCAGCGCAAGGACAAACTTATCATTGTATTGGAAATCTATCTTTAAAAATACAAGTTCAAAACGAAAGCCTTAAAGTATTAATTTTTGTAGTAAAAAACTTGCAAAATCCACTTATTTTTAGGTATGGAGTTTTTAAGGGCCGCGAGGGCCAAACTCAATTTTCAGGAAAGTTCTATCGTGCTGGATATGGATCGGAGGGTGTTGGAACCAATGGAACAACCGCAAGTTGACCTTAGCCATTTGAATGACCATGAAATTCAAGCCATCCAGCAAGTGGTGAGTACTTTTTCAAACTTGTTTTCAGAACGGCCTGGTAGTTGTCAAATAGTTACGCATGAGATACAGTTAACTGCCGACAAACCCTGTAGGACTAAACCTTACCGCTATGATAAACAGAAAGAGCAAATGATAGAAGAACATATTCAGGAAATGTTAAAGAACAAAATAATAACGCCCATAAATAGTGAATACGCGAGTCCAGTCGTGCTATGTAGGAAAAAGAACGAGTTTCCTCCTTCGGATAAAAGGGCTTGGAGGTTTGCTATCGATTACAGAAAACTTAATAGTATTACTAAATTCCCAGTTTACCCTTTGCCGGTTATACAGGAAATTATTAGAAAGATTAAATCTACAAGATACATGACTACTTTGGACTTAACGTCTGGCTACTATCAAATAGCTCTGAGACCCGATGACATACATAAAACCGCGTTTATAACAAAATCGTGCACTTATGCATTTTTACGCATGCCCTTTGGTTTGTGTGGGGCCCCATCAACATTCCAGAGAGCTAAGGACATTGTTCTAAAGCCTGTCCTAGGAAAATCGACTTTAATCTATCTAGATGATATAATTATGACGAGTAGTACGTTGGAACAACATATTAAAGATCCAGAAGAAGTTTTTAAATTATTAAAAGAGGCAGGTCTTACAATTAACGCCTCAAAATGCAAGTTCGCAACTAAAGAACTTAAATATATGGGTTATAAAATTTCGCAAAAGGGTATAGAAACTCAAGATTCAAATATAAAAGCAATCAAGAATTTCCCACCTCCCAACACCGCCAAGAAACTTTCTTCTCTCCTTGGGTTATGTTCTTATTATCGGTCATTCATAAAAGATTTTGCTAATATTGTTGAACTCTTGTTAGTAATTAAAAGAAGGAAAAGTAAATTCACGTGGACAGCGGAAGCAAATACCGCATTTGCAAGGTTAAAAGAAGCGCTCATCAATGCCCCTGTTTTAAAATTCCCGGAGGGGGACGAAAACCTGGAAATTGCAGCAGATGCGTCGGACTATGCTGTGGGTGCGGTTTTCCTTTGGCATTTTTTAGTAAAACGTTGAATCATACACAAAGGAATTATACAGCTACAGAGAGAGAAACATTAGCCGTATTAATGGCTGTACACAAATTTCGAGTTTATTTCGGCAAATCGCCAGTAACAGTCTTTTCGGATCATGCGGCTGTTGGTAGACTTTACTAGGGGAAAAACCTAACGCCCAGGTTAATAAGATGGGCTTTAAAACTCCAAGAATATAATCTAATAATAAAATATAAACCGGGTAAGGAAATCAATGTAGCTGACGCACTTTCTCGTATAAAACTGGACGATGAAGGTAATGAACTGAAATGCGCTGTGTTGACTTCAAAAATTTTAGATTCTAGAGATACAATTATCGCTGAACTGAAAGCTGATCCTGAATTTGGAAGTATCTATACATATTTGAAAGACCCCCGAAAGCTTTGAGCACACAGATATCGATGCTATAAGAAATAGAGCACAAAACTATGAAATAATAGATAATTTATTATTTTATACGAAAACAACAAACGAAAATCTCGAGTACAAACCAGTCATCCCAGCCTCGCTTCGATTAAGCATTTTGAAGGAATTATACGACGCGAAAACAGCGGGTCATTTAGGGGTCAGAAAGACTTTAAAAAGGGTACGCGAGGCGGTATATTTCCTGCAATTATACAAAATAGTAACTGCGTATGTCAGGTCCTGCAATCAATGTTAGTTAATAAATGATATTAATTACAGCTTTGCCGGGTACTTAAATAGCATTCGCGCTACATTTCCGAATGAAATTTTAGGCATAGATCTTCTTGGTCCTTTCCACCAGAGTGAGTTAAATAAAAATCGTTTTCTTTTAGTAATTGTAGGTCATTTTTCAAAATAGACAGAAATTGTTCCACTTAAACGCGCGTCAGCCAAAACAGTCGCAGATGCATTCTTACACAGATACATTTTAAAATATGGTGCACCGATAAAAGTCATTAGCGATAACGGTAAACAATTCGTTAGCCAAATATTTGAAAATATTTGCAGTGGACTTGGCATACGCCATATCAAAATGGTTCCGTATAGACCACAGGCAACCATAGCAGAAAGAGTTAATAAAAATATTGTAAAAATAATTCGAAGTTATGTTAGCACACATCACAAGCGCTGGGATGGCTACATAAATGAGTTAGCTTATGCTTTAAGAACAACAAATCATGATACTACGGGAAAAACTCCAGCAGAATTATTTTTAGGACGGAAGTTAATTACGCCACTAGATAAATTATTCTTTGTGCAGCAAAGAGAAGAATAATTCAAACAAAAAGATATACAGAAACTTATTGATGAGGCGGTTAAAAGTTCGGATACGGCAAGAAATAGACAGAAACTGTATTATGATCGAAAACGCCGTGAAGCAGATTTTAAGGTTAGGGATAAAGTGTTGAAGCGGAAATTTTCTTTATCAAGTGCCCCAGACAGTTTTACTGCAAAGTTAGCTCCAAAATTTGAAGGCCCCTATGTAATTCAGGAAATCAAGGGAGTCGTATTGTACCTTAAGAACGAGAGAGGGGAGGTCTGTAAAGCAAGTCCCGACCATGTGAAAACATATTATAATCAAAATGATTTTGAAATCCTTAAATTTTCTTGCAGGACTCAAGCGTAAAAGAAGTAGAAGGTCCAGAAGTAACGTCACCCGTTCCACCACCCAAGAAGGAGAGAACTGAAGAGAAACCTAGCCCTTCTACAAGTCATGCGACGGTACCGAAAACAAGAAATGAAAACGGTCAGACTCCAGCATTTAAGAAATACAAGAAAGCAACGCCGCCGCGTAAAGAAGCTTTGGTAAAGAGGAAACCACCACTTACAACGTATCGCAGTAGAAATTCTGCATCGAGGGGAACGATTCTAGGGCCAAGGTGTCAGGTGCAAACAAGGCCGCCGTTCCCGAGAACGAAAAGACAGCAGGAGGAACGAAAAGACCACCACCAACAGAAGAAATTCAAGCATGATTCCAAACCGTAGAACGCCAAGACCAGCCGTCCAGGGGCAAAACGGAAAAGACAGCAACCCGACGACTACCACTCCAAGAGGCCACCATGCAGAAAGCGAAAAAGAAAAAGCAACGTGGACGACACTTGAAGGACACTAAGGAGACGATTGACACCGATGAAACGTGGGACGTCTATAACGTGGGAGCAGTTCTGCCAGAAGAGGATGTCGGAGTTCCAATCATAGAAAACTCAAAGATAAGTTAAAATCTTCTATAATTTTTTTTTTTTTTTTTTTTTTTTTTTTTTTTTTTTGGGTTCCGAAATGTTATGCGTAAATACGAAGTTCTATGTTTTGACGGAAGTCAAAGTGTCTCGGTTGAGACTTAGTTTTGTTTTACTTTGTTTAACTAAGGCAAAAGTATTATTTTCTTTAAGTATAAAATCTAAGAACAAACAGTTTCTGTTGGTCGAAAGACTAATTCTGTTATGTTAAAGCCAAAATTTGGCCGAAAGTAAAACAACTTCGTATTCTTGTATTAATGAAATATTTAGTCTCAGTGCCGCCAGCTTGGCGAAGAATGAGTAAAGTAAAAATTTATTTTTCTCTTATTCATTTTATAGTAAATTGTAAAAATACTAATATGTATTAGAATTTTGTAAATATACGTAAATACTTGAAAGTTATGTAAAAGTAGAATATAGTGTAGAAGCATAAAATTTTAGATGCTAAAAGTAAATGCTCAAAAGCAATGAATTCAAATTTAAGTATTAAACTGTAAATAAAATCATGCTTTAGAGCGAAAGCCTGCATGTCTAAAGATGAATGAGGGGGAATTTAGAATGAATGTGTTTTGTAGGGTTCTCCACCTACATTTGAATTTTAAGAATTTTAAAATAGCATATCGAGTTGTAGAATGTCCAGTAAGGTGTGTCTATTTGGTCGTTGGATTCTAACAAATCATTGTGGTTAGGGGATGTATTCCCGTTTGACACCACACATGGTGGAGAGCCAAGGTAAAGTTAAATTCATGTTTGAATACTTGAATGAATGTGAATTAAGCAGTAACTAAGGAAAATAAATCTATCAAAAACAAAAACTTTTTCAGTGTCAAGAAAGTGTAAATTATAATGTATTTAGAAAGATACTGATACTTATTCCTCCCAGATGCTGGAAGGAAGAGAACAGATTGATTGCTGAAGTCCAGGAAAGGTTGCTGTAAGAAGAGAGAGTTAAATAAGTATCTACAGAAATTTATTCTACCTTTTGTGAAAAAAACAGTTTTTTTATGTAAACGAGGCTCTTAAAATTTAGTTCAGAATTGTGGAAACTTTTCAACAGGTCGTTTCTAGGACCTGCTTCCAAGTTTACCAAATTCTGGAAGCGGCAAATGTAGGGTTTATATTTATTTTAACTAACATTTATTTTAAGTTTAAACTATCTTTTCTGTCAAGCCTTACTTTCCCCTGGAATTGCCAATGCCAAAGTATGTAAATTTTAGTAGAACGCGTAAGGATTCAAAATAGTCAGCGGAAGTATTCTGAGTTAAATAGAAGGGAAACGAGTTCGAAAGTGTGTTTTCTTGCTTCACGAGTGTGGAGGTGGCTAGTTAGAAATTGTTGAAGAACCACGCGTTTCGGCCTGTGTGCTTGCCTCGGCAGATTATTAAATCGTTCAACGTAATATTCAGAAGTTTGCTGAATTATCAGCGGTATCTTAGAACGCGGTTAGGTTAGTTACGTTTAGAGAGCCTCCTAGTTAGTCACTTGTTATTATTCTTTTTTTAGTTTCTTATTTTTATTTTACCGCCGGGTCGGCGTAGTTTGTGAGCGTCAAGAGCACGCATTTGTAATTTCTAAAGTTCAGTGAAAAGGGATATAAACCCTTCTCAAGACTTTGTCTACTTTCCAGTTCTTAGCAGTCACCACTATTGTTGCGTGCAGGTTGGAAGCGCTCAACATTACAAGGTGTTGCACAAATAATCATATATCAAAAGCACTATTTTATTGAGTTTTAAAAGAGTCCGGACATGCTGATTTTCATCAATGATTTAGAATATGGCTCTAGAAAAGAAGGCAACTGGTCATGGAAATGGCAACGTAGAATTTCTTAGAGAAATCGGAAATTTATATTTGTCACATTGCTTGATAACCTTTCATTGAATTCTGAAAGATCGCTTGGATTTAAAAATCGTACAACAGTAGAACTAATTCTAGTTTCTGTGCCATGCCAGAGATCTAACACGAGCTGCTTTCTGTTCACTTCCCAAATTCTTTAATCTCAGAATGGTAAAGAAAATGTTTTCGGGCGCAATTGTTACACTGGGCAGTCTGTAACAGGCAGTTCACTATCTGCAGCTCTGCTTAGAAAGCAGTTCGGTTCCAAGTTTTGACACTTTGACGGATATTCGTTGCTTTGCGACTTTCATTTGTTTTTGAAATTTCTTGAATCTATCAGTTTAAAGTCACCTTTGTCCTTCACTCAAATGATGCCTTGGAATCATAACTAATAAATATTGATCACTCTCAGAATACCTATTAAATTTAAATAACTCACACACTCAAATTTCAACGTGCTTCTGTTGCATATTAGGTTATTAATTGCTTCATTTTCACATTTCAAACGTCAAGCTATGCTCAGAAGTCTGCGTGTGAGTTCCACACTTCAAAATCAGTTGTTTTTTAGGAAACTGTAAATGTTTCCTTTCATTCAAAAAATGTATATTAAAAAGACTTTCATTCAAAAAATGTATATTAAAAAGTTGCGATGTAATGTGAAGGAACTAGATACCCGTCCTTGTTTTAAACACAAACTTATATTAAGTAATTGCACAATACAAGTATAAACAAGAAAATGACATATAAAACTTATAATAAGAGAACAGAACAAAAATAGTGAAGAATAGACAGCTCCCAGCTGCCTTACGTATGCGTTCGTCTGAGTCTGACTGTTCAACTGAATTCTATGTTCTTTTGGCATAATTCCAAAAGCGAAAGAGTCAGGTTGAGTTGTTCTGTTCCGGCGTACCGGAACATACTCCCACCCTATCAGGCATTAGTCCTGATATATGGGCAAATGTGCTAATTTATGAATGTTTCTTTTGAAAACAGAGTTTTTAGTTTTAACCGTGGCCACATGAACTAGTCCGTCAGTACCATGATGAAGTTCGACCACTTGTCCTAGTGGCCAAGAACCTGGAAGATGACCATCATCTAGTAACAGAACGATGTCTCCAATTTTCATATTCGGCTGAGTGTCCTTCCATTTCTTTCTGGTTTGAAGCGAAGATAGATATGCTTTGGTCCATGATTTGCAGAAGTCCTTGCGCATCTTTTGAAAGAGATCCCACCTATTCCGTATATTGGCAGGACTAGTAAGCGGTAGTTCAGGAGGGGATAGGATCACGTCTCCTGTAAGAAAATGTGAAGGAGTGAGATTATTAATGCAATCAATGTCAGTATTGTTTACACTACATAACGGACGAGAATTTAAAATGGCTTCTATCTGAGCCAATTGTCAATTCTTCGAAAGTAAGTAGAGTTTCACCGATTACCCTTTTACAGTGATATTTGGTTGATTTAATTGCGGCCTCCGAAATTCCTCCGAAATGAGGAGATGCTGGAGGTATAAAGTGCCATTTCTATTGATGCTTGAGTTAAATGATGAGCAACGGCTTCGTTCTTAGGAAGTGAGGCCCACAATCGTTGTATTTCGCTGAGCTTTCGATTAGCCCCAACGAAGTTTGTTGCATTGTCGCTGTAAATGTGACTTGGAGCTCCTCGTCTAGCACTGAAGCGACGCAAAGCAGCTAAAAATGCATCAGCGGTTAAATCGCTTACTGCCTCGATGTGTAGTGCCTTAGTAGCGAGACAAATAAATAGAGCAATGTAACCCTTGGTTGATATTGCTCCACGACCCTTGTTGAATTTGATTGAAATAGGACGGGCATAGTCCACTCCGCAGTTGAAGAAAGGCCTCTCGAGTGTTACACGATGCTTAGGTAGATTACTCATAAGCTGAGATGCGGTGGACGCTTTAAATTTGAAGCATTTGATGCATTTGTGAACACATTTATTAATTAGGTTTTTTCCTTCTATGATCCAATATGATTGTTTGATAATGTGGGACAGTAATGAAGCACCAGCATGTAAATAAGTCACATGCTTTTCTGTTACGATGAGCTCACTTATCTTGTGTTTAGCAGGTAGAATCACTGGGTGCTTTTGATTAAAAGAAAATTCTGAATTTTGTAAACGCCCTCCCACCCGTAAAAGACTGTTTTCATCTATAAACGGATGGAGGGAGTGTAGCTGACTTTTCTTAGGCAACGATCTTTGATTTTTAATGCATTTTAGGTCTTCATTAAAATAATCTTTCTGAACCCATCGAATTATGTTTATTTCTGCATTTTTAGTTTCCGTGTAAGTGAGTGGAGAAAAGGAATCAGTTATAAGTGTTTGACATTTGTTATTGGTTTTGCACTTATTGATGAATCTTAAACAATATGCTAAAATGCGTATAATCTTAGAACATGATGAACATTTTTCAAATAAATCACTATATAATTCATTTGATGTAGCACTATGAAATGAAAATATAGGATCAGATCTTTGTTCAGCTTTAATTAGATCCTTGATTTCTTTGGAAGCGGATTCCTCTTTCGGCCAGTGAGACGAATCCAAAAAAAGCCAACTTGGGCCATTCCACCATAAGGTGCAATTAGGAAGACATTTGGGATCAATACCACGCGAAGCGATATCTGCTGGGTTCTCTTTGGAATGGACATGCCTCCAGTATTTTGTTGGAAGTACTTCGATTATCTGAGACGTCCGGTTTGCAACACAAGTCTTCCATTTACGGGGATGTGCCGAGAGCCAGTAAAGTACGACTTTGGAGTCAATCCAAGCGTAAACATCAAACTTATATTTTTTGAGAGTGTTCATGACTGCACGATATAACTTTGAAAGCAAATGAGCACTGCATAGTTCCAATTTAGGAACAGATATTTGTTTGATAGGTGCGACTTTATTTTTAGAAACTAAGAGAGAAATCTTTATTTCATTTCCGTGTATTTGTTTGCAATATATTGCAGCAGCGTAAGCAAGTGTTGAAGCCTCGCAAAAGCCGCGCAATTCAAATGTGTCAGAGGAAATAAGCGTGACACCTCTAGGAACGGTAAAATGTTCAACTGCATTGAAAGATTTCTGAAATTTAAACAAATCTTCAGCAAGACTTTGTGGAATAGGAGAATCCCAGTCCCCTTCTGTAAGCCAGAGCTTCTGATAAAAAATTTTCATTACAACAGTACATGGTGAAATTAATCCTAATGGATCGAAAATGCGTGCCGATTGGGACAAAATGTATCTTTTTGTCAGCGGTAAGGTGAGTGCAAGTGCAGGTTTGAAAATGAATAGTCTGTTGAAGAGTTCCAAAATAATCCTAAGACTTTCGTGCTTTCCTTATCATTAGGAATTATTTCTAAATTAGTGTCCGTTGAACAATGTTCTTGAAATTCTGCAAGAAATGCATTTGAATTAGAATTCCACTTTCGTAGGTGGAAACCGTGTGTTTGTAAAATATTGGTAATTTCCTTACAAAGTGATATTGCATCACTATCGGTACTTGAACCCGATAGCAAATCATCCATGTATACATCGTGTAGTAAAGTATGAGAAACAGCCCTATTTTGTGAATAATCTAGTGCAATTTGCTTAATGCACCTAGTGGCTAGGAAAGAAGCTGGAGCTAAACCATATGTTACTGTGTTTAACTTCTATGTGCGTATTTCTTCGTTAGGATTAAACCTCCAAAGAATTTGTTGGTAGTTCCGATCCTCATCGGACACTAAAACTTGACGGTACATTTTCTCTATGTCTGCTGAAAAGACTATTTCCGGAAATCGAAAATTAAGTAAAATGTCGAAAATGTCTCGTTGCAATTTAGGACCAACACCCAAGATTGAATTTAATGATTTACCGTTGGAAGTTTTACATGAAGCGTCGAAACCGACTCTTAATTTGGTAGTTGTACTAGACGGCTTGGTCACTGCATGATGAGACGGGAAATATTGCTCATTCTGAAATCTATTTAAACAGTTTTGTGTGACCAATTATGACCTAAATTTTCATATTCATGCATAAAATCCTTGTATTGGTTTTCAAATTCCGAGTTTTCCTTAAATTTACGTTCCATAGCATATAATAGAGAAAGTGCAGCTGGTTTTGAATTACCTAATTCAGATTTAGATTTTAAAAATGGCAACTTCACCACAAAACGACCATCTGAATTAATTGAGTAACTTTCCTGAAAATGCGTTTCAACAAATTGTTCTTCAGGTGATAATACAATGTCAGTTGAATTTGGCATTTCTTCTAACTCCCAAAACCTTTTCAATTTTGAAAGTGAATTTGATTTCGTTTGAGATTCCGGTAGTTTTCCGGATATGAGGAAACCAAAAATTGAGTTTTGAGCAATTAAATCACTTTGAGAACAAGTTATTTATCCAGGAAGTAAAATAGAAAACAAGTAGTCAGATCCTAGAATAATATCTATCTTATCCGGAATGTGAAAATATGGATCAGCTAACTTTACAATTTTCAAATGCGAAAAGTCTTTCTCATTTATTTTTTGGATTGGAAGCGCAGCAGTTAGTTTATCTAATACAAATGCCTTAATTGGCATTCTCACTGATGTATCATGGATAGACATCAACTCAATTTCAACGCAACCTTTTGTAACTGCGACTTCTGAGTCAGCTAAACCTTTCACAGGAAAACGCGCATTTTTTCTTTTAAATCCCAATAAATTAATACAAGATTCAGATAATAATGTTGATTCGGAACCACTATCACAAAGCATTCTAATATTACGTTTTTGACCCATCGAATCAATTACATTTACATATGTAGTTGGCAATAAGCCAAAAGTTGTTTGAACGTTATTATTTTGAATTACAGTTCCATTTTTGTTTTCATTCGTAGACGCAAAATTTAGTATTTCATTCGCGATTAGATTCTTTCTTTGCTGTTCTGACTGAAAACTGGTCTCAGAAAGAGACTCAGATGTGGAATAAATTTTTAACTGATTTTCACACAGAGTACTATGATGTAATAACTGGCAATAATGACAACGATGTTGAGACATACATTCAGATTTTTTGTGTTGACTAGAAAAACAATTTAAACAAAGATTATTTTTCCTAACAAATTGATTTCTTTCTCTGACAGTTAGTGCTTTAAATTTGGGGCATTTGAACAGAAAATGATCTGATTTACACATAATACATTTGATACTTTTGTTAACAGAAAATCTTTTAACACTAAATTGAGATTTTTCCCTTTCTTTTTCGTGGAAAATTTCTAAAGAGGAACATCTATCATTTATAAATTGAATAAACATTTCAAAAGTAGGAAATTCCACTTTCGCTGAAATCTCAGACCATTGTTTACATGTTTCGTTTTCAACCTTCTGTAATAAAATATAAATTAGCCAAACATCCCTTTCATTAGCTTATGGATCAATAAATTTTAAACCTCTGATAATCTCATCAGAAGTATCAGCAATTTTTCGCAATTTAATTGCATTTGTATTAATTACACAAGACTGATCCATGAAAGTTTTTATTAGTGATGTGACAATTTGTTTTTTCTTATCATACCTAGATAATAATTTTCCCCAGGCTTCCATATAACTATTTCCTGAAATGGGAATACGTTTAATAATAGAAGCTGGTTCATCAGTTAATAAACCCTTTAGATATTGAAATTTTTGAATGTTGCTTAAATTTTCATTGTTATGCACTAATGATACATATAAGTCCTTGAAAGACATCCAGTTTCTGTAATTACCATTAAAAGATTGCATATTTATTCTTGGTAATTTAAAATTATTAGCAGTATTTGTAGTACTATAACCTGGCATTTGACGTTCATTAATTAACATTAGTAACTTGCATATTAACAGTAAGATTTAATTTCTCAAGTTCCTGTTGTAGTTTGGCTTTGGTTTCATAATATTTTTTCTCAATTTCCACTTCACGTAATGACAGGAACATTGTGCGCATGCCAATGACGGATCGCTCAGTCACATCACGAACCATAGCACAGCACATTCAGTCTGTAACGCATCATCCAGTGTCTGTGCGTACCATTCGACGCCGTTTACAGCAGAGTGGTCTGTCCGCAAGACGTCCATTGCTTCGTCTAACCTTGACGCAGAACCACAGACGTCTCCGCAACCAATGATGCGATGAAAGAAGGATGTGGACGGCAGAATAGAATGAAATTGTCTTTACTGACGAGTCACGCTTTTGTCTGCAACATCACGATGGTCGGATTCGAGTCTTGATACGCCGTGGAGAAAGGATGCTGAACAGCTGCGCCGTGCACCACCACACTGGTCCTGTACCGGGTATTATGGTTTGGGGAGGTATTGGATAGCACTCTCGCACTCTTCTAGTACGCATTGCCGGTACTTTAACAGCCAGCGCTACACTCCGAGGTATTGGAGCCAGTTGTCCTTCCTTACCTTCAGGGCTTGCCCACAGCCATATTTCAACAGGATAATGCGCGACCACACGTGGCACGCACTGTCCAAGGGTTCTTCGTCAATCTCCAGATTGAATTGTTTCCCTGGCCTTCTCGCTGTCCGGATCTTTCGCTGATAGAAAACATGGGGTCCATGGTTGCTGAACGAGTGAGCCAGATTACATCCCAAGCTGCCACACCAAATCAACTTTGGCAACGTGTGGAAGCTGCTTGGTGTGCTGTACCCCAAGAACACATCCAAAGTCTCTTTGAATCAATGCCGAGGCGTGTGGCCACGGTGATCTCCAACAATAGCGGCTACTCTGGCTACTGATTCTGGAAGGAACCACACTTCATAGAAGTCTATAAATTTAATCATTTGATACTTGGTCAACATGTTATCTACTAAATAAATTTTGTTTTGGTATCCCTTGTCTTTCTTGGTGTTGCAATTTGAGTGGCCAGCAGTGTAATATAACAAAGAGGTAAAAGAAAAAAATCACTCTAAATCTTTTTAAACTTCTCACCATTTGATAAATTTACTCATAAAAATTTTCAGTATGAAATAAATATATTAACAATTACACATATTAGTACTTACATTACTCTGTTTTGCAGTGCATACATACTACTAATTTTTTAATTTTACCTGTAACGTTTTGTTATCTCTGCGTGCATTTATTTGGCACTGTTTAAGTTTACGGGCAGTGTTGACGCAAGTTGCAATTCTCTTTTCGTTAGATACAGGAAGCTTGTGAATTTTGGATGAAATGTATTCGAAGCTTTTCAGCCGTATTTAAAATAAAATCACGACGGCTGATATTCTTATATTCAGTTGTTTCCATATAAATTAGCCATGCATTTATCGTGGCCAAATAAAGAATATATATATATATATATATAAAAGAACTTGAACTGGCCAACGTCTGGATGAGAACTTCATTTAGTATTTTCTGGTCATTTGGTACCAAACGTGAACTCCATGTGAACCTTTTTTTCATCAGATGCGATTTCTAATATTGGGTTCATGGTACTCTTGAGCAGGACATTCTTGTTTTTTTCCCTTGATAAGACGTTAGCGTTATATTGTCTTGTTTAGCAATCTTACTTGAAAAGAGCTTATTTCTCCGTATTTTTGAAAGAATAAGGTGTTTCTCTTTTTGATCGATTTATTTTGCCAAAGCAACTGATTACTGAACTTCTCATTTCTTCTACTAATTCCAGCGGAGTAAAAATATTGTTCATTGTCAGCACTACTCACATGCACTACTTGAGTTACCATCAATTATTTTTCTCCTCGCGTACGAAGTTGGCCCATCTACTTCCCTTTTTTAAAGGGCGACTAGGGTTTTAGGAGACCTAGTCGCCAAATCCTGGGTGTAGAGAATCATCATCCACAGCCCTTTTAGTTCGGGCGCCACTGTAGAGACATTAGGTTTTTTTTGGAAGCAAGGAAGATGAAAAATTAGCAATAGCCTTCACCGAGAATCGAACCACGGACCTCTGGAATACCGACCCAGCGTGCAGAACCACTACACCACGAAGGTACGCTAGGAAGGCGGGAGAAATACCTTATAAACTACTACAATTATACACGTTTACCACACACAAACTAAAGACAGATAATGGCAACTGCTCTTAAGGCAGTGTAGTAAAATATATACTTAATGGCTCGAGAAATCTGCTTTGGAGACCAGTGGTTTTGGCCCAAACAATGTAAATTGGTTGCCCTTTCAGGATGCACCTGGCTTGCATATGAGTAGCCAAAATCTATGAAACTATAAATTTTGGATGACCAAGATTCCTGATTTCCTTACCCTAGTGGTTCCCCCTGGGGGTCGACGTAGAGTACTCTGCGC
This sequence comes from Stegodyphus dumicola, assembly GCF_044657685.1. NCBI lineage: Eukaryota > Metazoa > Arthropoda > Arachnida > Araneae > Eresidae > Stegodyphus > Stegodyphus dumicola. The sequence continues at coordinate 166,635,397 of NC_140771.1, read as the reverse complement.
AGTACTGGCTAGGATCTGTAACTAGGCAGTCTCGGCCACGGATGTATAATATTTTTGAACTTGGCGGTTACCGATGGTCCATGTTAGTCCATGGACCATCGGTGTTAGTCCCTTCCACCAGGGTATTGGTAGCCAAATAGTAAACTGGACTATTGAGAGTCTGGTCACTGCTGTCCTTGGTATTCCATGTAACGCCTAAGGAGAGAGGCATCCCGTGTAGTGCTGGCAGGTAGCCTCAATCAACGCTCCAAGTTGTCATCGACCACCCCACCGTGGTCTCGGTCCGGCCGGGACGGTGGTCTTGACTGTACCGTGTTTAGCGGTCGGCTTGCTGTTCGTTGAGCGATCAGCGGAGGGAGTTTTAAAATTGTTGGTGTCTCGGGGATGTGGGACCCAGCAGGAGTGTAAAAAGTCATCTTTGTGTGACTGTCTCTGGTTTTGATACCAGACCCCGAATATGATTGAGTTCACGGGCGGTATAAATTCAGTTACCCTAGTGGTGAACATCGTCTCTCAGCCCAAACTAAAAGAATAACTGGTACCATGTATGTAATAATCATTGCATTAATTATAAATCTTTGTACATAGTATTGGAGCTTTCTCCCAGAAAAGTAAATAATGACACACCAAAAATAGGTAATTGTTGCGGCATCATAAGTCAAAACTTAGCTAGAAGTAGCGCAAGTCTTTTAAATGTCTACTAAAAATAGTAATTTTTTTTAAAAGATACTTTTTGAAGCCCCAAACAATATTTAATATGTATTAAACTTCAGATTAACTTAAAATTAAGGTTATGAAGTGCAGAAGTTACTCAAAAATATTTTTCATAATTTTATTTTAGTTAATTGCTGACTAGTTTCGAAGATGGTACTAGGTGTCATATAAGAAAACATGATAAATGCAAATAGGTTGTGCTATAGGTCTTTGAATCTCACTCTACGCAATGTCCTTTTTCGCTATATATAACTGTCAGTATAATTTGAATTTTAGGAAATTAAATTTAAGCCATCCCTATACAGATAAAAACCTTGAAACAGCAATGAATAAAAACATTATTTATTTATAATTGATTTATACTCTTAAGACCTAAGGTTTCTACCAGGAAAGATGTTAATGAATCATGACCTGACCAGAATAAGTTTCTCTTGGCTCAAATTAAGAGAGAGATTAGAAACATTTTCGCGCGCAGGTACGCATAATTACACACGCACGCGTTAGAAAAAGAATTGCGTGAGAAGAAATGTGGAATTTATATCTACATGTATGCATTTAATATTAAGCTTGATTAAACTAAAAGCAAATGCATACTGGTTTTTATTTAAAAATTTTGAATAGCAAGAAAATTTAGAAAAAGAAAGATAAGTAATAGAAGAAAGAAAAACTGACTGTTGAAAATCACAAGTAGTATCAATATAACTGAAAGCTTAGTTTAATTTATAATTGATACTGGAAAATTACATAGTGCTAAGTAATTATACTAGAATATAAGCTTGACGAATACAAGACTTTTTACGAACGAATTCTATTGGCTTGAAATATTGTATTAGTTTGTGCGGGGGAAAAGTGTATAATTTTATTAATCAAAGTAAATTAATAATAAAAATATTTATTTGTATTTAATGTCTTTTAATTTAAGAAAGAAGGTGCTAATAACAGCGCAATAATTTTTTTTCCGAAGAATTCATTTTCTTTCTAAATATGACGGGACTTGGTTCTTAAAGTTTCAGGAATTATTCGGGAATGGATTTAATTTTAATACAAGCTGAAGCCAAATTTAAAATTCACAATACCTCTTTGCATAGCTATTGAGAGAAGGGAATTTCTCATCTTACATACACTTACAGAGAGTGAGATAATATATTGTTAGGTTAAATGCTGTAATATTTAGTTGATAACAATGAAGTTGAGACAGTGTTTATATGTTTAAAAACTTTTAGCTGCTGTTATAAGAAAAAAATAATTTAACCAGCTTCTAATAGTCACAGTTGCTTGTAAATTTTAAAGATCATTTTCCCATCGGTATAACTGAGAAGAAACGCATATTATTAGGTAAAGAAATTGATTAGTTTCATACACAGAGAATTAAATTTTAAACTCCTCTAATATTCTGGGTATTCAATGATGCAGGATTTTAAGCATAAATTAATCATTTTAACTTTAACTTAAGTGTGTGTTATGCAAATAGCTATTGCGCGTCTTCAAGCGATAATTGCACTGATAAATAATAATAATAATAATAATAATAATAAATAATAATGAAAAATTATTAAATTGTGGTATGAAGTAAGTATGGTACTAAAAGCAACATCCATCAGAACCACAAAGTCAGCATTCAAAATTTATTAATAAATTCTGAATTCTGAATTTGAGGCCAAAATACTGCCTAAATTTTGAATACTTGCCACGTTTGTTAAATTAGTGATGTTAGGAAGAGAGCATAAATGCTTTGCCTTCAGTTTAATTTTTTCTTCTTTCTTTCTTTTTTTTTTAGACCAAAAAGTGTATTAGTCTCGAAATACGATTTAGCGTTGTTTCACTTTTCATTCGAGTCTGTTGCCATTCAGAAAAATGTAAAATATTATTCTTTCATATTTAACCCTGTGTTATTAATTAACAAACTAAACTATCTAAACGCAATAAACGCAGTTTTTGAAAATATTACTTTTTAAATTTTTAATCTGTTTGATCCAAATAAAAATGCATTTAGTTCATAATACATCTACTTAAAGAGATTAAATATTTTTCATGGCATTACATTTCATATTTTTACACTTTTTAAACATACTGAAGATATATTACATTCTCATGTTAACCTATGCATGTTCGTCTAATATCCTATAAAATGTTTTGCTATTCCACCTAGGACATTCCTATGGATAATCTCTACTGATAAAACATATTAAACTTTAAAAAAATCCTCGTGAAAGTTAATTAAACTCTAAACCTTTTCGTATTTTTTCTTCTTTTAAATACACAGCTTTCTTAAAGGGAAAACGATCTGCTTTCAGGTGTGAGTAGTAAACCAGCTGTGAACCGACATATGCATTGTGGAATTAAACATTTGGCAGTATGGAATCCTTTTGATATGTCTCTCTTACATTTTACCCGTTAATAGCATAGAATACCAAATTAATAAATTAAAGCTTTCTGTTTTGCACTAATATTGTGTTCTTCTCATTTTTTTTAATAGTTATATTTTTTTATTCAACTGTCTTAGCATTTATCTTAAAAATACTTACTTTAAGCAGGGAAAGATAAGCAGGAAATAGTTTAACGTAAAACGGAAAGCAGCATGAATAATTTTTATGTAACTTTTGTTCTGAAAAATGCCTTCACTGCCCTGCCAAAATTCAAATATTTTCTTTATTGGCGATTTTAGTAACTTTCCTTAATGTAATTTAATCTTCATTATTTGTGCGGTTAGTTTTATAAATTTGCCTTGTAATATATCTTTAAATTTAACTCAAGGGCTTATGCTGTTAAAATGAGTGTATTTGATAAAATACAGGTAACTCTGTTTCATATTTGGTTCCATTTGTTTTTCCTGAATTTCCAAACAATTGTAATTACTAAAATATTTAAATGAGTTTTCCTGAAGTCCTTCATTAAGGCATTTCGTTTTTAGTAGGAAGTATTAAATGATATGTCATAATTAAACATTTAAATTAAAATAAGGAAATAAATTTAAGTAAGAATTGAAATAAATAAATTTATTACTATTTATTGTAGCTTCAGGTTTATCTCTATATAATTTTCAAGAGTTTGTTTTGAACGAATGAAATTCGTTTGCTGTAGATGATTATCTGTTGAGATACATTTTAGAGAAACTGTCCTATATGTATTTACATGGGCTGATGATATACATAAATACTGCATATTTTATCAGCAATTGAACCGGAGAACAAATTATCTTCATTCAAAAATGTTCTCAGCTCAACCATGTGTAGAATTATAATACCGTTATCTGTAATTACTTCTGCGTTACGAAGGCGTTTACAGAATGATCTCTAAAATTAAAAAAACATATGATGTTGCATAAATCAAAAGAAAATGCTTTAAATCATTTAAATCGAGAATCAACACAAAAGTCGACGTTTTAAAATATTGCCAAAGTTCGACTTAATTTAGTGTTTCAGTTTCGGTGTTCGTTAATTATTAGGTCAAGGTTTGCTGAATAACAATTTCGAAATGCGTTGTTGGGGTATTCTTGCCATTCTCCTCATAGAACTCGCTCGGGAATTGCTTTATCGACAGACTGGAGGCGTTAAGCCCGTGTAATTAGAGGAAAGCAAGCACAAGACATACAACAATAGCTAAAAAAAGTTATTTCCAAGAAAAGTGTTGGTTATCTTCAAGGCTCAGAGAAGTGTGGGGCTGAATTTGAACATGAACAGTATTTGTACAGATTTAATGCGTTATCCCTAGTGCACTTGAGTTCTGATCCCTAAAAAAAGAAGTGTCAGCCTTAAGAATCAAGGATATTTCGCAAGGCGATGCTTCATTTTTGTTACGCAAATGGGCTTGGACAGACATTCTTCTTCATAAAATTTGCACAGTTAGTGAGATTAGAATTAAATTCTCTAACATCATATCCAGAAATTAAGACAAACGTGTCGCATATACAGCAAACGCATATTAAACAGCCGAGGAAGAAGTAGAAAATTAAATTCGTCACCGCACGTTACTGGAAGATGTTAGCTTAAGGACGGTAGTTATAATGCTTGTTTATCTGTTTTAAAGCAAACAGCAAAGTTTATTTTAAATGTTAATTCAAACTACATTAACTTTGCAGTTGCATCTAGGCCATACGAATGTATATAAATTAGGGACAGGGTGATGCTTCTCCACTGTTTTAAGGTAAATTAAGTTATTAAATAAAGCGATGAGTAAGAGTGATGAGATGCTTACAATACTCTCAATTCAATTAAATAAGTTTCTGCAAGAAAATGTCACTCTGAATGATTATTGTATATGTATACACAATAATCATTTAGACTGAAAAATACCTAGTGCAAATATACACTAAATGTGTATAGAATATATATGTATAATTATGTGTGTGTGTGCATAGAGAGAGAGACATTTGCTTTCTGCTTCCGTTCATTTGTAAACTAACCGGCGATATTCATTAAAGTTCAATGTAATAGAATTACATTATTTAACCAATTACAAGCTACAAAAAGAAAATATTTCGATCAGCAAGTTGGAAGACTTTATTTCAAATACAGTGGGAAACTCGTTGAGTAAGCTGTTAATATTTTTCATGAGTAAAAACTCCATATTGTATTCAATACCTTTATATTAAATTATATTATTTAGCTCATATATATAAGATTATATATAAGATATAAGATATTTAGCTCATATATATCCTATATATAAGATATTTAGCTCATATATATACACACCGAAACGAATAATGTAAATAAAGAAGACATTTGTTATGACATCCACTTAAGTAAAAGAGAAAATAAAGAAGCAGAATTCTGAGGTAATGCTTTTAACAATTTGTGTTATTCAGAATTCGTATTTATAGCAATATGTAGATTTAAAGTAATTAAGTTTTCAGGTTTCGATGGATATTGAAAGTCCAGGAAATATAGTTTACAAACTGTACTCCTATCCAAAATTAAGATAATCTGACCATTAAGTCGAACGTTTGAGAAATTGGCTCACAGATTTTAATGAAATTTGGTATGAACATACATTTATAAAAGAGAAAGAAATGTTCCATACCAAAGTCATTTTAAGTACACATGATTATGAGTAAAACTGATAGTGCAGGACTCTCCAAAATCCAATTGGGTTATCTAAATGAAAATGAGTCTAATATGGGGTATGGCCACCTTGAACAGCTAGACAGGTTGAGAAGCGTGATGAATACTGAGAAAAAGGCAGTTGAGGAGTCCCTGAGGCAGTCCATCACACTATTGTAGCTAGGTAGTTTATATATCCGGGATGTTTCTCGAAGTCAGCGAGATAAAATTGCTTTCCGAAGAGCTTCTCAGACATACTGTGTAGGGTTAAGATCACAATATCTGGCTGGCCAATACATGGGGTCAATAACCTAACATTTCAAGTAATCGTCGACCAGATAAGCCCTATGTGGACGAATGTTAACATCCAGTAATAGCATCGAACATAGGGCATCGATCACCTCTCTGTACCTCAAAGCAGTCAGGCAGCCTCATTCAAACATATGTAGGGATGTGCTGCCGTCCAACATAATGCCTGATCAAACCGTTATACCTCCACTGTCGCAATGATCTTTTTACCTGATGAGGGAGACGTAGTGCCGTGTTTCAAGCTCTCTCCAGATACAGGTACGCCAATAATCAGTGCCTAAACTGAATCTTGATCATCTGTAAAAAGCACGATTTTGCACTAACGTTTGATCCAAGGCAAATGTTGCCTGCATCATGCTAAGTTTGCTTTATTGTGTTCTGCAGTGAGCAGGATGAAAACCGCGAGTCAGCTCTATTTCATGATGCCTTCAGATTTTAAGTAAACCGTGAAACGTGGATTCCAGTAGCAGCATACAGATCACATGATAGCTGTGAAACCGTAACAGTACTGTGCCGCAGTGTTAAAAGTATCAACGATCCTTCACAACGAACTATGGATCATGGTTTAACTTGTCCAGGTCTCCTCGATATAGCTGCAGTGTCCTGAAACTTTTTACATATATTTTAGACGACTATGGGCGTTACACTGAGCTCTGTAGCTGTGTGCGCTTGTGATCGGCCACAGACACGTACATGTACGCTTATGTATTTGAATCTGAATATTTGCATAATTATTCGGCGGCATAATTAATGCTTTTGGTTCAATACTTTTCCCAGAAATAGATATAATTTGCAAATTATCTTAAATGTGCACACGAGTGCAAAAAAATAGATTTTAGCAAAATTGTAACCAATTTAAAATGAAAAAATGAAAAAAAAAAAAAAAAAAACTGAAGAATGCTAAGAGATGCTGGTTTTATTATTGATGTCTATGTGGACTAAATTACTTCTCGAAAGATGGTGCAACAGTCTCTCACTCCTCTTCCCTTATCACTCGAGATATCTGTCATCGGAAGAATATTTTGAGTGCAACTATACCGCACAGACACTTAAAGTTTAACAACATTCATATCTTTTGCCGGATTCAAACCTGTGCCCATCGGTACGGTAGCTGGCTTTGTTGACTACCATTTTCTATCAAAGAGGGAATGTGTGTGAAAGCATTTACACTTGAACTGCGATTAACTAATTTTTATTGAATTCGGTCAGCTCGAGTGCATAAATTTTCACGGAACCAGATCATTTCCCGGCTTTTTTCGACCGTGTGCTGCCAAACGGAAGGAGCTCTCACTCTTCCCGCCGCTTCTTTGCGCTATGTTTGCAGTGATGACATGTTGAAAACCTTCAACTTGCTAAATTTTATTGATCAAGAGGCTCTTGAGATCACAACAACAGGTAATATTTCGATTGACTTCATTTTGAGGCAAGTAGTTTCATTCACCAAAGAATGATGTTTTTCGGTTAAGAATTCGTCCTGCCATGTCATCTGAAAGAAATTAGGCAGACGTTTGAGTGGCTTCTTCAGACTTACGAAATAATCTACATAGATTCGAGGAAAGATCAGCGGCAGTGACTCTTCTGTATTTAGTATTTCGTCGACAGTTAAGTCAGCATGATCATTACGGATAGACACATGTCACATGATCGTTTATAATTTGGCTATGAATATAACTATCAAGAACTGTTAAAATGATGATGGGATCTACTTCATCTCTTTGGAAATATTTTACATAATCGTGACAATTAATTTGTAGAGTCATTAAGATTTTTTTCTTTTTGCTGGAGGCATGAAAAATTTGCATTGCCCTAGGCGGGACTCGAATCCTGGACTTCTTGAACACGCGTCAAGTATGCTTCCAATTACGCCACGAAGGCATGCTGAAAAGAGGGAGAAAATACCTCTTTTCAGATTTCGATGAGGAATTAGGGGATCCTGTCACCAAATCCTGGTGCTGACGAATTATCGCCCAACACCTTTCAGATGGGTGTCTCTTGTAGATTCTTAGGATTTCTTTATCCTGCAGACGTGAAAAATGTGCAGTGCCCTCGTCGGGACTCAAACCCTGACTGTCGAATACATGTTGAATATGCTTCCAGCTACACAACCAAGGCTTACGGAAAGGATGAAAAATACTTCATCAAATTTGTAGCTGCTAAAAAAAGGAAATAAAGGCAATCACACGTAAAAGTTGTGATATTTGTTATTGGTACTATACAGGTAAGGGGTAAGTACAATTACTATTCTAGTGAGCTAGTAAAAGATTAAAAGAAGATAACACTTATCGTAATTTTAACATTGCCTTATTGTATTCTATACAGCGCAATATATTTGTTTTATTTTAAGATCACGCGTTTTTGAGGCACTCATGGTAATTTGCATGTTAAATTAATTTTGAGTAATACCATAAGATTCCTAACATTTTTATAATAATATTATTTTATCATATCATATTTTCATTATAACAAAGTGGTTATTTCTTTCCGAACCTTTCGGATATAATTATCCTTTAATGAGAGATTTTTGTTACAGTCTTCGCATGTATTAGTTGTTTAAAATATCAATACTTAATGTTCACTACCAAGATGCATAACTTAATGAGTTCTTCCAAAACTAATTTATTAACGGTATAAAAAATCTAATAAAGCAATCACCTAAAAAACAGCTCTAAAACAACCAGCAGAAAACTTGTTGAGTTGCAAACAATTTCATGATGTGTTAAAAAGGAAGACTTAGTAGTATTTCCAGAGCATTACTAAAGTAAGTTTGATAGAACATAGAACATTACAAATGGCAGTTCTGTGATTTGAGTTGAGGTTTTCAAATGGCAAGCCTTTGTTCATGCTGTCAAAGCTATGAATTATATTCTATGTGTTTGAAAACTAACATTCAGTATAAAAACTCGGGAGTGTAATTCATAGTCCTTCTATGTTTCTAACCGTAGGCATGCTTGAAAACTGGAATCAGATTTTTCGATATTTTGCTATCTTCAAATAGGCATCAACTGCTGTAATTTGCATTTGCCATGACAGGTTGAAAATCCATTACGTATAAAAGGAAACGAGCAGTGAAATCTTGTTGATATGATATATTACAAAATGACTGTTTGATTGTCTGTAATTATGCAACAAAACTTGCTTTCAGTTGAAGAAGCAGTGGCTTATTATTTCCAAACCTTTCTTTTCGACCAAACGTTTTACGATAATATCACGACTGATAATTAAGATCCTGTGTAATAAAAGCAGGAATTGAAGATATGAAAATTAAAAAAAGGACTGATAAAATATAAGATATGAAAATATTGATGACGTTATTCAGAAAGATAAGAAATTAAACCTATTAATAACATATACAACATTTGAGCCGCGTATTGATACATGTAACGTTAATTTTGAACTGATAAAAGAAGACGCTCAGAAAAATTTATTATTTCAAAATTTGAAAATATGTATCAAAATGTATAATATTTGTTGTTTTCGTTACGCAAGGAAACGATATAAATTAACAGTTTTCTTTTAAATTATAAATAAGATATAACTTTAATGAAATAATAATGAAAATTGTATTAAAACTGGAGGAGTTATGATTTTTCTATGTGTTAATAAAAGCATTGTTTCGCAATATGTTGACACAAGGCAATCCTTATGTTATGTACTGAAAATATATCATTAATTTCGTGAATTATATAATTAATATTTTGTTTTATACTTCACTCAATACTTTTATATCTTATAGTTTAAATTTTTTTCTAATTGAGAAATTATATGCTCTTCTTTTTTGGCCACTGATAATTTAATAAGGAAAGGTGACATTTAATCTAAGCGTGATGAAAGATGATATTTGGCAAAAGAATAAATTAAAACAATATTGAGAAAATGCATAAATGCAATAAATATGAGAGACATAAAGTAAATTTTACAAGAAGTATAACAATAGAGGATAATTGTAGAAAACGTTTTAAAAAACCACTCCAACTGATCAGTTTGCTCCGGATATACAACGTGGAGTAAATTTCCACAGTTTTTCAGATTTAGTTGCTTGATCAAATCGATTGCAGATTTAGTAACTTAGAACAACCTAAGCGCAATATTCATTTTATTGAAAAACTGATAATGTATTTAAATTTATTAAATTTAAAATGATTCTCTCAACTGAAAGATATAATTTTTAGCATAATTTAAAATTTAACTAATGTTATTTTGGAGACATAATTTGTAGTTCACGAAGAAGCTATTCTTATACACAGGGTGTGTACACATTTTTATAGCAATTAAAGAAAGCAAATGTTTCGGATTAAACATTTACGGCAACAGCTTATTATTTGAAATGATAAATATCGTCTACTTTTCTTAAATTTATTTCTCTTTCAGAATATCGCATGTAAACAAGCTGTGGACTGAAGGATATATTTCTCCGCTTTTCGAAGAGAAATATTCAAGGTATAAGATTCAAAAACGTTGGAAATGCACGATATTAAAATTTCTAAGTGCAAAATAAGCAACATGTTAAATCGCTCTCTTACAATGGGAAATTAAAATGAAGGGGATTTGGAAAAAGAAGTGTTGAAATCAACTCACCGTATTATCAAGAGAAAGCTTTATGCCCGATATATGAAGAATAAATTTCATTTCTTTACTCAAATGACTTTCAAAGAGTGAGCTTCATCAGGACAAAGCAACAAGTCAAACTTCAAAAAATACCATTGAAGTTTTGGAAAAAATAAAGACTGATATACGTATTGCTTGTATACTTTTTCAAAGTTTTCTTGCAAAGTCCCCTGATGTTTCACCTATGGATTATTGTGCCTTTGGTTTTTTGAGAAAAGCTCATTATAAACACAAACTCGCCACGATTGATGGACTCTGGAAGAGGACTGGAAATCAGTACCCCTGGAAATTTTACCAAAAGCCGATATATTATGGAAATCTCGATACGGACTTATAGTCCAGAATAAACGCTATCAGATCAAATATACTTGAAAACATATTCTTTATATATTAAAGATTAATTAAACGGCCCCCAAATCGATCTGAATGCGTGTAAACATCTCCTGCATATATAAGAATATCAGAATGATGCTCAAATGTTGAAACTGAAATTTGTTTTAAGTATGCGGAAGAGAAATACACCAATGTAAAACGTAAAACGAAGCAAGGTAAAAAAATACTTTTTTTGTCTTTTTTTACATCGCATTACTTATTAATGCCTAGGCTCCAATTATTACTGCCTAGATATCTGAAAATAAATTTGCGACTTCAGTCGTATATATGTATTTTGCATGCTCTGACTACGGCTAAGGTAAAAGTTTAACATTCAAGGGAAGTCCCAGGTCTTAAATAATAAATTTCTTCGATGAATATCACGAGGACTGGAGCCATTATAAATATCGGCTGATAAGTCCCCTCTGCAACCGATTCGGCTGATATTATTGTGAAGGAATAATGATTTACGTGATATCATAGGGGGTTATCAGAAGAAGAGAAGTTTCATCAGAATAAAGTTTGAATGGCATCAATTTAGGTTCTATTATCCTGGTATCCAATCAGGAGAGTGAAGATTTATAAAGGATGTGTGATTACGGAATAGGAATGCTACCACAAAATTCGATTTGACTAAAAGATTCATGCAATTACGATGCAACACGGAATTTTTATATTTTATACCAGATTACTACAAACGAGAAAATAACGTAACCGAAATACGTTTGTTCATTAAATGCAGAAATAATCATTACCTAACACACTTGATTCACACTGTGATAAATAAAATTCCAGAGCGATATGGACATCCCAAAAATTTAAGTAGTAAAAAAAACCGTTCTTTTAGAGTTTAGGAGATCTTCAGAATTTTAAGCGTATTTTTTTTTTGGCGCGTTTTAGATGGTTATGATTTTTAGCATATTTTAAATATGTTTTAAGTCATATTTCTAAGCGTACTTTAGGAATGTTTATAGTTGTCTTTACATGGCTTCTGTAACAGAGCACTTGTTTTCAAAATTAGAGAATAAACACTATTTTTGCAAATTTTCAAAAACCACTTGACTGAATTTAATAAATATTTGCATATATATTTAATAATATAAAGGAGCAATATAATGAGATGGTAGTGAATGTGTATATCATAATGGTGAGTAACGCTCGCGAGAGAAGGAATGCTTCAATGTGTACAAGATGTACATAAAATATGGCTAATAGGGGGTTTAATGTCCTCTGACAGACACGCAGATTGCGTATATTGTCGTCATAATTTTATCAAGACAACATATGCCTGAAAAAGGTTAACTAACAAGCAGGATAGCGCTTGGCTGTTCAAAACATGCATTTTTAAATCCGGAAGCTGGCTGAATATTAGACCTGACAAGCTCTGGGGCTATTGTAATTGGGAGAAAGTCTCTCTGGGTATAAAGTCTCTTCTTTGATAGGGTTTGTAAAGAATGCTATTATTCTTATGATAATAATACAACGAGTGTTTCTACCGTCCTGAGTTTAAGTAGAATTCAGTGCGTTACATTCATATTTGATAAAGGTTTTTCTTTTAGTCTGATTTGTAACAATCTGGAAAGCAAGTGCGAGAAAATAGGAAGAATGGAAATGTTAAAGATGAAAATAAATTGTTAGTTAAGAAAGCTTAACGTCAGCATGAAAAACACTAGAACATGGTTTCTGAATAAAAGCAATAGATTGTTTTGCTGCCGTTAACAGCAGTATATGCCCCAATATTGAGCTTTTCTTTACCTCCAGACAGAGTACATGGAAAATTACATTACTATTCTCTAGGATGAGAAATCACTTCATCTTCAAATAATTGTAGAAAATGCGTTAGAACTGAGGTGCCGTGGACATAATGGATCCGCTCTTTGGTTTTGATAAAGTGTAGCTATATTCTCTTATTTGCATGAAAACTTTTATTTGGTCCAATAATCAGCCTGCATGATGTCGATTTGAATACTGTCCGCATACGTACAGTCCGATCTTTCTGAATACTGTCAGCAAGACGAAATTTTTATTGCAACAACTGTAAACAATAACTACCGAGATTTCTGAAAGAATATAGCCCAAACGCGGATGTTATTTCTATGTATATAATATTCATAATGCCTCACAAATGGAAATATTCTAATGTTTTTCAAAACCTTTATTGATTTTTGCTATAATAAAAGCATTTTTAAAATATTTGCCCTGGCATTAATTACAACATAAACCAAATTTCGCCATTATTTTCTGTCCTCATGAACTAATTTTAAAAGTACCAAATGACATTTTTCGCATATTATCTATATCGTATTTCTTTTTATTGTTCAATAGGGTACTTTATGCCTCATATTAATTAAATTTCATGTTTTGAATTTTAATTCCTTTTCCCTTTCAATTTTTTACTGAAAGAGTGAAATCATTTACAAATCTGTAAATGTAACAGCTGTTTTTCTCCAAAAATTATAGTTAGTTATTTTTGACATGATTTATTGAAATAATATTAGCATCCGCTCTCAATGAATTTCAAAGAAGGTATTCTTTACCATTAAAATAGACATTTATTGAAATCATATATGTCTCTTCGATCTTATGCAGGATAACGCTCATAATATCATGAGCCTAATTTAGTTAATAGTTAATTTTTTGGCTTTTTTGACTTCCATCTAAAAGCAGCAAAGGCTAAGCTAAAATATATTTCTTTTCTTTTTGTTTTCATTATCAGGTAGCAAAAAATAGTCTGTAAATTTTTAGAAAATTTTTATCTAAGAACCATGTGAGGACGATTAAGTATAATCTTCTCATTAGAGAAAAAAATCTTTCAATAAACACTGGAAATAAGCTTAACCGCTTGGCCAATAATAGGAGGAAGAAAAAAAAATATTTTAATCAAAAAAGTATTTTGAAACTTTTAAAACTTATTGTTAATTAATTAGTGATATTTATTTAGCAAAGACTTTAATTTTGGAAAGTGGGGGAAAAACGTGATTCCCGCATCTGCTTAATCCTTTATTTTATTTCTAACGAGAGAGGATCCAGATTAGAGAAGCTTATAAAGTAGATTTCCTCTAAAACTTATCAAAAATAATTATGCTAAAGAAACAAATTATCTTGATTTTCTCTTCGGGCAAAATATTTCTTGAGAAATTTTCACAGAAGCTGAAATATAATTATAAAATAAGCTATAAAATTTATATAGATAAAGCATGTGTTATGCGTCTGTTATTGCATTTTTTATCTTTCTTCATCAAGCAAAAATCGCATATGTATTTCTATAGCAAAATCACATTTCTCTTTTTCTGTGCGAAGAAAACTGATAATAAGTAATAAAAAGTGATTTCTTCAGAAAGTATTATTGTCGTAGTAATGTCGATGATTGCACGAAACATATTTAATCTTTTAAAGATATATTATGAATTGTGAAGTTGTGAATAATAATGATTAAAATGTTTTTAAAACAATAAAAAAATACAAATATATGTTTAATATGAATAGATGTTTAATAATAAATGTCTATAAACAATATATATATATTTAATGAAATAGATAATATATTCAGCATGATAGATAACAATAAATAGATTATATTTAGCACGATAGGTGACAACAAATAGATATTTAAAATAACCTAAGCAAGTTATACTTCTTTTGGGTGACTATTTAGCTATAATATTTTATAATATACAGATAATTTAATAAAATTTGATGCATTATATTCTCGATTAAATTATCTTTACAACAAATTATAATTTCGTAATATTACTTTAAAACAGAAAAGTATTACGCTCCATCTAAACTCAAAGCTACATTTTTTTCAAAAGGTTTCCATAATTTTGGCCACTAGTCTCAGATATATTTACTGGGTCTTGGTTAGCTAATGCAAAATTTAGCTGATGAGATTTGATCCCGCGTTTCCAAAGAGCTTGGTGTTTAATACCAACATCTTAGACAACATGGCCACGCACCGAATTTGATGTTCTTTTTCTTTGTTTTTTGTTGTGTGTGAACTTTAATATAGCACGTAACTGCTTGGTATTTGCTAATGTGGGTGTCGATGGAAGAGTGTTGCGTTACTAAGCGCACATCAGCAAACTGCCTGATCCACAGCAAATCATCTAACTTTCAGGACATGCCGGCAGAGACAAAATCACTGGTTAAGTAAAAACGAGTAAAAACGAAAGTCGGGTATGAGATAAAGATTATTTATTGCATGTATCAATAAGTTTGTTATAACAAGAAGTAACTAGAAAAACAAAACAAAAATTACATCATCAGGTCTAAATATTCAGCCTGATAGAACTTGTGAATTTCATGCACATATATCTGAGGAAATTCTAGAAACACACCTTGCTCAGTCAGGTCCTAAAATAACGGATTTTTTCCCAAAAATTCAATAACCAATAAAAAGTATATATTCAGTTCCAAAAGGAAATATAAGCATATAAATAAATGGTATCGCAGCTAGAATGCAGGGAAAATTCCACGTTCGTGATTGTTCATAACGCAAATGACTTTTGGGAAAGATCATTACAGTAGTTTCGTTTTCAGTAAAGAGATGATAAGGAACATGAATGAATGTTCCCATTAATTTCTTTGAACACAAGTGACATTTGCATCCTACATTTCGGTCAATTTGATTGTTGGTTTAATACTACCGCATATAAAGCATATATGAAATTTTTGGCAGATGACAATAATGATGGTTGACAATAATGATGGTTGACAATAATGATGGAATTATAGAAAAAGTTGGGAAATTCTAGAAAATGTTAAACAAGCTCTGCCTTTGGAATATTTCCGTTGACTAGTTAAGTCATGCCTTATCATGTGTCATTTGTTATCAAGGTTAAAAGAGATGCACATTTTATTAATCAGGTATCTCTAATTTAGTGGTGTTTCAATCTATAACATATTGCTCAAAAGCATCTAATTGCATCTATTTGCGTCTAATTTTTCTTGCGATTATATCTCTGTCTACTGAAGCTAAGTGATTTCCGATTGATTAGACAATTTTTCCAGAAAAGGAAATGTGAAACAGAATGTTATTGCCCTCGATTGAGCCGTATAGTCAAACAAAAAGGTCTACTAAATTTTCGCCAGGGAAAAAAGACTCGTGAATTTGATAATAGGTTTATATCGATGAGACAAAACGTGATTTTTACAGAAAGCAACTTCTCTGGAAGTTTACCGTTCGAGGAAGGCAAGCAAATTGAATCTAGAAAGTTACTGTCGATGTGTTCTTTGGAAAAATACTAAATTTTCGTCTTTCCAAAGATTCGGTAAACAGCCTTTATCCAGAAAGGTATTAAAAAGTTTCAACATTTGATCAGAGTCTGGTGTTTGAAGTTCTTCCTTGAAGTCGAACGAAAGTTTGTCTGATACGGGAGCTTTTCTCTTTTCCGTATAATGAAGAACTTTTTTTTTTAACTCAATTGGCGAAAAAGGAGGATCATTCTCAGTAAGCGGAACAGTATTAGCCATTTTGGAATTTGGCGATGGTGAATCTGTGGTTTTTAGTAGTTCTTGGGTCTTTACAGATGCCTCTGAGATTTCATATTTTATTAAGTTATGTCATTAAAATCTAAAACTTCCCAATTTATAACATTCAGATTTTTCACTTTCATGAATACTGTTACAGCCTTATGTATGCATTGTTCTTCTAAAGTTGTCTTTTACGGTTAATCCTGTATTGGCCAAAAATCAACCACGTTGGTGACCTTTTTTAGTCGACTTAAACTAGATCTCATAATCGATACAAAACATTAAAATCTCCTCAGTCGAAATAAATTAATAATTCAAATAATTCAGATAATCATTCTATTATTATTTTTCAAAATTAATCAATCACTCTGACCTAATTATGAATAGTGTTGGGCTTTCGACAAACAAGGACACAATAAAATTTGACGTCAATATTATTTCCAAGACAGAAAGGAAAGAGATGTAATAACTATCACGAATTTGGCGTTATAGTAAAATTTATACCTTCTGAATGGAGACCTGCACAATTGATTGGTTTTGAAAATACTGTTTTGTTCAGGAAATTAGTAGAATTATCTGATTCTAAGATTTCCTTAAGATATGCTGTTGCCTTCCTTGAGCCCTCTAAATTTGGAATGGATTTTTCTGCTCTTTTATCGCGTGTTATTGGAAGCATGCCCAGCTAGTAATCAAGAGGTCTGGAGTTCGAATCCCAGCGAAGGCATTGCTAATGTTCCATGTCTCTTGCTCAGATAAATAACTAACTGTTTCGCAAATTTACTTGGGTAATAAATTTATATCCATGATTAATGAATTTCTGTAGTAATTCTAATCTTTGACAGCATGAACATTCGTTTTTTTAGAATACTGCCTAGGATCTAGTCTTAAATTGAATTTAGTATTGGCTAAATCACAGTCAGTGCCTCGTTTCATTCTTTCCCATCTGGACCTTGGTACAGTCCGTATCACAATTAGTGTAGCATGATGCTTGTTTACAAATTTTACTAGTATTAGATAAACGTACCATCGTGGTACTTTACGATGTAATCCAATGTTGCGGCGGTCATTGGAGATTTATGTTTTGGATTTTTATGATTCTGGGAAAACCTTTTCTATCTCATGATAGAACTCAATGAGTTCCTTACTGTGCTTTCATTGCAAAAGCTACATCTTTTACAGTGCCTACAGCATTTTCTTCATAAAATTCCTTTAATTAAATATGGTATTTTATAGATTCAATATTTTATGCCACAGGTAGATAAAAATCACAAGTAATTACAAAGAGTGAAACAGCTCATCATTGAGAAGAACGCACCGCTGGGCAAGTGATTAAGACCACTAAATACTGGTCGTTTGACATGAGGCTCGAACCTTAGAAAAAAGAACTGATTGCATGGTTGGTTTTCTTGGATTTTACCATGTGTAAAGACAATACGAGCGAATTTCCATTAGAAAAGTCTGTAGGAAGCATCCCTTTCCTTTCAGACAGCTTTTGTATACTTTGCGATGTTCGAATAATGTAACCTTACCGAAAACTACTGAGACCATTTGGTGCACCAAAGACCAGTGGAAAATGCTGCTAAACGCAGGTGTAATGGCAAGGTTATAGGGACAGGATTAGACAAAAGTTCGAATTCCGTCGAAAACGCTCGCTGTACAGGCTTTTTTGTGGTTTCTGGGGAGATAAAGTGAATACGAGAGATCTCGTTCGAAAGTGCTGCAAAAACGCATCGCTTCATTCAGGCAGATAGACCTCGAGTGCTTTGACATAATCGTTATAATACTTCACACTTCAGCTTTAATATGCGAAGTTCGATTTGCAGTTTAACGAATACTGACATTTCCTAAATAAGAGTTTTATTTTATTTTATTGCAAAGACTATTCTTGACACCATCCCATTAATGATGATACAAAAGAAGTTCCTATAAAATTTCTGAAGAACTATGCGCATTAAGTCTTTATTGCACTACTAATGCCCGATTATTTTTAGCACAGTGTACAGAATTACTAAAGAAGATTCAATAACATTTAGATGTTGGATTAGATTTGTTGTGTAGAGAATTTGTCTGATCGCGTTATAAAAACTAGGTGAATGATTTTCTGATTTATGGAAATCTTAATTTTATTTGATTCTGAATTATTTATTTTAATGCTTTAATTTTGGGGAAAAACAGATGCTTCTGGGAATATTATCTAGTTTAAAGGATATTATTTATTTTTCTTTTATTTGCAAGCTCTGATTCATTGTGAAAAGAAGCAGGGAAAGGGAGGCAATTTTGCTAAGTCATCGCGCGCTTTGTCCTTTAGAATGTTCTAGAAGAAATTTCATTGTGCAGTTGACCTTAGGACAGGAAGTGCGTGACAGAAGGGTCAGATGTTGTCACTTAACCTTCGATGTAAGTCATTCAGGTTTTGGCGATTGAGGGTCCGGTTGTTGGCTAAGTGGAGAAGGGAGCGCATGCGCGGTCACCCTTATTTCCGCATTCAGGTGTTGAAAACGCAAATTTTGCCAAAATTAAGGGGGCGATAATTGAAGCCATAGTGGGAGCCCGCGTTTGTGAAGGAGAGGAAGAAAATTCGAGTTTGAATCACTTTTTTTTCGTGCGAGACTTACCGTATGGATGTTACTCTTGAAACTTGCTCTGGAGTTGAGCGTTAGAAACGATGTAATTTACGAAGAGCGATGCTCCCCGGCCGCGTTTTGACTAAGAGGCGAGACACTTTACTCACTTACTCTTGGAATCACTTACTGGGTGGACTTAGTTACTTTTGGGCTAAGATTGTAACTTCGAGCTTGCTCTTGGGATGAGCGAGAGAAGGCGAGCTGTAATTGCCTAGAGAGACGTTTCTGGCAGCAGTGCTCCTGTTTCTGATTTCCAGAGTGAAAATTGCTTCTTCGTTATGAAAACCAGTTACCTGCCGTGTGTGTTTCACCAATAGTGCCAGGACAGGACGATGTCCTCTGAAACTTTCATTTTGCAATCATGGATAAGCTCCGCCGACGTCAACTCTTATTAGGATACGAGTCCTCCACTTCAAGATGTACACCACAAGATAAGTTTATTTTTTTTTGTGTTTGAACTTTAGGTAAGGTTTCAACGACTTCCTTGGAATGTAAAATAACAACGTCGAATCTTAAATTAATTCTCAGGCTTTCAATTGTTTCCCTTTCCCCTTCTAAATTACCGAGACAAACCTTAAGGTTTTTATATGAATTAGGATGTAATAATTTAAGTTGTTTGTGTAATCTTCCTTAGAACAAATGCGAATTGCAAATGATATGTTTTCCTTAACCTCTTAGAAATTATAGAACGGGTACCCGTTAAACTAAAAGAGTCACGTAATAGATTTGCAAATCATGAATTTAAATGTAACAAAAAGTAAATGACAAATTGAAGAATTCCCCTGTGTCTAAAATAAGTAAATTAAAAACGTAACACAAATAAGAAATTTGAGTCTCTGATTAGTATAAGATTTAATTTTTATTGTGAGGAATTTGAATAAACTGATATTTATTCTGGAAACCTATTACTTATGTTTTCTTTATATCTGTTATGTGTTTTTCTTATATATATACTGATTTTACATGTTGTTTATTCGATCCTCTCACGGCGCGGTCCCAAATGCATTTTCACAACGCAATGCATTAAAAATTCACTTATACAATCACTAAAAGTTTGGTAATTAGCAAACTCTTAAGAGCTTAGTTTCTCAGTTGATATTTAGTTAGCTGCGGTTTCACCTGTCTGTTTCTGCATTAGTTTCCTCCCCAAGAGGAAGTTGTAACACAGCATTGGTGCCCATGATTTTTCGGCAAAGTATAGAATCAAAACATAAGTTTCTCTCTCAGAAACAGAACATTGGTGCCGTAGCTATTTAACAGATTATTGAAAAACTAGAACACCCGGCGGTCATACGAAATGAACGTTGTCCTAGTTCTTATAAATTGCAATTAAAATGATTTGTGCAAAGGTGTCTGCTAATTCAAACTGAATTGCCCAGGGCAGGCGGCGACGAGGCCCCTTTGCTTACTGCCCCACGGGATTTCCCCCTTCTACTTGTTTAATTGCTTAAAGTAGAGTGCAGTGAAGGAAACCATTGGCGGTACATTTCTTAAGAGTCCACCGCTAGCTCAATCAATAAAGGTGATTTAAATAATGAAGTGTTAACTCACATGTCAAAGATCTCTTTGTACACAACATTTCTTGTGTAGATCTTTCCATCATTTTTAAGCTCGCCTTGCAGAAGACCATCCATTATTTTTAATTTTACGTCTGTTCTTTCACAAACTCTTGAACAGGCAACATAAAGTTGACCGTGTCCAAATGCAGGCTCAGGTAAAGAATGCTAACACGGTTAAGCGTTTGGCCCTGAGACTTATGGATCGTCATAGCAAAGGTAAGTTTTACAGGAAATTGTCTACGTCTCAATTGAAACGGCAACCCTGTGCCGTGGCAACTTCACCCCATTGGGCAGTACAGTTACGCAAGCAACCAATAATCTATCGGCGACAAACAGACACTTAAGCCGCGTATATATATGGTGTAAAGAAACATCATATCCTCCGAAACGGCTGGCTCCCGGGCTTAGTGAAGCACACCGTTGGATTCCGCAGGGCCGTGGCACGCCATTTTGACTATTCGCGTCTCCGTGGGAATTTAATTAGCCGATATATTAATTAAAAACTACTTATCCCCTACGTTTTGCCTACACTTTCTGTTTCTTTCTTGGGTTTTTCCCTATTGGGGGGATTTGGCTACGTGCCAAATTATTTTTTCTCGAATATCTACGGAGCGGCGCCGAGTTAAAATTCGAGACGCGTATCCTCGGATTCCAAAAATTTCTCCGAATCCATCGATACCGTTCTAATCTTCGTACGACTTTAATCGACTGAGATATTAATTAAAAACTCCGGAGACGTTCATTTCCGCCCTCATTTTTCCGAGTGGCAACAATAAACAATCGGCCGCTTAGACACTTTAGCCTCATATATATAAAGATAAGATATGCGAGGGCTGTTTCCCCCCCCAAAAAAATAATACCTTTGACAAGAAGTTTTAAGGGAAACTGGCTTTTATTTACATTTAGTCAGAAAACTTCTATGCAGCTAGCATTTTCGCCGAGATTTGAACTCAGGATGAAGTTACACAATTTCGTAATTTTACCGCTGGTCCATTTGTACCTTTTAGAAAATGCACGTGCTAAGATGTACCGATAAATGTCTTTTATCTTCTTAAAATTATTATTAGCTGCAAACGTTTGCCGATTGCTAACACTTCTAATTAATGTGGTATGAGGTAAATCATGCACTTATTTTGACTGCGAAATATTTCTGACTACCTTTCAAAATGTATAAATATTTGTGTTATGTAAATACGTGTAACTAGTCTGCCAGGTTTAAAGGAAAATGCCTTACTCATATTTTACGCATGTTTATTTTTAGAGAATGTTACCTTTCTGATAGAAAAGAACATCAGAATACACTTTGTTTTTGCTATAATATAACAAGAAGTTTTCGGATTAATCGTTAGTGCCCGATATTTTAAAATTGAAATTTTATAATATTTTATGCTATATGCCTGAAATGTTTACTTTGTTGCTTTGTTGTTTTCAAAACATCCGGTAGCTTAATTTCAGCTTTTAAGCCTTTTCATCTCAGATCAAAAGTTTAGCAGCATAAATTTTATTTGACTGCTCATTTAATTAAACTCCAAAATGAACGATGCGTCTGTCAAGCGTGATTTATCTCAACCTTCAAAAATAACATTGCTTTTGTTTAATTTTAGAAATAGCTGAACCGCTGCTGATTTGCACACAAGACATACTACACTGAATTCTGAGCAATAATTATCTTTTAGTTTTAGTTATAGCATGTTCTGGAGAAGCAGGAAAACAAAAACACCCCTCATTACACCATTCATGTTTAAAAGACGTTGGCTTGATGGTAACCGGTTTCTCAGCTATTATTTAACTTCGTTAAAGGAAGGATGATTAATCAAAGGATTTTAAATGCTCGAGAAAGACAGAACTTATTCTGGGAAAAAGGAAAATAAGTTATTAAAGCTAAAGTAATTCCACGGCATCTTAAGTTATTTAACCAGTTATTTATAATTTCAGTTTTACTATAATTTCTCCTTTTCCTCACTCGAAAGCAAATGAGTAGACAGTATTAGAAATTCGATAAATCACGCCTGCTTGCACTCTGTAACAGATCTTCTGCTACAGAACGTATTACAGAATCGTGTTCGGCATTTTACCTGTTATGGAACACTAACTGTCAAAATTAGCAACTATTCTTATATGTTTGGCTCACTAACTTTGTTAAAAAATACGATACCTTTGTTCTTCGCATGGCACTGAAAATGCTATTTAATTTTGTATATTCGTTTCCAATTATCTCTGTAAAATTTGTACTTTCATATAAAGGTGCCAAAACTAATGTAACCAAATTTACGAAGCTATAAAGATATTATTTTTAACATTTACAATACATTTGCTTGCAGTAAATTATAAAATATAAATAGTATTTTACATTTATTTCACTTTTTCACACTTCTGATGAACATTCACTGAAGATGTTAATTGTTGTATTTTTGATGAAGATGGTAACATTGATGACGGTTATGATAAAAACAAATTCTATATTTTGCCTGGAAATATCATTAGTGGACGGTCGCTTACCCCCCCCCCCAAAAAAAAAGTAAAAGTTCGATGAAAGGTTTCTCGGAAAATGTATAAGTTAGAGGGATAAGTGCTAAGTGACGGGAACAGTGGGAACTGTCCCTTTACCATAGTGGTTAATCAGTACAGCACCACGCCCACCATTATTTAGAAAACAGCATTAACATATGTAACTAGCATTACATAAATTAGAGTGATGTTAGGAATAAGTTAGAGTGATGTTATTCCTTCAGAATTACAGGAAGGGAAGAAAGGTGGAATAGGACTGAATAGAAGAGTGCTTTGAACCCTATTTAACATCCTGGCACATATCACAAGCATAAACAACATCACCACACGCTGTGATGAAAAATGTTTTAATAACATTATAAGATACAGGGGTTGGACAAAAATATGGAAACACCTTTAAAAAACCATGTTTCTTTGCATAATGTGGTGTAGGAAACCCGTTGGCATTCAAAACAGCTTGCAGACTTCTCGGAATGGATAAATACAGTTCCTGTATGTTTGCCAAGGGAATATCATACCATTCTTCCTGCAAAACGGTGGCAAGTTCAGATAACGATGTTGGCGGTGGATAACGAGAACGCACTTTCTGTTCCAATGTAGACCACAAAGGTTCGATAATATTCAGGTCTGGTGACTGTGGTGGCCAGGGGAGACGGGACAACTCATCCTCGGGCTCAGAGAACCAGTCCTGGACAATGTGAGCTGTGTGAACAGAGGCTTTGTCGTCTTGGAAGACACCATCACCATCGGGGAACAAAGTTTGTACCATGGGATGAACTTAATCGGCCAAAATGTTCACATAAGTCTTGGCAGTCATGTTCCCTGACACAGTTATCATGGGGCTAGCAGAGAACCACGATATGGCTGCCCAAACCATAACTGAACCCCCGCCGTGTTTCACTCTTGGCAACAAGCAGTCTGTATTATAGGCTTGAGATGGCGTTCTCCAGACGTAAACTCGGCCAGAAGTGGGAAACAATGTGAAAGAAGACTCGTCAGACCATATTACTCGCTTCCACTGCTCTATAGTCCAGGCTTTATGACTTAAACACCACCTTTTCCTGTTACGGGCATTAGCATCACTGATGAGTGGCTTCTCAATTGCAGCACGGCCAGCAATTCCCTGTTTATGAAGCTCCCTTCTAATTGTTTTGGTACTCACAGGGTTCGGTAACACAACATTCATTTCAGCAGTAACTTTTGCAGCTGTGGTCTTCTTATTTTTCGTTACAATTACCTTTAATGATCGTCTGTCACGATCACTCAGGACACACTTTTGTCCGTGCTGTGATTTAGCAGATGATGTTTTTCCGCTTTTCAAATATGCGGAATAAATCTTCGATACAGTACCTCTTGAAACACTAAACATCTCGGCTACCTTGCTTACGGAAGCACCTACCATACGTGCTCCAACAATTTGCCCACGTTCGAAGTCTGTTAACTCTGACATAATGCAATGACAACCTCACATAACAGTACTCGGACAACAACTGAACTGTTTAGCACATTTACAAAGTTGTATAGGTGGCGTCAGTAGTCAAAAACGCCAGCGCCACCTACATATTTCATTAAAATCAATCTTTCTTTTCAAACATGCATTTCACAAGGTGTTTCCATATTTTTGTCCATCCACTGTATTTTCTTCTAATGACTCTGACTGAATTCGTATCTTTCATATTCGAGATATATTAATAACGTCTTTCTTCCAAATATTTTCTAGTATAATGCGTAATCATTCCAACTAGACATCAGCTTCAGATAACATTTTTTATGCATCCATAAGCCCGAAGTACACAAAACAAATAGACTAAAAGTACGTAATCCGTACATTCTCAGTGACTGATAATTGTAATAGTTTTCATACTGCATCAAAAGACGAAACTCTCAGGAAATGAGTGAAAATGTAATTTAATGTTTAGAAAATAGATTTTAGAAACATTATAAACGTGAAAAGGTAAAAATAAAATTTATTTTACACATAAGAATTACTGGCGATCTATAAATAGGCTAATAATAATAATTTAATAGAACATAAACATTTTGAATAATTATGTAAGTATCTGCAATTTTCTCTTTGTCACAGTTAATACATATTGTTACGTTTGTTACGTTTTTCTTTTCTGACACCAGTTGTTACGTTATTTTCTTCCTTCACGTTCGTACGGGGTTCGCAGATTTGGAGTGAATAACGACGACACTTGATGAAGTATCGAAACACACTTTATTTAGCCAATATTAATTAATACACAGGACAGCTCCAAAGCCAATTTTTACAGTCGTCGAACTGTTATAAACACGCTGACACGTTCAGCGACACAGCCTTCACACTGTCAGGCAATAACGATAGAGACAGCTTCACTGCAAAGCACCAGAGTACAGCTCCCGACTTTGCTCGGCCGTTCTCGGAACTTCACGTACTCTCAGGACTCTCCATGCTACAACACGCGATGCACTCGACGACACACAGAGCCCAGCTCCCGACTCTTGGGTTCAGTCGTTTCCGGAGCTCAACACGCTCTCTCGACGATCGACGATGCACTTACCCCGATACACTAAGAGATTCTTCGATTCACTCGACGACCCACTCGACTTCGAGACACTCGCTCAATGACTGACTATCAGCTCGCTAGACGAGGCCCGCTCACTGACTCGCCTTCTCGACGAGGCACTAACTGACTGCGGACCAGCAGGGTTTATATAGCTTTCGACTTGTGTTCGAGAACATTCTGGGCTAAACCGGTAAGAATTCGTTCCAGAAGGTTCTCCATCCGTCCATGGCATATCGCCAATTTTGTCGCTAAATGTCGCCAAATGTGGCAACTCTGCCTTCCTTGCTATTTTATGGCAACCCTAAAATTGCGTAAAATTGCCTTGCTAAGCCATGTTACCGAGCCTGTACATTTCGTAACAATATATTACTCCTTATTTCAGGGAAATGTATGAGCCTGTTTCTGTGATAGTTTTCAAAATAGTTCAATGATTCTGTGAGATACTTTTCAATGATGATAAGGTCTTTAAATTTCTGACAGTAACCGTATAAAAGAAACTTCATTGACTCAAGTATATAGTATGTAGTAGAAAATGATAAAATATTTTCTGGCTTTTTAATTGAGGGTTGGAGACTCCATTTTCGTAGTTACTCAGAATTTCAATAATGGACCATCCTTAACTCAGGGTTTACGAGTACTTTTTGACCCCTTTTAGTTTAATAACACGTCTTTTTCTTTCTATTAATCAAAAATCATATGCTCTGGTGAAAATGGAAATGGATTTTGAATCCAATCGAATTTTGTTTTCGTTGATTATAGCGATGAAGTTTTCTATCAAATATGCAAATTGTTGATGTACAAGTTCTAATAATTTCTTTAGGACTAAAACTATAAAATTGGTTACCATTTGAAGAGAACCCAATTTCATCGAATGTTTTAAAACTGGAATTTTCGTTTTAAGTCATTAATTTTGTCAGTGGAAGATAACATGTTCTGAAATGACCCTTGCATTTTTCGATTAATTTAGTGATTCAAATTTGTCAGCTAAGCAGGCTAGATTGGGAAACCAATAATTCTCATCAACATAATTAACTAATAAGCAAAAATACTTTTGTTTTGTTTTGTTTTGTTAATTGATGAACTCTGGATAGAAAGCTTTCTTTCGACATCCGATAAACTTCTGTATGATACAACTAAGACTGACGTTGTGATCCCATTTCATCACAAATATTTACAAAGATGCAACTGAAATGCTATACTTTTTACAATATTACGTTAAATATGGATTGTAATTCTAAAGGTAAACTAACTGAAATGAGAGTTTCATTAGGAATAAAGCAATATATTACTTGAACATCAGAATTTTCAGACCGACCTTCAGAAGCCAAGCCCTACCTGTCACTCGTCATCAGTACATAAAAATTGCTTAATTTTTTATGAAGGTTTGCTTGTATGAAAACATTCACATTCAGTTGAGTTCTGTGATATTATCCCAAACAAAAACTTTTGACATTTCAGGTTAATACGTATACCTATGATATCATATTTAAATTTAATGTAACATAACAAATTTTCCTCAATATCAATAAAAGAATTAACGTGACAGTAAC
Source organism: Stegodyphus dumicola (assembly GCF_044657685.1). Taxonomy (NCBI): domain Eukaryota; kingdom Metazoa; phylum Arthropoda; class Arachnida; order Araneae; family Eresidae; genus Stegodyphus; species Stegodyphus dumicola. The sequence goes on along the minus strand of NC_140771.1, from coordinate 166,608,093 downwards.
ATACTCAGTTATACTAACCTGAAACGAAAAACTTGCCAACAGCAGTTATTTATTTAAAATGCTGAAATTAACGAAAAATTTTCTCTATACAATGACGTCACATGCAATCTCGTATTTTCTTCAAAGTCAGAATGTGACATCATATAATAATAATATTGTTACGTGTGTGTGTGATTATGGCAAAGCCTCGAGGGCTATCTGCGTAAGGTGCGGAATGCCTTCGTGGAGGACTTTCTAAGGGAAACTGGCTCGTATACACGTTACACACGGAGAAAACCACGAAAACGCCCATGCAGCCAGCCCGTTCACAGGATTCGAACCTCGGACCGAAGTACCATTGTACAGCGACTTTACCGCTCGGCCGCTAATATTGTTACGAATTTTGTACTTAGATAAATAATTTTTCTAGAATTATAAGCAAAATTGTTGTATTTTTCTGGGTAAGGTAAAGCGAGACAAATTTAAGAGAAAGCTATGCCGGAAAAGTAAGAATACAGGGGCAAGTGCATTTAACGTTGAGTAGTTGGGTATGTCGTTAATTTGGCGGGAAACCGCCAAATGTCGCCAAATTTGGTAACCATTTGGTGACATTTTTGTCCGGTCCCTGTATCACCGTAATATGTACTGAAACTGAATAAATGTAATTGACCAGTATGTTAGCTAGTAATTCCACCCTTTAATAATAATTGCTTTCCAGTAATTTCGAGAAGCGGAAAGTACTATAAATATCCCAGCTGCCAGTTGAAAACTATTTAAAACCAAAGAGAGAGCATCTGCCCTCAGTTGCTTAGTTATTGTTGTTGCGATTTGTTAATTCCGCGGGAACTGAGATACATCCGATTATCTTTCTCTTTAGATGCGCTTCGCTTCGCGTTGCGGTTAACGTTGTTAGTAGTTTGAAGCGTAACTGCTCATTGTACTGTGTAATACTGTGAACATTTGTATGAATAATTTCTGAGGAAAATTCCAGAGTTCTGAAGTATTTCTTTTGATAAAAATAAATTTTATTTATCTGTAATCGGACCTGAGTGCATTCACTCAATTACAAATTCGTACGCACGCAGCAATATGTTTAATATTTAGCAATGCTATTTTTAGTTCATATATTTTAAAACTTACAAATTTTTTAACAACTTCTACGATTCGAAAGTGAGCAGTGGCAACACTTTTCGAAATAAAGCAGATTTTTATCTGCAGAGCAAGATTGTTGCTACTCAGAAAAATGAGTGCGAAAATAAGTGATTTCAGAGTTTTTAAATAATATATCGGGTGATTAAGATCGTACGAAGATAAGAATAATCGAAATGGTTTCCCACGAAGTCCGACAATATCTCCCTGAAAACTGAACTCCCCGCCGTTCCGGAGGAGATAATGTCACAAAAAAAAAAAAAAAAATACACAAATACGGACAAAGTTTAATGGTGTAGATAGTTGTAAAGAAACTCAGTTGTAAACGGTATTCAAGAACAATGTTTAAAAGAAGTACTGTTATATTTGATTACGGTCAAGCTCACGAGGGATATCTGCCTAAAGGGAGGGATGCCTTCGTGGAGATCTTTCTAAGGAAACTGGCTCGTACACACATTACGCATGTGGAAAACCACGAAAACGCCCATGCAGTCATCCCGTTTGCCGGGATTCAAACCTCAGACTAAACTACTAGTGTTCAGCAATTTTACTGCTTCACCGCTGGTGGGCATGTTTAAAAGAGAACACTGCATGCACAATGTTATCAAGTCACTGAAGTTGAGAAGCACTTCCGAATGTTTTGTTAAAGTACTATTTTCATCACTGGGCAATAAACAAAAGTAATTATAAGTTTACTAGTACTAAGTAACTATTAAGTTTGAGAGCTTTACTAATCTGCAATGCGGTTAATCAGACTTTTGTTAACCAGGCATTGTCTGTGTTATCTTTAATTTTATATATATGTAAACTAAGTGTATTTGAGATCATCATTCATTTCGTTCCTATAACATAATAAAATAAATTATGGAATCTTCAATTATGAATTATCTTATGATTGTGGAAGATTTATGAAATAATATTTAATTTGTATTTGCCTCCCAATACCATAAAAGTCTTTCCTTATTCAATTGTTTGAGCTCGTAGACTGTAAAACATACAACTCCTGAATTAAAAAACAGACAAACAAAACATGTGTCAATTTCAGAGAGAAATCTAATAAAGGAAAACTGGCAGAGAAATAGGTTTGCAAAAAATAAGGTCTTTTTATAAATTATAAAATAGTCACAATATCAGAGTTTCGCAAATAAAATTGCGCAGCACCTAATGAAAAACTAGTGCGAGCTTTCAACTGCTCGTGAAGGTTTTTTAACTGCTTTCACTAAAAGTGAAGTAATTTCATCTGTTTTATTTGGACATTTCGTTCCTATTGTGGACTGAACACAGGTAATTGAAACGTCTGACAATCACAGTATAACTAGTTTCTTTCGGGAAATGCTTGCTGGGAAAGAGAATTAATGAAACAATAGTTTGTTAGAAAATGATTTTTTATTTTGCTTCTGTTTTAATTCTATCTATCGTTTTTGAAATAAATAATTACTTTTTGAAAGAAAGAATTGCATTAGGAACATTGTAATGAAGTGAGCTTCCGCCGAATGAAACTACATTGCGTTTAAGACCCCAGTTGTTAGTAAAAATTTTAATTGGTTTCCTTTTTAAATGCAGGTACTGTTTATGTTAATTTTTCTTAATGAGATGGTCTCTACAACGTTTTGTCTTTCTTATTTTATCTTTCTTCTTTACTAAGAGACAACAGTATGAAAAATATAACTTGTTACTGACTCTTCTGCAACACTTCATTGTTGCTCAAGATTATAAAATTTTAACCCTCTCTATTTATGCAAAGTGTCACTCCGCGGGACACGTCAGGCCACCAAAACAATTTTATGCGGCCGACCAATATATATCAATTTTGTATTTATTGTAAATATGACGGTTATAGTTTTAGCGGTATAGAGATATAGAATGAACTTCTGTGCACGAGTTCTACGGAAGGAAAAAGAGATAGAATGAATAGGAAAACTGGGGCTGCATATTTGTGACAAGGATGTTATAAGGCATTTCTCCTGCCTTCTCAGCATGCCTTCGTGATGTAGTGCTCACCACGCTCGACGCGAATTCGAGAGGTCCATGGTTCGAATCCCAGCGAAGGCATTGCTCATTTTTCGTCTTTCCTGCTTTCAAAAAATCCTAATGACTGTACAGTGGCGCCCGAACTAGAAGTTGATGAATGATGATGCTTTTCTACCAGGATTTGGCGATTGGGTCCCCTAATCCCCACTTTCCCTTTAAAACGGGAGTATATAAGGTATTTCTCCCACATTATTAGCATGCCTTCGTGGTGTAGTAGTTAGCACGCTCGACGCGAATTCGAGAGGTCCGTGGTTCGAGTCCCGGCGAAGGAATTGCTCATTTTTCATCTCTCTTGCTTTAAAAAATACCTAATGTCTCTACAAGATTATCTTAGAGAGATTTTAAAGTTTTCGTAATTTGTTTATTTTTAGCTTATTTTAAATGCATGTCATTTAGTGGTTATTTAATATAACAGAATAATTCGAAATAAATTTCATTTCAGTCTAAAAATCTAATAATTAGCTCTCACTATGTTTAAATCATTTCTTTCAGATGCCAGATTTTAGATTTCAGATAGAAAATAAATACAAGTAGCAAAAGAAGTGTCTCAAAACTTTTTTAAGAGGAAAAGAAGAAGGAAAATATAAATTTGAAAATAAATTTTAGAAAAGAAAATAATTTAAAAAATGGAAAAAAAAATTAGAAAATACAAGTGAACATTAGTGAAATAAATTTTCAGTTAAATCATACTTATACCAAATTAAATTTTAAAAGCATCTTAAGTTTTACTAACGTTTATTTTATTTTAAATCTTTACTATCACTTCTTATTTTCTACTTCCGGCCAGAATTAAAAGCGTTAGCTTATTTATGCAAAATTTGTCTGGAGAACGCCAAGTATTTAAGTTGTGGCTTTTTGCCAAGCGAGAGAGAGAAAGGAGTTAGTCGAAGCAGGCCGCTTGCCTTAGAAGTTTTACTCGGTTGCTGTTTGCCTTCCAGGCCAGAGGTTTAATCCTCGTGATAATTTTACACGTATTGTAGTGTTAACAGTTCTCTGTACTACATACGGCTTCCTGTTAATATCCGGCCAATCTTACACGTAGGCCCTTGTTGATTATTCCAAATTTAAGTTAGAGTTTAGAGATATTTTTATATTCTTACGTTCAGACCACAAGTAGTTGGTCTCTGTATTCCGAAGTACGGAAATTATTGTAAAGAGTGAAAAATAAAGGGTTTTGTATACCCTTCCTGTGTATCTTGTCTACTTCCCACAGTTATTGAACATAGCTTTAGTAAGCTCCCTGTTCCGAGTCAGGTCTGTGCATGTTCCCAAAGAAAGTAAGACGGAACATTGAACCTGATAATATAATAAACTTATGCTCAATATACTGCACACAAGCGCCACGTTCAACATCTGGTTATAAAGGAGAGGTGTTCTTATATTAGGTGTCAGCACGGTGTAATAACTCTCATTTTGTTAAAAAAAAAAAAATTCCGCCTCGTCTTAGCTTTCAGACCTTTGAACAACTTGAGTTTGAGAAAACTGGAGCATACTCTCTTCTATAAATCTGCAATGGTATTTATTTAAAGTGATGCATTGTGGTTACACAGTATTGAATGATTCTGAATAACAAAAGGAAAAATAAACGATATGTTACCAAAATACACGATATATGACACAAGGAATTATTTACTAATTATAACGCTCATATAAATATTAGTACAGTTTTTATTATTTAAAATATATAATTATTAAAATAATATGATATTACACATCAGCATTAGATGGCTGATACTGCGGTATTAAAAAAATCTGATGTGGTCACTACATCACTTCCTTGGAGGGCCTATTAAATTATACACAATTTTTTCTGCATTTAATTGACTGAGTTCTCACTTCGCGACAGAGCAAAAATACATAAAACTCAAAATATCTTCATTAAAAATTGCAAAATACAGAAAAACGCAAAGCATCAAGTACAGTTAAAACAATTAAAAAACAATTTTAGAAGTAAAATTAGAGTTTCTACGCAAAAAAAAGCAGTTCGGCCAGCGGGCAAGAAGGCAGATGTTTTGGTGCACAAAACTGAAAGTTTACTTTTGTCTCACTCGGTAAAAACACATTGAAGGAGCAGAAACTGACTTAATTCACTATTCTACTGAGTTTCAAATGTAAACAAACGACGGTTCTTTAGGTTTAACTCCCCACTTAAAATTTGAAATTGTTGATAATTCTGCAATTGCAGGCAGATTAACTAAAGGCAAAAACCTTAACCAGAATATAAAAACTACATAATTCAATCACTTTTAAAGCCAAAAATTTACAATTTACTAACATATTAGATTTATATATCTACATGTTATAGCAGTGCTATGTACAGAATTTTAGCACTCTACGGCTACTTGTTCTTGAGTTATGCGCGATACATACATACGCTCACGAGTATAGAAGCCAAGAAAAATTCTCATCTGAAGCCATTTTCCAATCATTTTTGACCAAAACAGTCCTTTATTCTGTTCATAATTACATATGTAACGCAAAGCATCGTTCAAATGATTTCGAAACAGTTTTCGTTGAAATATGATACCCAAAATGCTTCACTATTACAATACTGCCTTTACTTCATAAAAAGAAGTAAACACGATCTTATTCCACGTTAAGTTTACCAAATCGAGAATGTGTTTGATATAAAGATAGAATGAAAGAACAATAACGCACTGAAGTAACATAAAGTAACATGAAAAATAGAAATACAAGGGAACTGAAACCTCTGAACATAAAATTTTCAGCAATGTGAAATTCGGATTTGTTATTATGACCTGTACACTTCTAATAGGAACCTAAAATAAGTATATTTAAATGTGATGATGTGTAAATTTGGCTTTAAATGAATATATGTACTTTGTGAAAATAACCAAAGTAACTTAAAGTGAATGTTTTCCTTTTCCTTGAAAATTTTCAAAAATCCGTAATCTCTTCAATGAAGAAAAAATTCATTTTTAGTATGTTATCAGAGTACTAAAACATCATAACTTATTCATTTAATTTTTTTGACGAAGTAGTTTCGTAAATGAGAACAATGAGAAATTTCTCTTACTTGTAGTTAATGCGTATCTACCCTTTGTTATACTTGGTAATAAATTTTAAAATATATATATATGCGTTTTTAACAGATGATTTACCAGTTCAGCCCTTAGGTGAAAATGAAAAATCTTGCCTGCATATATTTTCTGACTTAAACTCGACTTTGATAGGCTTAGCGCCCCGCATATTTATGTTTGAAACCTATATAAATCTCTTCTCCTAGTATGTGAAATATTTTATTTATTTAGTTTTACTTTATTTATTTATTTTTTGGTGATAACGCGGAGCACAGAGCTGCGCTAAATCAAACTGACTGTACACGCACATTTCTTTGAATGTAAATCGCATAAGGTAAGGCTAACAAAAGAAAATTTTTCAGATCACGAGTATTTTATAAAGCTAACACTGAGAATTGTTGGACCTTCGTTTAAACACATACTACACTGGTGTGCAAAACTTAAACAACGGTGTAAATTTTAATCAGATAGCCATTAAATTATAGAAATGGGGTTCTTGCGTTCAGTACAATGAACACGCAATTCAGTAGAAAGGTCATGTGTATGCAAATGTCAAGAAAAAACGTCACAGGCTACGTGAGTTTATATAAAACGCGTACGGTCTGCGCGCTCAACTCAAGACTACCATAAAAGGAAGAATGGAGATGTAATTAAACACATTCGCTGCAAGTGCAAGGAGTTCTTTCGTGAAATATTTGGCTAGAAGAAATGATCTGGATGACTTCACACGTGGAAGAATGATCGAAAATCTGGAGTAGGGGCGAAGTGTTACCAGTATAGCTGAAGAGTTCGGAATCAACAAAAGTTTCGTTTCGCGCGCTTGGAAAGCCTTACAAACCATAGGTACGGCTGTTAGAAAGGTTGGTGGTGGCCACCCAAGAAAAACAACTGCAGTGGATGACCGATATATTGTCTTGCAGGCGAAGAGAGCCCGAAACCAGTCACCACACTCCATAGTTCAACAACTGTGTACAGCAACAGAGCGACAAGTGTCTCGGTTTACTGTGTCCAGGCACCTCATACAGGATGACAACACGATTACGTGTATTCATTAATTGTCATCTTCTGCATTAATGAGCCAGTTGCATTATCAGTGTTTCATTTCTTTTAATGTATAAGTGCTTATTGTTTACCTATATCATTAACCACTTAGACCAATATACATATGTATCCAATGTACCTATACCACCAATGTACCTGTGTATGAAACTTTTTATTAATTGTATACTGAAGCATATATATGCAGACGCCCTTGTTTGGCCACGTCAATACCTCATATTCTCCATTAATATATTTCCGATGCAGCCCTCTCAGGAAGTCGCCAGGGTTGTGTAGTTCTAAATAGGTGCGGGTACCGGACGATACTCGATTTGTCATATTAAGCCGTCCGGGTGTCCGGGCCCTGCATTCACCAGTCACCATCACCTGTGTCCAGGCTCCTTCACCTGCTGTTCTGAACGCTGCATCCCTTTGAAAGTTGGCCATCGGCGTCACCGTTTACAGTGGTGCAAGAAGCGCAAAATCTGGGCATCTGATCAATGTAGTCGTATCCTCCTTACGGATGGGAGTCGTTTTAGTGCCACAAGCGATTCTCAACACAAATTGATTTCGAGAGAAGTCGGGATACGGTTTAATCTCAGTAACATCACGGAAAGAGACCGTTACGGTGTCCTGAATATCTCGTCTGGAGATGCATAATGCTGAACGGGCGTACAGAGCACCACGTTTTCGACAGAAGTTCTGTAACCAGAGATCGCTATTGTCAGGCGGTGATCCTTCGCTATGTGCGTCTGTTCCGAGGTGCCAGTGGAGGAGATTTCGTTTTTATGGATAACAATGCACTGCCACACCAGACTCCTGCTATTCAGAAGCTACTGAAAAGTGAAGATATTACTCGAATGGATTGGCCAACGTGCTGCCCTGATTTAAATACGGTAGAACATGTGTTGGATGCTCAGGGGAGATGCCTTGTGGCACGATTACATCCTCCGGGGAACACCCAGCATCTGAAACAAACACTGATTGAGGAATGGGCACTCTTGCCTCAAAATCTCTTGGACAATCTGGTGCTGAGTATGGAGAGACCGTTCGAAGCAACCATTGCAGTAAGGGGAGGGCATATCCCATAGTAAGGAACATCTGCTTGTTGTTCTTCCTCTTGTACAGACAATCATGTATAACGATACTATGAGTTCAATAAAGCCTACTTTTGTTTGATTTCATACTGTACGCATTGTATTCATTTTTAGCGCACTTATGCTTTCGTCATCGTTTAAATACAAAATGCTGTCTCTTAATTCTGAATTTCATGTCTCTCAGATGATTTCTCGTGGATTTATGCAAAAAAGAACACTTGTTCCTTAAGTTTTGCACACCAGTGTATATCGGTAAGTTAACGCTGTTATTATATTCGCTTAAGTGATTCTTTAAATGCACAATTTGTGATTATAGCAATTGTAAATGCCAAAGTTTGATATTTTAATTCTAGGAAAACCTACCGGGGAAATTCCAGACTGAATATCTTATGTAGAAAGAGCCCATGAAATTTTTTCAAGAAATTCCAACTTTTTATGCGTTTCTTTTGCTTTAATTGAAGATTTTTTCATAAATTCCATTATTGTTGGATAATTTATTTTGTAGAGACATTAGGTTAATTGGAAGCAGGAAAGATGAAAAATATGCAACCGACTTCGCCGAGAATCGAACCACGGACCTCTGGAATACCGGCCCAGCGTGCTAACATTACACCACGAAGGCACGCTCGGGAAGTGGGAGAAATACCTTATAATTTCACAAATTGAGGTCATTTGTGCTGCTGAAGCAACTGCTTATCTTGTTAATGAATTCCATCTACTGTATTTTAGCAGTCTTACAACGTCATTTGAAAGCTGCTCATGTGATAAATAGCTATTGTTCCTATTTAATTCCAGGCGTTACTTCCCTGATTTTATGGGTTAATTTTTCAATGATGTTTTCTCATCATTTAAACTATATTTTAATTTTAATATTCAATTTACTATTATGTGTAATGAATTAGGCTAATAAGAAGTGCAATTTGTGTTTAAAATTGAGTTGCAAGTTATTTTTACAGAATTCTTATGTCTGTTTAGCAAACCATTTTGAAATATCACTTTTAATTTAACACAAATAGCGTTTAATATTAAGCTTATGGTTTTAAAAAACTGCCTTTCAACAATAGAATACTTGGCGCCATTTCGTAACATAAACAACAAAGTCATGTTTACTCTTCCACATAACATCATTTTTCAAAACTTCATTATCTTAACTTGGAATTTTAAAGTACCTTAAAAATTTAAATTTTCTTGTAAATTTTAGATTAATTGAATTTCCAGTTGAAGCAGGTGTATTTATAATAACATGACGTTATTCCTTTTCCGAAATTTTGCCTATTTTTATCACAAGCTGCATGCTTTGCTAAATTGTAGTTATTTGTATCATGAAAAATGATATTTTTTTACCTGCCACTACGGAGCAGATTACAGTTTGATGAAGTTTTTAATTTAAATTAATATAATCTTATTCAAAGAGAAAGATCTATTGAAGTTCAATTTAAAATTATCTTATATTGCTGAAAGCTTTACTTATAGTTTTAAATTCCAGTCATTTTAAATTAAAATTAAATCGTTTAGTTACAGTATAAAGTATTTTCTCCCTCCTTTGCGTTCGCCTTCGAGGTATAATTGAAAGCATACGACGCGTATTTGAGAGATTCAGAGTTCGATTCCCCGCGACAGCCTTGCACATTTTTCACTTCTCCTGCTTCAAATAAACCTAATGACTCTACAACGAAGTAAAAGATGGTGGGTAATAATCCGCCCTAACCAGGATTTGGCGATTGGGTCCTCTAATCCACAGTCATCCTAAAAAGGGGGAGTATATAGGGTATTTTTTCCCTTCTTTCCACATGTCTTCGCAGTGTAATTCTAAGTATAATCGACGCGTATCTGAGAGGTACAGGTTTCGAGTCCAAGCAAGGGCACTGCACATTTTTCACCTTTCCTGCTTTAAAAAAAAAAAAAAAAAAAAAAAAAAAAAAAATCCTAATAACTCTACAACAGCTTCAACTTTGAGTTCATGACGCTTTGGCATTTCATCTAGATATAACTCAGAAACGGAGTAATGATTATTCCATTGACTGCTGTTTGTCAAATTAATTTATTTTGCTTACGTTTTAATTTTTTTCTTTACTTCCAAAACTTATGTCGTACGTAGGTATAAAGTTGTTAGATTTCTTCAATTACTATCAATGTTTAAATTCCATTTTAAATAAATTAAATTTTTTTTAAAACAGAAAATAATAATACTGAAACAAATTCGAAATTCAAATTCGGGGTTCTAGATGCACATGTTCGGGTGGAAGACTACGTTATTGAAAATTTGATGGCTTTAAGTATCGTCGTTTTTCCACAGTGCAAGGAACATGCATACATACCTACATACCTACATGCAGATTCTTCGTTATTTAATTTCTTTAAAAATAATACAGGGCGGGTGATAATATTTGATGGCAACAATATAAAAACTGATACTCCGTTTATCTTGAACCAACCCAAAATTCCGTTTTGAGATTATTAGCTCTTTTTATATTTCTTATTGGAAGAGTAGGCTTTGTCGAAGAGAACTGCCAAGTTAATATTTTCATTGGTTTGTAATAATAACGAGAAGCAATTATTTAATACTATTTCAATGATATATCAATGCATGAATAATATCGGATTATTATAAATTAAATCAATATTAACTTGTGTAAGTAAACTGGTATATTAATCAATATTAGGCATCAAAGCCTTAATATACTTGGAACCAGGATTACGAACTAGCTTATAATTTGGATCATGTAAATAATTTGGGATTTAGCAGTGCGTAATAATTTTACTAATAATAACACTAACTGACTAATAACACGGAAACTTATGCCGAAGCATCAGCAAACCAATTAGTAATGAACTTACAACGGTAGTCATTGAAAAACTCAAGTAATGCAATTAATATTAAGTATTGCTCTAACGAGTGTTAAATGTGAGTATTGTAATATCTTGTCATTTAATAAATAAGTATAATTATTGTTGAAGTGGCAACGCATTATTTGTATCAAACCGTTACTCAGCAACGAGAGATATTGTTAAAAAAAAAAAAAAAAAAAGATTAGTATTCTGAAGATTTTGCCAGCTAGGAGTAGTGTTAAAATTTTGCCACTTAAGAATTGTATGAAATTTGTCTATCACTGTGAACTAGAAATAAAATATATGTTCTACTAAGAAGATTGTCTGTTTTGTAAATTACTGCAAAATACATTACAGTCTTAATAAATTGGAGGTTCCACCGAGATACTGGAAATTAGAAGTGCAATTATCAATTTTGATGGTGCTGGTCTCCTAATCCCAGAAATTTGCTGAATTTTTTTGAACAAGTTTGCTAATACCAATTGCCGAGTTTGTTTATTTCAAGGATAAATGGATGTAAGAAGTCTGCCGTTTTAAAGCCAGATTTGAAGCGGATCATTCAAAGATTATCTTCTGTGCTTCTGTAACTTGCGTCCGAGCAAAACCTGTCAAAAATAGGATACTGCTGATCTCTGAAGATAAGATTAACTTTTGGTTTTCTTAAAAAGGCTTTTATTGAATTTTAATACTTTGTTTCAGAATTATAGTTTATCGTGTAAGATTTTGTTTAAAATAACTAACGCTAAAAATATTCAGCTTAAATTTATAATTGGTATTTGTGGTAAAGAAGTATTTTGAAGCTATTATTTATGCTTTACTTTTATTTGTATTGAATTTTTATGTTGATAATTGATATGTGGAAGCCATCCCGGCGTTTATATATATAAAAAAAAAAAAAAAAAAAAAAAAAAAAAACTGCTAGCTGAATTTTGAATTTGTTGCCAAGCAGGCGCGTGGAAAATAAGTAGCAACGTCAAACTGACGTAGTGTGATTTGATTATACTGCAGAATTGGCAAAAGTTTTTTTCTTAGTTCTCGCCATCCAGGCGTGTGATAGATAGTAACGTCATCCCGACGTATTACAGATTGTATATTCTAAAAGTTGTATTGCTAAACTGGCAAAAATTGTTTTTGTTATCGCCAACCAGGCGTGGAGATAGATAGTAAAATCGTCAAACTGACGTTGGTAAAATTCCATTGTATTCCCTTACTGGTAAAGGTGTTTATATAGTTATAGCTAACGAGGCTTGTGAATAGTGAGTTAAAACGTCAACCCGTATTAAATTATTTATTACCGTATTAAATTATTATTAAATTATTTACATCAGTATTAAATTATTTTGTGCCAACCTGGCAAAGTTGTTTAAATAATTCTCTCCAATTGGTTAGTGTGAATTTCGTATTCGAGAAATTAAATCTCGTCAGAAATTATATATTTTTAATACAAGTACGAGCTTTTAGATTGAATTTCAAAAGGAAGCCTATTAAAAGTAACTTGTGTCAACATGTCATTCTTAGCTAGGAGTAAAAAACAGGATTTAAAAGTACGGAACAGCTTTAGTATAGCCCACCTTCAAAGTTTGGCGAATTTGGTTTGGCGCCAAAGCACATGAAATACGTTGTTTTGAAAAATGGTTGCCATCCAGATTTTCGACGAAACTCCGTGTTTCAAAAAATGGTGGCCATCTTGATTTCACCAGAAATCGTGGATAATAGAAATAAGTTTACGACTATTATAAACGATGTTAAGAGAAAGAAATATTAAGAAATGATGGTACTTTTCCGTTTTGCCGGCGCAAGCGATAAAGTCGCCAATAATGGTACAACCGATGCCAAACGGAATATTCTCGCTGGTAACCTTTTACGCCTCATTTTCAAAACAAGTCGCAGCTTTTTCTTATCAGATTGATTGTTTCTTTCAATACTGGCATATAATTACATAGAATTTTTATCAGATAGTTCAGTTTTATGTCTAAGGCCATTTTCGGTAATTAGGTCAATTAGGATGCTATCACAGCTCTTACCCGAAGCCGAAAATATAGAAAAGGAAAGTCAAGGGTTAAATTCGTCAATTCTAATGAGAATGCATTAGTGAAGTAAAGCACTGCAGTTTTACATAATTTCTGAGTAAGCTATTCGTACGCATTGAAATATTTCTTGCATTTAAACTTGTGTTTCAAATTAAGATTTAACTTGAAATTAATGTAGATAATTACTGAGAGCATTAGATTTTTGTAGAGTTGTTTACGTGAGATGAGATCGCTTGGAGTCACGTGATATGAACCGGCGAATTAGGATGTTGAACCATGAAAGCATAGTAAATTCTTAAATTAATGTCTTTTTACAAATTTATTGTCTTTATTTATTGGCTTTTAATAAAGTTTTAAGCGATATTAAAATGTTTATGCCTTTAAAAAAAACAAAAGAATTCTTAGAACTAAAATTTTTTATGTGTATACTGTATGTTGTCGCCAATAAAGTCTGCTTGGCGAGATTTGCGCCGGCGAAACGGAAAAGTACCGAAATGATTAATAAAAATGATTAAGGTTAAAAGGATGTAATTTTAAAAACAATACCGGAAACCTTTAGCTATTTCACCTTTAATAAATAATTTGGTGTGACGTCACAATGTATATTTCATGCTACGCGTAATTTGTACTTTCTCTTTAAAAAAATAATGAATTGTTTATTATTGTATATTAACATCAAATTCTTTAAATTTACATTTCTGAGCTTAGGCGTAACTGAAAATAAGTAAAATAAATTGTTTATATTTAAAATTATCATGATACAGTAAGCGAATTCTACCAGTTATTACAACGATAAAGAACGTCGCAGTCTCTCATACTTGTATTTCATACAGCTTCCATATTTTCAAAGATTTTTAAGCTTTTAAGCTTTAGCATTTATACAAATAAAAAAAGTTTTTTTTAATTAATACTCTGGAACATATCAATTTTATCATATTTACAAATTAACGTTTTGCTACGTAACAACATAATCCCTTATATACCAGTAAGTAGACAATTTTCATTATTTTCTAAAAATTTAAACTTCACATTAATGAAAAACAGGTTCTTAAATTTCTAAATCACATTATATTCTCTGTAGGCAGGCACACTAGAATTCTACACATAAATAAATAAAAAATTTAATTTCTCGCAATGAAAGAAAATATTATAAGAAAATAAATACTACAAATTAGGAACACTAAGCAATGCTTCACATACACATACACATACAGTGTCTCACAAAAGTGATGGGACACTTGTGCTTTACAAAAGGAAACTGTAGCAAAATAAATTTAAAAAAAAAACATGTAAAAATTTTTTGTGGGTGTGTTTCATACTTAAATTTAGTAACAATTATTACATAACATAAATTTTCTCAAAATATTAAAATATCAATTTAATAAAAATACAGTTGTTTAGAACGGAGCAAAAAATGCCTCACATAAGTGATGGGACACTTACTTTTCCGTCAAATATTTATCCAAAAATTTTACTTTATAAAAGGTTTTAATATTCCGTTGGATTTCCTTTTACTTTTAAAACATGATTTAATCTTCTTGGGATGGATTCGACTAATTTTTTTGCGATTCTGGAGTGATTTTACCCCATTCTTCTTGAAACACCGATTTTAATTGTTGTTTTGAAGAAATGGTGTGTTTGCGAAATTCTTCCCTGGGTTTTCTCCACACCAAGATTCTACCGTCAGAATCAAATATATTAAATTTACTCTCATCAGCAAATATAACTTCATTCCAGTAATCAGAATTCTTATTTATGTTGGATTTTGCGAAAGCCAGTCTGAGGTTTCTATTCTTTTCACTCACGAAGAATTTTTTCCTGGCTGCTCTACCGTGATATCCAGCAGATCGAATTACTCTTCCAATAGTCTCAGGATTAACAATTACTCCATATAATGCTTATAAATCAGCAGCAACTTTGGGAGCACTCATTCTTGGATTTTTTTTTTAATATTTCGAACGATAATTCGCTTTAGTCCATTGGATAGCTTTGATGGTTGGCCAAGTCTTCTTTTATCCTGAATCATATGATTCTTTTTATATCGTTTAATGATATTAAAAACTGTTGAATGACTCAGGTTAACGGTTTCAGCACTTTCTCTAATAGAATTTCCACGTTCAATATGCAAATTAACAACTAATTTTCGAATTTCAGGCAAAATTTCTTTTCGTTTATCATTCATGGCTGCACAGAGATAAAAAACACAAAAATTCCAAAACAAACTGGAGAGAAATACTGCAGACGATTGCGATAAATTATTGCCAATTGCTTTTGAGTAAAAATAAAAACCCCCAAAAATATTTTATTGCTTACTTCAGACGATTTTTGTTGCATAGTACGTAGTAGTATCTAATGGTGTCCCATCACTTATGTGAGCCATTTTTTGCTCCGTTCTAAACAATTGTATTTTTATTAAACAGATATTTTAATATTTTGAGAAAATGTATGTTATGTAGTAATTGTTACTAAATTTAAGTATGAAACACACCCACAAAAATTTTTTACATGTTTTTTTAATTTATTTTACTACAGTTTCCTTTCGTAAAGCACAAGTGTCCCATCACTTTTGTGAGACACTGTATTATCAAAGAACTCACATTATCAAGTGCGATTACGATTGCAAACACTACGTATTATAATAATGAGGTAAAAGTTACTTATAGGGTCAAAGTTTACAGTTTTGCTACTGTTGAGTAGATCGTCGGGCTATCGATATATATCGTAAGTCGGAAAGCATTATAAACATATCAAAACCAAAAATTAAAAATACAATTTAAATGAAAAATGATGTCTTAAATACAATTCACAATTAAAACAACAATACAAATTAAAAATACACAAACGATATGTTAAACATTGCATATAAAATACGTTACATTACAACTCGTCACACATTATCTCGTTTTCCTTTGTACACAACGATCCGTATTCGCCCGAAAAACATCAAAGCTCGGTGTCCATGTACACATCCATCTATTTCCACCTTAAAAATATCAGAGAATTGCACCACCTCGGCATTGCGCACTACATTGGCTCTGCCGATGTACACATCGATCTATTTTCACTTAAAAAACATCCTATAATTGCACAAACTAGGCGCCGCGCACAACCTCGGCATTGCGCACTACATTGTCTTTGCCCATGTACACATCGATCTATTTTCACTTAATAAAACATCCTAGAATTGCACAAACTAGGCACCGCGCACTACATTGGCTTTGCCCATGTACACATCGATCTATTTTCACTTAAAAAAATCCTAGAATTGCACAAACTAGGCACCGCGCACAACCTCGGCATAGCGCACTACATTGGCTTTGCCCATGTACACATCGATCGATTTTCACTTAAAAAAACATCCTAGAATTGCACAAAATAGGCACCGCGCACAACCTCGGCATTACGCACTACATTGTCTGTGCCCATGTA
The DNA here is from genome assembly GCF_044657685.1 of Stegodyphus dumicola. NCBI lineage: Eukaryota > Metazoa > Arthropoda > Arachnida > Araneae > Eresidae > Stegodyphus > Stegodyphus dumicola. The sequence continues at coordinate 166,591,470 of NC_140771.1, read as the reverse complement.
CATATCGATCTATTTTCACTTAACATCCTAGAATTGCACAAACTAGGCACCGCGCATAACCTCGGCATTGCGCTCTACATTGGCTTTGCCCATGTACACATCGATCTATTTTCACTTAAAAAACATCCAGAATTGCGCAAACTAGGCACCGCGCACAACCTCGGCATTGCGCACTACATTGGCTGTGCCCATGTACACATCGATCTATTTTCACTTAAAAAACATCCTAGGACTGCACAAACTAGGCACCGCGCATAACCTCGGCATTGCGCACTACATTGGCTGTGCCCATGTACACATCGATCTATTTTCACTTAAAAAACATCCTAGGACTGCACAAACTAGGCACCGCGCACAACCTCGGCATTGCGCACTACATTGGCTCTGCCCATGTACACATCGATCTATTTCCACTTAAAAAAACATCCTAGAATTGCACAAACTAGGCATCGCGCGCAACCTCGGCATTGCGCACTACATTGGCTCTGCCCATGTACACATCGATCTATTGTCACTTAAAAAACATCCTAGAATTGCACAAACTAGGCACCATGCACAACCTCGGCATTGCGCACTGAGTTGGCTTTGCCCGTGTATATAGCGATCTCTTTTTACTTAAAAATCAGAAATTGAATAAACTCTGCGTTGCTCATATACTAAGAAATCTGCTTTCACTTAAAAGAAATCGGAGAATTGCACAAATTCGCGCATAAGCAACTCCATTGATTCGCGTTGAAAAAAAAAAAAAAAGTTTCTAGAAAAATTGAGTTTACTACAGGCGAATCAAGATCATAGCCTAATTGATTTCTCAGCCGTACATTTCTTGCAAATACTACCATTTGATGACTTTTTCTGACTAACTAACCAGCATGGTATCTTACATTTTTCACAGAAAACGTTATCCTTCAATAATCGACAGTCCATCAAAAATCCTCTAAAAAGTTCATACTCTATTGTTAATTCATACATAAAATATCTGTTTCCAAAATTTTACGCTTGTTTGACTCCCCCTTAAATTTTCCTTTATAATCGCCTGATACTTAATTACAACATAACTAACAGCAGTTTTAGAGCAAGCAATAACTAAACGCAAAAATATCACCTCAAGTAGCCAAAAATATATATACAAAATAGTATTCACGGTATCTGAGCGTTAAACAATCGCCAATAACAGTGTTACGAATTGTGTATTTAGATATTAATTTTAGTAGAATTCTAATTTAAAATGTTGTATTTCCTCCTGCAACGCAGTGTGAGACAAATTTTAAGAGAAATCTATACCGGAAAAGTAAGAATACAGGGCACGTGCATTAAACTTTGAGTAAACGGATATGTCGGTAATTTGTATTGAAATTGAATAAATGTAACTGACTACTAAATTAGCTGTAACCGTAATTCCATCCTCTTGTTTACATTGCGTTTGGCGAATAGTATGGGTTACCAGATCATATCATTTATCGCCGCTCTTGGCGATATTTTTTTGTTTAAAATTCCGGGTGGGCTATACTAAAGCTGTGCCAAAAGTACTAGCAGAAGAGTTAGGTTTAACCGTGAAACCTGAATTTAAGATTGCTCAATTGCATAAACTGATTACTGAAAGTCCCGATTATGATGAGGAGTTTACTCGAGAACTACTGGCTGCAATTAGAGAAGAAAGGGAACGAAAAGAAGAATGTGAAAGAAAAGAAAGAGAAAGAGAAAAGGAACGTGAAAGAGAAGAAAGAGAAAAAGAACGTGAAAGAGAAGAAAGAGAAAGAAGAGAAGAACGCAAAAGGGAAGAAAGAGAAAAAGAACGCGAAAGAGAAGAAAGAGAAAAGGAACGCGAAAGAGAAGAAAGGGAAAGAAAAGAAGAGCGTGAAAGAGAAGAGCGAATTAGAGCCTTTGAGCTACAGAAACTTCAGTTGGAAGCAATGGCTGCAACAGCACAGCCGGTAGAAACTACGCAGTTACCTGAGCAGCCTTTAAAAATCAGAATTCACGATGTCATGCCACGTTTCAACCCTAAAGAAGATGAAATAAGTTTATTTCTGGTGTTATTTGAGCGTCAAGCTAAAATAATGAATATACCTGCTGAAAATCAAGTGACTCAACTTATTTCATTACTGCCTCCCGACATTGTTCAGCTTATTGCTAGAGAACCAGAAGAGGACGCGAAAAAGTATGAATATGTAAAAACTTTACTGTTACAACGATTTAAATTAAGTGCGGAAAAATTTCGACAACTATTTAATAAACACCAAAAATCTACTGAAAGTACTTGGTATGATTTCTACTATGAATTAAAGAATTATTTAGAAGGATGGCTTAACGGATTAAACATTAAAACTTTTGAACAGCTAAAAGATCTCATGCTGGTTGATCAAATAAAAAAGCGTACCTCTCCTGATTTCAAAGAACATTTTATGGATCAATGGACAACCATCATTTCACCTACTGAAATAGTTAAGAAAATTGAAGATTATGAAGATGTGAGGAAAACAATAAAACCGAAATTTTCTGTCAATCAGACTGAGAAAATTAACAAAGGATCATTTAAACCGCGTTATGATAATTTTGTGAAAAAAAATAGAGCATCCGCCTCATTTTAAGCATTCTGATAAATGGGACGATTCAAATTACCAGAAAGATCACCGACAAAGAAGTCAATTTCAAAACAAGAACCAAGAAAATTTATATGACAAAAAATATCGACCACGTTGTTTCGAGTGTGGGTCATACGAACATTTTAAGCCTCAGTGCCCTCGCTTAAAACCAAATGAAAAGATAAATTGCGTATTTTCGAATGATGATTTATTAAAGACGTATACAATTAACGGTTTAGTTAATGGGTATGAAATGCCTATTCTTCGAGACACAGGAGCCACAGTAGATGTTATTTCTCGAAAATACATAGATAAAGCAAAAATGATTGGAGAACATGTCTGGGTACAATATCTCTTAAATGACCATTTAGTGTGTCTACCGTTAGCTGAAGTTGAAATTAATTGTGAACTTGGTCACATAAAAACAAAGGCAGCTGTTGTTACAAATGATCCAGGCAGATATGTATTGGGTAACAAAACTGCTCAGTTGTTCAAAGATAAACAGATCTTAAATTTAGAAAGGATAAATGCGGTTTTGACACGACCTCAAGTAAAACGATCTCGTGAAGAAGATCGAAGTAGAGACACTAAAATGGGGAAAAAAGAACTGTCTGTTATTGAGTCTGACGAAGATATTTTACCCCAAGCTTATGAGAAAGACAAGGAAATTAAGAAAATAATTAATGCTAATTCAAAGGAATTAATTGAATCTCAGCATCAAAGCAGAGATCTAATCTCAATGCTTAGCGAAGCTAAAAGTGAAAATTTCGGAAATTATTTCAAAAAGAAATTAGATAAAAATGGAAATGAAAGGGAAGTAATTGTTATTCTTGAAAAATGTATAGATCAAATGCAGAACTACACAACTTTGATTCAGAACCAAACAAATAATAGTACTAAGACTCAGGGTAATTTGGTCAATACTCACCCTCCTAAAAGTCAGGCTTCTGTCAATGTTTCACGGAAATCTGACAAACAATCTAAGCTTTCATCTCTTGATGAGAAAGCTGAAGTTATTTATATGGAAGTTGACTCACTTATTTACCTGGTGATTCATCTTCTATGAATAATGTGTGTGATTATTCCTCTACAAGTTCCCCAGTTCCTTCTTCTCCAAAAAGCAAAGATGTGTTTGACAGTTTGTTAACAGAAGATCAAAGAACTTCTGATTAAAGAACTCATGAAGGTGCTTCTAAAGCTAAGAAATTAAAAATATGTTCAGAATCTACGCACAGGTCAGAAAACTTAGCAAAGAGGCACGTACATGATAAAGGATACTCAAAGTTGCCACATTCAATGAGAGTGCAAGCAGCAGATAAGAACAAAAGTTCATCTCGCAAAGAGAAAAAACTATCTGACAAGAAAGAACTGACAAAATTAAACGATTCTCAGTTAAAACCTCTAGATGAATTGCCAAGTTCTGGAGTTGAGATGCAAGTCAAAGAGAAGTTTTTAAAGAAACTAAACAGACAAGAGCGAGTTATTGAAGAAGCAAAACTGCCACAAAAGCCTTTGTCACACTCACCTGATTTCAATAAGGAGTTTATTTTGCAAATTGATGTTTCAGACCCTGGTATGGGTGTCATTTTAGCTCAAAAAGATGAACGAGACAATGAACATCTAGTACTATACCTCAGTAAGAAGTTACAGAAACTGAAAAAAGTACTCTACCACAGAAAAAGAATGCGCCGCCATAATATTTGCTGTAAAGAAACTTCAATGTTATTTAGACGGGCATACTAAATTCCTCATCATGACCGATCATAATCCCTTAGTTTGGCTCAAAAATAATGTGAGTTTAAATCCACGATTTATGAGATGTTCACTGGTACTACAACCCTACAATTACACGATCGTTCATCGAAGTGGTAAAAATCATAAAATTGTAGAACGCATTAAGTCGTACTCCCTGGCCTGATTAAATAATTTGTTTCTCTATGTAGATAAAAAAAAAAAAATATTTTGTTCCTTCCTCTCATCCTCAGTGTATCTTATTATGTTATATCTCGTATTTCAATTCTGTATTGTGCTGATATTGTTGTTTTGAAAAAAAAAAAAAAAGTTAACTTTAATTTATAAAAATATAAATTAAAGTTTATCTGGTGGGGGGAGAGGTTGTAATATCTTGTTATTTAATAAATAAGTATAATTATTGTTGAAGTGGCAACGCCATATTTGTATCAAACCGTTACTCAGCAACGAGAGATATTGTTAAAAAAAAGATTAGTATTCTGAAGATTTTGCCAGCTAGGAGTAGTGTTAAAATTTTGCCACTTAATTGTATGAAATTTGTCTATCACTGTGAACTAGAAATAAAATATATGTTCTACTAAGAAGATTGTCTGTTTTGTAAATTATGCAAAATACATTACAGTATGTCTACCGCAAATGTAAAATTTGAGTTACATCTGGTGAAGCCCCGTTTTTCGCGCATTTATTGATATCCAAGATAGAACATTACTTTGCGTTACACATAAGTATGGCATGACACATAAATATGAGATACACCATAAATGTGAAAAGATGCAGTTGTTTTAAAAAGTGCAAGTTCTCTATACTGTTTTGTGCATTGTAAGTCATACTGAAGCCTTTTGCTTTTGGAATCCTAAAGCAAAAATTAATAATTTGTACTATGCGATTGCATTTAGTTTCTTCTTGCATAAATGCAAAATCTCATTTATAACCAGAGAAGAGGATTATATGTTCAAATGCTTACCATACGTCTAAGTAAAGTGAATTATATTTTTGTTTTTTTCTAATCTTCTTGATTTTGCAATTACGTCAACGAATTGTATCGTGGCCAAAATGAAAGAGTTCCTTGAATACGGACTCAAAGCTATGGCAGCTGGCTCCACTGCCACTATGGCAACAGAACAGTAAATCTATTATCAGACAGCTTAATGATTTGGAATCCAAAAATATTCTTATCCCACATTTTTTCTGTTCGTATAATATATAATTATTATGGAAATTTAAAAAAATTTCCAAATTCTGCCAAAAGAGTTCCTTTAAAATTCGAATAACCCAGACATTATATATATACACACGCATACATAAAGTGCACGAAAGTGCACACACAGGAAACTTTATTTTTTCTTTAGTAATATTTGTAACTACTATTTTCATTATGGAAGTCTCATATTTCAAGGTAGTTTGTTTTTAGTTAATTTTATTTCATTTATTTAAAAACGCTATCTGCTCGAGGTACAGATGTGTTCGTGGAATGCTTTTTAATTAGTAACTTTGGGAAAGATCTTTAAGCTTATTCCCGTTAACATGAGGAAATCGTGAAAGGGATCACCTAAGCAACACTTTTGTCAAGATTCGAACTCGGGGCGCACTGCTAACTTCCAGCGATCTTAGTGGGCAAGTACATTTTAAGACTGTGGTTTGAATGCAGACAGATTTAATGGAAAATGAAACAGCTTAAGTTCTCTTGAGCAGCAAAAATCTTTCTAGACTTATAGAACTGCAAACCCTACAGACACTTTCTGTACCGAAAAACAGGATTCTACAGAGCAAAAAAAGGGATTTTATTCACGTATTAAAACATTAATATATGCTTTCAAGTACTAAAATCTTCTGAGCAAAATTTAATTAGTAGAAACACCAGACGCAAAAGTATAATAATAAAAAGAAGCTCAAAATTTATGATTGATTCTTAAATTATGTAAAAAAAAAAAAGACTCCGAGCAAAATATTACAGATAAAATCTATATCTGCGGGAATAAGAAACTAACATTAAATGTTGCTTACAAGTCAGAAAAAAAAAGAAATAACTGAAATATTCTATCAGTTATCTTCTATGGAAAGGATTAAAACGGTGTAAAGTGTGCGCAGGTCTCAAAGTTTTTTTCATCTAAATACGCGAAAAGAAAAATTAAAGCTTCATATCCTTTATCGATCAAACTTCAACCAATTCAACGACAAAATAAATTTATGGAAGCGGTCATACAAGAGGATGGGCACGGTATTTAATTTATACCCGAACCTCCACCAGGGCTGCAAGAGCGGGAGCTAAGCTACCACCCTCTCTAGGCGACTCGAATTTAACGAGCAGACGACGCTGAGGCAGACACAACGACTGACACAAATTCCCCTTCCTCTTCGAAAGGACTTTTCCCTGTATCTGAAGAAAAAAGCAAGAACGCTGTATTGCATCACTGTAACTACATTTCAATGACTGTTCCGCTCTTTTTTCGCATGTTAGTTTTGTTTGTTTTTAAGTTTCATGAGAATTCTGGATACGGTTACTACAGCGATAGTAATCCTGGAAAAGTTGGTAAACTTTTGCTTATCCTCGTGGACGGTTGTCGATGGGATTACCCGGATCAGGATACGGCCGCCCTTCCGGGATTCAGAAAACTAGCAGAGAACGGCGTACGTGCTCCGTACGTAACACCCATTTTCCCGTCCAATTCTTATCCAAACTGGTACGCCCTGGTCACTGGTAAGTGGAATTACTTTTCATAGAATATTCTTCTTTCTTAGAGAATGCAGAGTGCATAGATTATTAATTTAACTTAATTGCGTTTCATTTTAACGAACTGAATGAAATAAATATGTGGAATTCCTCCTGAGAAAATTAATTGCATTCCTGAGAAGCTCGACCAAAATCTGTTGTTTCTCATATTTAATATAAAAATAATTTTCACATATTTAAAATTAATGTGCTTAGTAAGTTTTAAGTTCGTTGTGAATATTTTAGTAAGCGATAGGCAGAATAATTTCTACTTTAGTATAAGATAATTTCAATGTATAGCATTTGCAGGAAAACTACTTATTTGCAATTTAACAAGAATTTCTGAGCGACAAATATCACAAAAACATTATATTTAGGACTTTTAAAAGAAGAAATATAAGTTTTTACGCACTAAGTTATTTTGGTTTTTTTTTACCTTTTTATTTCAAAACTTAGCAGAAAAGAAACTTCTAAAAATTAGATTAAAAGAATAAATGTTTTGGCTCCTAGATGCTTAAGTAACAGAACATTTAAAGAATTCAGTATGGAAAGCTAATGCCAATATTTGAAATACTATACGAAGACATCAAATTGTCACGGTTCTCCCAAAATTTTAAAGGCATTTTCTGTGATGGAAGTTATAATCTCTTAGCTAATACTTCGTTCAAAAAAAATTAAGAAATGTTAAATATACCGGAATGATCATATATAAGATACAAACTTTGAAAAATCGAGTATTGGATAAATCAAGTATAGGTGCTTTCGTACTGAAAAAGTTTATGTTCTTAAATATTTACTCAAAAACACTTTTAAGGCCGTGCTGAGGTTTTAAAAAAGTTTGAAAGGTAAGATTAAAAATTAAAACGGTAGTGGGACATAAGCAGACTAAGCTTAAATTAAGACTAAGCATTATGAAATTTTTAGTATGTCAGAAATTTTTGTCATGAAAGTATTTTTATTATTATACTAATTTAATATTTAAGGAAAGTGTACGAAATACCATCTATACTTAGAAACGCCACTTGACAGACTAAAGGCGTCTTCTCGATACTAGCGGAGCTATATACCACACCAAGAAATTTAGGTTCGAATCCCGAGTGTGTTTGAGATGTTTGTTTATATAATTAAGATAATCATAATTACATGGAGTATGGGTGTGTGAAATCTGGTAGTAAAATATTCTCTCATAACAATGTATCAGTATAAAGAAGTTGAGTTGAAATTGGAGAGTGGGTTTAATGGCTTCGGGCCTTGGGTTATAAATATCATATGCTGGGTTATAAATATTATATATATTCACTTGCCGAGTTTTACATTTGCTCATGCAGATTTCTTCATATACTTCATTTACTGGTTTTCTACACGTGAAGTAAGAGGAATAACAAGATAATAATAAAAAAGGGTGCATAAATTAATTGATTTATATTTAAGCACAGAATGAAACAACAAGCAAAGGATGAAACAATATTTATATAGAATTGGGATAACTCAATTGCTTAACTGGAACAATAGAGTTGCTTAATAAAATATTATTGACAGAGATACATTTAATTATAAGTAAAAACTTCAATGAAATCATGCTACTGAAAATTACGAATGTCATATAAAAGCATTAAACATTTACGCAACGGCTAATATTTTATATCCTTCAAGCTGAAAATAAATTAAAATGGTAAATGACCAACTTTGACTTTAAAAAATCATTATGTAGTAAATACAGTATTGCTTGATTTCTGTCTGAATCCATTCAACATTAAAAGAGAAGAACGCATTTCATTACTTACACCATAAATATTTTTATTGTCTAATGATGTATTATGCTGATTTCGGCAAAGCTTTAAACGTCTTAGCTAATAAAAAGGGAATGATTTTCAGAAAGATTTCGACTACTCAAATTCGTAATGTAAATTTCTTTTTTTTTTAAATTCCTTTTATGAAAAGTAATTTGAAGTAAATTTTGTTTAATTAATTTTTTTCCTTAGAAATAAATTACTCATTGTAAAGATTTCAGGAAAAAAATTAATTCGGTTGTTTTCTATAATTTTGCGTTAATTCTTAAATTATGCCTAAGCCTTTCAAGTGAAATGCAAAGACAAAGAACAGAATAAAATTCCTTTTTCTGTCCGTATTTATTGTTCAATTTATTTTTCCTTGTGTAGTCAAAATACGTAGAAGATTTAATGGAATTTTTTCCTAAGATTTTAGATATTTATCAACACTAATTCGTGATGTGAATTTTAATTTTATTTTGTAATTCGTTTATAAAAATAATTTTAAGTAAATTTTGATAGATAGAAAACAATTTTTTTTATCTGAGAAACAAAAAATCCTGTGTAATATTCGCAGTAAAAAATTCAAGTTCAATTAATTTAAAAAATCTTGCATTACTAGTAAAATTATTCTTGCAGCAGAAATGCAAAGACAGAGGGAAAAAATAATTTTTTATCAATAATTGCCGTTAAGTTTATTTTTTATTCAAAATAAGTTACAGCTGAATAAATTAACCTCACATAGTGTTCTAATAATTACAAATATTCTTTTACTAATACATTACAAATATACTTTTACTTTTATCTCAGGATTACTTATGCAAAAGGAATCTTTAGCTAATGCATATTTTTCGAAAGAAATCTTAGAAGTGCGAAAATAGATTATAAACATTTAGTAGAAAGCTTTCATTTTCACGTTAACAGATGAAAGATTCTAATTCAGAAGACAAACAACAAAAATCAATGAAATAGATGAAAGATTTTTTGATATATGCGAAACATATGCTATATCATCTACTTTGTATCTTTGAAATTTCTGATGCTAATAGATCAACGAAAGCTCTACGTGTTAAACATTTAAGAATAGTTTTACCCAATACAAATTGCGTGAAATGCTTCTATTTGACTAATAGAAACGAATCGAATTTCATGTCTTCTGCACTATTATTTAACTCAAGTTTAAAAGCTCTGGCTAGCATAGTCATTGTTTAACTGCTTAATATTTCTCTGAATGGAGTTTGTTAAATTTTTTATACTTTTAATAGACACAGAATTCAGATAATTCTCAAAATATCGGTGGAAAGAAGAATTCTGACAAATGAGTTGTCAAAGCAGATTATGTCTTTCCTATTTAAGCCTAATTATTGTAGTATCTATTAAATCTAATCAGGTATAAAAATTAACCATAAAATCAATTGTAAATCTGGTTGTAACAAAATATTATAAGGGGAATTCAGAACTCATGGCACAAATTCAAGGAGTAACTGAGCACACTAGAACAAATATTTTTGCACAGCAATATTATACAGTAAGAATTTTATCGGTATAAGAAAACACAAAGAATGAACTATACCGTCGTCGGGATACAGACCTTACAATTTTAGCCACATATGCTTCAAATTATACCACAAAAGCGCGCAACAAGGAGGAAGATATTACCTCACGTTCTTTCCCCGTTAAAAGACGATTTGTTTAGAGGAAACTCATTTGATAGATTCTGGTAATGTCGATTTATTTTCTCCAATATTATAATTCGGGTACCACTTTTACGTTATTAGAACTTTCGATTAGAGAATGTAGAACGGAATAAGAAACAGGAAAAATCATCTATGCCTTTTCAATGATTCGAACTCAAGACCATCCGATACTATCTGTACGTGCTTCCAATTACATTACGAATATACGCGGTAAGGAGGAAGAAAATACCTTAATGTATATGTGCGCAGTGACGCTTTGAGGCACAAACACAAGGAATAAGATATTGAAAAAAACAAAAATTGCTTACTTACAGTGCTTCTTCGCAGCAATATTAAAAATAATTACATATAAATTATGTTCACCAATAATAATAGTACGCTCTTTGCAGCGTCGGTGGAGTGATTGTTTTGTACTTTTGTAGATCAAGGGGCTGAAGGTGGCCTGTAGCACGACAATATTGTGAATACGAGAGAACACGACATTTGCGACAGTGTTTGGAGATTTTACCAATGTCAAGAATACAGACACGGAATGGCTGTAATGTTAACAGCACAGCAATAATATGACAAGCTGTGAAAGTACTTTCCGAAGAGAAGAACGCCGCACCACAAAATGTTTAAAGGATTATTTCGCAAATTTTTAAAACTGCTAACTTCGTCGTCAGCAGGTAATAAATGTGTTGCCCCATAGCCTGTAACATCCAGACGTGGATGATTTTGTCTTGAACCTTATGTACGACAGACAGGACACAAAGATAAGAGCTACTGACATGTAAGTATGAACGAATCCACCGTTCAGAAATGTTAAACGAAGAACGATTATACCTATTCTGTTTTCAGGGCAATTAATCTTTGAAACGGAAGATCATTCACCGAACCTAAGATTCTGGCAGTTTTTAATACAGCAGATTGTGCAGCACCCATGCTGCATCCCGGATCACGTGCATTGATGAGGCGATGTTTATATACTAAGGTGTAACAATCGTAATTGCCATGTGTGATAAACCTTAAACTTAGATGCTACATATCAATAGGAGATCCAAAAACGATTTTCTGCGAATATATGGGATGGTATTATGAACGACTCCCCGATTAACTTATATGTGCTACCAGAATTGCTTCAAAATACTCCAACTGCAGCTCGTAATTGACTGTGGTGTTAGCATAATGCAAGGAATTGGTTGTGGTGGACTAGATCGTGGGGTATAACAAGCACAGGATCTATAGAAACTCGAATTACTCCTTATGAAAGATATCTTAAACCTACGAGACTCGTTTGATTCTGCTGGTTGGTTCCGAGTCTGTCGAAAATTCCTTGCATGTGTTGTGCAGCTTTTTGCTAATAGTTTTAATCGATTTAATTTGGTATTTAATTTTATTTTGTTTAGCTGATTTAACTTTTGATTAAAAGTGGTTTTTTAATATGTTATTATACTGGATTTGATTTTTGGATTGTTGCAAGAATTTTGTTTAAGAATTAAGGAACTTTGATTTGAGGTGCAATAGATTTATATAATTCGTAATGGTTAATGTTTCATGTTTCTTAGTAATTTTATCTGAAAGCTTATTCTAGCTTAATTTCTTTTGGAAAACATAATTATTATTTTAAGTTGAATCATGCTTTTGAATTAAAAGAATTCACCGAGTTTTTGCTTCACATTTTATTTTTCCCCTCTAATTCTTGTAAAATTTACGTATCATTAGTTTCTAACTCAACTTATATATTTAGACCTATGAGATATTCTATCATTCTGAAAAAGAAAAAAAAAAAAAACTGTCAGACAATTTGAAATTTATTAAAGAATTATTTGATAAAATAATTATTGTAAGTTTTAAGCGCAAAGCTTTTGAATTAAGAGATCTGTGAATTTTTCAGCGCTTCCTTTTATTTGTCCTGAAGTACTTTACCTGTTGTCGAACGATTGGATTGGAGCTTCGAGAAGGGGGCTTTGTTTCTCTTGGGGTGACCTAACATCGAAAGGAATGTGCAGTGATTCGTGATTCGGGCTTTCCGATGCGAGGCTAAAAGTTTCTATACGCTTACCCTGCAAACCCTTCTGAAGGGCGGGCAATATTTGGATTGTCCAGCTAAGTCCCATGTAAAGGTAGAGGGTAGCAGATGGTCAGAAAATCGGGACAAGATCGTGACAACCCAAGTGTCTGACTTAATCTTGCTTTTTTAATGCGAAGACAGACATTTTCTACCAATCTTGGTAGACATCTGGTAGATGACTGGAGCCAACTAACGCTTATTTCTTCTGGAGTGGAGGGCGACATTTGGGGGTTTGGCTTGAGGGCTTGATATACCATGGCTCGTCAGAAGAGAGTGGACTTCGCCGAGCAGCAGTGCGAGAAGGAAGAATTTTGCGGGAAGAGGCTTTTCGAGCAGTTTCGGTGTTGTTTGCCCGATAAGAAGAGAGATGGCAGCGATAATATGGTCTTTGCGTGAGGGCAAGGGTTCTTCGACTTCACTTTCCTAAATCCTTTGAAAGAAAACCTTTTTATTCAGCTTCTTTAGTTTTATTTTTACTTTTTCAGATGCTTTTTCTATTACAATTACTTTGAGATAGCTTCATGAATGGTGACATTTTATAATTACCTTTTTTAAAAACCCGTTTAATTCCGTTCCCGTGTTCCACCCGGTGTAAGTTGGTAAGATGCATGTAATGAATCCTTGAGAAACGTTTCCTCCTTTAAAACGAAAGTAGTTGATAAGATACATGTAATGAATCCTTGAGAAATGTTTCCTCCTTTAAAACGAAAAATCAATTCCTTGGTTTGTGTTAATTTTCGTTCCTTCCTGTGCCAGCGGGGTGGTTTTTCTCTTTTCATTGTATTGATGTATATCAAGTTATTATTTCAGAATTCACTAAGCAAACTATGTAAAAGTCAGAAGTTACTTGAAATTTCCAAAATTCTGGTGGGTATGGTCATTCCGCCTTTACGTTATGAAGGTAATTTTTTTATTATTTGGATTCCCAGCTATTACTTTCAAAAGTTTCAAAAGTACTGAATTATTTGAGATGGCTGTTACCATTATATTTGTTATCATAAAAAAGAAGGTTGTAACTTTTAAATTATCACACAATAAGTAGTATTTTTTTGTTTTCTTTAAATTTGTCTGTTTAGCTTGGAACTTATTAACACATTTGTATGTTTAGTGTGTTTCTCCATACAAGGGTTACTAATTGTTATCACAACTATAAATTTGAAAACAATTTTAGGTTTTGTTCACACACTTGAATTTCAATTGATATAATGATTGCACTATAGCATAATATTTGTATTGTGAAAGGAATTGTACTTATCCATGATTCATGCCATGCATGGTTTTATTTCATTTTTTGTGTGGCCACAACGCATGTCAGCGAGAGAGCCCTGTTTTCCTTAAACACTAAACTTGTTATTTTATGGATGCTTAGAAGCATGCATTACTGTAGCAGGTGTACTGTTAAAGCCAAGCATATATTATTGTTGGTGCTTTGATTAATCATTGTAAACATTTGTAAAAGGAAGCAGTTTTCAACAAGGTTGTAAATAAAAAATTAATGTTTCTTTTCATGACTTATTAATTTTGTTTGTGTCTTAAAGCGTCTGCCCCTCCTTGAACTTGCAGCGCTGTTGATTAGATGTATCTTTGCCTACTCGGCATTCGTAAAATCTTCTTGAGGCGACAGCACACAGCTTGCTTTCGAAGATGCATAATGTTGACCTTCAGCAAACCACCTACTGCCTCCTAAGCCAATCAGTTAAATTTATTTATTATGTTAAAATTATTTTAGAATAGGATGTAGGATAAACCATCGTCTCTTTTGATAGCAGTCATCTAAAAGTAAGTCTTTATAAATATACTTTAATGATTTCCTAACGAAAATTTTAACTTTGTCTTAAAGCGTTCGAAAAATATTAACAGATCCAAATGCGTCTGTATTACGTTATGTTATGTTACCATATATTTTTTCATTTACGTAAGGTATTACCTTTGCACGAGACAAAAGATCTTTAACTTAACTTCCCTGCGTTTTAGCAGACAGCCAGCTTGAACAGTCTTGCACACGACATAACATCTTTAATAACACATCTCGGCCATTTTGCTGCAGATATCACTGTGTACATGTGCAGAATGATCAGGAAACAGTAACCGAGCCCTTTGGAGATGAAAGGCGTGTAGGAACGCGGCGTTCAAAACATGCTGTTTACTGCAATTAGACACTAAGACAAAGTATTTCCTCTGGCGATTAGTCTCCACGGTATCCAACACAGTTTCTTTCATAACGACTGAATGAGTCGATCGTGGCCTGCCCTCAATACTCCTATTGCTTCTTAAATAGCCGCACTCGCACAAATTTTGATGCGGACTTTCAAATAAAGTATGATGTAATTAATGTCTGTCGGGGAAGAGTTCTCGATAAATTCGTTCATCGGCTCATCCATTGCATTCAACTACTCCATACATTAACAGCATGTCTGGTAAGCTCGCCGTTCGCATGTCGTTGCATTCTCATCGTAAACTGGCTACCCCTCGAAAGAGCGCTCTAGTGCAGAGCACCACCTAACGGCGTACGATGACGTTTCCGATCGTGGACTGCTGTGCTCAATAGTTATGATGTGCCCTACTTCTCCTAGAAGTCTGTCGCTAGAATTTTAGACACCCTGTGTATATGTATATATTAATACTATAAATTGAAGCATTATTTCGAATAGTTCATTTCAGATAGTTTGATTTTCGAAATTTTGATTTCAGACTTATTTTAATGCTACATATTTCATTATGAATATCTCTAGGAACCATTAATTTTCTTTACTGCTTGATACGGGTTCTCAGAATCAAACTGTGCATGCGGACCGAATACAGGATCTCAAAATAGCTGATGGACTTTTTTTTTTTTTTTTTTTTTTTTTAGAGCAGAATGAGAGTGAGTTTATATGTATGCATACATGTGTGTGTGCACGTATATGTGCACGCCCATGTTATATATATATATGAATGCACAATATACATTTCTAATTTATGGATATTACGCCTTTATAAACTAATGTTACGCGTGACATGTGTATGTGGTGTGCTCAATGAAGTCTATAATACATTTGGAATTTATATTTTTGAAATTTAATTTGCCTCCTACATGGTTTAATTGAAAATTTATTTCAAGAACATACAGTTGTATTTTAGACAATGCTTCCTCTGTAATTTCTATGTCTCAAGCTTATAATTTTTTCTTTGTCTTTCTAGCTAAAATTATGAGTTTCTTTCTCTTTCTAGCTAAAATTATGAGTTTCTTTCTTTCGGTTAAATTCTTTTTTCTCTTTTCTTTAGGTACCTGATCACTTACAGATACTTATCAGACCATAATAAACAAAAGTGAAGGTAACGCAAAGGAAAGAAAAATAATATATATATTATTTTTATTCCTGAAATCTAAATTTTATTACCTTCAATAAATTTCTGTTGGTTACAATTCACAATTCAAACGTATTGATAAATAAATGTTATATTTTCATGCTAACATTTATTTTAAATAATTAGAATGTTGAATTAACCACCAAGTAACTTTTTTAAACTACTAAAAAAGAAATTACTAAAATTTTGAAGTGGTGGAAAACGAGAGAGTAAATGATCACAACCCACTTTCTTTTATTTGTCAAATTTTCTTCTATGCATATAAGCGATAAGCGACGGAGGACGTGGGCACTGTCCCTTTACCATTTGGGTTAATCAGTACAGCACCACGTCCACCTTTATCTTACATTTCATATTACATTATATATTACGATACATGATTTACACATTGCATTATATACTACATATCAAATTAATACATTATCCTAACATTACATTAACTTCACATCAACTTATTACATTAAAATTCTTTTCTAATAAACCCTATATTGGTACATTATAAAAGGGTTATTTTGCACAGGATTCGCATTAGACACAGGATACGCATTATATTATCATTATACACTGGGTACACATTACATTCGATTAACAAAATTCAAATTGCGTTCTTCATGTCTCGAAAGCGCGACTTAGGATATATATTAGATTTATATATAGCACTATTCTAACATAGGTATTTTGACACAAAATCGGACTTTTTCTGAAATAACATACCAATTTTTTTACATATTTCGATTCTACGACTCAAATTACGCCTAAATATGAAATTTTGTAAAATTTGGAGCGAAATTTACGGAGAAATTCACAAATTTATGTTGGCACTTTTTGTTCAGTTTGCGCCAAGAATAGTTCACTTGGCGAACGTCTTAATATATGGCAACCTTGTTTCCTTTCCGGTGCGAGGAAAAAATGTCACCATCATTCTTTTTTCCAAATAATATTCTTTATATATTTTTTATTATAACTGTTATTATTTTAAGTAATTTTTTCTTTTTCGAATTTCATTTTAATTGTTTAAGTTGCATTTTTTTTCTTCGAATAACTGTTTTAAAAATTTCTATTTACCTATTCAAACTGCGTCAATAACGGTGCAGCGTTTATTTTTTTTTTTTCAAATAGTTTTCTTTATATATATTTATTTGTCATAGTTATTATTTTAGGAAATTTTTAAATTTTTATACTTTTATTTTAATTGTTTGTGTTGCATTGTCTCTTCAGATAATTGTTTTAAATTTTCTATTTATTCCTTCGAACTGAGCATTTTAAATATATTTATTAATATAAATTTCCCAGAATTTGATTTTATTTATTTGAATTGCGTTTCTTTCCGAAGAATATTTTGTAACCCAGACTATGATGCATTTGAAAACTGCATATATTAAAAGAGAAATTACAGTAAAGCACAATTAACACGCCTTTCAATGTTCCGTTCAGAAAAGAAATATATAAATAAGAGAGATGTATAACGGACATTTTAACATAGGATGACTTGCATACACTGCTTTAAACAGTTTAATCATTGTGCCCATTGCTTTACACAGTTTTATCCTACATTTGGTTTCTTAAAATGTTATTCATATTTTAGTCAAATATTTTATTTTTGAAATCGCAAGAATCAAATATCATAAGATTAAAAAGTTTTAAATTTAAAAAAAAAAGTAGAAATATTAAATTTTACGCAAAAATTTATTTTTTCTTTTCTTTTTCTTCAGGCATTCTACTTTATTCTTGCTCTTTTTCTTTAGGCATTCTGCAAGTATATTAAAAAGTATCCAACTTTTCGAAATAATCTTGGTATTTCTGACAATCATTTTAAGTAAAGTTACCGCCTTCCATTTCATAAAGACCCACAAACGGCCGAGCGGTAGAGAATCGTTGAACACTGGTAGTTCACTCCGGGGTTCGAATCCTGGTAAACGGGCTGGTTACATGGGCGTTTTCGTGAATTTTCTCATGTGTACCGTGTATGCTAGCTGGATTCTCTTAGAAAGTTCATCACGAAGTATTTGGTCAGAGCCTTTATCAGTCTTTAGAGGCTAAACATTTTGAAGGTATGAGATGAAAGGAAAGTCTGGTTTCATCAAGAGGTTTTGGTTTATTTAATTATGCCTAAGGGAAGAGATGCCTTCGTGGAGGACTTTCTAAGGGAATCTGGCTCGCATACACGTTACATATGGGGAAAACCATGAAAACGCCCATGCAGACAGCCCGTTCGCGGGATTCGAACCTCGGACCGAACTACCACTGTTCAGCGATTTACCGCTCAGCCGCTGTTTCATCAGGAGGAAAAAAAAAAAACGTCTTTAGGTGACATCCACATACATCACTGGATAAAATCCTGAATTTTCAAGTAATTCGACTGAGAAAATCATGGGATTCTCCATTTATGATACGTTATGATGTTCTATAACGTAATTTAAATTTATACAACCATATAGTCTACAACCAGTCGCTCTTCACTTTAATCTGTAATGATATCGTTTTTGTCTTTTCTGTTAACACAAGCTCAATTGATGCTATTTGGTAGTGGTGGTGTACACGTCCAAGTGTTTTCTCTTTGAACACCTAAATTCTTTGAAGTATCCTGAAGTTATATTCAAAAGCGTCCAACTTTTTGAAACATCTTGGTATGTCTGACAGCCAAATTTCCCTGCAAATTTTTACTTACTTTTCTCCCTAATTTTCTTCTTTCCTTCTACAGTTATTTTCAGTGCTCACACAAAAAATTAAGATTTTTCGATTCCTAGACTTCCATAAATTTGGCATTCTTGTCAATTTTTTTAAAATATCAATTACATCAACTGCGTTTCAGCTGATGACAGCTTTTAATTTTCTAGACATTTTAACTATAAACAAAGTATAGAGCAAAGTCCAAAGCCTAAATATTTTAATTAAAAGATTTTTGCTAAATGACAAAGAAATAAAACAGTCCAGCAGGGTTTATTCTGTACCACCGAGTGACCCGATTCTTATATCGGCTGAAACAATCTAAATCATATTAAAGATCATGTTTTTTATACAATCTATAACGCGAGAGAAAAATTAGCTTCTTAAAACATTCTTTCTAAGAGGATTAATATAAAATATTATATTTAAATATATATATTTTTAAAGCTGGGACTTGAAACAAACTGTCAGACTTTTAAAGTTTAATTTACATGGTGGTTATAATTAAAGTTCCAATTTGAAATGGTCATAAAAGGAAAACTACTGGACCAAATGTTATCAAACTTGGGAATCGTGTAAAGGAGGTTATGGGAATTTATTTTCCGCGGGAAAAAAAAAAGAGTTCAAAAACTCACCACCAGTGGAAAAATGGCGCTGTATACAATATTGTAAATGAAATAAGACATGAAAACATCTGTTTAAAATGTGTTTAATAGTTTCCGAAACGTGTTACAAAGCATGTTCAATGTAGCGTCCAGCATTTTCCGAGAGCAAGTTAAATCCTGTTACTGCATTCTTAACAGCAGTTCTTAGCATATCAGGAGGAATGTTACGGACATTTCTCATTTCTGCCAAATTGTTTAAAATATCACCATAAACAGTGCTTTTGAGATAACCCCATAGCCAAAAGTCACAGAGATTGAGTTCTAGTGGGAAGAGGGGAATTATCGGCCTATAAGACGTTCATTCGTGAAATGTTGCCTAAGTAACTGTGCGACACACGTGATGTGGGGCCCAGCCCTGCGTAAAAATCGTAGCATCTAAAATGCCATGTTACTGCAGTTCCATGCAGTTCATGTATCACGAAACATTTTAACATTGACTCTAAGTGAGCTGCAATCACAGTGGTCCAGCTGTCGCCTGCTCTTCAGAGAAAAACGGTTCAGTTATAAAACTAGCTGTCATTCGACACTAAACGGTGTGGAATGACTGCTATGCAATCGAATGCAGTAGGAGAATGCAATGGAACTAGATAGATAATATGAGAGATTTCTTTGGCCCAAATCGATTAAAAGCGTTTTGAATCAGTATCTTCATGTTTTAGTGCCGAATTCAGGCTTCAAAAATTACAAATTGGCGATCTGTAAGAAAACGAATTCCAGATCGTACGCACTTGGGCGAGTGATTTGCGATCTCATGTTTTCTAATCGCTAATTCGTGGTTTTCACGGACGAATTTCTCACTTACACGGATGGCGCACTCGACTTTTATCGAATTGAACGCTTTTAAATGGTAATTTGCCTACTTCAAAGTTTCTTAAGGGTATGCAACATGTTAAACCCGTGTAACAAAAGGTTAAGTTAGATTCCGACCCATATTTCATTTAACAATATTGCATACAACGCCATTTTCTCCCTGGTGGTGAGGTTTCCAACTTCCTTTTTTTCGCGGAAAATAAATTCCCATGACCTCCTTTACACGATTACCAAGTTTGATAACATTTGATCCAGTGGTTTTCCTTTTATGACCGTTTCAGTGTGGAACTTTAATTATAACCACTCTGTATATTATTAAATTTTAATTTGAAGCTATGCGTTATATGTATACCAAGCGTAAATTTTTCGCTTTTATGGAAAAATAAAGAATCAAAGCAAATAAACTTAGGGTAATGGACCAAAACTGAAAAAATTTCCCCTCCCTCCGAAAATAAAATGAAACTTCGACCTTGAATTTATTGGATTATCGAAATATTTAATTTGACTTATCTTCTAAGTCCTAGTTCCGACAACAATTCCGTCAAAACTTCCGAATTACTTAAGCTAAAGTAAAAGATTTAGTATATATTCACTGTATGTTAATAAAGTAATCAGAGTGGAATAAAAATAGATTATAAAATTTACGCTGATGCAACTTTTTGTCTGACTGCACAACATGTAATGGAAGAGAAGGCTTGTAGAGATCTGTTTTTGACATGCCTCTAAGTAGATGTCATACTCCTTTTGTCTCTTCAATGTCAAAAAACTTTCCTTTGAGAGGCAACTTTAGTTTTTGGGAAAGAAAAAAATCGCAAGAAGACAAATTTGAAGAACATGCAGCACGATTGAGTACACATACTTATTTTCGGAACACAAGCGGTTCTCCGACTGGATATTGAATAATGAAAAGATGCATTGTCATGCAATACAAAACATTCGGAATAGGTTTTCTGACTGAAAACGTAAGATTAAAAGTCATCTGCTTAATTCACAGTCATTTACAAGTCAACTACTCGGGCAATTGCAGAATCGTTTTGATCCTGAGCTTGTAAGACAAACCTAATTTACCTAACTAACCTAATTAATTCTAACTGGATTTAAACACTTCTTTAATCTTCCGAGAACGTTCCTTCTTTAGCTCATATTCCAAGAATATTAAGTGAATACAATTATTGCAAAAGCAATTGAATATTCATTTGCACTACGGCTTGGTAGTTTACTAACGAGTTAACAAAACTTAAATTCTGCTTTTTGTGTGTAACAATACAACAATATTTGAAATATTTAGAAATAAAGTATTAAATTGGAGGTTGTTAAGTCATTAAGACTATTTAACTGTAAGATTACGTCATTTTTTCTCTTCTTGGCGCCTTGCATGGCGCAGATGTTCATTACAGCAACCCTGTAAACGCTTACTCAGTTTTTTTTATTGCTGTTGTTATTAGTAGTAAGTCATCGCTTGAAAGATGGCACGCATTTGATTAAAGTTGTCGAATAAAATATTTAGTACAGTCCACTTCTAGTTAATTTGAAATTGTTGTATAACAACGCACGCATCGCATGAACACTTTATGGTCCGTCGAGCCGGAGGTAAAAGTCATTGTTGCTAAAATTAACTTTTTAGAACATTTAGAATACTTTCGTTTGGTTGTATTACGCATAACTTCATATAGAGTGTTTGGAATGCTTTCGTTTTCGTGTGGATTACGCAATTAAGATTGAATACTGTGTCATCGTTCATTTCCGGTGTTGCTGTCGAGAAATCTGCAATCACGGTAAGTGATAAATTATTTTTGTTCATGATGAGTGAATTGAAAGCAATTAAAGCTAACAAAAAGAGTTTAAAATGCAGTATCAGAAAGTTTGAAAATAAGATAAATTCTACAGTGGATGAAGCAGATATTTCCTTATTGGAGTTATACGAATCAAAAATATTAGAATTTAAAAAGGAATTAAGTAACATTTTCGATTCTTTATTTGCACATTGTGAAGAAAAGGACACTGACGAATTCATTAAGGAAAAGGAAAATGTAGTAGATAATCTCGATGAAATTCATTTGAAAATTAAAAGAAAAATTTCTGAGATCCGTTCTCAAAGGAATAGCTGCTCAAATGAAAACGGTTCGAGTAAAGACATAATTGTTTCGGATATAAAATTGCCTAAATTGTCTCTTCCAATATTTAGTGGGAAAATCGAAGAATGGATTGAATTTGAGGATTTATTTTCCGCAGCTGTGCATAAAAATAGCAAATTAACTAATGCGCAAAAATTGCAATATTTAAAGAGTTCGTGTAAGGCAGACGCTTTAAATATTATTCAGTTCATTCCAATTTCAGATTCGAATTATGACATAGCATGGAATCTGTTGGTTGAGCGCTATAGCAACAAAAAAGATTTGATCAATTCTATCATAAAGAAATTAATTTCTATACCTCAAACGAGTGATTCTACTTCGTCGCTTTTAAAATTTATCGATAAGGTGCATGAATGTTTACGATCCTTGGAAGCATTGGAGCAAAAGGTGGAAGAATTTTCGGACACGTTAATTGTTTATTTATTAGTTGAAAAGTTGGATAGAAATACTCGGTGTTGGTGGGAAAGGTCACTTAAAAAAGACGAGATAGGAACGGTTAAACAACTGACATGTTTTTTGAAGGAACACGCTCGCACCCTATCACATTACAAACCTCCGCATGGGGAATCGAAACGTTCATTTAATACCAAGGCTCTTACATCACTTTCTGAAAATTCAAAAAATTGTCCTTATTGTAAAGCTGATCATTTATTGTTGAAATGTGCGCAATTCTTAAATCTAACAGTCAAGAAACGATTGGAATTTGTAAAGACAAAAAAATTATGTTTCAATTGCTTATCTTCAGTCCACACAATCAAGGACTGTAAAAGTTCTAATACATGTAGAAAATGTCAGAAATTTCACAATTCGCTCTTACATTTTGATCGAAATGAAGAAAATTTCGATAGAGCAAACGGCACATCGAATCAAATCACAAACAAGACTAATAAATTTAGCAGTAATCTTTCTCCAAATGCTGATACATTTACTCCAATGGCAAGCAGCCAAAAGGTTAGTGACACTAATGAAACCAACCAAACAAAGTCCATTAACGGTACTGCGCTGAATATTTCCAGTTCTTTTAATAAACAAGTTCTACTTTCAACTGCAATTATTTTCGTTAAGGGTAATGATGGAAAATTTATCTCGTTGAGAGCCTTGCTGGATTCCGGTTCTCAAAATAATTTCATTACTAAAGAAGGTGCTGAGTTATTGAATTTGAAGAAAAGAAAAATACACGCTTCTATTTCAGGTATCAATGGTACAGTTATGGGTGTTAAGGAAAAAGCTGTAGCAACCATCGCTAACGCTACTAGAGATTTTATTCGTACCTTACAATTTTTTGTTGTTCCAAAAATAACTCGGGTAACGCCTGCTAGATATATAAACATTTCTGATGTTAAGCAGTTGCAACTCATTGGTTTAGCTGATCCAGAGTTTTATAAACCTGGTCAAATACATGTTTTATTATCTAACGAAATATTTTTTGATTTACTGGGAACAAATAGAATAAATATGCAAGACCTGATTCTCCATCAGTCAGTTTTTGGATACATCGTTAGCGGGTCAGTGCGCATGCCGCAGCAAGGCAGTGTTGATAATTTTTGTGGGTTTGTGGAAAATGGGGATAATTTATCTGACAACATGAGAAGGTTTTGGGAGATTGAAGGTATTAATGAAGCAAAAAAAGTGAAAAGTCAGGAAGAGGAATTTTGTGAACAGCACTTTCTTCGTACACACGCGAGGCAAGATGATGGCAGATATGTAGTGGAAATGCCAATTAAGGAGGAAGGACTTAGCCTTTTAGGGGAATCGAGAGAAAACGCTAGCAAAAGACTGAATTATCTACTTAAACGCTTCACTCGCAATCCCGCAATGAAACACTTATACGAAGATTTCATTAAGGAATATAATAAATTAGGCCATTCCGAAGAAATTGATGAAGGGGATAGCTCTAGTTTCTCATATTATCTTCCTCACCATGGGGTTTTCAGACCCGAGAAACCTAGCACTAAACTTAGGGTAGTGTTCGATGCCACTGCTCCTACGACTACTGGAATTTCGTTAAACGATATTCTGCTGAATGGAGGGTTAGTTCAAGACGAACTATTTGATATTATTTGCAGATTTCGAACGCATAAAATTGCCTTCACAGCAGACATTGTAAAAATATATCGTCAGATTTTGATTAAAGAACATCAAAGAGATTTATTACGCATCTTATGGAAGAGTAGTGAAGAAGAACCAGTTAAGGTCTATAGACTGAAGACTATAACTTACGGTACTTCCAACGCACCATATCTAGCAACACGCACACTTAATCAATTAGCAGAAGACGAGAAAAATAATTTTTCGTTAGCAGCGCCAATAGTACAAAGGGATTTTTATGTCGATGACGTACTCACAGGAGCCCATACTCTAATAGAGGCTAAAGAATTACAGTCGCAATTGATTAACCTATTATCACGTGGAGGAATGCGTCTGCACAGATGGTGTGCTAATCATCCTGATCTTTTGCAGTTTCCGGATGGACAAGAGGAATATTCTTTCAGTAATTTCGATGACGATCAGAGCATCAAAACTTTAGGATTATTATGGAATCCAAAGATAGATTGTTTTTCGTACAAATCAACCATCAAGAAACCAACTACTTACACAAAGAGAACAGTGTTGTATGATATTGCTCGCATTTATGATCCATTAGGACTGCTTGGTCCAGAGATAACAAAAGCAAAAATCTTCATCCAAAGACTTTGGTTATTGAAGCTTGATTGGAACGATCCGCTACCCGAAAGGATAATTAAGGATTGGCAACTTTTTATTGATTCAATGCAATCTATCAACAATTTGAAAGTCAGTAGATATGTTTTACAGGATAGTTTTTCTGATATACAAATTCATGGATTTTCAGATGCATCAGAACACGCATACGGAGTAGCCATTTATTTACGCTGTAGAAGTGACAATAATTTATCTTCACATTTGCTTTGCAGCAAGTCCAGAGTAGCTCCACTAAAACCGCTGACAGTACCTCGACTGGAACTCTGCGCAGCTGTACTGCTAGCACAGCTTGTTGCAAAGGTGGTGCCTTTATTGAAATTGGACATCAGCAAAATATGTCTGTGGTGTGACTCAACCATAGTGTTAGCGTGGCTTCAGAATCCCCCGCATGTACTAAAAACTTTTGTTGCTAATCGAGTGTTGCAGATCCAAGAGCTAACACAGATATGCCAGTGGAATTATGTGCGTTCAGAGGAGAACCCAGCAGACTTTATTTCCCGAGGACTGAATTTTGACAAGCTGCATGATGCTGATCTGTGGTGGAAAGGTCCTTCATTCTTGAGTGAGGGTGTCATACCTAACAAGAACATTAACTTTGAACAATTAGAAAAAACAGAGACATTTTCTAATGAACTGAGAAAAAGAACTGACATTGCTTGTTTATGCACTTTGCCTTCAAAATTTATTGATAATGTCCTAGATATCACTAACAATTATTTAAAATTATTACGTATTGTTAGTTATATTTTCAGGTTCATTTGGAACTCTAGGTGTGCAAAACAGAAAGGAGCACAGAGAAGAACAGGAGGAGTAAGTTCAAAGGAGTTAAATGAGGCAGAATCCTTTTTAGTAAGAGAGGTTCAAAAATGTAGTTTTTATTCAGATTATAACTCCCTCGCACAAGGTAAACCCATTAATAATAAAAGTAATTTACTTTCTTTGAACCCTTTTTTAGATGCAAATAATGTAATGAGAGTAGGAGGCCGATTACAAGGGGCCAATGTAATGTTTTCACAAAAACATCAAATAATTTTGCCTGTTAAAGGCAAACTAACTAAGCTGATTGCTGAGCATTATCATCGGAAATATTTACACGTAGGTTCGCAAGCATTATTGTGTTTTATGAGACAGAAATTTTGGCCATTACAAGGTAGGAATTTAACTAGAAAGATTACCCATGAATGTATAATTTGTAGTAAAAATAAACCAGTCACTATCGAACAAATTATGGGGTCATTACCTGCAGAACGCGTAAATCCAAGCTCACCCTTTAATCATGTCGGCACCGATTTTTGCGGTCCATTTTTTATTAGGTACAAGGGACAGAGGAAAGGAACTCTTCATAAGGTATATTTAGCTCTTTTCATTTGCCTTATAACAAAGGCAGTGCATCTCGAACTAGTGAGTGATCTCACCACTGACGCATTTATTGCCACCTTAAAGAGATTTATTGCTAGGCGCGGAAAATGCTCAATCATTTTCTCAGACAACGCAAAAAACTTCGTTGGCGCAAATGCCGAATTGCAAAGAATTAACAATTTAATTAGAAATCCTAACAAAAAATTAGCAGATTATTTAGGTGAAGAAGGAATAGTATGGAAGTTTATTCCCCCACGGACACCTAATTTTGGTGGACTATGGGAATCTGGAATAAAATCCGTGAAATATAACTTAAAGCGGATTGTAGGTAATGCAAGGTTGACTTTCGAGGAGTTATTAACTGTAGTAACTCAGATAGAGTCTGTTTTAAATTCTCGCCCTATTACTCCCTTATCTTCCGATGTAAATGATTTAGAGGCATTAACACCAGGCCATTTTCTCATTGGAAGACCCTTGAATGCTATAGTAGAACCCGAATTAATTGATATACCTGAAAACAGACTCTCAAGATGGAAACGAACTACCAGATTTGTCCAGTTGATATGGAATCGTTGGCATAGGGACTATTTAAACACACTACAACAGCGTTCAAAATGGAAGGTAGAACAAACGAATATTAAAATAGGTATGCTAGTACTAGTTAAGGAGGATGAGCTTCCTGTCTGTAGATGGGTGTTAGGGCGCATTACAAGAATTTTTCCTGGAGTTGACGGTAAGGTTAGAGTAGTAGAAATACAGACAGCAAAGGGAATCATTAAGCGTGGAATTACAAAAATTGCAATTTTACCCCAAGAAGAAGCTTCCTAAGTTAGTTAAGTGTTAGCTTATTATTATAAAACTTGTATTGTACATTGTATTGTGTATAAAATTTTTATTGAAAATTGAATATTATTATATTGAATTAAGAGATATTATTCGTATTGCTTTATTGTATAAGGTAGTAATTGTACAATTTTGTAGGTTATTATGAGTATTATCGCACGAAATTATTGAAGTAACCCTTCAATGCCGGGGGGGTATGTTAAGTCATTAAGACTATTTAACTGTAAGATTACGTCATTTTTTCTCTTCTTGGCGCCTTGCATGGCGCAGATGTTCATTACAGCAATCCTGTAAACGCTTACTCAGTTTTTTTTATTGCTGTTGTTATTAGTAGTAAGTCATCGCCTGAAAGATGGCACGCATTTGATTAAAGTTGTCGAATAAAATATTTAGTACAGTCCACTTCTAGTTAATTTGAAATTGTTGTATAACAACGCACGCATCGCATGAACAGAGGTTTAATTGGAGCCTCACCAGTTGCCTAGCATTTGAAGATTGTTAAATACTAATTGTTTGTTGCGAAGTCTAACCCAGGCTGCATGGTTGGTTTTCGTAGTTTTCTAGGTTCTCTTTACAAAGGTTCTCTATGAAAGCATCTTAATCAAATAGCTCCCATGTTCTTTCTATGTTAAAATAACCAACTAACCTAGTTCAAGCGCGATTTCTAAGTGAAGTTACTAGCAAAACCCGAATACTCATTAAAAATCCTGTAGCTTGCCAATCGGGAGTAACATGAAAGATGCGGCGCCAATAATTGAATTGCTGCTACGGTACGCTGTTTTTAAACTTAGATGGTCGTTCCTTAGTTAAATAGCCCACCAGCGGCCGAGCGGTAAAGACGCTGAACACTGGTAGTTCGGTCCGAGGTTCGAATCCTGCGAACGGGCTGGCTGCATGGGCGTGTTCGTGGTTTTCCCCATGTGTAACGTGTATACGAGCCAGTTTCCCTTAGGAAGTCCTCCACGAAGGAATCCCTCCCTTTAGGCAGATAAGCCTCGTGTGCTTTGCGATAATTAAATAATCCAATCCAATCCTTAATTAAATGTAATTGATTTGTAACTTCTACTAGAGCTGAAGGTTAGAATTGAAGTGTAAATAAATAATATCGTGTGCAATATTTGCAGTTTATAAGAAGGATTTATTAATAACCGTAATAATTACTTATTATATTACTGATGATTAGGATTCAGTTCTTGACAATTACATTCTAAATTAGAATTTTAAGAATATAATGAAAATACGCTACGCACAAAAAACAAAAATACATTTTAAGATAAAGAAGTGAGTTGATTTTTTATGTTTTAAAACTCCTTGAATTCATTTAATAAACATCATATCCTCGTTGTTAATTGAATCCAGAATGTTGGGTGTCGTTTATATAATTATTCTCAATTGTCCACAGAATCTGCTGACTTATCCAGCCATTAATTAGCTACAGATCATTTCTACACAACCACCGAACTTTGATTAATTCAGTCTCTAGAGGGTTGTATGTTATATCATAATTTGACTTTTATAAAAATGATTATTCTAAATCTTATGTTTCTATAAAAATATACTGTGCTTTAAAAATATGTATCAGCCGCTCTTTCAGCCACTTCAAAAGTAACAGTTTGTTTTTAGAAATAAATTATGCAGTTACTGTCATAAAATTCAAATAAACATCAAACAAAAATTCTCAGTTTTAGACAATTCGATTTAAACGAAGTAAAGCAGCAGACGATAAAACGCCGAAGGTAAAAATTTACTCATACAAAAATTTACTCTTATTTTTTTTTAAAGATATAGAGAAATTAAAAAAAAATAGTTAAAAATTTGAATAATATCATCTATAATTTAAAAAAATAGCTTTAAATATAGTATTAATAAATATTTATTACGCATCATTGAGGGAAAAAATGTCATATAATTAATTCTTCGTAAAATTTTACTTGAAATTTAAGGTTAAAAATAGCTGTGGCAATTCAGTGTAACAAAAACCCATAGACCACATTTGGCGTTATTATCGCTCAAAAAAAGATGCCAAATTTCAAAACGCGAAAATATGTAAATTCGTGTATATCTTAGAAAATTTTGAATAAAAAAGCCTAATTTTTTGCAGATATGCTTAAAAATGCACCTACTTTAAGATGATGGTAAAAGTTTTATAGGTTATAATTCAAAATGTTTTTCTAAAAATTTATAAAAAATTTTTTAAAATAGAAATTTAAAAAATAAAACACAAAAATGGGTAAATTTTATTTGGAATGAACCTAAATTTCGAAATGTGAGAGAAAAAAATCAAAAAAGTTTAATAAAAAAAGAGATATTAATAAATATTTGCCAAATTCAATTAACATTGAGGAGCTAAAATTTTGAGAGCTAATATTTTAAAAACTACTCGTACGATTTTTACAAAACTTGGTATTCTGGCATAATTTGAGTCGTAGAATCGAAATATGGAAAAACAATGGTATGTTATTTCAGAAAAAGTCCAATTTTGTGTCAAAATACCTATGTTAGAATAGTGCTATATATAAATCTAATATATAACCTAAGTCGCGCTTTCGAGACATGAAAAACGCAGGTTGAATTTTGTCAATCGGCCCAGTAGAACGGGAGATATAGCACTGTCCCATTTTTTTTTTTGAGCAGTGTACATATCTGTCATGGCTTAAAATAATGTTTTCATTTAAAACAATAGTGTATGATTTAAGACGTGAGCACCGTACGAAATATTTGGATTCAAGTTGTGTGTTACACAACTGTTATTTAACATCAAAAGGTTTAATACAAACATGATGGCAATGATAAATATTCTCTGCGATATCTTTTCGTTAAGAATATTTAAACGCCCGGTTAATTCAACAAGAAATGTTAAGTCAGTTATCCATGTATCACTATACAGCTCGTCGATGGTTTATTTATCTATTTCTTAATTTTGTTTTATGCAAATTTTGATTTAATATATTACCTCTTTTTACTAAACATTTATATATATTCGATTTTAAGTTCTTCAATCGGGCTAGATAACGCAGAACTTGTCCGTGGATAATTTTGCTGTTTTAGTTATTTCTTCAATAATTTTAACCATCTACAAACGTTTGGCATCGTATTTACAACAAATATATAAATAAAATGTATTTGCTAGCCACATAAAATTGTTTCGGAGGCCTAAAGTTTGAGACTACTGATTTAATATACAATGATTTTTTCTTTAGCTGACTCCAAGATGCTTGTTTCGTTGTTGGGCTTAGCATATGTAATTAATATAGAATAAATATGGATCTCTTGCGTGCACGCACGTAGTAAATTTTGAACTAAGACAAGACGATACAAGTGATGAATACAACAACGGACAAATCGACCCTTTAATTAATATGAAGTAGATTACGGGAAATTTATACCTGCTTGAGTTGATATAGGCTCTTCTTGAAAAAAAATTAACAGCTGAAAGGAAAAATTTTATTTTCACTTAATCGTATGAATGTGATCTTTTTTTTATAGATTTTGCTATTACTCGGACAGGTCTTGATTAGAATAAATCGAGTTCGCAAATTTATGATCGCCATCACAGCTCCATTTTCTCCAAGATGACTACAGTCACACAAAGAAGATTAAAAACTTCTGATTATAATCATCCGAAACAGTGGATCGTTGTTTTAGAAAGTATTCACAGCATTCCCAAATTCATCTATAACATGTGGAGTATAAGAATGTTTTTTCGGGGCGGGGCACGTTCTGATATATATTTATTCTCAGGAAGTAATAAAATACACTGCAGTTAAAAAACAAGCTTCTAAGGCAAAACAAGATCTATTTTATAGATATGCGTGAAACTGATCCAAGAGGTTAATGGCGGCACTACTCGACCACATAGCAAACAGTAACACAAAGACATACAAACACACACGTATTACGATCAGCAACAACATCGCGAAAGACAAATGGGTCGGAAGAATGTACAATGGAAAAG
The DNA here is from genome assembly GCF_044657685.1 of Stegodyphus dumicola. NCBI lineage: Eukaryota > Metazoa > Arthropoda > Arachnida > Araneae > Eresidae > Stegodyphus > Stegodyphus dumicola. The sequence goes on along the minus strand of NC_140771.1, from coordinate 166,560,404 downwards.
TCCTGCTAATAATGGGTATGATACCTTCTGTCTGATATGTATGCTTGACAACGGCAAGGCAAATTGGCAATAGTGTCGTTGATCGCTTGTTGTGTCATTACCGCCTATTACAGTAATAATGCATGTGTAGGATACCTGGCGGCAAACTGCGACCTTCTATCTTTCGTCCCAGTATGTACAATGGAAAAGTATCGCTAATAACAGGTATGATACCTTCTGTCTGAAATATATGCTTGACAACGGTAAGGCAAATTGGCAATAGTGTCGTTGATCGCTTGTTGTGGCATTAGCGCCTATTAGAGTAATAATGCATGTGGAGGATACCTGGCGGCAAACTGCGACCTTCTATCTTTCGTCCCAGTATGTACCACACATGTTCTATAGGTTTCAAATCCTGTGATCTAACTGGCCGTGGTAGATACGAAGTGGTTTTACTCTCCACCTTTTCTTTCTTCTCTTCTCTTTCACAACTCCGCACCACTCGAGCTCTATGCGGGTGGGCGTCATCGTTCAAATATATTGCGTCCGTAACCATTGCAGTGATAAAAGGATGCACAAGAAGATGTAGAATTTCTTCGCGATATCAGACGCTGCGACGGAACAATCAGGAATAACGCAGAGATCGGTGCGATCGTTCATTGCTATCCCACTCCATACAGGTAAGTCTCTTCTTCTGTAATGGTCTATTTTGACGATGTTTGGCGCCCGATAGTGTGTTTCGGGCTCTTATCATATCACTGGCCTTCGGGAATCGTTCTGGATGATAAATGGAGACTCACGCGTAAAGAGTAAGTGGCTGCACTTCTCTGGTGTCCAACTGTATTAATGGGCCCAATTCAACAGCGCTATGACATGCAATGAGGGCAAAAGAACACTAACCACAGGTCGTGGGCGTACAGTTCACCTTCATGCAGTCTATGCGACACAGTTTGGCGGGATACGGACCATCCTGCACCAGAAGAGAGATACGATGCCAGCTGTTATGCTGTTAGCGATCTACGGCATATTGCATATTTCAACAAGAAGCGATCGTCCGCCACTGTGAGAACTATACCTAAATCTTGTTGATTGGTTTTAATCCCTTTGATAGCGATTCGGCAGTATACTGATGACACTGTGATACACATTCAGCTCTCTCGTAACAGCGGGTTGTCTTGGCCCAGATTGCAACATCTCAAGAGCCCTCCAACGGATTTCACCTTGCGAAAGGTATCTTCGGCTCATGCTTACCACTTTGGCTATCTCGGATTACACGGAACTATCGCTGCTTGCAAACTGAGGCATAGGTCCCACAATCACCTTTTTAATGCGCTGTGGTGTGACTGCGGGATTGCGTTTTATACCAATTTTGGTTGCCTATTTGCATTCGGTAACGCAACCTCTACCTCACATGTAAATTGAATGTTTTAATTCCCTCTTTACATTCGTACGTTTCCTTTTAGTGTCTATTGCTATTTTTTCAGCCAGAGTGCAGGCCAAACTAAAAAGTTGAAATAAAATGAAGGTAAATTGAGGGATAGAGACAAAAAAAAGATAATAAAAAATATTAGATGTCATTAAATTAGAAAATTTAAATATTACCTTCAAATTATTCTTCAGCAGGATACAGAGAACAAATTGAACCAGAGAGTTGTTCGTCGGATCGTCACTTTAGTGCGAAAGCAAAACTTAAGTGATTAAAAAATTGCAAACTTGTGTTCTTTCTCGCCACCCCCTTTAAAAGTGTGAAACTCTTATTAACTTTAAATCAGTTTTTAATATCAGATCTTAGCCGCTCTGTTTGGCATAAAAGTCAACAGTCCAGTTGCCATATCGTGGAATTTATTTTGAATATCAGTGAAAGAATGAATGGGATAGTTGTCTATTTTACTTTCTTACGGGAGTAACATTGCTGAACTTCCTGGGCTACGCTCTTCGTCATGAGACGGACAACACCCGAAAGATGCTTAAGAGATTGGTTTGGTTTATATGTTTATGACAAAGCATTCAAGGGCTGTCTGCCTAAGGGGAGTTATGACATCATGGAAGACTTTCTAAAGGAAACTGGCCATATACACGTTACACATTCGGAAAACCACGAAAACGCACATAGGCGAGCCCGTTCATGGGATTCGAACATCGGACGTACGATGCTTAAGGGATGTGCGGGCTATTAAAAGAAAAGTATCTAAAATCTATTGTTAATAATTTAAAAGAAACGAAAAAATTAATATCTGTAAACTCTGTTGCTTTTGAAATTGTTAATAATTGTTTTGGTATTTCTTAACATTTAAATTTACATAAATTTAATTTTTTAATTTCTTTCAAGTTAAAACAGAATATATTTAACTTTAATTTTTTTAATGCCACTTCTATGTTCTATGTTCTGAGCAAATTGCTTGCAAATAAAGTTTCCATAACCAGAAACAAAAGTCATCTCCATAACCAGAAAGTTCTATGTTCTGAGCAAATTGCTTGCAAATAAAGTTTCCATAACCAGAAACAAAAGTCAGATTAGTTTAGTTAAATTAGTTTAGTCAGATTAATTTAGTTTGTGTTTCCATAACCAGAAACAAAAGTCAGATTAGTTTAGTTAAATTAGTTTAGTCAGATTAATTTAGTTAAATTAGTTTATTCAGATTAGTTAGTCAGAGAAGTTTTTAATCTAGCAAAAAGAATGATTTCGTTAAAAACATTTAAAGTAAAGTGGTTCGTATTTACCTTAATCACGGTGTAACGTTCCCCTTCTCTCAAAGAACACTTGGTCATCCACCCTAAAAGAAGGGACAGAGAAACCTCTTCTTGCCTCAGCCGGAAGAGGGGAGTGGACATTCCCACCCCTGGTCACAGGTGAGAGGAAAGGAGACTGAGATGTGAAAGAGAAAAGAGCGGGCGCTAGTTTGCGCGCTCTACTGAAGTGAAAATGTATTTTAAAGTATTTCTAAATTGTAATCTGTACATAGTTGTATATAAAGATAAATATTTAGCCTAGAACAGGTCTGGTTTATTGGACGGAGATACGGCTATGGTACAACTGGTGGCAGCAGCGGTAGGATTTTAAAAAGGCCCACTAATTAAACGAAGAAGTAATGCTTCAATTCGACACAGTTGAGTAGAATCATCCTGATTCTATGAGGTTTGCAGTTTCGAATCATCCTGATTCAATGAAGTTTTGACAGCACCCTTGTCATTCTGTGCAGTTTAAAAATTAGCTCAAGTTCTGATCAAGTTTGATCTATATAAGTTGACAGAACGAAAATCATCCTGATTTTAACGTCGTATGAATCATCCTGATTCTAGTTTCTTTCATCAAAAATCATCCTGATTTTTGTGTTGTAATCATACCAATTCCATTTCTTCGTTTGATCTAAGTGATATTTTAGAGAACCACTACGGTTCTGCACAACGAGTTTTCTTCATCAAAAATCATCCAGGATTTTGTGTTATAATTTTTCCAAATTTAGTTTCTTCGGTTGATCTAAGAGATAATTTAGAGAACCGCCACGGTTCTGCACGAGTTTTCTTCATCAAAAATCATCCTGATTTTTATGTTATAACGTTAAATTTCCATGTTGTGAAGGAAGAGTCAGCACGTTCTACAGAAGTTGATCACATAAATTCTGTGTTTGTGGGAATCTTGTGATTCCGAAGATCGTGTAAAATAGATAGTGTCAGTGAATCTTCATCTAACAAGTCATCAAACGGGGTTAGTACCTTGATTTTTACCTTAAGGCAGTGACTTATCCTAAGTAGTTAATTTTGTTAAAAGTTGATACATTGTCTTCCTTGCTATGCATTTTAACTCGTATGTATGCGTATGTTATGGTGTTAGTTCATAATGATTACTCATAACAATTTGCATAATTGTTGAAATAATAAGGTAGAAATTCAGTAGCATAGAAAATACTGAGTCTTTTTACTGTTGTTATTCATTAGTTCTGTTTTAACATTTTTGAATGTAAGATCCAACAAAAATTAACTATGTTTGGAATTAATGTATATTGGTTTTATTGTTATTTAACAGTATAAGAATTATTGACAATTTTATATTAGTTTTTTTAATGTATAAGAAAACACATCAGCACTACTGTAGTTGTGAAAAACTGAGATTTACTTAATTAAGTACAGTTGAAATTTATTTAATTGGATTGTTACTGATGTTGGGTTTATTGTGTACTAATTGCTATTGAAGTTGTGTTTGAATTACTGTTTTTATTAGTATGTATTCAGGTAAAAACTTACTAAAACTCAATTCATTAATTCTGTAAATGTTGCCATAGTGTGTATTGGGTTTTAATAATATTAAGGAATTTCCAGCGTTTTGAAAATTGTAGTACTGAGTATACTGAATTCCTTTATATTAAGATTCAAATCATTTACGATGTTTGTAAAATCACTGTGCATTAATAGTTACTATTAGTAATGATAATCTCAGTAGAATTGTAATTTTGATTAGTGTGGGCTAATTCTAAGTACAGAAATTGAGTGTGGCGCAAAGCTCAAAGAATTTGGTTAAAATGGCTTTCTTGGGAAAGGGAAAAAAGATTGACTTATATAACCTAGCGATAGAATTAGGAGAGGAAGCTACAATGAGTCTAAATATTGTAGAACTAAAATCTCTGATTCAAAATAGTGCAGCGTATGACGAAGAGTTCGTTAAGGGTGTCTTCGAGGGAATAGTAAATGATAGGTTGGAGGAGGAGAGACTTCGAGAAAAAGAGAGAGAGGAGAGACTTAGAGAACAAGAGAGATAGAGCGAGGATTGCCTGGTTAGGCAGATAAGACAATTTGAATTAGAAAGGCTAAGGATCGAGGCAATGAGTAGATCGACGCCTGCGGTATCGGAAGATTCAAGATCGAGTAATAAGCAGTTTCATCGTGAGATACAAAACATTATTCAAAAATTTGATTCGTATAGTGGGGATATTAGTTTGTATCTGACAATGTTTGAGAGACAAGCGAAGAGGTTTGGTATCGAGGAGAGCGACTGGGTAGCTTATTTGTTAGCACTATTGCCCATGGAAATCGTTCAACTTATATCTAAAGAACCCGAAGAAAAGGCTTGCGATTACATATATGTAAAGGCTTTGCTCTTAAAAGTTTCAAATTGAGCCCCGAAAAATTCCGTTTTAAATCCATTCAGCATCAACTAAAATCAGATGAAACATGGAGGGATTTGAGTTTTGCTCTGAGAAATTATTTAGATGGATGGTTAAGCGGTCTGGAGATAAACGATTTCGTGAAACTAAAGGATTTGATGGTTACCGATCAAATGAAACGTCGAGTCGCCAGCGAAGTCAAGAAGCATCTCTTGGACGACTGGGTAAAAGTTACTTCGGCAGCTAAGTTGGCAGATATGTTAAATGACTACGAAGATGTCAGAGGAATTCGGAAGAAATCAGCTCATCCGGGGTATCAAGACCGAAGGAAGAATGATAGGAATCTAACGGATTCCAAAGATAATAAGGGGGATGACGAGAAAAAAAAATGTTTCGTCTCGAGCAGAACAAACGAAGACCAGTCGAAACAAAGCATTTGAAAAAAAAAAGGCTTCTAAGTGTTTCGAATGCGGCTCAGAATATCACTTTAGGCCCCAGTGCCGAAAACTCATAAAGGATAAATCACCAGCCTTGGTAAACAACGTATACCAATATAAAAGCGCAGAGGAATTGTTGTCTCCATTTATCACGGACGCACGAGTAAATGGTTATTCTATTAAAGTGCTGCGGGACACCGGAGCAAGCCTCGATTTGGTGAGTCGTAACTATATCACTCCGGAAATGTTTACGGGAGAAATAGTATGGGTGAGAAGTCCTTTGGATATGGAAGCGAAATTTCTACCATTAGCATGCGTAGAGCTTGAGATGAATGAAGTTGGGCTCATCCAAACTCAAGCCGCAATCGTTGGAGAGGATTATTTAGACGTAGGTATGTATATTCTGGGAAATCAAACCGCAGGAAGATTGCAATCACTAGTTCTAAATTCCATAAACGCCGTAGAAACGCGGGCTATGGCCCGAAAGAGAAGTCAACACCCACAGGAAGTGGCTGATCGGGTTTCGAAAAAAGCGATTTTTCGGGAAGACGGGGTCAGTGAGTCCCCCACTCCAATCGACCCTACCATGGGAACGAAAATTTTGCTACCGCAAGCTGAGAGCAGCGGGGGAGAAATTGCTCTAATAAAGACTGACCGAAGGACATTTAGTGACTCCCAGAAAAGGTGTGAAACGTTAAAAGCGATTTACGACTCTATTAGTTCAAGAAATGGAAATCAATCATCGAAACATACTTACCGTATTGAGAACGATCTTTTGTTTCGAGTTCAAAGAGATCGTTATGGAAATGAGAAAAAAATGCTGGTAGTGCCAATAGAGTTTCGGAAGAAAATCCAAGCATTATGCCACGAAGGAACTTCGGCTCATTTGGGGGTTACAAAATCGAAGGATAGGCTTTTACGATATTTTTTGGGCCTGGTTGTTATAAGGAAATTGAAGATTACGTTCGTTCCTGTGACAAATGTCAACGAGCCGGGAGACCAAATGAAGTTAAAAAAGCCCCTCTAAAACTAGTACCCGTCATTCAAGAAGATCTTTCTAAATTAAACATTGATGCAGTAGGCCCCCTGCCGGTCAGTTCAACGAGAAAACGTTACCTAATAACAGCCATATGCTTGTCGGTTAAATACCCTAGCGCTATTCCAGTGAGTGATGTGAGTTCAGTTTCTGTGACGGATGCCTTGGTTAATATTTTTAGTTGTATGGGTTTTCCGAAAGAAATTCAATGTGATCTCGGAACGTCTTTCGTAAGTGCACTTACTACGGAATTTTTCGATAAGTTTGGGATTAAGATTAGTCATAGTTCGGTTAAACACCCCCAATCGAATCCGATCGAACGTTTTCATAGAACAATCAAATGACTCTTACGAGCTCGATGTCTGGAAGCTGGAACGGATTGGGAAAAATACCTTCCCTCTGCATTGTTTGCCTTAAGACCGGTAACCCATGAAAGCAACGGGTTTTCACCTGCCTAATTAGTGCATGGTAGGAATTTAAGGACACCCGAAACCTTATTATTTGAGCATTGGATGGAAAAGCAGAATGAAGAAAATCCAGTAACTGAATATGTTTTCGAATTGATTAATACATTAAAACGGTGTCAGGAGATTGCAGCGCAAAGAATGGAAGAACTGCAAATTAAACGTAAATTATGGTATGATAAAAAAGCCGTGAAGCGTGAATTCAAAAAAGGGGATTTAGTGTTGGTTTTCGCTACATCGAAACCGAATAAGCTGGCAGGCCATTGGTTGGGGCTGGGAGTTATCGAAAATAAAATATCGGATACAAATTACATTGTAAAAATGTCTGGAAAGAAGTCTCATATTTATCATGTAAATATGTTAAAACCCTATTATAAAAGACCTGAGGAAATCAACGCTTTATCATCTGAAAGTAAGAATGAAGAAAGTGTGGATCAAGAGGCAGATTTTCCGTATCTAGATCCAAATCCTAACATTTATGATTTCGAAGACATCATCCAATCTAGCAGCTTAGAAGATCGGTTAGAACTTCGCCATGTAGATCAATTACGAGATTTACTAAAGAGATTTTCTAAGAATTTCTCCAAAGAGCCAGGAATAACGGAATCAGTAGTGTATGACATTGAATTAATAAGCGACAAACCAGTCAGATCTAGACCATATAAAGCATCCCTAAGGCAAACGGAAATTTTGAAAACGGAGATTCAGAGGATGTTAGATTTGCACATAATCGAGGTAGGGGAATCAGACTACACTTCGCCTATGATTCTAGTGGAGGCGCCCGGGAAAGACCGGAGACCGTGTATAGATTACCGGCGCCTAAATGAAGTAATACGCACTGAGTTCTTCCCCCTGCCAAATATAGAGGAAAAAGTGGAGCTTGTTTCGTCTGCCAGGTATATAACAATTCTAGATTTGGCAAAAGGATACTGGCAAATTCCTCTAAGTCCAAGCGCCCAAAGATTGGCCGCTTTTGTCACGACATTTGGGACAGATAGACCACTGCGTATGCCTTTGGGTTGAAAACGCTCCCTACCTTTTCAGTAAGTTGATGGCTGAGTTATTAAAAGGGTGTGAAGGCTTTGCTGTCCCGTATTTGGACGATGTTGCCATGTTTTCCAATACTTGGGAAGATAATATGAAGCATTTAAATTTCGTTTTGGGAAAAATAACTGCGGCGAATTTTATCATTAAGCCGTCAAAATGTCGTTTTGCTCAAAACCATGTAACGTATCTGGGACACATAGTAGGACAGAGAATCAGACGTCCAGCTGAGGAAAAGGTTAAAACAGTAGTTGATTATCCCACTCCGAAAACAAAAACTCAAATAAGGGCATTTTTAGGTTTGGCAAGTTATTACAGCAGGTATATTCCCATGTTTTCGGTTATAGCTTCTCCACTGGCGAATGCTTTAAAGGGGAAAGCAAAGAATTGGGAAATTCTTTGGACAAAGGAATGCGAAGACGAATTTATTCAGTTGAAGGAAAAATTAACGAAGGAACCTGTGCTACACGCACCAGATTTTAATAGAGAATTTATAGTGCAAACTGATGCTTCCGATTTAGTGATGGGAGTGGTATTAACACAAATGGATGAGAACAACACCGAACATCCCATCTTGTACTTAGGAAGAAGCTTTCAGTAACGGAAGCTAAGTACAGCACAACTGAAAAAGAATGCGCATGTATAGTTTTTGCTGTAAAAAAAAATGCATTATTATTTGGACGGTCCAAAATTTACTATAATTACTGACCACAACCCTATGGTTTGGTTTAAAACTAATGCAGGCTCTAATCCCAGGCTAATGCGGTGGGCTTTAGCCCTGCAGCCGTATAATTTCCAAGTTATTCATTGAGCTGGGAAGAGCCATAAAAATGCTGACAGTCTAAGCAGGTCTGCAACTTAAAAAAAATATGCTTGTATTTATCTCTGTATTCTTTTGTGAAATTTATGTATTTTAATTGTGTCACTGGCCTTGATGTAATATCACGGTACTTCTATGTGATTTTGTTTTCCTTATGTATGAGGGTAACTAACTCTTTATCTCAAATATACTTAAACATTTTGATGAGCAAAATGTTTCTTCGAAGGGGGAAGGAGCTGTAACGTTCCACTTCTCTAAAAGAACACTTGGTCACCCACCCTAAAAGAAGGGACAGAGAACCCTCTTCTCGACTCTGCCGAAAGAGGGGAGTGGAAGGAAAGGAGACTGAGATGTGAAAGAGAAAAGAGCGGACGCTAGTTTGCGTGCTCTAATGAAATGAAAATGTATTTTAAAGTATTTCTTAAATTGTAATCTGTACGTAGTTGTATATAAAGATAAATATTTAGCCTATAACAGGTCTGGTTTATTGGACGGAGAACGACTATGGTACAACGGAGAAGCTTCATCCCATTTATTCGCTGTTAAACAAATTTGGGAAACTTGTCTGTCTTCCGGGTTTTTTATTAACACGCGTATTCCTGAGCCTATACAAAAAATTACAGAATAAATGAAATTTTGAATGTACGCAGGTTAATTAACTTCGACACTAGAAAAAGAAGAATTTAAATTACTCTGGAAACATTAAGAAATATTCGTAAAATACATATTTACTTTACTCTTCGTTCTTATTTCGATTTTAACTCGCAGAAAAGTTGCAAATTCATAATATATTTGACATTTCTCACATACAAAATTTTTCAAACTATCCTTTCAGAAGGATACACCACTAATGATGCAGAGATGTTTCAAAGTGAACATATTTGGAAAAGTTTTTTGACGCCGATCAACTATTTCTTGCTTCGTCTTTTTTCTTTTCTCTCTCTCTCCTTTTTTTTTTTTTTTTTTTTTTTTTTTTTTTTTTTTTTGTGTGTGTGTGTGTGTGTGTAAAAATGCTTGGAGCTAAGCCTTCCATTGTTCGGACAACGCCCTTTTGCTGTATTGATTATAAAAGTAGTTCGCTGAAGAGGAGAACTGAAACAAAAAAAAATGACAGACGTTGGAAGGTTATTAAAAGAACATCATTGTAAAAAAAAAGTCAGCATCTTATTTTTTATTGTCATTAAATTCCAGATAAGTTTTACATTCTGGACTTTTGTGTTTGTGCATAAGAAAGAACGTTTCCATGCTTATAAGAAGCTCTTTTGAAATACGAAATTTTCACTCTGTCACATTTCTTTCAGAAATAATGAAGCTGTTCCTAAAATAATCATTTACCATTCATTACAGGCAGTTTTGATTTTCTGCAGAGGTGGTTATGTAGAGAGGATGAATGATTATCAGTCATGCATATTGTTTCTAATCTACACAGGAATTTAGGATTGAATTGGATTGTATTATTTAAATTATGACTAAAAGCGTGAGGGCTAGCTATCAATGGCGTGGGATCCATCCGTGGATAATATTTTAAAGGAAAATGTCTTTTATTCATGTTGCACTATCTGCAAATTATACATGCAGCCACCTCTCCCGCCGAAATTTCAATCGAGTCAAACTACCAGAGTTCTGCGTTCATACCGCATGACCTGCTGATAGGCTGCACAAGTCTTTTGGAGTTTGTTAAACAAAATCATGAATTTGGTATGAGATAGAGGTTTATTATAACCTTTATATTACCAAAATTGGATATATAGTATAGAAATAATAAGTACAAATAAAGGCACAATAAAAAAATTTAGGAATTAAACAAAATTATACTCCTTATATACTGTTAATATACTATATATTTAATGCATTATACATGCACTAAATTCGTAGCAAGAAGAAAAAGCTTCTAAAAATGTTTTATAACTACTTTTTTTTTTTTTTTTTTTTTAATTACTGTTGTTACAAATACGTATGAATAATTCTGTATAGGCGCTACTAAAGTAAATCAGATTCATGATCAATAAGAACACTTCATAATTTGTAATAAAGTGTGTAAACAAGCATGTGTAAATGGTATGACAGTATAGTGGTATCCTAGATTGGAAAGAAACCTAATACAAATCATATATATAATATGCGTTGTGGAAAAAAAAACAATGCAAACCCAGTCTAATTTAGTCCAGTATATTCTAGTAAATAAAACAAATTAAGTAAAATTAAATACCTAAAGTTTATTAAGAAGTTCAATCATTTCAATAAAGTTACAGGTTAGAATATACATAGTACGGTGGCATGATTCCATCAATTTTTGATTGTAGAATGAATAAATAATATACCTTTGATTATCTTGACACAATATAGACAAAATGGGATAAAAGGGGCCCTCTTTTTTGAAATTATATAATTTTAAATCATACTTTTCTGAAAAAAATAAATAAAATCAATCAGTTTTTTAGTAACATAAATAAAAGGTCCGGTTGACATCGGGCAAGCTAGAAGAATTAGAACCATTTATATTTTCAGCCAGAATTTAATTTAGGAACATAAGAGGTAACAGAATTAACATTACTATAAAGCACTTTTTCGTCCGGCATTCACCGGTAACTGCATGGATACCAATTCATTCAACAAAACTTTAGTCAATCATCACATTGAAATACTTCAAGATAGAGAGAGATACGAGGAAGCGGCAGGAATGAAGCCTCCGTGTCAGTCTTTCTCCTCGGTCCGTGTAGAGGGGCTAACGCTTTCAAGCTGCTGTATGCCATCCTCAGGTGTTCAAAAAACCGCTTGTCGTTCTGGCTGTCGTCGCTGTTGCTCGGGAAGTGGGTCAGTCCTGCTCAGTCTGTCTTAATTTCAGCTTCTAGAAAACTCCGCGCAGACGCTTTTCTTGACTTGGCGGGAACCTTGAACTTGGCGACGAGACGAGGAAGAAAGGTCGCCCACTTCCAGCAACCTTTCGAGCGACGAACTCTCATTTCTCCGAGGAAGTTGGTGTTCGGGGCTTCCATAACTTGGCACAAATCTCTCATTTTCAGAGCAGCACTTCAAGGCTACTCCAAGAGGTCAAACACACCTCCGCCAAATAGTGACATAAGCAACATTCTTCCAGCTAACCTTGTCTTCAGGGTCCAAATCTAATACAGCAAAAAAGCCTACACGACCGAAACGTCCACTGCTCGCTAACGCACCCAGTGATACATTTACATATAGAAAAACTCTGCCAGAGAAGGGTGCAGAATATTTAAATAAGAATACATGGTATACTGTTTGGCTAGAAAGTCAATTTAAAAGGAAGAGACACTGTTTGCCAGAGATAGAAAATATATTCTACAAATTGGAATGTTTTTCGTTTTATCACACTCCTGAAAAATAGTGTTAACAGTTGTAGTGAAATTTAATGCTATTAAATAAACGTCTTGCATTACAATTAATCAATTTCTATGTACTGAATTTTAATTCTAATACATGAAGTTTCAATTCATTCTAATACATACGGTTTCATTACAAGTGTCGACTACATAGTTTCGCTGTTATTCAGAGAAGTACCCGTTTCTATTAATTAATTTTATTCATAACACAGTCAAAATTATATCACCTTAGTCAGAAAATATGGAGTCATAACTTTACCAGAAAGAGGAGTAAAAATTAGGCAGAGAGAGAAACTAGTTAAATTTACGCACCAAACTAGTATAACAAAACAGAAAACTTTAAAATTTTAAAAGTTAAATAATCTTAAAGAAAACTTTTTGGGGGTAAAATCATCCACTTTATCGGGTTTTTCAAACAAAGCAGTCAGTGGTCCTGTTACTAACTGCTGACCTAGAGAAATTTCTCAGAAACTTTTGTTCGAAAAAAACGAGTTTTATATTTTTAAGAATTTCCAGTCTGACAGCAAGATTTTGTTATTTTTCATATATAGATGAAAAAGAAACTATTTTGTTTTTAATAAAGAAGGAAAAATTAATAAGCTTATTTAAATTGTTTTACACAGCACCGAGTAAGGAGACGAAATTTAATTTTCTTTATAAATATTTTTCTCAGACAATACTTTAGTGTTTTTCAAATTACGAGAATAGTGCGTTAGTGCACGCATTTTCAAATCAGATTTATTTAATTAATATATATGGATATGCCGAACAAGCACACTTTCGCACATATAAACTGTATATTACTACATACATAAAAATGAAATAAAATTTGAAAACACGCAATTTAAAAACTACTGTATTGAAAAATTATTAAAAATTTGTTTTTACACCATTTTTTCCCGTTATATACATTTACTTCAGTTATGTTATATGCATTTACTTAATTTTATTTTCTTATATGCATTTACTTAATTTTATTTTGATATATGCTTCTGTTAGTCCTTTTGAAAAATTTTTAGATTATTTGAGTACGGCAAAGGAAACGAGATCTATCAGCCGAAGGCAATGGATGTCCCCATGGACGACTTTCTAAGTAAAACGTACTCATGTTCATGTTACACATAGTGAAAGTCAAAAAACTCAACCATGCAACTAGTTCGTTTGTTTGGGTTCGAATATGAGTCGAACTAGCAGTAATCAGAAATCTTAGCCAGGAGGCCATTGATTGGGTTTGACAGATTTGGAAACCTAATAAATAGTATTTAATAGATATAATATTATTAAACGAATCGGATTTATATAAACCAAATAAAATTCTAATACCGAACACAACTAAATCTCGATATAACTTACACTGATAAACTGATGTGTAATAACACTGATAAATTCAAATACTAAACGGAATATACGTTAATTCTACATAGATAATTTTTTGTAATATATTTGGCTGGGAATGTCTGGCAGCAAAATTCTGATTATATATACCCTTATTTTAAGGTTATCACAAATCTGATGGTTTGACTTACCTCAAAACGCAAAGAATCCACAAAATTCAATAAAATTAATAACTTTATTTCCCTGTTGAAAATTCTCTGGATCTTTTCAAATTCTCGTTGCTGCATATATTTATTTAAAGCAAACTGTTTCGCGCGTGTGCTTAAATTTCATATAAGCACACGCGCCAAACAGTTTGCTTTAAATAAATATATGCAGCAACGAGAAGATGCGTTTTTGACAACAACTCGTTTCGAAAATCGAAAATTTTTCTAAATGTAAGAAATTTGTCACTTAAATTAATTTTTCATTAAACAAAAAACGAAATAGAATCGCATATTATTAAAAGAATTTTATTGATAATTCAGATTCTGAAAACAAGAACATTGTTGTTATAAAAAAACAAAGAAAAAATAAACAACATATTTCATTCAACGGAGGGCCAACTTTGGAGCATGCACTTTTCAACAGAAAAATAATTGAAGCATGTTATGGATAATGGTTTATTTGATTATGGCAAAGTACTCGATGGTTATTTGCCTAAGGTGAAAGATGCCTTCGTTCGAGGACTGCCTAACGGAAATTGGCTTAAATGCATTTTACACATATGGAAAACTAAGAATACCATCCTGGTAGCCAGCCTGTTTGCCGGGATTCGAACCCCGGACAGAACCACCAGTTGTTCCGTTAGACTCCGCTCAGTCGCTGGTGGGCTGTCCGATAACGGAAAAGCTCAAAATTTCATATTAGAGTAAAAGTGGTAGCATTGTATAATTCGAAGTTATTGCCATTTCAGTAATGTGAAGCGATTTCAAGAACGTTTAATTATTTTATTAGCCTATGACAAACTAAATAAAATATTTAAACATTCTTGGAATCGCTTCTCTTAACATACTGGTAGTTTGACCTGCATTCAAACCCCCGTGAACAGGCTGATTGCATGGGCGTTTTTATGGTTTTAGCTTTTTGTAGTGCGAGATTGTTTCCCTTAGAAAATCTGTCACGAAAGCAGTCCCCCCCTTAGGCTGATCGCCTTCACGTGCTTAATAATCTAACAAGCCAAATCAAACACAACTCGAGCGAGGACTCGTAGTCAAGGCACGTCATCATGAAAAGCTAACTGAAATTGGCTCATATTCACATTAAACATGGACAGCAAAAATTCGCGAAAACTGCTATGCAGGCAATCATTCGTCAGGATTTGAACCCGCTTCAAACTATTAGTATTCAACAATTTTACCGCTACTTCGTTGGCGGTCTTTTATAGTATCTAATAAGAAAAGTAATCGCAAAGACACAATCATTGCGTACCGACGGATGAATTAAGTTCGGAATTTAAAGAATAACTTTCATTCGTGCTATTGCTGCTAGCATTGACATTTGGACAGATGTTAATTTATTTTAAATTCTTTTAATGTAATTAATTTAATTCTTTAGGTAATTGTTCTTCTGACTGTAATTTTTTGTGCGGAGTATATCTAACCCTTCCGTACACTAACTGTTTTAATTAATTTACACTCCATTTATTTTAAGAGATTTTATATCGATAGATTTCTTTCCAAAAATGTTTCAAGGAATACATATTTTTTTAGATTTTAAAACATTTTGGATTTAAAATCTTAATAATAAAATTTTTAAAACAAATATTTCTAGAAATTCCTTCGGCGTATTCATTTATTCCATTTAACTGAAGTTTCGAGTAGAACATCTTCCTTTCAACATTCATATTCTTTTCATATGTCACTTCGCCAATATCTACGCAGCACAGTACCACACATACGAATACAAAACTCAGGCATGCTGAAAGCATGCCTGAGTTTTGTATTTCGGAATTTAAAGAATTTCGGAATGCATTTCGGAATTTAAAGAATAATTTTCATTCGTGCTATTGCTGCTAGCATTGACATTTGGACAGATGTTAATTTATTTTAAATTCTTTTAATGTAATTAATTTAATTCTTTAGGTAATTGTTCTTCTGACTGTAATTTTTTGTGCGGAGTATATCTAACCCTTCCGTACACTAACTGTTTTAATTAATTTACACTCCATTTATTTTAAGAGATTTTATATCGATAGATTTCTTTCCAAAAATGTTTCAAGGAATACATATTTTTTTAGATTTTAAAACATTTTGGATTTAAAATCTTAATAATAAAATTTTTAAAACAAATATTTCTAGAAATTCCTTCGGCGTATTCATTTATTCCATTTAACTGAAGTTTCGAGTAGAACATCTTCCTTTCAACATTCATATTCTTTTCATATGTCACTTCGCCAATATCTACGCAGCACAGTACCACACATACGAATACAAAACTCAGGCATGCTGAAAGCATGCCTGAGTTTTGTATTTCGGAATTTAAAGAATTTCGGAATGCATTTCGGAATTTAAAGAATAATTTTCATTCGTGCTATTGCTGCTAGCATTGACATTTGGACAGATGTTAATTTATTTTAAATTCTTTTAATGTAATTAATTTAATTCTTTAGGTAATTGTTCTTCTGACTGTAATTTTTTGTGCGGAGTATATCTAACCCTTCCGTACACTAACTGTTTTAATTAATTTACACTCCATTTATTTTAAGAGATTTTATATCGATAGATTTCTTTCCAAAAATGTTTCAAGGAATACATATTTTTTTAGATTTTAAAACATTTTGGATTTAAAATCTTAATAATAAAATTTTTAAAACAAATATTTCTAGAAATTCCTTCGGCGTATTCATTTATTCCATTTAACTGAAG
Organism: Stegodyphus dumicola; assembly: GCF_044657685.1. NCBI lineage: Eukaryota > Metazoa > Arthropoda > Arachnida > Araneae > Eresidae > Stegodyphus > Stegodyphus dumicola. The sequence goes on along the minus strand of NC_140771.1, from coordinate 166,543,928 downwards.
TTTCGAGTAGAACATCTTCCTTTCAACATTCATATTCTTTTTATATGTCACTTCGCCAATATCTACGCAGCACAGTACCACACATACGAATACAAAACTCAGGCATGCTGAAAGCACAGGTTTAACATTTAAGAATGTAAAAAGAAGAATATACCATTATAATAACGCGCATTTGAAATACGAGGGCAAACAAGAAAGCTGGTTGCAACATTTTATATTTTTTCCTGACGAATCAGAAATTGTAATCAATTTTCAATAAAAAAATAAAATATTTGATTGTATAACATATAGGCATAGAGACGTCTTCCGTTACAATTCTTATTTTTTCTTGTTTCTACTAAACTTCGACAATGTACTATAACAAAGTCGGATCCTGTTTCACTTTCATTTGTATAAAGTACCACAAGGCAAACAGTTGTAAAACGATTTATCTTCTTTCGCAAATTTTTAGTGGGCACACAGATAACACATACCTGCTGTCTGACAATGATACTTCACTCTCAGGCCTTTTTCTTAAAATGCTCTTTTCAAAGAGCCTTCACACCCCATTAAGCGCTTTGTGTCAACTGACAACCGCCTGCAGAAAGGTAGGGGAAAGAACACCAGAGCGCATTGTCTAAACACGTCTTAAGCATTTTTGACAAAATTTGGGCTTCGAAGTATACACGTTTTAAACATTTTTCGAGCAATTTAAATTCGTGCAAAGACGTCTAAAGCATTTTTAAAGGAAACTTTGAAAAAGTTTAAACACGTCTTGAGCAGTTAAAGGGTTAAGAGTCAAACCAAAACAACCTCAAACAAAACACGATAATAAAAACAATTAAAACTAATTTAAGTTTTTCAAGCAAAAGTTAAAATTAAACTTCGCCTTTAAAGGATGATAAGATTATAAACAATTACAGCTTAAAAAAATCAACTTACAGCAACTACTTAAATTAATAAAAATTAATATTAAAATTAAACTACTGATAATCAAAATTAAGAAACAGTATTACATAACAGTGTCATTCAATACTGTTTTACAATGTGGGAAAAACATTTTAAAAAAAGAAATGCTTTCATTATAAATGTTCCTTAGTAATACGAGAAAAATTCATTTTCTCTCTGATTAAGTAATGCAGTTTATGAAGTCTTCGAATGAAGACTGCCAACTTCTTTACAAAGTGCCAAGTGACTCTTCCTTAATTTTAAATCATGGTTTCATGAGAACTTTTTTTTTCATATACGCAAACATAAGTGTTTCGAAAGCCGATTCGAGAGCATTTAGGCTAACACCCCTTTGGACTAAAAATATTTTTAAAAAAAAACTATCTTTAGAATTTTTGATAAACAGTCTCGGGCACTGGAAATAAAATTTTTTATGCTAATAAAAGTGTTGACGCTGCTCCTTCTGAATTCTTGAGCTTTTCAATCAAAACTTCGTGAAAAGATTTTTAAAATTGGAGAGAGATAATAACAAAAATTCGAAATTCAAAATTTGTGCTTCCAGATGCCTCTATTCGGATAAAGTACTACTTATTCAAAATTTGATTGCTCTAGGTACCGTTGTTTCTTCGCAATGCGAGAAATGCATTCATGCAGAATCCTCATTATTTAATTTCTTTAAATAAAATACAAGGAGAGAATATTTGGTTGCAACAATTTGAAAAGTGCGTCAACGCTTTTAATGATTGGACGCAAAATGCCGTTTCGTGACTAATAACCGTTTGGGTTAATTATAAAACTATAATAATAATACTAAAAATAAAATAAATCATGATTATAATAACAATAAATTAATAACCAAAAAATAATATTATTACAAAGGAGGTATGATACAACAATAATACTATACATTAACACATATCGCAGTCATATATAGATAAAATAAAATAATCATACAGTGGCACATTCAAAATGCAGTAATGAATAGAAAAATTATGCTAAAAGTTTAACAACAAATAAAGTTGCACAAAACTTAAACTCCTGACAAGGTCAGAGAAAACAAGAAGCCAGCAATTAGAGAAACGCCTTACACGCATCTTAAAAGTAATTCTGGCAATTGCATTATACCTGCGATACAATAAGATATGTTTTATTTGTTCTACAGTATGGCCGCAAGCACAACGTCCACTGGTCATAATACTAAAATTAAATAATTTCTAAATTCTGGCGACATTTAGAATCTGAGTCAGTTTATGAATACGGTTGAATGTGCTTACACTTAAAATGTTGTTAATTTAATCTGATTTAATCTAAATTAATCTAAAATTAAAATGATTAAAATAAGCTGAAATTAAAAAATCAGAATAAATTAATCTGATTTAATCTAAATTTAATCACTTAAAATTTGTGAAGTTTAAAATAACCAAATTCTCATATATACATAAAATGTAAATCTAGATATGAAATTAGCTCTATCAATTTTGATAAAATATTTAATTATATTTAATTAATAATTTCCTATAAAATTATTCTGTTATTAAAATTTCTTTTCGCAACACTTTCGTATTTCCTGGAAAACACGGAATAAAGAAACTCATCGATCATTGCATTCTCTTACCGCCAAGAATATTTCTCACGGTTCATCATAAGCTGCAACTCTACATAACACTCTCTATGAGTGAGGGTCGACACACACATACACACATACAACTAAGTATTTCATGAGAGTAACTGATTTATAAACTCGCCGTTAGTTCACGCTAGCAATCAGCCTTTGCTAACTCTCTACCACCCACTCGACCAGTTTGTTGTTACATTATGAGCTGAAAATAGAGTGCCTTGATTTGAGTTGCATGTAAATATAAAATGATTGACTTAATATATGTTCGTTTTTGATAATCTTATCGGGTTAGGCAGGGGTCGTTAGTAATCAGTATTAATATTTATTGTAATAAAAATTATCAGTACTAATGTTTGTTCTAAAAACATTGTTGAATATCAAAAGTGGTCGTCTTAGAGAGGTGGTTTTTCAGAAGATGTTTATTATTTTTTGTCTCTTGGCACATCACTACTATGAACTGATTTCCATGAAATTACAAATAACTTTCTGTTCTTCAATTAATTTTATATAATTATCTTTCTTGATTTCATCATCTGTTTAAGATTTTATTTCGTGTTTTATCAAATAATTAAAATTTCGAAGTTTCAGGCTTTTATCATTCATACCAGAAGTACGAAAATGAATTTAACTGTGAAAAAACTCTTTCTTTTAACATATAGCAATTACAATACACCTCTGCAGTACATCTTATTAAACAATTATGAAGCAGCAGCCATGTTTCGTGAGTTTGCATATACTTTCCTTGTCTGTACTCTGTTGGCCAACTATGCAGTTGCATATATTTAAAGTAAGCAAGCCTTGCATTACTCTCTTATAATTCATATTCGGAACTGTAAGAGACTCTCAACGTAGACGTAACGTAGAAAGAAGGGTTACGTTGTCCAGGCCGCCTTAGCTACGCTTTGTTAACACGTTGTCATGAATATTGCCATATGAAAGCCCCAGAAACTTTATTTTGTAATTACAGTTTCACTTTGTGATACTGATTTGTTATAGACGTCACGACTTAAATATTTCAATAAATGCTATCTTGCTTCTCGAAACTGTTTGAAAGGTTCTTTACATAGATCGGGAAGTAAATAAGTAATATTATACATGCTATTAAAGTTTTCGGAGGTGGAGAACTGAAATAATTGGCTACGCTTTCTCGTCGGAATTTGCTAAACATTTACGCAGCCAGTAATGCTCGCAAAAGAATGAAATGATTCCTTACCTTTCCTACCATTTAAAGAGCATTGAAGAAAAATCAGACAAGCACGAGACTCATTTGAAAAAATGCAAATGACAATGAAGTATCGGCTTACATATTTCCAGTTCGAGAGACATTTTAGAGACTTTGGGGCTTTCGGAGAATGGAACGAAGGTAATCGACTGTGCTTTAGACGGAATTCGAAAAATAGATCTTAAAGTATCTAGTTGGAGGTACTAATTATTGCACTTCCAGCTAACTACTATAAAATCTGTACGTGCACTTCAACCCGTGTATTTGTTGCTGGAAAATAAAAGTAGGAAATATTAAGACTAAAATGCGCTTTCACTAGAACAAGTACTTTAACTCCTTCAAAATTTTCTTTCTGAAAGTCATTGCGCATTGGGAAAGTGGAAATCAAAGGCCTTTTTTTTGTGTTGAAACTACAAAACGCTTAATGACTTGTGATAATGCATAACATCACATCAATTAAATTATTATAATTCGCATGTTTTACTGCGTAATAGTATCCCTGCCTCATACTGGTTATATGTTTTTGTTTGTTTGTGTAATTATGGCAAAGCCTCGAGAGCTATCTGCCTAAGGGGAGGGATGCCTTCGTGGAGGACTTTCTAAGGGAAACTGGCTCGTATACACGTTACACATGGTGAAAAACCACGAAAACACCGATGCAGCCAGCCCGTTCGCGGGATTCGAACCTCGGACCGAACTACCAGTGTTCAGCGACTTTACCGTTCGGCCGCTGGTCGGCATACTGGTTATATGTCTTACAACGTTAAGCAATTCTTAATTACCTAGTTTGTTCGAAACTATATCCATTAGAGAATAAATATTAGGCATTTAATGCATTACTTTAATTTTTCTTCTTACATTACAAGAAAAAATGAACTTCGTACTCGAAATTAATTAACTAAATATGCACTTTCGCTTTTCTCGAATCAAGTGCTATGAACTAACCTATCTGGTATCCACTTTAATGCTTTCATTTTCATGTAAATATATGTCTGGCATAAAATGTAAATAAATGTACTAAGATTTCACTAAACTAATATGTGCCGAATATGGACAAAATGGAATTAAAGATACATTTTCTTTCTCCACCATAAAGTTTGAATGTAATATTTGAGGAGTTTGGTGGATTACAGTAACGCATTCAAGAACTCTTTGATGTTTCCTGGATATTTAATTGATTACAAAACAGCATGAAAATGCTACTTGCCACGTAAATTTTAGATATCTTCCTGGTAATCATAAAACTAAGTATAAATAGACTGGCATAAAATTATAGCCTAAAACAATAACTGAAACGTGAGAAAAGTGTTACAAACCCTTTTATTTAAAACCAAATATGGACAGAAGGCATACTTTGGGATTATAACCCAACCAAGCACTTGTAGCGAGATAACTTAAAGTAACAAGAAGTGAATTGTAAAATTTAAATTCACCTAAATTAGTAGCCAAAGGCTCGCTACGTAATCAGTTTAACGCGACGTTGACTCAAAGTTTAACCGGCGTGGAGTTCAGTTATTGGTAATTATAATAAAAAGCCGAAGAAAAGAACTCTTATTTAATATAGAAACCTAGTGACGGGGCCATAAGAGGCAGTACACCCTCTGTCTTATAATCTAGAAATCCTCACTATAAACACAAGTTAACTAAGTTTGTATTTTTGCCCGAAAATGTAAAGGGGGAAGTGACAATACAGATTCAAAACATAAAATAAGGAGTTATTTTATATAAATACAGCGTAATGAATGGATGCATCCATGAATAATTTTCTAACATAAAGTGGTTCATATTTATGTTGCATATGGGGAAAACCGGGAAACTAATGCAACTATTTCGTTCACCTGAGCGGCCAAGCGGTAAAGTCGCTGAACACTGGTAGTTCGGTCCGAGGTTCGAATCCCCCGAACGGGATGTCTGCATGGGTGTTTTCGTGGTTTTTCCCATGTGTAACGTGTATGCGAGTCAGTTTCCCTTAGAAAGTCCTCAACGAAGGCATCCCTCCCCTTAGGCAGATAGCCCTCGAGGCTTTGCCGTAATTAAATAACCTAACCAAACGTTCACCTGAAACAGAGCACGGGTCGAACATATAATGTTCAGCAGTCTTACACACTGATACATTTTAGGAAAGGATTTTTGTTTCACGATCTATGATTTTGTTTGTTGCTCGGGAGTGGATAAATCCCCTGAAGATTGGTTGATATTGTTAAATGAAGAAAACGCTCTCGAAGCAGATAAGCCATCAACAAAGCAAAGCTGGAAAAGTATAAAATTTTGTCAAAAGGTTTGTGTTAATAAATAAAAATACATATTATGTATTTTGTATAAGCTTTCAGCTACCAATGTTAATTGATAGCATCCTTTTTTATGAAGAAAAATGCATTTCTTTTTTAGATTGATTTTACATTCCTTGTTTAGAAACCATTATTTTTGCAGTTATGAATTAGAAGATTTCTGCTAAAATGATCATATTTAAGGCATTATAAAATGCAGCTGGTCATTTATCGAACGAAAAAAAGACACCACGTACATCCATCGTTACCTAAACGCCACTTGGTGACCTAGAAATGTCAAAGGAAGGCTTTATCAAACACGTAAGAAATCAGTGCTTTTCCCCATACTTATACTGTTGCCCAGGTTCAGTTTGACTGCCCCTTCGAAGCGTAACATCGCTGATAGATAGGGCGACACGAATGACACGGAAAGGCTAATAAATGAGCGTTCCAATTGTGATCATGCCGGATTACTCCGTCCAAACGTATACACTGGAGATGATTGAATAGAAACGGTAGAACTTGACATTTCAGTAGTCTGGAACGACATACTAATGCTAGAAAGTCAACTTCAAGGTCATGATAGGAATGCAACATATTTAAATATACGTAATGCATATTGCTCACTCTCAGTATTGTAAAAATTAATGCTGAATTCCATCTTATACAATCGTAACCTTAAAATATCACAGAAAATATATTACTTTGTAAGTATTAGGTATGTTTATTGTGAAAGGACACATTTTATTTTGAAATGATCTCATTATAAAATTAAACAACTCTCGCAGATATTTTGATAACGGTATAGCAACATCATATAGAATTTTTTAAGGGAAAAAGTCATCTTTGCGTTGCCCATTCTGTATTACACGTATACATTTTAAAAAACACTTAGATGTTGTTAGTGTTTTCTATTACCGAGATACTACTAAACTCAAACTATCAACATTCACTAGCATTTGATATTCAAGCACTAGATATCTTGTTCTATGAAAGAAGTGTGGGTTATGTATTTACTTCGGATATAAAATATACCGCTGGCTTGCTTTGATGTGTTAAATCCAGCAGAGAAAAGACACACTATATAGAGTGATTCATAAAGAAGTATACAGTTTCAATGCGTTATAAATCAAGAACAATGTAAGATATTATACGTTACCTGCAACAGAATTGAATGGGATTTTTTTAAACTTTGTTAGAGACAGTCACAGATGTTCTATGTGTGAACCCTTGTCATACGATACACATCGAGCCGGTAATTCATTTCAGCCCAAATGCGTGTGAAGGTATCTGAATCAAGTCCATCAATAGCAGCTGTGACATACTGTTTCAGATACACTATATACTGTTCCGTTGTACAACAGGAAGGGGAGGTACGAATACCCTGCTCTTCAGGTATCCCTAAAGGAAGAAATCACAAGTTGTTAAGTTAGGACTTCTGGGTGGCCATTGGATAAGTAGCATGTTTTAGTTCGCGGCTCATCTAATCTATCGGTGAGGGAGATGTTCATCAAGGTAATCTCACATGTAGAATGACAGAGTGGTTCTGCACCATCCAACTGGAATATGCAGTTGTTGATGTCATCCTGCAACTTCGTCATCAACCAAAGAGTTAACATATCCAAAAATGGCCCTCCCATGGCAGTTTGCTTGTGAAAAAAGAAGGGGCGAATGTTTTCTTTCTGGATACTGCACAGAACACATTTACCTTAAGTGAATCTTGCACTGTGAATTTGGGGATTCCCCACTATGCTTGTTTACCTTCCCACTGATGTGAAATAATGCTTCATCGGTGAAAACTGATCGGCAAAAACATCATTTTCAAAATGGAGCTGAATATCGGCACAAAATTCAAAGGGCTTTTTGTCAAAGTCACTCAGATTTTGCAACACCCACACTTTGTATGGAATCCTTTTCAGCTTCTTTCTCAAATTTTTGCAGACATAGGGATGAGAAATCTGCACTTCCCGACTCACCGTCCTCGTTGATTTTCCCCGGGCTTCATCGAATGGCGATGCAAAATCTATTGGCGACTTCTTGCGATACAGTCGGTCGTCCAGAGCTTTCACTTTTGCACAAATAGCACGTAGTTTAAAATTTTTCACGCCATTGATAGATTTTCTAGATGGAGGTTCTTTTCCGAATCGTGATTGAAAATGCCGTTGCACAGCAGTTGCGGATTCCATTTTGCTAAATTCATTTTTTTTTTTAAATTCAAGTCTTCTCCACTGCAAATGCCGCTATTTCGGCTGACTCCAGTATTATATGTAGTTAGTAATTCACATGACACGCACGGTATTGCCTACGTCACTTCCGTCAGGTGCAAGACATAACCTAGAATCTACGTTACGGTTTGCCGAGGTGGGGCCTGTCTTTGACTGTTACTGTGTATATGTGAAAAGTGTATACTTCTTTATGAATTGCCCTGAGCTCAGTATTGAAAATCTTTTTACTTAATTAAAACTGTTAACTTCAAATATCGAAATTATGCAACTCCCTTTTGCCATTTCAAAAGTGTCCTCTCTTCTGTTTCTTTAAGTTTTATTCACAACGGTTCATAAAACATGAAATAAAACTAAAATTTTGGAAACTAATCCATGTGACAAAGCTTGAGAGAATCCTTAATTCAAATGTTGAAATCTGTAATAGTTCAAACATCAACTGCGCATGATTTTAGAAAACACCGCTTCAGATTATAGCACTAAAATAAAAGCGCTCTTGAGGTCATGGTCAGAACTTCAAATTTCATTCAAAGTTTCTACAGCACTTGAGGCCATTTTTTTTTTCAAAAGCCATTCTTTAAATCATAACATTGTGCGCAGTAATTTTAAAGTTAACAAAGTTTGTAATAAAATGAAAATTTTACATTTCTTAAAAGTTTTGAATTCCGTACAAAATTGTCTTCAGAATGTTACCCTGTTTTTTTTCTGTTTAAAATGGGAATCAATTTTAAAAATGGAATATATGTAAAGAAAATAAAATCTTGAGAAATATATATGGCATCATATGTTACGGAGCTTTTCCATTAACCTATAGTTATTTCTCAACAAATAAACAAAAATTTTATTTCTTATCCTTGTTTGACGAAATATAACTGTGTTTTGACACTCTAGTTTCCAGATGACAGGTTTCACAAAAGATTTTTCATAACGTTATTCTCTTCACAGGAATTTTTCACAACATTTCATTTTCCTTCCTGGGTTTCTTTCACCGCAGATATTGTTGTTTAAAGAATGTCTGCTTAATGCGTAAACTTCCATTTCTCCCTTACAGGAATTTTTCAAACTAGCCTATGCTTTTTGATGCAGGAAAGAAATTGGCAAATGCTGGTGGATTTGCAGATTTTTAAGCTAAAAATATTTAAATTAAAAGTTATGCATTTGTGTTTGTTGCAGTATGCGGGAGAAGATTTCTAGAATTAGGGTTCCGATTTTTTAACAATTGAAATATTTCCATAGCCTTATAGTATATCCGTTACGTCTAGAGCAAAGCCTTTCATTCTTATTCTAAAAGTATTTTAAAGATACTTCAAGATAAAACAGGACTAATAGTATTTAAAAAAAATAAAGTTCGAAAGCACAGCTAGTAAATAGTATTGAAAAATTCTTCAAACTCAGACTGTGATTTCAAATAAAAATCGACGGATAGTCCAGAGTGGATCTTTTTCACCTGGAAGAAATATTAAATGTAGATGCTTCCAATACTTCGTCTAACAGGCAAAAGTGCATATATAATGCTACCAGTTAAATTATAAAGTTTTTCCTTCCTCCTTTCTGCATGCCTTCATCGTGCAATGGTAGCTCATTCGGCGCGTATTCGAGAGGTCTATGTTCGAGTCCCTGCGAGGGCATTGCTCATTTTTTGTGTTTCCTACTTCAAAAATCCTAATGACTTTACAGTGGCGTCCGAACTAAAGAAAGATGGTGTATGATGATGATTCTTCTCCATCAGGATTTGGCGACACGGATCCCCAGTCGCTCTCTAAGAGAGGATGTATATAAGATATTTTCTTTCTCCTTTTTGCAAGCCTTCGTGATGCAAAGCAGCAAACTCGGCGAGTATTCATGAGATAAGGTTCGAGTCTCGCCGAGGGCATTGCTTATTTTCGGGATTTTCTACTTCAAAAATCCTAATGACTCTGCAAAACAAAGTAAAATATAAAAATGGAAAAAAATAAGAAAAATATTAAGAGAGAATTGTAAACACTATTCGAATGCACAATTTAGAATTAAAAGCCAAATTAATAAATAAAATTTACTGACTTAGGTAAGTATGGTTTCCTGGAAATAAATAAAGAAATGGAGAAATCTGTGTATTTTGAGTAGAAAAATAATGCTAAGAAATGTTTTGTGTACGAAACATTTCTTAGCATTATTCTTATAATTAGGCACAAAAGATTAAGTGATATAAAAATTAATAAAAAGAAACACATAAATACGTGAAATTTTGGTTTTGCATTAAATTTATTTGACATATATTATTGTATAAAAAGCATAAACAGCTCTAATTTAAAAAATGACAGTTATTAGCAAAGCAGCAAAGATTTAGAGATATTCGTAATTGTAATCTTCAGACACCTTGTGCATTACTAATATAATGCATAAACATGACTTCAGATAAAATGTGAGCTATAAAGGTTCTCATTAAACTACGTTACGATGAGCACGATCATTAAAGTTCCACAGTTAGCTTAGCTCCATTCCATACTGCAGCCGAAGGAAATGACGCTAAGGAATATTGTCATTATATACGAGGATGAATCGAAGAAAAACTGGAATAAAAACTTAGTATAAGGGGTATAAGACAGATGTATGGCACTTAGCATCATATTATGGATATGGACGGCTTTTTAAATGTTTGGTACGACTTTTCACAGGGTGGTTAACTGTCACTCAATAACAACGACTTCTGTAAATCAAGATATAAATATCGATTCCAGCTAATGGAAGCATTTGAAAATCATTTGCATTAAGAATAGTGCGGGGTTAGATATTTCAGTTAACTGTGACTAAACGATTCTATAAAGAAGAACTATTTGCTAGGCAGTATTTTCCTATTTTCTTTCAAATTCTATTTAGGAGCGTCATCTGTAGCAGTGGTGCAAAGAGTCTTGAAAACTTATCTAAGCGCGATAGCGTAATTTAACCTTTCTAATGAAAGTTAAGCCTCTCAAGAGACTTTGGAACATCAAACTGAACTTAGAAAGACTAGCACAAAGTGTCACTCAAAAACATAAATTGAAACAAACCGGTGCAGCGGTTGAGGTATTCTTGTCTGAAAAGGCATCACGCTGAATGACGTACAAAGACTCACATAAAGAAACGAATTGCGTGATTGATGAAAGAACTGTAATGAGAATGATCTTCTCCGTACGCTTTTGTTTTGAGAATCGTTTTCCTGAAGTTGGATGTTACATTAAGCACTAGGCGAGATGTGCTGAAGAGGTTAGTGGAATGTTCAGGGATTATCCCAATGATATAGAAAGTAGGGGCCTAAAATTCTAATAATACTCCTTACCTGTTGATGTGACAGAGGAATTTTTAATATGCTCTGAAATTTGGTATTACGCACAGTGCAAGATGTATTTAGGAAGGTTAAGATGATACTGCGGAATGTCCTGAGGTGCGCTTACCTCGTGAATAACTTTTATCCCGTTAGCTCAGTTATCCCGAGGATATTTATATGCTATGCATTTATATGCTTGGCCTTTCTCGTCAATTCACTATCACCTGATTAATTTATAAGGTATATCTCCCGCTTTCCTAGCGTGCCTTCGTGGTGTAGTGGCACGCTAGGAAACTGCACAATGGGCCGGTATTCCAGAGGTCCATGGTTCGATTCCCGGCGAAGGCGGTTGCTGTTTTTTATCTTGCCTGCTTCCAAAAAATCCTACTGTCTCTACAAATTAATGAATGAATTTCTTATATTTTCTTATATTGAATTGTTACTCAAATTTTGCATTTAAGTGCACTATAATAAATAGCTATTTACGAAATTTAGGCAAATTTATGCAAGCCGAATCCTGAGCTCAAGATTTAAAATTTCAGCTTTGGGAATTTTAAGCAAGATATAATATTTATTGTAACAACGAAAATTTTATAGCTATTGTAAAAATTTTTATGAAGAGAAAGGGTAGACCATTATCTATCATCCGTTAACGAAAAATTGGCAAGTGAAATACCTGCTCCGTTAGCGAGCTTACTAAAAATTTTTTTCGTTCCTAAATGTATCTCAAAAGCAATAACCTATCTAATGGCGGAAAACTATACAAGTGATCATTATGGTCTCCCAAAAAAGTACTGGAGTTCATGCTCAATGATTATGGTTGCCCTTTGCGATTGAACAACAAAAAGGGAAAAAGTTACTTTTTCTTTCTGTTGCCAGTTATTCCTTTACAACTTGTCGAGTGTGATGATGATAATCATAAGAATTAGGTGTAAGTGTAATAGTCGTTAAGTGGGAAGACTTAGATTAGTGAACAAGGAGAATGGACATGTACGTTAAAAAATCTTAATGCATCTGAGTAATTGTTTTAATTCAAATCCATAACGTTTGTTGTTGAGTTTCAAAGTTTTGCTAAAGATGACTATCGCAGTTTTGAAAATGATGTATTTAAAGTACTACGAGTAGATAAGTATTATAGGTGTGGTGTGGTGTATTTAATTATGGCAAAGCACACTAGGGCTATCTGCCTAAGGGGGAGGGATGCCTTCGTGGAGGACTTTCTAAGGGGAACTGGCTCGTATACACGTTACACATGGGGAAAACCATGAAAACGTCCATGCAGCCAGCCCGTTCACGGGATTCTAACCTCGGACCGAACTACCAGTGTTCAGCGACTTTACCGCTCTGCCGCTGGTGAGCCAGATAAGTATTATAGTGTTAGTGTATTAAGTAATAGCTATTTGAGATGAATTATGCAGAATTTACCGATAAAATATGGAGACAAGTTGTGACATCACATTTTGAGAATGACTGTGTATAGATATTTTAACTATTATTTATTACATCAGTAATGAAAATTTCGAATCTAGGAGTTGATTATATTTTTTATTTTTAATAGAACTCGATGTCTAATATGGAGTATGTGACGCTTAAAGTATTTCATTAACTACTTTGATTTAATTTTTCAGGCGTTATGAACTCTGAGTAGGAACCCGATTCTTAATCTTAATATATATTAATTATTGTAATTAAAACCGCCTATAAATTTACGTCAAGAGTTTCTGTAAATATACTCCATTTCGAATGCAATTTAAAAATCTCTATTAGGTTCACATCTCACTTATATATCGTTTTTGACTAGTGACAACCGACACAGATGCAAAATTTAATATACTGTTATATTTATAACTTTATATTTTAAATATAGTTTATTAAATGAGTTAAATGAGAATATATTTCAGGGGTTAGAAAAGAATGACATGATCTGCTCAATCTGGTGAACTAAGACCAAAGTCTTATGTGTGCTAATATAATTCAAACCGCAAATATTTTAATAAAATGTATATTCGAGCAAGAAAATAATATTGATATTGTTAAGAGATCACTTCGTTTACTTGTTCCTTGTATACCAAAGCCATGATTGTCGGACTTCATGATAAAGGCAGGGTTATTAATGATGGGGATGTTATGTGACTAATGACTGTTAATGATATGTTATGTAACTATTACCAAATGATAATGATAGATTAATCTCAGATTGATTTCGGTCTGCATATAACTGATATCAATAACAGATTCAAATGAGGTGCTTCTTTAGGACCAAGACCCTTCCCCATTCGTTCGTCTTTAATGTTTCAGTGAGGTCGGAATTTTTTTTATCCTCACCCAACAATATATTCTTTCCAGACTTATTTCTTAAGACTCTGTTCAAAGAAATTTTGAAACTCTTCAGTGGCAATGTAACATTGAAAGATATGTTTATTTACCAGCTTCTCGGCATCTTTATGCTCAAACGCATTCACACTCCTTCTAACAGATATTGAAATATATTTGGCTTCACATTTAAAGTGCATGGTCAAATATCGCTTAATGAGTACCTTCAATAACGAGAAAATCAAAATGTAAACAGAGACTACTTCAACGAACAATGTTCCGCAGAACGAGTGATGTGGAAACATCGGGGTGTCATATGCAATATCCTGACAATATCCCGATAACCAGTCTGTGTTTAACACTGATTCAGATAGGATCTTACTGTCGCTTGTGAAGTTGTATTCAGACATATTTATTGTGTGCTTTTTTCCTAATGCAAAGATTAAGGATGTTTAGACGTTTGTCTCCGAAGAAAATGTTGAAAACCCAAATCATTTAGCCAAACGAGAGTAGAGAGGCGAGAACGAGGTATGAGCGTGGCTGACATAGCATGCACGTATAATCATTCTACATCAATAATTTTCACAGTCCTCAAAAACAAAGATAATCATAAGGAGACTGAGGATTCAAAGGGTGTCACAATTTCTACGTGCAGAAAGGTGAAACCAATTTTGGACGTTCATATTAAGAAGATGCGAAGATTAACAACGGACGAGGAAGTAACATTCAAAGCAAGCTGTGTGTGATTTGAAAAATTGAAGGAAAACCAGTATCCACAACGTTTTAAGACACAGTAAGCAGCAAGTTCAAGCATAAAGGTAGCCGAGAATTTCAATGACGTATTTAAGAAGTTTGTGAATTCAGAAGGTTATTTGACGCAATAGGTTTTTAATTATGATGAGACGGGTCTGTTCTGGAAAAGATGCCGAAGCGAATTTGTACTACAGCAGAAAAGAAGGCATTGCCATTCCACAGTCGAATGAAAGACGGTCTCACGCTGTTGTGTTGTCCGGTGTCCGCCGATAACATCGCGGAGAAAACAACGCAAGGCGAAAACGTCGTGCTACAAAACATCGTGGGAGAAAACATCGCAAAGAGAAAACATGGCAGTTCTAAAACATCGTGGTACAAAACATCGTCGTCGAAAATAAAGCGGTTCAAAAACTTCGCAGTTTGAAAACATCGTCGTCGAAAATATCGTAAAAAAATAAAGTATCTACAAATCATCGCATGACGATAACATCGCAGACATGCTTTTTTTTTCAGGTTTTAACAATTGTAAATAGATTTCCCATAATGATTTGTGAGCGCAAGGTATAAAGAAGGATAATTTTTACTTTCACACTTTTTATTAACTAATAAATTTTTTGCTGAAAAAGTAAGAAGGAAACTTAAGCATAGAAAATTAAATGCGTTTTATAGATTATACTTTTCATGAAAAATTACCAGTAAAAACTTCATAAAAATGATTTATTAATGGCCTTTGTTAGTTAACTATGCCGGTTTAAAATTCTATTAAGTGCTATAAGTTGCATTAATTTTCTATGCTTAAGTTTCCTTTTTTATTTTCTCCGCAAAAATTTATTAATTAATAAAACATATGAAAGTAAAAGTTATCCTTCTTTCCATCTTGCGCTCACAAGTCATTATGGGAATATCCATTTACAGTTATTAAAGCATGTCTGAAAAAAGCATGTCTGCGATGTTATCGTCATGCGATGATTTGTAGATACTTTATTTTTTACCACGATATTTTCAACGACGATGTTTTGAAACTGCGAAGTTTTTGAACCGCTTTAATTTCGACGACGATGTTTTGTACCACGATGTTTTAGAACTGCGATGTTTTCTCTTTGCGATGTTTTCTCCCACGACGTTTTCACCTTGCGTTGTTTTCTCCGCGACGTCTGCGATGTTTTTGCCGCGATGTTTTCGGCTGTAACCTGTTGTCCAAATACAAGTAGCGATTTGAAAATTAAACCGCTGCTCATTTACCATTCGACAATCTACGAACCTTCAATAAATATAAAATTAAGAAAAGCAGGCTAAAAATCATGTTAAGGTCCATCAACAAGGCTTGGGTGACACGTGACCACGTGGATTGGTCAGTGTGTAAAGAAATACTTGCTTGAGATGATTTTGCCACTGCATAGTTTCGTGCTATGAACAACATGTTCCGTCACAGCCTCCAAGGGCTGCAATATGAAGTGGTTGAATAATTTAAACTAGTTAAGATCCAGTTTCTGCCTCTCAATACCACTGATTTATTGCAGCGCATGAACCAGCAGGTCATTTCAAATTTTATAATGCTGTATTCAAAGCACACTTAGAACATCATTTTGTGGTAACCTAAAGAACTAATCTCACTCTTAGAGAGTTTGGAAAAGACCACTTTCCCATTATTGCGTTCCTCAAGTTGATCGACAAGGCATGGGAGGTAGTCGCTCAGAGAAGTTTTTTTCTGCATGAAAGAAGCTTTAGAAGGACAGTATTGTCGAAAGCGACGTTTAGGGATTGATCAAATTCCTGTGAAGCCTGTACTTAATGATATTTTTATCTCTGGTCAAGATTATGGTAGAGTTGGATGACAATGACGTCTGTGAGGTATTGGATGAGCATAGCCAGGACCTGACCACCGAAGATCTTACGCAGCTGTATTCTGTGTAACACCATGAAGTTGTGGAGGTGATTTCGTCAGGCGAGGAGGAAATAACAGCTACAACAAGGCAACCTTCCAGTGAAATAAGGGAGATGCTGAATGGATGGGAAACCGTTACATTATACTTTGAGAAGAATCACCCTAATAAGGTAACACTTATGCACGCTACAACTTTATTTAATGGTAACGCTGCATCTCATTTTCACCAAATGTTGAAGCGTAGCAAAACAAAATGTTTTTAGACAACTTTCATTTAAAAAAACATTACGAGTAAGACTCGACAATAAATTATACTCGTTAAGTAAGTATTCTCTGTATATGCGTGCTTTTCGTGATTTAGAAAACTGAATACCCTTGGGGGCGCTTCGTTGAGCGAGGTTTTGTTATATAAGCACCATCTACCTTTATGAAAGATTAAAACATATGAAAAACGCAAAATATTCATACAAATATCCTGCTTGTTTTCCAATAATCGAACCTAAGAGGTTATTTACATGTATTATTTATATACTTCGTGATATTGTGTACAATATTGTCATGAGTAGAAAATATGAAATATGATATGATATATGCCTACAAATCACAGATATGAGAATAACTAATTTTGAATTGTTAAATTAAATTTAATATGATCATTATATGTTAACACTAATGGGAATTATACACGCATAACTGAAACAAAAGAGAAATACAGAAAAATATTTTCATTTCCAAGAAAGAATGCAAACTGCATATAAGTGGAAAAAATTGGTTTTATTCCTTTTAAATTTAGTTTAATTTAAATCCTTTAAAATAATGCCGAGATAACAGTGTAATAAAGATTATACATGCAAATATTTACCAACTTACTCAACTGAAATAATTTATTCTTCGACTCCTTGATTGAAGACATTTGTATTTAAATTATATAATTGAAATAATTTATATCGTTCCAAAAGATTAACGAATTTAGAGGACTATGTAAACAGTAAGAGATGATACTTTATTTTTACACTGTAAAAATAAATTGAATATGTTTCACAACTTTTTATTTGAATACTCATACTTCATTTCCTAATTTCCATTAAACAGTGACTAGTACTTATTTCAAAAATGCTTCTGGGTGCAATTTTCTGCTAGGCTTACCTTAGAAAATAATAATACTCAAATAGTTCTCCATTAATACAAAACGTATTTATTTTCTTTCCATTATCTTTGGATTAATCTTGCAGTTTTTTTAAAAGTAAAAATTTCGCATGGCAAGAATGAATGGGTTTGAAAAGCGCAAATATTTCGAGCCAATACTTAAATCATTGTTTTGAAATAAAGCATTCATAATAGGATGAAAAAACGTTTTGCCATGTGTTTATCATTTCTCTTGAAAGAAATTTATCTATGACTGAAGAACCAAATGTAGGAGAAAAAATTAAAATAACTTTTGTTTGCAAATGCTTCTCTTCCTTCACTAACTGTTTCTTCTGAATTAATAATCAAGAATTTTAACTTACTCGTAAAAGAGAAAAATAATCTTCAGATAGATGCAAGAGAAATTTCAGAATAAAGCCCTTACATATTGAAATTAAATGTGGTTTGAAGTGTTTTTTCAGGGACAGAAAAACGGAAAACACTTAATAAAACAACTTAAATGTGATGTTAAATCAGCTTGAAATTAAAATATATTTTGAACTTTAAATGTTTAAAAATTAATAAGAAATTCAAACGAACTTATTGAAAATGAGATGCATTATCATGCCACTAGAAAATTTCTTGAAATCTAAATTTAACTCACTTCTCTCTATATAATTGTGAACATACAAATTTAATATTTAAAATATGTTGTAATGAAACATGTATTGTTTATTAAATCACTTATGGCAAAGCTTACGTGAGCTCTCTTCCTAAAGAATAGATGCTATCGTGGGGGATTGTTTAAGAGAAAATACCTTATATTCAAGCTACACAGGGAGTTCAAGCAACCGATAAGTTAGCTTGGATTCGAAGACGGATTAAACTATTAGTACTTCACGGTCACTATTCACCTGTTGATGGTCTCACTTATAATTTATTTTAAAACGACTTATTTATATTCCTTCAAGTATACTCGTGCAGTATTCTAGAGTATCTACTCTTATAGATAAATTCAGACATTTGGCTAACTGTGCTGTGGTATGCCGTGAAAAGAATAAAGTAAGGGAAAATTTTCTACACTGTATGCATTTTTTATTAACATTGAATTTAAAACTTAAATTAAAGAGAACTAAAAAAATTCTTAGGTAAAGTCAAGAAATAGCACGTTAAGAAAAATCACTTTCATTTTATCATAATACTGATAAACGCAGAACAAAATTGTACGAGATTTAATTATTCTTTAGATACTCCTATCGCTAGAATATTTATGATTGTTTCATTCTCCATGAAAATAAAAAACTTATAATTAATTATTTGATAACTGCTTTAGCAATGCATTTGTTTTGGATTCCATTGTTCACTAGCCAGATAACTGTTTTTTATCATATTTACCAGATTTTTAGTTTTTTTTTTAATTGTAGCTCATTTATTCATCTGTGTTTATTAATTTGTCAAGAAACATTCGCTCTTTTTTTTTCAAAAACGATACATCCTCTTCAAATGTACATATCTGCAAGTTCTGACTGATTATTATCAGAGTTTAATTATTTTAAAAAATATGTACGAGTAGTCATTTTCATTTCTATTTAAATTATGTCTTTATCACTCCTGCTTTGATGACTTCCGTTTCACTTAGGTTTACATTTTTTCTGTCACCTTGTCAGAAAAATTAGATGAGTCAACGGCCAGTGTCATAATGGTGTAAGACACTGTTTTCATAACGATGTTTTTAGACATAGACATTTTAGACTATATGCTGATAGACAAGACCGCATTGGATTAGATAAAATTAGAATGCTTTAACGGAGCTCTGGATGTCGAGATTCATACCTTCGTGTTTTTAGAAAGGTAGATATATTTTAACTAGTGGACATCAATTTGCAATTAAGAAACAATTAGGTTATGGTTTTGATTCTTATTGTTGACAATGCATTCATTCTGTGTTTAAGGGAAATAATACTGTAGTGCAAAACATTCTTATGGATCGTTTAATACAGAGCTCATTGTGCAAGCATGCACATAGCACAGTTTATCAATTCCAAGGAATAAACCTGTGACGAAATATAATTTCGTATGAACTGGTGGATCCATTTCAGGTAAGTTCGCTGAATGCTTCCTAATAACAAAACTCAAAGGCTGTTGGTTTAAGGAGGAGGGCTTCATGAATGGCTTCATAAGCGAAATTATTTTGTGTTATACGTAGACAAGATTGCGAAAACGTGCCTTGTCTTTAAGCAGTTTCATAGGAATTAAGTGTCATACAAATAAGTTTCAGACGTATTCCGTCCTCAGCCAGCCCGATTAAGTAAGAGTCCAAGCAGTATTGGAAGCGCAATATAGTAAATTAAATTCCTTAAATACAGGCCCGCGCCATGCCTGATTGGCGCCGGCTGACTATAGGTAGGACAAGTGAACATTAGTGAGCAACAACATGTTATAAAAAAGTAACACTGCAAGCGAAGCGAAATTAATATACTAAACAAATTGGATACCAACTATGTTGCTGAACACTATTTATTATCTTAAAATTAAAAACAAATTAATATACATATCTAATAAGTTTGCACTGAATAAATTGTTGTACGCAGCGTAGTTTACGACAAGGTCCAAACTGTGATTACAACAGGGCACAAAAAGTGCTCTAGGGCTGATATCTAGGGATATATCCAAAATTCTTTTCTGCACATCGCTATGCTGCTGACAAAGATACAGCGTACAGTTTCAACCGACGATGCTACATGTCCTCCAAAAGTTTGCAAAAACTGCAGTTCATGCATAAGATCTGTACTATTTATATCGCTTTGGTTTTTAACAGTTAATGCTTTTTGCAGTTTTTGACATAAGTTATGCTGACTATGTAAATATATGTGAGCGAAAATATGTGATCCGATGCGTATGTAAGGGTACAGGGGGCACCGTAGACACATTCGACAAATTGCTTAGTTCTTATTTTGTGTCTACTGTTGCAATCGTAGTAATTTGTTGAAACATTTATTTTTTGTTTTTTATTCGAATATTGCTTTTTGTTATTGTTATTCAACATCAGAAAGGTAAATGCAGCTGTATATTATGTTAAATTTAGATTAGCTTTTTAATTCAGAAAAACACTTTATAATGAGCATAATTACTCGAAAAATGTTTTTTAGATGAACCATTTATTTATTAAATTACAAATTATTATCTTTTGAGAAGAAAGGAATGACATATTTACGGAGTACCACTGAATTTAAAATATACCTGTTTGAGATTTGAAGTGAAGTAAAAATAAACAAGGTATTCTGAAAACAAAAACTTTTAGCTATACGGAAAACCGAAGGAAAATAATTCATTATTTGATTACGTCTTAAATACATACTTTAAATTTGATTTATTTACTTTAATAAACAAAGGAGTATCCCAACCTCCTTGAATTATTCGTTATTGATCTAATAGTTCATATATTTTCCAAGCAATAGTTTAAGATATACTTACTTTTTCAGAAGTAAGGTAAAATATTTCAAACAGAGACTTTCCGAGTGTTATTAAGAAGTGTTTTACGCAATAGTTCTTATAATAATTATTTTCTACTTTTATTTTTACGTTTTCGGTTTTTATTTTTACGTATATGTCGGATAAAAAACAGAAAAAAGTGTCTAAGTATCAGAATGTAATGAAAAAAAAAAAAAAAAAAGGAAACCGAGAGGAAGCCTTAATAAA
Source organism: Stegodyphus dumicola (assembly GCF_044657685.1). Lineage (NCBI taxonomy): Eukaryota > Metazoa > Arthropoda > Arachnida > Araneae > Eresidae > Stegodyphus > Stegodyphus dumicola. The sequence continues at coordinate 166,522,614 of NC_140771.1, read as the reverse complement.
CCAGAAATTTAAAATTACTCAGTTTTTCGAAAACTCAAAGAATACACAAGCTGACACTACTAGTACCAGATGTCCATCTACGTCCCAGCTACCACTGAAATTACCAAATGAACCTAATAATTAGAAGGAATTATAAAGTGTTTTCACGCGGAAATTAACTTTAACTTCAATGCAGCCGGTCGAAAAAGCAGAAAAAATATTATTGAAATCTACAATTTCTGTATTAAATACGCATTTGCCTGTGCCTGATGATTCCGGATTACCGCCATCCATTACCGCCATCCCAAGTTCAAACCTTAAAAGAAAATGGTCCTGGATAAAAATTTCTTTAAATGTACTTTTGTCGAATCTTGCCAAACAACGAAAGTGTTAACCCGATTTCTTAGAACGATTAGGAAAGAATAAACCTTTTAATTCGGAATTTCGCATTTTATTAAAAAAAAAAGACTAAGCATTGACGCGATATTATTGAAAGAATTATCTATGCCATTCAGTTTTTATTCAAACAAAATTAAGCCTTCCGTCGTTACAGTAACAAATTATTCAAAAGAAATAAATTTTTAAAGTGTTTAGAAATGATCGCAAAATTTGACCCTATCACGTCTGCATAAATTGAAACTTAACAAATATGCTTCTTACCTTGAAGATGAAATTCAAAATAAAACAATTAGCTTATTAGGGGATAATATAAAGCAAATTATTTTAAATAAGATCAAACAGGTAAAGTATTTTTCTATTTTACTTGATTGCCCCCCTGATGCTAGTCATCAAGGGCAGATATCAATTTGTATGAGGTATCTTAATTTAGAAAATACGGACATGAGTATTGAAGATATGTTTTTAGTAGTATTTTCTATTCCAATAGATACGAAAAACATTCTTATTAAAGACAATAGAGGAAGATAGTTCAGATATTAGTAATTTACGCGACCAAGAATGCGACGATGGTTCAAACATGAGAGGTAAACAGTTTTCGAGTAATTATGCTCAAATCGTTGCTTTTTCGAATTAAAAATTTAACCTAACTTTAACATAATATGTAACTACACTTGCCTTCTTTTATGCAGAAAACAATAACAACAAGCAATCACAAAAAAGATAAATGTTGCACGTATTACTACGATTGCAATTGTAGACACGAAATAAGGATTAAGCGATTTATCGAACGCGTCTACCCGTACATACGCTCCGGTATCAAGTATATTTTCACGTTCAAACAAGACAGAAGAGAACATCAGAGACGAACTCATGCTCTGGTTACAACTTTCGGTCAAATAAGACAGTGTGCTAGGAGGAAGGGGCACTCAGGTCTGGCAAACTCTAAACTGTCTTAACAAGTTAAGACAGAACAGACCCTAGAGACCAAATCCTAGAGACGATGTAAGAAGCCGCTAACCTATCGGTCGAGCTGACGAACTAAGACTAAGCTGAGTCGACCAATACTCAACAACTCACATTCCACATCCCCGTTCTGGAGGGATGGTAAAAACATCTGCTATCAACAGGGGCCACAACCCCGGACAGGTGACAGGTGACGGAGGACGGGGACGCCTGACGTATAACATAGGTAAACAGGCATATGTCCCACGTCCTCCACTATCTCGAAGAAGCAACTCGCTGGAGCCCCGTGAGGCTGCACCAGGAGTTTACATGGCCATACAGGGGCTAGATGTCGGGTAGTTTTTACATAGGACGTTGTTAATAACACAAAGTAACTTAGAAAGAATATAAAGGATAGCATTAAAACACAACCCCGGACAGCAGAAACACTAAGTTAACACTAACAGACAGTCACTTAAACACTAACAGACAGACCGGGTCACAAATCCGGCCTGTTAACACTCCGCCATGGTATACAGATGTCAGCTTTAGTCGCCGCCAGGGGAAGCCAAGGAAGGATATGAGTATGCAGTTTCGAGGCACCAAGCGCCCACTGGAAACCTCGAGTAGTTTAAAGGCTCGCTGAATTCGCCAACTCCATCGATGGGGGGGGGGTGCTTCACCATGAAAAACCATGAATTCATGGAAAACCATGAATATCTGACTGTATAGCTCCACCACAACCAACAAACAGAACAGTACCATACGGTCCCTGCGAAGCCTGAAACAGCCATCGCCAGCGATGACTTAGTGTTTCCTGTGGCTCGCAAGTTCCTGTGGAGACCGAATTTAAACACCCGTGGCTGAGACTGCCTAAGAACAGATCCTAATCAGTAGTTTTCCAGGTTTTACCTGAGTCGACTCCCGGAAGGGCGTTTAAATAAGACAATAATTTTCTTGCTCAGATAGGTAGCGAGACGAACTGCTTGTTTTGATGACTCCATGGCGCCTTTTTGACTCAGCGCCGTCGTGCGCCGCACGACGTTGCACCTATTGTCGGCGCGGACCTGTTTAAATCCATCCACTGATTCTATTACTGCATGATTTGATCAACATGCAATATAAGGCAGAAGATTCTTGTGTTCTTTAAATATACAGTGGTGGCCAAAATTGTGGACACTTTTGGAAATTTTTACGTTTTTGAACTTTGTATGCTTATAGAAAACGTTACGTTTCACAAAACGCAAACTTGTATATATCATTTTAAAGAGAATTTATTACGGAATTCAATACAAAACACAAAATTCAATTATTTGCAATACAAAAAAGTTAAACGATAATAGTTATCGATATACATTAGATAGTGATGATTGCAGTGAGTTATCAGTACTTAGTAGGGTACCCTTTATTTTTGATTACAGCTTCACATCGACGTTTTATTGAGCTGACAAGAGTTTTAAGCTGTTCTTTCGTTATTACATGATGCCAGGAAACAATTATAGCCTCAATTAGTTCCCTTTTATTTGATGGGCGCCTCATTCAGACAAGAGTTTTCAAACGGTGCCATAAATTTTCGATAGGATTGAGGTCAGGACTGTTTCCTGGCCATGACAACAATTTAATGCTCTTTGTACGAAACAACTCTTTCGATATTTTGGCCGTGTGGCAAGGAGCAGAATCCTGCTGAAATTAAACGAAGCATGGTTGGAAAAGATATCTCTGATGGAAGGTAGAAGTTTTGGTTCTAGAATAGTGTCAATGTATTTCTGGCATTCAGTGTCCCATCGATGGCATGAAGGCGACCAATACTATCTGCTGACATGCATGACCAAATAATAACACTAACTGGGTTATTCACAGTTGCTTGAATGCAGTCAGGATGTAGCTCTTCTACTCTACGTCTTACATATTTTCGCCCATCACTACCGAATAACGATATCTTAGATTCATCACTCCATATAACTTGTGACCACTGATCATCTGTCAAATTAATGTGTTCCTTTGCCCACTGTAGTCTTTTTTTTTTTCGTTGCTGAAAATCAGGATAAGGCTTTTTTCGTGGAATTCTACCTCTCAATCCAACATCTGTTAATCTTTTCCTGATTGTTCTTGAACTGACAGAAACACCAGCATCATTCAGATCACTGATGTTGTGCACCTTTTTCGGCCTTTTCCTTCTTTGTTTTTTATTGAATTTGTCTCCTGATATCGTAAACAAAACTTTCGGACTCCAGATGTAGTCACTGAACCACCCACCTGTCTTGCAATTTCAGCATAGGAAAGATCACTTTCTCGTAACACAATAATATTACATCTCTTTCTAGGTGTCCAATCTAATTTTTTATTTGATGTCATTGCTTCTTGACTAAATATTAAACATTGTTACAAAAATTCCTACTTGTAATTGCAGTGTATAAGAAACAAGTCCTCCTTCTACAGAAAAAAGCAAAATAATGAATTGTTTCAAGTGTAAACATGATGTCAGCTTCTACTGGCAGTTACTAACATTTGATTGGTTCTCAGAACAAGAACAGTGATTAACCAGGAAAGCTAGACATTACAAACCACTTCACAACTGTGTTTTTTATTTATATTAAAGTACATATAACTTTTTTGTATTGCAAACAATTGAATTTTGTGTTTTGTATTGAATTCAGCAATAAATTCTCTTTAAAATGATATATAAAAGTTTTCATTTTGCGAAACGTAACATTTTCTATAAGCATGCAAAATTCAAAAACATAAAAATTTCAAAAAGTGTCCACAATTTTAGCCACCACTGTAATATATTAACTTCTGTTCAGTAAAATATAAATATTTTGATTGCCTTGATACTGAAGTATTTCTATGAAAATTATCAATTAAAAATCAAGACTATATAATGTCATTTGATAAAGATTTTATGAACTAATGAATTATCATAAAATATATGAGAACTGATGTGACCAAGAACACAATGAATTAATGAATAGCTGGGAAAATGTTTCGTAAAATCAAAATTTTCATCACTTAAAAGAAGAAAATTAATTAATCTTATGAATGTATGAAAAGCGATAACGCTTCCTTGAGTTTCACATAAAAATGGTACATCGTCGTCTGATTCAGAACTCAAAGGACAAAGGGATGGTAAAGCACACTACAACAAGCAGATTTTATACAAGGAAGAATGGATGCAAGTGACGCGTTGAAATGCAAGTACAAGAAATGAGGCATAAAGAGAAATAGAAATTGTTTATTTACAATACTGTTGCCAAATGCTTCTTTGAAGCAACGTTTACAAAGATTTCTCAAAATTGCGTCGACCAACCGCAGTGCATGCTTTAGCAAAGTTGGTAGAATAACTGGCAAGTTGATAGAATAACTGGTTTCAAACAGTTCGTTTGAAAAGTGGTAAAGGAAGTACGATACATGCCATTCTAATTTCAGAGAACTCGTATTGAATTCGGAGAATGGATTTTGCAACAACTACCGCCAGATCTCCCAACTCAATTGCTATTCGCGAATAATTGGTCGGTTCTGTCTTCCAGATGTTTCAAGATAAATTCTTCCACGACTGAATGTCATACAGCTTTAAGTTGGCCCATTATTTTCACTGTAATATTTTGCCATTTAATAAATAATTCTATTTTTTATCCTTGATATTGTAATGGCAATGCCATATTTGTTATCATATCCGTTTCTGAGCAACGTCAGAAAATGTTTCAAATTGTTATTCTGAACGTTTTACCAGTAGTAGATGTATGAAAAATTTATAAAGAAACTGTAATAATAAGCTGGAGTGTGAAGCTTTAAAGGATAAAATTGTATTTAAATTATCTATCTTCGTGAATTAAGAATAAAATTTTATGTTTTGCTAAAGAAATCATCGATTATTTCGATAAAAACTGCAAAATACGTTTCCGTACGCTGACTTCGAAAGAACCAGTTTTATAAAACTGATGATGTAACTATCAAGTATTTTGTGGTTCGGCATTCATCTATTGCGAAAGATTCCGGATACATTCTAAGATGCTATGCTGTTACCATTTGCAATCCTCACGTTAAATGCGTGCATTCCTCTTCGGAATTCGTAAAATCTTTTACAGTCGCAAATGGCTTGTATATGCATAATGTTAAAAGCAACTGTACGAGCCATTCACTCGATTGACGCTCTCAAGCACATATTACTATTGATGGCGAAGTTTAGAGCAATGTTTATAAACACAGTTGTATCTTGGAACCTATTTTATTCTTTGGTTTGTGACTTAAGGCTTCAAGTTCTTTCATACATTCCTGTAGAGAAGATCTATGTTATAGTGCGCGCTACTTTTTTTTTAAAGTTTGTCTTATGAGTTCTGAACTATTCTGTAGAATACTACAGAAAAAATAAGCAAAAAATCTCTACAGAAAAAATAAGCAAAATGAATAAGGGTTAATACAAACATAATGTATAGAAAATCTATGAAGGAATTCCGGACCTCGGAGTTTTTCATCAATTGCAGAACGAACGTTTCGATAAAAAGTCTGCAAGTCTGCTTTAGAAGTTCAGGTCTGCAAAGTTTTATAAACAATATTTATTTTCTGAAAATGTTGGAATTCATTTTCTACAGTACATAATAATCTGACTGTAACACTGTATCACTATCATTATCACTGTAACTATATTATTAACTTTATTATTTATTTATAATATATTAATGCGTTTAATAATTCGATAACCAATACATAATGTTAAACAAATTCAGAAAATGAATGAATTATCAATTTATAATGCTTAATTTCGTTATTAAATTAATTAGATTTAAAAAAATAATCTAAATATTTGTCTTTAAAAATATTTAGGTGCAACTATAAGATTAATGTAACAGATGAATGCTTATTCATAACCTTGCAATGTTTCAACCTATAATTTACAGCTAAATGTGTGGAATCTTGAGAACTGGTAAGCGAATAATCGCTTTAATTCAGTAGACAGAGAACAGAACTCAGGAAAAGTTAAATACCCTTTATTTCTCAAAATAAGAATTTAACTGTTGGCTCCTTCTCTGAGTTTACAGCAAAGCCTCCACTTGGGCTTGAAATCAGGAATGCTAAGAAATGAAACTTAACTAAACTAAAAAGATATAGGCGAAGCTATCAAGATTCTACAGGAGTTGGCCCCTTAACGCTAACTAAACGGCGAAGCTCTCAAGGGCCTAAAGCACGGCCGAGCGTAAAAATAGCTTTAGAGAGAGATTAGCCTAAAAGGCGAACGCGCGCTGGTCAGAATCTCTGGCTCTCTAACGAAGTTAGTAGAATTTGAACATTAAATACTTTCTCTTCCTTCATTTGCAATTAACCGCGATTCTGAAAATACGTGCAGGAAATTGTAAGCAGAAATTAAGAGAGATAGAACAGTGGCTTTAACTAAAAATAACTGTTAGCAACTTAGGATAAATCTTACAGCCTTCACTCATGATTTTTATTCAAGAGCAACGAAATAACAAAACAACGTTTTTAAGTTCTGAATTTATGTATATTTCAATTAACGCCCAGCCACGCTTAGCGAATAGAATTCCATATCGGGTTTCCTTCTTAAGGTAAGAACAACTTACTAGTGGATCAATTTATCTTCTGAAATCGTGAGATTCGACTGAAATGTCAGTATCTATTCTCACTTTATATCCAATGAAATACATAACGTCAAGTACAACATAAGAGGAAATGACAAGTAGAGATGATAGATTATCTTTTCAGAAGAAACTCCATTTATAAATCTCTTTGAATTTTGTTGAAGTTTACCTCTTTATGCGACTGTGAATACTTCAAATGAATCCCTAGCACTCTTACGGACTAAAGTTTATATGATAAATTACTCGGAAGTCCTTCAAAAGATCATTTGAAGCCGGATCTGTGTCACATTTTTCCAATTTTAAGAATTTGAGAATGAATTTTATATAGTTTTCATCAAGAAACATGAAATGAATGACGTTTCAAGACGATTTTTATAAAATTCTGGGAAAAAAAGTAGTAAAATATTTTGGAAAGGAAGTATATTTTGGAATATAAATGGCAGTTAAAATTTGTTTTACAAATCTGTACTTGAAGTTGGTACAGGCACATGGAAGTACTTTTAAACTGTCACTTAACATCTCTTTAAAAATCTGCAATAGTTCATGTAATAAAAAATGTTTTCACATATGACTGAAAATTTGAATAAAAAGCAAAATTTATCCGATTCGAATTTTAAATTATAATTACAAAATGTATCCCAACTTGAATATTACAGAGCCACATTACCAGGGCTTAGGGGCTCCGCAACACTTGCAGTTGCAGAGGCCGCGTGCTTGATAGGGGCCGCTACTATGCGCAAATACTAATAACAGTAGACTGAATTTCTCACAGAAACAATTCTTGTGTACTTAAATTTTTCAAATCTTGCATGCTTTAAAATCGAAGGATAAGTGATAATAAATTATGTAGTAATCTCACTATTCTACAGAAAGTATAATTTTAAAGAACTCGTTAAAGGCCCTTGTCTCTCAACTTGTGAGAAGGGGCTTCGAAATTCCTTAAACCAGGCCTGCACTTCACGCTACTTTTCTAAATGCTAATTTTCCGTAACTCAATGAACTAAATATTGAATAAACGCAAAGAAAATACACTCATATCCATAAATTAAGGATAATTCGGAGTCACGATGAAATCGAATTCTAAAATAAATATATCACCTGTAAAATAGCTACACACATCTTCAAGAATCATATGCAAATTTCAGGAAGTAACCAGATGACACCGATAGTACGTCACAATGACGAGAGTGTAAGAGAGTGATATATAAGGAATACAGGCAAAGAAGTAAAATTATTCGCAGGCGCTTTATAAGCATTTCAGTGCAATAGCCGAATAGTTATGACACAAAGGACGCATTTGGATGATATTTTACGTGGTAGAATTATCGGCTGTCTGGAATGTGTACGTACCCAACTGGAAGTATCAGACGAACTTGGAATTGCCCAGAGTGTCATCTCCAGGCTTTGGCAAGGATTCCAAGATGATGGTAATGTGAGTAGACGTTACAGCACAGGTCGCCCCAGAGTTACAACGCCGAATGAAGACCGGTATTTGGCAGTTACTGCCAAAAGAAACAGGCGGAACACAGCCTCAGACCTGTCTCGTCAGCTCTCTTCAGCCACTGGTACGACAATTTCAAGGCAGACCGTGTACAGACGCTTAGGGTAGATTGGTCTACATGCTCGTAGACCTGTCAGATGCGTTCTACATACTGCAACTCACTGTCGCCTGCGGTTATCCTGGAGTAGAGAGCATGCATTGCGGACACCGCAACAGTGGGCTTGTGTGATGTTTTCCGACGAATCCAAGTTTAGCTTGCAATCTGCTTCTCGCCGGACTTTCATATGGAGAGCTCCAGGTACCCGTTACCACCAAGAAAACGTCATTGAACGACATCTTTAATGTGGTGCAGGAGTTGTCGTTTGGGGTGGAATTATTCTGGGTTCGAGAACTGACCTGCATGTTCAAATTGGAACCATGACAAGCCAAATCTATCGGGACGTCATTCTGGAACAACATGTACGTTTGTTTCGGGGCGCCATGGCCGTTCAATTTGTGTTTATGGATGACAACGCCCGTCCTCACCGTGCAAACATCGTAAGCGAATGCCTCCAATCGGAGGATATTACCCGTATGGACTGGCCAGCATTCTCACCGGACTTGAATCTAGTGAGCACGTGTGGGACATGCTTGTCCGACGAGTTGCAGCCCGTCAACCTCCTCCTACATGTCTACCGGAACTTCGGAGAGCATTGCGTTTTGAGTAGTGTAATATCCCCCAATAATTTGATACTCAGCATGCCTAGTTTTATACGGACTGTATTGCATCGTCTGGGAGACATACAATGTATTAACAATCATACCAACTATGTAATATTGGTTTTTTGTAAATAGGTTTTTTTTGTAATTTGCTCCAGGGAGGAAAAAATCGCTAATTTTTTTAATAATATTAAACATATAGCATCTTTTTTGCTCTTTACTTTTTGTTTAATAAATAAGTTTTACAAATAAGGCAAATTTGTTTTGCTTCTAACTCTTCCTTTGCCTTATTATGAATTATCCTTAATTTATGGACATGAGTGTATTTTTCATTACATTTGTGGTATAATAATTAATTTCTACTTGTTCAATGCAGTCATTTTGAGAATAAAAATGAATATCCTTGTACTTGCACATTGTATTTTTAAAATTCTTAACAGGGAGCCACGAATTTCAATTATTCATAAAGAACAATGATGCTTCGATGAAATGTAAAAGAAATGTAACATAGCAAATATTCGAAGCAGTTTAGAAATGATCTTGTAAAGATGTTTATTTACTACGCATGGCACTCACGGGATAATGTTCATGAATCACTGTGAAAAAAGTAAGTTTCCAGACTCTCGATTCAACTTGGCTATAAGAAAAACCCTCTTTTTTCTGTGCCTGTGTGTGTTACACTGCGTGTAGATAATGTTTTAAGGCGCTTTTCTCGCAATCTTCTCGACATTTTAACAACACATAAATATAAGGTTGTAAAGCTTATTTATGTTAATTAACCAGCTATTTTATTTTCCGAATCTGTATTATCACTTCTCTCTTTCCGTTTTCCTCCAGAATACAAACTAGCTCACGGGTATATATGTGAGTTATACGTGTATATATGTAAATTTTTCTGCGTAGCCTTTAGCTAATAAATACTTAGATTTAGTTCTAATTTAAAATTCTGCAGTTTGTTTACGCCATAAGTGTTGGACGATTTTTAAGCACCAGGTGTGCCCTGATTTTAATTTACTTAATGTTAAATATAAGGGGCTTTTAAACCCTTCGTAGAATACTGTTTCATTTTAGACATAGCGATATGTAGCTTAAACGTCTATTGGAAAATTTTCCACAAGTTGCAATGAATTACAATCACATTCTGTAGAAAGCGTATTCTCAACGAGGTTATCATTTAAATTAATTAGTTATTACAATTTCGACCATAACTTTTCCTTTAAGTATTCCGCACCGGAATGCTAATGGGGTAGCCAGTATTAAAGTTTTTTTGGGGGTATTTGTTTTCGAATTTTAAAAGATAGCGTATTTCCGGCTTTGCGTACCCCCTGCATGTTAGTGTCCTGCCAGCCCTGATAGTTTCAATTATTGGACTTTGTGTTCTTTCGTTGCGGACACTTCGATTTTGATGCTCAGGTAGAAGTACTGAGCTTTCTTCTATCAATATTTAATTGTGTAGCCCTTGACTTCTGTTTTACTTATAACTTAAATTTTTCTATTCTGGTCAGTTGAATACACATGAGCTGTGGCTGATTTGTTACACACGAGCGTGCGTTTATGTTCTATATTCTGTTTAATTAAAAAAAAAAAACTATGTAAAACGTCTCACGACATTCCAATTACTTCAGACAAAGCCATAATTCGCTTCATGCCTGTTAGGGTTTTTGGACTAATTACCATTACCAAATCAAGTAAATCCTTACATGTTACTAAGGAAAATTAACATCCGTAAGAACACTGATGTAAGGCAATTCACCTTCGAAATAACTCAGAATTCTTTGATTTTTTACTATACTTGTAAACACCCTAAAACTTAATATGATATTTATTAATAATAAAAGAAACTTTTCCAGTTACGTGCTTGAAAGCGTCCGTCTAACTTTATTAACAAAGCAACGATTGATGATACTCCAATTAATTTTTTCTCTTGACTTAATCTAATGTTCGATAGAGGAGACTGAAGTTCGAAAGTTTTCAAAACAAACCTCCGCTAACTTCATAATATCAAATGGTCTGCATCGACGTGAGGAAGTTATTAGTTGAGGAGACTTTGCATTATCTCTACTGTAGTTATTTTGGTGCTTTGTTCTTCAGAGCACTTTCAGATCAAGATCGAGGAATAAATGTAATCTCTTGTGAACGAAAACTCATAACTCACTGTAAGCATTTACTATAGTACTTTCCAGATACATATATATATATATCTTTATAAGCTATATTCTGAAACGCAAAAAAATAAATATAAAAGCATTTTATGCTGTGCACTATTTCAAGAACATATGTGAATATCTGAGTTGCAAACCTGCGCTATATATTTTTAAACAGTTATTTCATTTGATTTTTTTTCTTCCTAATGGACAACATAGCATTCACCAGATGTTCGCTTATTTAAACTGGAATTTTGATTAATGAACAAATAATTAATGATTTCACATTCTACCACTACAAAGTTTCTTGTAACTCATCTACGATCTCTACCTTAAATTAGCGAAAACTACTCCATTTTTGAAAAAAAAAAAAAAAAAAAAGAAAAAAAAAGAAAAAAAATCATTTGTTTCTTACATACAGTATTTTTTAAAATTATAATGTAAATTTTTAAGCGAATCACTAAGTACATTGCTGGCCATGAAAATTGCAAACCAGGAAGGAAGGATCTGACGAACGTCAAATTCACATGAAAGGAGAAAGGGATTGGGATATGCAAATGATTCGAAATTCAGCGCATTTAGACGACGCAAGTGGGAGAAACGACATCTGAAGCACTGCATAAAAAAGTTGTACTGTGGATTTCTCATTCGGAAAGCGCTTTGTAAGGTCGGAGTTTGCTCAGAATGTCGCATTGTATCTCAAATAATAATACGTAATGCTTACCAGCAAGTTTCGGAATGTGATAGAGGCAGGATCTTTGCTTATCGAGAGTGTGAATTATCGTTTTTTGATATCGCCCGTCGCACTGGTCAACATTCAAACACTGTCATGCGACTATGGAATTCCTGAGTTGCTGAGGGCCATATTGAACGGCATGCATGCTCTTAACGCCCTCCCATGACTTACGTCCGAGAGGACAGACATATTGTGAGGTCAGCCCTGCAAAACCGTACAACCACATAACGGACCATTAGTCACGAAATGGGCATGTTTGCAGCATGCCTAGTATCCGCTCGTAAAGTTGCGTCAACGTTTGCAGCTGCGGAGAATATCAACACGACGAACATTACTTCGTCTTTCCTTGACAATTCAGCATAGAGAGAGAGACAGCAATTCTGGTGCGCCGATCAACAAAGGTGTATAAAGAAGTGGCACAACGTCTTCTTTTCAGACGAGTCTCAGTTCGTTTTGCAGCATCTGATGGCCATATATATGTCTGGAGGCTCCGATGAGATCGCACGTCGCCTGCTTGCATTCGATATCGTAATAGGGCCCCTACGGCTGGCTACCGTTTTTAAAAGAATGCGTAACATTCTGTTATTTTCCGCACTGCACTCTGCTTCTTCATCGCGAAGACGATGAAGGAATAGAAAGTCTGTCATCGGCTTACTTTGTTGTTCAAAATACTGAAGAACGCTTTCGACAGCGTTTATTCCTTCACTATGTGATATTTTAGCGGCTTGCACGGTGGAGTCTATAAAGCAACGTCTTTATCATTTTCGGGCAATCCTTCATGAATTGTGATAGCAGCAATGATTCTTGCATCAAGCATAATATTCTCGGTATCATTCTGGAACCACTGTTCGACGTCATTTTCATCAGCATCTGCACATCCAGGAATTCTTTTCAGAAGGTCGAGTAAGTTTACATTTTAACTCTTTCTAGTGTTAGCGATTTTAACTCTTTCGAGGAGTCTGCCACCAATCCAACAACATCCAATAGGTTAATTTTCTTTACGTTCTGGATAAGACCTTGACTATCATCGTTTGTAGAACGGAAAGAGAGTAACGGCTTGCACCTATATCTACTTTTGAAACTAACCAAAACTTCTTCGTCCATTGGCAGGCATAACGCTGTGACATTGGGTGGTAAATATATTGCTCGTATGTCCCTATTTTTAAACTCTTAATTGTCTGGGCGCAAATATGCGTTGTCCAAAATCAGAATAGCCTTCTTTGACAGATTTTCAGATTTTAAAAACCGCTCAAACGATGAAACAAACACTTCATGGAACCATTATTTGAAAACTGCACAGCTCATACAGGCATTTTACTGGTTTAGGTACCAAACGGAAAGTTTATCCATTCCAATGTGCGCCTGGTTTCTTTGATTTTCATATGACATCAAGATTTAATTTGTGATCATCTGTTGCATTACTTCAAGGTAGGATTGTTACCTTCTACTTGCTCCTTTTACAACCGGGGGCTGACTGCTCTTCCTTGAAAGCAAGAATTTTTGCTGATAACAGTTTAAAATTTAACCCTGTTTCATCACAACTGTACAACTGCTGTCCGGTCAAACCTTCAACTTTTCCTCACAAATACAAAGCTGTTACACTCCATATCGTTTCTTCCAGTGATCAAGCTAGCCAGGGAAATTTAGGATCGCTGTCTTTTTTTTTAATTCTTCATAAAATTTCAAAGCCTAATCGTACTTCTGCCGACCCCTAAGTCCTTAGACACTGCACTGACATTTTGTCCTTTATCCAATCTCTTTAATGCCCCCACCTTTTGCTCCATAGATTAGATCATTTGTTTTCTTTTAACAGAAGATGCTATCGCAGAGTACTGGCTACCACCCACAAACTTTGAAACAGCTCTAAGGAATACAGTACAGTCACTCACATCGAGTTAAGAAATCGACTAACCCTGGCAAAGGCTGCAGGTAGACAGAGTGGTTGAGTGTTCCCTAGCGCCAGGCAGGTGGTGGAGGAATGGGAATGTGATGGGGAACAAAGGAATTCGGAAAGAGGGGGACAAATGCACGCTGTCAATGAACTTGAACGTGTCTACGCGCGGGGTTTTATCGTCCTGCCAGGTTGTGGCCTAGTTATCGGACACAGAGCTTTTGAAACTCTACTGTTTCATTAAAGAGACAAGGTTAGGAATCAAGGTAGCGATCAGAAATAGAAATGCTGTACAAGCGATTTTTTATCAGCTGTAGATGTAAGAGACATTCCATATTTAAGTAATATTAAAATTTAATCTCAATTTGGTTTCGTAATAAGAAGTGTTCTTTCTCTTTAGAAATAATATGGCATTCTCTCTTAATGTATAATTTATTTCTCCCGCCTTCTTGGCATGCCTTCGTGGTGTGATGGTCTGCACGCTGGGCGCGTAATCCAGAGGTCCGTGTTTCGATTCCCAGGGAAGGCATTTGCTCATTTTAGTTATGTTACAGTTTTCCGAAATATGATAAGAAAAATGGACGATGTGAAAATTTTTTGACGTCATGTTCTTCTTGCCCCTACCCTTGTATAAGTATCTTTTTGGAACGCTTATTTAGCCTGTTAAAGTAAACGGTTGAGCTTTACGAACAATATTGTCCTATCCTCCTGATTTCCATAGCCTGCTCAATGTAAGTACTTTTCTTTCCTCCTTGCATGTATTGATGATTATGTGAAACTAAGTGATTTATTTTGTCTGTGTAAATTTAATATTTAATGGGGATTTAGGATCTTATATTTAAAATGTGAATATTTATCTAGGAATGTAGCCTAAGATTAGCTTAAGTTCCATTTGTATGCCTATTTTGATCTTAATATGTACTATTGTGGTACTTCGAAAAATATATGTAAAGAATATGAATATCTTTGTAGCTAAGAATATGCTCTTATTTAGGATAATAGCTTCTGTCCGCGACAGATACAATTAAAGAATTTTAAATAGAATTGTGCAAATAGAACCTTGGGTTAATTATTTGCGGTTATATTTGCACTAAATTGTGAAATTTTTCTTTTGTGTACTTATTGTCATAATATTTGAGATTGAGGATTAAAGGTACTCTCTCAAATTTATCAATGATTGTTATAATTGTTTTTTTTTATTTTTCAATTTAATGTTTTTCGCCAAGAAAAATCAATTACACATCATTTGTACAATTACACAACAATCACCAGTAAATATTTTTTACGTAACAAATTCTTGGAAAGGTACAGAATTTTTTTTTTTTTTAAGTAGTAACTGATAGTATAAGTTCCAACCTTTTTAATTGTGACATTCTCAGTTTCCAGCATTGCTTGATCAAAGCTTAATATCTATATTTTCGAAGAAAGGAATGCCAACATAGGAATGGTCTTGATACCAAAATATGTTTCAAAACATGAACATTGTAAAACAAGAGAAAACATCAGTACCTTTTATTAAAGATTTTTTTCTTTTTTTCGTAATTAAACTTGCTATAAAAGCGTAGAATTTCATTTCTCTAGACTACATATTTTGAAGAAAGAGAAATAAGTTAAATGCTCAAATAAGAAAATTCTCAAGGCGTGTATTCTTTCTTCAACATAGATTTTTATGTTTTCTAGTTCCATTTTGAGTTAACTGTTCTCGTCCTTTTACAAAATAGGTGCAACTAATATGGAGTGTTTCTTAAACATTCATTTCAAAAAAACATTTTCCACCCCCCATTTAAAGATATTATTTTCTTCGCTATTTCATTAAAAACATCTCCACTTTTGTCCACAGTGAACTTAGGCGTTTATATTTGGCCTCAATCCAAAATGGGAAAAGTATGTTAGTAAAGATTATATGAGCACAAGTGAGTTTCTTTGTGAAAGTTCTTGGAACGAGAAGCAGGAATAAATAACCACTTGGTTGAACACACTCAAACTGTTAACTTTCCCTTCATTTAACAGAAAAGAATAGCAAATATGATGATAAATTGCTGTCTTTCTTTAGAAACCAAATATTGTGATAAGAAACGGATTTTGTATTGGTATAAGGCTGAAAATTAAAAGCGCAAACATTAATGTGTTTTTACACTGAAAAAAACCAAACAGACATTAGAGCTCTGCAACTGTCTCAGATGTAACTGAATTTTTGTAATTTTTAATCTTAAATCCTAAAATGGCAAAGCATTAGATTTCCATGGAAAATTCAATAAAATCTCTTTATTTCTTACTAATAAAAATTTGAGGTAAATTATAACCGTTCAAATTACAGGTACTTATATTTTCTTTATGCTCAAATAGAAAACAGTTTCATGAAAACAATTTAAGAAAATGAAGTTAAAAGTATTAAAAAATAATTGGCCAGGTAACATTTCAGATTATTGCTTTATAACCAAGATTTAAAAAATAATTTGTTATACGATGTTGCAAACAATGTGTTAGGAAATATTTACCTCATGTTCAAAATATTTCATATTTATATATACATCTATTTTTTTTAAATGACAATAATTACTCAGCAATGCTTCTTAGTTCAGTAAAAATAAAATTTATGTTTTGATTTTACTCTTGGAAGTAAATTTTTTCTTGTTCTGAAATTTGCATAATTTTTTTTTTCTTGAAGATACTCGACAACAAATTTGCCGGCTGACCTTCTTAATGCCTGTTTTCACTTTAATTAGTGGGAACTGGGAAAAACAGCTGCAGATCAAGAACTGTTTCTTTTAGTTACCAATGACTTTATTAAGAAACCAGTGTTCATCACTATTTCTCTAGAATGTAAAAGAACCTTTTATTAAAAATATTCCAAGTATTTCAACACGTAGAGAAACATTTTTCTGAGCTTATCAAAGCATAATGAAGAAATCTTATTCAATAGACATTTATTTTAATATAGATATATAAAACGTTAGAGTTTGCACTATCACGGAGTTAAAAACACACTCCTAATTATATATATTGTATTTTACGAAATTTCATAGCTCCCAGGCATTATCAACATTTCAGAAACAAAAAGGGGGTATCATAAATCAGTATACGTCAGTTACCACAAATGTTTTCTGTGATATATTATTCTAAAATTTATTTTTCTACATTTTTGGATATTTCATTCAATTTTTTAATACTTTTGAATAATCGATTTCATAAAGAATAACATACGTTTATTGCTTTCAAAACGAAATTTGAATTTGGGAACACCACATAAAGATTTAGGAATTAGGATTTTCTGCAGTGTTTCAAGTCGTGCAAAGAACTAAAATGTTGGAGGAGTTTTTGAATTTTTGCTGGAAAACTGTGGTATAAAGTTCTATCCATGAAATAGAAACTTAGGTAATATTTACGCTGGTGTGCAAAAATTAAGGACGAGACGGTTTTTTCAATATAACTTTGTACAAAAGCTTTCCAAATCAACACATTTAATACCGTAAGATCCCCAATACGTAAGGACATGAGTAATGTAAGCAACACTTACTAAAAGAGAAATCAGAGGGATAAAAAGAAGCTTTATTGAAAAAGTAGCATGTAGCGAAATGCGACTGAAGGCCGAAACATCCCTGTGATGGGTGTCCAGCAAGAAACATCCGGTCTTTAATAGGGGATATGATCTCCCCTGACTGCTAGGCAGGTTTCACAGCGTCTGCCCATGCTGAGAATGAGGGTGTCAATGAGTTGTTGAGGCATTGCTGCCCATTCGTCTTGCAGCGCCAATCGAAGCTCCGGAATCGTTACTGGTGGTAAGGTACGAGGTGCCAAGCGTCTTCCTAGAAAATCCCATACATTCTCGATGGGATTGAGATCCGGAGATCGTGCCGGCCAATCCATACGTTCAATATCCTCACTCTCTAAGAGCTGTTCGGCAGCTACTGTGCGATGACATGGTGCATTGTCGTCCATGAAAAGGAACTGCGGACCCATAGCGCCTCTAAAAAGACGCACATATGGAAGAAGAATCTCGTTACAATAACGGGTCCCGTTGACTGAACATGCGTCGTAGATGTGAAGGTCTGTACGACTACCAAACATGATGCCTCCCCAAACGAGAACACCGCCACCTCCATACCTGTCCCTTTCAATGATATTCGAGGGATGATTTCGGCTTCCCCGCTCTCTCCAGATGAGTATGCGATGAGAATCGCTACTCAGACTGAATCTGCTCTCATCTGTAAAGAGTACTCGTCCCCATTCATTGTCTCTCCAATTCCAGTGTTCCCGGCACCACAGAGAACGCCTTCTCTGATGGGCAGGCGTTAGAGGTACACACCGTACAGGGCGTCGTGCAAACAGACCACCACCGTGCAGTCTTCTGGCCACGGTAAAACGCGATATCGGTCGTCCAGTCGCCTGTGTCGTGTGTCTAGCGATTTCTCCCGCTGTCGGCCGCCTGTTTCTTCTGGCCTGTAAGGCATACCGGTCATCTGCGGGTGTGGTTCCTCGTGGACGACCAGTACTAAACCCCCGGATAGCTGTTCCTGTAGTTTGAAATTGTCTCCAAAGTCGTGAAACGATGCTGTGAGCAATTCCGAACTCTGCAGCCACACGTGGCACACTGCGGCCTTCCTCCAACTTCCCAATGATTCGACCTCGGGTAAAAGCATCCAGATGTCGTCTAACAGATTGATTATTCGCCATTTCTCGCTGAGGCAGCAACTCTGTGTGATTTTAACTGCTATACGGCGTGCAATCTCTTTGCCAGAAATACTGATCTTACACCAACAACATGTTTTATAATATATAAATAAACAATATTATAAAACATTATATTTATACATACTCAGACACTCCCCCATTACGTCTACCTGCATATCTGCGCATGTGCTACCGTACATCACCTTACTTAATCTCCTGATTGGTGTTTCTGTCCGCTCAGCCTCTTCGTTCAGCTGATATGCTAAGTTTTCGACTTCGTCCTTAATTTTTGCACACCAGTGTATAAACATTTAATGTAAATTTATTATACTTGAAATAGTATTTAAATTTAAATGGATGTAAAATATTTAACTATGTAGTATTTAAATTTAAATGGATGTAAAATATTTAATTATGTAGTATTTAAATTTAAATTTAAATGGATGTAAAATATTTAATTATGTAGTATTTAAATTTAAATGCATGTAAAAATTTAAATACATCAAAAGTGTAATTAAATCTTAATTTAAATATTTTCCTTTTTGCCCAAGCAATTTATATTTCTACAAAAGTTTTACTGAAATTTCTGTTTTTATGTTTGGATGTATGGTCTATACTTACTTCAATGGTCTTGTAGATTCCGCATTTATGTGCAATAATATTCATAAGTAAATAAAAAGATGTGTTAAATTTAATGAACTTTTATCCTTAGCATCGGTAGGACATTGATATTTCGTGGCTGTTAAATTTAAGTCTGGATAAACTTCAGAAAATTATTGCTTTCTTAGCCAAGGAAACTACATACAGGCACGTTTAGTTAATTTGAGCTTTCTTGGCGGATAACCTCAGATTAATACTTATCTAGTATATGAAACTCCTGGTGTATCCAATGTTTATTATATGCCAAGGTATTCGCAGATGATCGTTCGTGTATCGTAAACATTAGATAGACTAAGGACTAAGTTTAAGGAAATGCAATTTGTTTATGTTTCAGAGTTTACAGAGTAGATATTTGAAAGCATAAAACCTCGTAATTGTACAATAATTAAATTTTCTGAAAATTTCAGTTTCGTCTAAGTTTTAAATTTCAGTTTCGGAGTATGTTCTACGATTAAAAATTTCAAACATTCAAAGCGATATTACAAAACGTTTAAAAATTAAAACGTCATAAAAAGTTTTACAATTTTATCTGCTACCAGTTACATATAATACGACGATAGGAACATTTCATTATTTATAGCAAGCTGAAAATGTTCATAAAATTATCTGTTGTTGTATTATACATTTAATTTATATTAACAACATACATTAAAATATTATTTATATTTTAAACGCAAAAATTTAAAACATGTATTGCATTTCAACATCTTTGCTTGAATTCAATAATATTCTGATTAAATTTTAAAGGTAAATGAATGATATGTTTTTCGAATGGTAACACTTTGAGAATCAGCTATCCTCGGCAGATCCTCGGAAAAAATAGCAGATCTTATATTTCCCGTAGTGGGAGTACTATCCAAGATCTCAGTTTTATTCCAACTTTATTTCTAACTTCTCTCTACATTCCTTACTCTTTCATTTTTTTCAATACGGAATCGTATGTATTGAGTAAAAATAATACATAACTTTCCAGATAGTGCGTCAGCAGAAGAGAATCTTAATCATTTATCTTTTAGTCAATTCATATTCATTTCTCTTGCAGAAAAGGAGAAAGTATTTGACTTTATGAGTAATGAAATAGTAACTAATACTTCTCCCAAAGATAGACATTTTGACCTTAGAAGATAATACTAAATTCCAGAATATCCATATTGTGGATTACCAGAGCTAAAAAGACCGTTCTATATCTTAATATCAAAAAGGATGAAAAACTTCTGTGATACTGCAAGAAATTCACAATTTTTGTTGCACTCAGCTTATTGTTGATGCTTGGAATAAAACTGAGATCTTGAATATAATCCATGCCATCTTCCTGAGGGTGAGGGCGTTTTGATACCGTAAAGGTCTAAACCAGCGGTTCTCAATCTTTTGACTAACGCGTACCATTTAAAGAAAAATTGAAAAACTTTAATACCACCACTACATTTTACAATGATTATTTTTCAAATTCTCAAGGGAAATATTATAAAACATTATATTTTGCCATTTGCACCACTTATTGGATATTTGTATTAAATGTGCACACATGAAAAATGTTAGATTAAAAATTGGTTACCATTTTAATTATCAAAATGTAAGTTATAATGCTTAAATTTTAACATTTAGTGTGAAATTTAGGTCTGTTTAAGAGAGACCGATTTCTTTATGTCTAGCCCTATTTCACTTAGCTTTAACCGTAAATTAGGATCCACTTTTAATTTTGTTCTGTACTTTTTCTTCAAATAAAACATGGAAGAAAATCCTTGTTCTTACAAATAGACTGTGCAAAAAGACAATAAAAATTTAATAGCTTTATTTGAGATACCTTTAAATTATTTTTTTTTCCGTTCAGCCAAAATTTAACAAGTGTGTTATTTTTGAAATCTTCATTTCGAATTCGATCACAGAAAATTTCTATCAATTGTTCTTTTTCTTCACGAGAATTTTGAACTTAATAGTTAAAAATACTTTGTTTCTTTGCGTACCTTCAAGTATGTGGATCCTGCCAGATTCCTCCGAAAATGAGAAAAGTGATCTTACAAAACTATTTCCAACCGGAAGTGGAATTTCAGCCAAATAAAAAACGTGATAAGTTCTTTTCTTGAGATGACACAAAAGATGTGTATATTAAAATATATTTCTCCCGCCTTCATGGCATGCCTTTGTGGTGTACTGGTCTGCACGCTGGGCGCCTATTCCAGAGGTCCGTGGTTCGATTCCCGGCGAAAGCGTTGCTCATTTTTCATCTTGACTGCTTACAAAAATAACCTAATGTCTCTACAGTGGTACCCGAACTAAAAAGGTGGTGGATTATGAGTCTCCATACCCGGAATTTGGCGATTGAGTTCAATAAAAACCCCAGTCGCTCTTTAATAGGGGGAGTATGTAAGGTATTTTTCCCGCCTTCATAGCATGCCTTCGTGGTGTAGTGGTATGCACGCTGGACGCATATTTCAGAGATTCGCGGTTCGATTTCCCGCGAAAGCTTTGCTCATTTTTCACAGTTCCTGTTTAAAAAATATACCTAATGTCTCTACAATATATTTATTGAAAATTAAAAATTAATGCTATCTAAATCAGTATTACATATGTATATAATGTTAAATTGCCTTTCTTGGTTATTAAAGGAACAATGTTTCATTAAATATAACTTACTTCAAGAATTGAAACTTTATTTGCATTAAGAATTCTTCTGTGAGTAACAATTTGAATCAAACTGGAGACAAATTCTTAGTATTCATCTTTCAGGCCGACTAAACATTTCAAATGTAAAACCAAACTGCTATTTCTTATCGTTAATTCTTTACTACGAGAAAAGAATATCCAAATTAACAATTCAAAGCAGTTTTCCTTCTTTTTTCAAAATGCTCAGTAAAATTTCAGCAAACTTAATCTCCTGCACAGTAGTTTAACTCGCTGCTTCACAAACTAAATGTTAATTACAGACAAGCCGTTAAATGTTTACAAAACGGTTTCGGAAGTATAAAGGTTTCGGAAGTATATACTTCCTAGTCATGAAAATTCGAGATAACACCGAAAAAAGCAATGTATTGTGCAACATTAGAAAGTAATTTCACTGATATGCGTCTGTTTTAATTGAATACAAAGAAGTCCCCCTTTAAATCACTAAGCTTATAAATACCTATTATCTTCTGTTAACATTTACTCAGCAGCGGAATTTTTAAGACCGCTGCTGCGTGATAGCTAACATTTTGTGTAACGAAACATCTTTCTGTCGTTGAGGGAAGTAAATAATAATCTTTCATTATTAATTACAGACAGCAACGCCTTGTTATTGTGTCCTAATCTCTATGTTAAAATATCTCTTTCATAGCGAATATAATCACGCAATCGTTTATCAAATTTCGAACAAATGTTTACAATGCTAAATAAAAATACAGTTACCTTCAACAATACTGCACTACAGGAACTAAATTTTAGGCTTAAACCAATGGAAAAGTTTCGTTTGTGATTTGTCTACCTTTTAAAAGGTACAGTTTGTAAGATTGCCTGTCTGATTCAGAATGATCGTACAGAATTAAAATGCTTCCAAATTTTGCAACAGATTTCTAAATGCAAAATTTAAAGATAACTATTAAAGTTAAGCAAAAAAGCTAATTTCGAACAAAATAAATGTTATATAAATATATATCGATTTCAAAATTGATCAGACTCAGATCTCTCTACTTAATGAACTAAAATATGAACTAAAATATGCTCACGTATAAAAGAAACTTTTATTCAGAAACCTTTGTTCCTATCCGAAAATATTTTTAATTTTCGCAAAATTTAGAAGCGAAGAGAGAGATAAACTTCAACGTAATTCTAAGATTAATTTCAATAATAAATTGTTCGTTTCGAATATAATCAAAAGTAATAGATGGCCATATGTAAACTTCATTCTGTTCTCCAAGTTGATAAGGGTGCCAGATCGTTGCTATTGGCAAATATGTCTATACTGATGGAGTCACGAAAATAATAAATGAAGTTTGCTCATGCTGCTTAAGCATTAAATATGGTTCAGCTTCTAATCTCTCATATGTTGAAAATACTGTTGAGTTCTTTTATATACTCTCATCTAGATTTAAAAATCGCTAATCCATTAGATACAGTAAAAGCTGTTACCTCTCCTCCTATTTTGCGAAAGTACACTGCTCAAAACAATTAAAGGATATTGTAAGTTTTATATAAAATAAAGATATAAGCGAAATTTTATTTGCCGAAAATGGAAGAAGGGAATCACAAATGCAAATGTTTCTGATTTTCAAACTGTGGAGTATGCTAATTTTGAGTTCCACGTCCAAAACGTCGCTTCAGCGGCAGCGAATGAAATTCGACTTTCAAGTGAACAAAGGACAAAGAAGACAAGGATGATCAGCATTCAGTGACTGCTTTGTTTCCATGAGTACGATGTCTCAGCGAAGTTATTTAACCGATTTACAAGCTTGAAGAGTTGTTGGTAGGTTAGAAGGGGGCCAAATTCAATCCGAAGTAGCGCAAGCCATTGGAGTGTCACAAAGTGTGATTTCCAGGATCTGGAACCGTTTTTTAGAAACTGGAAGTGCAGGCCGAAGACCAGGGCAAGGTCGTAGACGGGCAACAACGCCCAATGAAGATCGTTATTTAGTGTCAACGACTCGGAGACACCGAAATATTAATGCAACTCTTCTCCAGCAACACCTTCGCTCGGCTACTGGCACCACGGTTTCACCTCAGACTGTCCGAAACCGACTCCATGGTGTAGGTCTATATGCTCGCCGACCGATGGTATATGTTAAACTAACATCAAGGAATCGTCGCGACCGCAGGGAGTGGGCAACAGAGCATGTGAACTGGAGGAGAAATGAATGGAGCAATATTCTTTTTTCTGACGAGTCCCTTTTTTCTGTTCATCCTGATAATAAGCGTATTTTAATCTGGAGGGACCGTGTCAGTAGGAATAATCCTGCGTTCGTGCACTAAAGTGTCAGATTTGGCGGTGGGGGAGTGTTGGTGTATGGTGGCATCTCCATTGACGGGCGCACAGACCTCTACATCATTCGAGATGGACCTCTGACTGTTCGCCGATATAGGGATGAGATCCTCAGACCTATTGTAGTCCCTTACGCTGCAGCAATCGAAGATGACTTCATTTTAATGGACGAT
The DNA here is from genome assembly GCF_044657685.1 of Stegodyphus dumicola. Classification (NCBI taxonomy): domain Eukaryota; kingdom Metazoa; phylum Arthropoda; class Arachnida; order Araneae; family Eresidae; genus Stegodyphus; species Stegodyphus dumicola. Next base: position 166,498,277 of record NC_140771.1, on the reverse strand, counting down.
AACTGCAGGCCACATCGTGCTAACCCGGTGGAGGATTTCCTTTTTGAGGAAGGAATCGTACGAATAGAATGGCCAGCGTGTTCTCCAGACATGTATCCAATAGAGCACGTCTGGGACGCTCTAGGAAGACGAGTTGCTGGCCGCCAACCACCCCCACAAACTCTCCAAGAACTGGAAAGAGCTTTTCTGGAAGAGTGGGACAGAAAACCCCAACTCGTGATTAATAGACTCATTGACTCCATGCCTCAAAGGTATTCAACGTTGCTGGCCGTCCGTGGAAACCATACCTCCTACAGAAAATGATTTCCTTTGAAGAAAACACCTTTTCTTATTCTTTTTTTCTCATATTCACAAATTGTGCTTTTTTCCTTTTGTACACAAATGCGCAATAAAATGCATTTTTTTCTGCCAAACATGTGTAATTTATTCTCATATAACCTACTACGTCTGTCGACCATGTATCAATCAGCTAAAACTTTTCCCAGCCACAAGATCCACCTAAAACCGTAATATCCATTAATTTTTTGAGCAGTGTATTTTAGCTACCGTTAAAGAGAAAGATGTGTTTGACTTATCTCGAAATGGAAAGAATGTTATTAAAAATCTGCTCCAGATTTAAGTTGCTTTTATGATTAGTTTGTAATTCCATGTACCTTATTTCATTTTAATAACTTTGTTTAGTAGAATATTTAGTCACGTTTACATTCTTATTATATTTCAGTTTTAAAATAACAAAAAAGTATTGCGAAATATGTCCTTTTATATTTAACTAATAAGCACTAAACAACTCAAATAAATAATCAAATACATATATGTACGAAATGACTTGTATCCAAACAGTTAGTTATTTTTGCATTTAAAATATCAATAGTGTATCAACAGCATAAATAGCCATAGCGAACTAAAGAGCCAACACGCGTTAGCGATAATTTTTCAATGAATTTCGTTAATTTATCATAGAAAATTTGCATGTTTCAATTAGTTGTGATACAACTGCAAAAATATGCATTATTATTTACCTCCATGTAAAGGAAAGATAGCTTTGGACTTACCTGCTATAAAACTAAATCCTTTTGATGTTCTACTATGCATATTAGCCGCATCTAAAGTATCTAAAACCTTTCAGGTTTTGATCAGAGCATTCCTCTGATATCATAACATTACTCACTAATTTTCATGAAAGAATGATCACTATCGCAATTTACAACTATTAATATAGGAAAATACGTCATCTGAGGTAAGACTAAATATAATTGTGGAAACGATGGCTCTAAATGCTGTCATTTTGTCAGAAAATTATATACAGTTAAGTTACTGGTAAAGCAAGTCTAGAAGACTTTTGAAATCTGGATATTTATACTCCTTGTATCTTCGATAGACAAAGCAGGACATTGGAATGCTCAACTTCGTGCGAGAGGTCATTTCGTCTGAAAAGAAAAACAAAAGAAGCTGAGTTTACTCACTCAAGAGAAGTCATCAGAAAATTAAATTCTTTGTTGAACAATCTGATTGGGATTTTGGATTATATCAACACAATGGACCACCTGCTTAACGGGAGGGGTGCTTTCATGGAGATATTTCGGAAGTAACACGGCATGATTTCATAAAATAACACGCCAAACAAATATAAATTTAGAAGTTCAACAAAAAAATTTGCAAATATAGCGCTGATTTTGGTTGTTTGATTTCTAAACTAAAACATGGCATATTTTCACATATACCCGTGGAGAAAACCAAAAACATTCTCATTCAGGGAGGTTATTTATAGGGACTTGGATCAAACTACCAGCATTCAGTAGTTTTAACCACCTGGCAAATAATCTGGATTTAATTCAATTCTTATTTCAGGAAGCATTTTAGTAGTATGTAACGGGTATTTTAATTTTATAACAGTTATTTTTAATTTGAAACCCTTTCCTTTCAATTCTTGTTTCCCACTTACAAATCCCGACCAGAATCAGTTTTTAGAATCCCGTTGAATGCAAATGAGTTACGAGAAGTATTTAAAGGAAGTTCAACTTACTTCGAAAGGAAGTGCTTAGGGATCCTTATTGGAGCGTGTTTTCCTTCTGGCTACTTTGTTCTTGAATCTACTACGCTTGGCCGTATTGTGCATGCCTGTTGGGAATCGCCGGAAGGTTAATTTTAGGACCAACCACGATAGGTGTCTGGGTCTCGCTTCGGATAAGTCTGTTTAATTTAGTATTAGATTAGTTTATTATTTTCGTATCCTTAATTAAAAGCCCGAGTGGAGGCTTTTCTGTAAGTCTGAGAAGGGTGCATTTGTTATTATTTCTTTGATTGAATAAAGGGGTATTTTAACACATCTCGCGTCTCCATAGTAACTGCTGGAACTCCGCGATAATTCCCTGCTTAGTTCACTAAATTCCTCGAAGTTATATCTAAAAAAAGTATCGAGGAGCATTATAAGTAAATAAAATAAATAATAATAGTTAAGTCCTGTTTTGCTTATATGCAATTGCCATATTCAGAATCTCATATTTCAGATCCCTCGAGAAGTAATATATGCCAGATTTAAATTGGAATTAATGATCATTTTAGCATAAAAATCAGAACATTTGAGCGTTAAAGAGTCAAATTTTGCTTAACTCTTCCATTTAATATGGCTAAACAGCTCTTATAATGTCCTGATATCAAACGCGAATTTAATCATTAAAGTACAAACTTACTCTCAGGAATGTTAATTTAGAAGCTTTCTCAAGAGGTTTAATATAAAAGCCTTTCGAATCTCTTAGATAAAATTTTAGAGTGAAATTAAAGCACATAGGAATATAAAGTACTTTATCTGAAAGGTTTAAATTGAATACCTATCATTCATATTTTTGAAAGTTACTCACATGCTCAATAGATAACTTTTGTAAAAAGAACCGAGGTGTTTCTGACGTAGCAATCGAAAAGCATAACTATTAGATCAGAAACGAAAGAAGACGACTAAATTACGTTCCTATTTTCACGAAGAAGTATGAATGTTCTTCACAAAGTTATCTCCGTTTTTTAAAAAAAATTATGTTTCTAACAGAAATGTAGAATTTGAGTTTCTAAAAGGAATGCAATAAAGAGACCTAACTGATCTCTAAGAAGCACTTCTCCTAACTAAGTTTGCATTTTTATTATACAAAATTACTTCTGTATCTTAGAAAACAACGAAAAACTTGATTCTTTATGATTTCGTATGAATAAGCGAAAGAAAATATGCTTATTTCGAAAACATGTGGAATATTCACTAAATAATACATCATCTACACTACTGAAACCTGTGCACGTCTGTCTGTTTGTTTGTTTATGGCATTATCTTCTCCGAAACGGAGGGGAGTTGAGTTTCGATAGAGGTACCCCCTGGATTTAAAAAATTCGTGGAAAGTCATTTTGACAATTCTCATCTTCCCTCGATGATAATTACTCAGCTGAGATATTAATTAAAAATTCCGAAAAAGCTCATTTTCTCCTCATTTTTCCGAGTGGCAACAGTCTCGCAGGCTAGAGATAAAAACCTGCTTTATTTTGAAAAGGGTTGCCACTGCTCGATTTCAGATCGTAGAGTTTGTTAATAAAAATTCGTAAGTTTTACAAAATATGAAATAAAAATAGCATTTTCAAACATTAACTATTATTATTACATAAAGTCATATTCTTACGTTGAAGAAATATGTCATTTCATGTCACATCATTTCATGTGACGTATGTCGAAAATGCGTTGTTAAAGTCAGCATTTTAAATAGCTGCTGTTGGAAACTTTTTTATTTAAGATTAACCCGCGGGAAGGCGCGTGGGGTGTATCATACCCCAACCCTACATCAAAGTGGAATATTCCTAACTTGTGAAACTGAAATTCTGTGCTGCTTTCAGTAGCTGAGTTTCTAGTTGTGGTTGACGTTCCCAACCGCTTTTTCTTTGCCTGTGTGTTTCAGAAAAAGATTTATCGGTATTTTGTTGGAACTGGGATATGACACACCCCACGCGCCTGTCCGCGTGTTTTTCTGACTGAATATTTAGTTCAGAAATTTATTTCTAGAGTGTAACAGTAAATATTTTTACTCGTAAGTGATTTTAAAGTACTTGACATTAAAGTCTTAAAACTTTTTAACTGCATTATGGTAAAAAGAATGACTCCCTATGAACTGGAGATGCAACGCCTGTGAGATTTATTAGAAATATTTGAAAGCAATGAAGACTGCATTTCGGAAACTGAAGATGAAACTAGGAAGGTTTTCTACACTGTTTTGGTTTCGAAAAAGATAAAACATTAATTCCTGAGTTCCTAAAAAAGGAAAAACTGTTCTTATGCTTTCAACATTATTATAACAATCATACTATATAGATGATACTATTGGAGAAAATAAAACGTCAGGAATTATATGTTTTTATAATATGATTAAAGGAGCAGTGGATATGGGGGATGAAATATAAGCCAATTATTCAGTTGCCAGAATAACGAGGAGGTGGCCAATGATAATTTTCTTTCCTGCACTGAATGTTGCTGTAATAAATGCTTGAATTATATTACATTCAACTGCTAATCCACCAACCAGAAACATAAGTCTGTTTTTGAAGGACTTAGCATTACAATTAATTAAAAAAAGTATTGAACAAAGATCAGAGACTAAAACTTTACCAAGAAACCGACGTACTGCATGCAAAACAAAAGCAGAAGTTTCGACGAAGAATTAAAACGAATACATGAAATTCGAAACAACTAAATATGAAAGATGCTATAATTTTTTTGCCCTCGCGCCAAGGACAGAAAGTAGAACGTGAATGCAATGTTTAAAATGTGAAAACATTCTGTGTCACACTTTGAACGAAATATGAAGAAATAAAATGAGCATTGTGTATTACATACAATGAAACTTAGAGGCATGATGTTTATTTTTTCATTATTTTCATTTATCTTAATTTTAACTCTAAGATTATTTTAGAAATTAATTTTTTGAAACCCAATTATTATTCACGTTTTTATAATACACGAGAACAAGAAAAACAGCTTTAAAACTAAAGAAAACTATTTTTATCGTATTTTAAATATTGGGGTATGTGATACCCCACGCGCCCACTCTAGTAACTTTTCTTGGTGCGACTTCCGCCGGGTTAAGATAATTGACTAGGTATGTTATTGCCATGTAAATTCTTTTATTGATACTGAGAAAAAGGTGTTTACATAACATTCAATTAAAATCATAACGCCATACTTATACGTATTAATCTGAAGCGTCCACAGTTTTTGTTTTCTGCTTTGGCAACAAAAATTACTTACGAATTGGCTGTTGCTTGAAACGAATGAATTGAACACATGTATAGTGAAATATTTTTATGCACTTTCTTTTCAGGTGTATTAGAACTTATAGATTTTGCTTTGGTTGCAGCTAGCAGTTTTATATAATGCAGTACATAATTCATCTTATAGTCAGTTTTTCCTACATACTATAACTTAAAAATACTGCTTTGGCTCATTTGACGCTCATTTGTCCATTAGTCCGCTCATTTGACGAGCTTGCCCGCTAGTATTTCTATAACCGTACTATAAATTTTACGAATGATTTAAATTGTATCCATGTAGCATAATGTGGCATCAGGTAATCAAAAGTCATGTCAATTAATACAATTTACACGGAAAGAAGTAATTAAAAAAATAAAGCAAAATATGCATTAAAAGGACAGAGTAAAAAATTAAAATATAAATTAATTTTGCTTTTAAGATAAGACGCAACCTGGGTTTGTGTCTAATTTCAAATTTCAAAGCTGTACTTTCAGCAAATCAAATCTTTTTAAAGTTTTTATGCCCAATGGAAGAAATTTTTAACAGACATTCCCATCAAATTATTTCCATTTAGAATTATGATTTTATAGAATAAAAAGTTACTTTGCTTCCTTCTGAAAACGATTGCGAAGAAAATAAAATGATTGAAATGAAGTGAAATTTTGCCAGGTTTGTTGTTAAATGGGTAATTTTTACTATTGAAAACTTAAACTGATTTTCTTGATGCTGTTGGAAAACAATAATTTTATAATGTTAAACTTTCCTTCATTTGCTTTATTTGGAATCACAATATTTGTATCAAATATTTTGGGTATATTTTTTAAAGATATACATGAAATTCATATTAATACTGTAGCTATTTTTATAGAAGTATTAATCTAATATTTAACTTGATGTTTTGCTTTCTGTCTAGACATGAGAGCAAGAATTTTTTTTTAAATTTAATATAAGAAGCATCTAAATTTCTGTACAGAATTTTAGCAATTTATGTCAAGGAATGCAGATACAAATAAAAAAAATTTGCTAGTTAAAATTTTATTTACACAAGAAGTTAAGTAATATTTTCTCACGTTCTGCGTTGTTAAATTATAATGTGTTTGAATGGTTACTACCCATGTTAATGAAATCGAATATTTAAAAATAATTTAAATTTATCCATATTTATCACGTTTTAAATGTGTTAAAAGTGCACTAAATTGTTCTTTTTTATGTTCAAGGTGTTCCAAAATTTTATTTTCTATTCTAGAGTTAATGTCTTGATTAATTAAGAAAAAAGCGTTTATTTTTACAACTAACTTACGAGTACTGTCATTTTCCATATGTAAGTCGATCAGAAGATATATCTGTTTTATAAGCAACATTCTGTACATTATGCTCGATCGCCTAGTAATCATTGTGACTATCTGTCTACATCAAAGTAATATCTATAGCTCCAACATTAAAAATGTTGTAGAAGGAGCTAAAGATGATATTATTCAAGAGACATATGGTGAGGTTGTTAATGGTGAAGCGGACGATGAATCACAGTCATCCTCAGTTGTCCGAAGCAAAGAGAGATATCCTAGAATTCCTAGGAAGGCCTGAGCTAGATATCTTTGTTGTAAAATTTAATTAATAAATCAATTAATTTCAATTATTTGATTTTTTAATATTTTTCAGTATTTTATAATATCAATCAAATTATTGATAAATTAATTTAAACTTGCATATATGCTAACTCACAAAATTTTAAAAAAATCTGCACAGTATTCTCATATTATAAAGGGAAACATACAATATTCTTGTGAAATACATGCACTGCTGGACGTTTGAATAAAGCTGTATATTATAAATTAAAGTTTAATATTGCTTGAAAAGAAAGAATACAACTTAATGAAGTACATTTCTAAATACCATATTTATATCCTTCCTTCATAATTCTGCGCTTAAATATGTATCCACTAAATGAAATATTCATTTGGTGGATTATTTCATTTGGTGGATCAATTTCTCGATTTTAAAATGCTATTCAGCAATCAAAATTAAAGCCGTCGAAAATGTGAAAAAATATATCAAGTTTCCCATGATAATAGCTGAGAGGAAATGAGTTTTGGGATTTTAAGTATTTTGTAAACAGAGAGTAGTCAATTAATTTTAAACTGATAAGATTCGAATTTCAGACTCAGATGCAAGTTAATTATAACGGTTCTACTTCTGAAAGTTAATAGCTTTTCTTTTTAAGCTCATTTTCATCCTTAACTTTCATTAATAATGTACATTTCCGAAAAGAAAAAAAAAACGATTCTCAATCAATATTTAAGAAGAGCTATTACGCATATCACGCGTTAATGGCACAGACTTTTTACACAAAGAAAACTTCTGTATAGACTGAAAAGCTCACAGCCTACAATTAGAAGTTCTTTTTAAAAAAATTTGGAAAATACAAAGGCCCTGAAAGAGACAATTATTGGATTTTTTATCCTTTTGTCTCCAGTAAAACTTACTAGTCAATTCGCATTAAAATTAATCTCACTTTCTTTCAACATACAACTTGAATGTTATTTACGAAAGCTTTCTTCCGATCAAATTTTATTTTAAGAAAATGTTCATTTATTGATTTCCAAAAGGTTAAAATAACATTGGTATGAAATAAGCTAAAAAAATAGAAATACGAAACCAACTGGTGTAAGAGTAGTCAACCAAATTGCTAAAATGTTCAGCAAAATATTAAGCTTGGCACAGTAACAAAAGATCTGTTACTAAATTGTAGATGAATTTTTATAGTGATATCAAAGATGGAACAAAAGTGACAAATTGAATATTAGTAATATGAAAGTGCATAGTTAATATTTCTTTACTGAAAGGAAAAAATTTATAAAGAAATTAATTCAAAAGTCATTAGTACCTAAATATCTATAACCCAGCAACATCTATCTTTCTGCAGTTTTCTTTCACGGCTCGTATTGACTCAGCAACGGCTATTTTAGTCTATATCTTTAATTAAAAATATGTGTATTTTTGGTTCTAAGTTTCAGGTGGGATAAAATATTCAGCGTTTCTATTCTAGTCTATTCAGCGTTTACTGTTAAAGCATCTCAGTCTCGGGGTTTATTTTCTTGACACCAGGAATTGGTTTGTAAAGATTCTCTTGGGCCCTACATTAGTTTAAATGTCACGCCTTGAACCATAAAGAACTTACTGTCTTTTTTAACTGTAAAGCTCAAACAAGAATTTGAAATAAATTTGCTTATTTCAAATCCTTGTTTATTTCAACACGGCTTAAGGCTGCACAAACTAGTCCAAAATTCCTTTTGTTTGGGTCATTCAAATCAAATTAAAGAATGAAAGATAAATTAACATGTATTTAAGTAAGTTTTAGCCTGGGAACTAAGCTTAAGCCGGGGAATTAATCAAGTAGCTGGAAGGTCCAAATCCGTTACCGATTAGCTTCTTAAGGCTCTCTCTAACGCTTAAGAATTCTGCATTTATATATATTAACGAATTTGCATCCTGGTGGGAATGAACGAAAGCAGAACATGTTGTTCCGGTTTGACTAGAAACTTTCACTCTGCCGATGTTCCGATTTGATTAGAAACAAACTTTCTCTGCCTCAGAATGACAACAGTCAGAACTTGACTTTCGATTTGTTATGATGCAGCTAGAACAATGCTCATGAGATGTAACATTAGATTTGATTCTACATTCTATATTAGATTAATTTTAGTATTTTAATAAATCCTTTAAAAGTAGATTGAGTATTTGATCATAGAATTATAGCTGAACCACCGCTTGCAGAAATTTAGATGTGGCATTTAGATACGTCATTAGATTCATAGTTAGATGCGTAGGTAGCGACATTCGTGATTCGAATAGTGTACATTAGTGCGTACATAAACAATTTTTATTGCTACATGCCGGGAAGCCGGCTAATATTCGAAAATATGGATTCGTAAGTATGGATTGGCAAGGTGTGAAGTGTGCGAAGCCTGCAAACAAGTAGGATAAGTTTTCAATTTTAAAGTAATTATGGAAGATCCTGTCGCTAAGCTTAAATCGAAACGGAAAGTATTAAAGACCGCAGTGTCCAAGGTACTAAAGAAAATTGAGACATAATTAAGCAAAGATGAAGTTAGTATAAATGTAATAGAAGAAACTTTAGACATATTAAACGAAAAACCAAAAACTCTGAGTGATTTAAACACTTAAATAGAACGTGATTTGAAGGTCGCAGAGGATGAATTTGAACTTGATGGAGGATGAAGTTTCATCCGCTCTAGAATATGAAGAAAAAATCCAACTGCGGCAATTTAGAGCAAGAAAAAAATTGAGGGAATTACACAAACTCGAAAATTCGGATAAGGAAAGTATGAACATTCCTAATGAAACCGCTATAGATTCCAAACTTGAAAATAATAAAATTATTCGCCTTCCAAAATTGCCTATCGCTAAATTTTTTGATGATTCTAGCAATTGGCAGGAATTTTGGAGTCAATTTGAGGCAGCTATCCATAACAATGACTCATTATCGAAAGTAAATAAGTTCAGTTACTTAAAATGATTACTAGGCGGGGTAGCTTATAATGCCGTTTCCGGACTTTCGCTTACAAATGAGAACTACGATTCAGCTATAGAATTGTTAACTAACAGGTTCGAGAGAAAATATTTGGTAATAAATGCTCACATGAATAAACTCTTAAATCTTTCCCCTGTTAGATATATAAGGGATATAGAGAACCTTAGGAATTATATGATCAGTGTGAAACTCAAATTAGATGCTTAAAGTCAATGAACGTGGTATCAGAAACTGTTAAAGCATCTCGGTCTCGGGGTAGTCTCGGTAGTTTACTTTGCCCAATATTGCTAAAATTAATTCCATCAGAGATTACATTAGAATACAGTCGCAGTAGAAACAGTGACCAAACATGGAACGTTAACGAATTAATGGAATTTATTCGTAAAGAAATAGAAAGCCGCGAAAGAGCTACGAAGTTAAATGAGAGTAGAGAAACAAAAACAAAACACCGAGCGGAAATGATTCATAACTGGAGGCATAAATCAACGATCGTCTCCACTCCGCTCACGATAATGTACACAACAAGCGTAGTAAACAGTTTGAAAAAAGTTCGCCTAAAACGCATGAATATATTGCTCCAGTCGCTAGCAGTAAATGCATATATTGTGACGAACTACACGATTCGGAGCGCTGTGAAATTAAAACCGTGGAGGAGAAAAGAAATAGTTTGAAAAATGAAGCTCGATGTTTTTTGTGCCTTAAATCTCAGCACAAAATAAAGCAGTGTAAGGAAAGAAAAATGTGAGAAATATGTAATAAAAAACACATTAGGTCTATTTGTTTCTAACTCGAAACCAAATCGGAGAAAAACGAGGTCGTGTCGACAATTCCATCCAGTAAAGAAGATGTTCAGATTAGTCATTTAACCCTCCCTAAATATAGAAATTGAAGCTTTAGAAACTAACCAAATATGTGCAACTAATTTAGCTTTTCCTCCCAGTTTCCAAAATTAACAAAAAGTTAATAGGATTACAATTAGCTGATTCTTGTGAATTCAGTGACAAAACTATTGCTGTTTTGATCGGAGCAGATTACTATCATGAAGTGAAAACTGGTAGACTTAAACGTTTTAAAAATAAACTTATAGCTTCCGAAACAATATTTGGATGGTGCCTTCAAGGCCGTACAGATTCTAACGGGGAATTGATTGTTAAAGATGGACATTATTGTGGACGATAAAATGGTCTCAACACAGTTTAAGCAGTTTTGGGAATTAGAAACATTGGGGATTGAACAAAGGAAGGAAATTAGTAAAATAGATAATGACATTTTAGAGAATTTTAACAGAACTATCAAATTTAAAGAAAATCGGTATGAGGTTAAACTCCCTTGGAATGAAAATTCGTCTGAATTAAGAACGAATTACGTAAATGCAGAAGCTTGCTTTAATAAACTGGTTAAAAGGTTAAGGAAATAATCCACTGCTTCATCAGCAGTATCACTCAGTTATAGTAGAACAGCATTTAAAAATGAGTATAGCTGAGGAAATTGATCCAAGTTCTGAAGAAACAGGAATAATTTATTACATGCCTCACCAGCCAGTTATTCGACCTGACAAACCCGTGAGAGTTGTATTTGATGCATCCAGCCATTCGAAAAATGGATACTCTTTAAACGATTGTCTCTATTCCGGTCCTCATTTAAATCCACCATTGTTAGAAATATTAATACAATTTCGTACACATAGCATAGCATTTACTGCCGATATTGAACAAGCCTTTCTCCAGATTTCTCTGTCACCTGAAGATAGAGATGCTGTAAGATTTTTGTGGGCAAATAACCTTACAGATAAGGATGGGAAACCTCACATGAAAATACTTAGGATGACTCGCGTTTTGTTTGGAGCTACATCCAGCCTATTTTTGCTTGCCGCTACTATCAAACATCACATAAATTCCTTTAAAGAAACAAATCAGAAAGCAGTTAAACTATTGAACGAATGTTTATACGTAGACGATTTAATAGGTGGAGATAAAGACGAAAACGAAGCCAAACTCATATATGAAGATATTAGATATATATTGAAGGCTGCTGGTTTCGACATGCGAAAGTGGAAAACAAATTGTAGAAATATGCAGGAAGTTTTTGGCGAATACGAAAATGGTGAAATCCAGAAAGTTCTGGAACAGAAGGTATTGGGATATAAATGGATTTACAAGGAAGACCTTCTGAAGATAGAATCACAAAATCTAACTAATTAAGGGAAAACAAAGTTAATGACAAAAAAGAGACGTTCTTAAAACCATTGGAAAGCTTTAAGATCCCATTGGATTTATAAGTCCATTCACTATTAGGGCAAAAATATTAATGCAGGAAATTTGGCATCTTGGAGTAAATTGGGATGATCCATTACCATTGGACTTTGAAAACAAAATGAAAGAATAGATTAATGAACTGTCAGCGATTCAGGATGTAAACATTCTGCGACATTACTTCCGAAAGACTAACAAGTCTGAATTGAGAGATATTCAAATACATTGCTTTACCGACGCAAGTCAGAAGGCACATGGAACTGTGATATACCTGCGATACGTCACGATGGACAGTGAAATAGGAAGTAGTTTTGTCATTTCCAGTAGCACTGAAGAAACTATCCCTTCCAAGATAGCACTGAAGAAACTGTCCCTTCCAAGATAGCACTGAAGAAACTGTCCCTTCCAAGATTAGAGCTGATGAGGGTGCTCATCGGAGCAAGATTAGCCTCGAATGTGAAAGAACAGTTAGAGAAAAGACTCCAGATGAATGTATATTTTTGGTCAGACTCTTCTGTTACGTTACATTGGATAAAGAGCGATTTAAATAAATGAAAGCCATTCATCCAACATCGAGTAATGGAAATACGAGAGAAAACATCCCCTGAGTCCTGGAATTATTGCCCTGGAGATGAAAATCCGGCTGGTATGCTGACCAAAGGAAGAAAGACGAATTCCACGAAAGGAATAACGTTATCTGAACTACGAAATAGTGACATGTGGTGGCATGGATCTAAGTGGCTATTACAGAGTACCGATTCGTGGCCAAAACATCCAGAAGTAAGAGATTTTAAAGATAATGAAGAGCTTGAACTTCGAAGGGGAGCTGTAGTGAACTCAACAGTCACAGGTGAAAATTCTATTGAGAATGAATTCATTAAAAGGTATTCGTCATTTAGAAAATTGATTAGAACTACTGCGTGGTGTTTAAGGTTTGCGAACAACTGTAAAACCAATCCACCACTAAGAAAAGACAGTTTTTTTAGTGCTTCTGAACTACAGAATGCAACAAAAGTGCTAGGTAAATGTGTACAACATTCTGAATTTCAACCTGAAATTAAGTGCCTGCAGTCGAAACGATCAGTTCCAAATAATAGTAAGGTTTTATCCTTAAATGTATTTCTTGATGAAGATGATCTTTTACGAGTTGGTGGGAGACTACGTAACTCCAATCTTTCAGAAGACCAGAAACATCAACTTCGTTTACCCAAAAGACATCCTTTGACTGAATTACTCATAGATTATTATCATAAAAAATCTCTTCATTAGGGCGTTCAAACAACACTTTCTCTTATTAGACAATTATACTGGATACCTTCCGGACAAGATAGAGTTAGACGCGTTATAAGTAAATGCATGACCTGCTTTCGAACAAGGAACCAAACCATAAACCAAATGATGGGAGACTTACCTAGAGATAGAGTTGTAATAACTAGACCATTCGAAAAAATAGAACTGGACTTTGCAGGTCCAGTTATCACCAAGCCTAATTTGAAAAGATCTATGGTTACGTTAAAATCATACATCGCGATATTTATTTGCTTTCATTTAGAAGGCTATTCATTTAGAAGTAGTATCGGATTTGTCTACTGAAGCCTTTCTAGTATGTCTTAGAAGGTTTATTGCCAGACGATCTAAACCATCCATTGTTTGGAGTGATAACGCTATGAACTTCAAGGGAACGAAGAATGTTCTTGATAAACTTTAGAATTTGTAGATCGGATCCCATTCAACGCTTTAGTTCCGAAGAACGTATAATATGGAGATTTATTCCTTCTTCCTCCCCGCATTTTGGAGGGTTATGGGAGGCTAATATAAAATCAATGAAGAGAATTTTGACAAAGGTCGCGAAAACGACAATTTTAAACTTTGAAGAGCTGTATACATTAATTACACAAATAGAAGCCTGCTTGAACTCTCGACCTCTGTCACCTATTTCGGCTGATCCAACAGATCTTCAGCCTTTGACTCCAGGTCATTTCCTAATAGGAGCTCCACTTTTGTCGATACCAGAACCGAATGATTCTGTAGATTATTTGACCTTGTCTTCTAGATGGACATTAATTCAAAAACTTAGAGCTAATTTCTGGAACCGTTGGAGCGTGGAATATCTTAATCATTTGCAGAACCGCTCAAAATGGAATCAAGTGAGATCCAATCTCAAGGCAGGACAACTAGTCTTGTTAAAGGATAAAAACAAGACACCAATGACGTGGACACTAGCTCGCATCAAGGAGACCTTTCCTGGTCCACATGGACTAGTACGAGTCGTAGACCTCAGAACTTCAGATGGAATCTTTCGTCGAGCTGTCTCTCATATCAGCCCACTCCCATTTCCAAATGATGGACAATTGTCCAACGGGGGCCGGGATGTTCCGGTTTGACTAGAAACTTTCATTCTGCCGATGTTCCGGTTTGATTAGAAACAAACTTTCTCCGCCTCAGAATGGCAACAGTGAGAACTTGACTTTCGATTTGTTATGACGCAGCTAGAACAATGTTTATGAGATGTAACATTAGATTTGATTCTAGATTCTAGATTACATTAATTTTAGTATTTTAATAAATACTTTAAAAGTAGATTGAGTACTTGATCATAGAATTATAGCTGAACCACCGCTTGCAGAAATTTAGATGTGGCATTTAGATATGTCATTAGATTCATAGTTAGAGCGACATTCATGATTCGAATAGTGCACATTAGTGCGTACACAAACACATGTAATAAAAGCAAAATAATAAGATAACTCAGTTAATTGAAAAAATAAGCCTAAAAATTAAATAAGAGAATAAGTTATAGTTTCAGAAGGCTAAAATTAATAAATTAACTTGGATAATAATTTTATATGATAGTTTTGTGTTTATTAACTTATAAGGTATTTTATGTTCAATAAGTATGGTTTAAACCTTTATTATAACTTCTCTTCTCCGTAGTCGTCACCAGAATCCAAAATAGTTCGTTGTGCCTTTAAGCTTAAGACTTTGAATATTTAGATAACGATTCTGTCAACCAATTCTTGCTGTTACTCACTATCTCCAGTTTCGCCTACATTTTACTCCAGATTTGGTATCTTGCATTTAAAATAAACGCCGTTAACTATCTGAGTCAGCTCATAAAGTTTATTTTATGTGTATTCGCCAACGCCACCTAAATTTAAAATTTAATTTCCTGTTATGTTAATTTAAATTTCCGTAAGTAGCAGACGTTCGTCTTTTACACAAGCAGTTCCTTTCTGTTTATAAGACTTTAAGTAAAAAAGTTATGATAACCTTCCTTAGACCTTTTGATTCGTCTGAGACTGATCAATAAGTCGCTATCAGTCTAGCAGACACTGCAGGACTTTGCACGAGTTTCTAGATCAGCAGAAAACATACAAACTGAAAAAAAAAACATGCACAACAATAAATTTTCATTTATATCATTAATTTTATGTAACCGAAATTAAAATTAAAAAAAAAGGTTTAACTGAGTATTAGTAATCACAATAATATTAATAGTGCACTCTGAATTCAATCATAAGACGAAAATATTAAAACAAGGATTCTGTTTAAGAATTATAAAAATTAAATTTGTTTTATTTGACAAATGCAAGAAAATGTTTCTTTGAAATCAGTACATTTAATTGAAATTTACAAGCAAAGCATCACCAATGAAAAAAGTAATAAAAAATAAAAATATCCAAAGAATGTTAACTGAGTAATTTCTTTTCTTCAGCGTAGACGGGCTAATTAATTCACAACGAAAAGCTGATAAATTAGAATAAAAGCTTTTAGAACTCGAACTCTTGCTTCGTCTTCTTAAGAACTTCCTTATTTACTGTTGGGGAATATTAATGTGGTTTTCAGTTTTCTCCATTGCCCTCGTATGCATAACCGTATTCTATTAAACACTTTAATGTAGTGCTGATTAAATATTGCATTTTTTTTAAAGTTTTTCTTCTTGAAACTATTATAAAGAGCTTTCCAAAATCTATTATTAAAGAATGCTTAATTATTGACAATATCTTGCAACAACTGTTTTACGATGCATAAAATGAAATTATTGAAATGTGAATATCATAAATATCTTACAACAACTGTTTTACGTTGCATAAAGTAAAATTATTGAAATCTGAATATCATAATTATATTTGAATTGGCATTATCATTTATAAGTTCTGAAGTTTATTTTAATTAATATTTTATTGTTAATTAACTACATTTATTGTTAATCCTATTCCGCTGCTTTTCCATTAAGCTGAACAAAATACAAATTTAATGTGTTTTAAACAGCAAGTGAATACGTAATTTATAAAATTTTTCATTTTCACGAAGGCAGCTTATGCCACGAGCCATCCACCCATGAAAACAGCTGTCCATGAGCTACCAACCTGTTGACTAGACTAGATTTGGTGACTCTTTTTGTACATTTGTCAGCGATTTATGATTAAAAGACGAACGTAATTGGAGCCGGGATATATAGACGTTAAATTTATTTTCGTTGAAGGCCCATCAGCGGCCGAGCGCTAAATTAACTGAACATTGGTAGTTCCGACACAGGTTCGGCTGCATAGATGTTTTCGTGGTATTCTTTAATGCCTAACGTATATAGGAGCCAGTTTCACTTACAAAGTTCTCCACAAAGACATTCTTTCCCTTAGATAGGTAACCTTAATATGTTTTATCATAAAAAATAAACCAACCTTTTTATTTGAAATGTATGTATTTAAATATTTTTGGTCACTAGACCCCCAGAATTAGTGGTAAATAAGTTTGGTGAGCCGCCTAGACACTAACGTGGTTATTGACAGTGACTGCCTTACCGAAGGGCCTAGGTTCAAATCTCGGAGAAGGAATGGATAGTTGTAAATGTACAGTATCCGTGCAGGATTTGAGCACCCAAAATAACTGCGGGCCTAAAGCCTTTTTTAGAGATTGGTGGTAGAGGAAGAGAGATAGGAGACTCTCGGACCTGTCTCCCAGAGCGGTTTCCTTCAACACTGGGACGGAACTGAGCAAAGTCGGAATATCACCCGTCTGGTGCTTAAGGCTCTTGCTAACGACAGCGAAATTTTGTACTCCTTGCCACGATAAATTTCGTGGGTTTGCTGTGATTACGTAAGACAAATGAGATTAGTCACAACAGCAACCATTTTGGTAAACGTAAAAGGCGCACTAGAAATAATTTTTTATTCTATTTATATTATTTTTAATCTACTATTTTGCTACTATATTATTCTATTTATATTATTTTATTTTTGCGTCTATTTATATAGTACAGTACTATAACTCAAATTACGTGAGAGTAAGATAAAGCGGAACGATTGAACAAGTATAGTTTTAAGAGTAACTAATTTTAAACTTGAACACCAAAGTCGCGAAATTGAAAAAAAAAATTATATCAAATTTCATTGTTTTCTAAAGAAACATTTCGAATACATCCTCTGTATTATTATTATTAGAATAACTATGACTGTCCACTTTATAAGACTTTAATATATCGAAAATATATTATTGGATGGGGTCATCTTTTCAGTTAGTGTTATTTGTAACGCATTATGATTTAATAAAATATTTCATGATTATTTTCATTTTATTCCCTGTTCGTGAACGAAGAAAACGGAGACGGGGATAATTAAAGAATATTGTAGTAAATTGAAAGGAAAAATAATATCTTCTTAAATCATATCTTCTGCTCCCATGTATAAGTAAAAGCTTGTATGTATGACTCTTATTGTTATTTTAATAACTTCAATCAGAAGGAAAAGAATACTGGATCTTAGGGTAGACGTAGAAAGGTTACCACAGATTTTTTAAATGTAGCAGATCTAGAATCAAAGTATCAGAAATGGTCAAACTGTTGATAATTTCTCAACTTATAAGGTATTTCTCCCGCCTTCTTAGCATGCGTTCATGATGTAGTGGTTAGCACGCTCGACGCGCGTTCGAGAAATCCGTGGTTCGAGTCATGGATAGGGCACTGCTCATTTTTCAGGTTTCCTGCTTCGAAATAACCTTACAAAATGACAGAAATAAAATAGGGCATAACAAGAAAAAGAAGATAACTTCTTTTGGATGGAATAAATGTTTCAATCTCCACTGATGTATGGAAAGAAGAAACTTTTGTCAAAAATTGGTGAGAAATTCAATAGTAATTTTGACTTAGAAAATTCATCATTTGCTCATTTTCAAATTTTATGGACCGCTAACATTAAGGCATTAGTATTTAACATTCACAGATCTAGTAAGTATTGTCTATGCACGGAAAATAATTATAATGATGTACTTTAATTTGTCTTTCATATGGCCAAATTATTTGCCATAGCTGTGGAAACAATTATATTGATTTATATTTCCCACTATTGATTAATATTTCATACTATAAATTTATGATGTAATGCACTTAACTATTGAAAAGTAAAAAGATCTGCTCAAAAACTTTTATTTTATTTTAAATATTGTATCTAATGTTATAATCTAAATTTCGTTTAATTTTGATATATCTAATTAGCAATTATGAATATTTACACTGGTGTTATAATTCACACAAGATATTTCTAATGTCATACAGATATCTTTCCTTTTACAAATATTTTCTTCATAATATCTCACTTTTTAAGAGATTGAAATTACAGCCTTTTTCGGTTAACGAGAGAAACGCAAAAAGGATTGTTACTTTTATACGACAAACGATGAAAAATGAAGGTTTTTGAAGTCGTTTTTTGAAGGACAGTCGAATTTCATTTAGTTTTTAAAAACTATTTTAAGTACTTTCGGAGAGCTTTATAACACAGAAAAGAATCTGGCAGTTTTAGTGGTCAAAATTATTAAACCTTAAGCTTTTTACTCAGTGCACAACAAATTAAGACTTTCAACACTGGACCGGGAAAGCAAAAAAGGTGTGTAATTAATGACGCATGAATTCAAATGATAATAAAGTAATTAATTATCTTCGTTTTCTCTCCTATACCGTAGTTTCATTAGCATCCAGTAGACGACTTGACTGCATCATCTTGACTGCTGGCTTCTTTACAGCTTTCGGGCCCACCAGCAGCCGAGCGGTAAAGTCGCTGAACACTGGTAATTCGGTACGAGGTTCGAATCCCTCGAACGGCCTGGCTGCATGGGCGTTTTCGTGGTTTTCTCCATGTGTAACGTGTATACGAGTCAGTTTCCCTTAGAAAGTCCTCCACGAAGCCTTCTCCCCTAGGCAGATAGCCCTACTTTGCCATAGTTATATAAACCAAACCAAACCTTTACGGCTTTCAGTGCTCTCACTCTCCATTCAGTTAAGGAAGACGAAACTGTTTTGTCCATATGCCATCTCTGTTTATATGACCAATTTATATATGATACTGCTATTCGTCTTACGTCTTCTAGACGGGAATGTGGCTAGTGTGACGTTAACTGACGTACCGAAGAGCGAAAGTTCGCATGTATAGTGTTGGTGCAATCATGGGAGCACTCAAAATTTGCACTCAAAAATTGGCTGGACCTGAGAAAAAAAAACGAGTATCACCTGTATGGTGCTCAATGCTTTTGCCAGTGACAGAAGCAATCTTGCATTTTTTGCTGTGATAAAATTTGTGCAATTAGGTCAGAGAAGCAAGATTAGTCACAACAACAACATATATGATTTATAACCATTTTATGTTCCGAGAGATGTTTGGCGTAATCTGATATTTTTGCGAAATACTGGTTCGTACAGATCTCTCAGATGAGCAGGAAAATATGAGCATTTTATTAAAATAAAGAAAAGTTCACAACTAAGTATGCAAACCAATAAGAACAGCGCAAAGATAAGGTAATTTTTCCTTAAGGTAATTTCTTATAGTGTTAGCACTTCCCGATTAACTTTTAATCAATAACCACTGAGCTCAATAAAAGCACAGAATTCCGAAGCGACTTCTATGGTTTGAAGCAACCTTATGCATAGTGTCTTCCCGCAGTTTTGAAAGCATTGAGAAAACTCGCTTCTAAAGCTGTGTTTCAGCTTTAGAAGCTGAAGAATTCTCAAATGTTACTAAATTTGCTTGATAAAAATTTATCTGTAAAGGTCCATCAGGAGAGTTTATGCTTATATATCAGTTTCTAAGTGAGCTATTTTCACAATTTAAATGTTCTTCAATTCAAAATTACAAGGTCAAAGCACACGAAATTAACACTTACAGATCCAAAATGGGGCCACAGATTCGTTTAAGCAAAAATGCATAATGACATTATGACATAAATTTCATCAAATAAGCAAATAAATAAGTAAAAACAATATATGATGTCTGAAAAATATATAAAAACCAAAATACAATAAAATAAACTCACATATTGGCATAAATTGCACAAACAACGTTTATTAAGAATGTTTTAAGTTTTACCCATATAAATTAATGATCATTGTTTTTTTACTTTATGCCATTTCGGTTTGTGAAGGATTTAACTATTTTCGAAAGCGAGGAAAGCCTATATAATTAAGTACTTTCTATAAAATTATTTGTTTCTTGCGTTACTCATAGACGCATAATCAATTCTTTTATTAATGATGCCAATCAAGCAGATACATTTAATGCTGTCGTTATTTCCGTTGGGTTTGTGAGTTGACATATTTGCATATCAAAATTTCAATTTTGATCTAGGAGTGAATTAAAATAAAGTTTTCGAACTTATTAAATATCCACGTGTCCATCCGGATGAGGAGCGTATGACGTTAAGAAAATATTTTTGAGGGAAAAGTAAATAATGCTTTCATTGGACTTAAGCGATCGATAAAGCCATTTCAAAATCTCTCTTCTTTCCCATGATACCAAGTTCATTTTTGGCATTTAAAAAATTTATTACGAATCCCTGTTTATGTGTCTGTGATTTGAATGCGATATTTCTCAAGCATGATAAATGTAGTAATTATGAAGTGTCATTGCAAATATGCTAAAACAAAATAAGCACATTCTCTAAACTAAGTAATTACAATGTTATTTGAAGAAATGTTTCCGATGATTTGTATTGCGCTTATAGTACTGTCAACTATTGATTTATCGAGGTAATATCGAAGACGATGTCTGCAGATAACGCAATATCAAGGTTAATTCGATGGTTAGCATAGGAAAGATGAATAACCGCTAAAAGCACAGCAAAAATTAATAACGAATATTATAATTAATGGAAATTACTATTAATGATTATGTGTATTTTCTAGCACTTATTTATTGTATTTATATTTGTTAATATTTATTTATAGTATTTACATTTCCTTCTGCTTTAAAGCCAATACAATTAAAATTATTTTTAAACATATGAATAGATAAGAGACCATGCTAACTTATAACGGAAAAAGTTTGGGGACAAAAATTTTCCTTTGCACGGAAAACTGAAAAATCTCCATATAGAAATTCGATTTGCCCGCGAATATTAAATCCAGAATGAAGTAGCAGTGTTTAGTAACATTATCTACTCATGGCTGGGAGATAATTTAATCCAGTTTGTTAAAATATTCTTGAAATTAAATATTTTTATCATTTTATCATTATGTAGCAAACATTCGGAGAGAAAAGGTGCTTTCTGGTTTAGTTTTCTGAAAAGTGATAAAATGCTTCTGGTTTAGTTTTCTGAAAAGTGATAAAAGTCATTCACTAAATATATTTCGCAAGTTATCATTTAGAACACGGAGGAGAAAAATGAATTTGTTTGTATTAAAAATATTATTAAAGTTTAATAATGAAAAAATTATATTCTGGTGATTTCTTTCAGCTTACGAAATAGTAAATAAACTATTCTGTTTGATTAAAAAACAGTTAAAAATAATTTGAATAATAAGGAGTCTCTCAAAATGCATAGTTGTTTGAATATGAATATATTCTTTCTTACTCAGACCATCTTCGATCTATGTTCAATGAATAAGGCCACTGAAATACTGATAATACAAGTTAGATTTATATCTCGACAATGCAATAGCTGCGCATCCTTTTCCCTATGTGTAACTTAAATGAAAATTTTTTTCTTTAGAAAGTGTCAACAAAGATTTGTCTCCTTTTAGGCAAACACTATCTTCATGCTTTACATGAATGCTTAATCTAGCAAGTGGGATTCAGATTTATTTAAACATTGCTGTTCGAATTTCCAGGCATATTTTCTTTGAGAGAAGATTTCAACTGCCGTAGATAATATCGAAATGATATTCAGAACGCATTGTGTTATGATAAAAATATATGTATATTTGTTTCACATTTAAAGATTAAATGTTCAATTTATTCAGTATAATTAGAAATCTCCGGCATATCAGTCTTTGTATATTGAAAATTTACACCTGCTGCTGCGTGCTATGCAGTCATTAATTTACCTAGATTAACTGAACATCAAGACCTGAATCTTTATTTATATAAATAACAGTACATAAAAGATAGATAAGCAGATATAAATAGCCCCATGAAGAAAATATAGATTCTGCGAATTCTTCACTCCAGGAATATCACAACATCCAAAGCAATGCATCACACAACAGATGCTCAGTAGTCAAAAATAGAAAATAGTCTAACACATCTCGGATATTCGGGATATTTCCTGATTTCCTGTGTCTAAGCATGATAATTTTAAGAAAAGGTTATTTTAAAATATGCAGTATTAGCTTTCTTGTTAGTTTGTGCGTTAGCACTGAAGGCGTAATGAGTACGTTTCCTCAGACGCAGTTTTCATTAAAGAATCATAAGTCAAAAAATTAACTACGAAATCTTTATTTAATAAAATAGGATAATTTTGCTTAACTTAAGCATAACAAAAAGTAATAATCTTCACAGACATTAAAACACTGAAGTATTGAAAGAACAACTTACATAGAATCATCATCAGTCCTAAATATCTAACTGAATTAGACCTTTGGCCAGGCCCAGCAAGCGAAATTTCGTGTTCTATCCCAGATGAGTCACAGAGTTGTTCAAATGAAGAATTTCAGAAAAGTCGTTCTCTAGCTTCGAAAATGCGTTTTGTGCAAATTTCCAGAAGTTAACGAGTTAACATGCAATCGCGAAATCTCACCAAACTGACGAAATAAATTGCCACCAACACCGATGGAATAGTGTCTAGCCATACGTATACTGCTACTTGAGTATGTATACAATTCCAACTTAAAAATTAATTCAGAATGAAAATACCTGCGAATGCAAGAACAAACGCGAAAATATGAGATCTAGACAAAAATCCTAAATTAAACAAAATAAGCAAAATATAAGTGTATTAGTACTAAACAAAGCGCACTAATTAAAAATAAGATAAAATTAAAACAATACAAATATGCACAGAAAATAAGTTACAGAAATACTTACAAAAATATATAGCACTATCAGCACTATTCTCCTGTGATAAGAAAGTCTAGTTATCTCCCCAGAGATCAAGAACGAAACTTTGCAATGAAAAAAACATTTTCGGCTAAAAATGGTGACATGGATATCATTCTGAACAAACGGATAAGAGACTATTACTTTCTTTATTTCTTGTTGTTCGCTTTGTACTTCTTTTTTCTCTTCGCGGTTGACAGAACAAATAAACCAAAAAATACAAAACTAATGTGATGTCCTGGGATTAAACGTAATTAAACAATGACAAACAGCTGGGAGTGAAAAACGAGCGAACTAATAAAAATTCAGTTGCAATGGTTTAATGAAATTAGGATACATCTGGCGCTGAAGCGGATGAATTTCAGGAAATGTTGTTTTAAAATGTTGTTTTATTCTTTCCCCTTTGTTTTAGAGTGAGGAACACAATAAAAGTAAATAAATTAGCATCGAGTTTATGGTACAATCAGGGAAATTCATGACAAAAAGTTTGTTAATTTATTTACCCTCAATTTGCCTTTTGAAGTGCCTTTTCTAGCTGTTCAAAAACAAGAAATGCTCGACATAAGTGATTAAAATATCATCTTAAAAATAGAATTTATGAATGCGTGCTTAATTTGATCGTCAAGGATGGTTCAACAAAGAAGAGGAAGTTTTCATTAATATTAAATAATAATTTTGATAAATAAATCTCACTGGAAAATTGGGCATTAAGCAGGTTATGCTGCTATTTTTTGTATACTTGACTTTATTTAAGAATGATGCCTAGATGATTCTAACAAACAAGTTGAAGGAGAGTATTTAAAACGGGAAGATTTTTAAAATACTTCGAAAAACTTATTTTCTTAAAATTAAAGTTATTAAAAAACTTATTTAACATACAATAGACTTCTACGTTTAAACGTATAAAATCTTCTCATGGCAAAATAAAGTCCGTAGACGAGATCCCGCCACAGAAACCGACGAAGAAGAAAAAAGGAAAGGCTAGCACAAGACCATATGAAATGTTGCCATTCTACGAAATGTAAAACCTTTATATGTTCTAGGCGTGGCCTGTCATGACCATAAGACCAACTCGTTTGGTTAGGCGGGTCGGCCTGCGCCCACTACTGATACTGATGTGTTCTATCTCCAATAAGCCATTGCACATAGTTGGTCTTCAAATCACTGCTATTCAGGGAAGTCTAAGTTTAATTTATCTATAAAACTTGCCGAATTTTTTATTGATTAAACTTGCATAAAAGCGATAAAGGCATTATACAAGGTGGACTCATTTAAATCTTTATCTTACGCTTTTCAAAATGAATCTTATTGCTGGAATAGAAATAATACTTCTCATTGACTAGTTTCTTGCAAAGGAAACTGCCTGTAATATTTATTATAAAAATAAAAATGCATAATAAATTTAGTAATTTAGTAATCCATTTAGTATAACTTCATTGAGTCCACCTTGTATAATTCCACAAATGTGTTATATGTTTGTTATAATAAACCAAAAGCATTGCTTTTTTGAATACACTAATTTACTAAATCATTCCAGTCTAACGATTACAATAACTGCAAAGCAAGTTATTCAGTGAGCTGTAAATACGAAAATTTCATTAATATGACAACTGTTTTTAAAGCACGCTCCGAAGGATTTGGAATAAAGAAAAATACATCAAAACTTTTTTTTTTTTTTTATGTTCACAAAAAGCATTCTACTGTTTAATACTTAAATAAGAAATTAGAAATATGGATGAGAATATTTGAATGTCGATGGCAGTATACTTATCTTCTCAAAAATATTATTTTGCATGTTCTAATCGATTTTTCAGCATATATTATCAATACTGACATAAGCTCGACTATCAATTGTTTCATTTAATTTTTTTATTGAAGAATTTAATGATAGGGAATAAAATGATAGTTCCTTACTAATCGTCCTATATGTATAAGAAATTTAGAACTAATATTTCACAAAAACCAGAAATTGAAATTCATAATTAATAAATTTCAAATAATCATATAAATGCAACAAATAATTTAAAAATGTTAAAACCAAACCATTTCAAAAAAAGCAAAACCCCACTTAATTTTGTGAAGTGGGGTTTTGCTTGTTTGAAATATCTCAGCTGTGGTTAAAAAGTGAATTGGCGTCGTCACCACTAAATTTTAGCGTCTTACCAGTCTTAATATATATATATATGATATTTGAAGTGCATAGACAACAGCACTGGTACTTTTGGCAGCTTGCAGTCGTCATGATTGAAGGTGGATATTTTGATGCGCGTCCGCTTGAGGTCTGCATAGTTAGATAGATGGATGCATAAACCAAAAACTTCCAGACGTGGCCGTTTTAAAACCTCATTTTATTCCATGATAATTCACAGCAGCTCATTTTTGTAGACAGGGTAATTTTTGAATCATAGTTAAATATCATAATTTTATATACACAGGTAAAAAGAATACAAGACAAGCGTCATTTTAGACAAGTGGACATAGCAGCGTAGAGATGTTGGCATGTTGGAAGCTAGAAAAAGGAATGACGTAGTTGCTTGCGAAGAGTATTTATATTAAGTAGGTGCATAAGTACAGCTAAACTGCTATTAGTTAATTTTAGGTTGTTATGTAACATGGAAAGATCTCGATTTTGGGAGAACAGATGAACTTACGGGGGAGAACACCAAATTTAGAATAGGTAATTTTGAGGTCGCCATTCGTTTCTTAGCACAACCATCGTATTTTATTATATCTTACATATATATATATATATATAATACATTATAATATTAAAAAACAAGTTTAAAATTCATCACAAATTCAACTCCGAATATATCACATGCCAAAACCGAAAAAAAAAAAAAAAAAAAAAAAAAAAAACATAAGCACTGCGGAAAACTGCAAGAAATGAAGGCTGGGCAAAATTTGCCAAAACCTAAAATGAAATATGAAATTTATAGTTTTCGTTGCATCGTCATCAGGGGATAGTGTAACGAAAGAAGTAAATAAGTAAAACAGTTAACTACTACAGGTTTCGATGTACTAATTTTTTTTAACTTGATATTATTACGCGAATTTTTTTTTTTTTAACTTGCCTATTTTTTTCGATTGGCAGATTATGAACAGTTACAGCAAAAAACAAGAACAAAGAACATAAAATACAGCAACACTACGTAATCCAGCTGTAACAGAGTCCATTAATTTAACATATGTCTTGCCTCCCAGTAACACTTGGCGAGAGCTGTCTTTCGCAGTTAAGTCTTGCGCAGAGCTGGACAGTTGGGTAGATTTGTGGCATCCATTACCTCTCCAGAGCTGAGGAGAGTGCATATCGTAGAAGGAACAATTTTGAATCTCTGAAAATGATATTGTAGGCAATCATGTCCGGTGGCAAGGTGGAATACAGGGACCATTCTACGCCTTTGGGCCATTACACAAATTCGAGATAGCATTCTTCCAGGACTTTTGAGAAACACGATGCTAGAGATCTTCCTGAGCACGTACCTTGAAAGGTAATTTAATAAGATCTTTAACAGTATGGAAAGGCAAAGGACGAGAAATATTTTGCATGATTAAAGCACCCTTTTTTGCCAAGAAGTCAGCTTCCTTGTTACCTGGAATCCCACAGTGGGCAGGAACCCACTGGAGGACTATAGTTTTTTCAAGTGAACCCAGGTTGTGTACATAATGTCGACAATCCAAAATGTCCTGTGATATGGGATTTTTGTCTGAAACGATAGCCAACAGAGCAGCTCAAGAATCACTGAGTATAGCAGCTCTTGTGAAGTTTTCCAAGTGGCATGGCAGCTGGTACAGAGCTGTGCGAATCGCAATAATTTCACCATCAAACGCAGAACCTCGGCCCACAGGGATGTAGAAAGAGAAAATTTCGGAGAAAATTCTGGCTCCTGCATTAGGGCCATCAGACAAAAAGGATTCATCGGCAAAGATCCGTAGACACTTTGGATCAGGGTAAAAATAGTTCAATACTTCGAAAGCGAGGGCTCTCAATATAGGCTCTCAATATATCCGTATTAGCTTTGGTTACTTTTTGACCCAGGTCAAGATTAATCCAGAAAGATTTGAAATTTATTGAATTTCGTAGTTGAACAAGTAATTCTGGTTCATTCATTAAACCAAGTGAATTTTTTAACTGAAAACTCTCTGTAGAAAGCCCATTTGTGTCTTTAGATTTCTAGTCAGATTTTGATTGACTTCATTAGAGAGTGAAAGACATCGAGGAACTCGAATGATCTTTTCCCAGAGAATTAAGGCATTCTCTTGAATTACGATTCATAAGGGTTTATCACCAGTTAACATAAACATGGCGTCAATCGGGGTGGTCTTCACGGCTCCAGAAACAATAGTTAAGCACTGATTTGGATTTTTTCTAGAGTACATTTTTCACGGCCACAACAATTGGTTCACAGCAATAAATCAGAAGGGGGAGGATAAACGAAGGATAAGTTTGGAGCAGGGTTTGTCTAGTGCATGTCCACCTTGCCCGAGCAAACCTGTCTATATTTTTTATGCTATTAATTTAGAAATTTTTTGCACCACTTACTTCGTCTTACAGCATATGACAACATAAAAACTATATTACAAATATGAAAATTAGTGTGTTGTAAATTTGATATATGTTTTAATAGACTTATACTGTTTCTTCATTTGTACTACTCCGTGAGAAACGTTTAAATGGTTCCCTGAAGAACCATCGAAACTTTGACTCAAACAATATTTTTTCTCAAATTGAATTGAAATATGAAAATGGTAATACAATTTTAAGCATAACTTTTTTGCAATTACAACGTTTCGCTGACTGGCGTCAAATTTTCATTGGATTTAAAAAATAATGCTCAACCTTTCTTTTCAAATTAGTTGAAGATTATCATTTAGTTAATTTTATGATGTTTGTTTTCCATATTATACTAGTTATCATCATTTTCTAAAGCCAAAAGGTATACCCCCCTCAAAAAAAAACTTTTCACTTGCCAAGTCTTGCCTTTAGTGACGGAGAAAACATGTAATATGAAAACATATAAAACAAAATACAAATAAATAAAAAAAATATTATAATTATAAACATATAAAAAAATTTTGATTTCCAGTAGTCCATTAATTCTTTGTTTAAAATTAGATATTTCCAGTTTCACTTTTAATTACTGCAAACTGAAAGTTAGCTAAACTATATTGAAACTTTTAATTAGCCAATGAAATTAGAAACCAAATCCCTTCTTCTTTTAAGAATTGGTACTCCACACTGGACAATGTACTTTGCTTCTGCATTTCCTGCTAACGCTTCAACTTTCAAAATCATATTTTTTAAAAAAAACATAAAGGTAATGATAAGAACAAGGTGCTATTTCAACCATTTTGTTTCGTGCTGGTTTTTGAAATGCTTGCTCAATTAAAATAAAAAGGAATATTTAAATTTGCCCCGATTACAAATTTATTTTATTCAGTTATGCATGAATTTCCATCTGCAACGTGTCTAAATTATTCCTTTTTTAATCAAACTCAATTCCTCGCAGTGCTTTCAAGGTAAACATTTCCATCAAAATGGACATATCCGCTTTGGCAGATTGGAGTGTAACTTCACCTGCAGCCAAGAAACAATCGGCAGTTTCATGAAACGGCCTGTATTCCCACTTGAAAAACAGTTGTAGAGACATTAGGTTATTTGGAAGCAGGCAAGATGAAAAATGAGCAAACGCCTTTGCTGGGAATCGAACCGCGGACCTCTGGAATATGCGCCCAGAATGCAGCCCACCACACCATGAAGGCATGCGAAGAAGGTGGTAGAAATACCTTATAAGGTATTTCTAACAGCGTATTAATATATTCCATAAAAATAATAAAATAAAAAAGTAAATTAATTCTATGCAAAACAAACTGCACTCAGTCTTAAATTAAGAGCCATCAACTTGTTTAGTATAAATGGGTAAAAGGAACAATTATACAGAGGTAAAAGTAGTCCTCGTTTTCTGAACCAGAACTCCCATAACATATTCTAACTTTAATACAATTATCTATTAATTACATGGTATTCATTCACCATGACTTCAAATTACCTTTCCGTATTAATTTTAATTTTTAACTGCGTCACCCACATTCAACTT
This sequence comes from Stegodyphus dumicola, assembly GCF_044657685.1. Lineage (NCBI taxonomy): Eukaryota > Metazoa > Arthropoda > Arachnida > Araneae > Eresidae > Stegodyphus > Stegodyphus dumicola. Next base: position 166,468,803 of record NC_140771.1, on the reverse strand, counting down.
TATTATAATTATTCAGTTTTATCTGTGTCACCCACATTCAACGTTATTATAATTATCTAATTTTTAAGTCATTAATATTACTTATTACAAGAATATTCAATATTTGTCTTAATAATTGCCAAAGTGTAACTAAAAATACTGTTTTTTTATCATTCTGTAATAATACTCAGAATTATTAATTTGGAAATTCTTATTTAACATCTTAGAATTATTAAAAATATAATTGTTAATCATATTCAAATTTAATAACCTTCCCTAAATAAAATAATTTTAAAAATCCTAAATTCGTGACTTAATTTATTCAGCAAAATTATTTTTTAAACCATAAACTTTTGATTTGATATTTTCGTAAAACGCTGCCAAGTTTTTAAATCCAGTCTAGTAAAATAAATATATCATCTCGCCGAAAGAAGGCACTTCATGCAAATATTGAAATTAATCTTGGAATCGCTGATGCACTGAAATGGTATTTTTTTAAGACAATCATTAAGTTATATCGATATTTTACTTTATCGGTTATTTATAAGGTTTATATATCGGTTATTATATATCGGTTATTTATTTTATAAGACATAAAACATAAACTAAGCTCAAGAAAATGCCGCAGCAAAACCATAGTATTTCCCCTACCGTTCATTGAATTCGTTACATATGCGAGAATATGAAAAACGATGGACTTTCTAAAAAACAAGGAAACATTCCAAGAAAGGCGATATTATCATAAAATATAGGGTAGACTGAATGGGATAAACGTAATGAATGCACAAGAATTTCCATAAGAAATTTTAGCAATGGTCTAGCTGGGCAAGACAATTTCATCTAAAGTCTTCAAACTATAATAATATAACACCGCGAAGAAAAATTGGCTTTTATAAAAATGTAAAGGGCTATAAAAATAAAAATAATAAATCTGTATTAATTACGTACCATATGATCATCAACCAGATGGGTTCTATATGGTCTTGCATTGTCGTCTATAAAAATGAACTCAGGGCTACAGCACCCGTAAAAAGGTCGCATGAGGGAAAAAATCTTTTAAAAACTAACACAAATTAAAACACATATACAAAAGGATATTTAGTCAGATATAATATGAATGAAGTTACTTTTATTTAATTAATTAAATTAAAAAGAAAAATATATTATTAATAATTATATTTATTGCTTTTAACCCGTTCATAACCACTGGGAGATATATGTCCCAATGATTGGGTATATTGGTAGTGAAGGGGTTAAATCTCTTAGACTGTTAATCAATAACAAGATGATTATAACTAATATGATTATAACTAATAGAATAATAAAAAATTGTATTGGGAGATATATGTCCCAATGATTGGGTATATTGGTAGTGAAGGGGTTAAATCTCTTAGACTGTTAATCAATAACAAGATGATTAAACCTGAAAGTTAATCTTTTAATATCTTATACATTGCCGAATAGAATCACATTAAAGCGGAAGATAAAATATTTTGTTTTCAGCTGTGACTGCACATTGTTGAGTTTATTACTCAAAATCTCTCCGTTTTTCCCCCAAAAAATATTAAAAACTAATAGAATAATAAAAAATTGTAAATTAAATAAAAAATAATAAACTAATAAATAAATAAATAATTCGAAATTCTAACTTCGAGATTTATAAGTTAGGATGGAGGACTCTGTCCAAATATTAATGGCTCTAGTTGATGCTCTTTTTTTAAGAACCATTTACACATACATACAGATTCTTCATTATTTACTAGTAGATGTAATAAAATAAAAGCTTTTTAGTTTTATTATCGTTTGTATGTTTTTCATGTGTATTGTATTTGTTTATCATTTGTATCTTTTTAGTTTTATTATCTAGTATTATGATTAATATAATATATTTATAGGGTCATATTATATACACATCCATATCTGTACAGAATTTTTAGTTTTTTATTTTACGACGCGTTTCTTTTAATATATTTTCAACATTTTGAAAATTTTAATGATAATCTCTTTTTGGAAGCTAAGCTGCAATCTGAAAGTTTTAAGCCACATTATAGTTTTTTTTTTTTTTTTTTTTTTTTTTTGTTTATAAGACATAAAACATAATCACATTTAATCTTTTCATTATTTACTAGAGTTTTCATTGCAGACATTAGTTTGATAACAATCGCATACCTAAAAAGTTAGTTTAATTTAAATAATGATATTACATTTCACTCTTTTAAATGTAACTTTTATAGTAATCAAAAGGACAAAATCAAGGACGAAAGGGGCATTAAAACCCATTTAATAATTTATTTTTCATTTCAAAGCTAATTTATATATTGATAACTCTGCTACATGTAAAATAGTTTCGCTAAATATTTAATCTAAGACTTATGAATGATTTTCGTATGTAAATTAAATTGAATTAGCACGAAAGCGTAAAAACAAATTATACCCATATATTATAAAATTTCATTTTGAATATATAGATAGATTATAAAATTGTATTATTATATATTATAAGATTTTATTAGATTACAACACTTGATTTTGAACAGATTATAAGATTTTATTTTGAATATTTTGATTAACTAGCTGAATTTCTCTTGAATGTTTCAAAATCTTTGTTCGAAAATTATACAAATCGGATCAGTAGTTGCTCTAAAAACGATAACTCCATGTCAAAACCGCGGTAACTACTAATTGTTTAATACCGCTGCTACTAATAATTGAGTAACTGAGTAAAAATAAAATTTATGCTACATAACAGAGTGCATAAGTGTATGAAACAAAGCATGGGTATTTGAAATAGATTATATCCGATTTTCTTGATTTTGCTGTTGAGTTTAGGACCACACAATCATATTCGTATTTCGTATTTCATAAAATGCCGTGTCAATGATAGTTACGCAAGCCAAAAATAAATTTTGCAATTATTGCACCATAATTTAAAAAATACATATACTGAATATACTTTTTTAACCCTTAAGTTTTTGTGATTCTCTTGAAGACATTTCTCTTTCCACAAATTTTAATCGCAAAGTCGTTAGTCGTTTTGCGACAAATTCATAGCCCTTTTAAGATGGAAACTCTATCCCTTCAAATGCCCTTAATTACTCTAAAATCGATATAGCGCAGATTGCAATTTTTTTTTTTTTTTTTAATGTTTGGCATTCTATCGTTTAATAATATATTTTCAGAATAAATAAATAAACAAATAAACATCTTAAGGGCACTCACTATTAAGCCTAGAAGAAATGCTTCTGAAAGAAAATGAAATTTTTCAAGTGCTGCTACTAATTACCTTTAATTGCAAAACATTTAATTTAAGCCTGGATGTTCGAAAGCGTTCACCTAATTATATCTCATAAGTAAATAAATCTCTCTTATCTAAGGTGTTATTTAGCACAAAAACATTTTATTAAATTATTTTTCTATTTAACACTTAAAATGACTTCACAAATTATTTTAATAAAAATAATAAAAACAGTGCTATAAGTGCCTGCTTTAACGAATCTATAAATGTAGCTCAATGTCAGATAATTTTAAATATTCACGTTGTAGAGACATTAGGTAATTTTTGAAAGCAGAAGAGATTAAAAATGAGCAATGCCTTTGCCGGGACTCGAACCACGGACCTCTCGAATACGCGTCGAGCGTGTTGACCGCTACACCACGAAAACATGCTAAGAAGGCGGCGGAAATGCCTTATATACTCCCCATTTTAAAGGGCAACTGGGGCTTTAGGAGACCCAATCGCCAAATCCTGGTGGTGAAGAATCACGATTCATCACCTTTTAGTTCGGGCAAATACCTTATATACTTCCCCTTTTAAAGGGCGACTGAGGATAAGGGGATCTAATCGCCAAACCCCGGTGGTGGAGAATCATCATCCACCATCTTTTTTTAGTTCGAGCACTATTGTAGAGACATTAGGTATTTTTTCGAAGCAGGAAAGATGAAAAATGAGCATTGCCTTCGCCAGGACTCGAACCACGGACCTCTCGAATACGCGTCGAGCGTATTCGAGCGTGCTGACGAGCTCTGAATTATTCACCACGAAGGCATACTAAGAAGGGAGGAGAGAGAAATACGTTTTAACGTAATAAACTGTCATTCAGAAAACTTTCGAAGAAATATTTAGTTAAATTATTCAATTTCGTTTTGCAAAATTTAACTGTTAATTGCACTGACAAATGTCTTCGTATCATTCACTTTATAAATACATGTACATACATGTATATAATACACACACACAAATAGATATACCTGTATATATATATATATACTGTATACAGATGTGCAGGTATAGACAAAAAAGTCAGAAATTTTGAACCAAATCCACAAAGACCCAAAAGAAAGGAAATTCAAAACCAATATAATTTCAAAATTCCACCCAAAAGTCGAAAGAAAATAATCAACCAAAATCCAAAAGAATTAAAAAAAATGTGAATACAAAAACTACAAATATTACATAGAAAATAGTTTGCCATTAAATCTAATTCAACGTTATCAAAAGCAGTGGAACAAACTCAATTGAGTCCCCTTTCCCTGGAAAACCAAAATTAGCTGATGAACCGTTCTAAATTATTTAAATATAACAGTTCAACCGAAATTTTTTAACTCCTTCTCGAAGCAGAGCAGTAAATAAGATTGGGATAAATTTGTTTTAAAATAAAAAACTGTGTTACTATAATATAGTACATACACTGTAATATTATACAATGCTGGCCACCGTAAATGCAACACCCTGAAGGAAGCATGCAAATAACATGAAATTTACAACATGCATTAGCGGAGATGAGATATGCAATTGATTAGAATTTAAGCGCAGACGTACATCACTCTTGCCTGTGGCGCCACTTCAAAGCACTATTTAAGGCTTAGAGTTTTCGACTATTTTAAGTTAAACAATTGTGTTTTTCTTGTGGTTTTTAAAAAAAAAAAAAAAAAAAAGATCAATTATGACTCGTACTAAACAGCGATCATCGTTTGATCAAGTATCCGAGTTCGACAGAGGAAGGATAGTGGCCTACCGACAGTGTGGATTATCTTTCAGGGAAATCGGTAGTCGTGTTGGACGAAACCAAACAACTGTATTGCGGGTATGTGACCGTTGGATGCAGGAGGATACGATGGACCAACGTGTTCGATCGCATCCACCTCAGTGCACCACTTCTCGTGATGACAGGAACATTGTGCGCATGCCAATGACGGATCGCTCAGTCACATCACCAGCCATAGTACAGCACATTCAGTCTGTAACGCATCATCTGTCTGCGCGTACCATTCGACGCCGTTACAGCAGAGTGGTCTGTCCGCAAGTCATCCATTGCTTCGTCTACCCTTGACTCAGAACCACAGACGTCTCCGCCGCTAATGGTGCGATGAAAGAAGGATGTGGAAGGCAGAATGGAATGAAATTGTCTTTACTGACGACTCACGCTTCTGTCTGCAACACCACGATGGTCAGATTCGTGTCTGGAGACACCGTGGAGAGAGGGTGCTGAACAGCTGCGTTATGCACCTCCACACTGGTCCTGCACCGGGTATTATGGTATGCGGCGGTATTGGATATCACTCTCGCACTCGTCTAATACGCATTTCCGGTACTTTAAACAGCCAGCGCTACATCTCCAAGGTGTTGGAGCTAGTTGTCCTTCCTTACCTTCAGGGCTTGCCCACAATTATATATCAACAGGATAATGCGCGACTACACGTGGCACGCTTTGTTCAAGGGTTCTTCATCAATCGCTAGATTGAATTGCTTCCCTGGCCGGCTCGCTCCCTGGATCTTTCGCCGATAGAAAACATGTGGTGCATGGTTGCTGAACAACTGGCCCAGATTACATCCCAAGCTGCCACATCAGATCAACTTTGGCAAGCTGTGGAAGCTGCTTGGTCTTCTGTACCCCAAGAACACATCCAAGGTATCTTTGAATCAATGCCGAGGCGTGTGACAGCGGTGATCTCCAACAATGGCGACTACTCTGGCTACTGATTCTGGAAGGAACCACACTTCACATAAGTCTATAAATTTAATCATTTGATACTTGGTCAACATGTTATTTACTAAATAAATTTTGCTGTGATAACTTTCTTTCTTGGTGTTGCAATTTGGATGGCCAGTAGAGTAATATGTATATACTGTGATGCTATCTACATATATAAAGAAGAAAGTCTGTGTGCTTGTCCTCTAATAACTCAGTCACTATTATAGCTATCGTCGCCAAGCTTTCTATGATTCTTTTCAAGGATCGATATTCACGTTTTGCCAAAAACAAGTATTTAAAATCAGAGATATTAATTAAAACTCGTTATAAACGATAATTTTCGCCCTCATTTTTGCCAAGGGCAAGTATCGCAAGCTGGAGCTGAAAGTCTGCTTTATTTCGAGAGATGTTGCTACTGCTCGCTTTCAACGCCTAGAGTTTGTTAATAAAAATAGCACTGCCAAACATTAAATACATCATTCCATATTCCAAAAATTCGTTGGAAGCCATTTCGACTGCGTACGACTTTAATCAGCCGACATATTAATTAAAAACTCCAAAAAAAAAAACATTAATTTTCGCATTCATTTTTCCGAGTGGAAACATTCTCTCGATTTAGAGATAAAAATGATTTATTTCGAAAAATGTTGCTACTGCTCGCTTTCAAGTCGCAGAATTTGCTAATAAAAAATAGGTAAGTTTTAGTTACAAAATGTATATATATAGAAGGAAGAATGTCTGTTCGTATGTTTGTTTGTTCGCGTTCTTGACTTCTGAATAATTATGATAAATCTTTTGCCACATTTAATCGACTAAAATTGAATATAGGAGAAATATTGGATGGAACTTGAGCTTTTACGATCATTCGATTAGAAAGACGAAAATCATTAAAAACTGCGTGCTGTTGTTCTGATATAGTGAGAGAGAACTAGTTTATTTTCTTATCGAAATTTTTTATGTGGGTTCCATATCGCATCAGACTGAAAAATGTATGACTGAAATCATATTGCTTGCGGTATCGTTCTTTCTGTTGTTAGATGCCTAACTCTCAATCTCACTTACTGGCATCGGGTACTTCCGCTAGTATATATATATATATATATATATATATATACACCATATATATATATATATATATATATACTGTATCCTTGAAAGTCCTTATATGGCTTTTACTTTTGCAATCGTTGGTCGTTGACGCCTAGTCAAAATAATAAATGACTCAAATATTAATATTATTGTATTCTCATATTTAAAGAATAAATATTTGTAAAATTACCAAATTTTTCTTTTTTATTATCCTCGTTTTTATAATAAACTTTGTTACGTTTTTATACTCATTTTAGAAAACAAAATGCAAAATTAGTCGTCCATAATACAAAAATTGGTCAGGATATTTGAATTCAAACTTTGGGATTTTTAAAGATTCTTTTCCCAGTGGTAAAAGGAATCGTTTTCACTTTCTTTTGTTATCCCTTTCTATCGATACGTAAAGAATATCTGTGTTTTTCAGACTACAATTTCTGGGAACTTTTGTGAATAAGATTTATTTTATGAAATAAAAAATGCATTTGATCTAAACTCTTCCAGAGAGTCTTCACAGGCATTGCTCCCTGGCTCGCCCAATGCAAATTTTCCAACTAGAACCTGTCTTCTTAGATCGGCAGTTGCTATTATAACTTCGAGTGATTCTGACACTGAATATAGTACATCATATACGAATTTAATTACTCAAGGAAATTAGCTAATTAACTTTTTCCATCGAAAGTCACTGTCCGCATGGTATCTACAATAAATCCAAATCTCTCCATGGAATTAACAGGCGCCGCTGATGCTTAGAAAGCTGAGGGACCAGACTAAATGCAGAATTTTCTCGATAGATGATATGATAAATATGAAATATGATATATCATATTTCTAGACTGGGAGTTTGAAATTAAAACCATGAAGCCTGAAGAACAGGAAGTGTAAAACATTCAAATATTTTTATTATTAACAAGGGGAGGACGTGCTTTTTTACAAATTAAATAATTTTTATGAAATTTTAACCGCCGTGAATTTTAATGTAAATTAACTCATTTCATGTGTTTCACATTATACTTTGTAATGCATTTTTAAATTTTAATATCATTGTTTCTATTCTCAATTTTGGAAGTTAAAAATAGTATCTGCTAAATATAAGACACAATAACAAACCACTGTTTTTTAAGTTCCTGATTTTCCAACGACTAGTAGGCTATTAAATTAATACACCATTAACTTCGTGACTCTTTTCTTCTAATTACTAAATCTTATTTCCTTAGACTTTTCTAATTAATGTATGCTTTCTATTAATCAATAATAACATATAATAAATTAAAAAGTGACTCCTGGCAAACGTTGGGAAGTACTTTTGAACAACATTTCTTTTAATAGTATAAGTTGCATTAGACTAATTCATTACAATAAGTCTCTCAAAAATTAAATTTTTTTCTGATAGCGATCGATATTCTCGTGAAATTATTTTTAAAGATCAGTTACATTCATTTTCATTTTGGACCCCCCCCCCCAAAAAAAAAAAAAAAAAAAAAACCGCAGAAGTCTCATTCAACAAAAATGTTCAACTTCTGATATATATCGATCCCCTGGCGATTTGCCAGAGTTCCGTGAGATTTAACAACTCGACCATATCTGGAACTTCTACGATGTAAACTTTTATTAATATAAATTAGGAATATTATTTTATTAATTTATTAAAATCATTAAATTAAGCATAAATTGATTAACTAAAACTGATATTTTAGAAAGAAATTGTAAAGAAAAGTATTGCGTGGGTTGCCTAAAGTTGATTTATTCTTATCTCTTTCATTCTACGTAGCAAATTTGCTTCAACAGATTTACAGCAAAGTCTTATTGTATTTCTTTCTGAAGCATTACATTTTATGGCAATATAATCATGAATATTACATGATAAATAATTATTTGTGGATATACATATGAAATAAAAAATAAATAAATAAATATAAAATATATATAAAATAAACATAGCTTAAAAGGTTCTTTTTATATATGCACATTTTCCTATGAATTTGAATAGTAGATTAGGTAAAAAATCAAAATACCACATATAACCTGAAATTTGCATATACATATGTGATTTTAGTCGGGAAAAAATTATATCTTCTGTTATCTATACTCTACATCAGAGTTTTTTAAACTGTGGCTCGCGGCCGCAGTTGGGGTCACCAAAAAGTTTAGTAACTTTGATATTTCTTTAACTTATTGTAATGATTTTACAATTAGCAAATATTTTACACAATGTTTCTGATAATAGATACACATAAAATAATACAGACAAAGAAAACACAAAAATGTTTCGAAGCATTTTTTTTATAATTAGAACGTTCAATTTTACTTTCTTTGCACGTGGCACTGTCAGTTCGTCAAAGGACCCTGCGTTTGCAAGATCAGAGTGTTTTGGTAATACATGCGTACAGGGCCGTCTTTGACTTCAACCGTCGCGTTCAGCCGTCTTGCCAGTGTCATGTCGATCGTTTTCACACGTTGGAGCTCCCCTTCATTCCGAATATAAATATAGTGCTGTTGTCCTTATAAAACAATCATTCTGTCGCTCTTATCATCTTTGTTTCGTTAGTTTCATCGGCTTTTACATAACCTATTTTTATAGTTATTATCCATTTTAAATAGCCCCTTGTTTTCTCAACAATAATTATTATCAAATATTTTTAGGAAGCATGGATAAGTGGTTGGATTTAAGAAAACGACATCAAAAAACGGAAAACAATGAAAATTCATCTCCAGTACTCAGCACGAGCGCAATTAAAATACCAAGAAAACGAAAATATGACGAATTATATTTGGATTTTAGTTTTACTTTTTGTAATTATGATGGAATTGAAAAGCTATCATGCTTAATTTGAAAGAAGGTTTGGCTACAGAAAGCATGAAACCCGGCAAATTAAAGTGACATTTCAATACAAAGCATATTGTACACAACAAAGAACCGAAAGAATACTTTGAACGACTTTTGAAATCATCCAAATCAGCAAAAATTTGGCTTTGAGAACTTTACTGTGTGAACGTTACGGTAAACTGTGAATGAAAAGCATTTACTTACATCGTATTTAATTGTAAAAAACAAAACAGGCCTAATCAGTTAGAGAAAATCTAATATCTCCGGCTGCTATTCAAATGTCCGAAATAGTTTCTGTGAAAAAAGTACGCGGACGTAATCAGTAAATTTCTATTACTTAACTATACTATTGGATAATATAAATTGTAAAAATATTTAAGAAATGCAACATATTTAAAAAAAGTAAATATTTAAGAAACCCTGCTCTTCATCAGTGGACTCCTCAAAATGACAAAAGCGGTCAAGAAACATAGGGCTTCATGTGACAAGTCCCATCAACTCACGAATAAATTTCTAAGCTCAGTTATAATCTTTCGCAATAAGATTAATCGCTTTATTTGAAAGCCCATTTATATGTAAATAGCTTTGTTTAACTGCATCTGAAAATCACTAAGGTTAAAGAAAATAACTAGACTGATTGATGAGCAGCTATAATTCGAATTCAAGATAGTTAATAGCACATCTTTTCTAAAATTACAAATTTGATAGAAATCGAAGCGTCATGAGATATTAGGGTTGAACGCAGTGAAGTTGACTACCGTAACGATGCGCCTGAGTTTGAGTCCCAGTGAAGGAATGGATGTCTGTAAGCGTATATTGTCTGTGTGGCAACGGGACACTCAAAATACACTCTCACAAAAAGCAAAGTATACTCAAAAGTGGGACGCGAGTATATTTGTATGACTACTGAGAGCCATCCAATTTTGAATGACGTAATTCTACTGCGAATATGGACGTGTGGAAGCCCAAATTTGAAATTTGGAATTTGTGTTATTTTCGATTTCATATTTCGTAAACCTTTAATGAATTTTTGAGTAACAAACTCAACGATTTCAAAGCGAGCAATGATAACGTTGTACAGAAAAAACATTTTAATCTCCAGCACGCGGGACTGTGTACAGTATGTTTGAATTACAAAAAATAACCGGCAGAAATTTATTGTGGATCTCATTCTTTATATTTCAGAGAGAAAAATAATATAAATTGAAACTTATCCTTGCGTCATATTATTACCGCTTATATACATTATGATAAATATTTAGTAAATGAAATTGAAATCGTTGTGAAAAATATGTTGTCTATAGAAAAAAAAAAAAAAAAAAAAACTTTCATTTTTGAAAGAATCAAAGAAAAATGGGAAAGAAAAGTTTTTGACGTAAGTGTTCTGAGACCGTGCATTCAGCCCGCATGCCATGAGCTGTCTAATATAAACTGGAATGCTTTCCTTGCATTGTTTATCTAATTTCAGATTAATATTTAGTAAATAAATTTATAATTTAGTTAAAGAATTGTTTTGTTTAAAAAAACATTTCATTTCTGTTAAAAGAAAATCGATTATTCAATTCTATCATATCGTAGACTCGGCGCGCTAGCAACCATATTCAAGTACACTGTTTTCAGCCGAACTCTCGAAACAAATGAAGCGTTTCAAAATTCTGAAATTTACGTTGCGAAATTCTGGAATTTAAATACATATTTTATGTGATTCAGAACGCTCGAAATAAAATACGTTTGTGCATTTTCATGAAGTTACCTTCATGATCTCGTTCAGAAGGACGGTTTTGGCAAAAAAATCTCAATTTGTTTCTTATTTAATATTTTTACAAACCGAATTCTTAGGTATCAAAAACACTTTTCCCTTTTTTGATAGGATATACCAGTCTTTCTGAGAGACGACAAACTGGAAGTTAATGTCTGCAACACCGGAAGTCAAAGTTTAAACAGAAAATTAAAGATGCAGTTTTCATCCTTATATTATTTTTTAATGAAACAATTTTAATCATTTCAATATATCTGGAAAAGTATTTTTGTAATGTATATTTTTTCATTTTCGTTTAGTAACGTAAGTAGTTGTGTGTATATGTCATGTAAAGTTAATCTGTAAACTTTAAATGTGATTTTAATTAATTGTTATTTTTTTCACGATTAATGTTCACAGCAACCGTAATAACTCTAAAATTTCGTTATGGAATGACTTGAAATTTTGCACATAGAGTTTGCATATTAGTATACATGATGCAAAGTAGGAGTTAAAACATTAGCCTTACAGAATTAAAATTATGTAATTTTCCCTTCAATAGTGTATGTACTTTTTATTTTGAGTGTTTATTAACATGTTTGACAATACATTACTAATGAATCAATAATTTCTAGTTATTCCACTTTACTGCATGCTTATGGTTAGTATATACATGTATGATCAAAGTATGATAAAGTCAAGAATACGTTTTTGTCATCGGTACTTACGTATTAGCGGAGCCACCTTCTCTCAGTTTGGCGATTTTTACAGAAGAAAAGTAAAAGTTACTTATCGGGTGCAAAGTATTGGTTCTGGCGCCTTTTATGCAGAAGGATTGCAAATTTATCGATATTTATTCTAAGTTAGTACACAATGTTAACATATGAAAAGAAAACATACTTTAGCATTTTAAAATACAAATTTAAATTATTGAAAAGATTACTTGATACATTAAAAATAAGATAATTACATCCATCAACATTTTTTTTCTTTTTTTTCCATCTCTCGAAGTGAACAGCGATCTGTTTTTGCTTAAAAAAGCGTCAGATAATTGTGGAGACTCGTTGATCCCTTTAGTAAATTTTCAGAAAAATGTTTATTCCTGCATAAATTTTACTGTAGTTTCATTGTTTTAAAACTGTGCTTAAGACGAAAAATATCGCATTTTGTTTATAAAAATTGTTGGAACTTGGAATACAACAAAGAATAACGCATATGAAAATGGAGGCGTTCCTTGACTGAAGGATTGTTATGGTCATGGCTGCCGGAAGAGCCGGAAGAATGATTATGCGCAAGTTGCTAGAGTTTGACCCCTTCTGAAAAATCTGGCGATTTTCTACAACGGTGGTTGCGTTAATCCGTAAGTACTTTATCATCGTTATTGTTCTGTCAGTGATGGCTGATGGTTTCATTAATTTAGATCTAAAGTTTTCAGCTTTTTTACATAAATTTCCCAAAATAATCAATTTTTTAATCCCTTTCGAAGTGATTATATTTACGTGTGAGTGCAATCCAATAAAAAATTTCATAAATTCAGAAATATAATAAAACCCTTTTGAAAAAAACCCCTTGAAACGTGGTGCAAAATGCATTTTATTTTTACATAAGCTGTACCATTTTATCAGTACTTGCAAGGATATTTAGTTTATCACAAGAGCCAAAACGTCCTTTCGCTTGAATACCACTTGTATCATTCCGTAATGACCTACAGCAGTGTTTAAATTTTTCTTTCTACTTCGTCATGGATTGTGAAAAAATAAAGTTATCCGTTGTCGTAAAAATAATAGCTATTAAAATTAGCTTCACTGCTTATAAAAACTAACCTGCTTTATTGTGCTCAGAGATTGGATAGCCTTTAGTGTAGGATTTCATTATCTGTATAGATAATAAGAGAGGAAGTTCGTTACAATAAAACTTCAGTTAGTTAGTTACCGTTGGGTGCCATCATGAAACAATTTCAGTAGATATCAGTTTGGAATTACAGTCATAAATACGTCATTAACTAGATGAATGTTAATGAGAATTATTTCAAAATACGTGTGACTATATAAACATATCACATATGCTCATTTAAGTATGTGGTCATCCAAAAACGATTAGGAAATTACTGCAATAAACATTGAAGTTTGATGGCAATGTTTTGTCCGTTGTTTCAGCTGCATACATAAATTCTATTTTTAGCATATCGTGTTATTTTTCAGTCTGTGACCTGGTACTTACTGATATCTATTTGCGTATGTTTGTTAGCTTCTTGTCAAACAGCAAAGTTTTCTGCAGAATATGTTTTCAGTAGGTAAACGCCCTTTCACCCTTTCATTATAAAGATTGTGTGCCAACTGCCCTAAACTGTGCTTAAGACAAAAAACTGCATATAGTACCCGCATATCCAAAGAAGTGTTAGTTTTGATTTTGCATAATTGTAATTCATATTAGTTTTTTTTTAATATTCCTGTAACCCTATGTTTTTTCATAACTTAATATTACAAATGACTATGACAATTTGTTTTCTCTAAATGAAAACAAAAAATAAATTATTCAAAATAGGTTAATTTTTATTTAATTAATTTTCGAGATATTACACAAAAGTATTCTCTGCTTAACGTTATATGTTAGGTACGCTGATGATTACTTTTATAATTATATCATTCATATATATTACAAAAAATTAAAAATAATTTGTGTTAATAACTAGATTATATTATTTATATTTTGACAATATAGTCGAAGAATAATTGCTAACCGTGAGAGATGCTTTCGTGATGATTTTGTTGGAAAACTTAGCTCATATACTTAATGCTCACGGGAGAAAAACTATGAATATTTTCGTGCAGTCAGCCCGTTCACCAGGATCTTAACACGTGCGAACTACCAGCGTTGTATTTCTCTGTCTTTGGTAGACCGACATAGTGTTGAAAGACATTTTTTTATTTTATTTATTTATTTATTTTTTATATTATTATTTAAGACTAAAACATTTTTTATTTTTTGAAATTGATCAAATTATTAAGCAATCTAAAACTTAAATTAAAAAAATATTATTTAAAAGGTACTATTAATAAAGATATTAGGGTATGTGGAATAGAAACATAACTAGATATTTAAGGGCAACAGCAGTAGTCTGGCAAACGTTCAAGTCACGTGAATGATAAATGGTGTGTTACAGTAAACTGACACAACATAACCTAACGTGAAACCGGGAAAAACTAATCTATAGACATTTGTAATCTCAAAATGTCTGTTATTCATCTTAAACATAAATAAGTAAATATCTGCGCCTCTTCTGAAAGAAAACTTTAATTGCGTTTGTCGCTAAATAATATTTTGTAATTATTAAACTTTTAATCTAATTAGATAGCTTTAATCGTACTTTACTAACATCGAAAATTTGACATCTAAAGGTAAATGGAATTTTCCATAAATAAATTATCAAAAATTGTATCTGTTTAAAGCACATCAAAAATATTCAGAACTATATGAAATGATATTCACGAAGTATTGCAAATTTAAGTTATGGGTTCTTTTGAAAGAAACTCATTTTATAGTTTCTTTAGTTAGAAAAATGAAGTGCAACAAGAATAAAATGAATATCAAGTCCTTCCACTGCTCAATGGAATGGCATTGCGAAAATGCGTTTAAATGTTTGCCAAGATATCATGAAATCTTTCTGCCGACGAAGCTTCGAGAAGCGTTTATCTCTTTCTTTTCACCACTATCTCTAGGAATTGGAAAAGGTTTCTTTTCAGCTGTCTTTATCTGCTAGTTGAAAGAAATGTAATATATTCATAAAAGATGTGCATAAAGAAAATTATCATATACTTCTTTCAAAACCAATTCAGTCATCCTTATTCTTGTTTTTCAAATATTCCGTAAAAATTAGAGAACTATCGGTAGCTTAGAAAATTAAAATATTCAAATGCGAATTTATTACACAAAACAATAAAACCAATTCACCTAGCAAATGTGAAGTCTGAGACAGCAAACAAAAATTAAGCTCGTATAATCTTGTCTACATTCAAAATAAGCCAGTTTTTCTGAATCTTAGAAAAACAGAATTGTTTTCATTTGATGATTAAAATATAATTTATAAGCAATTACCAAGCAAACGCTTTGTCAAAAACGTTAAATTTACACTTTTCGTACATTTATTTAAAATACAAACATTAATAAGTTATCAATTGCTTCTACGAGAGAGAGTGTTCCTGCGTAACCAGTGATTATTACTAAGCTATTCCTAGAGAAAGTCTTATGAGAAATTAGCTGGCATAAACGAAATTAGCTATCATTTAAGTTGCACTTGAGTAAGGTTCCACGCAATTTCTCTCTTCAATTGCTTGAAACGAAGTCTTAAATGAATCATGAATAGGATATCTTTTATATTGATGGATTCTGTAGCAGATTACAGGTAATGTTTTGAAGACGATGGCAATTCAGATGACCCTATTCATTCCATTTTAAGAATGTTTCCTGTTAAGGCTTTCAAATTAAAAAAATTTTCATAACTTTAGAAATTAAAAAAATCATGCACTTTTTCTTATCCAGGTAAAATATTATTCTCTCTCTCTCTATCTCTATCTATATATAGATAGCTACATTTAAATATATTCTTTTTTCAAAATGTCGCATGCAAGCAAGCTGAGGGTTGAAGGACATGTTTTTGCTCTTTCCAAAGGTTTCCTATTCCATAATTCAAAAACCTTATGAAATGCATTCTATTAAAATTCTAAGTTCAAAATAAGCAACATTTATTAATCGGAAATGGAAACAGCATCAATCATTAGTTCTTAAAGTAAGAAGCCTCTAGACGAATACCCGAAAAACTTATGTATTGTACCTAATGTTTCTAAAGTTAAATCGTTGGGAACAAGAGAAAATCTCCTGAAACAGAAATCAATAGCAAAGTCCTTAAATACATCTGTAGCAATAATAAATAAAATAATAAACGAATAATTAAAAATCTAAAAATGTGGTAGCGACATTAGGTTATTTGGAAAAGCCGGAGAGATGAAAAACTAGCAACCGCCTTTGCCGGGAATCAAACTACGGACCTCTGGAATATCGGCTCAGCGTGCAGAACCACTACACCACGAAGGCAATTAGGAAGTCGGGAGAAATACCTTATAACGTAACGTTCACTAGCTTTTGACTAGGCATGTGGCTCATCATGGAACAATTTGCAGAACCCCGTATGAAATGTATTTAACACGATATAAATGGAAATATATTGTGATCCTTGATAAAGCATGGATTTATCTAGATGACTGCAATAAAAAAGGTATATTCTTTATTCGAAGACTAAGGAAAAATTGTACAGCTCTGGTTTTGTCAAAGGAAATTAATTTCAGTATGGGGCTTATGATTGTCTCAGGATTTTCTTGGAATGGGAAACTCAAAATGAGAAGAGTGATTAAAACTATTGAAATCAACTCAATGTAGTATCAAGAAAACATTTTATGTCCGATAATTGCTGTCCGACTTTTAAAGCGTAAAACGTCATAAAGACAAAGCAACAAGCCATACTTCGAAAACTACAACTATATTCCTTGAAAAAATGAAGGCATTGTATACGTACATTTTCAACATATTCCTATAAAGTCCACTGACATTTCAACTGTGGACTCTTTTGCCTGTAACCATTTGAAAAGAGTTCTAAGCGCAAAGGCGTCATAATTAATTGACTCCGGAAAGCAGTTAAAAGGAATGAAAATTAGTACCCTTTCTGAGAAGCCTTTCTTTCACGGAAATCACGACACAGATATATAGTCCATAAAAAAACTATCAAGTTGAATTTTCAAATAAAGACCCTTTACATTTTAAACATGCCCCCCGGATGTTATAGTGGTTAAGGGAACTAACCTACTGCGATAATGAAGGACCCAGGTTCAAATCCCGAAGAAGGCACGACTGTAATTCTACGGCCAGTCATAAGAAAATGGTAGCCGACCTATTGGGCCACTTTCGAAAAATAAAGTGGTCACCACTTCAGGACTTAGTAGTGGCCAAGTCTAAGTCGGCAAGTGTCCGCCAATGGAAAACAATTAAGTATTCATTAAACGACCCAGAATTTGTTCTAAAAATAAGTAAACATTCTCTGTCTGTACATGCTTTTATTCTTTCCAATAATATTTTTATTACACGAAACGTACGCAACTCTCATAAATACTATAAAGTGATAACTTAAAAATAAATTAACACATATGTTAATTGAATTAAATCTTCTTGGATGTAACAGGCAAATTATCTCGAACGCTTCCAGTGCGCAACCCTCTCAGTGGTTAATGAACTGGGACAGAAAATAAAATTTAATTAATTAACTCCACGGAATGTATGATAAAACACTATCCACAGACAATTGTTAAACTAATCTTTTTGTAATGAAAATGTTTCTTTCATGACAATTATTTTATTGGCATTTCAAAAATTAATTTAGATTTTGCGGTATCGTTGCCTTAAATCCAGCTTGAATTTCGTCTTTAATTTCAACATGACAAATCGTTTTCCTATCAGATTTTTAGACCATAAATAACACTAAATTAAAATAGAATTTCAGCTATGCATTGTAACCACAGAATGAAAAGTATTTGTAAGCGACTTTCTTTTTGTCTGAAATAACATATTAAGTACTTATAATTACAATAAAAGAAGGCAAGTAGCAGAGCATTAAAGAAAAAGTAGTAGTAAAAGAAGGAAAATCATTTAAAGAAACATTTAAAAAAGAACGAAAATTGCACTTGAATCCTTCACTTTATAATTTTCATAATTATTAAAGTAGCCAAACTATCAGTTTTGGATCTCGTTCTTTTAGCTTGTAATCATACTAAATAGGTTCCACAAAGCCGCAAAGTATAAATTTGGCTCGGTATCTCGAACTCATTATATAGAGCATTTTATGTTATGTTGAATAAATGTAATATTTTATATTATCTGACGGAAATAAAATTTTGGATATCAATGTTTGCTAAAATATCACACATAAGTATATATTCTTTTATCTGTAACGTTTCTCTTTAGTTAGCACTTAATACGAGTTACATAATATAATAAGTAAACACGTAAGAAAAATATTGCATGCAATTCGATATTCTTTTCCTAAAGGGTTTTAAAATTTTGTAAAATTGGATTATGTTTTATGTAGATGGTCCCGAATGCTTACGCTAGCTTTGATTTAGCCGAAATTGCGTATAGTAGTTCTTGCATCGATGTTACTTGTATGAGACCAATCCACTGTCTTTCCGACATGGAGATATTTTAAGAACAATATGCGAATGATAAAAATAAGTTGAAGAATAAAGCTAGCCAGATTTCAAAATCTGTCATCTTTCTGAGTATTAATAAATCCAAAGGGCATTCATTCATAGCAGTTGCATTAATGCTTCTAATTTCTTTTTATAAAGACAAGACCATTAGCAGTTCCTTCAAGTTTAGGTTCCTGCCCACTGAAAGAGCGGTTGCTTGTGGTTTTTCTTACGCCTAAAATGAATGCGAGCATGTTGTCCTCAGAAAACCCTCCACGAATACATTCCTTGAAAAGAGGATAAATTTGGCTAGATTTCCATAATAAGTAAAATAAAGCGTTTAAATAGCTAAATGTACCATGACACATTCACGCAAGTGTTCGAAAACAGTTAGAGTTACAAGAGAAAATTCAGGATATTGCCTTGATGTCCTAGAGTATTTTATACAATAGTTCCCGAACATTAAGCACGTAATGTAAATTAACATTTTAAGAAGAGTTGTAGAGACATTAGGTATTTTTTGAAGCAGGAGACTTGAAAAATGAGCAACGCCCTCGCCGGGAATCGAAACACGGGCTTCTGGAATACGCGACCAAGTGTTTATATCTTTCGTAGGGGGATTTTTTATGATATTTACGTTTCTATGGATAGATGAAAAATAGAAGATAGTCAGCACTGGTTCGCTTATGGGTACACTGAAATAGGACAGTCAATCAAATGTGTCTCTGTTTTCTTTAATGTTGATCATTCATCGATTTCTTGAGCTTGGAAACAATTATAGAGTGGCTATAGAGTGGATTTTCATGTGGGCTATATATAAGTTTGGATGCATTGAAGCCATTTATTCAACTATTCAATCAGCAAAGAACAGAAAAACAAATCGAAAGGGTCTGCCATTTCCTGTTTTGATATAATAACAAAGTTTAAAATTCCATTGTGAACTAAATTTCTTTGAACCTAATTTAACATAGTAAATGTGTGGGACATATATGTCCCAGCTCTGGGGGAAAGGTTAATTGACCATTTTGAAAGATTCGGTATGCCTTTCCGACATCAATTAGATCATTTTACGTGTGACCGTATCATTGAAATGATCTAAAATAACAGATGTTGGCCAGTAAATTCAATACCTTCCGCAGCTTTATTTCACGGCTGTTGAACAACTGGAAAGTTTAGGCAGCGTCACGGTGAAAGTCGTGTTAGATGTACGATGCCTGAAAGAGATAAGTACATTACCCTAATGGCAAGGAAAAATCTGTGCACCGCAGGTCAGCAAATGGAGAATAAGTTTCTTCCTCCACTCTCGGATGAGAGTAGATTTAATCTATCATCTGACTGAAGACTCCAGTGTTTATATGGCTTGAGAGTGGTACTGCGTGTCGCCGAGAAAATACTCAAAGAAATGGGTCTATATTAGAGTCTCGGTATTATGGTATGTGGCGACATAATGATATATGGCGGCATGCTTCTAGAACAATTGTTGTTCAGGATTGTATAGATAGCGAGAATATTCAACTTTGTCTGGATAGCGAGAATACTCAACAACGTCAAGCCAGCACGTTCCTCAGAAATAATCCCCACTGGAAATGTTTGGGATGCTTTGGAGAGACGATTTGCTGGTCAAACATATTGTCCAGGGAACAAGAACACCCTTATCCGTGCATTAACAAAGGAGTGAAATCAATTTCATCAATAGCTCCTGAATAAAATAGATTAAAGTGTAAGGTATTTTTTCCCTTCTTTGAGCATGCCTTCGGGGTGTAATTGGAAGCATACTGACTCGTATTCAAGCGATCCAAGCTTGGAGTCGTGGTGAACGCTACGGACATTTTTTCACGTCTCTTTCTTGAAAAAAAAAAAAAAAACCAATGACTTTACAAAAGTTTGAAACGACAGTTTGAAGTGTTATGTTTACCTGTCTTATCATAGTATCTGGTTTTTAAATTTTCTTAGCAGAAATGAAAATCCAATATTTATGGTTCTGTAGCGTAATTTCTTATATATTAATGTTTTTCCATAAGATAGTAAAATAAAAGCTTTGTTTTCTATGTTTTACTAAATTTTTGCATTTTAACCACTTGCGCTACGATTTAACTTCACGGTTGCGGTGCCGTGCGCTACAATATAACAAGCGGTAAAATGTCTCATTTACGGCGCTCCGCGGCTGCGAGTGCAATCCAGAGCTGTAACTCGAGAAATAAACATTCTCGTTGTTAGGTGACGTGTGCATAACGTTATTTTTATTTTTGCGATAAATGCCTATCGACGTGGTGTTCACGTCGCTCGCGGTTTGAGACAAAAGCATCTCGACGTGCGTCGCACGTCTTTTTAGCGCAAGTGGTTAAATAAACAGAATTGCGCGAAACATATGACTGACTGAATGAATGCAAAGTGCGATTTTAAAAATAAATATTTGCAGAAACTCCGTCTTTATTTGGTGACACTAAAAATTAGAAGTTTCACTGTTCAGAGTATTTCAATGCAGTTAAAGTTTTAAAATGATATCCAGGCTTTGATATTACAGGGAAAATTCATGGCATTCTTTATCTTCATGGTTTAATGTGTACATAACATATTAAATATCTTAAAGTCGGAAATTAAGGCACACGATTCGCGCAAAGACAGAATTCAAACATTATTCATTTATCTCTTTACCTCACTGTTTCCATATTTTGCAACTAAATCTTATTCTTCAAAGGTACTATCCGTTGATATATGCAAATAGCTTTGATAGATCCCAAAACAAAATTATTTGCTATAATCCGATGAGAAATTTTATTCATTCAAATTTATGATGTAATTTACAGGAATTACGAATACGTCATGTTACGAAAGCTAAATTCGGAGAAATAGAAAAAGCATGAAAACTCACGACTGCTCTTATGAAATAAATCTAAAACAACTAATTAAAAAAAAAGATGTAAATATATTTTTAAAAAGAAAATAAGTAGACGCTTGCGATCCATACACTGTTGTCTGAAGTATCTTTTTTGAATTTCACTAACACTCTGAAATTTTTTCCCACTCGTTAAAATATACCAAAATGTTGTGAAGAAGTGCAGTATATACTTTGTTTAAGTGTCGCAAGCTTTAATTTAATTAATATGTTTTTAATTGTAATGTTTTTCTACATTTCTACTCTTTTGTCTATCCCACCAGAAAATGCAGATTAAATGAGCTTAAATAACGAGTGAGAATTGAGGTTAAAAGAGAGACTTCGGCAACTTAACTCTTAAGCGCGGTTATTCTTACTGTACTTGCCAAACTATTTTCCGTGTTAGGGGGAAATTAGAAGATCACTTACAATTATGCAAATAAGGTCGTTAGCTGAGGTTTTAATAGCTGACTGTTAAATAATTGTTCTATTATTGTATTATCAGTTCGCAAACAACGAAACTTAAGTTTTATAGTATTGTTACGAATTAGGCATTTAAATAATTAATGTTAGTTGAATTGTAAATTAAATGGTTTTATTTCCCGCGCAGTGCAGCGGAATATTAAAAGAATGCTAAGCCGGAAAATTGAAAATACAAGAGCGCGTGCATTTAACATTTAATAAATATCCCTTTTTGATTTCGAGAAAGTACTAGAAAATTCTCGCGCGCGATTTTAAAATCTTATAAAAGGAGGAAAACCTCTCAGTTCGTAGTAGTTACTTAGTTTGTTGTTGTTTAGAAAACTGCTCTTGTTGACTGTAGCGAATTCGCGGATTAGCTTTCTTTAGCTGTTTTGAATTAAGTTCTATTGAACGTTTGAGTAGTTAGAAGATAATTACTGTGATATATTGTGATACTGCACGATTATTTGTGAACATTTAATCATGTTTTTCGTGATAATAATAAATTTTCTTCATTTTTCATCGGACTTGTGCATTCATTTCGTAACGAACCCGTACGCACGCAATAGTATTCTTAGTCGTGTTTTCTAGCTGACGTTCCAAGATATATTTTAGTTAATTCTTTAAATATTTGTTATCAGTTTCCGATATAGCTTTTTAAATACGACGAGAGGAATATTCGTAAGTCTAGTAAGGTTATTCAATGTTTAATTTAAATGTAATTAAAGGTGAGCCTTATAATGTTAAGTAAACTCTTTTTGGAATACTCAGAAATTCCATTCGCTCAAAAAGTAAAAATAATTTCAAAATAATGTAACTGAATACTCTGAAAACTTCATTAAAGTGTTTCGTAGTATAAAGTTTTGTACTAAGTAACTTGCAATTAACTTCTTTAAATATTTGTTATCAGTTTCCGATATAGCTTTTTAAATACGACGAGAGGAATATTCGTAAGTCTAGTAAGGTTATTCAATGTTTAATTTAAATGTAATTAAAGGTGAGCCTTATAATGTTAAGTAAACTCTTTTTGGAATACTCAGAAATTCCATTCGCTCAAAAAGTAAAAATAATTTCAAAATAATGTAACTGAATACTCTGAAAACTTCATTAAAGTGTTTCGTAGTATAAAGTTTTGTACTAAGTAACTTGCAAGAGAAATTTCCCTAAGGGATTTGCATCATCACTTTTTTTTTGCCTCGGAGTATTAAAAGTGGTAATTTATAAAAATGGTATCTTTTGGAATTATTTTCAGATCTGCTTAGTATTAGCTGAAGATAAGAAATTTTCACAAAATACGACACATTGATTAATATAATCATGATTCAGCATTTGTTTCCCAAATGGCATAACTCAAAGGCCTATAAAATCACTTATTTTCAAATAAAATACTCTTTTCTGTAATTTAAAATCGAACTGTAAAAGGATGAAAACAGTTTATGCATCTGAAACGATTGTGCGACATTAAAGTGATTTTTTATTGAGAAAACAATGTCTTGAATCGCAAAACCTGGCCAGGCAAATCATAAAGAAAGAAAACAATAAAGTATGAAACGTCATCAAAATATTCAGCTAAAATCCTTTTTTCCGAAGATTACATTTAATAGCATTTGCTTTAAATGAAATTTCCATAAGCTATTTAATATACATGCTAAAAGAATTTATTCTTTCCGGGATTCACGAAGGAATAAAGCCATTTGCTTCAGCAGAGCTTTTAGGATTTGAAAGGACCTTTATGGGAATAACGTAAGTATTGTTACTATTATTATGTTTACAGCAAATATTTTCATGCAAGCTTTACATTTACATGATAAAAAGAGTTCCTAAAGAAGAAATACAAAGCACTGAATTATGCTCATCAAAACGTTAGTTGGTAATGGGATCGATGTCTTTGCAACTTCTTTTAAAGAAGGGAAGTTCTGAAACCATAAAATCCTAGCACTGCAGAATAACGCTTTTTGCCGTACTTACAAATCCTTTTGATTTAAAGTTGTCCTAAATGTACCCATAAATTCATATTTTAAGTAGAAGAAAAAGAAAATATGTAATACAGCTAGAGCCGTTGTTTATTTTTACTTCTTGTTTAGGAAGTTCTTTTACGTCATTGTCTATTTTCTTAAGGATAAGTTATTCCAGGAAAGACACTTGCAAAAAAAGGCGCGCTTGGTATTAAAATAAGGAGCCATTTTTTATAGATTTTGCCTGGTCTACACATACGGCCATTTGGAAATTCTTATATTTTCGGATTATATATTATTGGTATTAAAATGTCTTTTTTAGACTTCTTTATTAAAGATGCTTACATTAACTGCAAGAATGTAGCTTAAAATTTCAGAGTGGAAATACTTGTGTAAATTAGTGATAAAATAAGAATGTCTCAACAGATTATTAACGTACATAATTCTATTAAAATTAGAATGGTGTAAGTATATTATATTATTTATTTTACTATGTGATTATAGTATCACTAATTAAATACCTGAGTGAAAATGGCACTTTCTACAAAGTCATAATTTTACAGAAGTAAAGAATGTATAAATATATTTTTGTGGAAATGTGACACCACACGGTATTAATTCAAAATTTTAGTATTAAATTCTATTTTAATTGTTTACTTTAGTAGGAAACTGCGCACATATTATTGCGTACTGGAGGAAAAACAATGATAATTATTACACAATTTCTAGTGATTTTAACGTAAAAATAATGAATGAATCTGTGGGACAATTCCTTTGCGTTTGCAATGCACAGATGTTGAAAACATTTCTGGAGAAAGTGTTACAGAGTCATTAGGTTAATTTGGAGCAAGAGACGTAAATCTATGCAGTGCCGTCACCTGGCCTCGAGCCCTGGACCTCTCGAATGCGCGCCGAGTGTGCTACCGTTGCATAACAGCCGCATGCTTGAAGAAGGGAGAAAATAACTTATAGACTCCCCCTTTCAAAGACCTACTGAGGAATAATGGACCCAACCGCCAAATCCTGGTGGTGATGAATTATTATCCACCTTATCTTAGTTCGGGGGCCATTCGTAATGTCAATATTTTTTTTTTTTTTTTTAAGTAGAAGTAAGTTCTGGCCGTGACACGAACCTGGACCTCTAGAATATTCGCTAAGTGTGCCACCGTTATGCCACGAGGACACGCTGGAAAAAGGAGAAAATACTTTATATATTCCCCTTTTTATATTGCGACTGAGAATTAGGGAACCCAATCGACAAATTCTCGTGATGACAAATTATCATCCTTTTAGTTCGGGAACCAAATAGAGTCATTACGTAATTTGAAGCAGTAGACGTGAAAAGTATACAGTGCTTTTACCGGGGTCCCGGGACTCGAACCTTGGACCTCTCAAATACGCTCCGAGTGTGCTACCATTACGCCACTAAGGCTTGTTGGAAGCAGGAAGAAAATGCATTCTAATACTAAACTAAACTACTTCCAATACTGAATAGATTTAAGTCCCTCTTTACACATAAATATCGCCGGACTGAAATTGCATTACTATTTCTAAATTCATGAGCGACATTTATCAGCTATAAACAGAAAAGGTGGGTACGTAAAAGGTGACGAAAGTTGTACTCTTCTGTAATGTCACGTGCCTCTTGGGAAGCTTTATATACGGATAACGGAATTTTACACCATATGCAATAGGGCAGTGTCTGCCATGTTGGCCTATTTTTATTCTTTAAATAATTCCTGTTCTTTCTTGTTAGCCTGGTTTAAATCACCGAAACATACGAAATTGAAACTGAAAAACAGTTTCATTCTAATTTATTTTGGGAGTCGTTAAAGGTCGACATAGAAGGTGCAAAGTACTGACATCTTGATAACTTTAGGTAGCATAAATATTAAATATTTATTTCACGGTAGAGAAGTTGACGGCTTAAAAGTAGGGTTTTTTTTTTTTTTTTTTTTTTTTAATTTTCCTTTCTTATACAATTATTGTTTTTCTGAAGCCAGTAGTTAGTGAAGAAGAGCTGATAAGTTTTTGGATCTGAATTCGAATGCCTAATAAGTCATCAATATTTGCAACTTCAAAAATCGAATTTCCCTTTGTGACCATTCTACATGCGACATGCGACATGCGACGGGGAACGTGGGCACCACCCCTTTACCGTCGGTTAATTGGTGTAGCGCCACGTCCACCAATATCTAGAGTTGAACCTTGAGTCTTTCAAAAGAGCAATTACATGGCCATACAAGGGCTGTTAATATTTAGTATTACATTCTTGCTTGCTGGTTAACATATTCTATGGATAACGTGATTTACAGAGTTACATACTGACTTTGTCTCTCATTTCCGGCATACAATGCATATGCATTACCTGAATTACATTAATCTTACATTGCGTTGAATTACTTTTGTGTACAGTTACAGTTTTTAGCTGTACATTTCAATAAATATACCTACATTACTTGTAGATTGCATATAAGTACAGTTTGCATGTACAGTTACATATGCCAATATTACATGTGCCTTACGTTACGTTATTTTTATATACATACATAGCCAGGCACGCCTGCTTCACACATTACTTAATTTTACCTACACTGCTTAACCTTAGGTTACATATACTTGCAGTTGCATACAGATACATGCAGATACATTCTGATTAATTTTTAGATACAAATATTTACAAACATAATAGTCTTACAGGTTACTTACATTATATGTTATTTGGGTACTTATTGCATAATTTTCCAGTACATGAAATAGACATTCCAATATATGCATTGTTTTGCGTTAGACATCCTATATCCCTTATTCATAATACAAAACATATATGCTACCCATGCATTTTTATTAGACATTTCTGCATTTATATTGCATTACTTTAAATTGCATAACTTACTTATACATAGCTTACTGATGCACAAAAATATTTACTTATTTACGTATATTACACTCCCTTACATTACTTTTGCTTACAGATATATGCACTTTCATACATTCGTTATGCCTACATTATATATCGGTTCATTTTATATGGTCTTACGGTATAATTTGCCGAAATTTATTTACACAGTACATGCACATTGTTAAATGCAACTGACTTTCCAGGTATGAATACAGGCAGTCTTTATACTGTGAGTTTCTAGTCTACATTATACTTTCTTACAATTCACTTGAATGACAGTTTTCCTACATTGAATACATGTCCTTTTTAAAATGCTTAAGTTGTTTTTACATGCTGGGTTTTTCTATGGCTGACACAAGTCTGTATCTAAGTCGGACAGTCTGTTCATCAACTGTACCAGCTTTTTAATAAAGTGCCGCTGTTTTATCATATATTTACAGAACGGCTGGCGATTTCTTTCAGAGAGATTGATATGCAGTCTTTCTGTTAATGGGCATGACGTTAGATAGTGCTCTGGTGAGCCTGAGTCGCCGCATGCACATTGACTTATGTGACTTATGCCACGCTTGAAGAAATATTCCGGGTAGGGTCCATGCCCGGAAATGAACCTTACCAACTGTGCGTTCGCTACATTTCGGCTAGTGTCCACATAGCCGATGAAGTAGTGGGTCCTTCTCCCTGTGGTGCTTTGGTCCCATTCGTTCTGCCACATGCCAGTGGCTCTTAGGAGTAGTGTCTTCTTTAAATACGAATGCGGCCATGGGATGATAATTGGTGCATCAGGCGGGTCAGTTGTTGCCTCTTTGGCGAGTTGGTCGGCAAGCTCATTGCCATAGTGGCCAACATGAGCCTTTATCCACTCAAATTTTGTGCGGTACTGGGGGTTGCTTCTAAGATCTCTCTGGATTCCCTGTATAATCTCCAAGGGATGATTTGCATTCCAAATGGCATATAACGATGATAAGCTGTCCGTTTTAATGGTGACATGGCTATGCTGGTGCGAGTGCAGGTAGCGAAACGCTTGTGAAATTGCCACTGCTTCACTTTGAAAGACACTTTTATGTTGTCTTAACTGTCCCTTCCATTTCTCCATTGCGTTGTCTTGTTTCGTGGCGACAAAGGCGCATCCCACTCTTTCGTTCAATCTAGACCAGTCTGTATAGATGGTCCTTTCCCTTGAGTGATGAGTTGCAGTGGGATTAATTGAGATAAGTATCCCTTTGCCTTTCTCTGCCGGGTGGACGTCAAGAGGGCAGAAGTTTGTTTCGTACTCATCCGGGTAGTATGTTTCATCGTCAAAAGTAACTGCCTTCTTAAGTTGCAAAATGTGTTGGCGTGCTGCCTCCTCCTCAACCTGGATGTGCAGGGGAAGGAGACCAGCAAGTACGTTAATGGCATCGGTGGAGGTGGTGCGGTAGGCCCGTGTGATTCCCAATGCGAATGGTCGTTGTATGCTGTTAAGATGTCTGACCTTCCTTCCTTGCATTGGGTAGGCCCATACTGCGGCAGCATACGTCGCTATCTTCTCGATGACTGTCGTGTACAATACCTTTTGAATATGGGGGTTAAGCCCCCATTTGTGAGCATAAAAGAGTTTCATTTGTTTGGCTATGGCTGCCGTCTGGAGTTTGAGATCCTGCACGTGAGGGATCCAAGTCATCTTATGATCAACAGTGACCCCTAAATATCTTATCTGGTCCACTATCTGCAGGCGTTGGTTGTTAATCTTTATGATGGGGCGTCTTACTAAGGATCCTCCTTTTTTCGGAATTAAAAGAACTTTTGACTTATGTTCTGCAATTGTGAGCTTAAGTTTGGTACACTGGTCATGAAAGATCGCGCAAACTTCATTGCAATTTTTCTGTAATTTTTCTCGCGTGGTACCCTTTACGATAAGCGCCGCGTCATCCGCGTATGCAATGATTTTAGTGTGTGCCGGCCACGTCGCTGTCAGTACTTCATTGAACGTTAAGTTCCATAAATGCGGCTCGGGGCACGATCCTTGCGTACATCCTCTAGTTTGCACCTTTTCGATAATGCCTGCATTATGCACCGCTAATAGCTTCCGATCCTGCAGGTAGTTGCTTATTATACTATATATGTTACTTGGGCAATTGGCCTTTCGTAATGCCCGCTTGATAGCCGGCCACCACAGCGTTATCGAAAGCATTCTTTAGGTATATGCTGACCATAGCCGTGTAGTGGCCGCTGTGTCTATTTTCCAGAATTGCCTCCTTTATATTATGGAGGGCATGCACCGTCGATGAACCAGTCCTGAAGCCATATTGGCTGCTGCTGAGGTAACCGTTGAGATGCAAGTGGTGGCGCAGTCTGTTGATGATTAGCTTCTCCAACACCTTCCCCATCGCCGACAAAAGGCAGATGGGTCTGAATGATGAGGCTTCTGAAGGATCTCTGTTTTTCTTGAGGAATAATATCACTTGCCCTATTTTATATGGTGTTGGAAAAAGTCCTACTGACAGAAACTTATTGAAATAGCTTACGAAGAATGTAGAATATGCCTTTATGGTTGCTTTTACGATTGTGTAGTCCATGCCGTCTGTCCCGGGGGCATTTTTCGCAGCAGACTTGCCAGCACTCTCTGCAGTTCTTGAAGCATGAATTCCGGATCTGCTTCTGTGTCTATACTATTTGTATCTGCTCGAAGGGCAACTTGTTCGGCGGTGTCTTGCTCTGCATCGTCCTGACTGAACACAGTATTTAAAACAACATTCAAAGTGTCAGTCGTGTAGCTTTGGCTGCTATCCAGCGATGACGGGATTTGAAGCTGCGAAGGCATGAACACCTTCCCCGTTGCTATCTTGTGATGCAGCCGGTATACTTCTTTTGTATTGGAACAGAACTCTCTCCAAGATGTTACTTTGGCCTGGATGATCATCCTTTTGTATTTTGCTCGCTCTCTTTGAAAAATGGTGAGTGTGTCCGAGGTGATCTCTAGCCGCCTCTCGTACTTCAATCTCCTTCGCAAGGCCCTGCATTTACGCTGTTGCTTCTGTAATGCGCCCGTCCACCAGTGCATTTCCTTTATCTTCTGAGGTTTTTTCTTGGGGAGATTTTGGTTACATACTAATTGTAGGGTGTTCTGTAGCTTGATGGAGAAATTCTCCAAGTCTGCCATTGTGTCTGCATGCTGTAGCGCCGGTTCAAGAGTTTCCAGGTGCCTTTTAACCTTCCTAGTGAAGGTAAGGAGCTTTCTACCTGGGAGATTGTACCTTTTAATTTTGGTGATAGATGTCGACTGCCGCAGAGAGTAAGTTATAAATTTGTGATCACTTAGACTTTCTTGATCATCTACTTTCCAATCTGTCAGTAAGAACGCTGCTCGCAAAGACGTAATAGTGAGATCGGGCCAGCCCCGAGCGAAGACTCTGTAGAAGGAGGGTGGCGCTT
Source organism: Stegodyphus dumicola (assembly GCF_044657685.1). Classification (NCBI taxonomy): domain Eukaryota; kingdom Metazoa; phylum Arthropoda; class Arachnida; order Araneae; family Eresidae; genus Stegodyphus; species Stegodyphus dumicola. Next base: position 166,438,364 of record NC_140771.1, on the reverse strand, counting down.
CTGCGGTATTGTGGATAACAAGATTTTTCGAGCTGAGGAAGTCCTCCAGCTCTCTGCCCTTTGTGTCCGTGGCACGATAGCCCAGGTAGTATTATGGGCGTTATAATCTCCCCCGAAAAGTACGTATGGAATCTTTATCTTGTGTAAAACTTGCTCCATGAACCTTGCAGTGGGCCCAATTTCCACTGTCGGTGGCGAGTAGCTCGAAGCGATGGCCAAAGTGAGTGAATGAACTTCCAGGAGTACTGCAATGTTGTCTTGTTCCGCTGCGATGATAACTGGCGACCAGTCAGGCCTGCAGCATACTAAAATTGCTTTTGGTGCATTATCTTTATCTATTTTCTGAAATACCGTCCATTTTACCGGGAAACCTACTGCCATCCCCTCTCTGACATAAGGCTCTTGACCAAGGATTATATCTATGTTCTTTTCGATTGCATATTGTATTGTTTGAGCGACTGCCGCTCTGGCGCGCTGCATATTGATTTGTAGTATTTTCACCGGTGTTTCTTCTGCTATAGTCTCTCGGTTGACTAGTACATCAGTTTTTGACTGGCTTCCGCTTTTTTGTGATATGATGCTATTATCAGTACTGGGTAATACTTCTGATATAGGCCGCTGCACGTTGGTACTCTGGACACTCAGCTGCGTATGCCGGGTGCCTGCAGTCATACCTAGCTCCGTGTCTCTCATTTGCATCCCGACAGTTAATGCATTCTGGAAGTTCGGCTTTACATTTGCTGGTGTGATGGGGTCCGACGCAGTAAGCACAGAATTCCTTTTTGCAGGTACATTGGTCTTGTGTGTGGCCGAGCTGCTGGCACTTGTAGCATCGGCGTATTCCCAAGTACTCTGTAATTTTACGTGCGTGCCATCCGATGTAGATTCTTCTAGCTCGAAGGACTGCCTGGATACAGGAGGGGTCGCATTCCAGGACCCATTTAACACGCATTGGATTTCTCTCTCTGAGCTTGAAATAATGTATCTTTTGGGCGCTCTGTAATACTGTTTACTATATATTTACGTTTACTGAGGGCCAAGCGTCTTTATCTCATATCGCTTATAATTATTCACACATCATTCACATGAAGATAATTTCCAGTATCTCCAAAATAAGAACTATAGAAATTTTTGAGAAATATTTTTTTTATTATTTACTCACTTATTTACAATTTCCTCACTCACGTTTCTTTCAACAATTTTCTGGAGTGACGCGTGAAATAAAAAATGAGACCACTGTTGCGGATAATAGGACAAATGCCAATCATTACTTTACGGAGGAAGAAAATATTTGTTGTTACTATTTAATTAAACATAACCTGCACAATTTATAATAGAAACTTCTTCTAAACTTAATAGCATAATAAGTTATTAAAATTAAATTTCAGATAGTTTAGTTAAATTTGATATGACGTTAAGATTAAAAATATGATTTTATAGAGAAGTCTGCAGTAAAATTTTAATTTGCTTTATTTTCAGGAATGTTTAGTGTGTATATTTTGTAATCTTAACTTGATTACAAATAATATTTCCTGTGCAAATGTTCAATAAGTTTAATATAAGTCCAGTCGATGGACAGAATTTGTAAAATACAATATTGAGTCTAGCGAAAAGAAAATCGTGAAAGGAGTTAAAACGTTGAAAATAAATTAAATAAAATGGATATTGGCGGAGTCAAAGCAACAAGAATCTGCACAATATTCAGAAATTTACAGAAAATCTTTATTATTTACTCAGGTACCTTTATCATTAAATTATTTTCATTCTAATCACGATCAGTTATCTAAATAACATGTAGGGAATGTTTCAAATTTCAGGTTTCCAGCATTTTTAATGGCTTAAAGTAACATTTGTTTAATTCCTTTTTAAAAAATTCAGCTTAATGCATGAATATAAAAGCAAAGTTTTCTGGAATTATAAACAAAATTAATTCCTTTTAACTTCAGAGAAATGTTAAACATACTGATTTCTTTGTGGTACTTTCCATCAAGGGCTACACTCATATAAGAAAGAGATGTTCAATCACTAGCCAAGCGATCTGCTTTCTAAACCACATCATTATCCGTTGACGCGCTGCTTGCAATTCCTTTATGTTGTCATCACCCGATGAAGTCATGAGCCATCATCTGCTTGCATTCAACAGCAGATTTCTGAAAGAAACGCCATGACACTTAGCTAGCACAGATATAATAATGCCTTCATTTTCGTGTTAACTGCATGCGACGATGTGTAGCATTCACTCATTGCTTCCAGGCCCCAGAATGTTAAGAAACTCTGCCTTTACTCAGAAGAGTAACTTAAAATTCTAAATAAGAAACTGCGCCATTTATGGTCACAAATAGCTCACAAACATGGTGCAAGTAGCAAAAACAGATATATGTCAATTCATTTGATTAATAAAATTGAAGAACTAACATGGCACGGTTATACTATCTTTCTTTATCTACATATTATTAAACATCATGTTATAAGGACTTGCAATATAAACATAAGAAAAAGCTCTTTCTTAAATAACGTACCTATAATTTCGGCATTTACAAATAAAATTGTGTTTAGAGTTTATCTTTGTTTAATTGTCATTCGTCGATGATAATATTTTTGAATGCATTTCTTTTATTTTTTGAAGCGCACTGCAAAATATTTCAATCGAGAAAAATGTTGCACTTTCGAGAAAAATGATCAAGGAGAAAATGATCAATCGAGAAAAATGTTGGTAGTCATAACAACCTATGTTCTAATCCAATTCATTGCATATCTAAGAAAAACATTTTGAGAATATTTGTAAACTAATGTTGTGTGGCTGAGTAACAAACATTCAAAGAGCCTTTTACTTGATTAACATATTATTAGAAAGATTTTATGCCTGTACGCTTTTACTGCTTAGTCATTATTCAAACTAGAATTCGTTTATTTTGTTCTTATCTGAAGGTATTTAGGGAATAAATATATAATGAGTGATTTTATTTTCCTGAACTATTTTTGCTTTTCCTAGATTTCTGAATTTCTGAATTACTTATTAGTACATTTCTTAATATTCTAAATTTGATTTTGAAACTTATGGATAAGGAATAAATCTCAACCATAAGAAGATGTCTATTTTATGAAAAATAAATGTTTAATTAAAATGTCCTCTTTTAAAAAGAAAATAAAATCAAAATTTCGAGTACAGGCCTTTTGATCCAAAATCATGCGCACTGGGTTTTTGATCCATATTTTTGCTAAACATTTTAATTATATTAAAAAAAGACTGCATATATGATTTATTTAATTTTACGATTGTCAAGATGTAAAGATGTTTAACTAGTGTGCAAAACTTAAGCAACAATATAAAAATTTAGCAGATAGCTATGAAATTACAGAAAAGGAGGTCTGGAGATCAGTACAATGAACACGACAGTCAGTAGAAACGTCATGCGTATGCAAATATCAGGAACGAAACGTCAGAGGCGACGTGAGCGTACACAAAACGCGTGATGTCGGCGCGGGCAGCTCAACAGTAGAATAATAGGAGGGACGGAGACGCAATTCAACATATTCGCTGTAAGTGCCAGTGAGTAAGTTCGTGAAATATGGCTAGAAGAAACCAACTGGACGACTTCACACGTAGAAGAATGATCGGAAAGCTGGAGAAGGGGCGTTCTGTCACTAGTGCATCTGCAGAGTTCGAAATCAACAAAAGTGTCGTTTCGCGCGCTTGGAAAGCGTTCCAAAACACAGGTACAGCTGTTAGAAAGGTTGGTGGTGGCCGCTCGAGGACGACAACTACAGGGAACGACCAATATATCGTCCTGCAGGCTAAAATAGGCCGACAGCAGTCAGCAAGCGCCATTGCTCAACGAACTGAGCTCCACGTTTTCGACAGAGGGTCTGTAACCGGGGATCGCTATTGTGAGGAGGTACTCCTTCCCCATGTGCGTCTGTTCCGAGTTGCCATTGGCCCAGACTTAATTTTTATGAATGACAATGCACGGCCACATCGGACTCTTGCTGTTGAGGAGCTACTGGAAAGTGAAGATATCACTCGAACAGATTGGCCAGCGTACTCCCCAGATTTAAATCCCATCGAACATGTGTGGGATGCTTCGGGGAGACGCATTGCAGCACGCTTACATCCTCCGGAGAACACCCAACAACTTAAACAGATGCTGATTGAGGAATGAGCACTCCTACCGCAAGAAATGTTGCACTAGCTGGTTCTGAGTATGCGGAGACGGTGCGAAGCAACCATTGCAGTGAGGGTAGGGCATATCCCATATTAAGGAACATCTGCTTGTTGTTCTTCCTCTTGGATAGACAATCAGGAGTCACGATACTATGCGTTCAATAAAGCTTGTTTTTGTTTGATTCCATACCATATGCATTGTATTCCTTTTTCAGCTCCGTTGCTTTCGTTATCCTTTACGTACATAATACTCTCCTTCATTTCTGCATTTCATGTCTCTCAGTGGATTTCTCGTGGAGTTATGGCAAAAACCCTGCTGTTACTTAAGTTTTGCATACCAGTGTATTTTTGACTTCAGGAAATGTAAGAAATCGATTGCCTTGTCATTGGAATTAAAAGTATAGATCTTTAGCTTCCTTGTCCGATGCGCTAATTACTTGTATCATGAGTGAAATCATGATGAAATACGATAATTCTCTACATCCTCCTACACTTAAATGAACAGCCTATTTAATTCTGTTGATACAGATCAAATAATTATCAACCGATACATTTTAGTTCAAGAGCCACTGTAGAATGTTTTGCATATTTTATCGGAATCAGGATCAAGAGAAATCGACTGCGCTCTCACTCTCCAGATCATACACTGACTTGCTAGATATACTTCCTTCTTATATCAGGGAAACCTGTGACACAATGAGTAATTCATTACAAATAAATTCTAGAAAATTATCGTTAAACACGAGTATTGCAGTTTTATGCATTTTATCATTTTATTTAATAAAACATTACAATTCTATCTCTAAAAATCAACTTTTCATCTCTTTTATACTCGAATAGAGCACATTTTGAGAAGTTCAGTATTAATATTTTCATAGATTTTTATATATTGTTGACTGAAACTAATAAAAGTAATCATCATACCAAAGCCATAATTAAAGTAGTATTGAATAAGTAGTATTAGGATTTATTTTAAGGTAGGATTTAATTTAAAAGTACCTACAGACTAGCTGAAATATTTAACTTCATACAAAGAGACTATTAATTTATTTGGCCAACGGCTTTTTATTTACCTACAAAAATTCCAGAAATGAATTTCTCTAGTTCATTGTTGACACGTGCAAAACAGTACATTTACAGTATTTTCCATGTCCTTAGATAAACGTTATGTATTCGTGATGAAAAAAAGAGTTTTTAACTGTTCTATGTCCATAATATCATCTCCATAAAAAATTAAAAGTCATAATCAAAATCCTTATTAAGGACAATATAACACCATCGTTGGATTTCTTCACTTTTCCGACTCTTTATAAATGCTCAAAAGTTTCTATACTCTGGGCCCGAACGAAAATGTACTGTGCGATAATTATATGATTTGTCGTCACTGTAATTCAAAAATTAGTAGGTCTTTTAAATTTCATGTGTTTGATGTCATTTCATATCATGAACATTGGTCAAAACTTATCTTTCAAAAACCTGAACACAAATGCCATAATCACAGATTTCATTCGCTCTTGTGTACAAACATGGTTCATGCTATGCTTGGTATTTCAGTTTATAAACTAATTATGCACTTCGTCTGTTTTATCGCTTTGTTTAGCCACCAGCTGAATTATTTACACAGTTGCTGCTTATGAATTCCACTTAATCCAGCAATTACATTAAGAGAGGGAAGGATCAAAACATTGTGCTGCAAATAAGAACATTTAAGCGAAATTAAGTGAATTATTTTATATTGCTAAGAATATCTGTCGGACTGCATTACTGTGACAACTAAAAATAAAACAGCTATCTCGTTTGCTATGCGTCTTTATACAATGTTACGTTTACTAAATTTAAGTTTTAATTAATACAGCGAAATGATCGAAGTATAAAGTATTATTTATTTTAAAATAGAAGTTATTTATGGGCATAGGGATCGGTATTCAGTTCAAACATATTTATTTTGAAAAAATTAATAGACTCAAAATGTGAAAATTTTTCACAACTCACTTTGAAATATGATGTATTTAAATCTTCTACGTTAGCTTTCTCGTGTATGCATCTTTATATCTTTATTGTAATGTATTAGATAAAATAAAATCTTGTATCCTAAACTGAAACAATTTCTGTTCTTTCTAGACTTGAAGAAAAACGTATGTAGCATCCATTGAATATAAATGGAAGAAAGACACATTTTCTGAAACTTATGAGTGTTATAACACATACTGTAACATTACTGCAAAGCGACTACTAGAAGTGATATATTATTGATATATTCGGGAGCATTTTATTCCTTCGCGTTTTCCTATTTCTTTCACGTACGTATAAAGTGTGATAAATCGTTTCGCTTTCATTTTGGCCGTCACGATTGCAATCTGAAAATGACAACTGCAAGACTCCGAATATAGCAATCCGTAAAGATTTTCCCATATTTCGTTCAGTCATAGGCAAGAATTATTACATTTTCAAATTTCGGAACATGAAATTAACTTCAAAAGTATACTTATCTGTTTTCACTTTATGAGTGCTTCTCTGACTCTTTCTAACGCCTTTTTCTTCGTCTTTTTGCGCACGTTTTTTTTTTTTCTTCATATCTATTTATATCTTTCTAACTCTTTCTGACCTTTTACCATTTTCTACCCAGTTATGGTAGTTACTAATATCTACTGATATAATAATAATAATAATGTTCGTGGTTTATCTGTGTAATAAATATTATTTCGAATACGTTTTGCTTGAACGAAAAAATGCTGACAAATAATAAATTTACATATCTATATTGAAGGGGTTTTGTTTAGCAAGATAATAACAAAATTTGTGAACATGTAAGTAGATTTTATAAACATAAGCCTAGCTCCTAATGATGCGCTACTAGTAAAAACAAAAACGATCAAATGATAGAAATTATTCACTAAATACAGGAGAACTGACGGAAAGGGGATTCACGGAGAAACAATTGTTTAAGTGCGAAGTGAAGTAATTCTCTCTTTTTCTGAGTTTGTTGGCTACTTAGCTCACTGTTTAAATCCTACCTAACTTCGATCTAAGAAGCAAAAGTACAGAACAGAATTAACTGTAAAATAACGTGTTAGCTAAAGTAAATTTTCCACAGTAATGCGTATATATTATGTTCATGAGTGGTCAATGTACCTGTACCTTAAAAAATAACGACCTTTGTTCTGACCATCACATAGTTCAGCCGGATTGTAATTCTAAATTCAGTTTCTTTCAAGGCTTTGAAACATTTCCTTTTTTATTTTTATAGAAAGAAGAAAATATGAAGAGTTAGAGGATGATTTGGTAGCTCTCTAAATTTTAGTATACTGGGTTCAAAATAGCGGTAGCCAAGCCTTGGGTCCAACAGAAACATTTTCTCCACTGGCATTTACTGTTATCGACACAACTATTTGGAATCTGTTAGAGTATTAGGAAGATTTATATTTAACAATGACATATCTATGATTTAATGTTTTCTCACTAATGAAATCGTGATAAGACTAATCACACCCTTCACAATTATTTTACTTTTAGAAAAATAACGTTCCAATCAAATGCAATGACGGTACAATTATTTCCTATCTCATTCATATCATTTATCATTCTAACCCATGATAAAATTATTAGCTTAATATTATTCTATCTCATGATTTCAGTAAAATTTACCCGTTAACTTCTTATTCCCAAGTTAATTGTTAGATAATGCTATTCTATATTTAAATTTTATTATTTCGATTAATAACTATTTAAATTAGACATTTAATTATAATCTTACTAATTTTTACGCAATAATAATTTTTCTTCCTTGTATTCTAAATGAGGTATGGATAATTTTGCCCTTAACCTCGACTAAGGAACTAGAATTTGCCTCTGAAGGAAATTGAAGGACCATCATCTGAAGGAAACTGCTTTTATCATTCCAATATGCTTCTGTAATGCCTCAATTTCTTTAAAATATATTTGAGAACTGCTAATAACAATGGGGAGTACCTTATTTTCAAGTCGAAAATAAATTCATGAAATGGAAAATTTAAGTCAAAAGTTTGGATTTCTAATATTGTTGTTTAGTTGCATATCTCCTATTTTTCTCTTCTCAATTATTTCATAGCTCTGTCGTTAGTTGTTTTCAGTTGCTTTCTTTCTCTATCTTCTTTCAGTTCGCTGTTTGTTTAGACTAATAAATGGCAAAAATAGTGCAAAAACAAGATTTTTGCTTTAGCGATTATTTGAAAGTTTATTAAATCTCACAAAATTAAAAACCATATATGATAGAGACCATATAGACGAGCAAAATACGAATACTAAACAATATTTTGCTTATCTCTGGAGACAGTTAAAACTCAAGAGTGAAAAAAGGCCAGCTCTCAAAAGAATTTATACTGCAATAAATCGGAGTCTATATAGTAATTTTGTGTAGGAGAAAATTCTGAGAACAACTTCCGCACAGAACTTCGAATCAGAAGATTTAAACCACAGGGATTTTTATTGTTGGGTTGCGTCAAAAATGATCTCTGCCACATCAAGAAAAGCGGGACTCAACACATTAAAGAAAAGTTACGTAGAGTTAAGTTAGGTTGCGTTATCTCAATATGACAAAACACAAGAGATCTGCCTAAAGGAAGGAATGCCTTCACCAAGCATTATCTAAGGAAAAGTGTTTCGAATTCACATTACACATTGGACAATCACGGAAAACAAGTATGCAGCCATCCCGTTTATCTGGGTTTGTTCCCAGACAAACTATCAGTATTCAGTTGTTTTACCTACTACATAGTAGTTGGGGGCATCACATATGGTATGGATATATTTGAATCAAATATACTTCAAGCAACGTGGAATAAGATCCTCTGCCATTAGAAACTTTCCTTTGTTAATTAAAGTGGTTAAACTTTAATTAGCAAATGAAAGTAATTAACATTAGAAATTAATTAAGTAAAATTAATTAAGTAATTAACATTAGAAACTTTCCTTTGTTAATTAAATTAATTAAAGTTTCCTTTGTTAATTTTAATGTGGATACATTAAAATTCTTTGTAAGAAATATAATGAGTGCAATACGTTCAGTGGAATCAAACGAAGAATTATGTCAAGTTATAATCTCGTAATAGTGGATTTGATTTTTGAAATAAGCGTTGTTCTGGACTTTGACAGTGTAGCATTGTATTTTCCTATACAGGTTTTCTGTCTTTCTAGAAACCTAAGTTGCTGCTAACTTCCGGTATAATAGAGATGGGCGAAACCGCTATCTTATGAGAGCTGAGTAAAGCTATTCTCTTAGTGAACTAAATCAGTTTTTTACGACTCACTGCTAATTTGTTTAGAAAGGCCTCCACGAAGCCATCCCTTCTTTTAGGTAGATAGCCCTCGAAAGCTTTGCCATAGTCAAATAAATCAAACTAAACCACGGTTCTCTAATAATGAAACGCCAGGAAAACATTTAGAAAGAGGAGTGAATCAGAAGTAGATAGCGAGAATGGAGATGGAGTGTCAAGTCGAAAGAATCAAATGAGCAGTGGGATCGGAAATAATTACCCAAGTTGGAGCAAAGTCGAACTTGCAGTGGATTGAGAAGAATCGACTCCTTCAAATGTTAACTCCCAAACTGATTTCTTTCAACTGTATTTTTGAGATTCCCCAAAACTTTCTTTCTATGGAAAATTAAAAATAAAACTCTAAAATTAGAAAAAAGTTAAAAAGTTGGAAAATGATAAAAATTAAACTCAATTTTAACATGGCAGAATAAATATACTTTCTGCCCTAAAATGGGAGTTAAATTTCCCTGACATTATTTCAACACGAGCTCTCGGTGGATCTCTAAAAATGCTCCGCTGTTTTTTGGCGAATGAGTAAAATGAACCAATGAAAAGCAGATATCTATACTTGTTAGGGTTACAACAAGTGTTCTCAGTAAACTGTACTACATCTCCAATTTCTGCAAGAAACTGTTTATTCGTTCAGTAAAGTAAATCTGTTCCTTGAATCAGTTAAGAAACATATCGCCCAACTCTAATTCATTATGAATTTTCCTTTTGCTTTTAGCAATTGACATACATCATATTCTCAAAAACCGAGCAATAAGCAGAAATGAGAAGCAGAATATTCTACCCGTTAATTTCTTTAACTTATGTTTAAAAGAAATTTCCAGTATGTATTCCATATTCTAACTTCCATGCAAAAATAACTAAAGAAAATTGATTTTGAAATAGCTGTGTCTTCTTTTAATACTGTTTTACTGTTAATTTACTAAGATTTCAGTTTTACACTTAGTTTATTCAGCGTCAACAAAAAGATGATTCTGCTGAATTATGACTTAGTTATTGATTATTGAATTATGATTTATGGCTAGTTTTCAATAATATAATTATATGAAGAAAGCCAAATATTTTTGTTTCATATGATAGTACTTAGCTCATGCATTTTAAGAGAAAGCTGGGATTAATTAGGAATCAGATAAACCTGAAACTAAAGACTTTTAATTAGCTTTTTTCAGTAAAATTTGCATTAAAACCCGATCCTTTACTGCTAACGTAAGTTTATTTTAAGCTCTACATTTATTTGGGAACAATTATTTTGAAAACCTCTGCGAATATTATTTATTATATATTTAATATTTTTATTTATCTCTTCTATATTATTTATATCGTTATTTAGTCTATACTTTAATTTAAAATTAAAATCTCAATAAAATAAATACGACTAAAATAAATGTGTTTCAGTCGTATTTAATGTTAGAAATGAGGCAAATGGTGGTTTATCTTGGAGAAAAAAACTGCAATTATCTCTTTGGTAGCTGGAGAATAAAAACGGAAAGCAGCATGTGAGAAACACGTATCAAACTGTAAGGAATTTCAAGAAAATTCTTATTTAGTTGTTGCTAAAAGAAGAATAACTGTTCAAAGGAGAAGACAACTAGGAATCAAACTAATAAAAGAAGAAGACAACTAGTCATCTGTATTAACAAACAGCCTCTCATGCGTATACTAGTTAGCGATTCTGGATACCGTTGGTTTCAGGTTCGAATTCCAGAGAAGGCTTAGATATTTGTCAATTTGAACCAAAAGTCATCTTTAGAGTATGGTGGTAGAAGGAGAGGTCTGGAAAAACTTAAAATTCGTTCTCTGGTGTATTATTCATCAAAAGGGGGATGCAGATATAGAGTTTGCCCAGTATACATGAGTAAAAAAATCGGATACAAATCAAAGTTGCTTGAACAGGGTAATGGAATAAAGGGGTCCAAAAATACTCTCTGAAAATCATTTGCAAAACACGAATTTCATTACCTATGATAACTCGATAACCCAATCTTTTTAAATTATTGAAATTTAATTATAAATTTATCACTTACCGAAAACGAATTCATTTCATTTGGAAATTCTTTCCTCTTTACTTAAAAAGAGTTCATTTCGCATTCAGGAAATTATTGATTTCTATAAATGACTTATACGACGTTTAAGTCCTATCTCAGTTTATTTAATAAATAACAACACAAATTTTTTCTGCTCAGTTTGCTTAGTTCTTGTGAAACATATCTTAAGTAAAATTTAATGCATAAAATCTGTATTATTTTATTCTATAGCGCGAGGACAATGTATTTTTTTCTACTGGCGACTATTCGCATAAAAATGTGACACTTAAAAGAACTGAACTAAAAATGAATTCTTAGAATTCCATTCATAGGGTAACACTTTGAAGTCTTTAACATTAAAGTTTTTAAGTTCCTGAAATTTATCGTCAAGTGACAGAAGTTTACGGCGAATACGCGATAAGTGATGGAATGGTGAGAAAGTGGGTAAGAATGTTTAATGCAGGTCGAACGAATGTACACGCCGAGGCTCGGAGTGGTCGGCCCTCTGTTGTCACCGATTATTTGGTAAGGAAAGTTGATGAAGCATATCATGAGAACAGACAACTCACAATGACAACTCTTTCAGAGGCATTTCCACAAATTTCACGTACTGTTTTGTTCGAAATTGTATCTGACCGCTTGAATTATCGCAAACTGTGTTCCCGATGGGTTCCAAAAATGCTCACTGATGTTCACAAAACAAAGCGACTTGGTAGTGCCCTGACATTTCTCACTCGGTACAGTGATGAGGGAGAAAACTTTTAAAACCAAATTGTGACAGGTGATGAAACTTGGGTGTGTCATTTCACACCAGAATCGAAACAACAATCGATGGAGTGGAGACACACTCATTCTCCGAAGAAACAAAAGTTCAAAGTGACAATGTCATCACAAAAAATCATGTGCACTGTCTTCTGAGATAGAAAAGGCGTTTTGCGTACTGAATTTCTTCCCAGAGGTGAAACCAATAATGCGGCACGATATTGTGAGACTTTAAGAAAACTAAGACGTGCCATTCAAAACAAACGAAGGGGAATGCTCTATAAAGGAATTGTGTTGCTCCATGACAATGCTCGGCTCCATATTGCTGGTGTCACTCAATCGTTAATTCGACAGTTTCATTGGGAATATTTCGATCACCCGCCGTACAGCCCGGACTTGGAGCCGTCCGACTATCACTTGTTCCTGCACATGAAGCGCGAGCTTGGTGGCAAGCGCTTTGGATCTGACGATGACATGAAAAATGCTTGGGTTTCCGGCGATATTAGAAAAGAAACTAAAGAAGCACTGGCCAGTTTTCATTAAATCCAGAGGCGTTATGAAATATGTTTAACGAAAATTATTGAACTAAATCCTTATTATCAATGTTCTTTATGTAAAATATTATTCTATGTAAAAGAAAAACATGGTTGTTTTTATGATTTTGACAATGAATAACACTTTTGTATAAAAAATTATTATTCTGTTCTAAGGAATAATATGTTTCTAATTAAAATTATAAAATGAGTTAAAAATTAAAAGTTTTCCTGTTTGTTAACTTGTTCATTACTAGAGCCACTTTACATGAATAAAATTAGCTCCCAACGAGACTTTTAAGTCCCAAATTTAAATTAAAAAAAATGAAATATTATAATACTTTAGTAAATTCAATGTGAGATTTTTCTCATGAAAAAAGAAATATAATAAAAAAGTTTCAAACTGTTTTTTTAAAAATAAAGTAATTTGGGACACACAGGATTTTAAGCAAGGAAATGTTTACAAAAACGTCTTTTCTATCATTGATATTGAGATAAAAACTGTTTTCATGTTATTCTTTCCTTCACCTTGATACAGCACGCGGTACTGGATACTTGCGAAATGCTTTGCTGACTATCCACTTGTTCAAAAAATAGTATATTTCAGATGTGTGTTTACCAATCTGGAACAAAATCCCTCTGGGGAGAAATGGACGAAAACGAAAGAAAGAAAATACCTTTCTCACAAAGATCATTCAAGATACCGCTGTGTAACCTAAAATTTATTTTTTGCTGTAGGCTAGAAAAACTGGAGAAGACTTATGGAACTATTTTTTGAAAATGAGAGAAGATTTTCTGAAATCTTTTGCCACATAAATAGCGCGAACTAAAAACCAGAGTTTTTAGACAGTTAGAACAATAAAAGTCTTTTCGCAAAATTCACTTTTCAAACTACTCGTGTACCTTATGTGTTAAAAATATATTTTCTATTCAATGATATACAGCTTTCGTTTGTCTGACAGTCTGCCCTAAAAATGAAAAAGAACTTCCTCTTCTGAAAAAAATTGTGAATAGAAATCTTATAATCTAAAAGCCGTTTGTAGACATCATCCTTTGATAAGCAAAGAAAATGCTTTGGTTAATAATGAAGTTGACAAAAAGGTAGACTTCGAATCATTAAGATTTCGTATTTTTGATTTACCGATTAAGAAGAAAGAAGAATAAAATATACATTTACTTCTATAATTCTTTGGGATTTGTTAGATGCTTTTAATCCATTATTAAATGAGTTTTCTTGACATTCAGAGATCTTGGAAATTTTTCATTTTTCCTACAACATATTTAATTTTACAATGGAGGTTTCTTCTAATTATTTTCAATAATGCTAATCTGTTAAATTCCTAATTTGAAATTCTTAGTTTACTTAAATTCATTACCTAACATATTTTAGGTTTAGCTACTAAAGACAGATCAAAAATAAGTTTACATTTCTAAATTTTTGTTTGCTGTAATATTTTTTCATTTCAAAATTTTGTTATTCTAATGTTACAGATTTTGGGAATTAATTATCGTCTCTTTTTATTTTTAATTTTTAATTTTAATTTTATGATTTAGATCCAATTTTTATTCATTCAAAATTTCATTATTTTTTATACTTTGGATTGCTTCTTTTTTCATGTTTTTTTTGCACTCGGTCCGCTTAAATCTATTATTATTATTATTATTATTATATAATTTTGTTGCTGTAACCTTTTCAAATGGGTGTTTAACGCAGCCTGTAGGATTTCGAAATTCACATATATTTTTGTTTCAGCATATGTTGGATTGCTTCCGTTTCCAGGTTGCTTGTGGGGTTTCAAAATTCACACATGTTTTTCTTTTTGCATATGTTGGATTGCTTATTTGCAGGTTTTGGCTTTTGGACTTCATCTGCTCAAAATAATATTTCCATGTTTTTCTTTAAATATGTTTAATTTTTTAAATGCTGATAATTTTTTAACAATATTTATCTAACTGTTGTAATTTATGGAAATACGCGCCCAGCGCTAAGAAGGCGGGAGAAATACCTTATAACCTATTCAAATAATGTTTGTGTATTAATTATGTAGGAAATAAATTACACCACCAATCAGATAAATTAATGAAAATAAAAGAAATATTATACTCAGAAATTTATTTATTGCTTACTAATTGATCTGGTTGATAGGTAACTACAATTGCAATAAAAAGAATCATTATTTACTTTCTTGCTTAGTCTCGTATTATAATAGCACACCGTAGTATCATTCAGAAGGTCCATGATTAAAATCTTGTCGAGGGTATAGCTATATTTTACATCTTCTGTTGCGAAGAATGTGCTTGCTTTATATAATCCTTTATTTAAATCCTCTATTTATTATTTTTGGTAACGTTTTAGGCATTTGCTTTATTACAGATCCCGTGAAAGATCAATTAAATATTTTAGACCTCAAATAATTGCTTCAGGTCAGTTGGATAAGCTGGAATATCACAAGTCCCATTCGCAATACAGGTCAAATCAAGGCCTACAGTATACAGTATTATTATTAACGTAAAATTTCTTATCCAGAAGTAGCGAAAATAAGTCTGAAATGTGCTTCCACGCTGCATTTGATATTATAGTTAATAGTTTCAGAAATCTTCCAGAACATGAAAGGTAAAGAAATATATTTTGTTAAACTTTCGCAAAATGAATCATTTTGACAACACACGACTTACTTGCTTGATTTATTTTTACAAAAATAATAAAACAATTTGCATTCATTAGTATTCACTTTCGCTATCTTACGAATTTATTGCACGCATCAGTGAATTCTAAGTAAAAATTATTCATGCATAAATGTTTATAATTTAATGTTTTAAAGTGAAAGATAGATAAGATCATATCACTGTAAAATGTAATTAATAAAACAGTAATGATGCAATGCATTTCCAGTAATGGAAGAAATTCTGACTTATAATGAATAATAAATTAAAATTTCCCATTTACGGATTTAAATTCCCCTTCCCACGCGAAATTAATACTCTGTTTCATATATTTGTTCCACGTTTTTCTGAGAGATATGATTAATTCTGAACTAATTTAGAATCGACTCTTTTTGGAGCATAAATATAATCTTAAGAAGGAATGTTTTGGAAAATTATGTTACACAAAAGAGACGAAATAAAATACGAATACATTAAACAATAAATTTTGTCATTAAGCGTAAAATTACAGTTCTCTCCTTTGGGAAAGTTTCGCTTTTCCAAAGGTGGAGGATAATTGAAGTATAATAAAAATCTCTCAGCTTATTTTACAGATTAATTATGCTTAGTCTTTTAATTTATTAATATCAACAACAACAGAAGAAAAAAAGAAGAGAAAATTAGAGAAAGTACAGTGATACGTTTTCATAAATGCCCCATATATGCTCAAGTCATGAGCAATACAGGTTAACTTTCTTTAGGTAACAAGATATAATATATATATATATATATATATATATATTGTTGGTCTCTGTAATAAAACAGGATTCTCATGCTCTGTGCTTTAATTGTAATAAGGTCTACTTGTTTTTATTTATTGAATTTTAATGTCATCAATTGTAATCATCCCATCTTGTGTTTGGCGCTTCATAATCATCTCTGGTTTTTGCGCCATAATTACTCACTCACTCACTCACTCACTAATTGTAATAAGATCTAACACGGATCGAATATTTACATTCGTTAAACATTGATAGCTCGACCTAAATTTGAATATTAGTAAATGAAATGGCAGAGGTGTTTTCGTGGTTTGCATCAGTAACGTGATTAGCAGCCATTTGCTTCAGAGAGTGCTCCAGGAAGGGGTCCCTTCGCTAAGCAAATACCCCTCGCCTGCTTTGCTATGAACAGTTATATAGACTTACTTAATCGAAATTAATAATAATTACTTAATGGAAACTAAATAAATAAGTAATCAGTTAAACATACAAATAAATAACTAGACAATCAATAAATAAATGACCACTTATTGATTCATATGTATAAAGCGAAAGACCAGAAGTTGCAACAACAGAATATCTTACACAGTAAATAGCTTATTTAGCGCTAAAATAAGTCTATTGCACTTTTGCAGTGAAATCTATGCATTAAAGTTGAGCTAAATAGTGAACGCGAAGGGAATGGGTCATTATAGCTTTAATGTATATTTAATTTTTTCTGTCATGGAGTTTTTATAAGCGTAGGCGGTACAATCACGAGGCAATATATTGAATCATGGTAAAATATAAATTTCAGTAAGATATCGATTTTTTTGTTAGGTTTAAATTCCGTGTTCCTTTTTTTTTCATTTCGCGAAGAATGTCACATTTTTTTGTTTGATTTTAGGGTAAATATAGCAGGAAAAATCAAGAAATCGCAGAATAGCAGCTGAAAGAGTGTTTCCAAGGGATTGGAATGCTATTTTCTATGGTTGTGTTCCAAAAATAGTGACTAAGTTTAATGTTTGAAAACTGAGTTCTAATGCAGAAATAAAAGTTTAATATCTCTTTCGAAATGTATTTATATCACGTATGCTTCGATATACATTGCAGATTTAGTTCGCAAATTATTTTATAAACAAGCGAGTATATACAGTTTCTTGAGAGTTAATGAATAATCTATTTTAGTTTTTTCCCCTTGTAGAGGCATTAGGTATTTTTGGAAGCAGGCAAGATGAAAAATTAGCAACGCCTTCGCCGGGAATCGAACCGCGGCACTCTTAATTACGCGCTGAGTGTGCAGACCACTGCACCACGAACGCTTGATAAGAAGGCGGGAGAAATAAATACAATAAATACCTTATATCCTTTTCGGAACAATAGAACTAAAACTGCAATTTATTGGCGAATGAATCTATTAATAAGAGAAAGTTATAAATGTTTTAAAATATGGATATGTAATAAAAGATTTAACCTCATTGTAATAAATTTTATTCTCACATCTCTTCAGTGCGAACGTGTAGCTAATATTTAAAACAAATAAAATGCTCATAATGTTGTCATAAACCTTATTTTATATTCTTAAATAAGAGGGTAAAATCAGGCAGACCAGTTTATCCTAGGTTGCTATTATTTTTTAGTTCAAAATTATTACTTAATAGTAGCGAGTTGGGGTTTTTCTATTTTTAAATAAAAATTTGAACATCTGAAGATAATATATTTTATTTCTCTACATTTTTACATATTTTCATTTTTTTTTCTTTTGTTTAGTTTCCCCTTTATTGTGGATGAATTGAAATTCTTTTATATTTTATTTATAAAAATGATATATGTATTTCGTTTTTATTAATTAAACAGGTTTTTATGTCTTTATTAGCCAATGATTTTTAAAATACTTCTTAAGCATGTACATTTATTTAAATTATCCGTAAATTTATGAGTGTTATATTATGTTTGAATTTAGAAACGTTTCCGAACATTATACTAGGCTCTCGAAGCTGTAATGTCGATATCTCGGTTAAAATTGGAAATAATGCACTGAAATTTCTAAGCAAGCATGTGATCTAAATTATATCTGCAACAGAATAAGAACACGTATACATAAATTTCATATTTCATCCGAACTCTTCCATTATTCTATTTTAACGAAACTCGCCTACAGTTTGCGCTTAACTATTGACTTAGCCGATTTCACTTGGAAGTGTTGTTCTGGGAACTTTTAATTTTAGCATTAATAATTTTAGTAAGTGGTGAAAAAAATTGTTTTCACTTCTGATAGACTTAAGATTTATCTTTATTTACAAGGAAAACATCTGCCTATTGGATGATGTGGGATTATTGAAAGATTGTGTGAATTGAATGATGTGGGAGAATAAAGAGTTTAGGTTATCACTGAAATTTAGCGTTGGAGACAGTACAACAGATCTAAACAAGCAACAATATTAATAATGAATTTATGCATTTATGATACCAATAAAATGATACTTAAGATTTAAATCATTTATTTCCATTAGAATTAAAATTTAGAACATCTAAAATCTTCCAATGTAATAGTTATTACAAACTGTTTTAAGAAATGTTATTAAAACTGCTCATTAAATTTTAGTGTAAACGCCAAATAAGAAATGCTAATTACACTTTTAGACAAATTGATAGATACTCAGTGGTTAGTGAGGTCAGATTGAAATTAGTTTTGCAGATAAAATGGTATAAGTTAGAAAGATTACCTGATACAAGCGAACATTCTCAGAATGAAATTTAAACCTTGAGAATATTTTTTTTTTCTGTTTTTTCAGAGAATGCGTCAGTATCTCGCACGTCTGCCCGCACAACGTTTCCAATAAAGATTGTTATCATCTCAAAGGCAAAATAGAAAATGGTTACCTCGAACTTACAATTATTTAATATTTTCTACAGTATTTTTCGGTTTTTGGTTCTCAAAATTTATCGCATTTTAACATTCTCCGAAAATATACGCATGGTTTCGAGTATAGAAACGTATTATGTCTTTTCCCTCAAATATAAACAGGTATTTTTGAACCATGTTCCCAAGAATAATTTTGTAATCCTATCAGCTAAATGTAATTAATGTCAATGTCAAAAAGTCACAATAATGTAAAATAATATTTAAGGAATTCAATAATGTAATAGTTGTATTAAATATACATTAATATAATAAAATAATTATTTAACAGTTTCAGAAACATAGTTTATTCTGAATTAAATGTAAAATTCCGCGGCATAGCTTCAGTTGCATTTACGGCAGAAAATATTATTTCCAATGTACAGGGTGATTATAATTAAAGTTTAAGTTTCAAACCGCTATAAAAAAAGAACCACTCATGAAAATGACGTCAAATTTGAAAGGAATGTTATTGAAGAAGGCGGAAAGCGTACGGCAGAAGAAAAAATTTAGTTTCAAAAGTTAGCAACAGATGGCGCTGCAAGCGAAAGAAGACTTAAATTAAAATGTTAGTTAAAT
Organism: Stegodyphus dumicola; assembly: GCF_044657685.1. Classification (NCBI taxonomy): domain Eukaryota; kingdom Metazoa; phylum Arthropoda; class Arachnida; order Araneae; family Eresidae; genus Stegodyphus; species Stegodyphus dumicola. The sequence goes on along the minus strand of NC_140771.1, from coordinate 166,418,701 downwards.
TTCAGTGTTATAAAGCCACCAGGTACCAGGCTGTTCCTCATTTCGCGTCTCAGACGTTCGCCATGGGTGTTTCACTGCAGGACCGCGCTCTGCTGGTAAAGCTGTATTACAAGAATGATGATTGTCAAGAGTAGCTCTGCAAAAATTCAGGACACTGAAGGGTATAAAAGAAGGCGTTGGTCCAATGAGTGTCGTAGGTCTAAAGAAAATGATGCAAAAATTCGAAACGACAAGTTCGTTTGATGTGCAATCTGGTAGAGGGAGAAAACGAGTGCATTCGACGGTAGTTGAAGAAGTGGCCACAGCATTACAGGAGGGGTCGGCCGGTGGTGTGCAACCGTGCAGTGCACGAGGAATTGTCCGAACATTGGACAGGCCTATGAGCACAGTGCTGAAAATTGTGCGAAACATTCTGCAATGCTATCCGTACAAAATTGGCCATGTGCAGGAGTTGCTTCCGTCTGACCTGACAGCTAGGGAGACGTTTGCGTTAGAATTCCTGGCTCGCATGGAAGTGGATAATGAATGGCCGTGGAAAATTTTGTGGACAGATGAAGCCCATTTCCATCTGACAGCATACGTGAATACCCAGAATTGTCGAATATGGGCAACAGAAAATCCACTGGCAACGCACCCCGTACCACTTCATCCTGAAAGGGTCACGGTATGGTGTGGCTTTACGGCATCATTCATCCTACAACCATATTTTTTCGAGCAAACGGGTGCTTCCGGTCCTGTTCCCGCAACCGTCACTGGTCAGAGGTATGCGTCTCTTTTGTGCAACCACGTGATTCCAGGTCTGCAACAGCATGGATGTGTGGATGAAATCATTTTTATGCAAGATGGCGCTCCTGCGCACATTGCACATCCCGTGAAACAGCTGCTGAGGCGCCATTTCGGAAATGCTCGAATTATCAGCCGTCATTTCCCTACATCCTGGCCATCCCGATCGCCTGATCTTACTCCGTGTGATTTCTGGCTGTGGGAGTCTCTGAAGGATGTTGTGTTCCGTGCTCCAATTGCAAATTTAGCGGAATTAAAGGCACGCATTTCGCAACACATTCTGAACATCACCCCGGAGACACTGCGATCCGTTGTGGAACATGCTGTTTGTCACTTTCAACTTGTTGCACACAACGGTGGACACCATATTGAACATGTTTTGCGCCAGTCTCGCGACAGTTCCGAACTTCTTTGATGAATGGTTCTTATGCGGTATGTCGCCGCAAAACTCTTGAAACCGATTTGTCCCTTTCGATGTGATATGTACAGTCATGCAAATAAAATTATTCAACAATTCTAATTTGTCAATGCGTTTTAATGTGTAACTTCCACCTTAGCCATTGTTTTACGAATCATTTCTCGTTTCTCGTCGTGATTCTGCAGCTTACAGCGCCATCTGTTGCTAACTTTTGAAACTAAAATTTTTCTTCTGCCATATGCTTTCCGCCCTTTTCAATAACATTCCTTTCAAATTTCACATCATTTTCATCAGTGGTTCTTTTTTTATAGCGTTTTGAAACTTAAACTTTAATTATAATCACCCTGTAAAATAATTTATAGGCTTTATTCAATAATCTTTTTCGCATAGAGTTTATGAAATACATACTTTATGTAAAAAGACATGGCAAGAGTTACATCTGTTGTTTGTTATACATCGCATAGCTTGCACTTGTCATACTTTATAACACTTTTCTAGATTTTTCAGTTGTCGATGTTGATGACTTTTATAAGGAACACTGTCGAGTCATTAGTTAATATTGAAGGAGACATAAAAAATTAACAATGCACTCTCCTGGACTCGAACCTGGACCTCTGGATTACACGCCGATTGTGCTACCGCTGCACCACGAAGGCATGCAGAAAGAAGGGAAGAAATACCTTACATACACCCCCTTTTATACGGCGGGATCAGAAGAATCATCAATCACCACCTTCTAGTTCGAGCGCAACTATACAGTCCGTAGTTTATTTTAAAGCCGGAGACATGAAAAATGAGCAATGTCCTCGCCGAGATTCGAAACTAGATCTCTCAAATAAGCCCTGAGTGTGCTACCGTTGCACCACGAGGGCCTGCATAAAGGAGGTAGAAAATACCTAATAAGCCTCCTCAAAATTTACAATTTTATACTTTGCATCCAATAGCCTCTACCTCCTTAAAATTTACAATTATACCTTATAACAACTTCTTAAAATTTACAATTTTATATTTTGCATCCAATAGTTCATTTTCAGCAACTGTAGCAATTAACTTGCTTGCCTTAGTGGATGTTTGAAAATTTGCATAGAAAACCTAAAAACTATTACAATAATTTTAAGTACTTTTAAACCACAAAGAAAAAAGAAATTTCATTTTCTGGTTCTGCATCATATACCTTTAATATAAAATTCATCATATATACGGTTTTTATAGAATAATCATTTTGACTATAATATAAAATATTTCGCTGAACACAGATTATTGTCTTTCATACATGAATTCTCTTCTGCCATTTTAAGTTCATTTAATAACCTAGAATATTCTTTCGGATTATTTAAAGTTCCAGAAAGAGAGAAATTTATAATATTTTGTAGAGAACTCCCAGACTAGAATTGAATAAATTATTTCAAGAGTAATATAAGTAACAAGGTCAAAATACCTTCAAAAATTTAAAACATATATGCGTGCATCATGGAACCGCGCATGGAATATATAGTGTTGATATTTCTTGAAATCAAATAAAATTTATATAATTTGTATATAAAAAAGAAAGAAAGAGTGCATAATAACATTTAAATAACATTAATATATTATACAACTCAAGACTACAAAAATACTCTAAGTTCAAAATAAAAGTATTACTTTAATTCCTTTGAGGGAAACCACGTACTCAGTTTCGTTATTACGATACTGAGATTAATTAAAGAAACCACTTTGGATTCTTATCCACATTTGAAATTATTTTTTTCTAAATGCATATTCCTTGATGCATTTTTCGAGATACTTGCAGCAAAAAGTTATATATGTATTTCAAATTTAATACTGTCTTCATTTTTAATATTTTGTATTAGTACCTTTTTCTTAAAATTTGATCTGAAAATTAAAATCAGTCTATAGATTAACTCTTATGAATAACATTACCAAGCTAATCAAAGAAAGTTTTTCCGAAATACAATATACTTTATTCGAATAAGTTATTTCTCTGTAATAAAGAGATTTAAAATGCGGATATATTGATGGAAATATTTATGGAAAACGTTTTCTTAATATTATGAAATCTAGGCAAAAATTAATCGTTCTAGTTTTTCCTGTTAATAAGCAATTATTATTCTCAATTCATTTATATTTAGCTCTAAATCTAATTTTTATAGTCAGAAGAAAGATCTACTTTGTCCAAGACAGAGACTATTATCTTTCTTCCTGCTGAATGTGATGAAAACTAATAACTCCATGGAAAGTTGGCGACACTGTCCAAGGGATATTAACTTGGATGACATTATCACTTAAAGGAAACGCCGTTAGGGTCATTGAACAAAGACTGAGGATACTGGTAATGGAGTATAAAAAGTAGATAGAGTATATCTAGCGATTTTTTCCCGTGCTTTATTTGTTCATTTAACAATTTTATGTAACGGTTAAAAATATTCAACTTTTAATTTTTCTAACAGTAATATTAATTTTATTAACAACAATTCGCAGAATTTTCTTCCGTCTAGATTGTCTACATATTTAATAATGACAGGCAGTTAATGTTTCTAATTGGCTCTGTTTTGACACGAAAAGAATGACATACTGTTTAAAATATTTTTCTGAATGAACGGAAGGACTAATTTCTTTTTAATGTATGTTAAATATACTCGTGCCTTATTTCGAGAACGCGTTTTGTGGTGTACTTAAATACTGTCCCAGAAGTAAGTGAATTCTAAAACCATGCGTCTACAATCGGGCTCTATATGTATAGCCCTAAAGCATTTATTAGCTCTCCGTTATATGTTTGCAAAGGCAATCATTTTTCTGATTCTCACGCAGCCCTTCAATCTGTTAGCTCTGTTGAACATCCATTAATAGCTGAAATTTCGCAGTGTCAAGAATTCCTGAAAACCCTCACTGTAAAAGGTAAACAAATCGTTCTTCAGTTTCTGCCTGGCCATTGTGGCCTCTGGGGCATTGAAAAAGCGGACTTCCTTGCAGAATGAGGTGCCGGCATACTACAGCATCCTAGTAAAGCCATTTCTTAGTGAAGGATTAAACTGATTTTGAAAAATTTATTTACATTTAATATCTTACGATATCTTCAGATTCGTAAAGCCTTAAAATGTTGGAGACTGTTAAGACCTCTTATTCCCGGTAGTCCAAGACGCAATACAATTGCGGTTTTTCGTGTGTCCACAGGACATGATTGTCTGCACCGCATAGGCATTTCAAGCAATCCTATTTGCTCACTTTGTGATTCTGGAGAAGAAATGGACAGGTACAACCTGCTCCGATGTGTTCTTCGTTGTCTTTCAGAAGAGTCAAGATACTGGGAGTAAGAATCCTCTTCAGGAAATGACTTCCTGGTTCTTAGCTGTAATCTCTGTTTATAAGATTTTAATTCTTTGTAACATTTTGCCTAGCCATTGGAAATGAAAGAATTATGCTATGATATTAGAATTACAGCACTTGAATATACTTGCAGAAATCAGTCTTACTACTTACTTAATATAAATAATACTATATTAAGTAATTAGTTTTAAGTATTTTACTATAAATACTTAAAATTACTTGCAGAAATCAGTCATGTTAAGATACCTTAGTAAAATCTTGTTATTATTTTACTTTTCTTATCAGCGACTGCCTATCTTTTAGCATAAGTTATAACAGGCATTAACTAATATAGATACGCAGATATGGATTTTTCATATCGGATGTCCGAATAGAAACGCAGGATTTAATATACCGAAGATAATGTTTTATTTTGAGAAAATGGAAGGCATCTTAACCTATGTTCCGAATTAAGAATGAAAACTAAAGTCTGGTTTATGTCTTCTATGACTATCTCTGTAAGACCGCACTCTCTGGATAAAATTTATAATTACTTTTTCATATACTTCCCTAACTAGTCGGCTGATCACACACCAAATTTCCTCTTTAAATTCTTTTATTACTTCGGTTCACGTTCGTATTCTTGTAACTTCCAGTAGCTCTGTAACATACAACAGCGATGTTTCCAATCGACTGACTCGTTCGAGAGTGTGAGGATTTAATGCCTCTCGTCGAAGATATATCCTCAGATTTCATTATCATTCTTATGCACTTTCAACTCCAAAGACTGCAGGAAGTTTTATAACAGCATATGCATAAGACTCGCTATACTTGTTACAAATTATCATAGCCAAAACTTGTCGTCCTTTTGTGTAGAACTCCATGTCGACTAGGTAAGAAACTGCGAAATTAACTGCCGATGATAGATTGGCAGTGTTGCCAGGTCAAATCAAAATCAATATTATTTAATCAGAACGTTTACCTATTGTATATATGTAAAAATATTTCTCATTTTTCAAACATAAAGCACATTTTTGAGTGTATTAATTTCAGCCATTTCATTGGGACATCCTGTATAAGTAAACAGGTCCAAGAATTGGAATAAATAGATCGATATAAGTCATGTTGATGTAAGCCAGAAGATTTGGTAACTTTTGTAAGATCGCAAGGTTTGAATATACATCACCAAATTTCAGGAAATAATAAAAACTCATAATGTATCCAGGTGTAATGGCGTTAATTAGCTATTGTATGTTGTGCTTAGTACGTATGAAAAAATACAGCACAGCTGCCGCATCATTTTTTAAATAAAGAAAAACAAAGAAATAGGTACTTTGTATTTTATGCTTAAATTGAGAAATTAGTTAGCTGAATATTAATTCCCCTGTAAGTTATTTACGAAACTAATATTACACAGTATTTATTCTTGCTGCATAGGATATTCAGAAAAGATGGATACAAGCGTTAATTTCTCAAATACTGATTATAAATATATAATCTCAATTACAAAGCAAAGCTTTTTCCAAGTTAAGCCTCCAAGAACAGAGACAAAAGTTAAAACTAAACTAAAAGTTTAATTTGACTGCTACTGCACAAAATAACAAATACATTCTAATAGCTACACAACATGTTCCAGTTACTTGCAATATCTAAATATAAACTCCATAAAATACTAGAGAACATCTGCTCTGGCAACAGAAGCAACTGCTTGAAACTTGGTATAATAAGAGGTCAGAGTTTCACGAAAGACCCAGATCTTATGCTGTTGCCAAGGACATAAATCGTCATTCCTTACTTATATCCCCCCAAATTTACATTCTGGAGAGACTGATGAAAGAAAAACGATTTACGGGAAAGAATTAACAACAAAATATAAAACTTCAAAAGTTAAAGAGAAAGAAATCCATGAATTTAAGTACAGATTCGATAGACAATGGCAGTTAATAATTTCATTAGATCTTCTATGAACGTAATAGTAAATTCTGTTTTGCATATTAAAATCCATTATTTAGCAAAGCGATCAATTGTGTTTCAGTTTTTTCTATATTTCTTCCAAACGTTTTGAATTTGGACTTATAATAGGTTCGGAAATTTCGACGGTTAAAATAGGTATTGGAAAATAAGGTATACCAAAAAATGAACCTTACAGTATTGTTCCGAAATCTGACCATGAAGATATGAAATCTTTTATTATCATTTTACAAAAGAGTAATGAATATTGGTACGACTTTTACTACTTAGAATGTTTGTTTTGTTATGTATTAATTGTTTATTATTTTCAAACTTAAAGTTATTTGCTTCTTAATTCAGTTTTCGTCAGTAATTGAAGTTATTAATTTCTTTTCTTTTTTTTTTTTTTTTTGGTTTAGTTGTAAGTTTTAAGCTGTAAAATTTTGGTAAACTTTAAATTTCAGTTTGGTTGCTTTAAAAGATTTTTAGTGAAGTTGGTTAACTTTAATTGAGTTTAGGAACTTAAAATTTTACTTTGGTTTTGTAAAGTTTGTTTTGACCCTTAAGGTTATTTAACTTTCAACTTTAATTAATTTTAAAGTTTTGTTTGCTGCACATTTTTGGTGAGTTAATTTTTTTAATTTAGAATTTGATTAATGTGTACCCTCTTTCTGCTAAAGTTTTTTTTTTTTTTTGAATCAATAATTTCTGGTGGTAGGGTGTTGAAGAAATATAATTTTTTTAGAATTGATTTACTCAAAAGTGTATCCTAAATCTCAGCTACAGACCATATTAGTAATATCAATTAAAGTTTTAATCAGCTTTTGTGTTTGCTGAAATTAATTAAGATCTCAAAACACAACTTAGAGCTGCATCCTACACATTTTTACACAAAATTGCTATTGGGAATCTGTGAACTCAATAAATATGAACTCACCATAAATACTGATGTTCGAAATCTGAAGCAGGCGTCGGTAGTGCATCTTGCGTATTCCGAAAAAAAATTAAAACATTAAAAGCTAGAATATTCGTTCAAACAATAACAACTCAGTTTTTCAAGCAGAACGTTTTGCAATTAAGGAAGCCATATGCTTCGCAAAAGTTGGTATAGGTACCAACCTTATTTTTCTCTGATAGTACATAAAACTTGGAAGAGATTAAGGACGGTAACATAAATCGATGTGATTGCTGGATTCTGTAGAAAGTTTTATTTTTTATCCTTCTACAGAGTGCAGTATAGATTTTTATTATAGCTTATCCAGCGATATTGAGAAGTAAGAAGAAATAAAAACCTGCAGTTGGGAGTCCAATGGCTTTTTTCTAAGAACCCTTAAGTCACGAAAGCGTCTAAAAGCAATTCAGATTCGCCTTTATTGTTACCAATGGTAGTCTGGGCATTTAGAACACACATTTTTGCCTTTTAAGCTAATTAGCAAACTCTCTTTTTGCTGTTACATTTTTCTTGCCTCCAAAATTCTCTTTCTTTTACTTCTATTTATAAGATTATTTTTGAGTCTCGAATTCAATCAGAGAATCTGTAAACCAGTCATACTCATGACAGCTAACTTTACATACCGTATAAAAGCTAAGAACACAAGAACAGTCATTGTTTTTCGAAATAAAATTAATTTACTTGTTTAAAATTCCTGTAATGGAATATGAAAATACTGGTTTAATTCGTTCCTAAGTTGCAGTGATTCGTCTTGGTACAAAATGGAATTGTTTCTTTTCACCCCAAGCAAAGTTCGACACATATGTTATTTTTTAAAACCTTTTATGCAGAAAACAATTTCAGAATCTTGATTTTCATTGAATCCCTTCATTTAATCCCCTGATGGTCTCGCTCATTTGATATATATGCTGTCATTACGAACTGTTTCTGTCGCGTCCATACGTCTTCCGGACTTTGCTCTTATTATCAAAATTATTACACTATTGATATTTATCATTTCCGTAATTCTTTGAAGGCAAAGATCATGTTGTTGCTTAAATATTGCTTAAGTCAATACATAAAGCAGAAATACTGTTAATTTCACTCTATACTTGCAATTATTTATTTTTAATCATTCTACAAGAAAAATTATTTCGCTTCCATTTTGTCACATATTTATTCTAAAATATGGAGTAGTGTCAGTGAAAAATATGTGTTTATAGCATTGAAACATTTCAATGTAGTTCAGATGGAGGTATTTTTTCTGATGCATGTTTCTTTTACATGACCATGAAGTATAACTATGCATATCATATTTCGAGTTTTACCACACACTAAATACATGTTTTGTTAACGTATTTACTGCCTATAGAAATTAATATAAATTATTTAGACCACACTTCTTACACTTGTTAATTACACCACACCACATAATGTATAATATGCACTGGAGATTTTCTACCAAGACTCAGGTAAAGTAACTCAAAGAACAAATGCATGAGCTTTAGGAAACTTTATGTCATATTAAAACACACACACGAATAAATAAATAAATAAAAATTAAAAAAATAAGAAATAAAAAAATCTGAAAGCTTTCAGTTTTATATTACGCCCAAAGGGACGTTTCTCTAACGTTTCGTGTGTTACCTTTATGTATTAAATATTATTTTCCTCGCACTTAAACCGCACCTTATTCAGTTCAACAACAATATCACAAAATAATTAACAACAACAAAACAGCATATCTTTAGAATTTCCGATACACAGTCTCGCGCGTTGGAGATAAAAGTGTTTTTTCCATACAGTGTTGCCATTGCTCGCTTTGAAATTGTTGAGGTTGTAATAAAAAATTCGTTAAAGTGTTACAATATATGAAATCGATAATAAAACCAATTTCAAATTCCAAATTTAGGCTTCCAGATGACCATATTCGGTAGACGATTACGTTATTCAAAATTTGACGGCTCTAGTACCGTTGTTTTATCCCAATGCTTATTTCAAGGCGAGAAGCATACATATATTTATGGAGATTCTTCATTATTTAATTTCTTTAAATATAACACAGGGCGATAAAATTTGGTGGCAACAATTTGAAAATGGAACCGCTTTTTATAGTGAACCAACGCAAAATGCCAAAACAAAATGAATAGTCCTTCAGGACAAATTGCCTCTTTAATGATATACATTAATTCATAGCGTTTTCATTAACATAACTGCTCAACAAAAATCGATTATTTTTAAAAACAATTTCGTGAATAATGTGTGATATTTAGAGGATAATACATGCAAAGAAAACCATAGGCACACCTCAATGTTTCCAAATGTTAATTATGGCTAATACATTCCTCTCCGTATGGTAAATCTTTAGAAGAATTACTACATCTGAATCACTAAATTAAAGTCCCGCACATAAAATGTTGAACTCATGTAAAAAGGATTATCAAATCTGTGTTTAAAATGTTAATGTACAGCTTCCTTATAGATAAATTGTTTCTCCGTGGGATTTGTGCAATTTTTTAATAAAGAGAAGAGTAAATTATGATTTCCTGATATGCAATTTTTCGCTGAAATGTTTGCGCAAAATATTTGACAAATATTTCTAGTGCGTGAAGTGGGAACAATTTCCTTTTTACAACTCAGGAAATTTGAGTAATGAAAACAGTAAGACGCGTTATTATGTGTCAAAAGCTCATATCACATACATATTTAATCGCGAGCTTTCATTTTTAAAAATAGTGTATATTACGATAAAGAGTTCTATTTCAATAATAGGATTTCTTATAGAATATCAAAAATGCAATTGGCTGAATAATGAAATCCATTAAGTTAAAATATTAATGTGAATATTTGATAAATATGATTCTGCTATTTGAGCCATTTTAAGGTAATGGCTTTGAAGACACAATATCCTTTACCACAATCCAGCAGTGAACATTGGAACTTGAAAATCATGTCCTACGCAGTATATATTGTCTATGTAAATAAATGCATGCAGTCAAATTCCGATAACGCACAACTGCACGGAAATTTAATTAACAGAAAATTAACTTACAGAGAAATGGAAGTACCAATTTTGAATTCTACGTTTCAAAATGCAATCTGATTTATCACAAATTTTCACATATTTGAGATCGAGTAGTCAAAGATCTATTGTATTATGAGGAGTTTTATATGTAATCTGTTTTGGTATTAAAATGAAAGTTACGTTTTAAAAATCAAATGAAAGGGAATATCGACTAAGCATTTAAATATAATTCACTTATGTACAGGCTAGGTTATTTATTTGGAAAATTATTACTAGCAATAGTATTATGCTTATAAGTTCCCGATTGTTGTTTCGTTATTATCAGCTACATTTATGTTCCTTTCCCGCTTGCAAATCCCCGCCAGCGGCAGAGCGGTAAAGTCGCTGAACAATAGTAATTCAGCCTGAGGTTCGAATCCCGCGGACGGGATAGTTGCCCGAGATTACATTTTTTTTTTTTTCTTTTATAAAGTAAGCTACTCCTTGACAGTGCTTTACGAAATTTCATCCTTAGAACATTTCGTATTCTTTGTTTTAATTACCGGCTGAATTGCAGTGTTCCGCGATTTGATGGCTTAGGAAATGATTCTTAACCACTTGATCTAAAATCTAATGACGACTATCAAAAATGTATTAAAAATTCTGGTTTTTTTATAGGTCTTATAGATTTAGATAGAAAATTTCTTGAAATGAAATTTTTCCTTTAACGGACCCATTCTGAAACATTTCAGAAAATTGGGTAAGTTTAAAATTTAATTTCTAGAGCAGCGATTCTCAACCGGTGGTACGCAGAGAAGTAAAGTATTTTTAACTATTAAATTTAAAAAAAAAAATTGTGAATAAAAAGAACATTTCATAGAAATTTTTTAACTGAAGATTTCAAAAATAGAAAACTTGTTAACATTTGCCATTTGCCTAAACTGAAAAGAAAAATAGAATTTAAAGTCATTTTAAAATATCTATTAAATTTTTACTGTCTTTCTGCACGAACTATTTGTGTGAACAAGGATTTTGTTCCAGGTTATATCTGAAAAATAAATAGAGAATAAAATGAAAAGTGGATCCTAGTTTACGGTCAAAACTAAGTGAAACAATTTCTTTATATATAAGATATAAAGACATTGATCTCTCCTAAACCGGCCCAAATTTTAGACTAAATTTTAGAACTAAAGGATTATAACTTAAATTTTCGTAATTAAAATGGTAACCAATTTTTAATCTAATAATTTTTTTGTGTCGATATTTTATACAAATAGTCAATAGGTTGTGCAAATGACAAAGTACACTTTTTTATAACATTTCTATTAAGAAATTGAAAACTAATGATTGAAAAATGTAGTGGTGGTATTAAAATTTGAGTTTTTTGTTTTAGATGGTGGGCATTAGTCAAAAGGTTGAGAACCGCTGTTGTAGAGTATTTCTGGTAAGGTCAATGTTGCGAAAAGATGAATAAAATAATAATAAATAATTCTTTTCTTAAATCTCGATACTTTAAGAATTGTTTTCGGAGATCATAACATCCTCTAACTGAATACAGAAACGTGTTGCACCTTTCATTTTGCATTTGATTTTATGTTTATCACATTTAAATCTGGCATTTGATATTAGAAAATAATAATATCTATTTAAGCGACAAGAAAAATTATATGTGATAGTTTTTCCACTTTTCGTGTTATGTTATATTACTTTACCTCACATTATGTTTCGTTAAGAGAGTATTTATAAGCTAAGTGACTGGCAAACTGCTAAATCTTAGCAGTAGTTTCCGTTCTACGCTAGAGATCAGTAATCTGTTTCTTCAAAGTGTAATGACAAATTTTACGCACTAAAATCGATCTTTTTTAAACCCGAATTTTTGCATTCTTAAAAATGTATTTAATTAATGGAATTTTCAATAGAATATACTTAATTGAAAATTTTTGTAACCTTTTGCATCATTGTTGCTGTCATTATTGTCAGTAACCCTCCTGAAACGAGCCTCAGCCAGATCAGCTCCATGAATTTTAGAGCGAAAATGAGGCAAAGAATTGCGCTTCTCTTAAACCTATAACTCCGACAAAGAATAAGTGACTCTACAAGTTTGCTAAACTCTTTTTCGTTTAACCGAGGACTTCCTGGGAAACGAAATATAAGATTCTCTCACTCCTTTTCTCTTCCCATCACCCTCTCGATAGCACACTCAGTTTAACCTTATTTTAAGTGTCCCATGCCGCGAAGACATTTATGCATTTACAAAGACCCGAGTTTTATGCAATATCCGAAGCCAGACTCAAGGTTATGGTGATGCGTTTCTCTACCGTCATTCCAAAAGCGTAAATCTGCACCAATATTATAATTAATAAAAGCTGTTTCGAATACCATCTAATTAATATTTCGATGCAGCAAAGCAAGGCAAAAATAATAACTGTTACATGATATTTTTGCATTGGTGAAGAAATTAACTTTCTAGCTTCATAGATAATTTATAAACTCAAAAACCTCCAGTGGAGGCAAAGTTTACAAAGCTCAATGACCACATTTTACTCTCCTATTGATACAATATATACAGTCCCTGCTGTTCTGAATGTCTGAAGATGAGTTAAAATAGGTTTAGGAACCAAGAAACACTGTGTGGCATTTCCCATTTTTCGGGCGACCAAGCTGTTAGTTTTTTCCCATCACGGTGACTTTATTCTGTATGGAAAACCGCTTTGAACTATTTTAAGCCTTAAATTCTACTTTCTACTTTAAGAGACATAACACAAGTCAAACGTAAAAAAGACCAATGAAATATTTTCAAAAGCATTTTGTTCTGTTCGTAAAAAAGCTTCAAAGTTCCAATTTCAAGGTCCATGTTGCATTTTACCAATATTATGTAATTTATTTCTGAATAACTTTCTTAGAGAACTAATTTGTTATTTACTTATTTTATGTGACTAAATGTATACTGCATTCTAGGTAAACATTGTATTCCTGTATTACTTACCACATTATCGGTGAAATGCGCAGCAAAATGCTTTTTCTTCGATGTATTAAGAAAGGTGTGTGTGTGTGTTTGCTTAGGATCTTCTTAGACCTGTTTAGGCTATTAATGTAACTGTGAAAAATTACTTAACCTTTATTTAACAGTAGATGATTATTCAAAGGGAGAAAAAGTTAGTTTTGAATTCACAAATTAACTGTTCAAAGACAGTTTACTATTCTTACTTGCTTTCGTTCCACGAACCCCCTGATGACAGAGTAACAAAAGACATAAATTTCGTTTTCCCAAGCTAAATTTTACAGGAGCAAATAAAAAGCTCTTCTATATCTCACAATGCTATAAAGTCAACAACAAAAAAATGTGAGATCGATGTAACTAGGATGCTTGTAATTAAGCGCTTTTTAAACGTTTTCTCTGGCGTTCTTGTGAGGAATGGTATAGTTTTTTGTTGCTCCTGTAAAAGTTGACTTTTGTCACATTGCGCCTTTTTACCTAATAATTTATAATTTATTACTACCTTTTATCCATTGTACTAACTGTGATAATATATTTTACCCCTTATAATAACTATAATTTATTACTATAATTATAATAACTATAATTATTATATTGATGTTAGATGTATATATATATATATATATATATTACGGTGAAACACCAAAATCTGGAGAATGTCGACTTTCACCGATGAATGTCAACATTCACATAGTCGCTTGGTGTATGTCCTAAATATTTTCCAAATACTCTTATTTCTGACTTACACCGGTAAAAGTCGATATTCACCATGTACTAAAGGTGAATGTTGAACACATAAGAATATTATATTTTCTTCTCCGTAATTCGGTCGCGAAAAAACGCACTTCAGACTTAAAATAAGAACTTAAGAATATAAGAACTTAAAACACACTGTACATTCAAAATGAGAAAGGAAAATAATAGAAGTTAAAAACTTAATAAATTACGTGATTCAAATCTTATTTATTGCAACAACTTAAACTATTATGACACTTTGAATTGCACAAGAGGCCCTTGCTTTTACAACTGCATTTATTTGTGGAACACTTCTTTTTGCAATGACAGCGTGTTCATATACTCCTCTCTTTTCAATCTACACCAGAGCATATCTGTGATTGTCGACATACACCGGTGAGGGTCCGAATGTACAAGAATGTAATGCAATATTCGATCTTTCATCGACGTATTTGGTGAATGTTGACATTCTCCGGTGAAAGTCGACATTCTCCAATTTCGGTCTTTCACGGTAACATTTACACTGCTCGATATTGAAAATGCAACACCAAGAAGTAGTGGTCAGAAATTTATGCAAATTTTAGAGTAGATGGACGTCACTGAGTTATGCGAATGATGTGAAATGCGTAGCTCTCCGACGCACGTGAAGTAAGATATAAGGGACAAAACGTGCAGAATGGGCAATATTCGTGTCGGTATTTCTGCCAGACGAATTATCGAAGGAAGTTGATTTTTGTCACGGAGGATACGTGTAATAGGAGAGAATGCCAGGCCGCCGTCAACGAAGGCACTTCCAGCACATAGGTGATTTTACGAGGGGTATGGTGATCGAACTGAGAAGGGCGGATTGATCCTTACATCAAATCGCAGCTGATACCCACATGGGGGCGAGCACGGTGCATCGGCTATGGCGAACATGGTTGGAGCAAGGAAATGTGGGAAGAAGGAGGGGATTCGGATCAGTGCTGCTGCGGCGATCTGGGCACAGCAGAACACTACGTTCATGAATGTCCTCTTACGGAGGGATTGCACATTCCGTTCCCGCAGACGAACAGGGAGGCATTCAACAGATTTATGGTCAAGCAGCGACAAGAGACCAACAAAATTACTCATATAGTTGATAAGCTAATGGACATGGGTCCAGACTTATGCCAAATATAAGTGGTCAGTACGTCAGCTAATTTCAATGTAAATCAGTATCATTCAAGCATAAGTAACCTAGGTATGTCTGCGATGTGTGTACATAGTGTGGGCAAGCGTGTTCTAATGTATGTTATTATTATTATTATTATTATTATTATTATTATTTTATTTTTATTTTTATTGTGCTAGATGTATATACTAGCTCTGTCTTATTATTCCAAAGCAAATTAAGGTAATGTCATGTAGGTATTTAGAAAGTATATATATGTAACAGTGCTGGATTGCATGTCAACAAATATGTATTAACATAAGCATGTAAATAACTACTAATGTATATCTGCCCTTGTTTAGCCATGTACAATGCTATTCTTGAAGATTCAAAAATCACTGGACCCGGGCACTTTGGATGGTTGTCAACCCGGTGGCATTTGGTTCGCGGAACTGCCAACCGGATGGTCCAGGCGTTGGGTTTGGGCGCCCTGTGCAAGCCTCCCATGTGGCCTCTCTGGCATTACTCTGTATAAGGGCGGACGTGGCCCTATATGCTAATTAACTTAATAGTAAAGGGGTGGTGGCCACGTCTCCGTCACTATCACTATCCTACTGAGCCGACGCCGTTCTCGCTCTGTATTCGGACTATCATTTTGAAATAAAGATCACTTATTGCTGCTTGCTGTCTCTGTCTTTTTTCCAAATTTCATCACTTTCTGACCACTCCTTCTTGGTGTTGCATTTTCAATGTCGAGCAGTGTATAAATACATATATATAATAAATTTTAAGAGGTAAATAATTACATTTCAGTCCTTATAATTTATTGCATATATTCATACATCTTCCGATTCATATACATATGTAATACATTATGTATATATTTTGGTGATTAGAAGATTAGCTCTGTAGGTGCGTAAGATGGCATTCACAGGCAGATGTGGCTGAAAGAAACAGGATATAATTTATTTCTGAACACTTATTTCTCAATACATAATCTCATTCACACATCATTATGTGTGCAATATGCACATCGCAATTTTAAATAACTTACCGTATCTTTAGGTCCCAATCGCATTATGTTTCGGCTACGCGGGACTTGACGTCGAAAGAGACAATTCTCAGTACGCGCATAATTCCAGGAAAGACACGTAGCCAGGTTACCATTCTCACTTACTACAAAGACCTGAACACCAAACAGCAATGGATTATCGCTCAAATCGGCATCACGTGATCCTTCAGAAGCAGAACTTTCGTCTGATTGGTTGTCTCTACACGGGAGAGACATTTTCAATGAGGTTTAAAAAAATCCCACGTAGCCGCAACATTGCTTTTGTAGCTAGGCGGGATTTCGCTTCAGGCGGGGCTCTTTTTTCTAAGAATCCTCCCGTTTAAACCAGTGCTACCAGAAAATCTCGTTTCTCAGAAAAGTCCCGTCTAGCAGAGCCATGTGTG
The DNA here is from genome assembly GCF_044657685.1 of Stegodyphus dumicola. Taxonomy (NCBI): domain Eukaryota; kingdom Metazoa; phylum Arthropoda; class Arachnida; order Araneae; family Eresidae; genus Stegodyphus; species Stegodyphus dumicola. The sequence continues at coordinate 166,401,992 of NC_140771.1, read as the reverse complement.
GTAACCTCTTTAGGCAATGGGCGAGACAGCGATGAGTCACACGTGCTGCCAGAGCAAGAGGAAAGTGGCAAAATAAGATGTGCATTTAGAAATGTGAGATATATAGTCAAAAGTTTCCTTACTCTGACTGGAGGAAAAATATCCACATTGCTACGCGTATATAAGAGTACATAATGCGGATTAATTTTGTGATGACGTACTTTACATTCGTATATTATGAACAGTTTGTAGTTTTAAAACAGGAAGGGGAAGGATCCAAATTAAAATGAAGAATTAAGAGGATTATTGCCAAATTAAAATTATAATTTTATTTTCATATTTTATATTTTACATATATACGTGCATATATAAATACATACACACACTCATATATATATATATATATACATCATATATATACATACATACATGCACATTCATACATATATATACATACATATATGAAATCATCATTATTATAATTTTACCATGGAGCACATAGATTTAGGTGGTAGATAAAAAGTGAAGTCATGGAAATTAATGACCAAATTTTTATTTGTTTGATACAGCAAAACAATGCATCTCAATAACACAGTAATTTAGTAATTTTGAAAGGCTTATTTAAAAAATCGAGTCATGGATAAAAATGGAATGCTTGAGTAAAAAAAATTAAAACATATACCAAGAAGAAAAATATATGTTTGATATATCATTTAAAGAACATTGATGTTCCATCTCCGATTAATGAATTACTTAATAGCGTAATATATCTGATAATTCTAGAATACCGGACTAGAGTTGAGTTTCTGATTATAATACCAATGATAGTTGTTTACTACAATTGTGAAAATTAATTTGACATAGTGAAGGCACATTAGCAGCGTAACTGTATCTAAGGCTGTGTACTCTCTTTTCATTTGGAACTAACGTCCATTGTAGTGAATTTTGTAACAGTATTAAATACGCTATTGAGCTTACGCCGTTTACTTTTAATTTGAACTTGCATATTCCTGAAGGTTATAAAAATATTTCCAATATGATATTACGTAGTAGTTTGCTTACTATAAACTTTAAGAATTAGAATATTATAATTTTAATTACTCTTCATAACGTATTACACAAGAAATTTGGCACAATTCTCGCTGACAGATTCCAAAGAAACAGCTCTCTACCGCCAAAATATCTTTAACACATTTGTATATATTAGACTAGAGTTTCTTAATTTGTGATTCGCGAGTCCAAATAAAGTCACAAAGCGAAATGTTGGGGTCCTAAAATTTAATTCAGGCAAAAAATTTAAAGGAACGCAATTTCTTCATTATCTCTAATTTTCATATATTTTCTGTACAGCACAAGTATGAAATCATAATGCTGCCCAAGGGTAGATGTAAATTGATTTACGTGTTGAAAAATATTACTATGCGGATCATAATAAAAATGTGCATTATATATTTCAGCATGTAAGTTATTTCATATTTAAAATATGCAGTAAACGCCAATATGTATTGCCTTGCACCACGCAGGCGTACGCACAATAAGCCGGCGTCGCTGTGACTAATGTTTAGATAATACTTTTATAACGTAATTCAGTTGTTTCTCTTTCATCAAAACTGCAGTGTATATCGCCTATGTATTTAATGCGTAACTTAGCATATACAGGTATGCTTCAATTTCCCTTAGGTCATCAACAAGCCTCTTAACAAAAGAAGTATTATTAATTCAGGAAATCTGTGTCTACTACTATGTAAATAAAATATGGTTAGCGTGACAGCGTATATCATAGCTAATGACTAAAGTACTTTTATCTACAATATAACATAATTTACAACTTTTCTTCAGTATTTCTATTAGAGTTTGTACTTCTCAGTGTTTTAATAATGATTTGCAATTTGTGTTTTTTTAACATTAGTGTTGTATAATATGTTAATATTAGTGCTGTATTATATGTTCACCTCCCAGTAATAATGCAGAAATTACCTTTCGTGTAAAGTTTATATGTCACAATACCAACTTGCCGTCACCTCGTCCAAAATGACGAGATCGTTTCCAGCTGGCAACGGTTTTCGCGACTAATTTTTAACCCGAAATTTGCCGAGAAATTGCCAAAATTCGCTACATATGGCGACATTTGGCTCCGGTCTGCGTAATTGTAGCTACTATATCCAGACCTATGTAACTGTATATGCTTTCCAGTAGCTTCGAGAAAACGTACTGGAAGTTTCTCGGAGGATGGGGAAAAACAATATAAACAGGATAGAGCATCAGTTCTCAGTTTTAAATCAGAGTTCAGATTATTGCACGTTTACGTGTTGAGGATTTTTACACTGACTTGTGTTTAACGTTCATAATTGCGTTTTGTCATACCGAGAAGAACTGAAAGAGAACATGTGTGAAGCGTTCCAGAACAGTGAAGTGTTTCACTTGGGGAAATAAATTTTATTAAGCTATCATCAGTTCTGTGTGCTTTCAGACAATTACCAACACTTGCACAAGTAATAGGTTTTGGTGTCACACCAAAAAGAAAAATGAATACTGAATGCCATTGACAAGAATGATGGATAAGAAACTGAGAAAACTGGGGATAGCCTTTGCAGCATTTAAGGAAGAGACTGAAGCACCTAAACGATCTCAGTTTGTCTGTTAGAGGAAAATAAGCAGTATATTTACTTCGAATGATAAAACTGAAGATTTTATTAAAAAGATGAACATTGGTAAAAACAGAGTGAAAAATGATTCATTCAAACAGTTTTCGACTATTGATAATTTTATAATAGAAAAAATAAATGAAAAACATCGAGAGGGAAAACTACTATAGATGACATAAAATCGTAGAAACACAATTTTGCAAGTAATTTATATCGAACTTTGTTTCAAAAGTTATTTTTGATTTAAAAATCATTTTTCATTGACATTAGTCAGAATAATCACCTAATAAGATAATATCAATCCCAAGAGAAATCGTTTGAACTATCGAGTGGCTCAAATCTTGTGTATCCAAAAAAAAACCTTGATTCATTTCTGGATCGTAATCAGAAGTTAATTTCCCACAGTTTCTCGAATGTTCTTCTACCATTCAGCAACACATACTTTTGTGAAACGACATTTTCAGATTAAATGCGTATTAAATCCAATCAACGTTCAACAACGAAAAATGCTGAAAATACTTTACGTCTGTAGCAATATCTAATACTGCACTGAAATTGAAATTGTTAAGCTGCAAAACGCAACTCGATCTATTTCAGAAAAACATTTTCTTTCATAATTTTTTATACACTTTGAAGCAAATTCTTTTCATATCAATACTGTTTATCAAAACATTATTTACGGAAAAATATTTATATTTATGTCTTTATTTTAGATTTAATGTCTGGAGTAGGAGAAAAATCTCTATAAAGGGATCATGAATGGAAACATTTAAAGGAGAGCTGGATTAGATGAAACTGATTTTGGAGATTAGACTTGCGTATAAAATAACTAAAATGACTAGAACATTTAATCACTAGGACACTGAAGTTCTGTTGCTGCACTTACAATTGTATTTGCTTAGGAAATGGCATTGTTTCTTATTTTAATTCAGTTTGATAAAATTTTTTATTTTAATTTTGTTAAAATTTTTTGTTTTAATTTAGTTCGCTGAATTTTTTTAAGAATATGTTTTGATTTATTTCTTATTAATTTTCATTAAATTTTTTTCTGTATAATCCTAGCATCATTCACCAGAATGCATTTCAGTTTGACACTAAGTCAAAGGTTATTTCGTGCTAAGGATTTTGCATAAAAGATCAAAGTTGTATATTATATAAATTGAGAAAAGTCAGTATTGAAAATTTGACTTCTTAAATAAATTTATAAGTTGCAGTAAAGTTAAAATAGTCTTTTCGTAGCCTAAGTATCTATGGCAATATGTACCAGTGGCATAGATAGACAGCGGCGATACAAGCTGTCTTCTTTGGGAAATACATTTGAGGGGTGGCAATTTTATGTTAAATATGATATTATAAGGGAATAACCGAGGAAAAAGGAAAGCTAATAAATCGCAAGATGCATTTTCTTATGCCATTGAAATGTTTTAATGGAACGTTTAATGGAAAGTTTTAATGGAACGTTTAATGGAAAGTTTTAATGGAAACGTTTAATGGACTGTACTATTTATAAAACCACAACTGAAATAATGAAATAAACTTTATCGATTCCGTCAACTATTTTACAGCAGGAAATAAACAAAGCAGTGCTTTAGAATGCTGGATTTGAAGAATTATACAAAAACAAACTCAGATATTTGCCCAATATAGCGGTGAAATCTTTTATACCTCTTTGGTTAGAGTTGAGAGAAGAGAGAAACTAAGGAACCGACATGCCGGAGGCTGCAAATTTCTCGCTAAATCCTTGATACGTACTCAGCAAAGCATCCGCAGTAAAGCTGAATAGCAATTTCAATACATACATACCTACTTTACTTTTATATCTTGATTGCCTAAGAACAGCAGAAAACACAGACGTTTTATGATTTTAAAGTGACTCCAATACTTAATGGTATTTTGAAGGAAAATAAAAATCTGCATTTCTGCATACAGTTCAAATGTTTTATGAACTTTACGCAAACATTTTATTCTTTTTTTAGTTTCCCGAAAGAAAATTTAAACAGGTAGCTCAGCAGTCTGTTGATATTCGTAAGGTGATGTCCAAACACCTTCTGTTCGACGTGCCTCTCATGCTGAATTTAGCGCAAAGAATTTTTGATAGTTTCTAAGCTTTAATTCTTACTTCTAAAGAAGTCTTCTCTATGTACTTGAAGACATCAAAATTAGTTTAAGCCAGCTGAGGGAATTTTTCATTTATAATTTCTGACATGTAAATGCAGTATTTTTCTGCTGAAATATAAGTTTCCTTTTTGAAAAGCACTTAAAAAACAAAAGGCAGGCTCTGATTAAATGTTAAAATTCTAAAGTGGTATTTTCAAAAATAAATTCCTAAGCGAACTTTCAGGTAAATTTTTGTTTTCTGTAGAATGGATTTTGTAATTAAAGGATGGCATTACTTTTTGAACATTCTTGTTTTCTTCTTAGGGGGCAGAGGAATACCACTGTTGTTCTGTAAAATCAGAAACAATTTCAGTTATTACTTTATATCATTTATGAGCATAAATCTGATTAATGTATGTTCTATATAAAGGAAACTTGAAAGAAATATTCAAAAACGCTGAATCTAGTAATAGAGAATTTTATACTCCAGTCTTATATTATAAAGTAATTTCGTGTTGATTCCTCTCTTTTTAGGCTCATTATTAGTATATTAACCACAGAGCTCTCCATGTCCAATCTAAAATATTATGTGTTATTATTTTATGACAAACTAATAGCAATTTTATTTTTATGCAGTATTATTCACACTTTTCTTAGTGTCTTTTGTGGGCGGGGGATAGCCTATCTTCATTTTACAGCCGGCAGATTATGGATCTTGCAAACTGAAGCAAACTTCCAACTACAGCAATGAACTTGCAACTGCAGCACTGAACTATTATAAACTACTTACTTCTCTTCTTTTGTTTTTTCTAATCTACCAATCAGAATATGAATTTATCCTTCATATAACATCACATATGACGGATATATAAGATATTATACGTAACATATAATTATATTATGCCCATAATATTATAGATAAATTAAAACTTATTTTTTTTATTTTAAAGTGGCTAGGATAAACCGCATGCACCAGATATATATTTTGGCCGAACAAGGCAATGTATGACACGGTTTCTAAATTCTGAAATTAATTCTGAAACTGAGCTTCGAAGATAACGTGGAACTACTGCTTAGAAATTTCTGAAAATCCTACAGCACTTTGCAAAATTTAGAACTTCAAGAGCAAACGTAAGTGTAAAAGAGGTCACCCAATGCAGCAATGCATCCGTCTTTATTATATTTGCTTAACATTTTGCTACGTTTATTGTTGTACTTCAATTTACCCACTTCACCGTCTCGGCCGAGACATTACTTGTCGATTTGAAAAGTGTTTGTACGCGTCATTAATGACATACATTCGTCGGAGTTAAATAAGTCATGGGTAATCTCTGAGAGACACTCGCCGTCTCGTGTTTACCAACTCTCCTCCCCTCTGCAGAATGCAGTGAAAATGAAAAGAGAGAACAAATGAGTTAATTGGTCACCACCAACTGAAAAGAGAAACAATTCTGCGACCTTTTCTTATTCTTATAATATTTGCTATTGCTGATTTTTAAATGTAGTTTAATTTTATGTGGCTAAGCACATAATTTTTAAACATGCGTTGTTTAGACTGAATTATTTATTCCAAATGCATTGCATTGACAGATATTACATCCTCATATCGGTCAATAACCACTTCGCAAAACCTATATTTTCCTGAAATAAATATGCATGCGCAGTCGTCCAGCATATTCTCCAGATTTGTATCTTTGTCTGAGGTTATTTTCGATTCAGGTAAACTGAAATGCTTTTAAAAGTATAGGTTTTGCCATATGGAAGAGATAAAATGAATATGGTGTTCATTTTATCTCTTCCATATGGCAAAACATTTAAAAATCTGTCTTTGATACTCTTTCAGCAATATCAGAAACATACTTCTAAAAGACTCATTTCTGTCGCATTTCCATTAAGACAAGAACTTGTGTAAACCAGTGTAAACTCTGCAATGTTTCTATTTGTTTCAAATACATTTATTATTGAATTTGGTGAGTATACATTAAGACTTCGATGATGCGAACTCCACGTAGACAAAATTGTTGCTGAAATGGTTGTTCCAAATAAGAATTCGAAAGCAATTCAAAATAAATATCGAATCAGACAGTTCTAAGCCGATACCAGATCAAAGTCGAATTTTCTATATTTGTTTCTTGGGCAGTATGTTCCGCCTCAGTTTCTGCCATTTGGTTCTTCAGTTTTTAATTATTGTTATTTAACTGTGCAATAAACCTTTACAAAGACCATCTAATTCTTCATTTGTCATTTCACGGTCATCATTCTTGACAAATTATTTGAGTTCTCTTTCTTCCATGTCTGAAAATCGTTCGACGTCAATTACTTTGAAATTTGTACGATTTCCTTGATTTCACTTTCAAAGGATGACTTTCAAATGGCAATTTCAACCTTCCAATCGTTTAAAATTGCCAACAACTTCTGGCCAGCTATGATGACAGCAAGCTATCATTGCTGATGAATTCACAACGCATTCCACCCATGCGAGTTTAATAATTTCTATGCAGTGTGTCTTATGATAATAAGACACACTGCATAGAAATTATTAAAATAAAAAATAATATATCTATACGAAGGTTAAATTTACATGCCAATATTTCTTTATTTGAGATATTTATTGGAGTTCTTTATTTGAGATATATTATTTTTTATAAATAAAAAATAATATATCTCAAATAAAGAACTATACGAAGGAAAGCAGATACACTAATGATGTTTTGAATTGCTTCTAAAACATCATTAGTGTATCTGCTTTCCTTCGTATAGTTCTTTATTTGCAGAGATGTAACTATGCCTGACATAATAGACTTTGAATGTTTTTGTGATTCCTTGATGCATTGGTTGGATTAGAGAAGTGATGTGCGATAGAATGAATAAAACCTCTACATTTAGATGCAATGGTGTGCGAGCTTCAGCATCGTATCCCGAAGTATTACCGAGAATTAGGAAGCACAGGTTTTGTTATTTTAATTAAAGTTTGAATTCTTTAATGAAGGAACTTTCAAATCAGTCCTTAAAGAAAACTATTGCAAAGGAGCCAACGTTCTGCAGCGTACCGTGTATAACTGAAGATTTTTGCGTTGAAGAAATTAAATGTAGATAATCGAGATAACGCGTATAAGCAAAATTACATTCCGAAAATCAGCTTTCGGCAAAGGTTTATATCATTTCAGTCAATTCTTTCGTTTTTTCCATAAAGGCGAAAATACTATCCACGATATACCTATACCGTAGCGCATATTTTCAAATTAAATGTTTAACGAAATAAGCTTTAATAATTAAGCTTTAAGTTTTCCACAGTTTATATCCCATCTTTTAGTTAAAAAATAAGAAAAGTATATTTTTATATTAACCCTCTTATGCTATGACACGTATAGCCTTCATACTATTAGATAACTCTCATGGTATTACAGATAATTCAAAGATATATTTTTCAATATATCAATTATTGGTTTTAAAATCGTCAAAATTTAAGATTTAGAATATTTGCATCCGACATAATGATCTGATCACTAGGTGGGACAGAATAAACGTTGAATTCTGTTAACCAGAAAGGTTTGGGAGATGCATTATTCCTCTGCCATTTGGTGAGAACATTTTAATTTTTTAATTCAAATATTTGTACCCTGGGTTTCACTTTATACTTAATATGCAACTAAATGTCTATAAAGGGAAAAATCAGTCTTCCTGAAAATACAAGCGCAGTTTCAAAAAGGGAAAAATATTTGGATGTTCAAACCATAACTGGGTTACGTCAAATACTCCAACGAATTGGCCTACTTTGAAGAAAAGGATAAAAAAAAATAACATCGCACATGAATGTGAAAGGTGACTATTTTTATAAATTTAAACCATGTCGTTACCATATTATATGTAAAACTAGCTAAGTTATACCATATCATAACCATGCCATATCATCATATAATTCCTAAACATAGCTAAATCATACTATATTATAGCCATACCATATCATCGTACCATACCTAAACATAGCTAAATCATACCATATCATAAAACATAGCATATTGTAGCTAAAACATACCATATCATAAGCGGAGAATTCAAAGATGTCTCAGCCAGATTTCTTAAAGATTCAAGAATTTATCTAAAGAGATATATGAATATTAGCTAATATCGGCATGAAAGGTATTTTCAAAAGCATCGTGACCAATACTGGACCACAAAGTATGCTTTCGAAAGATATACAATTCAAATAAATAAAATCAATTTAAAAAGTCATTTATCGTAATAAATACCCTTAAAGTACTAAAAAAACACGATTTTCGCCCCATGACACTCAAATAACTAAATTAAAATTCTAATAAGAAAAACAATGCCTAGAATTAGCAATTGTAATTCAAAAATACAACAAAATGGAAATATTTACAAGAAAGAAGAAACGGACCCTTTTTTCTTCCAGGTGAAGAACGAAAGGGAAAGGGAGAAGGTTATCATAAACTGAGAATTTCGCAAAATGAAACATTATCTTGGTGGAAAATGAAAAGATGAGTCAAACTGTTTTCTGGAATTATTCCGTAAGATTTTAACTGAATTTTTAAGGCAAAAATTTGAGGCGTAGAATAAAAATATAGATAAAAATATTGGCATGTAAATTTAGAAAAGAACGTTTCTGTATCAAAATATGTAAAATTCTAAGTCGCACTTTCGAAGCAAGAAAAACGCATGCTGAATTTCGTCAGTCGACCAAGTAGAAGAAGAGATACAGTGTACAGACATTAGGTATTTTTGCAAGTTGAAAAATGACGCTAGGAAGGCGGGAGAAATACCTTATATACTCCCCCTTTTAAAGGGCGACTGGGATTTTTAGGGGAGACAATCGCCAAATCATGGGTGTGGAGAGTCATCATCCACAACCCTTTTAGTTCGAACGCCACTGGGCCCACCAGCGGCCGAGCGGTAAAGTCGCTGAACACTGGTAGTTCGGTCCGAGGTTCGAATCTCGCGAACGGGCTGGCTGCATGGGCGTTTTCGTGGTTTTTTCCCATGTGTGACGTGTATACGAGCCAGTTTCCCTTAGAAAGTCCTCCACAAAGGCATCCCTCCCCTTAGGCAGATAGCCCTCGAGGCTTTGCCATAACACACACACACACGTCCCTCGGACGCCACTGTAGAGACATTAGGACAGTTGGAAAAGCCGGAGGGATGAAAATGAGCAACCGCCTTCGCTGGGAATCAAAACACGGACCTCTGGAATAACAGCCCATCGTGCAGAACCACTACACCACGAAGGCACGCTAGAAAGACGGGAGAAATACCTTATAAAGCTGCTTCTTTCTTTTGTCCACTGTAACTTTATTAGAATAAAACACCACTATCAGAATAATATTGTACCCCATTTGTTAAATTGAATTTAAGAATGACAAGATGTTTGGGAGTACAGTAAGTTTCGCTCGTTTTCAAAGAAAAGACTTTGATCTTTGTCTAAGAATTTCTTTCTTTATACAACCCTGCACGTGCTTTGTTTCCTGATAAAAACCTAACTTTTTGGTAAACACAAGTTTTTATTATTTTAAATCAATATGCTCATGATTACAAACAATATGATTTAAAAATTACAAACAATACGAAATTATATCAGTTTTGAAAATTATATTTTAAAAATGCATTCTTATTTTTATTTTTTTCCCAGAAAAAAGTCACTTTCAATTTCTCATACATTACTTTCTTATGTTTAGAAGCATTTGTAAACAAAAAAACAAGGGTATCACATTGCGTAATGAAACGTAAATTAAAACTAAGATTAAAGCAATTATTGATACGTTTATAGTTTTAAACGGATTGGGAGAATATTTGAATGTATAACATCTTAACAAAGTCCCCTTAATGAGATAGCAGTTTATTAATTCCTCACTTTTATTTTAATTTTTCTAATTCCTTTTAATAATTTAATGAAGAACGTATTTAATACTTTTCTTGCATTATAAGCTATCACTTTTGTGGCTTGGTTTTAAGTAATTATCTAAGAATTAGTTTTTTAAAAATTGCTTAATTTATTAATATATTTCCATTACTGAATCTTCAAGAGGGCTTTTTTTTCGCAAGATTCGGGATTTAATTACGAGTGCGATTATCGTAAATTCAAAGTTAAAATCATTGCATTGAATGATGCATTATTAAAAGTTTTAAGAATAAAGTTATCTTACAGTAAAACTAAAACAAGCCAGGAGAAAATGAAATGATAACTGAAACCTTTCCTTCGATTATCATAATCAAGCATATCATTATTTGAATAAAATTTTATTGCAATTATGGATTCTGATGACTTCTAATTTTACTTTTAAAATGCAATTATCTATTTTGATATTGGACATTCCTATCAATTTGCATACTGTAATATTTCGAAAATAAAGCATAAATGATGATTTAAGAAATTTAGTTTCTTGAACTATGTTCCATGTACAAAATTCTCAGGAGCCTTAGTTCAGTTAATAAAAAGGTAGCAATTTTAACTATACTCACCATTTTGGTAAAAAAAAAGAGAAGTAGAATCTGGTCGTATTTAATTTTGTAACTTATTAATTTTAATCCGTAAGCGGAAAACGTAAAGGAAGTCCTCATTGTGCAGAGTTTATTCACCACAAGCTAAAATATTGTTCTTCCTTCTGTTGTTAACTTAGTTAAAATAATGATATGAAAGGATAAAAAAGTAAACCATGAGCATATTAATTAAGATTAGAATGCAAAATACAATGGGAAACTATTGTGAACGTAAGAGTTGCCTGGGGAAATCACATGTATATATTATTTTTGTCATCTTCCTAAAATTTCCCTTATAAGCAATTTTTGCAAATAATATAATAGAATAATTAAATTAAAAATATAAAGTATTTAAAACAAGCATATTTAAAACTAATTTTGAGCTATTTAAACTGAAATACTGATGACTGCGTAGCAACAAAAGCTAGAAATATTAAAAACCACTGGATCTTAAAGACAATCTAAAAATAAGATGCAAGGAAAATTGAAAGAGATTTAAACACAGACAGTGGATTAAAACTATACAAATATTAAATGATCATAAAATTTTTATCAAAATATTTTAAAATAAAAGCAGAGAGAATCCGAGGAAAGAAACTTTTAGATGCTTTAATATCATTATCACAGCTAAAAATGTGGCTCTGTATGCCGGTTCAAATTTCAATAAATAATGTGTAAGAATCTGCGTTTACTGCATATTTTTTGGTTTTTTTTAATTTCTCTCTAAATTTGCTTGGGATTGTACTTGTTTTAGACATTATATTTGGACTAAGTTTAAAGACACAACTGTCTTTATATCAAAAGAGATACGCTATCTTTGCTCGGTCAGAAGGAAAGTTATTGCATGATTTTTCCTGCGTCGAAAGTGTTTTCCATAACTCCAACACCAATTTAAGAATGATTATTGCCTAACTTTATCTTTACATTAATGTATTTTTTTTTACATGAACTAAATTTAGAGTTTAATGGTTTAACATTAGTAGCAATGTATTTATATGCGTGGGTGGTATATTTATGCAGGGTTTCATGATGGCTGAAATACATTTTAATTATTCTACAAAACTTAAAATCATCACAAAAAGTACATAAATTGCTTGCTTCCCGAAAATCAGTTGTCTAAAGCAGAAGATAAGAACTTTGACTGTTACCTCAACAAAGTGAATGTAATTTATCTACATGTTGGATTTTTATTCTTTCGCTAATAGTGGTAAGTATTTAGACGTTATACAACAATTTTATTACTCTTAATCTAGGATATAAACTTGAAACAATTAGACCAATTAGATGTTAAAAGTATCAGATCTAAGGTATGTCAGATTCGGATTTCAACGCTACTTCCGAAAATAGAACACAACTTCACTTTATTTTCGGAAAGTAGGGGAAATTAAATTGGCCCACTCCTCCAGTGTCATGAAACCTGGATATTATCCCATTCAATTAATTTAGCTTGCGGATAATCTGAAAAACATATTTACAGTGGAAGAATCTTTATCGTCTGGTGAAAGTAATTTTGCAGAAATTGCAAGGATAATTTCCGACCGTTTGATTCGAGCATCCAAAGAGGGCAGTACTAAATATCTTGTAGAATATTTAGAACATTTTAATGGTTTTGAAATTAAAATTTGTATTAACTTAGTAAATATTTCAGCATAATACCTGAGGAAGTATTCCGCAATTTCAAGGCTCTGTTATTAAAAAGCAAGAAAAATGACGATGGTCATTTTTCTTGCTTTTTAATAAGACAGAACTCGAAATTGATCATTATTATTTAATCGATTATATTATATATTTTACTTCAGCCTCTCTTATTCAAATCCTACTGTAATGCTTTGTAACACAATATCATTTAGTTGATTCAAAAGTCCGATCTCACTGTTTTTTCTTTTAGGTAGCTTTAATTATATACTTAGAATAGACACTTAGTTTACAGAGAAGGATATCAAATCGAATGCATAACCCAAATCTCTTGGGAGATCTTATGTCTTCTTTTCCTATAATTTATCAAATTAGCTTTTATGGACAAAGTAAAATAACATTTTAAAAATTTCTTTGGAATTCTATGATGCTTCATTTAGGAGTCTATGTAACTAAATCTTTTGAACTTTATGACTTTGAACTATAATGAAATTTAAACTAGCTAAAATTAGAATGCCAAAGACTAGACCGTAATAATGTTTATCCCTTCTGGTTCCATTCGCATTCCAGACTTTTAATTTTCTTTTCATTTTAGTGAAGAATTGCAGTTTTAGCTATTCATTGTTGATTGAACATGGTTATTTATTTCATTTCCTTCAGGAAAATGATATTTTTTATTTTTTAATGATTTCAAGTATTTCCGTTGCGCATTTATCTTATGGGTAATTGATGAGACATAAATTTGATTGGTATTTAAAAATCAGTTAAATTGTTAGTAACTTGTTTTTCCTCAAGATACCTTTTATCTGGTTAACAAAGGTAAACTAATACGGAACCAATAAATGACGATTCATTTTTTTGCAAACCTTCGCATTTGCTCAGAATCATTAAAATGAAGTATTAATACTACCATCAGTTACTTAGTAACCGGTATGTATTTGATTTGATAAAGCGAAGTCTGAGAACACTTCGAGCCTGGACACGATGGCACCCCTTTGTGTAATTAATGGAGCGCTTCTGTTGAGTTCCTTGGAATAACTTTTCTATCATATTTGAATGATTAGTTGGAAAGATCCATTTTGTTATGTCATTTCCCTCTGGCACAGCCTTCTGAAATTATTTCAGTTCTAATGAAATGACATACATGTTACAAATTCAATGCTTGCTAGTAAAAATCGTCCTTTTAAGTCATTTGTTATTTATAAGGCTGCAAGTTAGTAATTTTTTAAGCATAAATAAATGCATTAATAATATGCATACTGCCATAAGAAATGATTATTAAAAAGCTTACATCATAAACATTTTTCAAGAAAAGAAGCACTTTTCTGCATTCTTCAAGACATTTATGGAAAAGTTTTGCATTTAAATACATCTTTATTTTAGTTATAAGTAGGTTTAAATTCTCATACATAAATCATATGTTTTACCCAAGTTTGAAGACCTGCATTTTTCTTGCAAATGAAACATAATGGTTGTACATTAATTTAAACTAGCTAGCACCGCGCTAATAATTCGTGCGGAAATCGTTTGGTATTCATTATGTTCAGCACATTCTGTCAATCCCATGTAAGAGGCATTTATCCTTCCTTAAGCTGTGGCTTCGTGCTGTAATTGGAAGCATGTCCGGCTAGGAATCGGGAGGCCGGAAATTCTAATTTTGGTGAGGGCATTGCTGATTTTTCCTTGTTTGTTGCTTCGAAATAAACCTAATGATTGCCCACTATGTCTTATGGTGTTATCATTAAGTTCCTTTCTGGATGTCTTTTGAGAAAGTTTTATTAGGTTTCGCTGCATAGGTAGAGGTAAAAAAAAAGGAGTTTGCTACATAAATAGCATATGTGATGATTAATACAGAACGACTATTTTATCCTTTATCATCGAATTCTTCAGTCAAAAAAGTTTAAACTGTAACTTTTGTAAACTTTAAATTTTGCTTTGCTTGCTTTAAAAGTTTTCTTGAGTTGAAAATGTTTAATTTTAATTTGATGTTAGGGACTTAAGTTTGCTTGGTTTTTGTACTTGTTTGTTTTTGACACTTAAGGTTGTTTAACTTTAATTATTTTAAAGTTTTGTTGTTGCACTTTTGGTGTCTTAATTTTATTTTTTTTTTATTTAAGGTAACTTAATTTTTACCTCTCTTTCTATTAAAGATTATCGAATTCATAGTTTCTGACTGGTGGTATGGTCAATCAATTGTCTCAAGGTAATCAAGGGAAACTCAATCTGAATACGTATACTTAATTTCTTCTGAAGAAATAATTATTAATGTATTGACATTTTAATGAACTTAATTGTTAAATAATAGTTAAATTTTCAATGTACTAAATTCGTTTATTGTGTTGAAAACTATTCACTGGTTCTGTAATTTTTCACATCCAATGTTGTCGGCTGGGAATTCGTTTCTCAGAATTCCTTATCTGGGGATTGCTGCGCCTCGAATTCTTTTGGTCAAGCTTTTTGCCAGCTTGATCAAGCTGAGTACCGTACCATGTGTGCGGATTTCTTTTTACCATCTGGATGTTTCGCATAATTGGAACCCTATTTCTTCTGGCATCTCTAGCATAGAAATGTTCTACTATGAAATTGTTTACGTGGAGTGAAGATTCGTCGGTTAGGCTGCTCGCCATAGTGGAGGGGAACCCTGAGGCGAGGCTAGTGCCTTCCCTCCCTTCCTTCAGCATAGAGGAGGTTGACCCAGCGGAGTGGCCTTGGAGGCTTACTGTTTAACTTCGCCGTCCAGGCATAAAAGTTGCTGCGCAGTTGGAGGACAGCAGCAGTAAGCATTCCTGGTTTTGGAATATTCGAGAGGTGAATGCGTTAGGTGTTAGTCGTACCTAGTGGTAGCGGATTCATCATACTATCACGTTTCGTGGTTAGGAAATTGTCTCAGTCACGTAGGTGGACAATTAAGTTTTCTAGCTACTTTTTGCGGTAAAAATTGTACTTGCTGATTTAAGTACCCGCGGGTACAGGAAAGTGTCCTTATTTAGGACACCCATTGATTTAACGGAAGACGAACTCTCGGATGCGGACAGGTCCTCGAAAGCCAAGAAAAAGCAACCTTTACGAATGGAAGATTTTGTAAAGTCCCTCCCAGAATAAGGCGAAAACAGCGAAGAAGTCTAGCAGTTGTGAGGATAATAACCGGATCTCAGGAACTAAAGAAATCTATCAGCCGTTAAATGAAGAGCTTAAAGAACATGCCGTTTCATTGATGGCAAGTTATTTTAGCCCGGGAACGTTTCAAGAGCCGGTAGAAGAGATAGGGAAAAGGATTGACGAGGAAAAGGCAGAAGAAAATGGAAAAGAGGAATTAGACGCAAAAACTAGTACCTGAATCTCCCCGAAAAAGACGGCAAAGGTAAAACATACCCCAGAACTTATGGATATTAATCGCCAAATCGTTTTGAAAAGCTGAAATACGTAGTGGATGTTAACGAAGGCGGAGCAAATTCAGAGGAAACCCCTCCCCCTATTGTGTTCCAACAGGAACAAGTTTATTGGCTTAAAACACAGGAAGAACTCAGAAAAATTTATAAGGATGATTTTGAAACTCAGATTAAATCTAAATCCATTTTCGTGAAATTGAAGTCTGTAGCGGATTACAGAGAAGCAACTGAAGTTCTACAAAGTTCCATCATAGCTTCCTGATGAGCCACGAAAAACCTTTAAGGGTTATTTTGAGGAATTTACCAGCTAAATTATCTGAAGATGCCATACGTGAGGGCCTCGAAAGAAGAACGTTTCCCATCGTGAAGGTTAAGCAATTCTGCAGAAGCCGTAAATATAACTCCCAGAAGTTGCCGATATGGCTTTTGGAGCTGATAAAAACAAGAATGGCCAAGCGATTCACAATCTAAACAATATGTTCAGTGTGAATGTTGTGATTGAGAAGTTCAACCCTCGGAAGAAACCAATACAGTGTTACAGGTGCCAGGAGTGAGGACACTCCCAGCACCTGTGAACGAATTTGGAAAGGTGTTGTAAGTGTCGCCAAGCACATAGAAGTAATGAATGCTCTCTAAAAAAGGAAGAAGAAACCTACCTGTCTGTTCTGTATAGAAAGCCATGTGAGTAGCTACCGTGGTTGGATGCAGTACCGAAATAAATATGAGAAGAAGCCGGACTTCAAAAAGCCAGATGCCTTCACCAGGAGTAAAAACGACTTCCCGGAACTCCGAAACCCAGAAAAGAAGGAAGCCCCAAATACTCGAACGCAGTACAGCGAGAAAGTGAAACAGAAAAAATTAGCTGTTCCTAAAGAAGCTGGTAAAGTCTTTATGTGGCCTGAAGACGATAAAATTCGAAATTTCTTGAGTAACATAATCGAGCATATTGACAAAATCAGAAATTCTAAAACCATTGCAGAGAAGCTATCGGTCGGTTTTAAAGCAGCCATGTGAATCCAATTGAGTTCCCTCTTTAAATAGTGGTAATCAAGGACTAAATTCATTTTTTAAAATTTCTCTACTTTCTCACAGTTCCACTGTTTCAAGTTGCCTCTTGCGGGTGTCAGTTGGTGGGAGGGTGACTTCCGACGTGACTGGCCTGGGCAATTCAACGCTGACTGGTTTTTAGTGAAGATTTATGCATATGCTGAGACGACGTTTCACGTTCGACCGCATGGATTAGCCACCTACGACCTTTTAACTCGCCTGCGGGCGCTGGTGCTCATGCACCCGTTTATTTCAAAAATTAACCGTGATATGCCAAAGGCGCACCTGATCTAATGGATAAAACTCTTTATAGTTAGTACCATTACTTAAGGGATGATTCTGATTCTGAGGACAGCAGCAGCTGGCGGAGAGAGAGAAAGAACGTGCACTGAAAAGCTTGGAGAGCTTAGCGGGGGCGGTTTAAAAATTTGAAGTTTTACTACCATCTTTACTTCTGACCGGGCCGGAGAGTGCGAAAGCAAATATGGATCCTTCAGCAGCATTTTAGTGGGCTAGCCATCCAGAGGTAACTGCAGTGTTTCACAACCTCTAAAGTCAAATAATTTCCGATCGTTATGCAAATAAAAATATTGTGTGATTATTCGATAATGATTCACAGTATTTAATTTTTGAAGTTTCTAACTATATGTAGATTGTGCTGAACGTTAACAAGTATTCTTTATTGTATATTAGATGGAACTTCTGACAATTTCAATGTCATAAATATAAGAGTTTCACACTTTCCTAAGGTGATAGTAGCATCTTTTTACGCGATATTACAGATTTGAATTTTTTAAAAGCAGCTTAAAAATGTAGAAAGTTTGAAGAAATATATTAAAATTACATGAAATGCTTTATTCTTTTATATTTATTTTGTTTTCAATTTCGATAAGAAGTAATGTATAAATTTATTTCTCTGATTGATTCTGCATATTTAGGTTTACCAATGGACGAGTGATGAAATTAGCTGAATACTGGAAATTCGTCATAAGTTCGATCGCAGGTGAACGACCTCGCTGCAGGCCGTCTTCGTAATTTTTACCACTTGTAATGTGCATAAGAACAAGTTTCGATTACAGAGTACTTCCATTTCCTTAAACATATAACCCTGTTGTGCTTTTATCATATTGAAATAACCTAACCTATTTGGTCTCAAATTCGCAAACAAAAATAACAGTGCTCCTTCCGCAGTCAACTATTATCAACTTAAATAGTAATTAAGTTTACTTAATTCGTCGAACAAGTCCTAATTCATTATTTTTTCAAAATCAGTATCCTATGTGTTAAAATAAGAAAGGTTATAAGATGAAGATATATCATGTGCAATTTCAATTTAACCATGTATTGCATATACTAGTTTTTGGAATTTTGCAGTATATTTTTTAGGAAATAGGAAATAAAATTAAAAATAAAATGTCGCAAACGTATTTTAGAAAAGCACTACTAATTACTTGCGTTATGTTGTTCATAGACATACGTCTTCAAACACTGAGTTTTTCAGCAATATGTATCCTATTGAATCTGGGACCTTTACGTTAAATGAATGAGATATGCTTCAGTTTTAATTCCAAATTTTTCGCCTTTGGGTCTTCACTATAAGAAAACAAATATTGGATTGCTTGCAAAATCATTAGTTGGTGATCTCAGAAATCAAGCTCAATCGGCTAAAGGAAATAGGTTGTCATAGATTATTCGTAAATAGTTAAAGGTCCTGTAATATCAAGTGGATGCTTTACTTGGTAAGCTACATCTCTGCATCGGCAAAGCATGTCATTTAGTTTCTCTAACAGTGTCGAGAATTAAACACCTTCCTTTATCCTAACTTTGTGGTAAACTCGAGAAAGTCCAGGTTTTCGCTGCAGTAAGACGAAAAGATAAAACTTTCGACTAACTGATCTCGCTTCATAGATTATTTAGAAGTTAGAATTCTTATACCATGTGTTAAGCATACAGATTAGAGCAGACTGAAAACGAATGAAAAAATGTTTACTAGCTTAATCAATTAGAAATACTAAAGTCTTTGACATTTGCATTGTGTTTCAAAACAGTTAATTGCATTTAAAATCGTAAAATGTGTGTAATGTACAAATGAGAGCCCACCAGTGGCCGATCGGTAAAAGCCGCTGAAAACTGGTAGTTCGTTCCGGGTTTCGAGTCTCGGCGAACGGGCTGGCTGCATGGGCGTTTTCGTGGTTTTCCCCATGTGTAACGAGGATGCGATCCAGTTTCCCTTAAAAAGACCTCCCGGGGCATCCCTCCCTTTCCGTGTAGTGCCTAAGGGCGGAGCACGCAATAAATAAAAAAAAATACTAATTAATCAGTATAAATTTGAGAACGTTATTGACATTTCTAATTTCGAAAGAAAATAACAGAGGATTTTCTATGCTTCGGGCTGGAACCCTAGTGATGCAAATTTCGTGCTTAAATTGTGCTTCATATGTTGAAAATTTCATCTTCATTCTTCGTACAGACCGGAATGTATTGGATTGTGTGAAAAGATAAAATATGGAGAGCTAGCTGTACACCAATATCGATCAAGAGAATCCCAATAAATGAAATTCGAGAGTCTCGCATTCTTAAAACTTTCGAAAGCCCTTACAGCCCAGCCATACATGCATGCGGCGTTCACATACATTTAATTCCAAACTGTCACTGAAAGTTGGCATGTTCATGTTAACCTATTCAAGAATATTTTTTAATTTTCTTGGGGGAGAAAATCTATTAAACCTTCTGCATTTTTCTAACTATATTAAGGAGAGTATGTTATGTGTATTTACCTGTGCATAGAATCTTTTCCTAACATAGAATGCGCTTCGTCCAAAACAGCATACTTGCTTTTATTTTAAAGAACATATGTATTGTATTTCGTCAATATGAAATACTATTTACCGTGTAAAGATTATGTTAATTTATCTAGCAGTTAAATTTTGAGTTAAAGTTCCTTTCCTGTCTTCCTGAATTTCAACTTACAACTTTCGGCCAGAACGTACACTCATGTCCATAAATTAAGGATAATGCAAAATCAGGCAAAGGAAGAGTTAGAAGCAAAACAAATTTGACTTATTTGTAAAGCTTATTTATTAAACAAAAGATAAAGAGAAAAAAAGATGCTATATGTTTGATATTATTAAAAAAATTAGCGATTTTTTCTCCGTGGAGCAAATTACAAAAAAACTTATTTACAAAAGACCAATATTACATGTTTGGTATGATTTTTAATACATTGTATGTCTCCCAAACGATGCAATACAGTCCGTACAACGCCCAAGCATGCTAAGTATCAAATTATCTATCTGATCTTGGGGGATATTACACCACTCAAAAAGCAATGCTCTCCGAAGTTCTTGTAGACATGTAGGAGGAGGTTGACGAGCTTCAACTCGTCGGCCAAGTGTTTCACACGTGCTCTACTGGATTCAAGTCCGGTGAGAGTGCTGGCCAGTCCATACGGGTGATATCCTCCGATTGAAGGCATTCGCTTACGATTTTTGCACGGTGAGGACGGGCGTTGTCATCCATAAACACAAATTGTGCGCCCATGGCGCCCCGAAACAGACGTACATGTTGTTACAGAATGACGTCCCGATAGATTTGGCTTGTCATGGTTCCAATTTGAACATGCAGGTCAGTTCTGGAACCCAGAATAATTCCACCCCAAACGAGCACTCCTGTACCACCGTAACGGTGTCGTTTAATGATGTTTTCTTGGTAGCAACCGGTACCTGGCGCTCTCCGTATGAAAGTCCGGCGAGAATCAGACTGCAAGCTAAACCTGGACTCGTCGGAAAACATCACACAAGCCCACTGTTGCGGTATCCACAATGCATGCTCTCTACACCAGGCTAACCGCAGGCGACAGTGAGTTGCAGAAATTCGAGAGTAATGCAGTAAGTGGAACGCATCTGACAGGTCTACGAGCATATAGACCAATCTGCCCTAAGCGTCTGTACAGGGTCTGCCTTGAAATTGTCGTACCAGTGGCTGAAGAGAGCTGACGAGACAGGTCTGAGGCTGTGGTCCGCCTGTTTCTTTTGGCAGTAACTGCCAAATACCGGTTCTCATTCGGCGTTGTAACTCTGGGGCGACCTGTGCTGTAACGTCTACTCACATTACCATCATCTTGGAATCGTTGCCAAAGCCTGGAGATGACACTCTGGGCAATTCCAAGTTCGTCTGATACTTCCAGTTGGGTACGCCCACATTCCAGACGGCCGATAATTCTACCACGTAAAAAATCATCCAAATGCGTCCTTTGTGCCATAACTATTCGGTTATTGACTGAAATGCTTATAAAGCGCCTGCGAATAATTTTACTTCTTTGCCTGTATTCCTTATATATCACTCTCTTACACTCTCGTCATTGTGACGTACTATCGGTGTCATCTGGTTACTTCCTGAAATTTGCATATGATTGTTGAAGATGTGTGTAGTGATTTTACAGGTGATATATTTATTTTAGAGTTCGATTTCCGCGTGACTTCGAATTATCCTTAATTTATGGACATGAATGTATTTTTAGAATCGCGTTTGAATGCAAATGAGGAGAAGTATTTAACCGTGAAGTTCTACTGACTTCCTTAGAGAGAACTGGTGATTCTGGCTAACACGCGTCCGCCGTTTTAGCTACTCTCTTTTAAGCTATTATTATGCTCGGCCGTACTTAGGCCCTTGATAGCTTCGCCGTTATTCATCATTAAAGGGCTAACTCTGTTAGAATCGTGATAGCTTCGGCTATATTTTTTAAGTTATGTTTTAGTTTTTAGTTTCCTAAGTTCAAAGCCGAGTGGCGGCTTTATTGCAAAACTCCAAGACGGAGTTCTTTTAAACTTTGTTGAAATAATAAAGAGTAATTTCGCCCTTCTTACGTGTTGTTCTCTATCTCACGAACTCAAGCGATTATTCACTGATCATATCTTAAGATTCTTCAACTTCAACTGTAACTTGAAAGTACACATCACAAAATCATACAACCGTTTGTATGAGAGATATAATGAAAATGAGAATAAAAGTAATTTAGCTTTTTTATCTCTGATGATGTTCGGTATTACATACGCCAATTAAAATATTTTACACTTGAAAGTGTCCATGAAAACGATGCTTGGAAATTTTACTATTTAAGGCCCTATAATGAAACAAGAATAACAGAGCTACTTACTTCTATGCACTTCTGTTGCATAGTAGAGTATTTTTATTTATATGAGAGATACGAATGATGTGCTAAGCTAAAAATGATGCATTTCTA
This sequence comes from Stegodyphus dumicola, assembly GCF_044657685.1. Classification (NCBI taxonomy): domain Eukaryota; kingdom Metazoa; phylum Arthropoda; class Arachnida; order Araneae; family Eresidae; genus Stegodyphus; species Stegodyphus dumicola. Next base: position 166,379,466 of record NC_140771.1, on the reverse strand, counting down.
CACTGACTACTTGTCATTGTCTTTGAAATTCCATTGTTTTCCAGCGTAGCATTGATAGTAGCTGACAAATGACTTCACCTTATAAATATCCCATAAAGATGCGCATGTAGTTTAGGTATAGCCATCTATATCCGCTCAGAAAATTGAAGGAATTACGTTTAGTATATTTCTTTTATTATATTGAACATTTTTGTTATATTGAACATTTCATTATATTGAACATTGATTTTATTATTGTATTTATTCTACTATTAAATTGAAACATGAGACATGGATATTATTATTCCATGTCTCATGTTTCAATTTAGAAATGATGTTTTATAATATATTAAGAGAGAAACTAAGCATGATAAATAAATCAATAACATAAAAGAACATGCAAAATCACTTAGAGCGATAAGAAGACAGAAATAAAATTAATTCCTCTCGTTAGATCGGCATGAAACCTTACTGGCCGAGATAATGCACTTAATTTCATACGATTAAGATGATTAAGATACCATTCCATTATCCAAGAGAATTTATGCTTCAAAGTAAAATGAGTGTTTGCTTTATTTAACTGATTTTCCTTTATCAATAAAGCTCTTTTCTTTCATTTCATTACCAAAAAGGACGTGAATCAGTATCCCAAAAGACTCATCATATCCTAAAAACAGGCAAATGGTTATTCGTTGTTTGGTTTCTGTTCCAAAAACGTGTGGGAATTTGAATCTCCATTACTCGGTTTCGCTTGCAATATAAAAATAAATAACCGTTTTAAATAACACCTCATTTATTTAACGTATAAAATACTTTATTTTCGCAATTAGTGACACATCAAAACTTTCCATAAAAATACAAGGAAAATTTTACAAAAAGAAGGAGGGAAAAGCTTATCCTTAGATTCACGTAACAGATAAAACTTATTTTGCTTAAATATGAGTTATCCTTAAAGGACTCGACCTATCATTCAGCTTTATAAGCATGTCTCGCATTTTTTAATGCAAGAGTTGTTTCCCTTCATTAACAGGCGAACTACTTTTAGAATACTTGTCATTACTGCACTTTAATCCAGGAACAAGGCCTTTGTGAAATAAACCAAAAGCGAATTACAGGTGTTAATATTTTATACTTTATTTACAAATACATTAACGCTACATTTCAATCAATTTGGCACATAGCTTCCCTGATACATTTCACTTTTATGCTTATTTACAAAGTGAGTTATTAATAACTAAATTTCAGTGCAGCTATAAGTGATTCAGTCACAATGTAACTGCAGTTACAATTCGTACAATTACACTGTAATTAATATTATGATAAATTCAATTATTATGTAATTATAAATTTATTTAAGGCAATTTGAGTATAGTTGTTATTCTAAATCGTGCAATTACAGTGTAATTATTATTAGAAAAAGGCTGTTGCATAGTTATAGTTTCCATAGTTATAGTTATAGTTTGCTGTTGTGTAGTTATACTATTATTTCAAGATTTAATTTGCACTGTAATGTGATTGTAATAGCAATGCAGCAATAATAACATTGTGACTATATTTGCACGAATAACACAATAGTTATTCTTTGCGATTACAATCATAGAAGTAATCATAGAATCTAATTACATTTATGAATAGTGATTGGAATTATTATAAGTAATTATAGTTCAATTCAATTGCAACTGCGATTATATTTTGTCCACTAATGGGGTTTCACCCTGAAAGATTTAATGAATATTTCTTTGCGCCAAATGGCAACAGCGCCAATTCGCAATGTGCAGTATCGAGTTCTAACAAACACAGACTATTCGTTTCTTTAAACAATTCTGTATACATAGTATATATATTTACAGATAGTTTTTTCATCAAAAATTAGTTCCATTAACATACATGGCAAGATGAAATTCAGATCATTATGCCATATTTCATATTTACTGATTTCATTATTGATTGTTCTAGATCGATATGAGCAGTAATTATGTTATATGGATCATAAATTATCCAATAATGCCTTCCTTAAACTATTATTCGGGAGAAGAAAATGCTATGAATAAATTAGTTCTGCCTTTTGTAAACACACGTAAAACTAGAATGCTACTTATTCAAAATCGAGTATTTTTAATCATATTTGTGGATTTTTTAGAGAAACGGTATATTTATTACATGGAAGACCAATGATTATTTTAATAAATGCGAGATTAAATGTTTACTTATTTCTGCCTCTGTTAACAACAAAGTACGTGATTGCTTAAGATGAGGCAAAATGCATTCTAAGAGAACAAAAGAACTACTTGCAAGACTATTATAGCATTAAATTCACAAAGTAATAATATTTATATTTGTAACCGAGTTCCTTTCAAGCGCGGGGTCATGGAAAGACATAGTTCAGAAAACAGTGAATGACAACATTAAGAAAAAGGTAAAAAATAATAAGATTTTTAGAAAACAGTAGGTGACAAAACATATAAGGATAAACAACGTTTTAAAGCATTTTTAAGTGGAAAGAAAATGAAGGATGGGACAAGAGTTCTGTGGATGTTATAGCTTTTGGCTTTAGGCTTTTACATTAAGTCGTAATTTTTCCATTATAATGTGAATAAGTGTTATGTTAGTTTTAAATGAGAAGAATAAAAGATATAAGAAACTAACAACGTTGATATTGTATGGCGTTTTATATGTATATTCTTATTTTGATCTGTAATTAATATTAATTAGATTCTAATACACTGAATAATGCGGCTTAAAATGAATTAATTTTAATATGTTTCTTCATATTTATCTTTATTTCAAATATTATTAAAAAGTAAAGTCTTTCTTCCTTAAATTTAGGAAATTCATATCTTATTTTACACATTTTACCTCTCACAACCTATATTATATGTATTTAAAAGAGGTAATGTTTTCTGTCAAAAAATGGAAAGGGTTCTTTAGAGAAAAAGGCTCGATTTTCACAACATGTTTTGACTATTTTCAGAATGATATCTGCGGATCTGTATGAACGTGTGTGAAAATTTTTTCTTTCACGATAACGCATAAAAAACGTGCGAAATTTTGCAGTTTCAAGCTTTCTGCATTCAGAAAAAGAATTGATTAGACCTTGTGTAAAATTGGAGAACCCAAAATGGTATTTTAAGTAAAACTAATTACAGATTTCATTAGGCAAGAGGAAGCTTTTAAACAACAGTTTATAAAGAAACATTATATTAAAATATAATCCAAAATTCCCGTCTTTTCCAAGACCTTTATGACGATGGGAACATGTTAAATTTTGCCGTAAACTAAACCAGAAGTGATACTTTACTTGAAGTTCTGAACAGATTTTCGTGAAAAACGTTATTATGAGATGATCCAAAATTTCACATATTTGGTATTTAAAACATGAACACTGAGGGAAAAAAAGGACAGTTCTATATTTCCCGTTCTACTGAACCAATTGACGAAATTCCAATTGCGTTTTTCATGCCTGGAAAGCGCGTCTTAGGATATATATTAGATTCATATATAGCATTATTCTAACATAGGTATTTTGGCACAAAATAGGACTTTTTCTGAAATAACTTACCAATTGTTTTTCCATATTTCGATTCTACGACTCATGCCAGACTTCCAAGTTTTATAAAAATCGCACGAGTAGTTTTTAAAAAAATAGCTCTCAAAATTTTAGGTCCTCAATGTTAATTGAATTTGGTATATATTTAAAAATATTCATTTGCTTATTAAACTTTTTTTATTCTTCCTTTCACATTTCGAAATTTAGGTTCATTCCAAATAAAATTCACCCATTTTTTTATGATTAATTTTTAAATTTTGTATTTTTAAATAAATTTTATGCATTTTTCTAAAACAAATTGAATTATAACCTATAAATGTTTACCATCACATTAAATTAGGTGTATTTCTAAGCATACCTGCAAAAAATTAGAGAATTTCATTCAGAATTTTCTAAGATATACACGAATTTACATATTTTCGCGTTTCGAAATTTGGCATCATTTTTTGAGCGATAATGATGCCAAATGTGGCTTATTGCTTTTGTTACAGTGAATTGCCACAGTTATTGTTAATCTTAAATACATTTTACGGATAATTAATTATTTGAAAATTTTTCCCCTCAATGATGAGTAATAAATATTTATTAATAAAGAAAAGGCATTTTTTTAAATTATAGGTGATATTATTCAAATTTTTAACTTTTTTTTTTAAATTTCTCTCTTTCTTCCCTTTTTTTTTTTTTTTTTTTTTTTTTCAATATTTCTAAGAGTAAATTTTAACCTTTGCCGTATTATCGTCTGATACTTTACTTTAACTGCATTTAAATTTAATTGTCTAAAACTGTGAAAGTTCGTTTGATGTTTATTTTCATAATGTTTTTAAGCAATCAGGACGTTGACAGTTTGGGTCATGTCCCAGCTTTAATATATATATATATAAATTGTAGTAAGCTCGCCTAAAAGTCACCAAGAGCTGCTGCTCCAAAAAGTACAACACGTTTTAAAAAATTAACACATATGAAAATCAAACCATTTAACATGTAAAACATTAAAAAAAAAAAAACAGAATCAGATAAAAAAGTAAGCGGAAAATTGTAAATTAGCCCAACTCGACTTCCAAACTGGCTTTTCAAGGGAAATTTAATTTATTTGAAAGTCGAATCAAGCTAACCCCATTACGCGTTTCGCCGAAACAGACAATTGAAACTTTTTCGCTACAAAAATTTTTTTAAATTTAGACAAAGTGTCTTGGAAATTTTAATAGTCTCAATTCTCTGTTCCAATTTCCCGACGCGTCCGCACAAAATGACACATTAAGGTGTTAAAATATGTTAAACTATAACGAAACATCTTAAATCTAGACTAAAATCAAAATTAAAGAGCTGCTGGAGTGATTTATTTCTTTCTCATTTAACAAAAATCTTTTAATTCAAAAATTTATCCTCTGAACTTTGCTTTAAACTTTACTTATAGTTAAAATGTCCAGAAAATGAAAAGCTGTCTTCAGCTAAAACACATTTGATGCAACTGATATTTTAAAAACATTGACAAGAATGCAAAGTTTATGGAAGTGTAGCAATCGAAAATTCTTATTTTTCTTGTATCAGCATAGAAAACAAATGTACAAGGAAAGAATCAATTTAAGGGTAAAAATGTAAAAATTTAAAGGGGAATCTACTTCCTACTATTTAAAAGGGAATCCTATGGCTGTATAAATTTAAATTTCTTCATAGAACATCATATCGTATTATAAACGGAACATTCCATGATTTCTCAGTCGAATTATTTGCAGATTCAGGAATTTATCCAGTGGCTTATATGGATATCATATAAAGACGTTTTTTCTCTTGATGAAACCAGCCTTTTCTTCATCTCATTCCTTCAAAATGAATAGCTTTGAATAAATGAATTAAATTTTGGAAATATAACAAAGACAGTCAAATCTTTTAGAATGGCTTTAGACGAATAAAATATTACGTTTAAAAGTCTGAATGGGACTATGATTTCGGCTTTTGTCAAATAAAATGTTTTTCTAATTTTTAAATATTTAGCATTTTGTGCAAATATTTAATTAATATCTTATATTAGAAAAGACAAAGGGAAAAATATGTGTGTTGTCTACGCAGTCACCTGATGAATTTTCATGTTTACAGAGTGCTTTATTTAAAATATTTCCATACTTTCTTTTCGTTCCTATGTTTTTACTTCTTTGCACAAAGTAAAGAAAGTATTGTAATCGTGAAAAGTTTCTCTTACTAGATTTCAGCAGTAATATCCAATTTCATCACTTTAGAATCCATTGGACTTTGGTCCATTTTTTTAAAGTGACGTCTGTACGTAAAAAGGAATTCTATCTCAAAAATGAATTGCAAAATGGATTCAAAAGGAATTTCCCTTCAAATATGTACGTGTGCACGTTCGTACTTCCCATCATTCAAAAATGATTCGCGGGAAGAACGCAGAAATTTTGTATATGGGAGGGGTATGACGCCTAGTTGTGCACCTTATGTTTTTATTGCATTCAGCAGTATCAAAGGTATATATGTACAAAAACCCTCTTATCCGGCTTAGAAGTTTTTAGCCGACCTTTGTTTTCCCAATCATCACTAAGGGGCTCTTAAATGATCGATATGGACCCGTGGGGAAGGGGGTCTAAGTTATTTCAAAGAGAGTGAGTGATGATGGAGGCGTCGATTGAGAGTCGATAGGCGAATGTGCACTGGTAATTGATCGGGTAAATGAATATCTAACTTTCGATTGCAAACATATTTATTAATACTTTTATAAGTAATTGTTTATTGATTGAAAGCTACACCATATAGTGTTAAATCCTATTCCAAACACATGGATACTGTAAGTGTTAGAATTTAAAAACCATCCGAGAGAAATATCCCAAAATAAAAGTTGTTACAAAAAAACATAATTGTCTCTTAATTCTTCTTGCTTAGATTAAAGAAATTTTAATCAAGTCACTAATTTAATAAGGGAAACAAAAGAACTAGTGAAATTGTTTTGAAAAAAGTGCTTAAACATTAAGTTAAGCAATTGCATGGCAACCATAAAAAATGCATAAATGCATCAAATGCAGCAATATTAGGGAACATTAATTAAAATACAAGTTTGTACAATTAATATTTTGTTTCAGAAAAACATGTATATGTTTTTTAACTGAAAATAATAATGCAAAAAATAACAAAACATCAATCCATTAAACCATTTGTTTCAAAACATTTGTTCATATTCTTAATTGGTACCCTTGTAGAAAAAATGTACGGGAGTTGATGAAGAAAACTCTTACTTTAAAAGAAGCCAACGCAAAAAAGAAGTTGGAATAATATGGTCTATACGATATGTAATAGTTAGTATACTGAACACATGTATATCAAATGAATTTAATGTAAATCTTTTCAGGTATTCTTATATACAAATAAAACTTCTTAAGAAAACGATTCATTAAAAATTAAGAGATAACTGATAATTTGGCAAATATTAAAATCGGAAATAATGATATGACAAGTAAACCTGATGGTAAGAATACAAAAATCTGATTTATATAGATTTTATTCTAACGTAATCCCTTTCTACGATTCAGTACTATCGTAGTGCATTTTTAGTTACATATGAGAAAGCAATAATGTTGAATCCCTATAAGTACTTTCGCTGAATTATCCACGTCAATCAACGTTGCGTATTCTAACTGTCAGAAAATAATAAACATTGTCGAAATAAGTATTTTTCAAATAAAGGAAGTAAATAAGAATAATTTTACCAGTGCGTTTGAATTAAGTGAATAATTCCAATTACGTAATTGTCGTTTATCAATGGTAAGACTTTTCTGAGTCTATGAATGCAAATACAGTTTATGAATTGCGACGATGCCATTACATAATGCATAATATGAATTATGCAACTGCATAATTTATGATTTCAATTGGAATCGCTAAACCTCTTGTATAATTTGTTATTCAGCCAGTTATTCCACTTAGTGAAAAAATCCCAAACATAAAAACATAACATTCATAAAAAATCCCAAAACCATATCACAGATATTCATAAATAACAACCCTAATGGAGTTATTTTTTAAAGCATAAAGGCAAACCTACATTGGCGTTTCAACCATTAGTCAAAGTATCGGAGAACAGTAACCAGAAACCTTAAACGTGTATTCAAAGTATTATCACCGTCATTAATTTAGTTTAAAGACTTCCAAGACATATAGTAATACGTTATTGGTAACACATCATACCAAGTGAATTTGTGTACCGAAATTTGTTTCTGATTGCAGCTATATCTCACAGATAAAGATTACAGGGGCAGCTTTCCCCACACCAAGAAAATATCTCTTCACCGGAAATTATGGGTAATTTCAACATTATTTTATTTTTATCGGGCAAGAAGACAAATTGTCTTTTTCTGCTGTGTAGAACCTTGACTTCACTAGCTTGAGGAAGAATGTACTGTCCAGGCATGTATGGATTGCTTTCGTGGCAGAAGATTATTTTTAATGCCATTAATCAAAAATGTTTCCTTCAGACTGTATTGAAAAGTAGGAGAATGAGAAGACATTTTACCGGAAGAGAAACATTTCTTAACAAATTTTTTTTTTTCGTGAATCAGGAAAATAAAAATTCTAGATTTTATTTGATAGAGAAAGCAGAAGCATTGTGGCATCATGCTTCCTTATACAGCTAATTTAAGAACATGTTTTTAATGTAATCGCTTAGAAATCTTTAAAAACTATATTACCTGAATTAAGATTCTGTATAAATATTTAAAATAGTTTTTATCTGCGACCAAACTATATTCTTAGTTAATGGAGGTAATGTTTTGGGTCCAAAACTCTGTCCAAAAATTCGGTAGTGAGTTTCCAGTGAATAAGCACGGATATGAGTCCCCATAATACATTTCTACTATTTTTACGATGAATGTCTTCGTGTCTCTATGAGTTTGAGAATTTTTCTTCCATAATAACTCTTATACAAAACTTCAGAAAAGATCCATTTTCTGCACTTAAGCTTTTTGCATTCATATAAAATATTGATTAGATTTTGAGTAAAATGGGAAAACTAGAAATGGCCCTTAAAGCCCATAAAAGCCTGTTTACACTAGGAGGACTTTGTGCCCTAGAAAACCACATCAATTTGTCAGCGCCGCTGAAGAGGATAGAGGGCACTCACTATTTTTGCCTCCCGTCAGCCTATATACATACGTAAGGGAGGTAATGTTTTCGGCACAAAATTTCGATAGTGTGTTCTCAGTGAATAAGTACGAATTAGAGTCCCCACACCACGTTTTTACTATTTCTACAATGATGCCTGGCTGTCTGTGTGCCTGTATATGTGTGACGATTTCTTCGTTCATGATAACCCTTATATGAAACTTCCAAAAATTTCTGTATTAAAGCTTTCTACATTTCTATGAAAGTGTTTTGGGTATAATTGTACGGCCATAAGTGACACTTTACTTAAAGTCTATAAAAGTCTTTTATGAACAACCGGTAATTTGCTAGAAGACCTTAACAGTTTTTAATAAAAAAAAGGTAATCCAGTATTTGTAAAATTTGTGTAATTAAAATGCAGTCCAAAATTTTTCAATTTTTTAGATTTATGGCTTATATCAAGGGGAGCAACATATTATATTTTGGTTAAAATTGATAAAGAGAAATATACTTTACTTGGTACTCTGATCAGTCTTTGGTAAAAAAATTGAAATAATCTACAACTTCTCAAATTTGATCTATAACATAGGTGATTGAGAACAACATATTATATTTATAAGTATTAAATGTATCCTTGCAATTGTGTTAAATGTAATGACACCATGAAGATGAGCTGTCATTGTGAAGGAAAAAAAATGGGTTATCCTCGCTCTTCTTTCAAAGATGTGTGTTCGTTTCACTTTTGTGATGAATCACTTTACAAATAAAACGTTGTTGCTACCAAATATTTTCACTATGTATTTTTTAAAAATATAAATGGTGTGAATGATATAGCGAATATTAAAAAATGTATAGCAACAATTAATACAGTGTTGAGAATTCCAAAAATATGCTGATTGTAAAGAATTTGTAATTTTGATGTTGAATTTTATATGACATATGTGCTAAGAAAGTGGTGATGTTTGATAAATGAATCTAAAAGAACAAATAAAAGAGTTATTCTTTTTAGAAAGAAAACTGAAAAAATATACAATAGTGCATAATACTCTCCATCGGGAATTCTAAAAGTATGTTGCTTTTGAAACTTTTCTCATTGTTAAATCATTTATTTGGGAATCCAAAACACTATGTGACCAGAAGATATACTACAATTGATGCGATATTTTCAAATCAAAGCATGAGAATGTATGTCAACATAGCCATGTTCAGGCATCATTCTTCATTGTATTAGAGACTAGAATAACTAAAAATGGGTAGTGTTCATAATTAATGTTGAGCCGTTATTTGTAAACATTAAAGTTTTTAAAGTTATTACATTCTATTTACAAACACTTAACTGGAAGTGATAGTTTACTTAAATCTTATTCCTAATGCTCTAGTTCTATGTCTCAACATGGAATTGGTGAGAGGTCATCAGAAATTTTTTTTAAATAAAGAAGGAATAAATATGAAGTTCGAATACTCTCTCCAGTTCATGAACGTTTAAGACTAGTAAGCGTAAAACTAGTAAAATATGTTTAGATCTTTTTTTTCGAAAAATCTCCAATTTTCAATTATTTACGTTTGCCATTTTGCAGGCCAGTTCAGTCACATGAGATAGTTATGTTATAAATTCTTCATCCGATATAGTACCAATATAGTAGACTGAAAAGTGCGCATCAAGTGTAGAAAAAATAAGATGCACACTTACATCGTCGACAGGCAGAAATGATACAGTATCAAGCTTAGTGGGATTTTCAGCACACAGAACATATATAAAATTTTCAATTTACGAAAATGCTACAAATAATTTAACTAAACATAGCTGTGATTTTTTTTATTAAATGAAATTTATTCCAAGCTTGAAAATAACTCTTTTTAACGTTTTTCTGTTACACAGTGGTTTTCTAAAAGGACGGTAATGCACTTGACGTTACATTTGAACAGATTGGCAAAATATGTTTGCTTTATGAAAACAATTACGCTTAATACAAGGGTAAATAACACCATAATAAATAAATTTAATACTGACAACATATAATGCTTCGTTTGCGAAGTCTCGCTACTTTAAATATTTTAACATAAACTAATTAAGAATTATTTAGCCGTTACTTAATCTAGAAACACAGAACATAATCTTGTGAAATATCACGTACATATGCAGTTGTTTCCTAAAGTCCTTCTACCATGTAATACGAGTTTGTCGCACTGTATTAACATTGATGATTTAATTCGGGGAATGAGATAAAAATTTAGCTAACGGGAAACCAATCAAACTTTATTTGCCATCATGTAAAATTATTTAGAATAAGTTATAATTAAACGTAACACTCATATAACTATCAAAACGACTATCACTTTTTCCATCATAACTTAAACATGTTAAAAAGTGTGAAAAACCAATATTCAGAGTTGCAGTTCGTTTAGTGCTGTTACGATTTTAAAGGATTAAGTTAGTTCAGTTAATCAGAGCCGAAATATTTTAAATGTTTATGGAAGGAAAATATTGCACATATATTATAATCATAAATAAGTTAGAGTTGTAAGTAATTTTAAGAGAAATCGGTAACCCACCAGCGGCCGAGCGGTGAAAGCCGCTGAACACTGGTAGTTCGGTCCGAGGTTCGAATCACGCGAACGGGCTGGCTGCATGGGCGTTCTCGTGCTTTTACCCATGTGTAACGTGTATACGAGCCAGTTTTCCTTAGAAAGTCCTTCACGAAGGCATCCCTCCCATTAGGCAGATAGCCCTAGTGTGTTTTGCCCTAATTAAACAAACCAAAACAAGGGAATTCGTTTAAAGTTAACTTTTGTTTTGTCACAATTTTTTGCTAATGTTATTGTTTTCTTCTAATTATACCACTTTGTCTTATTCGATTCTTCTTTGATTCATTGCATAATATTTAAATATTTGCAGTTCTTGTGAAATGTTGGAAGTTTTTCAAGCTTTAATAGATTTAATTTACTCGAAATTTTACTAATTCGTTATTAAAAGATTTAGTATTTTTAAATAAAAAATTAGAACATTTCTATTAAAGTGCATATCTATGGATAATATTAAAAGATAATAATCTTTATTGAAATTCATTTCACGAACAAGATGGAATAGGTTTTCCATACGTAACCTCACAGCACCCTTTGCAAACGCTTATTATAAAGATTATAGTTTTCATTACATTAACCTGAGTTTTTAAAGATGATCCCCATTCAGCTGTAATAGCGTTCTTCAGTACTTCTAAGATACGTGGAGTATTATTGTAATATATCTCAAACATTCGCAGGCATAACAACAACAGAGATTCAGATCCATGCTCACAGCATGGAAGGCTTTATTAGGTACAACATCGACTCAATACGTAGTTCTTACCACCTTTTTGGAGCCTTTCGCAGGGAATAAACTGTATATTTCTTAAAACCTAATTTCTGCATGCATGCCTAGGGAATGCACACTACAAAAATAAAATTACCATATGGGAGAAAAGTAAACCTCAAATTAAGTTTATGATATGAATAAAAATTGCCAAGTCCATAACGTTCCTTGATACTAACACCATTCATATAGATGCAGCTTACAAAAGACTTGAAAATACCTTATCTTTTAGCAAGGAACCTACATCATTGTCAAAAAGCTCTCATTAACTGTTTTCAGAAATAACAAAGATTTGGCTCAGAACAAAAATAACAAAACATATTTTCTCCAAAAAGAAATATGTACCATTATTGTCAGTTATTCCTTAAATTCTTCATCTCACACAGAGGTTTTAAGTTACAATCAGTGTTTTTCACTTCCTTGTCCAAAGTAAAGGAAGTATTGTAATCGAGAAAAATATTGGTTATCATATTTCAACGAAAATATTCATTTTGACCACTCTCGAACCCATTTAGACGATATTTTTGAGTGACATCTGTATGTACAGACAGAATAAAGGACAATTTTTTCCAAAACGGATTATACAATGGATTCAAAATAGGTTCAGAAAGGATTTTTTCGTGACATCTGTAGATACGTGTATACGTACCTCGTACAACTTAAAAACGATTAACCGTAAAACTTTAAAATTTTGTATACTGGACTGCTATAATATCTAATTGTGCGCCTTCCTTATTTTTGTATGTTGGTAAATTATGCTATTTTTGCTTTAAATGGTTGCATTATGTTATTTTTAGGTTTTTATGCCTTTAGTTAATATACATGTAATAGTTATGGAATTATCAACAATTTATAAGCGGCATTAGGCCTAATGAAGCCGCTATTTGCTTACATTTGAAATTCTTCGTAGAATAGCGAATTAAGTCAATTGGTGCACCATCTTCAGCGTCTCCTTGCACAGTTTGGCCAAAAGATTTTAAATTTCAATTTTGTGTACCGAAAATTTTGTTTTTCTAATCACTGCCAAATTGCTTGTTTTGGCGTAAAAACCAGCTTGCTTGTTTTGTCGTAAATCTTAACTGAAAAAACATTTTTTTTATTTCAACTTTGCATTCGGTATTTTAGGTTTTTCTGTATTTTACAAGTTTTAATGAGCATGTTTTGAGTTTGTATGTATTTCTGCCTTGCAGCGAAATGAGATCTGAATTGATTCAATAAGAAGTATATCTCTATTGAAATTCGAGAAAATAAGTTTAAATGAAAGTTCAACAAAAAATGTGCATAATTTAGTAGGTCGTACAAGGAAGTCATGTGGTGTACGCAGGAGATTTTTTAATAATATTAAAGTGTAAAACGATTACAGTAAGTGCCTTAGTAATTCTACTTTATTGGAACATTCGCAATAAATGGAATTCATTACCGCCACATAAGGAATTTCATGACTCCGTTTTTGTGTCAAATTAGAAGAAAGAGGAACTTAGTTTCTCTCTGTGTCTGCAGAAACATACCACGTTGTATCAAACAAATATAAATTTTCATTATTTGCATTCTTTAAATAACATTACTTTGAAAAATAAGAATGAATGAATCACTTCATATGATATTGAATTCCTATAGTATCTCTCATTAATAACTCTTTCACTAGGTAAAAAAAAAGTTGTTGCTTATTTTCATAACATACTAACCTAATTTATATTTGTCTTTAGATGCGTAGTTAAACATTTGATAAACATATATTCTGTAGTGGAATGAGATGTTAATAAAAGTGCATTCCTTTATCATTTTCACGTTAAAGCTATACGACGAATTGATAAAGATGTTCATCATTGAGCCTGTGTAAGATACACCTTCCTATAGTTATTGTTTTGCAGATTAAAAAAAATAATAAATAATTTAAAAACCTGTAAAAAGCAATTTTTCAAGGCATTCTCGGAGTATTTTATACTTCATGTAATAAGCGATTCGCAATAAATATGTTTGACAGTATATCTCAATACACATTGGGTAGAGAAAAGAATTTACTCACACTTTAGGGAGATGTACATTATTAGTGCAACGTCTTGCTAGTGTCCGTAAATGCAGGTATGTCACTTAATTTTTAAAAATTCGCATTTATTTTTCTAGGATGTAATTTTAAACACTGTCTAAATATATAAAACATATTGCGGGGTTGGCAATGCAAGATCTAATCTTGTCTTACGTGCCTCTATTTTATTTGTATTTTGGCTACTTCTTCTTAAAAGTATTCATTTAGAGACTTTTGGTTCATATACATCGTATATTTATCCTAAAAAATGAATTAATTTTCAAAATTATTCTAATTTCCTGCAGTCCTGAAAATTTGAAATTTTAACTTTATTTAGCTGCATTGTGCAAAAAAAATCACTTGTGTGATCATAATTAATGAGTAAGAATAAAAATTTTTCACAAAATACAACCATCGCATAGGCTTAGGAATTATTAATTATTATAATTGATGCATTTTGCAATAAAAACATTTAAAAGAAACTACGAACTTTAAGATTCTTCTAAACATTTGTTCTTTTTTATTTATTTGCTGTACAAGCGTTTCTATGAGGTGATGAAGTGTATGGAATGTAGTCATTGTTGGCAAGCAAATGATTATTTCTAACATCTTAAACCAACAATGTTCACATATGACAAATTTGTTAAGCTCATGTAGGCCCAGAAGTATTGAAAAAAATAACAATGACAACGCTCTAGTTTTTGTCAGAGAATAAAAGCGATTTACAAATAGTATTTGTCTTTCGAATTTGTGCCAGTCTCTGTAGAGGTGTATGCTTTAGGAAAATTTTTTTCCTCATATTATATGATTTCTCAATGGCGATCGTCAGACAAAAAGAGATTGTCAAAGAATTTATGATCTAAAGTTCTTCTGCAGTTTTATGAGGAAACATCACGTTTATTTTGTATTCTTTTACTTTTATTGGAGATGGGAATACTTATTTTTGAAAGGACTCTGCACTAAAAATAAAATCCATAGATTTATGAATTATTTACTTAAACAGGAAATATTCGATAATAATATTATAGGAATATCAACGATAGTCCTCAGCGAGATGTTGTAATTACAAAATAAACAAATTCTAGTAAATTTGGAAGTATGTAATTGTATGGATTAATGTTTCAACCTTGTAGAGAACAGTTATTAGGTAAAATCACTAAAGGGTTATTGACTTTGCAAGAAATCATTT
Source organism: Stegodyphus dumicola (assembly GCF_044657685.1). NCBI lineage: Eukaryota > Metazoa > Arthropoda > Arachnida > Araneae > Eresidae > Stegodyphus > Stegodyphus dumicola. The sequence goes on along the minus strand of NC_140771.1, from coordinate 166,364,276 downwards.
TCAGAAAACAGAAGACTTGATTTGTTTGCGCATTAAATATAAAATGACCCCGCACGAAAATTCTGCTTTAACTACCAGACAGTCAACCACAAGTCCAAAATCGTAATTACAAGAGTTACAAACATTTAGATACTATGTACCAAAATATTTTTCTAACGTATTACATCGTATCAGAAAAATAATGATGGGGTTTGGTGTTTGTCTATGAAGTATAATACTGTGAATTACACTGTACGTAACCATAAATATTCGTAACCATAAATGTTTTGCAGTACAATTATGACATATTTTTAACACAGTTAATAATTATACCCATTCAAAGGAGGATTGCAGTTTCTTCTGTCTTATATTGTTCTTATATTATAATATGTCTTATATTGTTCTTATATAATTATCTCATCTCTCAGTTCGTGATCTTGGTCTATAAAAGGTTATTTCAGTAAACCGGTAATCAAAAGATTGATGATTTGAATCTCAAGGCGGGAAATTAAAAATTTTCACTTTGTCTATCCTGAAAATCTAATAGCTTCTACAGCGGTGTACTGGGTCTTGCCAACCACCCTTTAAATGAGGAAGAATATTAAGCAATTGTCTGATTCTGCCATATGCTCAAGTAATATTCTGCTCAAGTGATATGGATGTTGCTAATATATTCAGATGACAACTAAAACATCTGTTGCTGAAATCCCGATGAATGCAAAATTGAGTTCTTACGTTAGTCTTTTAAGAAACCTTACAATTGCTCGACATCATTAACATCTTGGCACGAGCTAAAATGATACCCAGTTTCAAAGTAAACAACGGCGAAAGATCGATCGGAGTTTATTTTTTCCCTTCTGCCGTCGAGTGAACAATTGTCCTTCCTATGAACTTAAGCTTTTATATATCTACTAGAGATAGAACCTTTGATTTGAGATTTGATTCATTTCGTCAGTTAAACACATTATGAGCAATTTGAGACTTAATGTATTTTCACACGCTTCTCAACCAAGGAATATATCCTAAAACGTGTTTTAAGTTAAAAGCTTGAAACTTGATGGCTAGTTTTTATTAATAGGATAAAGCATGCAAAGGCTGTCTGCCTAAAGGGAGAAATGTCATCGTGGAGGAATTTCGAAAGAAAACTGATTCTGAGTGGGTATTAAAAATAATGCATGTAATTTTCATTCAAATTAAATGTATACATATTTCTTATGTAAAAAAGGTCTGGTATATGCTAAATTATTGTAAATTACTTTACTCAAAAAAGATAGCGAATGCACAGAAATTAAAAATTTGCACACTCCGAAAATAAAAAATGTTAAATATATATGGATTTGGCGACGGAACCTGTTGGCGAGGATTTCGGATGTACTAAACCTGGTCGAGATTTCCCTCCTCCGTCGCGTGTACAGGAAACTGAAGAACACGGATTAAGATGAATAAGAAAATTAGGTGAAGCATTTGCATTATGCATATCGCAGTTTGATGTCTGATTTTATATCCGTCAATATGGAGGGAAAAAATGGAGTCACACAGTAAACTCTTGATAAACGTGACCGCCGAACCTGTTCGTACTTCGACATCAGCTTCGAGCTTTGGCGCTTTTTGGCGACAGATATTTTACGCATGCGCAGCTGTTTCCCTTTTCGTTCGAAGGGAGCCACTCCTGCTCTTGCGAAGCTTTCCTTCTTAACAATACATATCCTTTGACTTGGTAGTTTTGACAGTTCCAGATAAGAAAATTCTAGCATTTGAACCGCCATGTACGATAGTGAATCCATATTGAAACAAAATCACTGACCCTGAAACACAGACTTGAGGGTTTGGACGATTCCAGTTAAGAAAATTCTAGCATTTGAACTTCCACGTGCGAAAGTGAATCACTTTGAACAAAATCACTAAACGTAAAACAAAAACTTGGTCAATAGTTTACGGCGCGATTTGATTTTTATAAGTGGTAGCGTTGATTTTAGTGAGCAGTTATTTTATAACAAGATTGTATTTATTTGAACTCCTTCCTTGGGTTTTGATTTTAATAAGCCGTTGATTTTACTAAGTGGTACCCACTATGCAGATTTTCCTCTCTCGATTGCCTTGAATCTTTTCTAAACTGGAAAATTTTTACGCATTTATCAAAAAATCGCTTGGATTCTCTTTTTGATTACCAATATATGAAATCTCTTGTACATCACATTAGTTATACCATAAGGAAAAATGGTTTAGCTTACAGCATTTGCAATTATGTTTTTCGCAAACTAAACATTATTTACTCCTGTATTTCTTATAACATTTCTTAAAGGGATAGACACCTTTCGATTCATATGATTTATGAGAACTAGCATTAACATTTAAATATTACATTGTATGCTTTTGATGGAGAATGTTTCCACATTGTATCAACAAGATTGCACATTTTGGGTCTGAGCATTACTTAATTTAGACATTCTATATAACTCTACAATGCTTGCTAGAAAAATATCGTTTGCTTCCCAGTACGATAGTATCTTTTGCAATACTGTCAGCTTGATCAACGAATTCAAAGGCTATCATCATTTATCTTAAATCGGTATAGAATGTGTCGGAACTTGGGTATGGTTATTGAATGCAAATCTTTCCATTAGATGAACAGGACAGCACTAAGTTTTTTGTGTTTTGTAGGAATTCATATGTAACTAAAATTGTATCATAGTTCATTCTATCGGTACCCGTGTGGTGAAAGTTATTAATATTTTTTACATCGTATTCACCGAATTATGAATAATTTTTATATCGGAATCGCTTTTTGTGTCTTTAATACACGCATTCACTTATACAGTAAATACATTTCTGTCTAGCTTAAGCCTGCTCATGAGTTCAAGAATTCCAAATATAATTTATATTCAAAGTTCTAGGCTAATTCACTGCATGAGCTATTCAAATTTCGGCAACTACTGTGATATGTTACATTTTGGTTTTAAATACAATAGTAAAATGCAGTCGTTAAGAAGGAAATATATTGACTAATGTTAAATAATATCTTTATTCCAAGACAACTATAACATTCTACCTGCCATACGTGAGTTACAAACATCTTTTACTAGGGTAAAGCGCCACTTAATTAACTGGCTTCTTGTAATAAAATTAAAACACCCTCTACCCAAGAATGTGGGGTTAAGGTTAAATAAATTACTATAAGGCCTATAATAGATAGAGATTCCCTCACATGGAGCGCAACATCCTTCCTTAAAATGAGCTGCAATGTAAACAGAGTAAACATAAAATCTCTCATTTATTGTAGTCGATTTATTACATTGCGTAATTTATGTATTTTCCTGTTATTTTAAATCATTCATATTTCTAACGAATGTATAAGCATTTCTTTCTGTTTTTCCGGTTCTAGCAATGGACTGTAACTATGGCTTTAGCTAATGAAAAATATCTATGCTTGAAAAGCAGCTGATATATACATGTGAATAATTTACTGGATATTTCCGTTTACGCAACGGCCTTTATATCATCAGTTTACGGCAGTTAATACATGATCTGGCATTTACAGCGTCCTATATTTCCTCATTTAGTCATCAGTATCAATAAAATATCTTACTCAGACATACAAAAGATAAAACTTTAAATAAGATTGATGACCGATATTATTAGAGTCGAATTAGCGTAGTTGTTATAACATTTTAAGTCTTTAGTCAATAAAACAAAGTTAAGTTATAGCTAGTATAAATTTAAGGAGATTAATTCTTAATTCTTTTAATTGACAATATAGAGAATTGACATAATAAGGAGAAATAGAGCATTACAGTAAATTCTCCTGTGTATGGAATAGAATCCTTTCTTGGAAGTTTAGTGTATGATGTTTGAAACACATAAATATGCGAATCTATAAAATCATTTAGCTTCAATTTTTAGAATGTAAACTCAAATTACGATCACATATTTATTTATCTCATTGTACTGGATTAATTAATTCTTTAAATATTATATGTTATTCAGTTCTAATTATGACAGGATTTGGTGATCCAAGAACATGATGTAACTTTTTATGCAAAATACTTCAAAGGTAGGAAATAATAATCTAGTAATCTTCAAATAAATTCATTCATAACTTTCAATTCAGATAGCTTTTATGAAAATTTCTAAAATGCTATTATGTCTCGAAAACAGTTAAAAGTATGCAAGTCAACACCCTTTTATATGAGCAGTTAAAAATTATAATCGTATTTGTATAGAGGAATAGTTTTATAAGCACAAAAAATTTCTTCTAAAAAGTATTGAAATTATTTGACAATATTGATACATGATACGCAGTTAGCAATATCAGAAGCGGTCTTTATAGAATATTTCGTGAAGTGTTCTAAAGCACTGAAAGAGAAATGATTTTAGACACATTTAATGCATGTAAAAACTTTTATAGTCTGGATATTAAATAGAATTTTTTTGGGGGGAAGCTAAGGCGGTATCATTTTTTAGTTTTATGGAAAAACATGAATATTTTCTTGCAAGCAGTACTTACCGCCTAATTTCTCACTTCTTCTTCTGTGGCTTAATTTTGTTTCCAAAAGACGATGCATTGACATTTTTTTATCTTAATAGTAGTATTTTTTTATATTTGTTTATTTAAGCATAGTCTCTATGATCAAGTCTGCGTACCTAACATACATAGTCTTTTAGCAGTTATCTTTGCTTGAGATCAGGTATTTTAACTAATGAGAGAACATTGCTCAAAACTGACTTCAGTAGAAAGAAAGTCATTAAACAATTAAGACATTTTTAAAGTTATAATAAATAAAATTTAACAATGCTTCCAGTTAAAAGCCATTGAATCAGACAGTAATGGACCAGAAAACTGATTTTCTTAGAAGTCTTCATTTTAGGTGAGCGAAATCAGCTTTCACAAATTTTGTGAATATTTAAACGCAAAAGGATAATATACATATAACATGGTAAGGAATAAATTTGCTTGGAATTTTCAACTCAACCTTATTATTGAAAACTGAAGAATCTGTGAGTTCGACGCATTGTAAAAAGAAGATTGTGCTTGGAGCAAAAAATTCGAATAACGTACATCTGCATCCGAAAAGTTTCATGTAGGAGGCCGAATTTTGAATTTGGATTTCTTATATGTTTTACATTTTGGTGAATTTAATAAATTTTGTTTCAGATAGACTCATGAAATCAATGGCTATGTTATTTCCGCACGCCTGTTGTTATCATAATGCACAAGACATTTATAACCTCAAGCGCGAGAGATTAAACTTTAAAAATTGCACAGAAAAATGTCTGAAATGCCAAAAAAGTGATGTTTTAAGAGAAATTAGTTGTATAGATTTCGATGAGTAAACAAGGAATTTAACATATGAGTATCTTCTGTTTATATCGCAATCATTTTCTGACATTGTTTAAATAAATCTTTCATTTTTCCATGTATAAAAACTTTTATTGTTTTACAATAAAATATGGAGCTTGTATCTTTCCTTCAGATCTTTTGAACTGCAGTTGCATTATTTCCGGCGTGTTCTTCTCGTTTTCGGTATATGTTGATAGCACTAATACTTTCTCAATAATTGATTATATCAACTTTTAAAGAATTCGATCATGGAAGATTCAGTAGTCGTTCTGTAATACTTATCACATGTCTGGTTGTAGTGAATGTTTTCCGCCAAAAAACGTTCTTAATAAAGTTAGAAAACATGAAAGCTGCACCTTTAGTGCGAGTAGTAATTATCATCCAAATCTATGAATTTTCTGCCAATGTTTTGGTAGTTTTTCAAAGCCATCCGCTCAGAAACTTCGTGGTCGCGTGTCCAAAACTAGGTCAATCTCATTTCGGATATGAATGGAAGATAGCACTAGTAAGTTGTAGCTGCAGGTATGAAAAAAGGAAGAAGTCCGAAGAAGAAACGTCGGGGCTATATAGTGGGTGTGGTAAAAAATTCTACTCGAGTCCGTACACAGTCCAGCCAGTGAATGCAGACACGTGTGGTCTTGCATTATCTTGATGGAACATTACCGGGAACATTGCGCCGAAACTCAGTTCGACTTTTTTTTTTCTTTTGATAGCAGTGTCAACACTGACTAGCATCTCCCTATACACGTTACTGTCAAGGGTTTACCTTTTCCCGGATATCTTTGTGGAGAATACCACGGCCATTCCACCAAATGCAAAGCATGATCTTTTTGTTAGTCAAATTGCGCTTTGAGACTCTGTCGACGAGCTCATCGGGGAGGGGGAGGGTAGACCAACCGCCTTTTTCATCTGTGTTGTTGAAGTAAATCCACTTTTCATCATAAGTGATGATCCGGTGCAAACTTTTGTTCTTGTGTTGATATTCGATCAGATTAGTGCAAGCCCGAACACGCATGTCTTTATCTGCTTGAGTTAGCTCATGCAGATCCCAGCGATTGAACTTGTATGTCAAATTTATGCGATGTATTGAGCGACTAATGAACATGACACTAACGTCTAACTCTTTAGCAAATTCTCGAGTGGTTGGATACTGATCTTCTTCCCCAAGGTTTCGCAGGCTGCCCTCAACACCTTAGTAGGCCGACCAAAGCGCTCTGGTATTGAATGCAATAGTCCTTGTTTTTGAACTTTTGGTAGCAAACTTTCGCAGTGTCATTTGGCAGCGTGATAGTTCCATTTCAGACACCTTATACTTAATTTAACGATAGTTTTTTACACATTTCACAGCACAGTGTTCTAAAGCAAGTCTCTTTCTTTCAAATGCCAAAAACCGTTTGCCGAAATTAAATTAAACACGTCAATGGTATCTGTTTGCGCAGACGATATTTGCGATGGTGGGGAAACTTTCGTTATACCCCGATATTAAATTATATCCGGGGAAAAAAATTCCTCTTTCTTACTATATAAAAAAATCTGATGTTTACACCACATGACTTCTTTGTACGGAATATTAAATTATACGCATTTTTTCTTGCATTTTATTTAAACTTATAAGATTGAATTAAACCTACTTCGCCGACAGCGCATAAACCACAATAGAATAAATGCATTCTTTAAAATTCACTTTGTTTACCATAGCGACACCCTGGCGCTAGGTTTACTTAACAGTATTATATTTCATTCATACTATAACTCAGAATGCACAAAATGTATATCATTTAAAGAATTATCTAATCGTTGCCACATGTTCTAGTCAAATACTATAATAAAGCTAGAACTATGTATAAAAGAAATTAAGCAAACAAAAAAAAAATAAACAGTTTTTCACAGACGATTGAGTATTTCTCATTTCATTAATTCAGTTCTCACTTCGCGAGAAGGCAAAAATTCATAAAAACTCAAAATATCTATATTAAAAATTACGAAGTAAATCTCAAACGCTTATTTCCTCGAAAAAATTCCATAAAGAATTAAGCATGATTTAATTGGCAATAATAAATGAATGCGTTATCTTTGTTGTTGCGAAGCTAAGTTTCTCTAGATTGGCAACAAATCCACTAGTCTCCTGTTTCAAATGTAAACATCAATGGCCGCCAATTAAAACAGGCTTAGCGGCAATTAAACAACTTTAAAATTGCTGATAATTCTAAAAATATTGCACACAGATTTACTAAAGGCATAAAATCTTTAACCGGAAGATAAAACAACATAATTCAATCATTTTTAAAGCAAAAGATGTACAATTTACAAACATATAAGAGTAAAGAAACTGAGATCACTGAGCCGTGTAATACAGTGGATATATATATAAATATATTTATATACGTTTGGTGCTGCCGATTGCAACCAAAATACGAGGTGCACATTTACATGTTATAGCAGTCCTATATACAAAATTTCAACGTTCTGAGGCTACTCGTTTTTGAGTTATGCGAGATAAGTACGTACGCACATACGTACATACTTTCGTACAGACGTCACGAAAAATTCTCTTCAGAATTAATTTTAAAGCAGTTTTATAATTTTTTTGAAGAAAAAGAGTATTTTATTCTGTACAGATATGACGCAAAAACATCGTTAAATTGTCCTTACGTACAGATATGACGCAAAAACATCGTTAAATTGCATTCGATAGTGGTGAAAATGGATATTTTCGTTGAAATATGCTGCCTGAAAATTTTCGCGATTACAAAACTTCCTTTTTATTCGTACAAGGAAGTAAAAATCTGATGTGTACACCTCATGACTTCCTTGTATTGGAATATTAAATTATACGCATTTTTTCTTGCATTTCATTTAAACTTATTGGATTGAATTAAATCTACTTCGCCGACGGCGCATAAACCACAATAGAATAAATACATTCTTTAAAATTCACTCTCTGATGTAGCCGTTCCTGAATAGACACTAATGCCGGCTAGCTTTAAAAGGATTTATTAACAGAGCACACAGGAACGGTTACAAACAAAAGAAATATACATTAAAATGAAACATATACCAAATGGAACATCAAACATTAGAATAACAGAGAAATAGTAAACTATCATCATGGCGGCTGGAGGTCGACTGACATTTTTTCATATCGCCACTAGATGGCGTTTAAATAAAATAGTTCGGTAACAGTTTATGAGTTCAGGGCGTTGAATAAAATAGTTCAATTACACATAAGTTCTGTTACAACTCTTTAGAAAGTCCTCCACGAAGGCATCCCTCCCCTTAGGCAGATAGCCCTAGTGTGCTTTGCCATAATCTCAATAAACCAAACCAAACCAAACCAGTTACAACTCTAGTGTTTGTTTACCATAGCGACACTCTGGCGCTAGATTCACTTAACAGTATTAATAATTATATAACAGTAAACTTACATAATAATTATATAACGGAAACTAAGTTAACTGTTATGTAATCCAATAATTATATAACAGTTAAGTTATATATTTCTTTCATATTATAACTCATATTGCACACAATTTATATCATTTAAAGAATAGAATTATCTAATCGTTGCCACATGTTCTATTCAAATACTATAATAAAGCTAGAATGTTGTATAAAAGAAATTAAGCAAACAAAACAAAAAAGAAACAGTTATTCACAGTCGGTTGAGTATTTCTCATTTAATTAATTCATTTCTCACTTCGCGAGAAGGCAAAAATTCATAAAAACTCAAAATATCTATATTAAAAATTACGTAGTAAATCTTAAACACTTATTTCCTCGAAAAAAATTCCAGAAAGGATTAAGCATGATTTAATTGGCAATAATAAATGAATGCGTTATCTTTGTTGTTGCGAACCTAAGTTTCTCTAGATTGGCAACAAATCCACTAGTCTCCTGTTTCAAATGTAAACATCAATGGCAGCCATTAAAACAGGCTTAGCGGCAATTAAACAACTTTAAAATTGCTGATAATTCTAAAAATATTGCACACAGATTTACTAAAGACATAAAATCCTTAATCAAAAGATAAAAACAATATAATTCAATCATTTTTAAAGAAAAAAATGTACAATTTACAAACATATAAGAGTAAAGAAACTGAGATCACTGAGCCGGGTAACAGAGTGGATATATATATATAAATATATTTATATACGTTTGGTGCGGCCGATTGCAACCAAAATACGAGGTGCACATCTACATGTTATATCAGTCCTATATACAAAATTTCAACGTTCTGAGCCTATTCGTTTTTGAGTTACGCGAGATACGTACGTACGTACGTTCTTACAGACGCCACGAAAAATTCTCTTCAGAATTAATTTTAAAGCAGTTTTATAATTTTTTTGAAGGAAAAGAGTATTTTATTCTGTCCTTACGTACAGATATCACGCAAAAACATCGTTAAATTGCATTCGATAGCTGCCAAAATGGATATTTTCGTTGAAATATGCTGCCTGAAACTTTTCGCGATTACAATACTTCCTTTTTACTTCGTACAAGGAAGTAAAAACTTGCCTAATTTTGATTAATGATTTACATTAATAAGAATAACATTTTTGCTTTAAATCTCTGAATTAATTAATAACATGCCATTTAAATTTACTAAATTAATTAAAGAGATTATTATTTGCCAAACGGTAGCATTCTGAGATTCTGACTCTGAGGGCGCGTTAAAGAGAAATTAAAGCTGTTTTTACTTCGGACGATGGCTGTATTCATTTTTTCTAAATTGTCATAGAATTCATCTTTCACAAATAATTATATACCTTTCATAAATCATGATCATTTAACTGCGAATGTTCATAAATTTTAGCAATTGGATGTATTACAAATTAGAAGGATTTTAAATTTTATCAGTGAATATTTTAAATGCACAAGAAGTACGAGTAAAATAAATGTTTAAAATATTAAGATTAAATTTGAAATTAAGATTAAATATCTTATGCTTTGCCAAATGGCAACATTCTAATTCTCTTACATAAGTGCAAAGTAAAAAAAAAAGTTATTATTTATGATTCATGCAACGATAACATTTGCTATGACCTGCTTTTAGATTCTTTCCTGTCTTCCCGCCTATCAAATTCTGAAGCATGTCTACAAAATTTATTTTACTAGACATGATTCTCTACCCTAAGTAAAAATAATATATATCTTTCGAGTTATAATAAAAAATGAATGGCTATAGTTATAGTCAGCTATAGTTATTCCAGAGAAGATAAAATGAGTTCCAAAAACCAAAGAAATCATACGTCAATATAACATTTAGACATAACAAAAAGCATATTATTTTAAAGTAAATTCCATAAGGAATTCAAAATCTCTATAGATTTAAAATATCGGTGTTATTTTAAATAATATCGCAAAAAATAGCTTTCGAAAACAAATGTTGCTGAAGTAAGATGCATATTTTAAAGAAGAAAGTTTTTTTTTCATAACATAAGAAACATATTTTTATGAAATGTTAGAGAGCTTATTTCTACTTTCGCGGAATGCGTATTATTTTCTAAATTCTTCATAGTAAACAAGCGACCGTTTTATGTCAGTTGCAAGGAAAATGATTCTGTCACCTGTTATAGAATAAATACATTTTGACTTTTGAATAAATCTAGACATTTGCGAAGAATCAAGTTATTTGTTTTATATGCAACGATTTATTCAAAATAAAGTTTTCATGCATTTTCTTTCATCTTGATGAGGAGCTGAATCTTATAAACTCTGGCAGTGAATGAAGCTCGATCAAAGTATTTTGCAAAATTTGGTCCAAGAATCGTACCTAATATTCGCACTTTAAAATGCAAAATCGCTCTGATTGGGTAGATAAAAATTCCTATCGGAATTATCTGCGTTCGTTACTATTCTGTGAAAAATGGAAATTTTTCTTCTATGAAATGGGTATAAAAAATTACATTTTACTTTCGAATCATGTTATATACATATGCAGAAAATGGAGTACACATTTCGTAAACTGTATTTCAGTACTTAAAATACACCAGTAAAACTTAATTTCAATGACAGTTAATTTCAGTATTATAAGATTTTGACTAATTAATCTCAAGTAACTACTTATTCACAAATAATGGTGTAAGACAAGAATAAATATAACTGCAGAACGATCTTGTCACTTTCGGCTACTATGGAACTTAACTAACAATAGAAAACTTTTAAAAGTAATTCTTTTAAAGGTTTTAAGTTTTTATTGATCCTAAGATGGAAATACATGCAATTGTTCATATATGTATTTATCCATCATTTGAATGTTCATAGCGCTATTTGAAAGGTTCAGAAACTGAATTAGTTAGTGTTCGTGAAAACTTGTATTTAAACCATATAAATAAAGCTAATTAAAATAATTTCAGCGCACCTTTGAAGTTTTTCTTTGTTACGAGATCTTTCTATCATTCTTCTTTGAGTCAATCTACCCTATCCAGAAAATTTTAAATTAATCTAAACATTTGCCTCTGTCTTCTTGACTTACATATACTTAAGTAGACAAATATTTTTAATTTCCGTTATAAATTATGCAAACAAAAAGTTACAGTATCCGAAGGAAAATTCTTACGTAGCATCTGTATTTTCAAATGAATTGTCACAAATTATACACATTAAAAAATTATGAAAACGTGATTATAAATGAAATTTTGTGATACATGACAATAATTATGTTGCATGCGATGAACATTAAGCACATTAGAATTTGCTAAACAAATTTAGCTAATAATCGCTAATATCACATAAAATTTTTCAGGGTCACTTTCACACTGTAGAATTTCCAGATCGAAGGGGATGGGCATTAAGGTGCGTTTCGCTCTAAGGTGCTAACTTGCTTCGAATAGTCAGTTGGATGTGCAGAGGATGGAAAATGGTTTACTCATATAAACAACTTTAGCAACCACATTATATTCTCCATAAATCATTATCACCTCATAGTATTAATAATAGGAGAATCTTAGCGATAATTTGCGTATTAATACCATGTTGCAAATGTTGCCTTTGGTCTCACAAATGGGTATTAACGCACTCAATTATAGCCATGGTTTTGCAATTATTACTATGTTTAAGCAATGCATTATGTAGTGTAATCGATTTATATGTTATAGTGTATAACTCATAATTAATACGCGTTAATGCATTTATCATTGTCATAGTACTGAGATGATTCTGGACAGTATAGTAAGTGATTTTGCTCCTTGTTGCTCGTAAAGATAGACTTGATAATTTAGATAGCTTCCATTTAAAAAGGCAATGCAGACGAATTTATCCAATTGGAGATTTATTAAAAACTAAAAATAGGTCTAATGTTTACAATCTCTAATGGGATCATTCGTTCTGAAATAGTAAAAAAGACGAGAACGAGCTGTCTTTTCAATTTTATGTACAGAGTACTTTTAATTATGTTCAACACTAAGCTAAACTGAAGTTCAAGACATTGAAATTGAATATTCTATTGGATATCATAAAAAAACATTTAAAACACCAAAAGTATTTGAAGTATATTTTTGCCAGGCAGTTTGGGAGGATACAGTAAATTGCCTAAATTTTGTTTGTCAAATTTGATACATTATTAATTTGAAATTACAAGGAAAGATTAACTGAACAAATTATCGAAAAAATATGATTATGAAAATTTCAAAAGCACTGCTACCAAATTAAAACTGGAAGAGACCGACTAAAAGACCAGACTGAAAGTTTAAAAAAAAATATTAAATGCTTCACGTACTTAAATAAGAAAATCTCTTACCGAAAACAGGGATAAGACTTACAAATGTGATTTCAATGAGTATACCATTAATATTTTTCATATATATCTAATTAATTTGTACTCGACAGTAATCAACACAAAATTAAAATGTAGGGAAAATTTTACTGATAACAAAAAAGAAATTTAGTGCATAATACTCATTTCCAAAGATTCTAAATTACTTTAGCATGGAATATTGCTTTGCAATTTGGCACCATAAATTTAAATCATAGCGGAAAACTTCTGTATTTTATCTTCAAGGAGGCGCTGTGTTTACACATTCAAAGATGATAAATATAAAAATCTGATGTGGACAACATATGACATCCCTGTACGCCTTTTTAAATTATACGCACTTTTTACTGCATTTCATTTAAAATTATCTCCTTGAATTTTATTTGAGATATATTTCTCATTTAATCCACTCAATTCTCACTTCGAGGCAAGGCAAAAATTCATAAAAACTCAAATAACTTTATTAAAAACTGTAAAAAACAGAAAAAACATAAAACACCAACCACAAGTGAAAACCAATTTTTACAATTAAAATTAGAGTCTCTACGTCAAAAAAAGCAATTTGGCCAATGGGCAGGAAGACAGATTTTTGGCGCACAAAACTGAGAGTTTACTTTTCGTTTCACGTGGTAAAAAGACACTGACGTTGTTGCAGAAGCTGACTTAATTCACTGTTCTACTAAGAGTTTGAAATGTAAACAAATAACGGTTTCTTTAGGCTTAGTTATCACTTAAACAACTTGCGCATTATGTTACATTTTCCGAAGTTTCAGGCATTAAAATTGAACTATGTTCAAAACACAAAAGCATCGCGGTAGGGGGATAAGTTTTTATGGTGCGTGTAACGTAGGTATGCATAAAAGAAACTTTCTTTGATATTTTCTATGTCAATGTAACGAAACGTTGTTGTTGAAAGAAGAGAGAACAAGGAAGAAATGTTAGGAATGTAATATCAATTGCAAATGCAAGTCAATTGAGAAAAGAAATTGTAAAGATCATATCGCCTGTTCTTAGAGGGAAATTAATTGTGTATGTTACTGTATTATAAAATTATAAGAGATTAACTTAAATGCTTAAATTCTTTAAGCATTTCAGAAATAATACATCAAAAATTCTCGGAGGGGGGGGAACTTAAAATTTCAACTAAGATAATTGAAATTCAAATTTGAATATTTTATTTTTCAAAAGCCATAATTTTCACATTTACTTAAAAATTAGGGATAAAAGATGTAGTTTGCAGGGCAACTGTAATAAAAGACATAATTCCTTTAATTACTGTTGTTTAAAGAACTAGCCTAATTTATGTCTACTTCGTTTTACAGATAATACTTAAAGTACAGTAATAAAATTATGTATCCGAAAGATGTCTAATTTTGACTCCGAAGTAAGTTGTTTCATGTTCTTTAATAAATTGCTATAAAAATAATCAGGAACTACTTCAATTGATAACCGAGGATTCGAAAACCACTCTCAATTGACATAATTTTTACGTACCTTGTATACTGGTGTCGAAACTATCTGTCATTGAAATATCTTAAGAACGATAAATTAATGGAAGGCTCAATATTTCTTCGTTGAAATAAAAAAGTATATTATTATCATACAAAGTGACAGCAGTAAGTGACACATCTCAATATTTGTCAAAGTAAACTGCTTTGCGCCATGAAACTGTTCATAAACTGACGAAAAAGCATCGAAACAAATCAGAAAAGAATCCATAAACTTGCATTTTCGTATTTAATATACCTTAATTTTAGAATGTACGTGAGATCAAGCCTTTTTATACTAGCATTTTACCTTCTTATTTTTATTTTATATTGTTCGGTGTCTGAAAGAATATTGCTTGGCAGCATTGTTTTACGCCAAGCAGAGTTTGGCTTTAGTGTAACCCTAAAGTTATTTCGTTTTTGCTGTATTAGTATGAATGATTTCTGACTTGATGTAAGAGCATATGGTTGCTCGCTCTTTAGCTAAGTTACATAGGTAACTATAAGCACATGCGTGTGCTAGTATTCAATAATGTTGTTTTTGTTAAAATAAAATTGTTATTGTTAATATTACAGTCCACTTACTGAAGTTAAGTATCATTAAATAAGTTCGAGCTATCTTCGGCAAGAACAGTTTGGTCTCACGTTAGCCGGAGAAGAAAATGGCTACTAATATTGTTTCATTGAATCGCCAACGCGGCGTAGTGAAAACGAAACTCGGAGCTTTGATAAAATTCCTTGATGAGTATAAAATGGAGGAGAATAAACTCAACCATGATGTTATTATGAAGACTAAATTGGATTCTTTGTTGGAATTAAAATCTCGGGTTAAACAACTCATAGTGGAATATACCAATTTGCCAGAGGAAATTGACTTGAAAGATAATCTAAGCATTACACAAGAATTGGAAGAAAGCATCGAAGAGTTCGAAGTAAGATTTAGAATTTTTCTTTCTAATTGTGAAACAAATAATAAAGATAAATTTGAAACCAAAACTGTTTCTAAATCAAATTTTAAACTGCCTGATTTACCTCTTCCTCAAATTTATGGTAAATATGAAGATTTAAAAAATTTTAAAGTGCAATTTATGTCTATGATTGGTAATAATAATAATTTAAATGATACTGAGAAACTCTTATTTTAAAGCATCACTTAAAGGTGAAGCAAAAATGTTAGAATCATGTCAGGATACATTTGAGTCGCTATTTTCTGCACTTGAAAGCAGATATGAAAACAAAAGAGCAGTAGTTGATGCCTTTATCAATAATTTGTTGAAATTTGAAAAAATAAATGACTCACCTTCTCAGTTGAGATCACTGGTAGATAATGTTAAAAGATGTTTGAGATCTTTAAGTGCATTAGAATTTGATAGAAATAATTTATCTGATGTTTTGATATTAAATATTTTATTGCATAAATTAGATAGAGAATCTAGAAAAGCATTTGAACTAAACGTAAAATCAAATGAAATTCCCAAACTTGATGAATTTTTAGAATTTCTCGAAGAAAGAATTCGCATTCTTGAAGAAATAAACAAAGTTAGTTTTCCTAAGCAGAGCTATGCTACTAAAGTATCAAATCAATTAAGTCGCTCTAGAAATTCAAAACCCTTGGTAACTAAAACAAACCCTTTTCGAAAGTGTATTATGTGTAAAGAACCACACCCAATTTATCATTGTTCGAAATTTAAGAGTATTTCTGTTTCTGAGCGGTATGATTTTGTTAAAGAATATAAATTATGCATTAAATGCCTTTCTCCATCACACGCATTATCGCAGTGTAAGGCTAAATTTAGCTGTTATTTCTGTAAGAAAGACACACATCATTCGCTGTTACATAAAATTGACGAAAAACAAAATGAATCATCGAAAGAAAATGAATTAACCTTGAACCTTTCGTCAGTGAATGGGAAAGAGGACTGCCCTTCTCCCCCCCCCTACAACTTTGATGGCAGCTGCAAATAAATCTAAATTTGTGTTAATAAATACAGCAATTGTTTATCTTCGCGATGTTTACGATGAACGAATTCCTTTTAGAGCCGTGCTTGATTCAGCTTCGACTTGTAATTTTTGTACTGTAGGTGTTATGAACTCATTAGGAATAAAAAAAGAACGAGCATTTATTCCAGTTAGTGGAATAGGCAACACTACTTTGAATGTTAAATCGCAAATAAAGACGCGTTTATCGAACTTAGAAAAGGAAAATGAATGGGAAATAGAGTTATTAGTTGTTCCCAAAATAACTGACATGACACCATCGAAATCTATTGATATTTCGAAATTAAATATTCCGAAAGGAATAAAGTTAGCTGATGATGAATTTTTCAAGGCAAAAAAGGTAGATTTATTATTAGGTGCGGAATTATTTTTTGAATTTTTAAAAACAGATAAAATACGTTTAAAAGATAATGAATTACTTCTTCAAAACAGCTGCTTCGGCTTTTTAGTTTCTGGAAGCATTAGAATTCCAAATGTAAAAAATTATGGCTTAAATTATTGTTTTTTGTCAACAGAGATTAATTCGTTAAATAACTTAGTAAAGTCATTCTGGGAAGTTGAAGAAGTAAATGAAACTAAATCTACAGTTAATTCTGAATTAAATTATTGCAACGAACTTTTTAAAAACTCATTTTACCGGCATGCGGATGGAAGATATGTGGTTAAAATGCCGTTCAAGCCAGATATTGGTGAAAACATACAATTAGGGGATTCAAAGGAAATCGCTGAAAAAAGACTGAATCAGTTGTGGAAACGTTTGTCGAGTGATTCTGTAATGAAAGAACTTTATGTTTCATTTTTAAGGGAATATGAATCATTAAATCATATGGAGAGGATGGAAGACTATTCTGAAACTGAAGGAGGATATTTTCTTCCTCATCATGGCGTGCAGAAACCTGATAGTAAAACAACAAAGTTACGCGTTGTGTTCGACGCGAGTGCCAAAACTACTAACGATTGTTCATTGAACGACATATTACGTAAAGGTGGAATGATTCAAGAGGAACTTTTTTCCATCTATCAGTGGGGACATGTTTCTTCAGAAATGAACCCAGCCAACATCATTTCCAGAGGATCAGATGCTACAACTCTTGGATCTAACAAGCTGTGGTGGAAAGGTCCTGATTTTTTAAACAAGGACAATTTTCAAGATAAAAATGGACTTAGTGATGAGCTTTATTCTTCAGAACTGAAACCAGTTACGACTTCCTTGTTGACTTTAAAAACTGATTCATTCTTTGATGACTTCCTAAAAATAACTAATGATTTCTTAAACCAATACGAATTCTTAGTTTACTTTTCAGATTTATCTACAACTGTAGGAACACAAGTGAGAAACGAACAGGTAGTATTAGTATAGATGAAATGGAGCTGTCAAGGAATACACTCCTTAAATATGTCCAAGGTAGGTGTAATGACCTTGCGGATTAATAAGGCACCATGAGGAAAACGACACCAACATTTATTAAAAATTAACTTTCAAAGAATAATGAAAAAAAAATTAACATTTAAAGAATAAAGGCAAACTCGGAGCACTACCTCGCTCCTACAACATAATTAACCTACAACCTGCCTCCTCTGAGGCTAACATGCAACTCTCTTCCCTCTCACTTGCTGGGCTCTGCCAGGCAGCTGATTGGCTCACCGCTGCCAGATACATGACACCCCCCCGGTAAGATTGTGCTACGCCAAAGCGAAGCAGAATCTGAAAACTGAACCAGCAAATACAAACTTAAATTGTATACTCCACATACCAAATTAATTCAAAATATATGAACATGTATACATGATGTAATAACATACTTTGAAATAAATGCAATAAACATTCATCTCACAACAGATGAACAGATGACTTGATACAATACCGGAGTTCTGTAATAAAACATATATGCAATACTATTTCAAAACACACTATTATAATGCAATATTAAATGGAAACCAGTAATTTGATTTTCAAAACAGATGGAAAGTAGCTCTCGTACAATTCCGGAACAAAAGAAAGTAACTAATGCAAAGTTTTAAAACATATTAGTTCATACTTAGTTCACACCTATTTCATTCACCCACTAGTCTTGAAAGACCATCTGCATTTTTTAATTGTGCACCAGGGCAATGAGAAATATGAATATTATAGTGCTGAAGTGCCATTGCCCACCTCTGTAATTTGGCTGAATGCGGTGCTGACTTATACAAATATAATAATGGACTATGGTCTGTGATCAGCTCGATATTCGATCCAAACACCCAACACTCGAACTTTTTTAATGACCACACAACGGCATAAGCCTCGCGTTCAATAGTTGACCAGTTCTGCTGAGTTTTCGAAAGTTTTTGACTGGCAAAGCTGATAGGATGCAAACTGCCTTTGCTGTCTCGTTGTGACAAGCAAGCACCAACACCATATGAACTAGCATCACACTGTATGGTGTAAGGTTTTTCTGGTTCTGGAGTGTACAGTTTTGGTGCTTCACACAGTCGACGTTTCAGTTCTTTAAATGCTGATTCCTCAACATCAGTCCATGGAATTCTCTCAGGAATTTTCTTTTTTGTAAGCTCCGTCAATGGGCGGGCTATTTCTGCATAATTCTTTATGTAATCACGATAATAGTTGAATAAGCCTAATGCACTCTTTAGAGCAGTCTTTGTTTTAGGACTTTTTATAATTTCAATGGCATGTAATTTTTCAGGATCAGGTTGATGTCTTCCAGCTCCTATTATATGTCCTAAATACTTTATCTCCGAACGTGCAAAAACACATTTCTTCACATTCACAGTAAACCTGAGATCACTTAATGTAGTTAGCACAGCATCTAAATGTTTGAGATGCGAATTCCAATCTGGTGAAAAGATAGCAATATCATCAATATATGCTTTGCAAAAATCACTACGTTTTCTTAAGGCATCATTCATCACTCGCTGAAAAGTAGAAGCTGCATTTTTTAATCTAAAAGGCTTCACTTTCCAACGATACTGGGAACGATGTGTCTTGAATGATGTTAAATCACGACTTTCTTCTTCTAAAGGTATTTCCCAGTAACCTTTCAAGACATCTAAACAGGTGATAACATTCGCGTGTCCAATTTTATTGATTAGATCAGTCACATTCTCCATTGGAAAATCAACAGGCTTAGTTACTTGATTCAACAACCTGAAATCAATACATAAACGCATACTTCCGTCTTTCTTGGCAACACATACGACTGGGTATGCTATTTCAGCTTCACTTGGCTCAATAAGACCCAAGCTCTCCAATTCCTCGATCTGTTTATCTACTTCAGGTTTCAAAGATTCTGGGATCTTATAGATATATGGCTTTTTTCTTTCAGCTCCAGGTAACAACCGAATTCTATGTTCACCAACGCTGGCTATTTGGATCTCCCCAGAAAATAACGCGATGTGCTTGAGTAAAAGCTCGTGTAATTCCTTTTGTTTGCTATCCTCTAAATGATTAATATCCACCTCGATGTTCCTTCTAGTTACTGCGCAATCTCCTTTATTTGGAGTGGTATGAATTTCCCCAAACTCAGAATCATCTTCAAATATCACTCCCACAGTTTGTGCTCGAACATAAAATTTCCTTATTTTGTTCACATGAACATGCCTCACACTCCCATCGGGTAATTTAACTTTGTAAGAATGAGGATTTACTCTTTCAACAATTTCACCTGGATCTGTCCACCTAGCATATAGCTTGTTGCTAGAGTCTGGTATAAGTAAATATACTAGATCACCATTTTTAAATTCTTTCAAACTTTTGCGACGGTTAAAATAATATGCATAAGCTTCTTGTTTTTCCGCGGCAGATAAAGAAGCGAGCTCAGATGCTTTCTCTAAATTTATCTTTAATTCTTGTAGATAATCAACTGCTGAATTACTCAGATTAAGAGGTAATGGTATTTCACCGGACCATGATGATTTTAACACAGCTAAGGGACCTCTAGCTTCACGACCGTACATAAGCATAAATGGAGATACACCGGTAGTGCAATTTGGAACTTCACGATACGCAAAAAGTAAATAAGGTATGTGCTTGTCCCAATTAACAGGATCTGTGCGAATTACATGATGTAACATTTGTTTAAATACCCGATTCCATTTTTCCACTGAGCCGTTTGATGCTGGGTAACCAGGTGTCGAAAAACGAGGATGAGTTCCTAACCTATTTTCGAATTCTTGAGTTAATTGTGAGGTAAAATTAGTGCCTTGATCGCTACAAATTATTTCTGGAATACCGGTTCTCATAAAAATATCTAAAAGAGCCTCACAAGTAGCTTTAGCAGAAAGACTTTTTAAAGGTATGACTTCTGGCCATTTTGAATGATTATCTATCAAACACAAACAATATTTATGTTTCCTTCCTGAAGGAGGTGAAATTTCACCAATAATATCTATATTTACTGTATGAAAGGGATATGGCGCGCGAACAATAGGAGTAATCGGAATTTTATCCGATTGTCTTTCCGGACTTTTTAATTGACATCTTTCGCATGTTCTACAATAATTTTCTACATCTTTGGATATGTTCGGCCAATAAAATGAAAGCTTAATTCTTTCTTTAGTTTTCCTCATACCTAAATGATTTCCGATTATGGAATCATGAGCTAATTGAAGGACTTTATTTCGATAATTCTCGGGCAAAACTAACTGTTGTATGTTTTCCCCACAAATTTTTCTTTATGAAATAATAATTCGTCCTGTAAAAAGAAATTATTCTTTCCTACTTCTGCATCCTTAAAAGAATTTATTAACGTTTGGCAGTTTCTCTGATCGACCTTAAATTTATTCGATTCCGAATAACTGTTTAGTCTTTCATCATTCTGATTCGCAACTGAGCTATAAAAAAGATTTACATTTGACAGTTCAACGGCGCCAACTTCAAGTTGTTTTTGTTTATAAGTTTCCGGTTTCGTCTCGGGGTAGACCATTGATTCATTCTCGTCTTCAAATATGCGATCCCATACATGTGGTGTAATTAAACATTGAACATTTAGCTTATCTGTCAACGCGAAAAGAGCTTCTACACGCGAATATAGACAACTGTTTGGTTTTTTGTAATAAATGGGAATAGTTGCTAACGTTGCCTCTATGACGTCGCCAAATGCGGAACTTAAAATGATTTTACCCTTACTTTCTATTTTTAAATCAGGAATTAATGTAGTGTTCAAAATTGGTATTTCCGTACCTGAATCTTTTATAGCTTCTACTTGCTTCCCTGCAATGTAAATAGTAATCTTTTCCAAGGAATAAAAATTAAGTTTTCCGTCGGAACACTCGGGTTTTTGTAAATGTTTAGAATTTACATTTGTAACAACCGCATTGTCCTTCGACTTACTTGAAGTGTTAACTTTCGGTTTGACCGGGAAATTATCGTTCTGTTTATTGGACCTCTCAAATTTATTTCGCCTGTTCGGGCAATCCTTAGCCAAATGTAAATTGCTACTACACACATAACATTCTCGCGGTTTAAACGAATGTTTCTGTTCATTTACCACTAAATCTTTTCTTAGCGCTGGTGGAATATATTTAGAGTTTTTGTTGTATGAATCACGAAAACTAGCGCGTTTTTCACCTCTTATGTCATCAAAAGATTTACCTTTCGCGATGAAATAAGTGTCGCATTCCTTCGCTAGTTCTTCTGGACGTAGCCAACTTTCACCTTGTCGAACTGCAACATGACACGCTAAATCACTATCCAATGTTTGAAAAAGTTTGTCAGAAATTATTAAGTTAATTAAAGACTCAAAATCATTGACGTTTCTACTTTTACAATAATGGATCCAACATGATCTTAAACGAGAGGCGAACTGCAAATGAGTTTCTCCCGTCAACCTTTGAGCTTGGCGAAAATTTTCTAAACATATAATTGGCGATGGTTCATATTCCTTAAGAATTAAAGATTTAATTTTTTCATAATCTTTCAAATCATCATCTTTAATATATACTAGAATATTAGAAGATTTATCACCTATCAGTTTAAGTAAAAATTTCAGACTTAAACTCATTTGGTACGTTCTTATGCTTAAAAGCCCTTTCTATGGAATCAAAAAATAAGTTCCATGCTTCACCCTTTTTAGGTACAGAAATCGATAATGCCTGTACAGCTTTCAAAAGCTTATCTAATGAAAGTGTATTTTCTACGTTATTACTAGATTCGTTGCTACTTTCAATTTGCATTAAACGCAATTTCACAATTTCTTCTGACTTTTTCCCTTTCTTCAACCGTAGTATTAAGAAATTCAATAACAAAATCTTTATCTTTCAAATATTCTTTAGAACTTAAAAGCTTATCTTTTAATTCTACAACTTTTAAACTAGAATCGGCTTCTTCACCTAGTTCCTTCAACACCGAAATCAAATCACTTTTAACTACTCCTTTAAACATATTTAGAAGAAATTTTCCTTAAAGTTACAACAAAAATTTCTCACCTTTTCTCCAAAATTCAGTCGTCTTCGTTGGCTCTGGTTCTCGAAAGAGAGCGTGCTGTAATGACCTTGCGGATTAATAAGGCACCATGAGGAAAACGACACCAACATTTATTAAAAATTAACTTTCAAAGAATAATGAAAAAAAAATTAACATTTAAAGAATAAAGGCAAACTCGGAGCACTACCTCGCTCCTACAACATAATTAACCTACAACCTGCCTCCTCTGAGGCTAACATGCAACTCTCTTCTCTCTCACTTGCTGGGCTCTGCCAGGCAGCTGATTGGCTCACCGCTGCCAGATACATGACAGTAGGTATTTTGCAGAAGAAATTTCTTTGTTGCAGAAAGGTCTACAGATAACATCAAGGAGTAAGTTAAAATATTTTGATCCCTTCTTAGATGAAAAAGGTCTGTTAAGGGTAGGTGGTAGGATAAAGAATTCTAATTTAAGTTATAGTCAAAGACATATCATTATTTTGCCTGCCAAGAATAAGTTAACTGAACTTATATTTATTTATTTTCATGAAAAGGATTTTCATAATGGTCCACAATCACTATTAAATTCTATTAGACACATTTATTGGCCCATTAATGGCAGGAATATAGCTAGAAAGATAGTCCAAAGCTGCATAATTTGCTTTAAGGCAAAACCAATAATTTCTCAACAACTAATGGGAGAATTACCTAAAGAGAGAATTAATATTAACTTTACATTTAATTGTTGTGCTATTGATTACTGCGGCCCATTTTTGATAAAGTACAAAGGGCAACGCAAGGGTAACTATCATAAGATATATGTTTGTATTTTTGTTTGTATGGTGACAAAAGCAATTCATCTAGAGATTGTCAATGACTTAACCACAGAAGCATTCATGGCTTGTCTGAAGAGGTTCTTTGCCCGACGAGGTAAACCAAAAAAAATATTTAGTGACAATGCAAAAAACTTTTTTAGTGCAAATACAGAAATAAAAAAATTAATGAGTATTTTTCTAAAGCAGAATTGAACTTTAGCTAATTTTCTAGCCGAGGAAGGTATACAATGGAAGTTTATACCCCCAAGAGCACCAAATTTTAATGGTCTATCTGAAGCAGGAGTAAAATCCTTTAAATTTCATTTTAAACGAACAGTAGGAAATTCAGTATTAACCTACGAAGAATTTTTGACAGTAACAGTTCAAGTAGAGGGAATCTTAAATTCTCGCCCTCTTACACCGTTAACTTCTAATATTGATGATTTAAATGTTTTGACCCCTGGTCATTTCCTTATAGGTCGACCGATCAATTCAATAATTGAACCCAATTTAACAGAAGTAGATAATAACAGACTTAGTTTATGGCAAAAAACTACAAAAATGGTACAAAATATATGGAAGAACTGGACTAATAATTACTTGAGCACTTTGTTTCAAAGAAATAAATGGATGATTGCTAAACAAAATATTAAAATAGGGGATATGGTAGTGATTAAGGAAGAAAATCTTCCTACCTGTAAATGGTTGTTAGGGAGAATTGTAGATGTGTTTTATGGGAAGGACAACCTTGTGCGAGTTGTCTCTGTCAAAACCAAAAATGGTATTTATAAACGAGCAGTTACTAAAATTGCTGTACTGCCAATTGAGAAATAATGTACGAATTTTTATGTTTATTTGAAGGTTTGAATTGTAATCCATCATATTTGTTCTTTTTACAGTGTAATTACTTGTATTATAATTTGTGCATTAATTTACACTGTATCATTTTGTATTGTATGAACATTTATTATTTTTTTGAATTTTACTTATTGTATTGAAATTAATATTTCAACGCCGGGCGGGATGTTCGGTGTCTGAAAGAGTATTGCTTGGCAGCATTGTTTTACGCCAAGCAGAGTTTGGCTTTAGTGTAACCCTAAAGTTATTTCGTTTTTGCTGTATTAGTATGAATGATTTCTGACTTGATGTAAGAGCATATGGTTGCTCGCTCTTTAGCTAAGTTACATAGGTAACTATAAGCACATGCGTGTGCTAGTATTCAATAATGTTGTTTTTGTTAAAATAAAATTGTTATTGTTAATATTACAGTCCACTTACTGAAGTTAAGTATCATTAAATAAGTTCGAGCTATCTTCGGCAAGAACACAGTGCATTAAAAACACCTTCTCGTCTTAGGAAATTATAAGAATTATGTTATTATTCCTTTCTTTCCATTCATGAGTTATACAACTGTAGATAAATTCAACTTCTAGGTCATTTCCACTTTCGTGAATAAAATTCACACACTTTTATGCTTAAGGACCCCATTCCGGATATGAACTCGAATGAGGTATATACAGGATTTCTTGACAATGGTGTTTAATTTACATTGATCAAACTAAGGAACCCTTAAAATTTCACCGTAAGGAATATGAGGCATGTGTTAGGAAAAAGGAAACGCTTATATACTCTGTTGCCAACACTGTTGGTAAGAAAATAACATTTTCCAATTTCCTGCAACCAAAATTATTAGAAAAACATCTTCCGTTGGCGAATTAGATTTTGTAGAGGTACTTCACATTCATAAAAATCATAAACTTCTAGATCACGATCACAATTCTAATCTGTTTTTATCTTCAGCTTTTAAGAAAATTATTTCATATTTGTTTTCATTTTTGCATCAGTGGATGGCGCCAATAGCTTCTTCATTTGCAGGAGTGCAAATGAAGAAGAAGGTTCTGTGTTTAAACCTTCGAAAATAGTCCTCCAGACTTATGAATATTATGATAATTCTTGTTGCTTTAACTCCTCCAATAATCTTATCTCATTATTGCATTAACTTATTTCTGCTTTCTGATGGAAGCAGATGAAACAATAGCTGTATGGGAAAGGTTTCTGACATATTCAGAAACATGGTAGTTGAATTAAATAAATCCTACAGAACAGCGTGGTTCCATGGTTATCTGAAAGACATCGGTACATTCAGATACCCCATTTAATGCCCTAGATTCTTCCTTCAGGAGTTATTAAACTATTGTATTCTATATAAATAAGAACGACAATAATATTCTCAGGTTTTTTTGACTACAGTACTACGGTAGGCAATAAGAAAATGGAAAAACTGAAAAATTTTATAAATATCCTGTTTAGTGGTTACTATGGATACCTTAAAATGCCATAAAATACAGGGATATGCTTAAAAGTACATTTATCTTTGCTTGAAATACAATAATATTCCAAACAAATAAATATCAGTAAACAGCGTCATTTCCCAATAGAAATGCATTTCCAGCGTGTGTTTTTCTTCTACTTGTGAAGTTTATGATCACGTGGGATTTTCTCAACTTTTAAAACATGTTTTATGTTATCAGCTTACTTCTGGTAGATTCTTTTTAAACTTTCTATTTCATTTCCCTATTTTTTTTTTTTTTTTTTTTTTTTTTTTTTTTTTTAAGTTTTTTTAGTTTTTTTTCTTCTAAGCAGTTTCATTTGCGTTTTAAACATTTGTAGCGTTTAGAGTTTCAGTATTCCTAGATTTATTCTGGTTAATTACACCTTTGTTTTGCAAAATGTTCTTTAAAGAGGAATATTCCCATAATTCAAAGTTTTAAGTATGTAAGGTCTTAAAATACGTATACCGTGCAGGCAAATATAGTTTCATTAAAGAGTATCTACAAGAAAAAAAAAGACAGATAAAGAGAAAGGGGAAAAAGAAAAAGGAAAATGTTAGCTATAACATCATAACAAAGAAATAATTGCTATGCAATATAAATGAGTTTCGAAGTGGTATACCTAAAAATCCTGCATATGGGCGATTGCTTTCTCACAAGCGTGCAGATTATTTATTGGAAGACATGGAAATGTGGACCGGTAGGGTTGCTGACTGCTTCGTTTGGTGCTATTTTAAGAATAAAATTACACCTATGATATTTCAAAAACCGACGATTCCAAATCTGTCACGGATATATTCGATACAATTTCAACTGAGTCGAGCACCCAATATATTTTCGAATGTATTACTTACCGCCTCCAAGCAGCACACCTTGATCTCCCATTAAAATTGCAGAATCATCAGTTTGAAATCATGCAAAAGTGCTTTGTCATATGAGCTTTTGAAATCTCTTAATTTTAGTTCCATCTGTTGTGGATTTCAGTTTTCTAATTATAATCTACTACATTTTTAGTTATATCCATCTATATACGATATAAGTGATTCTGCACTAACATGTACACTGCGAGGAAAAAAAAAAAAAAAAAAAGAAGAGGAGACAGTTCTTTACCTTTCGTTCTACTGGGGGGTCGATTGACGAAATTCAAATTGCGTTTCTCGAAAGTGCAATTTAGGATATGTACTAGATTTATATTGTTAATGTACTAGATTATATGTACTAGATTTATATTGTATATAGTGCAATTTAGGATATGTACTAGATTACATTGTTCTGACATAGGTATTTTGACACAAAATCGGAATTTTTCTGAATTAACGTACCAATTTCTTTTCCATATTTCGATTCTACTACTCAACTTATGCCAAAGGAATCTATGAAATTTAGGAAATTTATGTGAATTTAATTTTAAAATTCCAAATAAAATTCACCCATTTTTTATGATTTATTTTTAAAATTTGCATTTTAAATAATTTTTATAAATTTTTAGAAAAATATTTTTAATAATAACTTATAAAAGTTTCACCATGAGCTTAAAGAATATGTATTTCTAACTATACCTGAAAAAATTAGAGTTTTTTTATTCAAAATTTCCTAAGATATACGTCAATTTATATATTAGCGCGTTTTGAAATTTGGCATATTTGTTATAAGCGATAATAACGCCAAATGTGCTTTGCGCACTTTGTTAAAATTATTTGAAATTATGAATGAAGACTTTTATTCCGTTCGTATACAATGAAAAAAAGGAAAGGAAAATAAGTTACTATAAATTAAGATTTTAGGTTAGGTTAGGTTATTTAATTACGGCAAAGCCTCGAGGGCTATCTGTCTAAGGAGAGAGACGCCTTCGGGGAGGATGTTCTAAGGGAAACTGGCTCGTATATACGTTACACATGGGGAAAACCACGAAAACACCCATGCAGCCAGCCCGTTCGCATGGGTTCGGACCGAACTACCAGTGTTCAGCGACTTTACCGCTCGGCCGCTGGTGGGCCCTATAAATTACGAAGTTCGCCAAGTGAAGCATAGCGCGCAAAGAGATAAAAACTCGCCAAATCGTTTAAAAGTACTCGCTCAGATTTGCGTCACAAATGAAGAAAAATATGAAAGCTTTGCGAAATCAGTCTGTTGAACCAGACGAGTTCGACATAATCGTAACTGATTGATATTAAATAATAGTAATCAACTTCTTCGGAAGTAGTTAGTAATGACAATATTTAGTCAAATTAAGTCTCTAAGTACGATCCATGACTATAAATTATTCAAGACTATTGTCGATTTCTACTATGATTAATGGAAGTTTCGCTGATTTATTCAACTACACGGTGATGTTGCGATATATGATAAGTACTAAATTTTCCAAACAAGTGTTTAAAACGAAGCTCTGAAACGAAAACGATCTAATACAAAATGTACATTAGTTTAGTTTACCAAAGAAAAAGATTAAACGTTAATTACTCAGCATTATTCGTGCCTTAGTTCTGGAATGAGTTCATCTCTCCTCCGCGAGACGACATTACAATTACATTGAGTTGTTATACATGCGCATGTGTCTGGAAAGGATGTCTGGATCATAATATCTCCTTCCCTGCCACGTAAGCGATCCGGAAAATGAGTAGATAGTGAGCGAAATTAAATCTCTCACCTCACTTGTTGCAGGAGCCCGACCGGGAATCCCATTTCAGAGATGTTTAGTGATTAACTATCCTGCCTCTTGTTAATTGTTTCAGAACTCTCACGCAGTTTTCATAGATAAAGCGGTTACAGTTATATACTTCATTCAGGCATTTTGTTTCTGGCTACTTTGAAATCGTCTTCATGAAGGAAGTTTGATCGTGTGTGAGTATCAATGTTTCTTTCTCATTTCGTTTATATTCAGTGTTAGGATATTTTGTTTAAAACTTACTAAATACAGCGAATAAAATAAATATACCTTAGTTGCTACTTTCGTACGGATCTCAATAAATTTTTGATTAAATTCACTTTATTTTCCGTATATCGTTTAAAGGTGGAAGACTGCGAATATTTAAATCATACCCGAAACCCAAATTTTGAGCAGGGAAGTTTAATGAAGTGCTTATAATGAAGTCACTGAAGAACTGCTCACACTGTTATGAGGTTTTGGAAGCTGGTAGATGGTGATATAAATCACGAGGAGCCTAGGTTTGCTGATTTGTATGTCCTTTTGTTCGCATATAAATTAACAAAATATTCCATCCCACTTACTTTTGTATAATGTGCAATACTGTTTGTCTCTCTAGCTCCCCCCCCTTTATAGGTATGTTTCTCTTACAATTTGATCTTTAATCTCTTTCAAGCTTTAAGGCAACCTTTTGCAATTCTAGCACTATTTTAACAGGCAAAGTAAGAAAAAATAGTAGTATTAAAATTACTGAAAACGTTTACCTCAGTCTCAAACATAATGATAAGCTTGGCAGTTAGACCACCTTCACAACTGTCTTTAGACCGAACTGTAGATATTTCTAGACTCGAGCAGAAACTTTTGGAAACAATGAGAATTATTATAAACTTATCTGTGAACTTCAAAATTGCAACGACATGGAATATAACAAGCCTCTTAAAGCTCACTTTTAGGACTCCACATTTGTTTACATCTGAAACTTAGCAGAATAGTGAATTAAATCAGTTTTTGCAACTTTAGTGTCTTCTTGCCAAGTGGTATTAAAAGTAAACATTCCGTTTTGTGTACTGAAAAATGCGTCTTCTTGGCCGCTGGCCAAATTGCTTGTTTTTGTGTAGAAACTCTAATATTTGAACTTTTCCCCAAAACCTCCTTCAGCTGTATCTGAATAATATATGATTATATTAATTTATTCAATGTCCTGTGTTTTCTTGTTGTTTGTTTTTGTTTTGTTTTAAATTATGTTTAATATTTTATAATTAATCCAGGACTCTTTAATGTATTCCACAATTGTAATGCATTTGTTCATCTTTACATCTATACTTGAGTCTATACTATATCCTCAATATATCTGTATGCCTAACATATACCATAATAGTGAAAAGTGTTCCCCTTAGTATCAGCAGTCCCCACCATGCGCCTTCTTTCCATGTTCTGATCCTTCTTTCGGTGTTCCTCGATTAGCGTGGCTAATTCCCAGAGGACACATCATTAAGCTCTAAACATAATCAATTCCCGGAGGACACAGTACTAAGCTCTTTATTTATATTTATTGATGTATTTATTTTTAATTCCATCGACGGGATACAACAGGCTGAAAAGCACCTAACCTAGTAGGCCAGCTGTTCTGTCGATGGCAAAAAGAAAGTGTATGGTTATTTTTTAATTTTGATGACCAGAAATTCAATCTGTTGATAACCAAATTAAATTTTTTAATATACTTAAATTTTCATAGAAATTTTAGAAGTTATATTCGCATAAATTACATATTTCCCGGAAAAAAGCGTCTGTCCAGAAGCTGGCTAAGGGAACGAAAGATAGACAATACTTCTGGACTTCTAAGCCAAGTAATTTATTGAAGTAACTTGCTTAGATGTAGCTAATTGTAAACGCGGTTTTTTCCTTTAGAATGCCACTCAGGGAGCCATCCAACCTCAGAGACAATATCTGTTCTGTGAATTGCCATAATGAACTCATCCGATTCATATGGAAATAAACGTGGATGAATATCTACCCCCAAGTCCCAAGAAAGGTATTCAATATCCAGCATCAGAGTGCAAAAAATAGACACCTCTAATATATTACGATAAAAGTGGTTACAGCATGAAAATACAATACATAAAATTTAAATTCCTATATTGAATACTCAAGATCTGATTCCTTTTAAATACTTGAAATGCACACGAAAATCGAATACATATTAATATGTATTCAAAGAGTAATGTATCAAGTCAGACGTTTTCTATTTTTCCTTCTCAAACAAAGGCATTCCAAAGAAATTTCAAAGAATTTCTATGTCACCGCTGTGGACCAAAGAATCTTAATATGTCTTTTTACGTCACGCAGACGGTTCGGAGATTCGCAATCCACTCAACAAATTCCATTTCTCGATTTTCCTGGGTCTACCTTTTTATCCTCCGACTTTATTCTTTTGACATTCTATATATATGATTACGTTTCTGGCTCTTCAACCATAGCTGACCATTTCTTTAACATTCTTATTTATAAAATATTTCATCGCTACGTCGTAGATGAATAAATTACCACTCAAATAATCTAACAAAGTCACATTGTGTTATCTTAACGTAAATTAAACAAACCCAGTCTTAAGGCGTTGTACTCTGATACTATAAAAACAAAAAACAATTAGTTTTTTTAACTATTTTAATAAACATATATTACATATGTATACTTTTTACGGTAGTTAATGTATTTGCGTTTAAGATCGATCATCGCAATCGTCTTTACTTAATAACAGCAAATAATATTAGTTTGTCACCTTTCGTTCCCTTTAAGTACGAAGCTATTACGAGATGAAAAATTTCCTAATGCTGTTATGTTTTTGTGAAAAACTTATATGGTACAGATTTCAGTCACACTATATATTAGCGCATTAAAATAAACTTATAAAAAACCTTAAGTTACGTAGCGCATTTGGAAAGAACGCTCTGGCCATTACAGAAAACGGAAACAGTCTTAATAGCAATAATAATTAATAACTATTAGCCAAACGTACAACTCGTATACATGTCTGAACAGGTAATAATCACGCGTCACCAGATGAAACGCGGTAAAAATTCGAGCGCCGTTTCACGGCGAAGAGGATAAAAATTGGCCCCGGCGTGAACGTGTTAAAAGGAACACTAGATCAACTGCATTTAAATTAAAGCAAATGCGATTTAGTAAAACCTTCGATGTTCACTTTAGAATCACGGCTTCGAATGTCTACAGAATGAGAAAACTTCTAATTCCGAAAATTCATTCGCATCATAAGTACATTCATATCCCAAATTATGCCCCGTTTTTTCGAAAACATTCTTCTGCATACCTGCATTGAATATAACCTACCCTATTTGCAGAATATTGACTCTATCCAGCATTCCTTCCACACGTCGCTTGTCATTTCAGTATACCATTGTTTGAAAGGCTGGGAAAAATCTTCTAACGATTGACTTCAAGAAAAAAGACATCGCGCGTGCTATCTTTTGGATTTCTTCCTAAAGAAAAGGGTGCGCATTATACGCCAAATATATATATTAATTCAAAAATAAAATTCAAAATGGTAGTTGCGCGTTATACGCCGGTGCGCATTATACGCCGGTACTTTAATTTGCGTTTTTACTTAATTTTAAAACATATCCCATTGTAAAAATGGAAAGAAATATTAAGTTCGTTTTAATATACTCAGGAATAAACCTGCTCAAATTAATTTATAGATGATAAGAATTGCGAATACCATTAGAAAACGACATTTCTTTGTAAAGAGGAATTTCGAAAATTTCAGCTTCAAATACGAAGGAACATTCCGTTGTTTAATAAGATTGCATTCTCCCAATTTTAAAAGTGAAAATTTGGTAAATGTAATTCATTTATTCCGCTTTCTTTTAATGGATTGCATTAAGTAGTCTTAGTTAGAAACAATTAATGAATATTACGAGTTGGGGAAAATAGACACATTAATGTCTCATCAATTTTTTAAAATATTTCTATTGTATATTTTGGTGTCTAGCCAACACTGCGAACGATTTTATAAGGTATCTAGATTTCGGGCTTTGGGCGTAATTTATGTAAAATACTCTGAAGCACTTCTTGCATTATTGTTTGTCTAAACAATAAACAAAGGAATAAACAAGTGACGAAACAGACAAAAATATCATCCAATGAATGATTTGCTTCTTTTTTAACTGTACTGTCAAAATAGCTGCTATTAATTAATTCCTATTTTCTAACGAGACTTGCTCTTAAAATCAACTTCCTATTCTTACTTGTTTTCCTATTTTCTTCTGAGTCACTCTTTGAATAAAAACATGTGGATGTTTAATCATAGTGAGATCTTATTTGATAAGTACAGAAGCCAATTATCCACCGGTAATCTTTCAATCACACATTTAATTTTTATTCTGCTAAAATTAACCAAACATTTTAATCGGTATGTTAAATTTCTTCAAATGCATCTTTGCAAATCTTCAAATGCATCTTATCAAAACCTGTCACACTTTAAAAGGTTTACATATATCAAATATCGCTTTATCTTTTGCTTTTTAAGATCTTGCTATAACGTAGGCGGCACGCACTCTGCATTAAATTTAAAAACATTGAGCCATGCAAATATTGAAGAACACTAGCTCCCAATAAATACAGTTTTTTATGAATTCCAGTTAATAATTTACCGTATTTAAACAGTTCACTTGATTCATTTTTTTATTTTACCTAATTTCAAGCTGTTCTAGAAGGAGCTTAACATCATCAGTAATATTAAAAGAAAAATGTAATGTAATGGACAATTATTGATTAAGATTTTAAAACAATCAACACTGACGTAACGTCGGTATGTATTTGCATTATGTCAACTTATATATCAAGATTGCAATGTTTCTGCATATTAATTGACTTAATAATGGCCTTCAGTGTCACAGTTAATAAATGAATGTTTGACAAAAAAATCCGTTACCTTAAATCTTTCAAGTTATTAACAGATTTGGATGAATGAACAAGCTTAATAAAATTAAAGCTCTCTAATAAGGAAGAATGCTTTCATGTACGAGTATAACTTCTGTAATGGAAACTGACTTTTAAGAACGGAAAATCATAAACCGTCCATGCAAACATCACTTGTGTGTGTATGTGTATGTTATTATGGCAAAGCCTCGAGGACCGAGGGCTATCTGCCTAAGAGGAGGGATGCCTTCGTGGAGGACTTTCTAAGGGAAACTGGCTCGTACTCACGTTACACATGGGGAAAACCACGAAAATGACCATGCAGCCAGCCCGTTCGCGGGATTCGAACCTCGGACCGAACTACCAGTGTTCAGCGACTTTACCGCTCGGCCGCTGGTGGGCCCGCAAACATCACTTAAAACGCAAAAATGTGCATTTAATTACCATACTTGCAGATAATCAGTGCTTTTAGCGAATCAGATAGCATTAAAAATATAGTACATTAGAGAGAATTCAATGACTTTGTAATACACGCAGTTTTCCTTACAAAATTTAACAGAATATACTAAAGTAATCTTTTTGAACCTAAAGTTAATTAGCGCTCCAAATAATCAAATTAATTACAAATAAAACTGCAACTGCCTTACAGTACAGTTATGTTTGTTGTGGCAATTGAAGCATACTAATAATACGAAAGTTTAGATAGTAAAATTTAAAACTTACATTCTCTAAAGCCAATTTATTCTCCAATCATGTACTTTTAACGCGATAGTGCAATAAACATACTCTGCTATTTTTGAAGAAAATAAAAGTATAAAAAAATTGTATCTAGTCTTGACTGCGAATGAGACCCTAGGGACTCCAATATTGTTTCTCAAATCTAAAGATACTTTGTTAACCCTTCTGCATTCTACGAACTAAGCACTGTTGCCTTATTTCAGTTCTTCTAGATCTGTCTTCATGTTTCCAAGAATCTCGAATGATCTGGAACCCTGCCAACTTCGAAATACTAAATGAACCACTCATTAATAACATGGAAGAGAAAGACACTACAGAGCCCACAGATCGCGCGAGCGACAAAATCTATTTCTTAATTTTGTTGTGTTAGAACCCTCTTCGTGTATTATTTACCATAAATCATGAATTATCAGCTTTCCATTTTGTGGTATGGGTTTAAATTAAGTTTCAGAATGAACGTTTGTGCAAAATGAATCTTTCATTTTTGTACCCTGGGTTTAAGACATAGTTCTGGTACACTGAACACCAGAATTTTTTTTTCTTTCAGAAGTAAAATTAATTTAAATACCAAAATATTTAATACATACACACACACACACACACACATATATATATATATATATATATATGTAATATTTTGGCAGTCGGGCACAAAGTGAAGCATAAGAGAAGCTTACATAAATGAACACATAAGTGAAGTTTGGCAATATAGTAATGATGACACAGAAGGATTTAAATTTATTGCTCCATATCTTTATTCAGTTCAAAAGGAATATCATCATTCTTTACTAAATAAGATTAAATTCACTGCGTCATAGTATTCTCTAACAAAGGGAATCAGATAAGAGGAGCAGTATAGATCCTAACAGCAGTAGAAGTATAAAGCGGTCTCTCACGCAAAATGGCGTGACTTCTATATTTATAGGAGCGGTTACGTAATAGGCTCGAATGTTCTCGAAAGTACTGGTCTAGGGAAAAGATCCTGAAATTGCGGAAAGTTAATTAGAGGTTCCTAGTAATATATATATATAAATAATATACAGTAGCAAACGTCACGAAATGGGGAGGGGAGAACATGCCAAAAAATTTTAAATTATTTACATCCTTCGCTGTATCGTCATCAGAGGGTTGGTGCAAATAAATAAATAAATAAATAAAATAGCCTGGTTTTGAACAGAGAAGTATACAAATATAAATTTACAACTTAAAAATAATCTTAGTAAAATTATAAACTACAGAACAACCTAAGTAATCTGTGTTAGTTTTAGTCCAACTTCTACAGGCCTAAGTAAACAGTACAAAAATTGTAGCATCAAAATTGTTTCATATTGCGCAACAATTAAATAAATTATTTAAATACAAGCATTATTTAAATCCATTTGAAGTAAACCCTAAACCGTTTTCCTTTTGTTGAATAGAAAATGAATTAATACTTTCCTTGAAATGAAATCCGGATAATTTTTGGGATTTATTTTCCAGAGAACTGAAATTTTCTCGCACTCAAACTGGCGGTTTTTGATAACCTGGGGGTTTAAACCAGGCAATTTGATGTTCTTTTCCATATTATTCATTTTTATTTATGGGATATAAATTTTATAATTATTTTTATTGTGTTTTATCAGTTTTAAATTAATAGTTTACCTCAAAAGATTTTCGACTTTGCTACTATACTGGAGTATATAAAAATATTTTATTATTTCAAAACATTTGTTTCTCTTGTATTACGATATTAAGAACTTACGCCTCTATTTGTTATTTTTGCATTATATTATACATTTTTACTTTATATTTTTTAGATAACAGTTTCATTTTTCTTTTATTTGTGCGTATGTTGCATTACTTCAGTTTCGCATGCTTTTGGATTCGGTCCACTAAAATTAAAAATATTTAATTAGATTCCTAAACTCTTTTGCTTGTTTATGAATTATTTAAACCCGACCTGTTATTTTTTAAAATTTGTAAATTTGTATTTAGTTTTTTTTTTTTTTTTTTTTTTTTTTTTTTTTCGAGTTTTGGTTTTGGAAGCGATTTTTTTTCAAAATTTTCTATCATTTCGCGATCCTTTTGAATTTATCTATTTTTATGTTACAATATTTTCTTTGCTTATTTCGGCTTGTAGCCACAGGACTAGCTGAGTGCACACAGGGCCAATGACAGCTTGATAAATTTTATTTTATCAAAAGAAACACTTCAAAGTTCTGGAAGTTTTCCCCAAAATACTCGTACAGCTCTCCACTGTATTACAGAGTACAACCAGTAGTTACATTTCAAACTACAAGGACCGTATAACACAACACAATGCAAAGCGCATCTAAAGAGCGAAGCTAACATGGATATCTCAATACTCCCAATCCAGCTCTGAACTAGCAACTGAGAGTAGATGCTGTTTCTCACCCTATATAGTTTTCACCCGGCCGCCGAGAAGTCTAGTAAATTCCATTTATCGAAATTATTGGAAGGCTTACATCTAAAAGTTACACCTAAAGGCCGGATACGGTTGCAGTTGCACATACTGATCAACTGCATTAATTCTATTACAATACTCATTAGAATTATACAGGGAATGAACCAAAATTTTGCCAAATGAAAGTCAAGCTATCAGGACTTGTGTTCCTCTTTACTTGATTTGGAAACATGAATTCTCCTGACTCGGAACAGGGAGCTTACTCAAGCTATGTTCAATAAATTCTGAAGTAGACAATACACACAGGAAGGGTATACGAAACCCTTTATTTTTCTATCTTTACAGAGATTTCCGGACTTCGGAATACACAGACCAACCACTTGTGGTCTGAACGTAAGAATATAAAAATATTAACTAGAACTCTAACTAAACTAACTTTGGATTAATATACAAGTGCCTACTTTAAGATTGGCCGCTGCTAAAACTACGATACGTTTGAAATTATCAAGAGGATTAAACCTCTGGCCTTGAACGCAACCAGCAACCGAGTAAAACTACTATGGCAAGCGGCTTGCTTCTAATAACTCCTCTCTCTTGCTTGGCAAAAAGCCACAACTTAGGTACTTGGCGTTAGCAAGACAAATTTGCATAAATAAGTTAAAGCTTTTAATTCTGGCCGGAAGTAGAAAATAAGAAGTGATAGTAAAGATTTAAAATAAAATAAAAAATAAACGTTAGTAAAACTTAGGATCCTTACATACTTCCCGCCAGAGTTAATTAGTTTGAAACTGAGGTCTAAAACGACCTTGTTGAAAACTTTTAGCTCTAGAATCTAACGCGAGACCAATCTTTTACAAACATTTCTCACTAGAAATTAGAAATTAAAAAAAGTCGTTTTTACATTATCAACTCCATGGAAAGATTTTTCATCTGTACTGCATCTATAAACAGGAGTTTCTTAGTTGAAATCTGGTTCCTTCCAGACATCTAGAAGGAAAACTAGTTTAATGAAATGTTACACAATTAAAGGGCAAGTAACATGAATACTTATATTTCTCTTTTAACATTCTTATTTCATTCATGACGTTATTTAATTATCTCCCCGTGCTCTCTGACATGTGTTGTAAAGGAAAACACCAAACACGAGCGTGTCAATGTATAAGTGTTCAACACTACCGCCTGCAATCAAAACACTAACGTGTTAAAATTCAACATAATAAGACCTCAGAACACACCTTATATTCATCTCTAAACCCTGAGGTATTATTCTGAAAAGTGGCTAACTCCTAAGTGTAGCGTCAGAGAGCCTAACTACATTCATTCAACCTTTAACACATATTTACAATAATTTGCTCTTTTTACAGTCACACGAATAAGTTAAAAAAAAATTTTGGCATTACTCTAATATTTTCACTTTTAACATATCATAGTATTTCTTAACTTTTAAGATAACAATTCACATTGTATATAAGGACATATTAACATTCCGTTAATTTTACGCAATTTAAAACATACATTAGTAATACATTGTTAACTTCTATTCTTTTCCAAGCAAGTTCCAATTCTTCTACATCGAAATACTACATTTCCAAAGTCTTTCAGACTAAAACTTCTTTCTTGCCAGAATCTTTTAAATAAAATTTTATACAATAATTTTTTAGAATTTTCTTAAGGTACCTTTCTCAAAGATTATCAATGCTTTTACAATATTCAAGTATTTACACATTCCTATTATACATTAATTTTAGTTTTACTCGCGAGCAATTGAAAAACAATACCAAAATAGGTAACAACTCATTTCTCGCCTTTTTGGCGATAAAGGTAGGCCTCACATGAGGTAAAACTTCTTGAATTCTGCTACTTGCAGTAAGAATGAAAAATTAACTTAAGGTTTCAAAGTAACATAAAGTTTACTTATCTTTGTGATATTCAGACATCCTTTTTCCTGCTCAGGCTTGGAAAGTGGCGAAGACTACAGTCTGGTTGATCTTCCGTCTTGTACGGGTTCGTCCTTCGGTTCCTTCCTCCATGAGCTTTCTTTTCCTTCCAGTTCGGTCACCCTTGAAGACCTTCTTTTAGCCTCTGCCTGTGGTCTCGGCAGTTTGATGGCAGCTGGTCTTCGCGGAATCGGGACAACTCTCTCTCGTTCCTGCTTGGATCTCGTTGCTGGCTGTTCAATTTTTTCTTGCTTGTTTGCATCTGCAGCTGGTCTTCCTTCATCAATTCGTCGACATTTGCTGCGTAGACTCCTATCCGATGGGTAGATCTTCCGTTTTGAAGCCGGGTTATAGTTGCTGTCATTTCTCCTGGCTCTCTTTACATTACTCGTACTTCTCCCTTCTTCATTCTGGGGTGGTCGTGCCCTCTCTTTTCTGGTCGGTGGAACGGCTTCTTTTTCTTGTTACCTTCAGTTTTCCAACGGGGGAACTTTCTTTTCAATTGATCCTGTCTACTCATGGCTTGCCCTTGTGATTGTCGTTGTTCCACCTCTGGAGCTTGCGCCTTCCGTGCCGGATCCTGCAAAAGATCTTGAAATATTGGCATTTTATTACGATTATAAAATGGTTTTATCTGGTCAATGTTTGAGGTGCAGGTTTCACCATTCCTGGCTTTTAACACCACTACAGCATGAGTTATTTTTTCTATGACATATGGTCCTTCAAATCGTGGATAAAATTTGGCAGTTTTATCTTCTGGTGCTGAAGAAAGTGAATGCTTAATTTTGAACAATTCATCCCTACTTTATAAGTTACTCCCCGTCGTTCCATATCATAATAAAGCTTCTGTTT
Organism: Stegodyphus dumicola; assembly: GCF_044657685.1. NCBI lineage: Eukaryota > Metazoa > Arthropoda > Arachnida > Araneae > Eresidae > Stegodyphus > Stegodyphus dumicola. Next base: position 166,324,657 of record NC_140771.1, on the reverse strand, counting down.
TCTTTGTGCTACTTCAGTGCTCTTTTTTGCTTCTTTAATTAATTTTTCTATATCGCCCATTTTAAATTCTGGGGCTCTTTGTTGAAAATAAAATAATTTATCTAACCGCGTCATAATCTTTCTGCCTAAAAATAACTCAGCAGGAGTTTTGCCCGTCGTATCATGTTTTGCGGTCCTAAGGGCGAAAGCTAATTCATTGCCATAGTTATCCCAGCTTTTATGAAAATTTTTAACATAACTACGGATAATTTTCACTATATTTCTATTGACCCGTTTCGCTACATTTGATTGCGGCCGATACGGGACCATTTTAAATGAATGCCCAGTTTTTGGCACATGTCTTCAAATATATTACTTACAAATTGAGGACCATTATCCGATATAACTTTTAGGGGCGCCCCGTATTTTAAAATATATTTATTTAAAATAGAATCAGTAACTAATTTCGCGGAGGCTCGTTTTAAGGGAACAATTTCGGTCCACTTACTAAAATGATCAACCATCACAAGGAGATACCGACTTTTATTTAACTGACTTTTTGGGAAAGGGCCCAATAAATCGATGCCAATTATTTCATTTGAAAATTCGGATTTAATGCTATTTAGAAACCCGCCCGGGCGGAAATTAATATAATTAACTGCTTGACATGTTGGGCAGGACTGGACATACGCCCCTGTTAACTTTCGCAGCTCAAGAAAATAAACTGCTTCGCGTACGCGTTGGATGGTTTTTCGAATACCAGCATGAGAAGCTAAACGAGAGTCGTGTAACTCCTGCAGTATATTTAATCTAAGACTAGCTGGGATAACAGGTCGAAATTCGTTGTTGGAATTCGTAGTTTTTATATAAAATAATAGACCATCTATTAGTTCGTAATGAGCCGCCCTATTTCTTATCGCCACAATATCTTGGTGGCTAAAATTTTCAGGATCTTTTAAGTAATCAAAAATATTTTTAAATTCAGGATCCTTACCCAATTCGGTTATTACAGTTTCTCGGGAATGTATCATACATGCTGTGAGCATTGCCACCTTTACAGTATTACCTTCTTCATCTATTTTTATTCTGGATAGGGCATCTGCTACGATATTTTCCTTTCCGGGGGTGTGCTAAATTACCAGATTATATTCTTGTAACTTGAGTGCCCATCTTATTAACCTTGGGGATAAGTTTTTCCCTGAGTACAATCTAGTTACCACCGCATGATCAGAATACACTGTTATTGGCGCCCTTCCAAAATAGACTCGGAACGTTTGCACTGCTAACAGAACTTCAAGTGCCTCTCTCTCAGTCGCGGAATAATTTCTTTGTGTTTGATTTAAAGTTCTACTAAAAAATGCCACGGGCTGCTGATTTTGCGAAAGTACCGCTCCTACCGCATAATCCGAAGCATCCGCTGAAATTTCTAAATTCTCATCGTTTTCAGGAAATTTCAAAACGGGCTTGCGTTAATGCTTGCTTTAATTTTTCGAAAGCACTATTGGCTTCGGCCGTCTACGAGAATCTTGTCTTTTTCCTTTTTAATTTTGAACAAAGTCCTAGAAAAGAACAGAGCTTCTTCGCCGTATTTGGCGGCGGATACTTTTGCACAGCGATTATTTTTGATTCTTCCGTCTCGATTCCTTTCTGAGATATTTTGTAACCTAAGTATTTTAATTCAGGGGCTGCAAATTTGCACTTTTCGACATTAACTTTTAGACCGGCCTCATTTAATAATAAAAACACCTGTCTTAAATCCGGTACATGTTGGTCCAGATTATCACTAGTAATAATGATATCGTCTAAATAGATAAATGTGGTCTTTCCTACAACAGGCCTTAGCACAATGTCCATACATCGCTGAAATGTTGCCGGTGCCCCCGAAAGGCCAAACGGCATACGCAGGAATACATAAGTGCCAGACTTGGTCATAAAAGCAGTCTTACGCACATCTTCCGGTCTAACTCCTATTTGAAAATAACGAGTCGTTAAGTCTAAGGTAGTCATGTATTTGGTAGAAGTTATGTTCCTTAATTTCTTCGATAATAGGTAACGGATATACAGGATATTTAGTCATGGAGTTTTAATTTACGATAGTCAATCGCAAAACGCCACTTTTTTGAATGTGTTACCGGATAGTCATTATTTTTCTTACATAACACAACCGGGCTAGCATAACTACTTGAGATGGGCGTTATGATCTTTTTACGTAACATATCTCTAATGTACCACTCTATAATTTTTTCTTTATTCTTATCACATCGGTATGGTTTGTGGCGAACTGGCAGTGACTCTCCGGTGTTGATACTATGGTTAGTAACTTGAGTAAATCCTGGAATATCACTAAATAACGAAGCAAATTCACTTACCACTTGTCGAATTTTTTGTTGCTCTTCCTTAGGCAGGTGGTCGAGGTTTAACGTTGGTGGTTCTGTTTTTTCTTCTGGAACTGGTTTCATCGTCAGCTTAAGGGACGCTTCGTTAAAATCCAGCGTTGCTGCTGCCTCTGAAAGAAAATCTATCCCTAAAGTGACATGTGCTTGTAAATTTTTTATGATAAAAAACGTGATCTTTACTTGCTCGTCCTTGATACGAATATATAATGGTATTTTACCTATGCATTTGCATCTTTCTCCCTGCGCAGCTAACACTGTCGTATTATCCGAATTATATATGCGGTATCTACGGAAGTACTTCCTAAAAAAATCTTCTGCTACACAGGAACACTGCGCGCCTGTATCCACGAGTGCGGTGGCTGGGATGTTGTTCACCAGAACTTCAATCTTTGGAAGAGTCAAATTTTTCACAATAACTGTATTTAACTTGAAGGAAGAGGGGTTTTCTTGGCCTTCGGATTTCCGCACCCTCCCGTCAGCAGAAATCCGTTTTAGTTTAAATTTTCTGTCTTCCTTTCCATGCCTTCCTTCTTTTTTCGTTGGCCTTCAGACTTTTTTTCTGGCTTACTATTGAACTGTCGACGTTCGCCGGTTGTTTTTGTATACTCAGGTTTCCTTGCCCACTGATTCGATTTGCTTCCGTAGCCGTGTTCTTGCCTTTGCTGTGGTCTTGGCGCACCAAATTGGCTTCGTTGCTCATACTGGCGTCTTCTTTCAATGTCCGCCGTTCTTCTACTTTCAAACTGGATTGCTAGCTCAAATAACTTTTCCAGTGTAGTCGGATTCCTTAATTCAATAAAGTCTTGTACTTGGGGAAGTAACCTCGGCAAAATCACATTGTCTCAGGATCCGGACGGCTTCCATACAAGAGTTTAAAAACGTAAATGTTTCTTACAATAAAGCTTGAGAGATTTTCAATTCGTTTCTGGTATATCCTGAAGAGTTCCGCTTCTAATTTGGAATGATTTCTTACGACAGGGAAGGCTTTTACTAAGGCAGTCTTGAAATTTTCGTAAGTATAGGTGGGACTTCCCGCTTGACGCAAGAGGCTTCTGCCTATACATTTGAAGCAATTAAGCGCTTGGCCCCTCAATACGTTGGTAGCTAAGGGGACTTTCTGGAACTCATGGACCGGATACAGCATGAAGTGGTCATCCAATTTTTCCAAAATACTGGTTACCGGTGAGTTTCCATTGAATGTTGCTTCTGGTTTCAGCGATGCGTGCATGGTCTGGATAATGTAACCAAATCCTTCCAGGGCGGCAGCTGGCTTTTCTGGATTCTGATCCCCTTCTGCAGGCACCACAGGTTCTTCTTGAAACTCGGCCATGGTTATTCTTCTTCGTCGGGCGCCACTATCAGGACTTGTGTTTCTCTTTACTTGCTTTGGAAACATGAACTGTCCTGACTCGGAACAGGGAGCTTACTCAAGCTATGTTCAATAAATTCTGAAGTAGACAATACACACAGGAAGGGTATACGAAACCCTTTATTTTTCTATCTTTACAAAGATCTCCGGACTTCAGAATACAGAGACCAACCACTTGTGGTCTGAACGTAAGAATATAAAAATATTAACTAAAACTCTAACTAAACTAACTTTGGATTAATATACAAGTGCCTACGTTAAGATTGGCCGTTATTTAACAAAAAAATCCGTATGTAGTACAGAGAGCTGCTAAAACTACGATACGTTTAAAATTATTAAGAGGATTAAACATCTGGCCTTGAAGGCAACCAGCAACCGAGTAAAAGTACTATGGCAAGCGGCCTGCTTCTAGTAACTCCTTCTTCTCTCTTGCTTGGCAAAAAGCCACAACTTAAGTACTTGGCGTTAGCAAGACAAATTTGCATAAATAAGTTTAAGCTTTTAATTCTGGCCGGAAGTAGAAAATAAGAAGTGATAGTAAAGATTTAAAATGAAATAAACGTTAGTAAAACTTAGGATCCTTACAAAGCTTGTGGCTTTCGAAGATTTCTCAACAAATTTGCAAACAAAAATGAGTCCCTAAAAACATCGCCATCGCTAGCTTGGCGATATCTCGCCAATTTAGCGAGATAGCCATTTACTGAATATTAAATAGACTTGCCCCTGTATTCTTACTCTTCCGGCAGAGCATTGTTTCTTTAGATTTTCATGATACATTATAGTGAAAAAAAAAAAACCTCGAATTTAACAAATTTCACTCTATATACGTACAAAATTCATAACAATATTTTGTCTTTGTAAGAATCTAAAAAATGTATTTGTACATTTTTATACATTTTATTTTATACACTAGCTGTTAGAATGTTCAGTAATACATTATTTTGAGGTCAGACTGCTATTTCTAGCAACTTGTACTTATCGTAATATGCTTGTTCTACAATTTAATTGTCATGCATAATTAAGTGTTTACTGTGAAAAGGAAGCAGAAGAACGTATTTTTGCAAAACATCAAGCAGTTATTAAGAAAAGGAAATAAATTTTTGATCCTAAACTTATGCAGACATATTTGTATTTGGGTTATTTATTGTACGCCGAGTATATGCCCGCCAATGGCCGAGTGGTTGAGACTGCGGAGCCCTGAGAGTTGGATCTCAGTTCGATTCAAGGCGAATGAACTTAGTGTTTATTTAGTTTTCCTGATTTTCTCCGTATGAAACGTGGATCCGAGCCTATTTCCCTTTAGAAAATCTTCCCTAAAGAGTTTGCATATTCTAATAAGCTAAACTAACGTAACAGTGCATGGCACAGGAATGCCTATTTTTGAGTGTTTGTGTTAATGAGAATATCTTGCATAGCAAAAGAAACAAAAAAGAGCTTTGCATAGCGTAACTGGACAACAAAATATAGCGTTGGATTTAATACATAGTAAAACTAATTTCTCTTTTGGTGTAATAAAAAAATACGCACTAATTTTTTTCGTTAAAGTATTTTAAGATCACTGCGAATCATTTCTCTATCAGGGACATTTAAATGTAGCGTTCATGGGCGTAAAATCATCAATTATTTCGGTATCCTTGAGCTAAGAAACATCTGCAATTATTACATTTGCTTTGGAGATTAACTGATGTTCACAGATCATTCGAGGGCTATGTATTTAGGCAAAAGGTAAAATTTTCGAAGCATGTATTAACTAAACAACTTCTATCTGGGAAAAGGAAAAGAATACTTTCTTGGAAAATTTGTGAGGTTCATACACATGTTGCATTTCAGGATATCCTAGAAATTATGAAACAAATAGTCTTTTTTAATCTAGAAACATAATTCAAAACAAAATGGTATTGCTTCTGGGCTACGCGTACTTATAAATATTAAGAGGGATGATTCTAGAACTAAGATATCAGGTTAGATGCGACATATCAGTTTGAAGTGTTTAGTACAGTCATATACACCTATCAGCCCCTAAGAAAAAGGGGTAAGGATTCAGTAAACAATGTTTTACTCGAAATTAATAGGAAAGTTTTCTGCTGCTGGTATTTGGTATAAACTCTTAGTTGGAAATTCTCGGCAATGATTAGCAATTATCTGCTCCCAAGAACTGAGTGTAGCCTTTCATAAGACGAACTACGACTAGGACTGAAAAATAGAACCCTTATAATTAAGTTACGCATACAAAACAGTGCTTGAACGCAAATGAGACACCAAGTTTAACAAGAACACCAATGCATCGAAAGAAGATTTTATTCTGAATACAGTGGGATATGGAAAATGTGGTTAATTTTAACTTCAGAAAATAATCAAACAGTTAAAAAGGGCATCTAATATCATTAGTAAGATAATCTACCAGAGACAGAATAATACTAGATCACATATCGAAAGAATTTATTCCCATATTCAGAATACATATTGAAAAACGCTTAATTATGAAAATTTTTCCTCATCCGTTAGGAAGAACATTTTGAGCTAAAACTGTGAATCATTCTTCAAAAAGGAGATAGAAAAATAGCTTTCAAGATGGGAAGAACAGTTTTCATTTCATTTGAAGTTGCCTATCTCATTTCTGCATTACGTTTCAATAAACTTGATGGATGGGATCGCAGCAATGCACTAATTAGAAGAGGTGGGTTTTGTGGAAGACTTCTTAAAAGAACTGGAATGCATTTATGCTACACTTTGGGTAAGCCACCACGTAAAGGCATCTTTCTCGTACACCATGAAAGGAACTGACAGAAAAATATCAGCGCTTTTCTGCTTTTAATTATCCGGCCAATAAAGTGTCCTGTTTTTCTGGTCCGTGTGATGTATTTAAACCTATAGCAAGAGGTTTCCAAAACCATTTCATAACAGAGAAGGTTGTTCACACTGTTATGGACTATCGAACATGTACTTCACGTACGATGCAAATTTCCCGTTTCACTGAATTCCATCTATTGATGAGCTTGAACGTTCTTAACATCCGTTGAAAAAATAGTGCTTTGTAAATAGAGCTGTCAGAAGTTCTTTTAAACTCCTGATTTGTACACAAGACTAGATATTTGTTAGAATTCCCATATTTATTAATATATTATAATTTTTATGTTTCATTACTTGAAGTTTAACCGAGGGCAGGAAAAAAAATTCAAAAACCACACACCGCTCTGCAGTTTGGCATGCCTGCTCTGTAACACTTTAGAAAAACAATTCTGAGAAATCGAGATTTTGATTAATAAAAAATCTGATGTGTACACCACATAACTTCCTTGTACGAAATATTAAATTATAAGCATTTTTAACTTGCATTTCATTTAAACTTATTGGATTAAATTAAATCTACTTCGTCGATAGCTCATAAACCACAATAGAAAAAATGCGCTCTTTTAAATTCACTATACTTGTTTACCCTAGTGACACTCTGACGCTAGGTTCACTTATCAACGTTATGTTTCTTTCATATTATAACTATGTCTATGTCTATGTCTTATCACGTAGTAAGAGGCAATCGACCATTAATGGCCTTTGCCAATATATTATACTTGACTTTAAATGCGTGAAGAATCGAGTAAGTTGTATCCAATAATATGGAAGTACTTGTGCACATGCTGTACTAGAACTCAGAGATTACTAACGACGGAGGCTCCTGTGGCGCCGTACGTAGAATAAGTAAACTTTGAACAAATGAGGCGCTCGTGTGGCGCCGTCTATTAGTAGGGATGAAAAGCATTTTAGTTCACTGGAGCTCTGGTGGCGCCATTTCTTGCAGGATTTATTATAAGGCATTTTTTAAATTTCATAAAAATTATTCTTCTGATAAGCAATAATTGGTAAGTAAAATAATGAAAAGAAAACAATTTGCAGTACACTGAAAAGTTTCACAAGAGTAAAAACTATTTACACACAAAGTCTACCTGCTTTGGCAGGAACAAAGTCCGTAGCGCTTTGTAATTTGATAAGTAAAACTATAAGTAAAGAAAATGAAGTAAAATCTTGGCTAAATAAGAAGAAAACGAAAATATATACATTACCACCGACTATTATGGTGAATACGTACGGGGCCTCTTATGGTGTTGTTCAATTGTGAAATCATAATTTCCTAGTTTTTTTTATGATATTCTTAGGATGACTGTCACATTTCATAAAAAAGTTATGAGAAGCTTTTAGAATTTCAGAATCCGTGGGTTTAATTTTTAAGTCATTGTGAAGAGTGCTGTTTCGTAGGAACCAAAGCGCATTTGTAATTATTCGGATGGCCTTTTTTTGAATTCTTTGTATTTTTTCGCGATGAGTTCTTGCAGTTGCAGCCCACGCTGGGGAAGCATACAGTAAAATCGGGCGGATAGCTTGTACATAAATAACTCTTTTTGTAGCGAGAGTAAGTTTAGAATTTCTCCCTATGAGTGCCTATTGCTTGGTTGGCTTTTTACAGATATTTTCGATATGGTTTTTGAAGGTTAGTTTTTGATCGAGATAAACCCCTAAATATTTAACACTTTTTTCATTTGCGATCATATTATAACTCAGAATGCACAAAATTTATATCATTTGAAGAATTATCTAATCGTTGCCACATGTTCTATCCAAATACTATAATAAATCTAGAACGATGTATAAAAGAAATTAAGCATTACGTCTGGAATACGCGCCCATCGTGCAGACCACCACACCTAGAAGGCATGCCAAGAAGGCGGGAGAAATACCTTATAATATAAACGTTCATTTTACTTGCTTTTCATGTAACTCTGTTATTTCGTCGGTTACTTACTGAAAATTTTCACATTGTTTTAAGTCTTAAAATTAGAAATTAAAGTTAATGACCTAAAACTGCAATAGTCAGTAAATAATAGTCTGCAATAATTACAGCACAAGTCAAAAAATTGAGTTTCTCTCACGTGTGTATCAGATTTGCTCAATGCTTACGGGGTCCCACAAAATTTCCGTAAATATTGCCGAGTCTGGGCTCGCGACTGAAAGCTCGCGAAGAACTAAGAAGCCCTGATCTATATAAATGATATAAAACTTAAATCGTTCTAAATTATAAGTTAGAAAGGGAAAAAAAGTTAGAATAGTCGACGTTGGTGCTTTCTATTTAATCTCGGCTTAAAAGTTAAACGGATGCCTAACAGACAACGCCCAGGCCAATTTCATCAATCATACGTTTTCATGGCGAATTTCGATTTAGGGCTGGGAATGAATTCTTGAATCTTTTACCGTATCCCAGCTGAAACAGACCTACGTGGGTCAACTGCGCAAAAGATTTGAAGACAGTAGTTTGAGGAACAGGATGTGATTCAAATCATTCATAACATCTAGGAGGATATCAGCTCGTTCAGCTGAGGGTATGCAATGGCGGCTGCATAATCACGACTCTCTATAATATGCAGAATGTGCACAGATTTTAAATGTACCAATACTAGCAAGAACAATATCTAGATAATTTCTCTAAAGTGACTTTCAATCATGACGCCCTTTATGAAAGCTAACATTGCCCCCATCTAATGAAGTGATGTCAGACAGCCTCTTAGACTATAAATGGCATAGGGCCGTCTTGCTTCTGTTTCACACGTCAAGGTCTGCTCTAAATGCTAACGGTATACAACTCAACATTGTGTCATCATGGTTTGGGGGAACATTGCCATGGATAATCGATCTTCGCTGGTTTGTATCAGAGGCACAATAATGGCAGGACGATATGTGGGTGAAGTGTTGCAGGCGGTTGCATTACTTTGTCTTCAGCTGTAGTTTAGTACGATAACACCTTACCGCATAAGGTAACCACCAGAAGGTATGTCCTGCAAGCTGGTAAACTCTTTTTCCAGATTTCGCACCGTTTGGACGTTTGCTAAACGTGATTAGCTGTCGTCACTTATATGGTGCTCAAGGTTGATGCCAATGACTGGCGTGTTCATGCGCTCCTTGCCACGGGGAATTTCCTGGGCTTGGGCTGACTATAGGTCAGACAATTGAGCATTAGTAACAACAACAACAAATCAACCTTCAGAGAGGCTAAATTGACCCGTTTAACCCCGTTTTATTACTCACTAAACAAGGGAATAAGACGTAATACAAGCTTAGGAACCGCACTCTATTAAAGAAGATGGTGCAGGTGTTCCAAACAGGTGAAAGACCTGACAATTTTTATTAGAATCACTACCTTCAGATTTACAGTGAATTTTCAGATAAAATTTCTTTCTGAAAGACTTTGTTATATGATAATAAGATCTTGAGTTGACAGAGTCGGTTTTAGTGAAGAAAAAGAAGTTATTCGTTACGCTAATCATTGCATACGTCTTCCAAAAATGTATATTTAGCCTAATCCATGCAGCATAGCTTTTAACAAATTTAAACATTAATTCTTGTTTTGGAAGCTTATCAAGGAAATATCTTGAATTTTGTAAGATATTCTTATTCCAGTTATGATAAGTTCAGTGAAATGGATTGTGGGAATTTGTACCGAAGATTAACTAACTGTTCCAGCATTCAATATTTCATAATTCTCAGTTTAACCTTTATTGTTTAATAATGATATATAGAAATAATTAGGCATTTTATTTCAGAGCAGGTGATATGAAAAATTTGCCATGTCCTCGCCAGGATTCGAACTTCAGTCCTTTGATTGCCAGCCGAAAGTGCTTTCCACTTACCCCACGAATCCACGCGACGAGGAGAAGTGAAAATAGTTTGCATTTTGCACTTTAAGATCAACTACGAAGGAGAGAACAGAACTTCCAGACACTGGCGGTGACGAATAATCGTCCACCATGTTTAGTTCGGGGGCTACTATAGAGACCGATATGTGTTTTATTTCGGAGCTGGAGATGTAAAATATGTGTAGTGCTCTCAACGGGATTCGAACTCCAAGACATTTCGATTGCCAGATTTGGATATGCTGCTCAATTTCACCAAGAAAACATGCTGTAAGCAGAGGGAAAATACTTTATAGATATTTAAGAGAATTTTAAAAATTATCACCTCATCTCCCACATTCGTTACTGTGCATTATCGCCTTTATGTGTAAGTTTTGAAAAACGGAACCCGTACGGAAAATAATTTTGTAGAAACATTTCGATGCTTAATGTTATGATGCTTTTATTTATGTATAGCTATCGTAATTATTTATATTGTTTCCGACATTCCATCCCTCTTTCACCGTCAATACTTACCATATGTGTAACTGTGTACTGTTGATCGACTACTCACCTTTCGAACTGCGCATGTCCAAAATTTATTGATGCCCGAAAAAAAGGGTCCATTTGCTCTTCAGGATATACGGATATACTCACTGAAATATGTATAACATCTGATGAAAAAAAAATAGGACAACGGAATGTACAGGCAAATTTAAAAAAAAAATGTAAAAAGAACATAAACAGAGGTGATTAATATTATCCCTGCTAGCCATTCAATAACCTTCACACCTAAAGTATGAATACTTATATTGCTGGTGATGTAAGAAGAGTTTAATTGTTAAGCAATGAAACCGCGTTATGTTATGAAGTGATGCTACAATATTTTTAGGACAAAATTTCGATGATTTCAGTTTTGTTCTATTAAACTCTGAAACAATAAATAGATCAATCACATATAAATAAGTGACATCATTTTCATGCATGAAGTAAGTAAACAGCTTGAACGAAGTGTTCTCATTTATCAATTATGTTATGTAAAAACTTACTTTTAACGTAAAATGATGAATGAAGATGAATTTTTTATTTTTGCAAATTGTAGAATTTTAGTGCAACATGTAGCAATTAAAGAGCATTTTTCCTGTGAAAATGACCATTGAAGATATAAAGAAAAGGAAATTTAGATTCAACCGCAGGTGTGTTTTTTTTTTGGGGGGGGGTTAGAACTCACTGAGAAATTAGATGGCAGAGATGATTTGATGAGATTGTAATTTTAAAAATATCCAAGTTTCGGAACCTTCTCGCTGGTGCGTTGGTGAGATAATTCCTGTTCTTGGCAGAATTACAATAACCGTTCAGCAGAGGATTGTTAAGTTGACTATTAAATGTTACCTTCTCCTTAAGCATACTATTTAATTTCTAAAATAAGCTATGTGAATCAGACAAATTTGAAGAAGCAACAAATTTTAGAATCGTCGTCGTTAACGTAAAGGACAAATGAAAATTTGAAATATATCTTAGAGGCCGAGAAAAGTTTCCAACATTTTATATTGCATGAAAAGAACGCAATCCTTTATTTTCTTCTCGGATTTGAAAATTGCCAGGATAGTGTTCATCTGTTCATGAAGTTTTAAACAAACTCTCAGTATAACAGAGCGAAAGCTGAATAATGACATCTAGCAAGAATCGATATCTTTATAAAAGAACTACTCGTTCTTTCATCCATCCAACGGTTAATGAAACGAAGTTATTTGCGTGATCCTCTACGAGTACTTTGCCATATTTGAAGGGTTTCTCTGAAGCATAATTAATTACACTAATTAATTACTGTTATCTGAAGAAAACCTCTGTCAAATGGATCGTTATCCATTTTGGGTAACCGTGCCATTCAATCTTCTACTCCATTATAAGGTGTCTTCATTACTGTTAGTTTCATTGATTATTTTTCAACGAGCACGCAAATCCAAACATGAATTCTACGTCAAAAATTCCCTAAATTTATACTAACACGCGATAGATGTAATCTATATTAAAAGCTTCAGATTTTTCATGAAAAAATCCGCTAAAAACTATTTCCTAATTTAGAAGCAGTTGAGAGTCAAGATCATATATGTACCTCAATTTTAAATCATTTGATAATTACGGAATCCTCATTTCAACAATGTTAGTTTAAACTGACATTTTTTTACTCCGAGTTCTCTCTCTTTTTTTGGTTAAATTCAGTCCAAGAAAAAGATCTATCTAGTAGAAAAATATTACGATATACGGCCTCAACCATTTTCGTACTCATGCAAACAAATGATTTTTTGTAAATAAAACAACAAACTATTTCGACATTTTAAAAGCCCAAAAGGTCTATTAGTCTTGAAAAACGATTTTGCGTGACCACACTGTAAATGCGTTACTTCACTTTTCGTTGTTGCCATTCGGAAAAATGGAAGTTATTATTTTTTATATTAATATGTCTCTGCTATCAACCAACAAAATACGCTATTTAAAAGCAATAGCTGTAGTTCTAAAAAATATTATTTTTTGGTGTTGTTGATACAAATAAAACTGCATTCGGTTCATGGTATATCCAATTAAAATAATTAAATATTTTATAAAATTACATTACATATTTTTTACTTTTTAATATACAGAAGGTGTATAAATTTCCCATCTTACCGTAATTGCATATCCATCTATTTACTCTTTAATTCTTTTTCCTGTTTCATCTGGGTTATCTCTGTTCATAACTCTACTGATAAACCCTGTTAAACTTTAAAAAAACCCTCTTTAGTTGATCGTTAAAATCTGAATCTTTTAAAATATTTTTTTTATTTAACCTAATGAAATTTTTTTCCAGATAAATCTTTTTCAAAGTCTCAAATAGCCCATTTTATATTATGGTTCAACTTCATTACCAAATGTAACTATATAAATACTCAATGTAACTCGTTAATAACAAAAACTATTATAAGGACCTTAAGAAGTAATGAATTTAATTTAGTCTCCCATGACGTTTATTTTGAAAAACAGCGTTGTCTTTTATGTCACTAAATCCGTTTTACTCCCCACTTCCAAAAACAAAGGTATGGAAGATTTTTTTGGCCTCTTTAGGAAAAAAAACATGTTTTTTTTTCCCTTTTGTCCTCAAATGGATGCAATAATTAGCTGTCTCTCGCTGCTAAAGCTCATACTTCACAGTTGGATGCTGTAATTTTTATAAAACTGAAAAAATGAATACATGAGTCATTTAAGACATTATTGTAACAGGAAGTATATTTTTGCCACCATTAGTTGGAAAAATAAGATAGGGTAAGAACTCATGAAGCACACGATAGGTATATGGGTATCAGTTATATGCATAAATTTTTGCATTACAATGTGCGGATTTATATATATATACATACTGTGTAATTATTTACATACATATAATGTGGAAACATTTACATGCATTATATACCTATACTTACGCACACATATACATGTTAAAACAAAAGTTTTTAACATACCTTTATACTTACGCACACATATACATGCATGTTTAAAAGTTTTTAACCTACCTTTATTTTTCCAAATACGGATTGTAATCATATACTTCAGGTTATAAAATGGTTTTAAGTAGCGCAAATCCACTTACAGCATGTAAATATTCCATCTTCTCAGTTTTATAAGTGTCATTACAAAATCTAACTTTTTATACATAAACTTCGGTTCCTATACTTACGAAGCTTTTGTACTCGCTATAAGAATTAAAACAAAACAAATTTTCACTTCCGTGCGACAAAAGCTAATCGAGACATTTAATTTCCAAACTTTCCTTTTCTGATGTGATTTTCAATTTACATTGAAGAATCCGTCAATAAACAAATTAGAATAAATCAACGTTAATGTTTTTCGCTTTAAACCCAATTTAGTGATATTCTTTTATGGGTTCAGTAGAGTCTTTTATTCGAAATTCTGTTCCGTTTGGTATACCAAAAGAATTTTCTTGCAAGTAATTTATAATTTACCTAAGTGTAAAAATATGTTATTAGGTTTTTCATGCTATTTTCTTACTTTAAAATCATATTATAAACATACAAGAAACTCATTAAACTAAAACTATTTTTCATTTTTATTACTGCTAATAATGTTCGCGCAAGTATGTAATTTGGCTGTGTGATAATACAAGTCTAGGTAGTTCTAAAACTCAAACTCTATAAGATTGTATGAATAGGATCTCGATTTGAAAAAAAAATTACATTGATTAATACTTTTTACAATAATCTGTATAGAAATGCTCGTTACTTATCCCTTAACATCAGAAAACTTTTCTAAATTGTTATTTTAGTATTGGTCAGGTAAAGTTGCAAATATTTCACTGTTGCATCTATGTATGACTCCTAAATACATACCTTTATTTTCCCAAATACTGTTCGTAATCATCTACGATCAGTATTTGGAAAAATAATCTCAGGAAAATATTTTCGTTCACGAATCAAACTGAGTTTATTTTTATAACGAATACAAAATTTTACTAAATATAAATATAGAAACAAGAAGAAAGTGTGTATCGTTATATTTCTTAATTTTCAAAATATTGACTTTTTTAAATTTAAAAAAGACAAAACATGATTCATTTTGTTAATTGAAACATTTTCGTAATTGAAGAATATATCTACAACCAACGGTTGCAAAATTTATTAGTTTTGGGACGAAGTCACAGGTCGTAATGTTCGAGCTGTTACGTGGTACCACAAGTTGGCGCAGCCCGATCCACCTAACCAAACAAATTGATCATAGAGTCATAACAAGCCACGCCAACTGTTACAAGATATGATATTATAAGCTCTGACACTGTAGAAGCAATAATGTTTCACATATAACTCTACTTGTCATTACAAGAGTCATAATTTCACGGCCACTTTCAAGGGATTTTAGCAACCTGCACTGTGTCTGTCACCAAAGCGTCTCGATTTCCTTGGAGATCGGTGAAACAATGATGTTGGTACTCCTCCAATATCGCTTCAAATATAACGAATCAAGGGACATTAATTAAATATAACAAAAAATAAGAAGAGAGCGTTACTAATTCAGTCTTCAGACTGTTTTAGACAAAATAAGAATTTAGAATGTTCTTAAACTCTCGACTAGAGAGTATTTTCCAGGACCAGGGTTAAAAATAGCTGTGGCAATTCCGTGTACCAAAATCCATAATCCCCATCAACTCATCCAAAAACCATCCATAAATCATTTGGTAATAAATAAATAAATTCGTTCAAAAAAGTTGCCAAATTTCAAAACACGAAAATATGTAAATCCGTGTATATCTTGGAAAGTTTGAATAAAGAAGTTTGATTTTTTTTGCAGGTATTTGCTTAGAAATACACCTACTTTAAGATGACGGTAAAAATTTTATAGGTTATGATTCAATTTTATTTTAAAAAATTTGTAAAAATTGCTTAAAAAACGAAATTTAGAAAATAAATCCTAAAACATACGCAACTTTATAAAAAAGAGATAGTAATAAATACATACTGTTGCGTGCGTACGGGTTCGTTATGAAATGAATGCACAAGTCCGATGAAAAAATGAACAAAAATTTATTATTATCACAACAAAAATGCTTAAATTTTCTCAAATTATCACGCAGTATTACAATATCTCACAGTAGTTTTCTTTTAACTACTCAAATGTCCAATAGAACGTAATTCAAAACAGCTAAAGAACGCTAATCCGCGAATTCGCTACAATCAACAACAGTAGTTTTCTAAACAACAACAAACTAAGCAACTCCTACAAACTGAGATGTTTTCCTCCTTTTATAAGATTTTAAAATCACGCGCTAGAATTTTCCAGTACTTTCTCGAAATCAAAAAGAGACA
Source organism: Stegodyphus dumicola (assembly GCF_044657685.1). Lineage (NCBI taxonomy): Eukaryota > Metazoa > Arthropoda > Arachnida > Araneae > Eresidae > Stegodyphus > Stegodyphus dumicola. The sequence goes on along the minus strand of NC_140771.1, from coordinate 166,308,405 downwards.
TTTATTTATTTAATGCACGCGCTCTTGTATTTTCAATTTTCCGGCTTAGCTTTCTTTTAATATTCGTCACGCGCTGCACTGCGCGAGAAATAAAACCATTTAATTTATAATTGAACTAACATTAGCTTTTTGAATACCAAATTCGTAACACTTCCCCCTTCCCAAGGACTGCACGTCCCAGGCAGTACAATCCCTGGACAGGAAGCTAAACTTACAACTGTGGCATTAATAAGCATTACATTACAATAATAAACAACATGAACAATAATTGCAATACATAAACAAATCAAATGCTATCAAATACAAATCAAATACACATTTTAAAACAAAATGGACCATGGTCTTATACTATTTACAATTATTTACATTATGTACTATGGCCATAGTAATGAGCTAACCTGTCGTAATGAACAACTTTAGGTTTAGAGTTCGAAGACTTACGGATCCGAACCACGACGTCATTCAGCCTGTTTAGGACTGTGTACAGGCCATCCCAAGGTGACTGTAATTTCGGACAGAGTCCCTTCCGTCGAGTCGGATTCCACAACCACACCTTGTCTCCTTCGTGGAATTGATGTTCAGTAGCAGTTGTGTCGTATCGGGTTTTCATATTCTCCGTCGCCAAGTTGACTCGCTCTCGTGCAAAGTTGTGCATCACTTCAAACCGGGCCTGGAGATCTTGAATATATTCCTCAGACAATGAAGGAGCATCCGGAGGGCATCCAAACAGTAGATCACAAGGCAGACGAAGATCACTACCGAAGAGCATCTGTGATGGAGAATAGCCGGTAGTCTCGTGGACAGCACTGCGGTAAGCCAGTAAAAAGAGTGGTAATTTCTTGTCCCAGTCCTGTTGGTTTCTGGAAACTACTAATGAGAGGTTATTAAGGATGGTTCGATTGAACCTCTCTACCATGCCGTCCGACTGGGGATGCAATGGCGTCGTTTGAGTTTTGTCAATGCCGAGTACTTTGCATAGTTCTTTGATTACTGCCGAGGCAAAATTCCTTCCCTGATCGGAATGTAACTGAAGAGGCACTCCAAACCTGGAAATCCAGTGCTGTATCATTACCTCAGCTACTGTGACAGCCTCTTGATCAGGAATAGGATAAGCTTCAGGCCACTTGGTGAAGTAATCAATGACAAGGAGTATGTATTTGTTGCCATCAGCAGTTCGTTTCCTCGGTCCTTTCCGACCTGCACAGGCATCGCAAGATCGGCACACCTTTTGCACGTCATCCTTTGCATTATTCCAGTAAAAGCACTCACGAACTCTCTGTAAGGTCTTCATAATTCCAAAGTGACCTCCTGTAGGGCTGTTATGTAGTTCTTTAAGGACATCAGGAATCCGGAATCTTGGAAGTATCAGTTGCCATCGGAACGTCTTCCCATCATCCGATTCGAATTTCCGGTATAAGACGCCGTTTTGAATGTGAAGTGAATCCCAGAGTGCCCAGTATTGTTTTGTTGTAGGACTACAGATAGAAATGTCCTGCCAAGTAGGTTTTCAGTTTGATGACTCCATTAAATCAATTATGGGTTTAATGTCGCGGTCTTCCAGCTGGTCTTTCCTGACTTCATCATCACTCCACGGGTCTCGATCAGCCGATGTTGATGTTGTAATTTGCCTTGCGACCAGAGTCAGCAGCTCGTATTTCGCTTCCACCCTGGAACAATATCGGCAGCTTTTTTGGCAAGATCTTCTAGACAGGACGTCGGCGGTTTAGACAGGCATTTGCTCCAGTACGCTACTACACGTTCTTGGCCGTCTATTTCTTGGGACAAAACCGCACCGACACATTCATTGCTCGCGTCCGTGTCGAGAATAAATGGTCTGTCGAGCTGAGGATACGTCAGGATTGGAGCAGATGTTAAAGCTTCCTTTAAGTTGTTAAATGCATCTTCGCATTCTTTTGTCCATTTTGTCCACAAGAACGTTTGCTTGCTCTCTGTCAGCTTGTGAAGGGGTCTTGCGATGGAAGAAAAGTCCTTCACAAATCTCTTATAGTAGGTGCAAAGCCCTAGGAAGCTTTTCAGCTGATGGATATTTTCGGGACTTTTCCAAGATTTAACCGCTGATACCTTTTCAGGATCCGTGCGTACACCTTCTTCAGAGATGATATGTCCCACGTAAGTCACTTCCTTTCGGAACAATTTGCATTTAGCGAGACTCAGCTTCAGATTGGCTTCTTTCAGTTTCTGAAGCACCTTCCTAAGATTTTCTAAATGTTCTTCAAAACTCTTTCCGACCATGATGATGTCGTCCAGGTATATCAGGCAGACTTCGTAAGAAAGGCCTTTCAAAACAGTCTCCATAAGACGTTCGAATGTTGCCGGCGCATTACACAGTCCAAACGGCATCACTTTGAACTGCCAAAGTCCTTGTCCCGTAGTAAATGCCGTCTTTTTTCGGTCATCAGGATGGATTTCTACCTGCCAATACTCACTCTTAAAGATTAAAGTGTTGAAAATCACTTGCTTCCAGAAAGAGTGTCTAGAATGTCATCAATTCTAGGGAGAGGGTAATTGTCTTTCTTCGTAACCTCATTCAACCGGAGATAGTCAACGCAAAATCTTGTTGAGCCGTCTTTCTTTCTGACGAGAACGATGGGAGATGCCCATGGACTCGCTGAAGGCTCGATGACATCGCCTTCTTCCATATCTTTTAACAGTGTTCGCACCTCTTCCTGTTTAGCAAACGGTAGACGTCTTGGATGTTGCTTGATCGGGGAATGATCGCCGGTATCTATTCTATGTTGCGTCAAACTAGTTCGACCCACGTCAGAAGACGAACGGGAGAAAACAACTTGAAGATCTTTAATGACGCGTTCGGCAGCATTTTTCTCTTTATCGTTTAATTGTGCATTCTGCAATAACTCCGATGTAATGCTCTCTGAGGACACGGATTCTGGGATGTTACTCTTTCTTTCAACGCTGGTTACTGGAGTACATGTTGCAACCCCTTCACCTTTCTTAATAACTCTCGACTTTTCAGTTACATTGGCGACTCTCACCGGGATAACCGTTCTGGATAGGTTGACGAGTGTTGACGCTACTAGTACTCCTTTTGGGCTATTACAGTTATTGGGATATTTTATGATGCCGTAGCGGAAATTTCTGTTTTCGGCTATGGATCCAGGAAGTAAAATTTCTGTTCTTGCCGGTATTGTGATATTGTCTTGTGCTAGCATTTTATGAACAGATTTAACTTCTTCATTATTAACTAGAAATAACGCTATGTCCTCAGATGTAGAATGCAATTCGTTATTTTTAAAATCCAAGGAAAAATTGTATTTCCTTAGAAAGCCCAATCCGAGTATGCAAGAATCAGTAATCTCTGCTACATATGCCGTGTGATGGTAAGCGGCACTTCCAAACGTGATGTTAACATTTACTTTTCCGTCGATGTCGATCTTCTCACCGGACACAGTCTGGAGGGTAACGCAGGGCGGCGTCCAGATAAGTTTGTTTCCTAGTTGTTGAGCCAAATCTTTTCGGATGATGGTGACGTTGGCTCCTGTATCTATCGTCATATTGTACGGAACTCCATTAATATGTCCTATTATGAAAAGTCCATTACTGCCGCCTCTCACTGCAGAAATCTGAAGCGCTTTAAACGGGGCTTTTCATTATCTGGCAACCTCCGCCCCGCGAGATGGCCACTAATTAGTTTCCCTGCTGCTTGTTTTAAGCGGTCTTAACATCCGTACCCTGGGGTGTTTTGCAGTTTCGTCGTATGTGTCCTTTAGCACCGCAGTTCCAGCACTTAACGGTCGGTTTCTTCTCACCAATATTCTGTCTCAAGGCGTTCAGTTGTCTAGTTAAATCGTCTAGACGAGCGGTGACTTGATCCCCTGGCTCCTGGACTTGAGCAGCTCTGACTGGGTGGCGGTCTCGACGAGAGGCTTGCTGGGCTGCCTCAAATTTCATGGCGTACACTAGAGCACTTTTTAAATCTTTTACATCCGCCATTCGTAGAGCTTTCTGTATTTCAGTATCTCGGATGCCATCGATAAAGTATTGCAAGGACAGGATTTCCCTTGTTTCTGTCTGGCATTCCGAAAAGGCGAGATGGGACAGCCTTTCAACATCCGTGGCAAGCCCCTGAATTGTTTCGGTAGGCTTCTGTTGACGAGATTTTAACTGGAGCCTGCTGTAGTCTTTTAAACACTTCTCCCCAAAGCACAACTCCAAGGCGCCGGACAGAGCTTCGAAATCTAACCTTTTGTTTTCGGGAAGAGTCTGAAGGATATCCGCTGCGTCGGCTCTTGAAGAAGCGGCGAGATGACAGGCCTTAGCTTGGGAATCCCATTCATTCGCATCCGCCACGATAGAAAATTGTGTCTTATACACTTGCCAGGAGGTCTTCCCATCATATGTGGATAGCTTCAGAGGTGGACGAGCAGGCATTGGTAAGAATTTAAAATCATCACTCCTGCTCCCTGCCGACGCTACGAATTTCTTTAAAGTATTCATTTCTTTTGCAAATGTAGAAACTCTCTCATCAATTTGTTGTTCGATTTGGTGTTGGACGGCACAAACTCTTCCTTCAATTCGTTCCTCCACAGCAGAAACTCTCCCTTCTATATGTTCTTTTACAGAAGAAACTCTTTATTCTATTTGATCTTTTACGGAAGAAACTTTTTCTTCAATTTGTCCAACTTTATTTTCAACTGCGTCAATTCTGCCTTACATAGCTTCAAATTTATTTTCTATTATGCAAGTAATTTCTCTTTTCATTTCTTCTTGACCAGCTTGAATGGCTTTCATTTCGTCCTTAACGGAGTTGAGGCCCCTTCCATCTTTCCTTGGTTAGATTTCATCTCTTCTTTCATTTCTACTTTAAACGAGGCAAAGGCTGATATCAACTGCCTTAAGTGCTCTTTCATCGCTCTTGTTATTGGCTTTCAAATCCCACTTCTGACACCAAAAATTGTTGCGTGCATACGGGTTCGTTATGAAATGAATGCACAAGTCCGATGAAAAAATGAACAAAAATTTATTATTATCACAACAAAAATGCTTAAATTTTCTCAAATTATCACGCAGTATTACAATATCTCACAGTAGTTTTCTTTTAACTACTCAAATGTCCAATAGAACGTAATTCAAAACAGCTAAAGAACGCTAATCTGCGAATTCGCTACAATCAACAACAGTAGTTTTCTAAACAACAACAAACTAAGCAACTCCTACAAACTGAGATGTTTTCCTCCTTTTATAAGATTTTAAAATCACGCGCTAGAATTTTCCAGTACTTTCTCGAAATCAAAAAGAGATATTTATTTATTTAATGCACGCGCTCTTGTATTTTCAATTTTCCGGCTTAGCTTTCTTTTAATATTCGTCACGCGCTGCACTGCGTGAGAAATAAAACGATTTAATTTATAATTGAACTAACATTAGCTTTTTAAATACCAAATTCGTAACAATACCAAATTGAATTAGCACTGAGGAGGTAAAATTTTGGGAGCTAATTTTTCAAAACTACTCTTGCTATTTTTACAAAATTTGGCAGTTTGTCATAATTTGAGTCGTAGAATCGAAATATGTAAAAAATTGCTTGTCATTTCAGAAAAAGTAAGATTTTGTGTCAAAATACCTATATTAGAACAATGCTATAAATAAATCTAATGCATACCCTAAGTCACGCTTTCGAGACATGAAAAATCTATATTTAATTTCGTCAATCCGCCCAGTAAGAACGGGAGATATAGAACTGTCTCTTTTTTCTCAGTGTATACATTTAAATGAGAAATATTTCAACTGGATATACTAATTTTAATTTTACTGTTTCTTTAACAAAGCGCAAAATTAATTCTCTTAAGAAATTCGCCATGCGGATTCAGCAGGATTTCTTTGCAATTGGCTTGAACTGTTCGCAGCATATAATTATCTAGTCTAGTCAAGTAAGCTGAATACAGTAATGAGCTAACTAGTTCTCGATAAAGGTTTTCATACCTAGAAGGTTTTTGAAATCATCTGGCATTGATTTAGGTTTCATCGTAATAGAACACGCTTTACAATTCACCATGTTTAAACTTTATCAAGTTCTAAAAATAATTTATTTTTATGAAACTTAAAACTTTATTCGCAATCTGAAAATGTTCCGAATTAGGACATTTTGAATTATGTATTTTACGGCTCAATAAATATACCAAGTTTACGATTATTTGATGAGAAATTAGCAACTTCTCCACGTAAAGAGCAATAATAACGTTTGAGCCGCTCTTTTGGCGTGAGTAAAAACACAAGGCTGAATATTTATTTGCTTGAAACCTAATTTTATTATGAAACTGAGATTTTTTTAACACTGTCGATGTGCCTGTTTCAATCCATATAAACACTTTAACTGTGCCTTTTCGATTACTGTGTTTATCATAAGTTTTAGGTTGATCGATAGAAATAATTCTTTTTGTATTACATTTAGGAATACAGTTTTGATATCTAAGACAAACACATTTAAATTTTGTTCCAGAATAACCATCAGAATAAACCATAAAGCAGACATACTAATGGCAGGTGAATAAAAGTATTATCATAGTCAATACCTTCTTATATGAAGCTCCGAGCTACCAATCGAACTTTATACTTGGCCTTTCGTTTTTAATGTAAAATCCGCTTGCGTAAAAACGATCTTCTTCCAACTGGTAATTCTTCAAGAACCGAAACATCGTTGTCTTTCATACTTTACATATCTTCGTCCATGTCTTTCTCTTATAGACATTGTTCTTCTTTTTCCGGCAATAGCGATATGTCTTCAAAGGACAACGTTTCTTGATTAGCAAATATGGCTTCGTATACTTCTGGTTAAGGATATCTAATTGGCGAGCTTCTCATCTTCCATTTTTCACTACGTGACATAATCTACATCGCTTATATCTTGGTAAGGCTTTTGCCTCTATCTTCCATGCCACAATCTTTAATTTCAGTTTCAGAAAAATTCAGATTCTGGGAATTAATTTTCTATCATCATTTCTCTCACCGTTTCAACGTTAAACGTGGCATTTTTTGGATATCACAATGCGTTTTGTCACTGAATCCATCAAACCATAAACCTTGTTAAAATATCCGATGAATATAACTTTATTTGATTTAGCGTCTAATTTTCAGCGTTGACAGACAGATATCAACATATAGGTATCCCAAACAAATACACGAATATTTTTCAAATTAGAATCTTTATAATGTAATAATCTTTATCAGCTGTGAAGGGTATAGTTCTCAATAGAGCTATTAGGAATTATATTGTGAAGATAAACTGAGCAATTCCCGAAAGATACTTTAAAGCTCGCCCTTCCTTCAGTATCGTCCGGTTAGCTTTTTCAGTAAGTGAATGGATGAACTGGATCAATTATAACACAAGTATAGAAGCAAATTCAACTAGTTCCTTCTCTTAAATATTCTATGGCATTGTAACATCTGTTTTTCTTATGAGAGGATTTGGTTTCAGGGATCTTTCCATCTCGTCGACCACATCGCGTTTTCTTTTCAGCAATCGAACACCAGTAAAACCTTAAGAAATTATTAATAGTGGTCATGAAGTAATTCTCACCAGCTTCTGTAGTTGGTGTAATTGGACCGCATACATTCTTTAGTATTATAACCATTGACTTTATTTCTCTGTTCCTTGGTTCTTTTCCCAATGACGTAGCATTTCTGTTTGGCATAAGCACAAACTTCGCAGAACGGTTCCGAGTTTGGAAGTCCCAGTTTCTTAATCACAGGAGTGAACAGTGACCTAATCTACGACGCTACAAATTACTGTCACTCTCTTTTGTTAGTAACGATGCTTCATATTCAGCTACAAAATCACTGATATATTATACGATTATCACGATGGCCAAAACATATGTTATTGCTTTTTTTAACAACATTAACACTTCTGATCCTCAAAAATCACACTGAAACCTGCGGCTTCAAAATTTCGCACTAAAATTAGTTCATCATTTACATTTATTACTGAAAGCATATTTCTGAGGGCTATTTGAAAACCATTGGATGTTTTGCCAAAACAAATGACGCACACATTTAGCAATTAAAGTAGATTAATGCGAAGTACATTTCAAATTTCCTGACCGAGCAGTAAAGGAAGATAACCCCTCTTTACGCGAACACATATGAGAACTTGTTTCAGAGTCAGTAATAAAGCTTTCTAACATTTAATCACCTGCAGTAAATGAAATTGTTTCTGAAGCTTGAGATTATTCCTGTTTAGCTTTCGATTACAATTTACGAAAACGTTTCACATATCCAGGTTTCTTAAACTGAAAAAACAAATTTTCTTATACATTTATGCAGTATATCCATTCTTTTTATAGTAAAAGCAGATAAGTTCTTTTTATTTGTAGATAACGCACCATTATCCTTAACTGTACGGCTAGTATCCTTAAATTTTGAAGCTCTGTAAAAAGCTGTTCTATATTAAAAGTAATAATTCAATATAAATGAATAACCATTCTAGAATTTCATGTGAAAAATGTAAGGTGTAAACAGTTCATGAACATTGGTGTGCATGATAGAACAAAATATGCAAGAATGAGGTGTGAAGAGATAACATACATAATTAAAAAATTTCAAGTACTTATATAAATTGCGTTGTGAGAAAAAGGGGTGTTCAAAACCCGTTCTAGAACTACAGTCCAGTGTCTTAAATTAGTTCAAATTAAAATAAACTATTATGTAAAGAAAAACATCGAACGTTTATTGTTAGAAACATTATTGAAATACAAGTACATTATTTGGCAATTAGGTGGTGGCTGGTCAAAAACATTATCAGAAGAAACAATATGGAAAACTTATTTTTAAAATTAATTAAATTTCACAAATTCGAGGGAAGGGGGAACACCTCATATAAAATTTGAACATCGAGGCTCTAGTTATAACTGTCAGATCATCTGCGGCATACATTATTAAGACAGGAAGGATATCTGTAAAAAAACAACAAAGAAAGGGGATTGATGAAATTATATGGAGGCAAATTGTGTCGGAAGCCAGGCTCTCCTGTCCGTCCTGCCCCTTCTTTCCGGCAGGTTCTCGTACTTCTCGTTCCGTCTGGCCATTCTTATTTCAGGAAAAGACAGCAATTTGATTCAGCACTCCACCCTTCTCAGAGGGTTGTTTTTAACGTCAAAGGACTCCATCTACAAATCAGAAGCATACGGCAAAGGGACAGTGCCCACGTCCACCATCACTTATCACTTATCACTTACAAATCAGAAGCTCTCCGCCCTGGACAGCAGTTCCGTGTTCCTTTGCAGTAAGGCCAATATCTCAAGAATTTTTCGGCTTGCTGGTTCAATGGTAGGTCTCGGTCGCACGCTCCGAAGCTCTCTCGAACGATGCAGAAATCCCTTTTTCTTCCTCGACAGAGACCGTGAATTTGGCAATAAGAGAATGATGGAAAAGTCGCCTAATTACGGCAGACCTAAAAGTATGCAAACTAGAAATATCTGGGGAGAAGTCATTACCGGCTTCCAGAAGATGGCGCACATCGCCATTCTGTAGTGCTGTCTCTGAAGGCCAATGCGAGAGGTCAAATACCTCTCTACTGAAAGATAACGTGAAAACTTGGCCTCGCTCCGAGACGCAACTCTGACAGGTGTGGGAGCCAAACGGCTCTGAATTCCACCCACAGACGTAATCTCTTGTAGAACATTTCCTGCTAGAGATCTAAGCTATAAGGGGCGCAGAATATGCAAATTTAACATGTGGCGAAGCACTTTGGCAAAGGAATTCGGGGGCTCAGACTGCTCATGATATGAAAATTCTGAAATGTCTAGTTCCAAGCCGACAAATTTGGTCGTGAAAAACATATAATTTTCATCACAATTAAACAATTTAGGTACTGAAAACTAAAAACTAATATTTGACAAATTAAGTTCAAACACACAAATAATAAAAATGTTTCTTCAGTTGAAATAAGGATGAGTAATCATTTCCAAAGTTATCTTTCTTCACACTTATTTGACCTTACCACCAGAGTCAGAAAATATGTATTCATGAATACTTTAATAGAAAGAGGGGTAAAATATTATGACTTCATCAAATTAAATTTAACGCACCAAAATGTGTAACAAACAAACTTTTATATTAAAGTTTAATTAACTTTAAGGGTCAAAACTAACAGTACGAAAACCAAAGAAAAAAAACGTGAAGTTCCTAAACCAAAGTTAAACAAATTTAAGAAAAAAACGAAAAACTTTTAAAGCTTCCAAACTTAAATTTTACCGTTAACCAAAAGTTTATAACTTACAAAACTTACAACTATAACTATAAAGCAAATTAATAATTTCAATTACTGACTAAACTGAATTAAGAAGCAAATAAAACTTAAAATTTGGAATTAATCAACAAGCTCACGCGTCTATAGGTCGCATAATAAAAAACTCCAGGTTTAATTTCACACTTGGTTAATTTTCTGACGCAAACTTCACACTTCAAACTCTGGTGAAAGACTCATCAGAATATAAACTATTTTATCTATATCACTTACTTACGCACAGAATTCTCTACAAGCTTGTTTATTTCATCGCGATGCTATCTCGTCGACACTTCAGAACTCTTTTTATGGTTGCCATTCGTTTCTAGTAAGGATTTGATTCACTGAACTCTTAAACTCGTAAATAATACGAAGCTTTTGCCACATTTGCTTTTCTGACTTTTCTCCGTGCACTCTATAATATGAAATGGGGCCTTAATTTGATCATTTAACGCCGACATTTGGAGTGAATAAGCTTTCTTGCATTTAACAACTTCAAAATCTTTTGCTAAGTCTATGTCTTTTTCTGCAAACTGGTTCAGTTCTTTGGCAGTAAATAGTGTTTTAACACGCGGACTCCAAGTAATCTAATTTATTCCATCGAACAGAATCACAATATACCTATCTTGTTAAATTAGCCACTGTTTACACAACCTTTCGATCAATACAACTATTTGCATATTTAACTTAACTTGCTTCTTGGATTAACATCCATGCTCTGCTGTTGTGAAATTATTAACTTCATCGGTTCTATTGGACCGAAAATAAAGGTTTATTTAGATATCATAGAGAAGGATGTTTTTATGACGGTCAATAGCCATTTTTAAGCTTTCGTCACTTCTAAGGCCAGAATAGGTGGTCATTTTATTATAAAGGCACCTAATAGGCGGCCACCCTTATCTCCTATGAGGAGATAGACAATTTACATCCACGCCCCCTCCGGGATTCGAACCCAGTCTCTTCGGTATAGCTGTCGGTTCCCCTAACCGCTGTACCATTTGGGCGGCTGATAAAAAGGATACAATTCAAGATAAAATGTTTGGGGCGATAAAATCGCTGATAGCAGTTAGCTACTACTCTTATTTGCAACAAGCTATGCAGTTCACTTAACTGCAGTGTAACTAGATACCTTATAAATTAAGTACTAAGACTAAATGCATCCTATTTATACATGCGTAGCTCACTGAAACCACCAGTCAGTATTGGTTAATAACACGGACCTGGAGGTGAGCTATACATGCTTTACAAATAAATATAAAACATGAAATGGTGCTATTAGCATAGAAAATACTGAGTATGAATTATTCATGTGTTAATATTGTTGTAAATATCTGCTATGTGGTTTTTATAGTAGCATGATTCTTTATATGTATATATATATATATATATATATATATATTTCACTGTCGATTTTATTTATTTTTTATTTATTTAATGTATTTTATGTAATAAATTCATTGAACATTTTTTCTTGTACTAATTGAATTTGTAGCCATTTAATCGATTTCGTTTATTACGCATGTTTTGCTGTATACTATATTGTAACTCTCAATTGAGCATGTTTGAAATGAAAAATTAGTTTAATTAGATTCCGAAAATATATATAGAAGCTCTTCTACTGCATTTTGGATTTGTTGGTCAGTTAGTTTAGTTATTCATTTCAGAGTCGTACAGTTGTCATTGTCCGGTGATTGTTGCTTTACCTTTGCTCTGTGAGGTTAAAGCAATAATCACCGCTGATCTGCGATATACATTCTACGTTAAGAAGAATTTTCCTTACAGTTCATTGTTACCTTTGGATTTTTATATACTTATTTACCTTGCTTTTAAAAGTTTTATTTTTTCTATAAAGTGTATTTTTGTTCATCTGAAATCGTTATTATATACGTATCTCGGCATCCGTATCTCGGAATAATGTATTGTGTAAAAGGGACTGACTCAATTCTGCATTCACTAGAACCCTGGATCTTACTCCATTGAACTTCTATAGAGAGTCTGGATTCTGAGTTTAGAAATATGGAACACATTCACGAATTCGCAGTCTGAAGAACTGGAACCTTGCACATTTGTCGAAAGCAATCACTATCAAAATTGGAAACTAACTTTGTACGTTCATGTTTGAAGAATATCCCTAGATATCAAGTATTGGTCAGTCTCGAATATTCTGAAACATCTGCGTGACTGCTTGTGTGTAAATACTGCACTTCGTTCATTTCCAGGCAGTCTCACGCGAGTCGATCGTTCCCATGGCTGTCGTATCTATCATGAATGTTCATGTCGAATATTTGTTATTCTACTGTTCAGAGCTTAAGAAAGAACTCATTTCCCGGTTAAATGCTTTAAACATTAAGTTTATTCTCCTTTATATATGTTTTTTCAAAGTAAAATGGCATTCTCTTTTTTCTGTATGTTTATTGTTTACATTTCATTTGTGAATTTTTAACATACTTTTGTTGCTGCATTGTCGTATTGTTTGTTTTTATAACTTACCTCTGTAAATTTTGTGCAATACTATGTGGTGCACAAGGAGTTTAAATATTCTTAAAAAGTATAATTTTAAGAGGAAAATTAATTTTTCATTTTACTTACAGGTCTATATGCTGAAAGTCACGGTTTTGTACAGAACATGATGTATGACTCACATTACGGGGACTTCTTTCTAATGGGACCTAATGACACAGCTTCCATTCCCCACTGGTGGAACTGGGCTGAACCGATTTGGATTACCGCAGAAAAACATGGACTGAGAAGTGCACTTTATTGGTGGGATGGCTGTCAGGTAAAATGTTTTAATATAATCTTCACCGCATGATAAAATCAAGTATTTTGAAAATGATGATAGACATAAGTTTAAAAGATTCGGTTCGATGACGCGCAACAGGAAGACAATTATATTTACTGAAATTATTAAATATGGAACCCCAAATTTATAATTCAATACATTTTTGAGGGGCGATAAAAATGGGAATTATAGTTCATTTCAGAGTAGTTTTATTTATTTTTTTTCTAAAATTTAAAATTCTAATGCACACATTGAATTTTAAAAATGTCCTCTAATCGTAAAAATAATTTTATTTTTTGTCTGTTAAAATGCATTTTGAATATAAAATGTTTGTAGAGTCTCAGAATTTTTTTTAATTAGGTAGCATGAGAATTGTGCCAAGTCCTCGTCGGGATTCGAGTTGGAAACTTCCGATTACTAGTTCGACGCATTTTCTATTACACTACGAAGGTCGCGGTAAGAATGGAGGAAATACTTTAAGCATTTCATGCTTCTAAACGAGAAAACATTTCTATATTTAATATTTTTAAGTAAACTATAGATTTCACATAACTTTGTAGGTATAATATACTCTAAGCCTAACTAATATATAGTCTAAGTAAGTCGCCTAGTCTAAGTAACTCTACGCCTTACGGAAAAGTGACTCATGAAAATGCTAAATGTATTTCTTTGCTAAACAGCAGCTTATTGCACTTGAGGAAAAAAGTTGTTCTGAGTCGTTTAGTTCAAAATGAAAACTAATCTGCTAAGGCTGTAATCAAAAGTATTTCATCTCTTCAAACAAAACTGATTTCTCTTTAGTTCACAGACAAGGAACATATTTTAATGCGCCTCTGTTGACAGATATCAAAATATTTCTATGTGTTCATCGGTATGATTGTTACAAAATTTGTCTTCTTTCTCAGAAATAGCTTCCCAACATATATTTTAAGATGACCATTCGACACAAGACCTGGCAGAAGATCAAAAAGAAACGCGTGTAGTTCAGTTATTTCTTTCATAAATTCTCACTAGATTTCACGGTATCAAGATGTTTCCTTATATGTGAACACATGACTAAAAATGCAATATAAATATCTGAAAATTAAATTTTTTTCATATTAGCTTTCTTTTTCTTTCTTCTAAAAATCCATCCTGTTTAAAAACTGTCCGAACTCAGGTGGAGTTTTCAAGAAAATATTTTCGCCATGCATGAAAATATGTGATACGCCTATTTGATGGACACTGTTTAGGATCATTGATCTACGTCTTTATAGAGCAGATATTAATTAAAGATATAATAGATTTCTAATCCAAACCTTAATTATATGAAATTATATCAATGTGTCAAAAATCTTTTTCTACGGTGCTATAATCGCATTATAAATATGAGCGCTATAATAATCGCTTAGGATCTTCTGTATATCATAAAGAAAACAATGAAAATGTTGTACTAATATCTGTGTTTAGATTAGGGGATGGATATTCTTCTTGCAGGTGGAAATCAAAGGCAGGAGACCGACTTACTGCAGGAATTATAAGTACGTGGGTTATTCCTGGCCGACAGTCAACGAGGACACAAAGGAGGCTTTACTAACTGCCCTCGATCTCCTAGAGAGTGATGAAATACAGTTGGTGCAGATCTACTACGAGCCAATTGACTTCTACGGTAACCATTTTCTCCATTTTGAATTGAATAAATTGGAATTGCTAGCTAAGGTGCCTGTACAGTGACAAACCTTTCAACCTCTGTGACGTTATTCTGTGATCGTTTCATTAATCAGGAAACAGTTGCTAAACTGAAGGAGGCTTTATTCACTCCATATATAAGATACACGAAAAAGGGAATATGTACAAAAGACACAATTTGTTTAAAATTTAAGACACTAGACCTACATCAAGGGAACCATCGATAGCACAAACCGTTGGGCGATGACTTTTTCTGAAAGTTAAATGACAGTTCTTAACATCCTTCCGAATCTAAACAAGCTTCAGAAAGATGACTAGCTGAGTGAATCTTATGATAAGCCGATTATCTTTATAATTTCAGGGCCCAACTAGTAACTATTAATAATATGCTGAGTGGCAACATATTGGCTAGAAGAAGATGAACATATTTTATTTGGGGCTATGGTTACGTATTTCTGTTAAATCACTGACTTTATTGATTAAATTTCAAAGAGAAATATCTTATGGTTCTCGGGATTTTGATTAAGATAAAAGTGCATCTTGCTCCTTGCCAAGTCGCAAAACTAGTTTGGATGAAGGACGACATACGCTTAAGTTTTGATGGCTTTAGTCGACGCTGCTGATCCACATTACGAGGATCACACATACATATATACAGATTCTTCCTTATTTATTAACAAAGAGAGAACAAAGTCTCGCTTATCTGACATAAACAAGCTGACTTGGGATAAACCAAAATGCCAGGTAATAGACGGGTGTTACGGGGGGAAAAAACTATTAAAAGTCAAACTGTGTTACTGATTTTACACATTACTAGTCTAATAATAATGCTTTACTGCAAAACATGAAACATTAACTGAGAGAATGAGCGTACAGTCAGAGAATTCTCTAAAATTAAATACAGTACGTACAGTACTTCAAAAATTCAGTTCTGTGACGATTGAAAGATATTTTTGATAGTAGCCTCTTTCTTGACGAATTCCATTTCTTCACTACCAAGTCTCACCATCTTTGCAGTAGCATTATATCAATTCCTGTAGCTTCTTCTTGTTACTCAACATATTTAATTGCAATTTCTACAAACTTAACTTCGTCATAAAGCGAAATTTTGGGAGGCTCAATAACAGGTACTTATCTAGTTTTCATCGCAACCTTCAAGAGCAACAAGTTCTTCACGAGCTATTTCATGTTGTTTAGCATCCTTCAACCAACTTTCGATTCTTCCAAAGATAAGTTGCCATGCGTAGAATGGATTTTTGGGTTTCATCTGTGCTTTCTGTTTTTATACTTCCATCATTACATGGTTTGGCAATTGTTGTAGTCTTTACGTCAGCGCAGACTCATAAAACCCAATAAACAACATCCTTATATATTGATGTGCTTTAATTTTGCAATGATGTCTTGTCCTTCTTTAGTTTCTTCTATCACTTTAGGTAGCAGTTCCCATCGATAGTTACCTTTCATCGTTTCCAAAATGACCTGATCCATAGGTAGTCTTATGGCGGTTACATTGAGGGGGGAGGGAAGAAACATTGCCTTAATGTCACCAATTTGAAGCTCTTCTGCATCAGGGTATGTAGGAGCATTGTCTAGCAACAAAGCAGCTTTTCTTGATATTCTTTATGTGACAAGTTTGAAAATTCTGCTGTTTATCCCTACGCTTTTCTGCGTACAGTATTTGAGAGGAGAAGCGTTTTCTGATACCTATTTAAAGGCTGTAAGACTTGATAACATTTCAATCATTACAGGATCCATTTTGAAATTTGCTGTAGCATTACTACGTACCAAAATTGGCAGCTTTCCTTACTACGCTTATAGCCAAGGGTTGCTTCTTCATTTGCGGTTGGAAGACTCTTACTAGGTAACATTTTGTAATTAAGACCTGACTTATCAGAATTAAATATCTCATCATACCTTGGGGTTTTAATTTCAATTAATTCCTGCAGTGTTTTCTTGAATGCTTCTAATTCTTGAAAATTAAACAATAGTGGTTCCTCACAAATATTTAACTCACAAATACTGCGACCTATCTTCCATCGGTCAAGCTAACCGGCACTTGCTTTAAAATCCGAGACCCCTTCGTTGATATAATAACGAAAATACAATGCCATTTGTGAAAAAAAACAGGCCTTGAAATAGGCACAAATATATATTAGAACTGTGTAAACCAAACGTACAATGCTTCACTCACGTTTTCATTGTCACATTTTTTCTCTGTTTTAATGCACACTCACTAAATCTTGATGCCTATCATTTTTCAATTTCTATTCAGTTACTTTTCCCGTCTCTAACTGTTATCCACCTCACGTCAAAATTGTCAGCTATCTTTCGTATTATCTCCCCGTTGACCAGCCGTTTGATTGCTTTATAGTTTTGTTCCACGGATGTAACATTTTTCTCTCTCTTCATCGCCATTCTTTCTGTACTTGGGTAAATTTAAATGTTAAAAAATAGTGTTTTTCAAATTAGACACTACATACACAGACACATACGGATGAAAAGAATAGTCGAACACAACTGTAAATAGCACGCACTAAATGACAGACTCATTAGTCACAGAGTAAGACGGGTGCGCCATGAGGAAGAGTGTAGAGCAGCAATAAATAAATAAATAAATAAAATGTAATATAAAGAAAATTGAAAGTTTTCAGATTTTATATTACACCCAAAAGAGTATATCTTTAGAATTTCCGATGCACAGTCTCGCGCGCTGACAGACAAAAATGTTTTTTGGCAAAAAATGTGTTTGCATTACTCGCTTTAAAATCGTTGAGATTTTTAATCAAAAATTTGGTTAAAGTTTTACAAAATATAAAATAGGTAATAAAACAAATTCGAAATTGCTTCCAGGTGCCCATATTAGGTGGAGTAATACGTTATTCAAAATATGATATCTGCACTGTTCTTTTATCACAGTGCCAGAAACATACATATAATTAGACAGATTCTTCATTATTTAATTTATTTAAATATAACACAGAGCGATAATATTTGGCGGCAACAATTTAAAACCTGAAACGGAAATTTAAAGTTTTCAATCTAAAATGGCAAAACAAAATTAATAGCCTTTGTGGGCTAACGCCCTTTCGGCTAATAAATAAAACTGCCTTCGCAAATTGCAGTTTTTGTTACCGACCGACGTGTTTTTTTCCCCTCTTTGCTACAGTATGTCGGATGAGCGAAGTTGGATAAGCAATACCTTTCTGTATGCAGAAAGCAATTCAACTCAGTGATCTGTTTTTGAAAGCAGTTAAAAGTGCTTCTTTATGCGTGGTAAGTGATCGTATTTTAGACTAAAAAATTTTACTCTAGGAGATTGATGTGTGCTCATAGCGTTAGAATATAAATAACAGTTTGCGTTTATTAATTATTCCTTGTTTTCAGTGAAAAATAATTGTTCAACAAGAATAAGTTCATGAAATAGTTTTTAACACTGAACAGTTGTTCTGCAGGTTTTAGGCACACTTAAAGTATATTTCTATAAAATTCCTATACTAAATTCTACTATTATGTCACTAAAGTTCGTAATATCATTTTAATCATGCTATTGTATTTAATATTTTTATTTTCTACTAACCTAACTCAAATATCTGTTATTGATTTTAATTTTAACAGTTTTCCAGATTATATTCACTGAAGCATTACAAAATTTCTGGACAATATTCTGTCATTCATTCGTTTCTGGAATTTGTGTTCTTAATATTTCTGCCACTGAAGACATTGCTAACGTAAAATTCAGGAACAGAAATTATTATCATTCATTGAAGTGTGATGTTAAATTTTTCTGCATTAACTGGCTGTAATTGCTTTGAGTAATTTATCAAATTCTTGGTAGTGAGGTAATGACCTACAGTTTATTCTAATAAATTATTCTTAAATTAATTTCGAAGATAAACCAAAGAGCGGGAAGAAGTAATTTCCTAAAAGCTTAGTCCGTGTTTCAGCATTGTCTGAACTGCAAAATTTAATTTTTCCTTGAAGACTAATGGATGAAAAATGTGAAAAATCCACACTGCCCGTGCTCTTGCAGAACTTAGTTACTGAGTTCTCCAATAAAGTTAAAAGCTAAATAATACAATCATGTTATAACTCGATTTCGTTTATAACCTTTTCAAAACTCATTTACGTAACTTGTTTCAGAACTTTCAAAGTCTACGTATTTTATACAAACAAAGAATAGAATGATAGCATAGAAAAGTAGAAGTTAACGAAAGCAGAAGGGCTGCGAAATAAAATTCCAGTGTTAAAGAAATGGAAGCTCAGTTTCATAAATTACAGAAGTTCCATAGACTATTACGTTCTTTTCAGAAGGTTTTTGAGAACATTTTCCTCTTTCATATAAAGAAATGTTCAATACATCAATGGCAGTATAAAAGAAAAATTCTAATTTTTTTAGCTTTTTAGCTTCTTAATGTTTTAGCAAGAGATTATTAAATTTTCAATTCGGCAACCGGTGTTTCCGAAGTGTTCGACGTAAACCCGAATTTTTCATTGTTACATTCAAAGAGTTCGATTCCGACATCGGGTCAAAAGAAAAAAAAATTAAAAATTATTTTCATTCAGTATTTCTACTTAATAATGTTGTGGTCAATTTTATACTGCTGTCGGAAGGATTTTCTTCATTCGATTTCTATAACATAACTAGTGCATTTAGAAGAATGCATTGTCTTCTGCATTTTTGACGAATGTTTAATTATAGCGAAATTTATGCAATTAAGAAATGCTTTAATTAAAATATATTTCTTTATTTGTTTGGCTCTAAATGAATGGTTACCTTTGAATTTCAAAATAAATTTCAGTGTTGTGTTTTTTGCTTACTAGCTCCAAAATTAATTGTTTTGAAAAAGATTCATAAATTTTTCCTTCCGAGACCTTTTATAAAGTTGTGAGTTGCAATTTAAATCACTACAGTTCCTTCTCCAGTTCTTTCTTAAATGATGAGATTTTTAGTTTCATCATTTGCTTTTAGCTGATAAATTTAAATCTTTAAGTGGGGGATTTTGTAATTTCTCGCTGCGATTTGTATCGGAAATAGTCTGGTCAGTTCAGACTGTGAGCAGTTTCTTCAAGAGAAATATGCCCTATTGGCATATTGTTGGTAGAAGTGAGAAGTGTTTGAGTTAAACGGATACGGATATATTATTAAGTATGCAATTTTCTATGGTACTATTCCGCCGCCATTCGATCAATAAAGATATGCCTACAAATCCGTGACTTTGAATTTTGATAAGGTGAATGCTCCATATAATAGGAGATGAAAGAAGACTTTAAGGTCTTTGTTCAAAAGTAGTGAGGAGTTTAAGAGCTAGCTTCGAGATAATATTTCAAGTATGCAATTACGAAACAAATGAAAGAAATAAGATGGCAGAAGTGTAAAAAACACCACACTAATGATCAGCGGAGTCAAGAAGCAAAATACAACTAAGAAACAATACGAGTATGTTCATGAAAATTCTAAAATATAGCATACTGTACAGAATTCTAAATTTTCAAACACTAAGAAAACGTTACAAATAATAAAAAAATATAAGATAAAATAAATGTAAAGCAAAACCGTGTGTAATTTGACTACAAACCATAAATCAAAGCATGAAAAAGAATATAAATATTTATAAGTATGTACAATGAACTATCAATTAGGAAATAAAATCATGGTCATTTAACTGGCTTTCAGATAATATTCTAATAAACCTATCATCTTCCAGCACTATATAATTGATTATCGATGAGTAATTAATAGTAGAGCTGCTAATTGCTTTATAAAGAGCTTTTTGTTGCCATTACTGAGGTGCTCATTAATCTGAAGGACTTTTAAGTCCCTATGCGGCATCGAATTTCTCATGAAAATGCAAGCGTAAGGGATAATGCATATTACTTCATCTATATAGTATATAAAGAAGAATGTTTGTGTTTGTTTCTTTGCGATTAACTCCGTCATGACTATAGCTATTGTCACCAAACTTTCTACAATACTTTTCTGGGTCCTGGAAAAGGTCGACGTTCACATTTTTCCACAAATAAAAATAACTAAAATTTGAGATATTAATTAAAATCTCTGAAACGCTGATTTTTGTCCTTATTTTTCCGAGTGGCAACATTTTCGCACGCTGGAGATAAAAATTTGCTTTATTTCGAGAAGTGTTGCCACTGTTCGCTTTCAAATCGTAGGGTTTGTTCATAAAAAATTTCTAAATTTTACAATGAAATAAAAATAGCATTTTCAAACATTAAGTACATTATTTACGATTCCGAAAATTCGTGGGAAGTTATTTCGACTGTCCCCATCTTCGTACGACTTTAATCAGCCGAGATATTAATTAAAAACGCTGAAAATACTAATTTTAGTTGTCAATTTTTCCGAGTGCAACAGTCTTGCGCGTTGATCGTAGAATCGTAGAATTTTTTATTCAAAAATATGTAAGTTTTACAAAATCCATATATATAAAGAAGAATGTCTGTTTGTTTGTTAGAGTTGTTGATTTCTGATCATTTATGATAAACTTTTTCCCACATTTAATAGACTAAAATTGAATATAGGTGAAATACTGGATGGAACTTGAGCTTTTACTGTAGAGACATTAGATATTTTTTGGACGCAAGCAAGCTGAAGAATTACAACGCCTTCGCCGGGAATCGAACCACGGACCTCTGGAATACCGGCCCAGCGTGCAGAACCACTACACCACGAAGGCACGCTAAGAAGGCGGGAGAAATAACTTAGATTACGACCATTTGATTAGCAAGACGAAAATCATTAAAAACTGCGTATTATTGTTGCTGATATAATGAGAGATAATTATTTTATTTTTCTATCGAAATTTTTTATGTTGGTTCCGTGTAGCATCAGATTGAAAATGTTTTATTGTAAATCGTATATTTTGCAATGTTATTAGAGAAAGATTACAGCAGTATCGTTCTCTCTGTTGTTAGATACATTACTCTCAGTCTAACTTAATTGGCATCGTGTATATCAGCTAGTTTTGGATAATTTACAGTTTGTTAATACCGAGAGAAAGTAGTAAGAAAAGAAACTTTTAAAAAAAAAAAAAAAAAAAAAAAAGATAGCACATGACGTCAAAGATCACGTGAACTTTCCAAATATCATAAGCATGTGAGCTCACGTGACTTCTGACTTGTCACGTAATTTACGAACTCTAATTCAAGCCTAGCTCGTTTTGTTATGTATATTTGTTTTAACGAAAATATTAAAACGAGACTGCTAATTTTCCTCTTTCAAATCTCTGTTCCTTTTTTTAATTAATCCTCAGTTAAATTAGATTGTTATTCTTCAACTAAAGTTTTCATATCCATTGTTAGGTGCTCTTTACATTTGGCTCTTTACATTAATCAAAAATGCTACATTCTTCCACGGTTAATTTTTTTTTTCCTTGAATTTAGAAATCGGATGTTGGTTAAAATTTTAAGTCGTTTCAATTGTTTAATTTTTAGAGATACTATAATCAGGAGAAATAATTTTAAATATATGGTGCGCCGTTTACAAAACGAAAAATTATCACTTTGAAATTTGAGTATAAATTGTAAAAAATTGTGCAACAATAAAATCAATCTTTTTTTTAACATTTTATTCTATATTTTCTCTTTTAAAATTGCATAGATCACCAAAACTGATATTTTTGGCAAGGAAAAGAGACAAATTGCTAACGTGTATAAGAAAACAATATAAATAAAAATGATCTTTAGAACTTTAAACTTTGTAATGCAATTTTGTGCAAAATTTTAATAAGGGGAAAAACCCATATCGAAGCAGAGTGAAAGCATGCATCATTCAAATACCTAGACATGGAGACGGATAATGCAATAAATGTAAAATAAACATGACAGAAATATCAAAAGTTAAAACACCAGTACAAAGTTTTTAAACGTTTTTCAGAGATGATCTAGTAAACCATATCATACAGCAGAGTGTAACTCACGGAGCTCCAAATAATCATCACCAGTTTACGCATTCTGAAGACTTCCAAAATCGTTTTGGAATTGTTATTGGTAACTGGATATTACTCTTTGTCTGAAGAGCAGACTTATTTGTCAGAAAAAGAAAACATAAATATTGCAATTGTATGAAAATGTCTGGCAAGTAATCATTATATTGAAATAAAAACTTACATTTTGGTGGCAATACAAATATACCTATAATAAATTAGAAAAAAGACATGCTATTCAAAATAAGACCAATTTTGGATGATCTAAGTGAAAAGTTAAGCTGTTGAGTATTTTTGTATAATTAGTGTATCGATGAACAATTCGTGAATTAAGACACAATAACACGCCGAATAAATACTAATTCAGAAGTCAAACAACAAAAATCAGCGTTATATTTACCAAATTTTCACAAGACTAGTTTCGATGGTTTTACCGAACCACCATCTTCAGCTGCAAAACCGCAAATGAACCAGATAAGAAATAATGATTAGATAAGATAAGAAAGCCTGGACAAGAATAAGCAAGTGGCGCCATCTGTTGGTGAAACCAGAACTAAAACATAATTTCTTTAAAGGCCGAAGGCAAATTTGGATTGGAATTAGGATCGTTAACTAGAACAGAAAGATTTTTATGAATGTGAAATGTCTCTAGAAAATCCAGTTCTCCAATGGAAGATGTTTTTTGAATAATTTTGGCAGCAGAAAAACTGAAAGTGTGGTTTTCGGACCAACAATGTTGAGCAACAGAAGACTTCTGTGTTTCCTTTTTTCTAACATATGCCTCATGTTCCTTGAGGCGAAATTTTAAGGCTCTCTTAGTTTGGCCAATGTAAATTAAACCACACTGGCAAGGAATCCTATAAATACCCCAGGAATTCATATCCGGAATGGGGTCCTTGAGTATGGAACTCGGAATTTTATTGATGGGAGAATAAACAACCCGAAAGTTAAATTTCTGCAAAATATGTGCAACTTTATAGCTAATTGATGGAAAGAAGGGAATGACAACAGAAGTTTTATAATCTCCTAAAACAAGAGTGTGCCTTTTAGTGTGTTGAGATGAGAATTTTTTAACTGCTTGATTAATAATGTTGGGTGGAAAGCCCCTGTCAATAGCTATTGCTTTTAAATAATTTAGTTCTTCATCAAGGGCTAGTTTGGAGGAGCAAACTTGAAGAGCATGGAAAACATAGGAATAAAATGAAGCTAACTTTTGTTTAGTCGGATGACATGATTTAAAGTGTGGTGGAAGGCAAACCGATGAAGGTTTACGGTAAACCGTAGTACTGAAGTTGGATGTGTTACGTGTGACCAGAATGTCGAGAAACGGAAGAGAATTGCAAGTCTCAAGTTCAAAAGTGAACTGAATAGCAAGATCAATAGAATTCATTGTTGAAAGCACTTTATTTAAATCATCTTTATTACCTTCAAACAGGATAAAAGTATCGTCTACGTAGCGGAACCATGCCGGGAAGTTTAAAGTTTCAAACAATTTTGATTTATAATAATGCATGTAGATATCAGCTAGGATGGGACTGAGGGGGCTTCCCATGGCTAATCCCTCAGTTTGCTTGTAATATTTATTTTGGAAAACAAAATGGGTTTGTTTCAAACAGAGTTGAGTGAGAGAAATTAGCTCATCAATTTCGATGCAAGAGAAATGAAATTCGCGAAGTCTGGTTTCTAGACATCTTAATGCACCCTCCGCTGGGACATTGGTGAATAATGATTTTACATCAAAAGAAACTATGAGTAAATTACTAGGAGAAATGTTTTTAACTTTTTTTACAAACTCTATTGAATTTTTTATGGTGTAAATGTTATTATCTAATAGAGTTGAAAATCTAGAAACTTCCATTGGAGAACTGGATTTTCTAGAGGCATTTCACATTCATAAAAATCTTTCTGTTCTAGTTAACGATCCTAATTCCAATCCAAATTTGCCTTCGGCCTTTAAAGAAATTATGTTTTAGTTCTGGTTTCACCAACAGATGGCGCCACTTGCTTATTCTTGTCCAGGCTTTCTTATCTTATCTAATCATTATGTCCTATCTGGTTCATTTGCGGTTTTGCAGCTGAAGATGGTGGTTCGGTAAAACCATCGAAACTAGTCCTGTGAAAATTTGGTAAATATAACGCTGATTTTTGTTGTTTGACTTCTGAATTAGAATTCGTGAATTATTATGGTCACAATTTTTTGAAGCATTTTTTTAAAGGGAAGCCCATTCGCTTTGGTTTCAGGCAATGGGCAATATATTTTAATGTGTCTGGATATTGCTACAAAGCTGTAATGTATGAAGGCCAGCTAAACAGTAGTTCAAAAAAGATACGTATGGATTAGCCATGTCGGTGATATTGAATAAATTAGCAGCCATAGACAAAACGAAAGAAAACTGCCTTTATTTCAATAACTTTTTCACAAATTTTAATTAGTTGAAAAATCTAAAAGAGATAAGTATACCTGCAACAGGTGAGGTATACCAGGATGAATAAAGGCTCCACAAAATCAGATAAGGAAATAAAGAAAAATTTTATTTTTTGATTTTTATGGTTTTTGATTATTGATATGATGAAATAAATGGAATATTTGGCCTTGTTTAGAAACATAGAAACTATGTTAGGATGTTATCAAATCATTTGAAAATTTTGCCTTTGGGAATGTGCAAAGATGGTCTATAACTGAGAAAAATGAGGGATAATTCCGGAGCCTAATGCCATTACAAATTACAATGGTAATTACAAATCACAGTGGTGTGGAAAAGCTTTATTGGGCTATACAAAAGTATAGAATACAAATTAGAGGCGAGAAATAGTCCTTGCCAGTTTTTAATAATGCAATGGACATGGCCCCTAGTTAATTCTCATGCAATACACTGCATTGCTAATAAAAATGCCTGTATTAAATTTCAGAAACGTCGTTATGAGGTTCTAAATAATTTACATTTTCTGTTTAACCCGAGAAAGAGTAGGAGACCACCCTTAGTGCGAGTTCACGTAAACGCGTATCAGTAGATGTGAGAAAAGATTTTGAAGGACATTATTTAGAAATGGCATTACATGGAAAAGCGAGGAAATGTAGGTTTTGTGAAAAAATGCTCGAAAACAATGCGTAAAGTGTGATGAATAAATTGCACGCAGAATATGTTACCGCCTCACACTCGTAAGACAATTTCCTATATACAATTGTTTACATATAACGCACCGTGATCCGCATATGACCAGATTTTTATATCAATAAAAATCCTATTTATTTTCAGTAATGTAAAATTTAGAGCACTGTGTTTGTTTAAATGCAAAATAGGTATATTTGAAAAAAAAAATAAATAAATAAAAAGAAAACAAGTTAAAAAAATCTGGCCCTTAATGGGTGGGTTAAGTCGTATTTTCTCTCATCTAATACACGCCTTCGTGGTGTAACTGGATCTCACTTTCGGCTAAAATTCAGAAGATCCAGATATCGCGATCCGGTGAAGGCATTGCACATTTTTCACGTCTT
Organism: Stegodyphus dumicola; assembly: GCF_044657685.1. NCBI lineage: Eukaryota > Metazoa > Arthropoda > Arachnida > Araneae > Eresidae > Stegodyphus > Stegodyphus dumicola. The sequence goes on along the minus strand of NC_140771.1, from coordinate 166,282,258 downwards.
CTAAATCGATAAACCTAATGACTCTACAAGTGACGCCGACAGGGGGTTCGAATTCCAGAACTTCCAATTGCTAGCAGGATGCGCTTTCCAGTTGCTACACAAAATCGCACATTGAGAGTAGAGGAAATATCTTACGAATTGCAAAATCAGTATGAAATATGATATTGAAAAGTGATATCAAATTATTGATGTGTTTCACTTCCTATTCGTTTAAGCTGTGTATAAACTTAGATCGGAAGAAGCAAAAACTGAAACTCTTAGATTTATGACTGTTTTCATTTGGTTCGAGTTTAATGCATTGCAATGAAAACGAAGCTGTTATTCATCCTTATAACATGAGATTTTTCTCTTAACTTTGTCTTCCAAATTGTAATAAGAATTTTGTCTATAAGCGTAACAATTTGAGACTTGTAAAAACATTTGAGCAGAAATTGTATACTTTTATGTGATGTTAAACCTTAGTAATATTCTTTCTGTAAAACATCATTAGCTTTATGTACATTAATAAACATAAAGAAACTATTATCTTTCAAGCATAGTCATGTGTATCACGTTATGGGGTTTCCTTAACAAATAGATATATTACTTATTATTACTGCCAACAACACTTTTCTAATTTTTGACAAAATTTTAATTATTTATTCCTATAAAATATAAAAAATAATGTAAACAAGAATAACTGAAATTTGCATTGTTTTATGGAGAAAATGCATTATTTCGAATGACAGTGTATTATGCCATTTTATTCCATTACACTTTGCAGAAAATTCAGTAATTGAAATTTTATATTCTGTGAGTACTTGATATTTATAATATGTTTGTATATAATGGCTTTACATATTTTTATAGGCCACAAATATGGACCTAATTCTGTCGAAAGGAAACATGCAGTTAAAGATGTCGATAACCTTTTAGATTTGGCACAGCAAAAAATGGCTACACGAGGATTGGACAATAAGGTATTTCATAAAGCACTCTTTGTCATAATGTTCTGCAGGTTGCCAAGCATTCGCCAGTTTTGCTAGAATGTAATGACTTAAAAATGATCGCTGAAACTGCAAGCCTGCATTCTGTTGCTTAGCAGAGAGCTTAAAATTTAAGTAAAAAACACACTATCGCACGATCATTACGAATACTCCAATCAGGTGAACAGACAATTAAATTCATTATGGATATATATATTTTGAAAGTAGTTATGACACGCATCAAAAGAGATATGCATAAGAATGCATCAAAAGATATTTAATTTAATTTAAAATTTAATTTTAATTTAAAAATTGTATAAATTTATACTATGAAAAGCTTTGTTTACTTTCGTTAGTGCAAGGCTATTCTAATACCGCACGTTAATATCTCCACTTTTGTATTTCTAATAATAGTATTTTGCGACCAGAATAAAACTTGCTGATATTAATATAAATTCCGTATCAGTAGAGATTCTCTCCTTTCAGTATTTTTAAAATGGAGAAGGGAAGAAAATATTTTCGTAGTTTTTTAGAAATCTCAAGAAGAGAAGTAGCGAACTTCATATGTACCCAAAGATGGGTTACCTAAATTCCGAACCATCTGGAGGATCAGTTGCAAGAACAGTGACAAGTAAACCTAGCAGAATGCACGATTTAGAAACACCACATTTTTTCGCAAAGGTTTTTTACTTATTTAAAAGTTTAATTCTATAAATGATGTATACTCTTTCCATCTATATCCTGAGCTTGCGAGGGAGACAAATACCTTGTTTTTCGATGGTGGTGTCCTAAATCTTCATAAGGAAGTTGTGTGTCAAATGCCATATTATTACTACTTCCACATTTATTAAAATTTTTAATTAAGGAACCTGTCTTTTATCAAACAGGCGTAACGATTGGAAAGCACTGAAATTCTACATCATTTCCAGCTCTAATTACTGAATTTGAATAAATCTAAATATGTATAATATGAGACAATTCCGGAGATTTGCATAGGAAAAAATAACGTGTGCAGTTTTCTACAGGTAATGACTTTAATAAACCAAAAAAGTAATTTTGCAACTGAACAATTAAAAAGAAATCAATGACTGAAACGCATTTACATAAACTGTTAAATCAAATCTTTTGAATATTGTAAATTTTAATTAAGGCGTTTGTCCTCAACTTTGGTATTGAAAAAAGGACTTCTGTTCGGCTTAATTAAAAGAGAGAAAGAAAATATTTTAAATAAATTGAGATGTGCAAGAAAAATAAATTTAATTAAATTAAGGCACCGCAATATAAACGATGAATGAGTTATGGAGAATCTAAGAGCCATTGCATATTTCGGAATTATTCATCATTTTCTTTAAGTATTCCTATTGCATTATTTAATTTATTTCCCTTTAATACGGACTTTTGTTTCTCTTAATTGATTATGACAAAAATATTAAGGATTGTATTACCTTATTTATGATAAAGTACACTAGCACTCTCTGTATAACAATAATAGGAATAATATAGGCTGTTTTATTCGATTTATGAATACACCGTAAAACAGTGTGTTAAATTTTTTTTGAAATTGTTTTACTGTCATCTTTAACGTTTTACTCAAAATTAACTTAAGGTAATATTATATATTTAACAAGTGACATCCGTTATGAAAGTGAAGTTACGGGACAAAATGAAAATTCTTGAATTTGTGTATCTTTAGGTTAATTTGGTGGTGGTGTCTGACCACGGTATGACATCTACTGACTCTAGAGGGCTAAATGTTATCAACCTACAACAGATTATAGATATTTCGGATATTCGTTACATGGTGTATTACGGAGCCACAAGCATGATACTTCCACATGAAGGCAAACTAGAGAAAGTAAGTATTTTTAACTTAATTGCGGTTTGTGCAAATAATTAGTTTCGTTGGTTAATACTAATAAAATTTAAACGGGGTGTTTTGCTAATAGAAAAAAAATTAGTGAATACAAGAGCAGCATGCCAGCGTGAATGTTAATATTTCGATAAACCCTTTGTTACCAGAGCCAAACAAAATGGAATTCTATTTCTGGTTGATGGTGATTTCTAGGGAATAAACTAAATTCCGTTAGGTGTTTAAAATATGTGACTGCTTTAGCAGATAGAATTTCCTGTACTCATTAACTGCTAGATGTCACTCAGGTTTCAATGAGTTCTTGAGAAAAACGAGCATAGGGATTTTGCTGAGAGACTGGGTTTTAAAGACGAAACTAGGTTATTTGGCTCTTTTCATATTTATCTAAAGCAAATTTAAATTTTAAAATTACTAATATTTTGGCAAAATTAATTTCTTTACGTTTTCACTTTCCTTGTTGTCTATTACCGGTTAAGTTAATTATTAAAAAAAATTCGTTAAATTTCCAAATATTCAAACAGTTAAAAACATGTTTTGATATTCCATTCTGAAAATTGGTTTTAATCTTATTCTTTAAATTAAATGTACCTTGGATGGGTAATTATGACAAAACAAAGACTGTCATTCGTAAATGTGAAAGTCTCTTTAATGTAAACTGATTCATATTTGTACAAATGAGGAAAAAATCTACGAATTTAATTGTGTGACCAATTCTTTACGTTTCATGAGTCAATCTAATCCTAGTGAAGTGAGCACTTTAGGTTGAATCCATAGACATAACACTTTTTATTACTGTTAAATATGCATAAATATCCTGTTATATATCAGAATGTTAAACAGATGTGTTATTTTGTTGCTAATTTAGATATCTATGCATTGATTTTAAGCTATTTTCGTTTAAGGTTATTTCTATATAGTTAAGCTATTTTCGTTTAAGGTTGTTTCTAATAGTTATGTTAATGTTATATTGTTAAATTTTTTGTTTTGTTTTGTAACCTTTCGTTATTTCTATTTTCTAAATCTGAAAAATAATTTTCGAGTATGCTACTGTTTGTAACATTTTACTTTTTCTATTTTTACTTCGAAACATGCTTTTTGATTTACTTTTACCATCATGTAGGTTAAACTAATTATGCTTACCTAATTTCGTTTTTCTTTCTCTGAATCTTTCTTGAGATTTCGAGCATCTCTTGATATATGTCGAATAAACTCCTATCATAGATATATTAATTTTCTGGCAAATGTAATTTAAATTTTGTCGTTAGCATAAATTTACTGTAATCAAACTCAGTTCTCTGATATCAATCATATGCTGTTATTAAATGAAACTACATTTACATAACCAAATTGATTTTGTTCTTCCTTTTCTATTCCGCATGCGACTGAGAATTATTATTTTTACCAACATGTGCACTTTTGAATTAAATTAGAACGCATATTCTAATACTTCAATCATTCTCAAGAAATTCCAGAACTTATTCTTAAATATAGTTTTATATTAAAAGATGTTTGGTAAAAAAAAATCTACATTATTTGATGAAAATATTTCTTATTGTAGAAAAATAAAATTTTCGAGTTATGCGAAAGCTGCTTTTAAATGAGTTTCGAAGACCTTGGAAATAAAACTTAAGACGAAGAATATACAGATGGGTAAATAAAATAACTGAAATGTTATTGTTATTTCTCACCGCAGGCGACGTCTTGATTAAAGTAAATGCTATAAGTAGTAAAATATGTGTTGTATGATATAAGTGGCCGTATATCTATTTCACAGAAACTGTGGGCCCCTAAGCAAAAACTAAAATAAGTATATACATATTTAAATCGGGAAAAACACATGCAAAAAAAATATTCGGTGACTGTTAAAATCTGAAACTAATATTATACTAATGCTAATATATAACTATACTATTCTATTTAAATTTTGTGTTAAGTAGTTAGTTATTTTAATATAAGTACTTTACGTAAATAGTAACGATATTTTATTAATAAAATTTGTGAGTGTAAAAGTAAAAAAAAAAAAAAAAAAAAAAAAAAAAGCTGAAAGAATTTATATTTTGAATTACGTTCAAAGGGGTGTTTTTTTAACGTTTTGCGTTTACCTTAAGTATCATGTTCTTCGCACTTAAACGATAAAATTCAGTTCAATAGCAATATCGCAAAATAATTTTAAAATGAGCAAATTTTTAGAATTTCCTATACACAGTCCCGCGAGCTGGAGATAAAAAGGTATTTTTCCCCATAGATTGTTGCTATTTATTGCTTTTAAATTGTTTAGTTATCAAAAATTCGTTAAAGTTTTACAAAATATGAGATTTTTACGTGTAATAAAAGAAAGAGTCTGTGTGTCTTTCATTCGTGCTACGCGTAAGCTAATAAATCCAGGGCCAGGAAATTTGGTATATAGGTGCATCTAGACAAGAGCCAGTGCACCTCGCAATTTTTCAAAATTCGAATCAGTTTTTTTTTATTTCATCTTTTCGATTTTATCGCATCATTTTGAATAGTTTCATTCTTTGAGAAATTTAGTTTTGGCAACAGTTTTTCATTCAATTGCATGCTGAACTGCTGACAGTTGAAAATCAGCACTGTTCCCACTTGGAAAAATGAGGGCTATTCGTATTAAGGGATATTGCATTGTAAGTTTGTTATGAAGTTTATGAAGTTGTTTTGCAGAGTAAAATTCTGCACAGTTTTTAAATTTAACGTTAGGTGTTCCCTCCAGGTATTTTCCCGGTACATTTAAAAGCCTGACAAAGGCTAGCCGTGTAGCTGCTAGTAGATAATAAAACAAATTGAAAATTCAAAATGTGGGCTTCCAGATGCCCATATTCGGGTGTAAACATACCTTATTCAAAATTGGATGACTCTAGGTACCGTTGTTTCATCACAATGCGAGAAACATACATACATACATCTATGCATGTTTCATCACAATGCGAGAAACATACATACATACATCTATGCAGATTATTCATTATTTAATTTCTTTAAATATAATACAGGGGGATAATATTTGGTGACAACAATTTGAAAAGTGAAAGTGAATGGGACATTTATAGCGAACCAACGCAAACTGCCAAAACGAAATTAATAGTCCTTCGGGGCAAATTAACCCTTTGGACTAAAAAAAAATTGCTTCTGAACCAACAAAGATACAAATGAAGGTTTAAAATTTGCAGTGAACGATTTTTTACATCAGCTAAACGGCTAATTTCATTTTTTTGAGTGGGCCCACCAACGTCCGAGTGGTAAAATCGCCGAAAACTGGTAGTTCGGTCCGAGGTTCGAATCCCGCGAATGGGATGGCTGCATGGGTGTTTTCGTGATTTTCTCCATGTGTAACGTGTATACGAGTCAGTTTCCCTTAGAAAGTCCTCCACGAAGGCATCCGTCCCCTTAGGCAGATAGCCCTCGTGGGATTTGCCATAATTAAATACACCAACACACCATTTTCTTTTTTCTTCCTTTACCTTCGCATATTTTGACCTCGTGTTTTTCAGTTTGGCATTGTACTTCTGTTCTTTTTAATGTAATTCTGTTCTGTTTCTGTTTCCTGATTAGATATGGGATGAAATTCAAACGTGTTTTTAATTTTATTTTATTCTGCATTATTACCACCATTTTTGCTCCTATCAGCACGCAGTTGGGTTAGGTTTAGAACTTTATTTTGTATTTATTCATTTACATATGCTTATGTAAAAAATGTCATATTAGCATAGATAATTATAAAATGAAAATCCATTTTAATCAAATAATTGAGTTAATTGCGTTTAATGTTTGTAAGCAGTTCAAGACTATTTTAATAATAAGCAAATTCTGTTAGCAACACAGCCACACAGAAACTTTCTTAATAAACATAACTAAGTGAAAAGAAGAAAAAATACTAAGTCAATTCACAGTAATAAATGTATTTATGAAATACATAATGAGAGTTGTAGTGTGCTTAACTTTTGTAGAGGCAGGAGATAGGTAACTATGGTAAAACTATGGAGTACACTAATGATGTACCACAGAATCAACTGGTACTTTCCCATATTAACTATCTCTGAGTGTTTTTTAACTTTTTGCAAGACCAATAAGAGCTTATAAAAAGTGTTCAGTTCTGCCGATGAGAACATCTGAAGCTTTCCAAAGGCTCTAGAGCAGTGGTATTCAGACTATGGATCGTGACACCATCTGGGGCTGCGAAACGTTACATTGGGTCGCAAAATGCATAAAAATCATCTGTGGGTCGCGAGACTTGCAGTAGGGGTCGCCAAAAATTTGAGCAGTTTTGATATATCCTTAACTTATTATAATAATTTTACAATTACCAAATATTTTTACACAATGTGTCTGAAAATAGATAAAGATAAGACAAATAGAGAGAAATCAAAAAACGAAAAGTTTCGACGCATTCTTTTTATAATATAAACGTTCATTTTTCTTGCTTTGCACGTGACGCTGTCATTTCGTCTGTTACTTATTTAAAATTTTCTCGTTGTTCTATGTCTTAAAATTAGAAACTAAAGTTAATGGCCTAAAACTGCAATAGTATATTACAGTAAAAGTGAAAAAATTGACAGTTTCACTCACGCGTGTGTCGGATTTCCGCAATACTTCGTACAAATTTTTTTTAAAGTATTATGGGGTCCTGGTGGTCGTGAAAAGATCTCAGTGATAAAAGGGGGTCGCGACTGGTAAAAGGTTAAGAAACCCTGATCTGTATAACTGATCTATATAACTGATAGTTATATATAACTGATGAGTGGGAGGTTAGGCATTTAAGAGAAAACATTTTGCAGGGTCCTGGATCCTGGATCCTGGTATCCCAGCTACTAACTTAACTTATGTTAATTAATGCTTAATAAATGGATTTCAATTGTAAATTTTTGTTTATGTTTAACTTAGTAGTTGTCTATTATGTTCCCATGTGATCCGTAGTAAAAACATGGATCTGCAAATTGAACCTGGGCCACTTATTGCAGTTTGCTTTGGGAATTAACTAATTATGTGTATCTGAGTTCACGATTTCGCTTGTTATTATTTAATTTTAACTTTTTATTATTTTATTTTAACTGGTGATTGATTTGCTTCATGTATGAGTTATTCTTCCCTGGTATTTTGAGAAGTTTTTGCATTTGTATTTCAACGAAATGAGTTGGTTGGACCTTAGTGTTGAAGATTTATTGTTATGAGATTTACGTGTTTTGAAGAAAGTCAGAAGTACCATGTTTAAGAAAGATAGTAATTTTAGAATTTAAAATTAAATTGCATTTTCATATTAATTAAAAACCTAATATTTTTTTTTTTATTTTATACTAAGGAAACGGAGAGAATAATATCTCACTTAAATCGGAATGACACTGACATAAAGAGTTTTGACTTTAATACAGCACGCAGGCTACTATAGGGCGCGAGCACTCATAGCTGTCCGGTTGCCCCTTTCATCAAATGTGCATGTGCAGTCGAACTAAAACTAGCCTATTTGGTATGTGATAGCAAGTTCTGGCTAACTATATAAAAAGAATAATAAAAGCAAGTACAGAATTATCAACATTAGCGAAATAGATTAGTCTGAATTAGAACGCACACGCGCACTTTTTTGTTGCTACTATATCGCAGACGAGCCAATAGCTGCAAGCAAAAGAATTCTTTATTCAGCACTTGAATTAACAATAAGCAAGATACGTTGCTGTGGCATTTAATTTTATTTCTAATTTTTGTATTATTTGAAAGAAGATATAAAACTCTTTTCTAATTAATAACATATCTTTTTCACAAAGTTTAAACTTAAATCTGTACATGCAGAATAATCAAAGATGGGTTCGGAAAAATATTTATTAATTTATTATTACTTTTAGAATATGAAAAAAACAAAAAGTAATGGGCTTTTAAATAGCGTGGCTCCTTAGACATTGCCTGATCTTGCCTAACACTTGCGTAGCTACGCCATTGCTAGTCATAGAGGCAATTCTTCTCATAATTTAAAAGAAATCATTAATATTCATATACTTTTCCTCCCCATATTTCTAATCAGTTCGCCCTTCTTTGACTTCGGTTTACTTCCTGCTCCATCATTTATGCACTTTTCCAAGCATGTTAAATAATGAGAGCTTGAGTTACAGGTCTTGTAATATACTATTATATGAGCGTTCCTTCAAAAGACATTCCTTTCAAAACGTTTCTTCGAACAATATCATGTATAGTGCAAACGTTACGCCTGAAACAGTTATCGTATTCAATTTATTTCCGTTTAACTATAGTGTAATATATATTAAATACTTCAGTCAGATAAACTAATAACTCGAACACACTTTCTCCACAATTTCGAAAGCGTTTGTATTTAACGTTTTTATGGTCATCAACGAGCTCAACTTGCATTCCAGTTCCGCACCACAGTGGGCGCAAACGAACATAGCTCGCATTGCAAATTTACGATTCACAGATATTGCACGTGTCTAGGAAGGACGTACTGCTCAATCTCGGGTTAATTTGTTTTGTAGTTATTACATGTCAGTCATGTCCAATGTTTATCTCATCCTGGCTCTGAGAGCGCAAACACACACATTCAAAAAGAAAAGAAAAGTAATTAAGCGCCAAGTAAATAAACCAGGTTTTTTAATTGTCTTGCCTCGGAGGTAATTTAAATGCACCTTAATGCAACAATATAAGACTAACATGTGAGTATTTATATAAATATTTGTAAATGAAATAATTTAAGAGCACTATTCGCTTCAGTTTAATACATTCATCTTTATCAGCATTTGTTATTTCACTTAACCCTAAAACTCACGTGAAAACAAGAACCGCAGACGCATTTCGTTACGGATTTGTATGCTTTTTATATTAATGATAAGCACACACTATCCCATGCAAGAGCTTCGTTATGTAAGACGGTGTGTTTCTCCCTGAAGTATTAATTAATACCCCTCTCGAAAAATGTCTTTATCTTTTAATATATGCTCCCAAGAATTCCATTTACATAAGTAATTCAATATATATTCATGAGCCTTTTAACTGATATGTAAGCTCACTTCAAAATTCATTTATCCGAAAGATAGCAAAAGCCATGCAGTTATCTATTTCGAAAGGCTTCATTAGTTTAAATATACTAGAATTTTTTTTCTTTTGATTTTTGCCATTAAAGTTTTAAGCTTTAATATGATCCCATTCATAGATACATATTAATATTATATCGCTAAATATATCTAACTCAAAAAATATTTTTTTTTAAATATTTTCTACTCTTTAGAATACTGTAGCTATCAAAGATGCATAATTTGTTTAACTCAAGCTCCCATATAGCATCTTTTCTAACGTAACCGCCAAAAAGAATATAATAGTGTTTTTATAACATTCCCAATCCTAGTTTGAAAATGGTTTGCACTGTATTATATGTTACTCATCTGATGTCATGTAAGAAGAAACTCAGATTTATATTATTCATTTTATTGAACTGTTTAAAAGTTCATATGCTGTAGCCCTGTACGTTGGCATTTTCATGTAATCTCATTCCTCACTTCGAAATGAAACATTACAATAATCTTTAAAGTCGCAAAGCAGCTAGTTTTATAAGGTGTTTTTCCGCCTTCTTAGCGTGCCTTCGTAGTGTAGTGGTCTGCACGCGGGGCGCGTATTCCAGAGGTCCTCGGTTCGATTCCCGGGGAAGCATGACTAATTTTTGAAGTCTCTCTTGCTTTTCAAAAAACCCTAATGTCTCTACAGTTTATAATATGCATTAATTATACAGCAGTGTGTACAAGATAAGACAAAATGTGGTTTGAACTGTGCATTATATTTTTATTAACCATACACCTCCTAATCCAAATGTATAGGTTGGTCCTTATGCCATTATTGCATATTGTCAGCTTATAAACGAGCGTGAGAACTACGTAAAAATGTATAAAATCAAAACTATCGAAATGGATGAACTATGAGAGTTGAATGCGGCTGAAAAGGTTTGATTATCGATGCCTAGTTAAGGGATTAATGAAATTGCAACCTTAATTACCGAACCCAAACAAATTTGCAAATGAGAATCTTTTACACTTCCGAAGTATGGTGAAACCAAACCGGCGATCTGCACTATAACGCGAGGCCCTAGACCTTTCATGTAGAAATGATACCTGTGCTCGTGTCATTCGTCGAGAGTTGTTTGTACTTCGACTGAACAGACAAATTACAAAACACAAACCACTAATCACTAAACTGAACACACCTGGCGAATATAGTAGTGTACAACACATCATCTGTGAGTTCTAAACCTGCTGTATAGGGAAAACGTATAAGGTGCAGAATAATTATTTGAAAAATTGAGAAGCACAGTATTTTAATCGTATATCGAAATGAACAATTTAGCAAACAAATACCGCAGCAAACATTTAACCCAGATTCAAGTAATAAAACATTTTTTAAAGTTTTTGAACTACGTTACAGTAAACAGATAAATACACGGTAATAACTTAAATATTCATTTTTATAAGTTCTTCAAATTCACATTTATATATACAGTGCATAATACATTTACAAAATAATGATTTCTCCCTAATTTTAGAGCTTAATTCCCTAAAACGTATTCCCATATTAATGCTTAATTTTATGTAAATAGCACTACATAGAAGAAGGATTTTAAGAGTAACCTATATGAGCAGCAAACTTCGGGATTCCGGAAAATTTTTTAAAAATTACGTGACGCTGAAGAATAACCCATTTGGTGCCAGACTACAAATTAATTGATGTAATCTATCCTTCACACTGTTTCACAGAGCCCTTAACAGTGTCCGTTACAGTGTATCCGCCCTCTCCATCAGGCTAAGAATCATCCCAGAACTGTCTCCTTATAAAACGTCGTAGACGCAACGCCTGGATCATCGCACATCATAGAGAGGGAGATACGTTAAGTCGCTAATTCTGGATATTGCCTGCTCATGCTTTTTTCTTCCTTCGCTCATTAAATAAAAATCTTGAATAAGGTTTCTATAGGTCTTCATTCAAAGGTTAATATAATCGGTATTACGTCGCGTTATATACATAGTAACAGGAACACAGCACAGAAAAGAGCTTCACACCAACCTTACGGGGTATTGACAGTTTTATGTCTTTCTGTTTCAATAATTCGATTCAGATAATCATCCTAACAAGTCCGATACAACTTATGTAAATTTTCCTTCACCTTGTACAATCTTGAGAATCTTCAAAGTGATAATATGCTCTACCGTTCATTCCAGCACACCTTTCTACCAGTTATCATCTTCAATTCTTTTCCTTTTCGTTTTCTCCTTCATATTTCAAAACTCTGAGAGAAACACTGGTTAGAAACTTTTCTTCTTTTTCCTCGTTCTCTTTTTACGGCTCCTTCCACGTATTTTGCTCTCCTTATCAAAATTAAAAGCCCTATGTCTGGTAGTGTCTTTTCTTTTTAAATTCTGACATAATTTATAATTAAAAGACTTATGCTGCCGCAGTAACGCATTGCTTGCTTTTAATCAGTCATTGCCAGTCAACCCACAATTTTTTCAAGCCAATGATTCTAAGCAATAATTACAATTTTGCACAGCGTGCGTTTTTCTTACTTCACCCCAAGAAAAAACGAATAGCGCATTTTTGTTATCTGTAAGAAAATGGAAGTCACTTCACAGGAGAAAATATCTTTTAAGAAAATAATACTCCTGGTAGACAATCGTTTAAATTTTCTTTCCTTAGAAGGCCAAAGTCTGTTTAAACAATCAAATTTCGCTGTGTACCAAGTCACGTTTTTTTTTCAAAGCTGCTAATGTCGCTGACCTCCCTACAATAGATTTGCTTACTATAGTGTCTACTTTCCCTAATTTTCGTACCTCTGGCAAGCGCATGGAAGCCTTTTCTTTCAAAGGCCATGTCCGTTCCTCTTCAGCTGCACCCGGGGCACAAAATCGCCTATATGCAACAAAACGTTAATATACTAAAAACTCATTAACATGATAAGGGCATACTAACAGAAGGCATTATTTCCATCTTCCAGAAAAATATACAGAAGGCAAAATGATCCCTTTATTCACAATCTATTTATTAACTTTACCGGCGCCTGTAACAGAAGTTACTCTCCTTCACGATATCCGCAAACGTAACTAGTATTAGTGAAACTACATCACAAATAGCATAACAAAATAAATAAAGAACATCATACGTGGAAATAAATAAGGTTTGATTTGCTTGATTACTGCATAGCTCCGGAGGCTTTATCTGTTTGAAGGGAAGATTGCCTTCGTGATCGGTTGCGTTCCTAATGTAAACTGACTCTTATCCACTTTGAGAAAAGTGCGAAAACGAAATCTTTTGCTTGGATTCGAAGCTGGATCGAACTGCAAGTGTTCAGCGTCTTTGCCGCTTGATCGCTTGTCAGCAATTATCATTATTATTAGCAATAATAATAATGATAATAGCATATTATTAGCAAGAAGTCAGCAATTATGTTACATGTTGTTGCACTTCAGTCGCCGTATAGGGATTTAAAGAATGACAGATGAGCGTTACCGACTACAGAACAGGATTGCCAATGTAAAATCTGAAGGAGAAAGAAATAAAGGGGGGCCTTATTTCTTCATTTAATCTTTGTCTAATGGTTTTTGTTCATCGAGGAGTGAAGATGTAGCAATATTAGCATATATACCGATGCCTATGTGGTAATATTAGACAATTTTGTGCTTCTTAAGGTGTATTCCTAGATGATACATATTTGAAGTACAGCAGAAATGGCAGTTGCAATTGACTGACATATCCCGTTTTAACAGCTCTTGCTAAACAGTTTAAAACATTTCAATGTCAAATAGTGTCATGGCCATATGCAATACAAAGTTAAATTTGCTAAGTTAGTAGATAGAAGCTGTACAACTAAATGCCACTGAAAAATCTGGACTTTAACTTGAATAAATGAGAGTTATAGGTAAAACTGCTCTATGTGTTATTTGTATTTTCTCTACGAATCATTCACCACGCACCCCGGTATAGAAAGAAAAACAGCACAATGACTTTCTTACCAACTATCTTAAATTTTAATTTTTGTGAAAATGGATTACGAGTTGAATTAGAAATAGGGAATATGTTCCTTTAAGTTTAAGTAAATTTTCGAATACTCAAGTTCGATTACTTAATTAAAGCAGTTAATATTGTATCAAAAAAGGCACAATAATACGCTTTTGACAATAGAGAGTACACAGTTACTTATACACTAAAGTGTGTTAAATAAATATTACTTAATGTAGTTATCCAGTCACTTACAACTTAGCATTCATGTAAGGTCGGTTATTAAACGTTACCCAGGATATACAATGGACATCGACCGATATTATATCCACAAGAAGAGGGAAGGATACACACACAACAGACCTTAGGCGGGAATCGAGTACGCAACCTGTATTTTAAATCAGCAATGTGCTAGTAATTTTTAACTACACATGCTACAGCTTTTTCTGTAAGTTTTACTTTTGTATTTGAATATGCGGATAAAGATGAATTTTTTAAAAAATATTAATCCCACAATGCTTCTTAAATCCCTGAAAATAAAGTATACGAATAAGCGTATAAAGGTGAATATTTTTAAACATTAATCCTACACTGGTTGCGAAATCTCTCGAAATAAAATAGATGGTTTTGTTAAAATACCTTAAAATCGCCCTGCTGAAGATAAATTCTAGCACAATTAATACTTTTATCAGCGGCAACATATTCTTCAATAGTGGAACTTTTTAGAATAGTCTTGCGTTTGGCTATCTATTTTAAATTTTGAAATGTGTTTCAGAAAACCACTTTTGTACTTTTCTGCTTTTCAATCTTTATACTGAGGAAAAAAATTAGATTAGTTTTATGAGGTTATATTAGGTTGGCAGTTTCTTATGGGTCGTTACACTGAGACACTGGAGAATCGCGTTAATGTGTGCAAACTGTATTATTCATTTGAATTTTATTTTCGATGTTTAGTTGCATTACGCTTAAAAATACAGTTTAGAAGGAATATGGTTCAAGCGAAACGCCAAGGGAACATTTGCCCTCCATAGAATCTTGTATATATATCTCAGTATGATAATTTATTTCCTAAACAGTATTGATTAATTGATTATATTATCTCCTAAGTTTAATTAAAGTAGAATTATTTTAAAAGTGTGCATCCATACTGGTAAGTTATATTTTGAAAGATGTTTTGAAGTAATTTGAAAGCAAAATGTTAATAATGTTTTAACGGGGACTGGAGTTAAATCATCAAGAATAATAATATTACAATAATTATCTCAGTATGATAGGTATTCAATATAAACTTGTTTATCACGGTTATTATTTCTACATAATATATGATTAACTGGGGTACATATCAGTTTCAAACTCTCATGATAATTTGCCAAGATGGGAAGTATTTAATTACAATATCGAAATATTTTGGATTGTAAATCCATTTAAAAATTAAAAAATGTAAATTTCTGCTGTTAAGTTGAATTTTGTAATACTATCGGGCGTTTGAATAAAATATGACAGCAGAAATCGCTTCTCAGTTAGTCAGAATGCAAGGTAACTGGATTAACATAAATACTGAATACATCACTTGCACACTTTCAGAAGAAATCAATAAGAAGTGACAGAAGTTTATCTGCCATATAATTAACATCATCATTGCGGCAATTATGCTGAGAACATTGCTTTCATAGAGGTTACGAAAAAGATGGAATCTTTGCACATATTTAATGAAGATACAGTAATTATTGACCTGGTGGCACTTTCAAATGTCATTTTCTACTTTACTTTAAAGTTAATTAAGCTCTTTAATAAACTTACTTCTTTGCTAAAATAGGAAGCATCTGATCAAACTTGGTTTTAATGAGATACCTCTTTTAGTTTGCCCGGTTTGAGATATATCGACTTAACTACAAACTCAATAAAGTTTCGCATCGAGAAATTCAGAAATTCAAATGTTTTGTCCGAAAAGGGGATATTAACAATTTTTCGATTTAGTTAATAATTTTAATTCCAATCAAGCCCTTCCTAATGCTTCTAAAATTCTATTAACTTAATTTTTCAATTTTCGTTGCTATTTCTGCCAACAAAGGACGCTACTTTCTCCTTTTTTCTTTTGACTATGAAAACAAGCGGGACTTTCCCTTCCTTGCAGATTTCTGTGCTCCTGATGAAAAGGACTTGGAATTGTTTGCTAGACGTTTGACTATAATTTAAGACAAGTACACGGTTTTTGCTTTCCCAATCTAGACAACTTACGTACTATCACAAGATATTGCCAAACACAAATTTAATACATAGTTGATGTATAATATCAAATAAATTAGTAAAATGATGAATACTGCGGTGAAAAAAGAAAATAAAACTCAGATAGTGATTTTTGATATAAAACAGGGATAAAATCAAAAACACGAGATACGTTGATATACACGTATAAGACTATGCAGCCTTCCAAACTAAATTAAATTAAGTAGTAAAAACCCATCTCTTTCAGGTACTGAAAAAAATTGGTATTAACATCTTGCATTTCACACTAGTTGTAATTCTTCAATCGCATTCTTTTCAAATAAGAACACTTTATTAAAATAACACAGGGAGAGAATATTATCACAGTTAAAACACACTGGCTCACTCTGTGCTTTTAGAAGGTAATTATGAGTGACTCGGGAATGAATGATTCTTAAACCAGTAAATAAAATCTTCTCCTCCTATTCTTCTTCCAATTGCTCTAGCACAGGTTTTACACTCCTCAGTTTATTGGCTTGCTGAAAATCCAGTAATGTTTGCGCTTTACTGAGAATTTTTTCTTTTATGAGCATACTGATATCGTAAAAATCAACTAGACCTCTGGATAGACCTATAGCAGATTTTGCTGTGATATCCGCCAGTTCATTACCTTTCTTCCTATATGTCTGAGAACTCAGCAATGAAGAAAATTATACCCATGAAGCTTTAAATTTAAATTTAATTTTGCAGCCTCCGAAACTAAACTATTTCGTGTGTCATAAAATGTTTCCAATGGTTTTAGCTTGCTATATGAGTTGGGGAAAACTACAAACTTTCTCTAGAATGGCTTAGATATGTATGAAATTTAATAATATATAGCAGTTAATACCGAAGTGAGCACAGAACAAGCATCAGGTGATGGTTTGCTCTCCATAAGATTAACAATAACAAATGAGGATCGAACATGTCTGTCGGATTTAGACTCATTAGTGTATATGGAAATGAATTCACTGTATTTATGTCTGTGCTCGGCAAAACAGTTGTTTCTATATAATCTCTTTTATCAAACCTTTGAAAAATATACAGAAACTAAATTTTCGCATTTTCCCAAGGTGAAATTTCTTAATCCTTCACTGTCCGAGTATTTATACTGGACATGAAGTACTTTCCAGTTAGCAACTGAGTTCTGGCGAAGAACGGAAGCACACAATGAGGCCGTGCTTCAAACAGCATATTATAGCAGTCATCAAGTACCGGGAGGAAACCCGGGTTCAAACTGGGAAAATATATTGATATATTTTGAGAGAGAGAAACTGCTTTCGTCTGAATTGGAGTGACGGTTCAGAGCAGTGCACATACAAACGAACACTCTTCTGTAGCTATAGAAATTACTACAGCTTTCTTCTATGCACTGGCAAAAGTATATTTCTTCCATACTATGATATAAAGAAAGAGATCTGCAGTCAATGACTTAGAAATATGTTTAAGCCTTTCATAACTAACTCCATCTGGACTTGGAACAGATCTATGCGTCTGTAACTAAGCTCTCTTTAGTTCGGACATTTACAACTCACCAATATATATGGCTCCAAATTAGAAGACTTGAATCCAATGGGAATATTACATAACTGATCTGTTCTTCTGTCTCAGTTTTCAGACCTGGGACAAAATCGTGAGAAAGCTGTGTCTTTCCCTTTGCAGTTTACGCTCAGGGGCGCCCCTGTCCATGTATCACTCTCATGACCCTCGATAGGGCAGCGCGATCATGCACGTTTTCTGCGGCATGACTTCTTTGAATGACCAAAATGCTGACACTGGTAATATCGCATAAGGTTGGAAATGTAAAGTCTGATAGAGCATTTCAAACACCCAGCAATTACACATTTAGCCGTTTAGCTGGTTAGGCAAGCTGTAGGTCAGGATCGCAAGTTGATCGCATATCCAGTACCGAGTTTCCTTAATCCGAGAAGAATAGCACACTGTTTAGAACTTTAGGTTAGTTGACCATACACCTGAAAAGAGCAAGTCAATATTTTTAGCTTGTCCACATACGATCGTATATGCTTTTGTGTGAAGAAATTTGAGACATTCATGTTTATAACAAGAGAACAAGGGGACGGTTTACTTACATCTCCATTGGCATTTAAGATGGTTTTAATATTTTTATTTGAATTTGTCACATTTTATGGGATACAATGTAAATTATTGACATATTAAAGGAATTTAAAGATTAGGACCTGGCGACCCCACCCACCATGGAGCCCAACAAGCTGACGCAGATTCCTGCGACGGAGGTAACTGGGTCTGTCCACAATCTTAAGTCTCACATAAAGTTTTCCCAAACTAGGAAATCTATTTCATTTTATATAAAACAGATCGTTTTTAAATCTCAGGATAACCGTTTGCTTGGAAAGTAATTTAAAGAAAGAACAAAAGTATTTGTACGTTTGTTTAAGTGGAAACGAAAATTGACTCTTAATTGAACTGCAAAGCACACGAGAGACAACTGACTAAATGCCTTCATAAAGGGAAATTGGCTTGTAAGCATGTTCCATGTAAAGAAATGATAAAAACATAGTGCATTTGATTCATTCGCAGAGAAAACTCTAGGAATCTAGAAATTACAGTATATTCACTGAAAATGAATTAGCGCAACAGAATAGAGAGTGAAAGAAAGTGGAATTAAATTTTCAAATATGAATGGCAAATGAAGAATTTTTAAAACACGAAGTTTTGAATAAGCAACACAGAAATTAAAGCATTATATTTTAATACTTTTGAGAAAAACATCTCAAATTTACTAAGAATATCTGGGGTTCTTATTTATCTTCTCTATTACTCAAAAATACACTTTTTTTTTTTTTTTTGTTGTTGTTGTTTTTCAAAACCTTGTTCTACCGCTTTTTTAGATTCCTCTCTTGAGGAAAAAATTCTATTTTTAGTCTCTCTTCGCTTTTTACGCTTTTAAGTTTTTTTTAACTTAATTTAATTTTCAATTTCGGTACAGTATTTTAAGAGGGTCTCTGCATCAATATTTTAAGCTTATGTTTTACTTTCTAGTTTAAGCCTTTCTTCACTTGAAGTTTAGAGTTCACTATTTTTCCTGGTTCTTCATTAACTAGTTTAATATTTATAGAGACATATTTACGCATCGCAGTTTTTCTTGGAAGACTTTACTTCTGACTGGCGCTATTCTCTCACTTAAATGTTCTCAATGCAATGAAGAAAATAATTTAGTCAAAGGTATTTTTCATTCATACTGTTTAAAAATGTCATAAATAATTCAGCACTTTAAAGGTCAAATAGTACAGTGGCTTATGTTTTTGGCTGAGTAACACCAACTTAATGCATAAAAATTTTAGTTTCAAGAAAGTATTTTAAATTTAATAAAGTATTTTAGGTTCAGGAATAAAAACTAAGGCTGAGTGATCATTTATATAGGGGCATAAAGTAAACTTTTCTTTTGGAGATATTGCATAGTTGGGAGGAACATTCATTATTTTCAAAAATATACAGCAATAAGACAGATCCATTAGGTTTTAGAACATTATAAAACGCATTTAGCTTATAAACTATGAATATAAATAAAAAATATCGGAAAATTAAATGCACAAAATTGTCAATCACATGCAAATCGTTTCAACAAATATCAGCAATGCTTTTTTTTTAAACTGCTTGCCAACTGCTCACTTACTTATCTAAGATGTCTCATTAAAATTATTATGCACAAATGTGTTAGAGTAGAAAATCGTTCTAATATAAAATAATTCTTTTATTTATTTAGATAAATTCTCGGTTCCCTTTTCTCGGAAGTTAAGGAAATGCAAACGGGTGTAAGCAAATCTTCGTCAACGTGTTTGAAATGCATGTAGAGAAAAGCTTTGCTTATGTTCCATGGAGCTGTTCGAAGAAATGTTTCCTTTCAATGCTATAGACTTTTAAGACATAATTTTCAGTTCAAATACATTAAATTTGTGTACAAGAAAAAATGTTCAACAATTACGATTAGAGACAAGACCAAATGAATACAAGTGCCTTTTAAGCACGCATTTTAAATAAACGCACAAAATTTAATATTCTGGTATTAGAAATTTTAAGCGATGAAGCTTTAAATTTTCCTAGTAGATATAGATTTTTAGTTGTGAGATGTCTGTATACAGAGACTTAAACTGTTAACTTTTTGATGTTTCTTCTCCTTTCTATGCACAACTTCATCATTAAAATATTGTAAGATCAAAGCCCATCATAATAATCTAGGATTAGTCCCAATGTGTTTATCCATCTACGTTAAAGGATTATAATCAGTCTGATTGATGAACTTATGAGGCACATTTATATAGAATTTCAACTTTTGTAGGGCAAAGACACTGGCAGAAGACTCCCTTTTGACTGTATTATATTTCTGTTCAGTAAGTGAAAACTTTTGCTAAGAAACAATATTGGATGCTATTCGCCCTTAGCATTTATCTGTGATAATACAACATTAATACCAATAGCATCGCCCTGAACGATAAACGACTGAGAAAATTTCAGACTGTATAAGACTGGATTTTCTGTTACGCGTTTTTTGAGTTCAACAAAAGCCTTTTAGCAATCATTAGTCCAATTTATTATTTATTTGCAACATTTTCCTTTTAACAGATTTGTCAGTGGTGCAGAAATCAGAAAAGTCGGAAGTATACCATTCAATCATATCCCGCAAGTCCTAAAAAATGACCGGACCTGTGTTTTCATGTAGGTTTCATGAATTTAGGCAAGTTCTTTATGGCTTCTGCTTTTACTTCTCCCGTTCTTCTTCGACCTTGTCCTACTACATTACGTAGATATTTCATAGTCGTTCGAGTAAATTGACATTTCGAAGATTTAATATGCAGTGAAGCAACTGTCATCTTCTTTAAAATAAATTCTGTGTGCTTCAAATGTCTTCCTACGTTTTCCGAAATTCTGCATTATCATCAGTATATGGCACAGCAAATTATTGACAGTTTCTTAATAATCTTGCCATCAAACAGCCAAAATCATATGGCACACGTTTTTTAGCCCGAATGGTAAATTTAAAGGTTCTTAAAGTGCCAAAAGTAAAAAAAAGCAGCATAAAGCTGGGCTCTTTTATTTGGTGGAATCTGCCAGTAACTTCGAGAAAGATCTAGAACAGTTATATATCTGGCAGATGATACTTTTTCTGTAACTTTTCAATTTTGGGCATGAAAACTTTGTGTCTCAGCTGCCTTGTTCAAGCGACGGTAATCAATGCATGGTCTTGCCTCTTTTTTTTTTCAGGAACTTAAAAACCGCAGTATGAGTGGAGAGGTAAAATCCGATTCACCTGGTTCTATTACTTCTATTCTTCGACTCCTATGCCTATGAAAAATAATTTGCTAAAGAAGAGGAAGAAAGTAGTGTAGTGGACTACGTGTTTGAACTAATTTATTGAATGAGGAGATGTGAAGAACTAGCTGTCCAGTATATGGAAGAAGCCAAAGAAAGGCAAAAAGTGTGTTATTGTCTCAAAGCCGTAGAATATATATTCTAAGAGGGAGACTTAGTTCCAGTTAACTTACCAGACAAGCCTTGTTAACTTACCAGAAGTGGTAAGTTAACAAGGGCGTATGTCCAGTCCTGCCCAACATGTCAAGCAGTTAATTATATTAATTTCCGCCCGGCCGGGTTTCTAAATAGCATTAAATCCGAATTTTCAAATGAAATAATTGGCATCGATTTATTGGGCCCTTTCCCAAAAAGTCAGTTAAATAAAAGTCGCTATCGCTTTGTTATGGTTGATCATTTTAGTAAGTGGACCGAAATTGTTCCCTTAAAACGAGCCTCCGCGAAATTAGTTACTCATTCCATTTTAAATAAATATATTTTAAAATACGGGGAGCCCCTAAAAGTTATATCGGATAATGGTCCTCAATTTGTAAGTAATATATTTGAAGACATGTGACAAAAACTGAGCATACGTCATTTAAAAATGGTCCCGTATCGGCCGCAATCAAATATAGCGGAACGGGTCAATAGAAATATAGTGAAAATTATCCGTAGTTATGTTAAAAATTTTCATAAAAGCTGGGATAACTATGTCAATGAATTAGCTTTCGCCCTTAGGACCACAAAACATGATACAACGGGCAAAACTCCTGCTGAGTTATTTTTAGGCAGGAAGATTATAACGCCGTTAGATAAATTATTTTATGTTTAACAAAGAGCCCCAGAATTTAAAATGGGTGATATACAAAAATTAATTAAAGAAGCAAAAAAGAACACTGAAGTAGCACAGAGAAAACAAAAACTTTATTACGATTTGAAACGACGGGGAGTAACTTATAAAGTAGGAGATGAAGTATTAAAAATTAAGCATTCACTTTCTTCAGCACCAGAAGATAAAATCGCCAAATTTTTTCCACGATTTGAAGGACCCTATATCATAGAAAAAATAACTCAGGCTGTAGTGGTGTTAAAAGCCAGGAATGGTGAAACATGCTCCGCAAACATTGACCAGATAAAACCATTCTATGACCGTAATAAAATGCAAATATTTAAAGATCTTTTGCAGGATCCGGCAAGGCAGGCACGGCAGGCACAAGCTCCAGGGTGGAACAACGACAATCACAAGGGCAAGCCATTAGGAGGCAGAAGCAATTGAAAAGAAAGTTTCCCCGTTGGAAAATTGAAGGTAACAAGAAAAAGAAGCCGTTCCACCGACCAGAAAAGAGAGAGCACGACCACCCCCAGAATGAAGTAAGGAGAAGTACGACGAATGCAAAGAGAGCCAGGAGAAATAACGGCAACTATAACCCGGCTCCCAAACGGAAGATCTACCCATCGGACAGGAGTCTACGCAGCAAATGTCGACGAATTGCGGAAGGAACACCAGCTGCGGAGGAAAAGAAACAAGGAAAATTTTAACAGCCAGCAACGAGATCCAAGCAGGAACGAGAGAGAAGTGTCCCGGTTCCGCCAAGACCAGCTGCCATCAAACGGCCAAGACCACAGGCAGAGGCGAAAAAGAAGGTCTTCAAGGGTGATCGAACTGGAAGGAAAAGAAAGCTCATAGAGGAAGGAACTGAAGTGCGAGCCCGCACAAGAAGGAAGATAAACCAAACGCTAATCTTCGCTATCTTCCAGGACTGGGCAGAAAAAAGAATGTCCGAATATCACAAAGATAAGTAAAACTTTCTGTTACTTTGCAACCTTAAGTTAATCTTTCATTCTTACTGCAAGTGGCAGAATTCAAGACGTTTTACCTCATGTGAGGTCTATCTTTATCGCCAAAAAGGCGAGAAATGAGTTGTTACCTATTTTGGTATTATGTTTTTCAATTACTCGCGAGTAAAACTAAAATTAATATATAATAGGAATGTGTAAATACTTGAATATTGTAAAAGTTATTGGATAAAATTTCATTTAAAAGATTCTGGCAAGAAAGAAGTTTTAGTCTGAAAGACTTTTGAAATGTAGTATTTCAATGTAGAAGAATTGGCACTTGCTTGGAAAAGAATAGAAGTTAACAATGTACTACTAATGTATGTCTTAAAATGCGTAAAATTAACGGCATGTTAATATGTTCTTATATACAATGTGAACTGTTATTTTAAGCGTTAAGAAATACTGTGATATGTTAAAAGTGAAAGTCATGCCAAAATGTTTTAACTTATTCGTGTGACTGTAAAAAGAGCCAAATTATTGTGAATATGTGTTAAAGGTTGAATGAATGTAGTTAGGCTCTCTGACGCTACACTTCAGAGTTAGCCACTTTCAGAATAGTAGCTCAGGGTTTAGAGATGAATATAAGGTGTGTTATGAGGTCTTGTTATGTTGAATTTTAACACGTTAGTGTTTTGATTGCAGGCGGTAGTGTTGAACACTTGTACATAAACACATTCGTGTTTGGTGTTTTCTTTTACAACACATGTCAGAGAGCACGGGGAGAGATAATTAAATAAAGTCATGAATGAAATAAGAATGTTAAGAGAAATATAAATATTCATGTTACTTGCCATTTAATTGTGTAACATTTCATTAAACTAGTTTTCCTTCCAGATCTCTGGAAGGAACCAGATTTCAACTAGAAACTCCTGTTTAGATGCAGTACAGATGAAAAGTAATTGTCCATGAAGTTGATAATGTAAAAAACGATTTTTTTTAAATTTCTAGTTTCTAGTGAGAACTGTTTGTAAAAGATTGTCCTCGCGTTAGATTCTAGAGCTAAAAGTTTTCAACAAGGTCGTTTTAGACCTCGGTTTCAAACTAATTAACTCTGGCGGGAAGTATGTAAGGATCTTAAGTTTTACTAACGTTTATTTTATTTTAAATCTTTAATATCACTTCTTATTTTCTACTTCCGGCCAGAATTAAAAGCTTTAACTTATTTATGCAAAATTGTCTTGCGAACGCCAAGTACTTAAGTTGTGGCTTTTTGCCAAGCAAGAGAGAGGAAGGAGTGATTAGGAGCGGGCCGCTTGCCATTGCAGTTTTACTCGGTTGCTGGTTGCCTTCACGGCCAGAGGTTTAATCCTCTTGATAATTTTAAACGTATCGTAGTGTTAACACTTCTCTGTACTACATACGGCCTTTCTGTTAATATACGGCCAATCTTCAAGTAGACACTTGTTTATTAATCCAAAGTTAGTTTAGTTAGAATTTAGTTAATATTTTTATATTCTTACGTTCAGACCACAAGTGGTTGGTCTCTGTATTCCGAAGTCCGGAAATCATTGTAAAGAGAGAAAAATAAAGGGTTTATAAATATACCTGAAAAATAAATATACCCTTCCTGTGTATCTTGTCTACTTCCCACATTTATTGAACATAGCTTTAGTAAGCTCCCTGTTCCGAGTCAGGTCATTTAATGTTCCCCAAGCAAGTAAGGAGGAACATTGAACCTGATAATTATAGTGCTCTGTTTTCAATTAGAATCAATCTTTTTACGTCGAGTTACTGTCTCTAATAGCAGGTATTTTTTGTTCTTGTTGCTTTGTACTCTTTTCTACATGATTTGAGAATATCGTCGTTTGTTTTTGAAGAGCTCGTAATATATATTGTACATTTAAACATCTGTGAAACAAATAATAAAACCAACTTATATTTTCAAAATGGATAAATTGTCAGTATTGACTAAGCGGAAAAGTGATAATTCACAGGTGATGGATCCAGGACAACCTGCTACCACTGAGAATATTTAAAAGTAAAGAAAATATATATGTAGAAAATATAATGAAAGTTATTATTTGCGTTTCCTATGAATGGAGATGAAATGGACCCTCAACGTCAATGCGGTGAACAATCAAAGTATGAAACCATCATTTCTTATAAGACTTCTTGAATCTAAGCATGCCAGTTTAAAGGATAAATCTGAGAAATATTTTCAGAGGAAATTATGAGTTCAAAATAGTAAACAAGTAATGAAAGGTTTTATTACTTCAAGTCAAAAAGCTTTGTAAGCTAGTTACCTAGTAAACCTAAGAATTGCCAAGCCTGGTCAAGCTCACACGCTTGGAAAATACCTTTTTATTACCAACAGCTAAAGTTTAGTTTTAACATATTCAACGAAAAAGTGGCCAATGAACTTAATAATATTCCATCATCAAATGATACAGTTAAGTCGACGAATTCACGAAATGGCAAATTCCATAGAAGAGACATTTATTCAAAAAAAAAAAAAAAAAACGCAGTGAGTATTTCACATTGCAATTGGATAGAAGTACTGATGTAACAAACTCAATGTTCAATCATTAGTTTGCATACGTTTTTAATGTTCAATAATTAGTTTACATACGTTTCGAAGAAGCTAAATGAATTGCTGAAGAGTATTTGTTTTGTGAATCTCAGCATGATAGAGCAACTGCAATTGAAAATTTCAAAGTAACTGACAATTATATCTAACAATGATATTTCTTGGTATAAGTGTATTACCGTATGCATTGACGGAGCTCGGACTTTAACAGGAAAACATTTAGGTGTTCCTCTCAAATAAAGAAAGTCGCACCTGAAACTAAATTTACTCCTTGCTCCATTCATCGTGACGCTTTAGTAGCTAAAGCAAAGTTTTAAATCGTCTTTTAGAACTTAAGAATTAGAAATTTTCTTCTGTGATTTAAAGTTTGAATTGCAAAATTGTTTATTTAATGAATTATGGTTGGCGTGTTTAGCGTATTTAACTAATATTTTTGGAAAGTTAAATAAATTAAATTTAGGATTACGAGGACAAAGTGTTAAATTTTGTTTACCATTAGAGATAAAATAAATGCAATGATCAAAAAAGTCAAGCTGATAATCAACGAATAGGATAATAATAATTTAAGCTTCTACCACTTTAAGAAAGTTTTCTAACCGAACCTAATATAAACATAAGAGAAGAATTAGCATCCGACATTAAAAATTATTGTTTTCAATTGATAAATAATTTCAACATGTATTTTCCAGAGGATTACGAAAACGAAAATTGGATTAGAAATTCATTTTGTTCGAATGTACCAGAAATTTTATTGCATGAACAAAAAGAGCAATTGATAGAAATTTCTTGTGATCGAACTCTAACTAAAGATTTTTAAAATAACACACTTGTTAACGTTTGGCTGAACCGAAAATTTAAAGGTATTTCAAATAAAGCTTTTAAATTTTTATTGCCTTTTTGCACAACATATTTGTATGAACAAGGATTTTCTTCTACGTTGTATTTTTTAAATAAATACGGAACAAAATTAAAAGTGGATCCTAATTTTTGGTTAAAACTAAGTGAAATAAGACAAGACATAGAGAAACTTATCTCTCTTAAACACGCCGAAATTTCACACTAAATTTTAGAACTAAAGTGTTATAACTTAAATTTTGATAATTAAAATAGTAGCCGATTTTTAATCTAATATTTGTATGTGTGCATGTTTAATATAAATACCCAATAGGTTGTGCAAATGACAAAATATATTTTTTTAAAATTATTTCTATTGAGAAACTGAAAGATAATCCTTCTAAAATAAAGTGGTGGTACTCAAGGTTTTAAATTTTTATTAAGATGGTACGCGTTAGTTAAAAGGTTGAGAACCGCTGCAACAGAATATTTGCTTGAAATGAAGGTGTAAAGTGTATAAATCCCATGTCTAACTTAGGAAAACAAATAACATTGCAATTGTTCATTTTATTGAAATAGTAATAGATTGATGAATTATAAAACATAACTACAACCGGAAAAGAGAAATATCAAACGGCTCAGGCTATTCAACCAAAATATCAAACAACTGGTCAGATCGTTGAAATAATATTTTACATGTTGCCAGCATTTTGCAGTTTATAATTTGTGAGCATGACAGTGTTTGTTATGATCCATGATTAAGCTTACGGTTGAAAGACACTTTGCAATCCGTGAAAACTGCGCAAAGTGCAAATGCGTTGACTTGCAACGTATTCTTCTGGAAAATAATTTAAAGTATGTACGAAGCAAGTTTATTTGAAATTGATCTCTATTTTCATAGAAATCAGAGATATAGATTCAAAATCAGATGGCACTGAATTTTATATCTTTAATACCTAATAATGGAAACGTACAAGACAGCAAACATAGGGCACTTAAATAATTTATTTGTTCAAGAAACTAGAGATTGGATTGGCTTATGAAAATTACGAAAAGAACCCAAAATCTATTTGGCTCAAAGAAACATGATTATGAATAAGAGAAAGTGTTCTTCCTGTTTATTTCAAATGTAATGCTACTTGAATTCTTTTACATGAAATGAAATAAAAATGTTAAATACATTTTTAAATCTAAAATAATTTGATGTTTCAAACTCTTTGTCAGCAGTCTATGAGCAAGAGGATGAAGCAGATCCCATGAAGCGGGTTTCTAACCTGACAAATATGAAACATGGTCAAACTGCCAGTGTTCAACGTTTCTATTCACACGTTCAATAATGTGTTGGCACCGATATATCACATTTATTATTTATTTATTTATTACGTGCTCCTCCCTTAGGCACTACACGGAAAGGGAGGGATGCCCCATGGAGGTCTTTTTAAGGGAAACTGGCTCGTATCCACGTTACACATGGGGAAAACCACGAAAACGCCCATGCAGCCAGCCCGTTCGCCGCGACTCGAACCCCGGAACGAACTACCAGTGTTGAGCGGCTTTTACCGCTCGGCCGCTGGTGGGCCGATATATCACGTTTGGTGTTAAAATATAAACTTTAAAATATTTTGATATGCAAACATTCCGATTCTTAAAACAATGCTCTAAATTACACTTTTTTGTGAGACTTTGCAAGTTTTGCAGACTTTTTGCAGCATGTTTCTCCTTAGATTATTTAAATCGCTTCATGGAAAATATCGGAAAAATTTAAAGAATTAAAATTATTGCAATACATGCTCATTCATCGCCAAACAAAATTTAGTTTAAAATTCGAATTACATTTTCCCAGCCTCCTTTTTTTTCTTTTGTGACTTACATCCGATAACGATCGTCTTGGAGACAGACTTTTGGGTGCCATTCGAAGCATTTAAGGAATTCAGAAGCAAATACATAAACATATTTTAAGCCCCATACAGAAGACTGAACTTAAGTCTCAGAGCAAAGCACTTCTTTTCATAAAAAAGAATAGCTGATGTTATTTCTAAAATGGATACGTTGAGTAAGCTGTATCATACCATAGGCAATGCATTGATCATTTACTGCAGACGTAGAAACTGGTTTATCGATTACACTAAGACCATTATTCTCTCTTGATCAATATATTAATGACTTCCTTTAACTTAGGAAAGAATTTTTAATCATGCAGTAACAACATGGGGCTTCTCACAAGCCCAAATGTTATAAATTTGTTATAATGTACTGCACTGACTGGCAAATTAATGTACGTTATTTATTAATAATTTTACTACTTTTATTTAGTTAATACAAATAATAAATATTATTTCTACATACTATGTCATTATCACAATATATAAACCATATTTAAAATCATACATTGCTTCCATTTACTGCAAAACTCTGTTTAATAACACTCAAATCAAATAGTTACGAAAAGATACTTAAAATTTTGTATATAACACAGTTTTTTGTAACAATTGTTTAACTCCTCGAAATCATTATGCTTTCCCTTTTATCCGAAACGCCATTGGTTCACATTTCCATGGATAATTAAGATTATATGATAATATGAACAGTTTCTTCTGTGTTGTACAAAGAATTCTGTCAAAGCATATTGAAATATTATCATCACATATATGGAAGTTTATTACTAAGTTTGTAAAAGTTTTTACATAGCTTCATTACTGGAGTTAATTATTCAATTGTTTAAATTTTATAACACAGCTTTATATTTCTAAGCATTTCCCAATGAAAAATTCCCTATTCTGAAATTTTGACTGCGTGTTATATTTATATTTTTTGTCTCCAATATAGTATCTCATTCAACCCTTGAGTGAAAAACTCACTTCCACTTTGCTACGAAAAACCTCGTAATATACTGCTTCTTCCTTTAAGCGCAGAATAAATTTAAATTAACCGAGGTAATTTTTTTCGAAGCTTCTATTTATTTACCACTTCAGTTTTTAAAACATTCTTTGATCTATGGATTTCATCACAGCAGTTCCGTGTATTACAAATAATGTCATTTTTCAACTATAACTCGACCATACTGAATTTCTATTTTTTTCATTATGGGAATATTTTTTCATTATACTCAATCATACGCAGTTCACTTCTCTTAAAGCATTATGAACCAATACAGAATACATTCGAATATGCGAATTAATTTCTTGATCTTTTTATAATCCTTTACTAAACCTAAGTTTCGTACTTTGCTTCACAAGCATTGGTTACAATGAGAAATTGCAATTCTCTTCAACAAAAGGAAAACTTTCTTAACCTCTCAAATTGTAGGCCGATCTGCAGTGGAAAGACTTCACAAGAGAAGCCAATCTGAAAAATTTTGTCGCCCGCTCCCAAATGTAGTTAGCTTCCCTGTCTGACACTATGTTCTCCCTTTCTCCGAAGCAGGATACCTATCATATTAAATCGCGAGCCCTGCGATGTCGACACCAGATTAACATCTAACACATCAAGTAAAGAGTCATAAAATCACCCACCTTTACGTAGAAGGCTGAAATAGGAATGATGATGGTCAAGAGATAATCCCCGTTCGGGCTGAATCGGAAGTAAAATCGTCAAGGCTGTTTTGGGAAAAAGGCTCATTTGGTAATATATTCCTTTTCTTCTGTATCAAATATTTCTCCTTTCTGATATCAAAAAGATGAATTACTTGATATTTCAAAGCACAGAAGAGCTCTTGGCCAAGGGGGGAGAAAGCTTTCACGGAAGACATTCTAAAAGGAATGAACCCGTATTTACCCAACATAACGAAAGGAAGCAACAATATTTCATGCAGCCAATAAATTCAACCCTCAGAATTTACTATTTGAGGACTTCAGTGAACCAACTTCATTCGGCGAGCAAAAAGAAATTCATTCATTAATTCATTAATTTGCGAATTTTTCAAAATTTGCCCAGATAAAACTATATATTATGTATTCAAATTATAATACGTTCACAAAATTCTGGAATTTTCTCAGTCTTTCAAAACCATTCTTTTTAAACGATTACTAAACTGAGTTAAAATAATGCGCTATTTGAATAAAATTAGATTGTAAATGTAAATACATAGAGCACGTATGAGCAAAGTAAATGAATGTTGGTGATTTTTGCTTATCCCTACCATTATTAAAAAAGATACATAAATAGCGATTTACGTTTATGTATTTTAAAACCCCTCCAACAAAGGTGCGGATGCGACCTCTGAAAAGTAGTAATTTCTATGGGTCCAGACCCTGGTGAGCGGTTTTCCTGTATGCTTGTTTTTAGTATTATATCTTATCCTCCTCATGTGTGTAATATGAAAGGCTGATATACAAAATGGGCTGTACAATAATAAAAATAAATCGGGTCTAGTCTTCATAAAAGTAAATTTTCTAAAGTAACTGTAAACGATTTTGTTATCTGTGCTGTTATTATTCCACCAAACAACAAGTAACGACTGATATAAATATAATTTAACAACTCATGCATCGTTAGGTAATTGGTTACATGCTAAAACTTCATTTTTAAATGTAAATGCATTGTTATAAAGCTGAAAAAATATATTAAAAAGTGTTTCTAAGCTTTTTTCTATAGAATCGTACAACTAAGAGATAAAAAAATATCCAAATACTAGAAGAATTTTAATATTTCATATCTTTTCTGGAGAGTTGTTTCCAGCTGATTTAAATCGCTTCTCTGCTTATTTCAAATTCTGTTCCTGAAAGGAAATAAAAACCTTTCCTATTTAATGTAAAAAATACCCTATTCACAAAAGGTTTATTCTTTGAAGAAAAGTAATTTGGCAAATCTTACCTGCGGTTAAATCTGTTCGAAGAATAAAAATAAGATCACTATAAAAGAAATAAAATCAGTTCTCTCAAGACCATCTAAATTTTTTGTCTTCTGTAGTAAAAGATTATCGGTATTTTTAAGTGACTTATTTTACGTTTTTAACCTCGTTTTTTGTTCATCATTCGTAAGCATTGTCTTTTTAAGCTTCTCGCTCTATGATCTGATTTGAACGAAACATTACTAGGAGAGAAATAAAACGAGGGAATTTCTTTGAAGTCTTTCCTGGAATATAATGACGTTCCTTAATGAAATGTTCCGGATGAAATCTCCTGGCGCAAAAACAGTGCAGTTAAGTGCCTTGAAGAGTGTTACACCTAAACATGTTTCATGAAATTTTACTGTACGTCAGTCTGTTACGTTTATGTCAACGACATACAATAATTTTTAAATGTATCATTTGTAAGTATTTTAAGATGGAAAGTAATTACTGCTTTTAATTTGGTGCTGTAAACGCCAATTATAAAGCTTTATTCATTTACAAAAAAATTAAGAAATTAAAACAATTTGTAAATATCTAACATTGTATGGTGAATACTAAGAGTTCTTAAATATTTTAAGTGATAAATTAAGCAGTTTTCAGCTATGCAAATATTTTTTGAATTCATAACAGACAAATTACTTAACCGATACCAAATGTTGTTAGCACGAAGAGTGTTTCCTTGAAAGCCCCACAATAAAATTTCATATGATGTTAAATCCGATGACTTTTTGAAATTGCATATGCAACAGCGAAAAGGACAACTTTCTTTTTGAAAGAAGTTATCATTAATATTTTATTTCAGCCGCGAAATGTATCCAAATAAATTCTTGCAAGTCGCGCTTATTCGCACACATTATATAATTTTGCCAGATTTATCATTCTTGAGACATTTATAATATATCTGCTTTGTATAGGGGAAAAATATAGCAATAGTTCTTTATATGGCTCCATGGTGCTTTTGTGCTTATGGCCACTATTAACCTTCTGCGAACGGAGCGATTTGGACACCTACTGGTTCTGAAATACGGCACTTTTTTTATATTCTCTCTCTTCATATATTACTATTCACATTTTTATAAACAAAATTAGTACAATGCAGAAATTTTAATAGTGTTTCCTTAATTTTAAAAAACATATTTACGTACGCTGTTTTCACGAGAACCGGATTACGAGACGGATTTCGTATGCCGTGGAAATCTCGGGAGACGTACACTGTGGGTTAAGC
This sequence comes from Stegodyphus dumicola, assembly GCF_044657685.1. NCBI lineage: Eukaryota > Metazoa > Arthropoda > Arachnida > Araneae > Eresidae > Stegodyphus > Stegodyphus dumicola. The sequence continues at coordinate 166,249,609 of NC_140771.1, read as the reverse complement.
TTTACAAAATGTACTTAAAATCTAACTTTTGAAAGAACATCTAAAAATTGATTTATAAATAATTGGAAACGTTCCACTCTCGAATTCAGATTTTTCTCTTCATTACTGCTACTAGGATGTAACCTAGTAAGTTAGAATGACTTCCCAACTTCGTGGCAGTTGTTCAAAGTGATTAGAAAGCTCTAACAATGAAAACTTGAAAACTATAGGTCTTTTATGCGGAGGTTAGGGAGAAACGTTCAGTGGAGATCAAGCACGAGAAAAAATAAGCAAGAAATAAGGTATTTGGAAGGCACATTTACATCGGGTCTTTGTATTGCGAAACGTAAAAATTGAAAATAAAGTAAAACATACACTTACACATATCTTACACATACGCTTATGTTATCTGAAGCATCAATTTCCGGTGTTAAGGAAGTATCTGAAATGCCTGGCTTTCTAGCATTCTTCTTTGAAGCCTCTTAGGTTTATCCATAATGCATTACTCGCCTCTTAAATGGTCTAAATATGAAATTTAAAGTGAAATGAATAAAAAAAGAACATAACGTGCTACGATTGGTCTCAGTACCGATCTGTTGGTCATGAAAGTGAAAGAAAAAACATTTTCCAAACAATTTGAGAAATGAATGTATTAGACTACACTGGTGTGCAAAAATTAAGGACGAGACGGTTTTTTCAATATAACTTTGTACAAAAGCTTTCCAAATCAACACATTTAATACCGTAAGATCCCCAATATGTAAGGACATGAGTAATGTAAGCAACACTTACTAAAAGAGAAATCAGAGGGATAAAAAGAAGCTTTATTGAAAAGGTAGCATGGAGCGCAATGCGACTGAAGGCCGAAACATCCCTGTGATGGGTGTCCAGCAAGAAACATCCGGTCTTTAATAGGGGATATGATCTCCCCTGACTGCTAGGTAGGTTTCGCAGCGTCTGCCCATGCTGAGAATGAGGGTGTCAATGAGTTGTTGAGGCATTGCTGCCCATTCGTCTTGCAGCGCCAATCGAAGCTCCGGAATCGTTACTGGTGGTAAGATACGAGCTGCCAAGCGTCTGACTAGAAAATCCCATACATGCTCGATGGCATTGAGATCCGGAAATCGTGCCGGCCAATCCATACTTTCAATATCATCACTCTCTAAGAGCTGTTCGGCAGCTACTGTGCGATGACATGGTGCATTGTTGTCCATGAAAAGGAACTGCGGACCCATAGCGCCTCTAAAAAGACGCACATATGGAAGAAGAATCTCGTTACAATAACGGGTCCCGTTGACTGAACCTGCGTCGAAGGTGTGAAGGTCTGTACAACTACCAAGCATGATGCCTCCCCAAACGAGAACACCGCCACCTCCCTACCTGTCCCTTTCAATGATGTTCGAGGGATGATTGCGGCTTCCCCGCTCTCTCCAGATGAGTATGCGATGAGAATCGCTACTCAGACTGAATCTGCTCTCATATGTAAAGAGTACTCGTCCCCATTCATTGTCTCTCCAATTCCGGTGTTCCCGGCACCACAGAGAACGCCTTCTCCGATGGGCAGGCGTTAGAGGTACACACGGTACAGAGCGTCGTGCAAACAGATCACCACCGTGTAGTCTTCTGGCCACGGTAAAAAGCGATATCGGTCGTCCAGTCGCCTGTGTCGTGTGTCTAGCGATTTCTCCCGCTGTCGGCCGCCTGTTTCTTCTGGCCTGTAAGGCAATATACCGGTCATCTGCGGGTGTGGTTCCTCGTGGACTACTAAACCCCCGGATAGCTGTTCCTGTAGTTTGAAATTGTCTCCAAAGTCGTGAAACGATGCTGTGAGCAATTCCGAACTCTGCAGCCACACTTATCACTCTGCAGCCTTCCTCCAACTTCCCAATGATTCGACCTCGGATAAAAGCATGCAGATGTCGTCTAACAGATTGATTATTAGCCATTTCTCGCTGAGGCAGCAACTCGGTGTGATTTTAACTGCTATATAGCGTGCAATCTCTTTGCCAGAAATACTGATCTTACACCGACAACATGCTTTATACTACTCAGACACTCCCCCATTACGTCTACCTGCATATCTGCACATGTGCTACCGTACATCACCTTACTTAATCTCCTGATCGGTCTTTCTGTCCGCTCTGCCTCTTTGTTCAGCTGATATGCTAGTTTTTCGACTTCGTCCTTAATTTTTGCACACCAGTGTATATCAATTGATAATATACATTTACTGTACCAATAATTGAAAGCTTTTTGACAGAAAAATTAATCAATATCGAGTTAGTAATATTGCATTTTTCAAATTTTAAGCTTTCAACAATAAATTCTTTTATCCGCTAATATGGAGGAGCGTTTGGAAGTTTAATTGAATTAAAAATACAAAAAAGTAATTTTAGATTATTGAAAAATTTCTAATTTTTATGGAAGATTTTATTTTGTTTTAGGTATATAAAGCTATGACTGGTGTTCCTGGCCTAAAAGTTTATACAAAAGATGAAATTCCTGAGTACTATCATGTGAAGCACAGCAGATTAACTCTTCCGCTTCTGCTCGTAGCTTCTAAAAATTATTACATAAGAGGGGTAGGTAAAATATTTCATTTTGTTATTTTAGTACTCTTATAGGCATGTGAATAATTTTAACATAAGTGCATATCTAAACCTACGTTTAAATTATTTGTAAAAAATATATAGAATTTTTAAAGCAATTGTTATGTCTTACGTTCTCATTTCTTCCAGGCCTCCATTCATATATGTGTTCTTCTCTAAATAAAAATCGAAAATATTTATATGAGGTATTAACTAAAATGCGCTTAATGGTGGGACTTGTTCGAATGGAAATAGGGTATTTCGGAGATCGACTTGTATTCTCTGGAATCTCACATAATCTGAATACTGAGATAATGAAATGAGACTGCTAGTAAGAATTTCTGAATAATTTTAAATGTTTGAGTATTATTATTCTAAACTGTAGTGTATTTGTTCATAATTCAAATTAAAATGGTACAGCTCCTTCTATCACATCTAAAATTTTGTTTGAACTAATTATTAATATTTTTGTTTAAGTATTTAATTTATTTCAATTTTTAGATTTTATATAGTTGTAAAAAGATTTGTTTTTGCTCGTCTGATATTCTAATACCCTTCTCGAAAAAGAATCAAACTGATGTAAATTGCATAAGGAAAAAGGCAGTTCGCCCTATTCAATGTGAAATATAAAAAAGGTATATCTGTCAGTTATATTTCTGCATACGTTTCAAACTATTAATAAATTACATGTAAACGGGCTGTAAGAATTGAACCAATTAATAATGCACTACTTGACGTAATGCAATAGAGGATATGTTACATCAGTAAATATAGTCAAAAAGGTTCATAAATGTTTCAATTATTTTAATGGGATGTTGAGAATGCGCTTAATTTATATAGCAGATAAGGATTGGTGAATTTTTGAAAGCACCTGGTTGTAGACCTTCTGCCGTTTACAGTTTACGAGAAACAAAATGCAAGACCTGAAATGATCAACCTGAGCAGTTTATTCAGTTTAATCAAACTTCACTGGAAGATCTAAGAGTGATAAATTTAAGGAGAGTTATTTTACAACCATCATTTATCTTTAAAGTCTGCATAAGCCCTCGATATTCTTAACCTAAACGGAGGGCCTAGAAACGTATATTAAACACATTTTCAGGATTTTAGGAGATTAGCATATTAATAGGGAGATCTTCCATATTAATAGGGTAATCTGTGAGCTATTTATAGTGTGTCCATAGCCAGCCTTTAAGATTAAATAATATTAAGTATTTGTGTTGTTATCAGAATGTTTAAACTATAAACGTAACAGCCAGGTCAGTTCTTAATTGAAAGATGCTACACTGATGTTACAACTACACTAAAATTTGCTACAAAATAGTGCTGGTCACAACAAGCTATTTATAAATAACACAAATATGCTCCTGCGCAGCAAAGGCTGATCCTATACTAGAGAATACTTTTATTAATCTTAGAGTCATTTTAGATCCTATACTAGAGGATACTTTTATTAATCTTAGAGAGTCATTTTAAGTACATAACTCAATATTATGAAGGGATGATAGTAAAAAATGCTACCTAACATGAGTAGTAGAAATATGAAGACCATCTTTATTCAAAAATTTAAATGTTAAAGATTTCATATGGCTCATAAATCTGTAAGGATTTATCGCATTCTTCCGCGCGTTTTTACGACGTGTAGTATGCGCAGCTAGCAACTGGAAGATGCTTGATTGGGATTTAGGTGAGATTATAATGGATTTCTCAGGTCTCCTGATCCATAAGAATCTAAGCTTGCTTGCTGATCAGTTTCAACTAGATTTTTCTTAAAAGCAACAACGGTGAAATTTAATATCTTTAATCGTAGAGGACGTAATAACGTATAAACTGAACATACAAGAACTGTTAGTCGCCTGTGATTTCTAAAGTGATTATCTAAAGAGTTCTCTGTGATTCCAAAAGTACTAAAGAATTACAGTGATATTTCAGAAATGATTTATTATTGCTTTCATGAGCAAAAGAAGCCGCTGTCATGCGAGTTCTGATGAGCCCTTTTAACCTTCACCTACAAAGAATTTACTTTACTCGTAGTACTGAAGCTACTCGTTAAAACTCTTTGTAGAATAGATCAATATCACAGTTGAAATCTGAAAGCTACAATAACTGAACAACACCTTCTGCAGTGATCTCGTACGAATTCCTCAGTAAAGTGCACTTTGGAGAGGCGTGTCAGCTAAAATTCGATCTTACAATTGTAACAGATTAATGAGTTGTTACCTTTCTGAATTAAGAATACACAAAACTTTGAAGAATGCCTGGTCAAATTTCTTCAAATACAATACAAAACTCAGCAAGAAATCCATGAGAATTCTGTATATCCTTAGAGAATCAAAAGCGTTCGATGACGAAATTACTTGTCCAGTAAAGGGCAAAATTAAGAAACAAAGTCAGAATTTACAGATAATATTAGTCAGATTAATAACTAGAGAGATAAGTACTGAAATAATTAATAAATAATGATTAATAAAGATTAATTACTGATCAGATTAATAAACTACTCTTATAAGCGAGATTTAGGTTTATTATAGACAGACTTCAACAAGATTAAAACCGTTAGTTACTCCAGTTACAGAGAATCATATTTCATTTCTTAACCGCCTGTGCCATGTTAGATTGCATGAAGTAATCAAATAGTAGACCATATCATTCTATTATTATTAAATGAAATCATAATTATAGTCTTAATGAATAAATATGGCAAAAAATTCCTTTCAGCGTCATGTTTTGGGAATAAATGCTGCTTAAATAAATATGTAATAATGCCTCCAATTTAGTTCGAAAATTTCGAGCAGGGTTCAGATCTTCGCTCCCAAGCCGACGACCATGAGACTCATGCCTCCTAATGAATATCGTTTTAAGACCATTTGTTTTTTGAAGCAATTATGCCACATAAAATTGTTTTCAAAGCAAATCTAGATATCATTAGCCCTGTGACAAGCGTCTCATCTCGTGTTCAATGCGTTCTTGAATCGGCTGATTATATTTTCATGTATTAATCAGTTTCAGTTCTGACGTTTGAAAACCAAATTGCACTATGAATTTATCAAACATGGGCGACTGCTCTAAGCGACTAAAAATTTATTTGAAGTATTTACATGGTTATTTGTTCATAAATTCGCAGCTTTCTAGAAGTTTCAGGAAAGCACGTTTTCGAAGTTCTTAAATCGAGTTTCCCTGAAGGCTTGTTAACTACATATAAATACGCCTCCGAGAGTTGTGATGAGTCAGTTATGAGTGATCTTAGAAAGACTCGTTTTCAAAAAGAATAGTTGAATTGCGTTTTATAGTTTACGTTGTGAGTGACATCTCTAACTTTTATTATTTCTCGTGTGTTGGAGATGATTGGAATCCTTGATTTATTTACATCTAAAATTTTCTTCTGTAGATATCCAGTAATATGACATTAAAATTACGAAATAAATATTTTGTGTTCTTTATTTATTCTGGAGAGCAAGCAAATTATTTAAAATTAAAATTATCACACAGATTTTATCAGTTTCCATGCAAATTTATCACATTTATAGATTTCATGAGTTTTGTAAATGCATGAAATTGTATTTCCCTAAGTTTCAACTTTTATCTCCAGCTGGATATTCCAGGAAAAAGTATTCCTACCGGTTCTTCCATATCGCTAGGCGCACATGGTTATGACCCATACGAAGTTTCAGATATGAGAGGCATATTCTACGCCAGAGGACCAGGTAAAAATTACGCTTATAATATGAAAAAGCAACTGTAGTGCAGTGTGATTTTAAACAATTCTTCAACATTTTGATGTAATCATTTTAATTTCATTGTCTTCAAACAGAAATAAGTGAGCGGTAACATGTCCCTCTTCACACTGCTGTGAAGTCAAACAATAGTATATGTGCATTGTATTAAACATTTAAGAAATGCTTGTTTTTAAATTTTTTTGAGCCATAATTTAAAGAAAGCGTACAAGAAGTGAATAAAAGTCTTGGATATCATTTAATGCTAACGTTTAACTAAAAAAAAAATTAATTAAATTAAAGTTTCATAGGTATAAAAATTTCAATAAAATTATGGAATTAAAGGAAAAAAGCACAATAGTATATGATTTTTGTATACAATATACCGAAAAATGTATTAGGAACTCCATTTTACTGAGCAACTGGCGGAAATAAATCAAAAGAATCTACTTAATGCAGTTTAAATACTTCTGAAATATATTTCAAAATGTTAGTAATAAAATAATCTCGATGTTACAAGACCTTTAAATCTACTTCTGTCGGTTACCGACTTTCATAAAGGTGTTCGGTGCTTTCCGAATAATATTAATAATAAGGATAATTAACTAGTAATAAGAATTATTAATTAAACAATGGGGTTTAATCTTTCAATAGTGATGATTTGCATTTGTATATATGATATAATTTTTAAGCGCATTCTTTTTTTCTTACTTCAAATTTTAATTGACCAAATGTATTAAATTTAGCTTTCAGTTCCAATATTGTCCATTGTATTATTCCTTTTATTTTCAGGTCTACGAAGGAACTACATATCATCTCCCCTGCAGATTGTGGACATTTACAATATTTTGTGTGACCTTCTTGGCATTGAACCTTTGCCAAATAATGGAACAAAAAGTGCTACGAAAGGAATGGTTGTTGCCATGCAGTATTCCTTGGGTCATGAACTTACAGCATTATCATTAGAAGCATCTGCAACAACTTTATTTTTATGTTTTTGTTGGTATAAATATCACATTCTTATATCGTGACAATTTATGGATATATTTTTTGTATATTTTTTTAATTAAAGTTTGATACAAAAAGTGAATACTAGTTCAGTCAGTAGTTAAAAGTAATATGACTCTATTGAGATTATCATCGTATATAAAAACTATTTTATCTGATCAAAATTATTCTTTGTAATAAAAGTATTCACTGTAACAACGTTTTTCTGTACTTTCTGAAAAACTATAAATAGTTTCTGATCGACGCAAGAAATTAAATTTTATTTTTCTAAATAACTAGAAATTATACTTTTAAATAGAAAATGAAAAATTTTCCTTCTTTCGTCGATTGAAAAACACAAACAAAGACCCGTAGTATTATTTGCAAACTAAAATGCAAAAAAATCAACTATTTTCTTCCACGCATAAGAACTCACAGGTGATTGGCCCAATAATTAGAAACGTGCTTAGGTTATAAACGTTTACAGAATTGAATTTTTATTGTTATCAACTTAATAAAATTAGGTTGCAATAACGCAATTTGCACAGCATGACCGAATCTTCTATATATTATAGAGTGCCAATGAGAATAAAAAAAAAAAAAATTAAAGTTTCACTGTAAAAGAGATATTTGGAATTATTTTTAATAATTTGAAGGAAACATAGTACAAAATACAGCGTTTAAAATTTCTCAGCAATTGTAAGAATCTACAATAATATATATATATTACGGAAACAAATATTTATAATTCCTAAGGCGGTTAAAGTTTTGTTGTACTTAAATTATTTTTTAAACATCTACAGTAACAGTAAAACAAATAAAACTTATACTATGCCAAAAATTTATTGTAAAATAGAGAAAAAGCATTTAATTTTTTTAGCGGTTAACAGCAAATAAAAACGCGTCTGATCTTTTCTAGATGGCTTTAAAATCATTTTGTAAAAATTATTGAAAACAAACTTTAAATACCTATGGTGTAGTATAAGGATGAAATTACTCTTAGTACTGCATAGAATTCACTTATAGTTCTTTGCTTTAATAATAAAATAGCAGCAAGAAAAAAATAGTATGTAAATATCAGTTCTTATTTGTCTATACTTTAAGGCGGATATACTACTTTTGTAAAAACAAAAAGGTAATCACTATACTTATATTGCCGTTATGGTTGGCTTTCATATAACTTTTAACACATATATAATCAGAATGTTGATTATTTAAATTCTCTCTGCTTTTTTTCCCTCTATTTGAATAAAAATATCTGAAAAAATACCGGTTTTAACACGGCATTTTTTTTTCTTGACAGTATAGTTTTTTCCAGCGTCTCAGGAACTTAAGTCCAGTTAACATTCTAAAGACTCTAATTTCTGATTACATCATTTGCATACTTTTCCAATGCTCATTACCTGTAAGATAAATCAGAAAAGTGGGTTCTAAAAAAATTAGATAGACAAAAAGAGAAAAATACATTTACTTCATTATTCATTTTACAAATGATAATTTTTCAAGAATTTTTCGATAAACTATTGTTATACATTAAACACTGAATTTTTATTCTCTCATTTACTGATGCTAAAAAGTTCGTCTATTGCAGCTTCCTAAATTCAATTATTATATTATTTCCTAAATTCAATTAGTCTATTGCAGCATGACGATCGATATATAGTTATAACGACAGTTATAACGATCGACCATAAATAAATTTTGTGTAGTTTCTTTGCATCTACCGACTGGTACTGCTTTCGAAAAACGAACCAATGTCATAAAATTTAAAACATAATTATCTGCTCTCAGTAAAACTCTTTTAAAAAATTCAGTCTTTTATAGTGTCATATTTTGAATTCATCCCGTAGTATGTTTGCGACATTTATGATTTAATGTTTAATAGTAGTTAGTTCTTTATTAAATTATTATACAATTTTCTAAATTATTCCTTATGTTCTTTGCTTTGTCGCGTTACTCGCTGGGACCAGAGGTTTATGAAAGTGTAACTTATTTAAAACTACCATTTAATTTTACTTAGGAGTTCAGTGGAATTCGACATGAAGTTGCTTGCTGAGAAGAAATTAAAAACTACAGTCTTCATAAGTATGGCTGTTGTAATTAAGTCTTAATTACTGCGAATCAGTAAACAGCTGTGATTGCAAGTGGATGAAGGTTCTAATTTTGAGTAGCATTAATCCCAAGTAATGGTTAATAAAGTTCGGTGTTAATTTAAGCTCCCCAATGGTTGTAACGCCTTAGAAGTTACATACTTGCTGAAATTATCAATATGATAGATACAAAACTATTGAATGTATTTTGAAATATACAAATACAGCATTTCTCTCATAAATTTTCATTCCCTGTCCCCGCCTTTAGTATTAAATTTAGCTCTTAACTTCGTGATTAATAATGAAATATCTTCTGCGTTTACGCAGTAGGTAATTCATTATTAATCTCAATACCCATAATACCTTAATATTTGATAATTGACACAGAATACCTTAATAATTGATAATTGACACAGAATACCTTAATAATAATAAAAATTCTCAATACACAGAATATCTTAATACTGATTGGCATTCATTTACTCGGCAGTCAAATTTTTTCAAATTAAAGGACTTCGCCTTAATGTGGCTTATCAGTGCAGCGATTTATTTCGAAAGGAAGATGTCTTTGATCAAATCAGATGAATCTTAAACCAATAAATGCACTCAAAATACTTAATTTGGTTTTACAGTTCTTTTAAACTATCTGACTTGTAAGAAACTTGATGGCAGAGATTAAATGAGGATATGAATGACTTAAAATATAAAGGATATGAGTGTAGCACAACTCATATATACACACACAGGGTTAGTAACAAAATGTATGCACGCTCTTAACAGACGATAGATGCGTACTGGTTTCGAAGCTGAGTTGAATTATCTTTAAAGTATGTAGCACGGTACTTTCTTAACACATGTACGTGCTCTCACTACTGTAATTTGCGATGTATGATGTAGAACAGCGGATAAAAATGGCCTTGGGGGCCTTGAAGAACGTCTTGTGAGCAGAAATTCAATTATGCTGTTGACCCTTCGTCAAGAATTTACAGCGGCATTTGCAGCAATACCCGCGGGTACAATGCCTAACGGTGTGAGAGTAAGCTCTTGCTATGTGTCTAGTCGGTGCAGATGCAGGAATATTATATCTAAACTATCCTAACTTATGACATGAATGAATTAATTAATCTGTAATTAAGTTCACACTATTAAACAGAAAAAGATTCCCTTATGTTAAAATATATATACACTTTTCTGACGGATTCTGTAATCTTCCTTTAAGCTTTCAATCAAAATGTATTCCTTATATTTCAAAGAAAATATCACTGTTTGATTGGTATTTTGGGGGGCAGTTTCCGTAGTTAATCGATGTTTTTCTCTCCATATGGAAACATATATAATCTGCTAATGGTAATAAACTGGACCCTCTACATATACGTTAAGCAGGATTTTAGTTTTAATGAACTTTGACATCATTTTACAGAAAATTAAACGTTCATGTTTGAAGACGTATTTAAATAAAAAAATTCCGGTTTTATATTCTGAGTTTAGCTTATGCTAAACATGAAAATGGTTTTCTCAAAAATTTATCTCTTCTTAATTCCTATTATAAAAATCTTGAGTCAACCGAAATGCTTTTACTATGCAATGGAGTATTGGCGATTTTATACACTACAAGTCCATTTTATATAAACTCTACAAATGATATAACTCAGGTTTGCTAACAAAGATGTTCAAAAACCAGTGTTATGGCTTTATTTAAAAATAATTCGCACACACTGGAGAATCTGCTATTGCTGCAGCGTCATTATGCTTTTCATGGTGTGATGGCAAGGAAATGTTACACAAGTTTTGCATTATGATATCTAGTTGTTTGGATGATGATGATAATCTAGAAATGAATAGTCTACTGGTTCTTCAGTATTAATTTATGACACACTTCGGGCACTAAACTAGATTTCAGCATGTGCACATTCCTAATATAATATATATCCTTTTCTTTTATTTGTTTCTTCTTTGCATTTTATACAAGGGGCAGCCTGAAACGAACGTCTCCTTTCGCAATGTCTCTCAGAGTCGGACGATTCCCTCACTAGCTGATTTAAAGAACCGATTTACTTTATACTGAGCAAATAAGCAGTAATTCTAAGAAACAGAATAATCATAGCTTCTTTACAGTTCATAAAGGCCTTTTGCTGGAAGCGTGCTAGAATTGGGATGTGCAGTTTGTGCACGAACTGAAGCACTTTTCGAGCGAGCGCCTGACTCCCGAAAACAGAGCGTAATCTTTAGAGCTCATCCATTAAGAACTCGTGTTGGAAGCTTTCCAGAGATGTTCGAATCCCATTTTAGGAGAGAGGGGAATATTTGTTTTTCCTTGTTAAAAGAGAATTTTTATTATTTCGAAATTTTTGGAAAATCATTTTATTCTTAGAAATTAGGTTTCTAAAAAATACAGTTGAAAGAAGTCTGTTCAAGCAGTTAATTCTTAATCGAGTCATTTCTTCCGATCCCAATCTCGTTGGATTCTTTCCAGTCATCTCTCAAATCTTACTAACTATTTCCGGTCTTACAGTTAGTTCGATCTTTCCGCTGTTCTCCTAATGCTCGTTAACAACTCTTAATTCACACCTTTTTCTCCATGTTTTTCATCAAAATTATTGTTAGCGAGCGGTGAATCATAAAAAAGAATTGATTCAATTCAGTCAGCAAACGTGGGTGAGTGAGGTGCCTATCTGTTCCCATAAAAAAGCGGTGTTGCCCATCTCTGATGTCTTTTAATATGTCCTGAAGTGTGAATAAATAGAGAATGATTTATTGCCTTCACTTAAGGTCGGTTAGCTTTTTTCTCAGCTTTACAAAAGGAAGAGACTGTTGTATACTTTACTTCTAATTTAGTAAGTGTATTTATATTTAGAAACTGCATCTAAAACAGCGAACAACATACGTCCTTAAAAGTTTAAGAATAAAATTGCCTATACATTGAAATAATTTGCTGAGACTATTTTTCTTCACTTTGCGTAGAATATTCCACGTCACTTTGACATGACATTATGCTAAATTCTTATTGAGAAGCTAGGATAACAAAGTTATTTAAGAGCATTATATATACACATATATATAATATATATAATTTTAATACGAAATTAGTAAGTAATAAATTTTAACAGTTCATGGTTTTTTTATCTGAGTTACATGGTTTACAAAGCAGCATTAATTTACTTCCCATGTTTTCATCTAATTTGAATAAATATTTGTAATGTAAAGATTCTAAATTACGCTGCTTACAATAGCATTTATCATCTCTAATTTTCATACTTAGTCTAATTATAATAAAAATTTAAAGCTGCAACTGGGTAAAATTAGCGAACTTACTTCTACTGATGTACTCACAGAAATTTTGCAGGGCTGCTTAGCTTGACAAATGTATTTTAGCGAGCGTAAGCAAAGATATCCTTCTTATCACTAAGATAATTCTTTCAGAGTAGCCTGTATCTGTATTTCGTTGAAGGTTTCATTGGACGGAGGCAAAACTAAAGAAAGAATTAATGGTTGATCTTTTCTTTTTCATTGATTACTTGATTTTTTATTTGATTTAATCGAATTTTTATTACCTCTATTACGTTACGAAATAAATTTTAGAAGAAGCATATCATAGGAAACAAAAGCAGTTTTGTTACTGATAACGGATGTAAAAGAGTCGAAAAAGAATTGTAAATAATATATCATTTTCTGAATAACTTTAAAAAGTGACAAAAAACGCAATGAAAAATATTTGCATTCCTTATTAAACAAAGTGTTATCATCTAAAAGACTTTTTATTCTGGTGTATTCAATTGATCAGTCAAGGCATTGATTTTTTTTTTCCAATGGCCTAATACGTCTCCGAAAACTTTCACCGCGTGTTGTTAGATCTGTTCGATAATGCCAAAGCAAGTTTTGCATGCGTGGATTTTCTGCTTAAGAGCGCTAATGCCTTCATGGATGATGTTTATAAAGAAAGTGGAGCTTATCTACATAACACACGGGGAAAGACACAGAAGCGCCAATACAGACAGTTTGGTGAGAATTTGGACCCGGGTCAAATTTTTAATGTTCAGCCACATTACCCCTCAGCCGCATTCATTGGGAATTTTATGTTATATTATATTATGTAGGACTCAAAGGACCTCCTATGATTTACACAAAGTAAGTAGATATTAGCCCCATACACTAACTAGAAATCGAACAACCTTCCCGCGTTCTTGAGTCGTAATGAAATTGTGACTCCAACCAGCACTGCAAAATCTGTCACAGCCGGCGGTATAACCGGCACTCCTACCTTTCAGCGTTAAATTAGCTTAAGTAAAATGCATTACTTAACATGATATGCATAGTTGTACATGTGCATGTTTTATGGCATTATGTGTAATAGTGGGTACAGGCATCATGTTTCAAGACATTGTATAACGCATTAGATACAGGTTTGATGTATTAGCATCGCATTAGATACAGGTTTGATGTAGGGCCATCTATTATTTACCCTATTGGTAGCAGCCTCTTAGACTACTTATGAGTGTCTTATGTTCTGCTTCATATGGTTCGCGGTGGTTATTTCCTTCCTGTGAAGGTACTCCTGCGCACATTGTATCTGCATTTAATTGCTTTGTTGCGCTGTTGCTGGAGTATTTCTTTGAAAGCTAATTTATACTGCATAGGTTTTGAGTTCTAGCAGACTAACGTTCATATCATACGCAATTTTATTCTTCAAGTGCTTATTCTTGATTGCATAGCTTATGAAGGGGAATAAAAACCATCTTCTAACTTTGGCTTCTTTAGAAAAAGGGATTCTGTTAACAGTCAGGAAAACAGATAATGGATGAGCCTTTTCATCACATGCACAGAAGAGATTTCTTGCATAGAGGTACGTGGGAAAGGGTCCGTGCCCCGTGATAAACCACGTGATATGTCTGGTGACATGAATCGGAGGAGACTCAACTTTGAAGAAGATGTTATAAACTCTTCTTCCTGAATTTGCAACATCCGATCATTGTTAATAAGATTTTTTAGTTGTGTTTTGCAGTTTTAGTTTCAGGTGACAAGCTGGCCAGTGGATGCTCTTTTTCATGGCATTTATTCCCTGTGCTGCCTCCTTGGCTAATATGTTAGCATCTTCGTTTCCCAAGTGACGAATATGGGCTTTATTCCAGATTATAAAGAAATGTTGGTCTTGGGCATCGGAGGATCTTCTAAAAATTTTCTGAGCCAATGGTGATTTATTACTTGTGTTAGCGAGTGCACGTACTGCCGAGAGCGAATCTGTGCAGATTTAAGTCCTTAGGAAGTACTGTTGTATACTTTCGTTGTCTGTCTGTAGGATCGCGAACATTTCCGATTGAAATACGCTCTCTCTTTGCCAAAATGGAACTTTACAAAGAGCTCATTGATATCTTCATAGTCATTGAAATAGATCTTTAAAGCACGTCTTTTTCCGTTGTTTATGACAAAGCCATCACTCTAAATCTTTGGAAATAATGTTTGGTATTTGTTCTCCCTTATGTATAGTGTGATGTTATTTCGGCTAACTAAATGTATTTCATATGGATGGGTCCGTATGGTATAGCAACTGGCAGTTACTAACTTAAGTTTAATTTTGCAATCTTTTCTTAGCTGAAAAACTAAAGACTTTGAGTATTCCTCCTCCGTAACTAAACCAGGCGGAAGCTGCTGGTAAGCTGAAAGAGAGCAGCATTTGAGGTTGATCTGTAAGCTCTGGAATAATTTTAAAAGAAGGGCGTTTAGATGGATCACAATTGCTTTTGTTTTCTCACAGTTATCCGGGACGCCCACATAGTTACACCAAACAATGCTATCTTTTTTATCATAGTGTTATTTAACAGCTTTTGTATCTAAGGGTTGAAACTCTATCCGACACCCCGCATTTTTTTCAGGTTGTTAGCTATACTGGAGGTTAAAACTTATCAATCATTAAGCTGTCTCATCACTTAAGAAATTGTACAGCGAAATTCATGGACCAGAGCTGTAAAATCACAACTGCAAGAAAGAGAGTTAAAAACGTCCATGCCCTTCTACGGGATTCGAATCCACAAGTTGGATTTCGACTTAGAGAGCTGTATCCGTTAATCATGTTGCCGCCCAGGATGAGAATAAACAAAAAATATCTAAATATATTTTGAACATAAGTCATCTTATGAAAGGGCAGACAAAGTCATATCAGTTTTTTAAACTAGAAAATATTTTTTCTTCTTCTATTTTTTGTACCGAAAATGATAGCCAATACGCCAAAATCATAATACTGCTTTATTTCTAAGAATCAGAAAATTTTTGACCGAAGTAAATCCTATGAATGAAGTAAAATAAATATTCATAGTATTATTAAAATATATATTTTATTTATTCGTATGCATTAAAAAGTATTACGTGCATACAATAAAGGCTCAGTCAATTAGAAATACCAATAAATTTTCAGTTCCTTTCAGAAGTCTAAGTATACATGGCGAAGAAAATCATGCATCCAGCTTTTCGCAAGGTACTTACAGAACTTTCCTTAGCCAAAGCCATAAATCATCTTTCCTTTGTTGCAACATAGCTCGCAAAACACACAAACGCAAGAAAAAAGAATACAGATTTACCTGGCATAGAGAAAATAGAAGTATGCTTCAGATGTATCTGTCAAAAGTAACAGTTAAAAATAAATACGGAAAAATGCTTATACATTGTTTATGGAAAATGAATTAGATTCGTTCACTCAAAAAATATTTGCTTCTTAGAAACTATGCAAATTTTTCATGTAGATAGTAGTATCCATAAATGAAACCACCTCCAAAAACAAACAGCAGTGAGTAGTTGTTTGAATTTTTCTTTTGCATTCAAGCTAAACATTTTGAAATTAAATCACAAAACTGAGTTTAGAGTTGATGTGTTTCTATTAAAGGATGTATATCAAAATGTTCAGCATGCTGAACATTTGACATCAATATCAAAATATTGATTTTAATTTTAGGTTACCGCATTAGTTAAGATGGCTTTAGCTGTACATATAAAAGTTGTAAAAATTAATAGACAGTACAGAACGTTATGACTGAATGCATTGAATAATTCCAACTAAGCTCCCAGTAGTAGATAAACCGAATATTCATTAACACATTTCAATTCACTTTTATCGAAATATTATTTCGCAAAAGTTACCTTAAATGGAATTCATTTCCTATTATAAAGAGCCGATATATGCTCTTATAGTTTCAAAGAATAAAGAAAGAACCACAGTTATAGTTCCTGTGTGTAATGCAGGGCCTTAAATTAAAGTTCATCAAATTTATTACAGAACATCATAGTTTAAATTTCCAATAAACTCCTATGAAATAGCTTTGAATGATTTCAGAATTCTCTTTTTTATCGTTAATAATAATAATAATAGTTGAAACGTTACCGTTTTGAAATTTGAAACCCTACATGACATCATATCAGTTTGCGTACTGTTTGCGCCTTTCTACTTTCAGCAGCACCAAAAGGCGATTTTCTCATTGTTTATAATGTGACCGAAATTCTAAATAGCTACTATTTGGTCCAGTGTCACAATCTAACAAAGCAAAATACAACTATAATGAAAATTCTCTTACATTATCTTCTGTTAGCTTATGTGTGAAGTTCAAATTACAATAACTGAGGATGCCTAATTCACAAAGACAAATAATCTCTTAAGTGCATATTTGAACCATAATTGGCAGTTATGTGGAAAATCACAGAAACGTACTGTCACGAATATGGTGTAAATGATTTTGTTTTCAGTGATTATCAAGAATACTTTAATGCTAAATATGGCTGCGGGCTACCGGTTCACCGATAACTTTCCAAATTATCAAGCTAAAGATAAATAAGAAGATATTTAAAATGTATTATATACATTAACTATACACATTACAATAAAGAACCAACAGCTTAAACAAAGCTCCGATATTGAACAATTCTTCCTTAATACATGCGAAATATCATCATTTGCCAAAAGTGCTTACTGAATAAACACTAAATCAGTATTCAGTTAACTTTACATTTGACATCTGAATAACAGCAGGAATCTTTTTTCTAATACTTCGGTGATTTAGACTGGTACATAGAAGATAAGGTAGATGGCCATACAAGGGCTAGGAAGCAAATAAATGGCTACAATTCTGGAAGCAAAGATGAAAGAAATAAACTGCAATGCCGGAATATAAAATAGAGAACGTAAAATATAAAAGCAGTGCCCAAATATGTAGTACAATATAAAAGTATATAAGTAATATATGTAGTAAGATAAATGAATAGCATTATGTAAAATCAGTACACTATCAAAGTACATTTAGTAGACAGAGGCAAGGGACACCTAGCCTATAACAGATGTAAGCAGGTGTACGTCTCATGTCCTTTTCTTGTTAGCAGCAACAAATCCCTGAAGCTCCACGGGACCACTCGAGATTTTAGACAAATATAAATTGCAATGAGTTTACTCAAATTCACGGTTCTCATGATCACACTATAGTCCGCTAGGGGTTCAGATCGCGCGCGGAATAGGCTACAGATCTGCATTGCAGAATATATGCTGTTTTGTTGACTGAAGTAGAGGTAGCGCAATGAGTAAAAGTTTTACATGATCTGGAAGATGTCCTGTTGTAAACCTGCAATTGCGATGAAAGTCTGGCATATCTTATCCACAGTCACACGATTTTGTATAATAAAGTATTTGTGAGTGTCTATATTCCCCATTCACTGACGTAGATGTATAGCGTTCGTGAGAGGGTATTGAAATACTTAGTGGTCTGGGGTGCCGTCTGCTTCGCAGATGCACGTTGCATTTTTCGAAATGCCAAAGCTAAGGAAATAAAGAGGAAACGGTCAGTGACTTGTGAGAAAGTGGTCATTTGGGGGACAAACACGTGTCTTTGAAAGTCGACATTCAGAAAAAAATTGCGTGTACGTCTCTCGGTATCAGCTAAGTCCCAGTCCTGTTGCCGTTTGAGGGGGGCGTTTTGAAGCAGCTTCTTTTTTAAGTAAGAGAGCGGTGCCAGGATATTGATTTCCTCCGCGTTTATGTTGCTAGTTGCTTATTCGCATCTATAGAGTTTGACATACGATGTACTGTATCCCAAACCCATCCAGTAGATAGAGGAAAAGGCATCAAAGTCGCACTGACACAGCACAGCGACTCAGAGCTGACCTCAGCCATCTTCACAGATGGCTCATAAGCTGATGCCGGTGTAGGAAGTGAAGTCCATCTCACTAAGTCTGTACAAACATATCATTGGAAGAGGCACCTTGCGGAACATAACAGCGTCTTTCAGGCAGAGGCCTTAGCCTTGGAGCAAGCATTCCGCTATGCTATCACACAGAATCTCCGAAATATACAAATAATCTCAGACAGCCAATCTGTGCTACAAGCTATCCGCAATCTTTCACATTATTCACAACCAGTAAGGTCCATGCAACAATTACTTCGCAACAGCATGCATCTGAACATCACGCTTCATTGGAGAAAGGCACATGCAGGATATGCGAGGAATGAGCTCGCTGATTCTCTAGCCAAAGAAGCGGCTTTTAATACAGAGATAACCCAATGCTACTTCCCGGCACCAAGATCCTATATTAAGGGCCGTATTCTGAACATTTTCCTACAAAAATGGCAAACAGAATGGGACAACAGTGACAAAGGGCTTCGTACATACGATTTTCTCCCAAAGGTCTGCATAAATAGACCTTTCCCTGCCGCACAGATTACTAGATATATAAGTGGACATGGCCCATTCCCTGAGTATTTCTTGACCAGAGCCATCACAAACTCGGGCCTTTGTATTTGCAGAGCACAAGGAAGTCCTGACGACTATGTCACGGAATGTCCACTAACCGAAAGGTTCCATATCAGAATGCCTTCCACCAACATCAACCCGTTCAGACGATTTATATTGAGAACTCCAGCCCTATGATAGGGAATCTACAACATCATTAACATGCTAATGTCATCAGGACTGGATATTGTAGCTACGAATTAAATAAGATCCCAAACCACGGAAATCAATTATCACGGAACTACGTTTCCGTGGCCTTTGTACGAGCAAATTTATGCTTTACTCCAACAGCGACAGTGCAACTAGTGCCAGAATTGCAGTAGTAAATATAATTAATTAATTTAGTAATCAAGCAGTGAGGTATATAAATATTCAAGCTTACGTGAATTTATGTACTCAATGTAAACTACGATACATAAGTACTTTATGTATTGTAAATATATAAGTGTCAACAACCATCCTAAGTACTCATAACTAATGTATATAGGATAATGTAACCAACTAATCAAATGTTTTTATTGCAATCAAGTATTCAAGTATATAACTAGCATTTAAATGTATAAACGGTATTCATAACATAATTATGTATCTATTATAACAACGCATATATGTACTCAAATAACGCAAGCCCCAAATAATGAATGTAAACAGTTCTAATGTATGTCTTACTGTAATCAAGCTGCCAAGTACATAACTAATGTATTCATGTAACTTTATAGTGTATCCAAAGTATTAATGTATTTTATTGATGGATCATATTTTCTGCATTTAAAAATTATTATTATTATTGTTATTATTATTGGTACTAGTATGACTATTATATTAAATATTAGCATTTGATATATTATTATTATTTTGTAGGTATGTGTATTATTTAGTATTTGTAGATGTATCTAAGAGTTATAGCAACGTGCGCCCGAGAGCATTACTAACGCATTCTAACAGCTATATTCATGTAACTTCATCCAGGTCTCTGTTAGTTCATGCGACTTTACAGAGAAGAAAATGCATTCCCGAGGCAGGCCTCCTGTGACTCGGGAGCTGCCGGTCCAAGATAGTGGAGGGCGTGGGACATATACCTGCTTACCTTTGTTAGACATCAGGTGTCCCCGTCTTCCGTCGCCTGTCACCTGTTTCATTGCCTTCTACAAGGGATAGAATAGGTTTAAACCTAGATATACCAAACACATAGCCATTAATAATCACGGGAAGGAAGTCATACGCTCAGGTTACGAGATTACCACCAAAGCCAACATTTTGGTCTACCCGACAGTTAACGATACGAGCAAACAACTTGAAGAGCGTTTGGCTAAATAATTTTCTTTGCTAAATATAGCAGTCAAAGTTGCACAGATAAAGACATTACAAAAAGGAGGAATAGCCGTTGCCTGCGATTCAGAACATATTACTAAGGTCAAATCGCCGCTAGGTACTGAAAAAGTTGCCAAGTTCGTCAAAACGAGACAGTCCAAACCCAAAAACCTAAAACAACAATACATAAAATTCCGCGTAACTACCAGCAACAACAAATTGAAGCAACATTAAGCTTTTAACACAGACAAAGAGTTCCGTTAAATTGCTTTACAGGCTCAAGGAGAAGAACAATGTTAAAGGGATTCCGGAATGTTCCCCCACAGCATTTAAGGCTCTCATGTGTAACCCCAGGCTGCACATCGGCTGCCAGGCGTTTTCTATCACTGAGCACTTTGACACAAAGAGATGCTTTAGATGTCAAGAACTGGGGCATACCAGGACACCTGTAGGAACAGGATATACTATTTCAGATACTGTTCCAATTCTCATAATACAAGAGATTGCCAAGCCATCCGTTGCAGCTGCATTAAGTGTTCAGACTTCAACTACAGTACAGGCAGTAACGTGCTTACAAATTACCCGGCCTATGCAACCATCTGCCACAGTTATAGAGGATATGCTGAATATACCAGAAGTAATTCACAGTATGACTAAATATGCATTCAATTCCAACACTGCAGAAGAATCGCGCACAGTAATTCATTTGCAATTAATGAATTGCGTAAAATTAACCATGGGCCAATCCGATGTCTACAAATAGACCTACAGCGAACACAAGTGGTTGCCGCTCAAGCGACCTAATATGCAATAGAAAATCATATTCATATCATTTTTGCTCAGGAACCATAACCATACTGCAAAGAAGGCTCTATCGCACGCTTCCATCTATCCTGGCCAAAAACGCTTTGAGAGATCCTGCCCAAGGTACTTCACCGTGAGCGGGTATTATTTTATGCCACACAAAGTGAATCCCGATAGTGCTAGCAGCCAATAGGGACCATTGTGCCATTCTCTTAGAATTTTCCAACAATTACTTCGTTCACTCATCTATCTACTCAGCGCCGACAAAAGACATTTCCAACATACCCTCTTACAAAGACATCCTACTGCAACACAACCAGGCCTCAAAACTAATCGTAAGTGGAAGCTTTAATTCCCACAACATATCTTGAGGATACCACTATAGTGACTCCAAGGGCAACGATTTATAAGATTACATTTCCAGGAAACTCCTCTGCCTCCTAAATCAAGCCAATTCCCCTCCCACTTTCAACAGTTGCCGCGGGATAGGCTGACCAGATTTTACCCTTCTCAAACCCGACGGTCATCTGTCTCATACACAACTAGACTGTACAAGATGATATCTGTGCGTCCGACTACAAGTATATTACCTTTATAATCGACACCTCTATGGAAATGTCTATCATCACGCGTTTTAAATTGCGAAAACGTAAAATAGCTCCACTGAAAAGTAAGTTTCCATTTACTACTGGATTAAAAACTAAATGAGCTTCATGATTGTACCCACAATGATGCTTTGGAGACATACACAGATTACCTGCTACGAGGCAGCTTAACTAACTGCGAGGAAGTTCTCCTGACTAGGAGCACAAAACGTATTAAGTCGCTTAATTGCTGGATGAAGGAGTTACGCAAACAGGTGTTACGGGTAACAGGAGTTCGTCAGCTTAGGATGATGTTTCGGTAAAACCATCGAAACTAGTACTGTGAAAATTTGCAAATATAATGCTGATTTTTTGTTTGAATTCTAAATTAATGCTTGTTAGGCGTGTTATTTTATCTTAATTCTCTGCTGTTATTATGTGAAACCAAGATTGAATTACTGCTTACATTAACTAAGCTTTATTATTTGATTGTTGCTGCCTGAGAAATTTACTAGTCATTTCTAGAGAATTTCATTAATTTAAGTATTCCAGGTCTGGGCTATTCCCAGTCTATTTCAGCAGTGGGATATCATTAGCTTGAAGCTCCTTCTTCACAGCGTCAACATGGCATGGAACTGAATCCAGTTGAAATATAAATGCGTCATTATGGTGAAAAAAGTCACGTGGTGGCTTCAAGTTGGTTCAAGTACATCATTTATGTCAACAAAAGTATAAGGAGGAGGAAGTGAACAGCTTCTGTTGGTCAAAAAGACTGGAGTCCCCTGGGCGAAGTTCAAGGGAAGAAGTCTGTCTTTGCTCCATTGCCGACAGGTCTTAGTTAAGCATAATGGAATGGTCTTCACGCCTTGGGTGACTCTTCCAGGAAATAACTCTCCCGACGCCTGTTCCGCCCAGGTGCACCCATTCGCTGGCTAAGAGACCACTTTGAGACGACCTGCAGGACTTGAGGGGGTTATTGTAATAAATGCTGTGACCCCCCAGCTTCACCGGATCATATACTGGGTTGCATCGGACTTTCTAAGAGGGACTTAAAATCCGAACCCCTCACTGTTATTGATTGTTTGGCGATCAACAACCTTCTGGAGCTGATCTGACATATGTCTACATCAGACATCTGACATATGTCTACATACAAGAGTACTCCTCGCTAGATCATTATTAAATTTTTACATTCTTATCATAATTATTTGGACAGATTAAAAGATTTCCATGGATATTTGGAAAATTAGATTTAAATGTAAAATGGAAAATTTTCTTTCATATTATCACTTATTTATGAAAGGATATAAAGCACGGAAATTAACTTTCGGAGTTTCAGAGTCTTAGGGGATGACATTTAAATCAGATCTCAGTTTGAGATATGGCACATGAAGTAAACGTATTAAAATTCACTGCACTTGGTTGCATTGATTTTAACGGATTTTCTAAAGTGCAATGTAAATATGAATCAGCTTACATGGAAAATTCTTGGACGAAGCCTCTTAGAAAGTGTCTTTATCAGTTAAGCAGCCAACCAACCAACATCGACTTGAACGAAATTGTAATGATAACAGTGATCGACATCGAAGTGAAATTGTAATGATAAAAGCATATAGTGGAATTAATTGGTTCGCTCTTCATGACAGTATAAGCTTTGATAAAGAAGATAAAAGATATTGATAAAGATATAGATGAATGTACAAAAGGGGAGATACCTTAGTTTGACAAGTTAAAAGAAAAACTGGCTTCAATTTCTGTTATTTCGACTGCTGTTTGTTTCCGAAAAATTAGAATATTTTGAGTTAGTAGTGTAGATATAGCATAAGAGTTTGCTTTGTCTGGTGTTTTATGGCAGACCAGCGAGACACAATCCATACATCTTTAGCATGAATGAGAAGTATTGTTTGGATTGGTGCGTTCCCCGTCATTACCGGAGTATAAATACCTCCAAAGTAATGGCCTTCGTGAACAGTGTTTGAACAATGAATTATGCTGTGAGCTTGTTTGAGGAATTGCACTTTCAATTTGATTGACGCATCTGGATTTGGTGAGAGTTAGGAGATTCATTTTACCGGATCATACAAAGTGTTCAGTCTGGCGAATTCTCTGTCATAGAAGGGGCTTGTTTCCCATGGAAAATGCATCTTTGTTCCCTCAGCATTCCGCTGCAAATCTCAAACTCGAGTTATAGCATTTCAACAATTTAGAAAACCATATAACATAATTTTCAAGCCACTTCGAAAGCCTTTTTTTCATATTTACTTTAAAACCTTTTAAAGTGTCTGAATTATACATTACTGTGTATAAAAACTGCATGTAATTTGAATTATGTTAATTTAATATAATAGAAGAAATAACGACAAGCATTATTTCACAATTAAAATGTAATAAAGAAAATATTGCTGTTTCTAGTTTTATTTCAAAACGTTACTGGTCTACCATATAAATTAAAATTTCAATTGAATCTTTTTTATCTTCCTTTATTTCACGAGACAAAAATAAATTATAAAGAACTGAAATCTTTTGAAGATTATGTGTTCCATTATAATGAATCTAAAAGGATTAGAAACACGGCAGCTTGCATACAAATGCATGGTTACGATAGATAAGACTGATTTAGAAAGCAAAACTAAGCATAATGCACTTTTGAAAATCTTTTATGAAAAATGCGGATGAGCGAAACAGCAAGCAGGTGGAAGCTTTCACGAGGTTTATTATGAAATTTCAATTAACAACTTTAATTGCCATAAATTTTGATCTTTTAAACTTTTGTGCATTTATCTCTTCTATTAATATTCACTCTAACCGCGTATTTTATGGAAACAACAGAATTAAATAAGTGTTCGAGTGGATTTCGCCTTCCAACCCCGTATAATTGAATGAACGACCTTTCCTTCTCGACATAAATTGCTCCTCTGATCGTTGCATTAAAGCGCAGACACTTAATATGATAAATTGTGATTCTAGAGTAAGCGAATGGCAATTATGTCGCATAGTAAAGTATTTTTAGTGTTCGCGATATGTAAGAGAAAGGAATAATTAATTATCGAACATGAATCTTTGGGCCATGTTTAATCTGAAACCAAAATTATGAAGTGAATGGCATTCCTTACATGAAGTGCTATGCGATCATTTTAAAACTTGTAATAATATCTATCACATTAATAATTACACAAATATAAGGAAGTTATTAATTCAGAGGAAAAATAACACAAGTTTAGCTCATTTAAGACACTATTGATTAAATTCGGCCTGAATAATTAACATTATTGGAGTC
The DNA here is from genome assembly GCF_044657685.1 of Stegodyphus dumicola. Classification (NCBI taxonomy): domain Eukaryota; kingdom Metazoa; phylum Arthropoda; class Arachnida; order Araneae; family Eresidae; genus Stegodyphus; species Stegodyphus dumicola. The sequence goes on along the minus strand of NC_140771.1, from coordinate 166,224,521 downwards.
GTGGTCTCAGTTTTTGAAAGAGCCTGCTGATTATGTAATACGTAGAACTGAAATATATATCTGACATATTCCCCTGGAGCATGACTGTACATGCGAGAAATAAATATTGTTTATATGTGGAACAATGTTTAACTTAAATTTTCTTTCTTGGATATTTGACGATGATGAAGAATGTAATCTCACTTCAGATAACGAAAGTATAATTCAAATTAAATAAAGGAAGCTGAAAAATGTGTCATATGTTATAATGTCAAATGTATAATTATCGATTCTGAAGAGTGATGATGTGCCAAGAAATTCTTAACGTATTTAAGAACTATGAATTTTTAACCCTTGATAGTGAGTATTCTTGCTCCTCTTCGGCGAAGAAATATAGGATTGTACATTAAAGATTCTGTTTCATGTCACTAAACTGGATGTTTTAAATAAAAAATTTCTAAATATACAAGATTTGAAAGTTGAAACTTGTAGATAATTTATGATCCGGTCAAATACCATTTGCTTTACAGTAAAATAACTATTTTAATGAATTTTGAAATCATTTGTGTGATTTGCTAATCGCTGAATCTTTTCAAAATGGAATTATTATTAATTATGGCACTGATATGTCGTTGACTGCTAATCTTTGAACACGTTTTGCTGAGGATTTTCATTTTTATCATGTTGAAATTTATCATTGTCTGATATTTCCATATTATTTGCAGTTGCTTTAAAATTTAGTTTCAAAATATTTAAATTTATTATACTATTCATAGCCATGAATATTCTGCAGACTGACAACAGACTACTTTGAAGTATAAATTTATCCTAATACACTTCCTTCACCGTATATAATAGAATTGAAATTATTTTTAAATATACAAATAGCTTTGCAAACTTTACTTACCTTCAAAAATGCACATAGATACTTTTTCAGGAATCAAACTTTAATTTATTCTATCAACGCGAAAATACTGGTGTTTCATGCTCCTTCCTGTTGAACTCACTCAGATGTGAGTCATTACTTCTAAAACTACGGCCACGTATTTCAGTTTATGTCACTGAAGTGTTCGTCATTCGGATTTATGAAGTGTATTTTATTCCGCTAAATATTTTACCTGTCAATGAACATTTTAGAATGTTTAATTAGAATGCTTCTGCACCTAGTTAACAAAACCATGTTTTTGATACTTCTTATCATCTCTATCTGATTTTACCTCAGTCGATTCAAATGTGATAATACATTAAAATTGTCTAAAGACATACTACGTCTTTATGAATATTGCAGCATCTTATTAGATCCAAAAGATTAATTATTACGTTCCCTGCATTCATTTCTAAATCCCAACTTTCGATACATAAATGAATAATTTAAACTTTCGTGCTTCAAAAGTCTAAAGCATAAACTTTTGCGCAAAACCAAACTAGAAGCATTTTTCTTTTAATGTCATCTAATATCTAACACGAAACATCATTTTGCTTCTATGCGAAATTTTGCGCTGTTCATTATATACAATCCAATTCTTATATTATTTTAAAAATAAATTTGAAATTTAATTTTAGAAAATTATTTTTAAGAGGGGTTCAAATTACGCAAATTGGTTCTTTTCGAGAAAATAAATTTAATTGCCATTTCATGATGGGCTTCTGTAGGAAAACTTTTGAGACTTTTAAAGTATTCATTTATGCTTTTCTCAGTTATATAAAGTTAGTAATTACTATATTAATACACAGTTTCTTTTTTGTTAATTTTGAATTGTACTTTTGGAATAGTTTTCGTTTCATTTAGAAGGATTTTGCAGCTGATAAACAGTTACAGAAATCTGTATAGTTGTTCAGATGCACGTGCCTTATGCATGCTGTTCAAAGTGCTGATAAATGTTATAAAATTCTGTACAGTTTTTATTGCAACATTTTCTACTATCGTAATTGCTGTAAGCTTTTAAACTATACTCTAGTGTTAAAATAATCATTTGCTTTGTCTGATAAATAAAATATAATTTAGATCAATGCAAGAATTTACTTCTTGGTATTCACTTTCTGATTCACTAGAAAATAATATATGTAGAAAATCTACGATTACTAAAATGGCAGATCAAGGAATTTTAGTATTATAAATCATTAATATCCTGATATATTCGAAAAGATTCATGTAAGTTTTTATTTTGATTATACAGTAATCTGAGGATTCTTAAATAACGTTTTTCAATTTAATTGGAAGAGCGACAATGTAAAACTTAAAACTAGACAAAACAGCAGTCTTATTTTTATTGAGTTTTATTTAATATCTATGCCAACACAAGGTTACAATTTTGCCTAGATAAAAAAAAAAAATAACTGAAAAGTGAAAACTATTAGCGTGATCTCAACCGGTAATTTTGTGTTGCTTTCTTTATACTTTTCGTTCTGGTTGTTTTGAATCAGATTAAAAATTTATACGGATTGAAGAATGATGTTGAAAAGAAAGTAAATTTCTTTCACGAGTCTCAGTGACGACGTTCTTTAATATATGCAAATCAAATCAAAAGCTTAAAATCTTGAGATATAATAAGAGCACGTGTTTCCATATTGGTTTTATGTACTTAAAAGTGTAACACTTTTTTAAATGTGTTTGACAATAAGATGGATTTTGATAAGATTTATCAAATTCCTTTTAAAATTAAGAAAATAATACCAAATTTGAAAAACCATTTAATCCGATTGAAAGTAAATACAATATAATTTTTACAATAGATTTTATTTTCATTACAGTACTTACAATATAATGTATTTCGCAGACAATGTAATACTGTATGAAAGAATAATAAAATGTATTACTGTATTTAAATCTTCAATAACGTAAAACTTGTTCTAGATTAAAATTCAGTGTCTGCTGTATAATGGCCACATTTCTTAGGAACATCTCTAAAAACACTAGTTTGATAATAAAAAAGCAAAGTGTTTTAGCCGTCTCAAATGTTTAATTCTATTAAATTGTATTTTTTTTATTCCATGCTTTCTTGTTGAATTATAAATTACGAGAAGCATAAAAATAATATGCGAATAATATAATTAAAATGTCTTTCGTAGGATGTTGAAGGGATATATGAAAGTTTACATGCATTTTGAAGAGTCAACAGCTAATATATGTTAACAGTATACTAGACATTTACATTTCTTTAACTTTTTAATGTGGTTTGTCTAAATTCCAGTAAAAAAGGAAAATTGTTTTCATCCTGAAAAACGCAGCATCATAATGTAGTATAAACACATATGATGATTATAGTTCTTTTGTAGGTTGGATTTAATTTGGAATTATGCCCACCATATTGCAAAGCACACGAGAGTTATCTGTATAAGGAAATGGTTGTCTTCATGACGGAATTTTTAAGGAAGACTAGCTGGCATTCTCCTTATACATCAGAAAAGTCACGAATTACCAGTGACTTTACCCTCGACCAATGATAGGTTTGTTTCCTTTGTATGCCAGCTAACTTAGTGAGAGAAAAATCCTAAAAGGCTCTAAAAAAGTGAATACTGAACTTTACATAAAAATCTGACACATATTATTTTATATTTTAAAGCAACTACACGACGAAAAACTCCCGTCGTGGAAATTGGAAAGTTGAACAAATGAATTAATTTATAACATAATTTTAGTTTAAAAATCGTCATGAAATTCGCAAACCATCATATTAAAATTTTTACAAGCAAATTGGTCTTAAAATCGCTGTATGGAGAGGTACAATAAAAGAAATTCACTATATCAAAAGAAAAAAATCATGCTTGATATAATAAAGAAGAATGTTTTTGATGTTCAATCTGTAACACGATTACCTGCCAAGAGGTATAGAGTTTAAACACAGATTTGTCGAGAAAAATCAATTTGATACAGTTTGAGCACCTTTATAAAAAACTGCAAAATTCGTAAAAAAATCGTAGTTTTGGATGTAAGATCTTTAACCTGGAACAGGTTTCGCAGAGATTAAGAGAAATTAAATCATACGAGTTGGCAGATATACTCTTCTAAGAAGCGATCGAAGAAAATTATGCGAACTATGCGTTTTAAATAATTCTTAAAATGACAGAAAAATTTCTTGTTGCCATGATATGATTATTTTCAATTTCTTTTGCTATTATTTGATTTTTTATAAATGGTTTTAAAAACAGCTCTAAAACATGCATGAACTTTAATCAATTGTTTACTGCCGTATGACTCAAAATATATTCATGTGTCTTTAATTATAAGTCTTATCAGAACGCAGTTTCAATCTATTTTATTACTACAGCTGAATTATTTAAAATGTTATATTGAAATAATACGCTTCTTAAAAACGATACTCAAAAATAAAAAGTAATTGGTTCAATGAAATATTATTGTATTTTCTTGCTGTTAATAAGTCACTTAAGGCACTCTATTTTAACCCATATTAGACCGCTAGTACTATTTATAGAAATAAAAATATCCATGAAAAAAATATTTTTCCAAGGTATTTTGTTTGCATTTTTTATGTGTCCTGTAAATAGGACAAAGCTCCGATCCCCAACTGTTCTTCGCTCGTCACTATCTGAATTCCTTGAAACCAATTTTGAACAATATCTATCCATACAATGACATTAACGTTACATATGGAAGGATTCGAGAATATATTATTGCAGAATCTTCTTTGGATATCTTTTGTTTCAAATTACAAAATTAAAATGTCCCACTATCTCCTAAATACGTTTTTCCGAGTAAAAGAACGTTCGCCTATGTCATGTTTCCTTGGCAATAGTAGTACTAGGTGTACGTTTGTATAAAATAAATAAATAATCTAAGTAGAAATTAGCCTGGAAGGTTTATTCTGACCCTGTATCCTAATGGTTCCCCTGCGGCATTCAAAGGGGTGACATCAGATCAAACCTTTCTACAAAACTGCACATGCGTTTGTTCTTTTGGGAGAAATAATCCTCAGTATTTTTTTGTAAAGTAGATCAGTTACTTCCCTGTTTATTACTTGAGTAAAAATTTCAGTTGTCTTTGAAAGATCAATATTTTTAAAATGGTAAGTAAATTTTTGACAACTCTAGAGGCTCATGAGTATATGAATTCTCTTTTTGACGGAGAAATTGATTAGCTCGAAATGGTTACTATTCCCCCTGAATCTGATTCAGTTAGTGATGAACGAAAGGTAGATGATTCTGCCACAAATAGTAACATATTAGTATTATGTGACGCATTTGCAATAGAAGATGCCGCAGGAGCTATAGAAATTTTATCAAGAACAGCGACGAACCTAATTTGATGTAAAAACTTCTCAGTGGGAAAATGTGAGCCCCATTTTATGCTTTCACCAAGCTGTATTTCTTTTCAAGACCATCAAAATATTCTAAATATGGTGTCAGGGTCAGGAAAAGCTCCAGTTGAACTTTTCGCACGATGGCTGAAGATATGATATTGCATACAGTTATAGAAACTAACCGGTATGCAAAACAAGTAAATAATTATACTTTTAATGTCACTGAAAGTAACAAATCCGGAGAGACCACAGAAAAGATGCCAGTTAAAAATATTCAACATAAAACTAACAACTATTTGTAAATTAAATGCAATGTTAGTCTTTGACCTCTTTCCCACTTTCCATTGCTAATTGCCTCTTAAGTAAGCAAACTTATGTAAAATAGTGTATTGGACCGTTGTCCTATTAATAGTAAGCCTGTAAAATCCAAAAAATATCTGAAAATGTTTATCTTACGTGTGTTACTACATCATATTATTGATATCTCTAAAGTGTTACATTTTTCCGGCGGAAAGTTTCAAAGTGATCCAATATGGGTTAAGTAGTTTTGTTTAGAATGTCAAAACGAAAGACATAGACCTGCATACACAGTAGTTTTCACTTTGCTTTTATTTCATTTTCTGTAACTGAAAGTCATCTTCAGATCGATTCTAATGGCGTTTCCTATTTAATAAAAAAAGATACAGTTCATTAATAGTTTTATTAAACTTCACTAAATCTATCACCGTCGTATTTTGTAATGGTCTCCAATTTATAATTCTTATTTTATTATACACATATTTTATTGTAGGTTTTCCTTTTTCTCATGAATGGAAACAGTCTTCAGTTTTTCTTTCCAACTTAAAGGTGTTAAACAAGAAACTGTTCCGAAACAATTAATCTCGGATACTACTGAATAAGTTTACGGATAGACATGTAAATGGATATTTTAATGACTCAGTAATTCAGTTAAAATGTAAAGTTATTCTAAATAATGGAAAGAACGTTTCATATTCCTTCATGACTTGTAAACCTCCTAAGAATATGTCGTTTGTTTCTACTGATAGATAAAGTAGAATCTGATCTGTAATCTCTGAATATTTAACATTTTTGTACATGTATAAAAAATGCTAAATACCTGGGCAATAATGTTAATATAACATTTTGAGGTATATCATTTTAGAACAAGAATACCATTCATTTTCATATCAAACTTTAATAAAAATTATACAAAAATATACCTATACACTATCACGATATGCAGTTGTGATATTTGTACCAGTATAAGCATAAAAATATAATTGTTGATAATTCTAATGAAAGTTTTGTAAGTCTATGACTCGAAGAAAACTGCATTGCCACAACCATTCCTTTTGTCGCACTTATTGTTCCATTATTCGGCAAAGGTTCTATGCCAAGAAGGTCGCACAAGATGTTGTAAATGTCCACAATATGCAGAGGAGGTGATATGTAGTTTCTTCGCAAACCTAAAAGTAAAGTCATACTTATATAAAGGAAATACAACTGATTTAGAGTTTTCTTGACATAGACACCATAAGAAATGCTAAATAAATTGAAAAATGCATGTGATTAATCATTTCAGATTAAATAATGAGAAAAAGAGAACATTGCTTTATCACAGCTTGTAGATTACATCTCACTGTATGTGACACAATATTCGTTTCGTTTAGAAGTAATGTTTAGAGCAAAAGTTGAAACTAGTATCCACGGAGCAGGGTTCTTCAGCAGAAGTTAACGACAAAATACAATTCAACAACACCAGGCTCTATCCCACATACACTTTCCATTGGTTTCTGACACTTTGCCGCATAATGGAATTCCGGTCAGAAGAATAAATATGTAGAGATTTTATCAGTTTCATTCCATAACTCACCTTAAGGTTGCCACAGATATTCACATTGAATGACTATCCATCAGCCAATTCCAAAATTACTTCCAACTTCTTAATTAAAGTTAGCGAACAGGTAATAGCAGTTTCGAGCAAATATTAAAAAATAAAATATAAAACGTGTTAGTAAACAAGATTTTCTAAAATACTGATCTGAAAAATCTTTTACGTGTTACTCTGTGCAGATACTTGAGACATTTTAATGATTGAGTAGATTGCAAGTGCATGGTTATTGACTACACATACAAATATTTACACGATTGCGTTTACTGTAAATACAGGTAATAATTAACAGAAATGAATTATGCTATAATTACTTATTTTTGTTCCAAGGAATTGTGTTACTCTATAGTTCTGTGTAACAATCTATGGGACGTTTTTAGACTTGAAAATTATTTTTAATCTTTTTCAAATGCTGAATGTGTTTCTTCATTATTAATGTATATTGTGCGATTCCCATTTATCTACCTCCTTTTTGTTTGCCTACAAGTGACCGAGTGAATAAGACTGGGGATAATGTTAGTTTGATCCGAGTTCAAAGCATGAAAAAGGGCTGTCTGCTTATGTGTCTGTCTAAGTCTGCTTCGTTAGTAGCCCAAGAATATCGTAAATGCATGTCAGTTTTCCTTAGAAATGTCATACATGACCGCTTCTCTTCTCTTACGCAAGTAGCCCTTGTGCAATTTGCCATTAACTGATAAATTATATCTAAAGATTTTTCATGCTCAGACTGAATACTTTACTTCCTCGAATTACTACCATAATTTTCATTCTAATACTTCCTTTATATTCACGACTACGTCTAATATTGCATCGATTCTATTTTGCTTGTATAGACCTTTGTCCCTCTCAAAAAAAGCTCTGAAATTCTCATGGAGGCGAAAACCTTCGAAATTTGTAAATCATTTCAGAATTTTTTCTTATACATCCCATACTGAGTATCAAATCTTTGCTTTTAATCATGTCCATACAGCTCACGCTTCTAATACTCAATATGGCATCATATCTTCGTATGTCATCCAAGACAAGTTTGAAATTGATTAGAAGCTTTACTCTTTCGCTGCTCAGCAGTGTTATTATTTTCTCTATGATTTCGACATGGGATTTAGCCAATAAATTAGCATTACTTTCTTCGACATGAACGCATAAAAGAAAACACTTTTTTGATAACGTATAACATAGATTATATTTTACGAAGATCAAAGGTTAGTACAATGAATATGCCTGCTTCCATTGATTCACTTGACCAAAATGAGATTATGTGAAAATTTCGTATCTGCTATTTGCATGAATATAAATAATACGTTCATCGGCGATACAAAAGATAAAGTTTTTTGCGAGGAATTATTCAAAAATGTGACGAAGAAATATTATCAAATGATGATTTATTTTTTGCAGTTTACAAGGCCATCTGACATAGTACGTATGTGTTTTTAAATTAGGTCCATCCAAGTTAACTGTTATACATAATTATTAATACACCGGTTTCGTATAAACTTTATAAAAATCCATCTAGTTTTAGTGAAATTGTCTTGCACATGAAAAACGAACAGAACTATTCTGTAATGATTTTCACTATAAATTTATGCTAAACTTCGATTACCTTGAACATAGAAGAAGCAGGCAGATTTCTAAACATTTATTTGTGTCCAAAAGAACATAATATAAATATTTACGTACACTAAAATATCTCATTAAGCACTAAATTTTAAATAGTCTTTAGGCATCAGAATTGAAATATTACCTGGTCCTCTAGCGTAGAATATACTCCTCATATCTGGCTCTTCATATGGATCATAACCATGTGAACCCAAGGATATGGAAGAACCGGTTGGAATACTTTTTCCGGGAATATCCAGCTAGAAGAGGAAGGATGGGGAAAAACACAATTTTGTATAAAATTATAAAAATGCAAGTTTATGTCACAAAATAAAAACACTCAGCATATCTAAAAATCATAAATATTTGGGAATGCTTCCTTATAGTAAGTTTAGAATTATTGTATGCACCTAAAAGTTCTATAAAATGAACTCTAGTCATTGTAAATCAGTTTGATAAAAATGAGCGCATGAAATGTGTCCTGTATAGGCCAACGAATTTACTCTTAAAGTTTAAGAATTAAACTCATATTTCCTTGTAGATCTTAGTAAGGTAATAATGAATTAATACATTTTCATTATAAAAATGTGCAAATGAAACGGCTGAAAAACTTTAAATTGTGAAACCTCCTGAGTCTATTTTTAAGTTTGATAAAGAGTCTAAAGGTACCCTGTTCCTTCTCTATCTTGGCATTTCCAATTCCTCTAGAGGTTTAAAATAAGCTATTTATTGTAAGTTATTGATTTAACTGGTAAAGGAGTCTTGACTGGTTTCTGATTATGAAGTATGAAATTTCGGGTCTGACAATCATTCTTCCAGAGCTTGAGAATGCTACTAATTTTGCAAGAACTATTAATAACTGTTGCTGTGTATATTTTCTCCAACGTCAGAATCATGAACAATAAGTTTACAAACATGTTGAATTCTATAATATTATATAAGAAAAGTTACCAGTGCTTTCCAAAGATGTTCCGCTAGAACGCGATTTCGATGTATTGCATATGGGACACATTTTGAGGCATTGAAATGAAACTTCTCAAACACTTACAGTTGATGAAAACTTGAATTCAGCAAACGAGTTTCATCTGTGGTTTACGGTTATCTGTCTAGTCGAAGATGTTCTAAAGATATAAACAATAATAAAATATCTTATATTTTCTTGTTATCAGTCTTCTAACAATCGTTAGACGTTACCGTAACTCATATTCTTAACATCATAGTGCCATAAAAGTTTTTATCTTTAAAAAACACATAGTGGTAATTAATTATTCTTTCGTTTTCATAAAAAGTGCTGTATCAAGTTGAAGTATCGTGTGGCCCCCAACTTGTCCGCAACAGTCGTAGTGACTGCTACCAGGTGTAAAATTACACAGACACGTAAGAAGGGTTTAAAGCCCTTTTTATTCAACTTTAAAAATAACAGCTGCATCCACTTGAATCTCGCAAACTACGCCGACCCGGCGGTTTAACAGAAACAGAATGTAAAACTGAAAAACGACTGGATGAATAAATAGCTAGATCACTACCCACGAGGCTCTGAGGTCTTAACTAACCTAACCGCGTTCTAAAATACAGCTGAGATTCAGCGAGGTTACTAATTAAGCAGTTGAAGGATTCAGCAGAAACTGCCAAGATAGGCACACAGGCCGAAACGCGCGGTTCTTAAATTTCTACCTAGCAACCTTCACGTTCGCGATTCAGAAAGCACACCTACAAACTCGTTTTCCTTCTATTTAAACTCAACTTACTTTTGCTAAATTTGAATATACTGCGCGCTCTACTACAATTTACATACTCTAGCATTGGCAGTTCTAGGGGAAGTAAAGTCTTGACAGGAAAGATAGCTTAAACTTAAAATAAATGTTACTTAAAATAAATATAAATCCTACAAGGTAACCGCTTAATGTCGAATAATATATTACTTCTTATCATTAGAACTCATACTTCCTAAGAGAATTAATTTCTCTGTGCATAATTGTAGTTCAAAACAACGTCCGTTATAAAACTTTTCACACTTCATAATTTTATGTATTTTAAACCTTTACCATTCCTTTACAGTGTTTTGTAAATTGCTAGGTATGTTTATTCTTCTCACGTCATTCTGACTAGTATGGCGATTAGCGTTGCTGGCTACTATATAGGTGGGTCAGGTTTCGAATCTGGAAAATACATAAATTTGTGATAGAGGAAGAGGAATAGGAAGCTTTCGAATCCATCTAAATGGGAAAAAAATATTTAACTTTAATTTTGCTTATAATTATAACTTAAAACTTTACTTATAAGTAAACTCGCTATAAGGTTTCCAGGGCATTACGCAATGAGAATCATTCTGTCTCTCTTTCGCCTATGAAGAATTTGTTGGTTTGATTAGGATTATGATCAGATTGAGAAGATTAGTAACAAGAACAGCAACCCTTTGAAGATGAAAGAGGAAGTTCGTATATGTAACTAAGGGGATGAAGACTGCCTCAAACGAGTTCACGGTAAATGCAAACTTTTGTCGATAAAATTAATCTAGAGAAAAACTGTTAAATTCATGGAAACAAGGAAACTACTAATGTAAACTTAGAAGTGTTAAATTAATATTTTGTCATTTAGACTTACTATATTTATTAACATATATATATATATATATATATATATATATATATATATATATATATGTATGAGTAGCAGGAGTGCAACAACTCAACACAACTAACGGCATTGCAGTGAGATGAGAGATGGACGATGGAAGCGAAAGAGAAGAGTCATGTTTTCGACTAAGACGTATTAATAGATGGCGAAGCTGTTAACTTCTCAAATATAACTATTTTTTTTCATTTGTAAATACTCATCACTGTATCTCCATCAATAACTAAATAAATACTTAGTCACCTAAATGTGTGTCGTCAGCGTAGAAATCCCCTAGACGCCGAGTTTACATGGGCGCGCATTTGTTACTCATGAAGGCCAGTATGAATTCCTTAAAGTTCCCTTTGGACTGTGCAACAACTCCTAGTGTTTTTCAAAGATTTATCAATACCATATTCAGACCTCTCATTAGCGATCAGACTGTTATAATTTATATGGATGATATAATTATTCCATCTAAGGACGAAGACGACGGAATTAAACAATTACGACGAGTCCTTCAACTTGCCTCAGACTATGGTCTAGAAATAAACTTTCAGAAATGCAACTTTCTAAAGAAAACAATTGAATTCCTAGGTTATGTTATTCAAGATAACACCATTCGACCCTCACCGTCCAAAACACGCGCTGTACAGTCATTTCCTGAACCCAAAACAGCTAAACAGGTTCAAAGTTTTCTTGGCCTAACTGGTTACTTTCGAAAATTCATTCAACATTATACCAAAATTGCAAAACCCCTCAGTGACTTACTACGTGAGTCCACTCCTTTTGAGTTTCGTCCTGCGCAACAGCACGCTTTCTTAAAACTGAAAGAAGCACTTTCCAGTGATCCTGTTCTGCACCTTTGCCAACAAGGTTTACCGTGTTATGTAGAGAAATTATCTGATAGCGTTATAAAAAAAAATTAAATGAATGATTTTATGATTTATGGAAATTTAAATTTTATTTTGATTCTGAATTATTTAATTTAAGGCTTTAATTTTAGGGAGAAACAGATGCTTCTGGAAATATTATTTAGTTTAAATGAATATTATTTATTTTCTTTTATTTGTAAATCTTGTACAAACTTTTATTCATTGTGAAAGAAGCGGGGAAAGGGAGGCAATTTTCGCCAAGTCATGATTTCGCGCGCTTTAGAATGTTCGAGAAAGAATTTTCATTGTTAGTTGACCTTAAGAGAGGAAAGTACGTGACGCAAAGGTCAAAGGTTGCTACTTGTCTTTCAATGTAAGTCATTCAGGTTTTTGGCGATTGAGGGTCCGGTTGTTGGCTAAGTGAAGAAGGGCGCGCATGCGCGATCACCCTTTTTTTCCGCATTCTGGAGTTGAAAACGAAGATTTGGCCATAATTAAGGGGGCGATAAGTGAAGCCATAGTGGGAGCCCGTTTGGTGAAGGAGAAGAAGGAAATTTGAGTTGGACACACTTACTTTTGGCTGACTCTCGGACTGACTCGCTGATTTTTGGGCTTGCTGGACAAAATGTAAGTGACTCCGAGAGGTGTTTTCCGGCGGGGAGCGGCAAATATGCTCCCCGGCCGCGTTTTGGTTAAGAGGCGAGACTCTCTTACACACTTACTCGTGGACTCACTTAGACACTTCTTTTTGGGCTGACTCTCGGACTGACTCGCTGATTTTTGGGCTTGCTGGACAAAATGTAAGTGACTCCGAGAGGTGTTTTCCGGCGGGGAGCGGCAAATATGCTCCCCGGCCGCGTTTTGGTTAAGAGGCGAGACTCTCTTACACTCTTACTTTTTGCACTCGCGCACTTACTGGTTGGCTGGACTTGTGGATGTTACTCTGGAACTTACTTGGGACGTTACCCGTGAAGCTTGCTCTTGGGATGAGTAAGAACAGGCGAGCCGTAATTTCCTAGCAACAACGTTTCTGACCGGCGAAATTTGAACGAGTTACCTGCGTGTTGACATAGGACTTTCAGGACCAAGCGGATAGCCGTCCTGGGCAGCAGTGCTCCTGTTTCTGTTCTACAGTAGTGAAGTGGGTCTACATTTTTAGAACCAGTGTCAAGATGAGCCCGGCCGACATCAACGCGGGATAAGATAAGAGTCCTCCGCTTCAAGATGTCCCTTCAAGATAAGTTTTTATTTTTTTTGGTGTGTTTGAACTTTAGGCAAGCTTTTCAAAAACGTCCTTAGCAGAAAAAAAAAACAACGTCAAATCTAAAATTTAACTCTCAGGCCTTAAATTGTTTCCCTTTCCTTTCTTTTAAATCACCAGACAAACCTTAAGTTTTTTTTATGAATTACTGCCTTTTACGGCAAGTAGTTTCATATTTAACCTTTTTTTATATGAATTTAAGATATAAGATTGGTGCCGTGAAGTAAGATTCATAACATTATTTCCCGGCGTGAACTTAAGCAATTTAACACTAGTGTTATCTATAGTGAATCGTATAGTGAAACGTGTACAGCATTTTTGCGTTGTGAAAAAAATGCATTCCGGGACCGCGCCGTGAGAGGATCGAAAACATAAAACATATACAAGATATAAAGGAAAAGTTCATATTAAATATATAAAGAAAACATACTGTAAGAGGTTCCAGATTAAATATCAGTTTATTCAATTACAACACAATAAGAAAAATCTTAACCTCATCTGAGAGTCTGTTCATTTAAATTCATAAAAAAAACTTAAGGTTTGTCTGGTGATTTAAAAGAAAGGAAAGGGAAACAATTTAAGGCCTGAGAGTTAAATTTTAGATTTGACGTTGTTTTTTTTTTCTGCTAAGGACGTTTTTGAAAAGCTTGCCTAAAGTTCAAACACACCAAAAAAAAATAAAAACTTATCTTGAAGGGACATCTTGAAGCGGAGGACTCTTATCTTATCCCGCGTTGATGTCGGCCGGGCTCATCTTGACACTGGTTCTAAAAATGTAGACCCACTTCACTACTGTAGAACAGAAACAGGAGCACTGCTGCCCAGGACGGCTATCCGCTTGGTCCTGAAAGTCCTATGTCAACACGCAGGTAACTCGTTCAAATTTCGCCGGTCAGAAATGTTGTTGCTAGGAAATTACGGCTCGCCTGTTCTTACTCATCCCAAGAGCAAGCTTCACGGGTAACGTCCCAAGTAAGTTCCAGAGTAACATCCACAAGTCCAGCCAACCAGTAAGTGCGCGAGTCCAAAAAGTAAGAGTGCAAGAGAGTCTCGCCTCTTAACCAAAACGCGGCCGGGGAGCATATTTGCCGCTCCCCGCCGGAAAACACCTCTCAAAGTCACTTACATTTTGTCCAGCAAGCCCAAAAATCAGCGAGTCAGTCCGAGAGTCAGCCAAAAGTAAGTGTGTCCAACTCAAATTTCCTTCTTCTCCTTCACCAAACGGGCTCCCACTATGGCTTCACTTATCGCCCCCTTAATTATGGCCAAATCTTCGTTTTCAACTCCAGAATGCGGAAAAAAAGGGTGATCGCGCATGCGCGCCCTTCTTCACTTAGCCAACAACCGGACCCTCAATCGCCAAAAACCTGAATGACTTACATTGAAAGACAAGTAGCAACCTTTGACCTTTGCGTCACGTACTTTCCTCTCTTAAGGTCAACTAACAATGAAAATTCTTTCTCGAACATTCTAAAGCGCGCGAAATCATGACTTGGCGAAAATTGCCTCCCTTTCCCCGCTTCTTTCACAATGAATAAAAGTTTGTACAAAATTTACAAATAAAAGAAAATAAATAATATTCATTTAAACTAAATAATATTTCCAGAAGCATCTGTTTCTCCCCAAAATTAAAGCCTTAAATTAAATAATTCAGAATCAAAATAAAATTTAAATTTCCATAAATCATAAAATCATTCATTTAATTTTTTTTTATAACGCTATCAGATAATTTCTCTACATAACACTATTTGAAAAGTTGAGATTTTGTGTAAATTTATTAACATGCTAGCAGCATCGCTGCCAGCCTTCGTCTGGCTTTTAAATGTACCGGAAAAATGGCTGAAGGGAACACCAAACGTTAAATTAAAAAACTGCGAAGAATTTTACTCTGCAGAACAACTTCATAAAAACGTTATTGCGTATAACAAAATTACAATGAAATAAGCAATATCCCTTAATATTAATTATCCTAATAAATAAATTAACCAACTTCCCTTTGCAAAATCTTAAGAACTCAAATGGCATAAAGGAGGTTAAGAACATTGTTTCCTAAAAAAAATCACTCAAAACTTTTCAATACCTTAAAAACAGTGAAATGTGCAATAAATAACATAAAAGAATACAAAAAACAAAATATTCTGAAAAGCAAAATATAATTAATGATATTTTATCTTATATTTTCAAGACGAAAAAAATTACAATGAAATAAGCTATATTCCTTAACACAAATATTAACTACCCTAATAAAAAAAAATTAACCAACTCACCGTTGAAGAAAAAAAATCATGCAAAACTTTTCAACATCTTACAAAAAGTGAAATAAGCAAAAAACATAAAATTCCGCTCAGAATTTTACTCTGCAGAACAACTTTATCAAAAAAGAAATCAATAAAAATGTATTTATATACATTTTTATTGATCAATAAACGTATATAAATGACAATGAAATATGCTAATCTCTTAAAAACAGTGACAAAATAAATAAGATGAAAAATTGTTGCCAAACCCATATTTCTAAAAGAATGAAACTATGCAAAATGATGCGCTTTAATCAAAAATCTATCAACAAGAATAAGACAGGAAAATTGTTGCCAAAATCACATTTTTAAAGATGTTAGATGTGGGAAGTTTACTCGGAAGCTTGATTTAAAGAGTTTTTTAAAAATACAAACTATTATCATTTTTCCAAAATTCTTTTTGTAAAAGGAGTCGCAAGGATGAAAGTTTAACGTGTCCAATAATCAAAGAAAAATAAACTGTACATTTTTATAAAATAAGCTTTTTTAGAAAAAATCCCGTTGAAAAGGTGTTAAGCTCCCTTTGTTAAATAAATTCGTATTGAAGCGATTTATTGAAACACGAAATTTACTTTTAAGTTCGTAAAATAGCTAAGTGCCTACGTTTCATGACGATGTGAAAATGGATTGCGTAGAGTAAAATCACGCTTTCTTATAGCCCATTAAGTCTCAAAATGACGCGATGTCGTCACAAAACATAAAATAAAAAAAATTCTAATTCGAATATCGAAAAACTCGGTTCGAGGTGCACTGGCTCTTGTCTAGATGCACCTATGTACCAAATTTCGTAGCCGTGGGTCTATTAGCTTACGCGCAGCGCAAACGAAAGACGCACATACACACACAGACAGACTCTTTCTTTTATTTATATGTAGAGATAGAACTACGTCTTTCTAGTACAAGAATGGTAAAGTATTTAATATAATAGTAAAATAATAAAATAAAATAATAAACTTTTACCTTTACTTAATTGCAGAGCCTGTCAAACTTAGTTGCATTTCAATCTACTGTTAGGGAATGGTAGATTTAGTTTCCTTATTAAAAAAAAAAAACGAGACTAAAGTTTCTTGCTTTAAAACTCGGAATCTCGAATTTAATTGGACAAATAAAATATTGCTTATTGTGATTCTTAAGCTTAATGCCTTATTTTCTTAATAAATGACACCAACAGTAGCAAATCTTTGACATTTATGGAACCTTACAAAGCACTGTGAACACGTACTTCTATATAGATAAGAATAGAGATTGCAGTGCTGTGTTCAGAAATTAGATATAATTATAAAACAAAAAGTCTTACTTGTCAGACGCTTTTGCGCGCCTTCAGTGCTTTAAAAACACGAGTTCACTAAACATCCATTTAAAATAATCATACCAAGACAAGCTGCAAATATTTGCAATACAGTAAGCAAAATCTGTTGATATCAGTCTTTAGGATGGGTTTAAAGGAGACAAGGCAGCACTAACGTTGTGCATTATATAGTGAACCCACAAAATAGACTAATTAATTCTAATAAAGTTCTGAACCTGTACCATGCGTTCATAAGTTAAAAGGTACAGATAATAAGTTATAATAAGTTCATAAGTTAAAAGGGACAGATAATAAGTTATAATAAGTTCATAAGTTAAAAGGGACAGATAATAAGTTATAATAAGTTCATAAGTTAAAAGGGACAGATAATAAGTTATAATAAGTTCATAAGTTAAAAGGGACAGATAATATAATGTCTACTGTAAGTGTTTTCCTGAATGAGGGCAGCAATTCACCGTTTATCAGAATTCGCCATTTAAATTTGCTTCATCACTAAATGCATGAATCGCTCATGCACACTCATAAATGTTGCCAAAAATATAAATGCTTAAAATGCAATAATATGCAAAGGAGTTAAATGCTTAAAATAATATACAAAGGAGTAAAATATATTCTCCGTATATAGCACAGGATGAAAAGGGAAATAATGCGTAAGGCTAAATATATCTCGTTTACACATTCACCTTCTTTTCCTGGAGAACAAGTGTGAATGAAAACGCGACAGAGAAAAGGAATTAAAAAAATCGGTAACTGGTAAGAGAGACAAAAATTGAAATATCGTTCCTAAACAACGTTTCAGACTTAGCTTGTTCATCCACACATATACACACAAGGGTTTTACAGAAAAACATATATGAAAAATATTTTACTCACTCCCTGAATATAATAATTTTTGGATGCCACAAGCAATAACGGAAGAGTTAATCTATTATGTTTCACATGATAATGTTCTGGAATTTCATCCTTTTTGTATACTTTGAGGCCAGGAATACCAGTCAAAGCTTCATAAACCTAGAGTATAGAAAATTAGAAAATAAATAATTTAAAATGTATCAGAATATTTTAGAGATTCTTCAAAATTTTTTACTTATGTGCATTTATCTTTCAAATGAACAAACGATTAAATAAGAAAATATATTTCTCAGAGCTGGGCATGTTAAATTTATGCGCTAATTTAAGCGTATAAGTTTTATTATATGAAATACACCAATGCACATAATGAATAAAAAATTTGCAAAATGCATTAACACCAGGTTTTCAAATCAGAACGGTAACATGCTAAAATAAAATTTAAAATTAGTAAAGAAACAATCTTGCATTCGGCATAGATTTAGACTGAAACTCGAGAGTTTTTTTGTGTAAATCTACGCCTACAAATACAAGTTTGTTACCTTGCTAATTTTAAAATAGGTTGTCACATATTTACAACAGTAATTTTAGATCAAATATTTTCCATCCCTTAGACGTTTCCCCATTTCATTCCAATAGACATGAATTTCTGAAACCTATAGTATCCCGGAATTTATAAGATCTATAAGGATTAAAAATATATCAGAATAAATAAAAATTAGTGTAGACGGTGTTACGTAATAAATGGTTTGTACGCAATAAATTTTTGTTTATATTTCAATTGAATAACTATCATTAATATAGGTATAACAAACAAACCTATGAAAATTAATGCATGAGTTTAATTAGCAGCTTTGAGCACATTTTAACACAAGCTAGAAAGTAATACACAAGCTAGAAAAGTGAATACGGGTGTAAAGGCAGTGGGACCCTCCATTGACCTTCCTTTAATTCCATTTCCTCTTATCTTACCATTCCTAGTAGAATTTTATCATGAGCTAGAAAAGTGAATACAAGTATCACGACATTGCACCACCCGAGTTTGTCTTTCATTTAATCTTTTTTCTGTTATCTTATAAGGTATTTTCTCCCTCTTTTCTGCATGCCTTCGTGGTGTAACGGTAGCACATTCGGCGCGTATTCGAGAGTTCAGGTTTGAGTCTCGGCCAGGACATTATTCATTTTCCAGGTCTTCAGCATCAGAATAACCTAATGTCTCTACAGTGGTGCACAAACTAAGAGGTGGTGTATGATGATTCTTCACCACCAGTATTTGGCGACTGGGTCCCCTAATTCTCAGTCGCATTTTAAAAGGAAAAGTATATAAGGTATTTACTCCCTCCTTTCTGCATGGTTTCGTGGTGTAACGGTAGTACAATCGGCGCGTTTTCGAGATATCCAGGTGCGAGTCCCGGCGAGGGCATTGCTTGTTTTCACGTCTCCAGCATCAAAATAACCTAATGTCTCTACAATCTAACCTTTTGCTTTTCTTTCTCCTTTGAGTTTCCTTTTCAAAAAATACCCATCCAGCGGCCCAGAAGTAAAGTCGCTGAACATTGGTAGTTTGGTTATAGATTCGAGTCCCGCGAACGGGCTGGCTGCATGTATATTCTCGTAGTTTTCCATGGTATAACGTGTATACGAGCCAGTTTCCTTTAGAAAGTTCTCCTCGAAGGCATCTCTCGCCTCAGGCAGATAGCCCTCGATGCTTTGCCATAATCACATACACACATTTTTTTCTTAAAACTGGGATCACCATGACATGCTGATACATTCCTTCGGCCCTTTCCATGGCAAAAAAACTGCTTATACGTTTGCCATGAGTGGAGACCCGTAAGACTTAAAAGGGAATATCTGGTTGTTGATGAGCTATGTATTGTTCCCAATATACAGCTTTGGCCTTTTCTTTAGTAAAACGAGAGCTACTTTGTAGTCTGCGTTAGTGCTAACCGGCTAGTCACTAGTCTTTAGAGCAAATAGCTTCGAGATAAGCAATCGGATATTTAAACTTTTGGAAGAGCTGTATTTCTGTCTTCAATGACTGTATAGACACGATTAGCCCTGAAACAAGAAACAGGCGCTTCTCTATATGGCTTCATGGTGAAATGGACGGCCGGCTTTGAATCTTTCTTCATTCTAAATATGGCTGTTTCAAAACAACAATCAATTTCTCATGCTATAGGGTGTTCTAAAACATAAAAATAAGTGCACATTCTAGCCGATACTAGGCAATCTAAATGCCTATTAGATTTTTTCTGGTACTAAGAACTCAGCTTAAGTAGTTATATCCCCACATTTAATAAAGAAATACATATAATCAGATACTGGAATACCAGATTATATGAAACGGCTAAGTTGTAGTGAACTCTTAATAAAAACATTTCTCGTAGTCAATTTGCTACCTCTCTTGGTGTGATTAAACTTGGAAATGTAAAAATTTCTGTCTCAACACACAAAACATTGAAATATTCTTGCGAAGTGATCTCAGAGATTGATCGACTTTTTTTTCGTTTTAGAGATAAAATTTGTCTTTGAACTCTTGAATCATAATGTTTGAACCACCTGGCTGATCGAGATAAGTAAAGATCAGCTTATTGATACGGAACACTTTCATTCGGACCCTCAGGTTGCCGTATTTACAGAAAAAGGTAAAGGCCAAGTGTCTGAAATCCTTTGTAGAACCTTATATCCCCAATCCTAAGCGATGGCCTAGTACAAAGCTTTGGCTTCAGATAGGAGTCATGTAGCGATAAAATATATACTGGTTGTGCTCTGTAAAGGATCACGCCAGTTATATTTGCAAAACTGTGCTGCTGTTCATAATATGTCAAAGAGAACACATGCTTTCTCCCATTCCTTGTCACATGTCGAAAACTGTGAAGGATGTGCAATTTACCAAAGGTACTAAAGACATTACATATGAAGAAGTACGTAGATTAGTTTCTGATACCCCACCGCAGTGAAATATGTTCCGTGAAATCTATAAAATCAGCTATGACCCAACGTTCTGTCAGCATAAATAAAAGAACTATTTACAAACACTGAAACAGTAATCAGCAAGCAACCGAACACCAACAAAGAAAGCTCAATGAATAAGTACAATGAAGTAGAGCAAATAAATTTTAACAAAAAAGAACACTCCATATAAGATACTAAAATATAGTTATATATCAGAAATTTTAAAGATACTAAAATTTATCTGTAAATATCGGTGCAACGTGCATACGTTTCCCAAACTACTCTTTCAAACGTTAATATTAACCTCCTATTTCAGCTTCAGGAGTGAAACTGAGAGCAGAGAAGTGTGCTTATATGATAACAAAGGAAAAAAAATATTCGATAAGGTTCCAGCTAGAGCATAAAATAAACTATGCCATGTATTAAAAGAATGAAAAAGAATAGCAAGTAAGAAGTAATTGCAAAGCTTGTTGCTAGTTATTGGTGCATTTAATATGAGCAAACGGGTGTTAAAGCACCGAAATGTAGAAAGACGAGTACACGTTCATTAGATAGTATGCATTATGAACAAAATGGATTACAAAATGGAAATATTATATAATCTGTACTAGATATTACAAAGCAGCTGCTTCTACGCAAGTAAAAACCATAGGCGCAACAGATATTCATAATAGTCACTCTCTTCTCTTAGAACTGTGGTGGTTTCGAAAAAAATCTGAAAGTCCTATAATAGTCAACATCATCTCTGCAACGTAACTCAAGAAGCACTTGAAGCTAGGACAAGATCGAAAGTTTCGAAGGTATTGCTCTCTCTGAACACAGAAATTTTCTAGTGAATGCGTCGGCTGCAATGTCAGTTTTTTTCAATTCGCTTGACGTTCCATCGAGCATTCTTCATTTATCCATTTATCTCCAAGTTACGCAGTACAGGTAAATATACGATATAAAGTATTCCTCAGGCCTTCTTACTATGTCTTCGTGGTGTAATAATGGTCAGCACACTCGGCGCTTTATTATTGGAATATTACGTAGTTATTTTCTTCCTTGGAAAGCTCAGATTTACATTATTATTACAACCGCTTTAAACTCGAATATTCCTAAACCGCTTACCAAATTCTTTCATCAAAGATAGTTGCACGAAGCAGGATTAGAGATTATTTGGTCTTAGTCTTCCAGAGAAAACTGTAAGTGGGTACTGAAAGTGGAACTTTGTAGGATTAAACTAAATGGAATACTCAGATGCAGAATAGGCTGAAGTACTAACCGTTCTGATATTACTATAAAAATTACATTTTGTAGCACAGAAATTTAATGTTATGTGCATATCTCCAAGTTACGCAGTACAGGTAAATATACGATATAAAGTATTCCTCAGGCCTTCTTACTATGTCTTCGTGGTGTAATAATGGTCAGCACACTCGGCGCTTTATTATTGGAATATTACGTAGTTATTTTCTTCCTTGGAAAGCTCAGATTTACATTATTATTACAACCGCTTTAAACTCGAATATTCCTAAACCGCTTACCAAATTCTTTCATCAAAGATAGTTGCACGAAGCAGGATTAGAGATTATTTGGTCTTAGTCTTCCAGAGAAAACTGTAAGTGGGTACTGAAAGTGGAACTTTGTAGGATTAAACTAAATGGAATACTCAGATGCAGAATAGGCTGAAGTACTAACCGTTCTGATATTACTATAAAAATCATATTTTGTAGCACAGAAATTTGATGTTATGTGCATTTTTTGATAATATTCTTACTGCATAAAGGGAAAGTAAACATGTTTAAAGTCTATTTTTTTATCCAAATACCTATAGTGAAAAACATTCCAACACTAGGCGGATTTTAACACTCCACGTTACTCTCGGAGGGCGTTATTTCCGATTGACTGAAATACGTATATCTGCTTTCTTCAAATTCTATGCTTTAAAAGCAGTAAACTTTTTTTATATAATGAAAAATATTTCATTCACCACAGGGTTATTCTTTGAGAAAAAAACACGTACATATGTTTAAGAAGTATAATTCACAATATAAACTATGTCGAAAGAGGTTTGAAAACAAAATACAATTACGAAAATGAGATTAGAGAATGCTTAAATATTGGGATAAAATTAATATGGGCAGGAAGTTTTTTATTTATAAAAATTATGCGGTTTTTAAGTGATGTAATTGTTTCTTTCATTTTTTTCTTTAAAATACTCTAACTGGAAAATAAATTCTTGGAAATACTTGGTCGAAACTCATTTACATGAATCATACATATGAATGAATGAGATTTAGTCCCAACTTAAAATAAATGATTGTTCATACGGATAACCTTTTTCTGCGAAGGAAAATAGGACGTACGATAATAATTTTGAATTAATACTTGAAACTGCGTAGATTATGATGAATAAACGTAATAACATCTGCATCTTTTTTTAATAACAGTAAGAAAAATATTAACTTATTTAAGAAAATTAGTTTTTGCATTTTTCAAAATGAGATTTCCATTAGTCTCTCAAAATACGTAATGTGCACTTAAAATTTTCTTTTTAGTATACGATATACATATTTTAAATACTTTAAATTTATCAGTGATGACAAGAAATTGAGGTAATTTTAAATGTTTATAAACATCTCTGAATTTTCTCATAAAATTTCACTATCATATTTTGCATGCTTAAAAAGTTGTGGTTATTTAACTCGTAGTATCCTATATTCACAGCTCTTCATCTGTAACGGAAATCTCGATCGCCTAAAGGATTTGGATTTAAATATGAAAATCACAGTGTGCTGCGAACATTAGTACACTAAATAATTCATTTATCAGTCTTCACATGAAAACACTAATAGTTTAACGTAACGAAAATAGTAATAACGAAAGAAAAAACAAATTGAAAGAAAATATCGATTTGTAGAATAATGTGATTAAGAAAGAATTAAGTAAGTGTATGGAATCAAAGACAGTTAAACCTAACCTGCCAATGCATAACTCAGTCTATTTTTATACTAATGTTCATTTTCAAATAGTATATTTCTGTACTCTTACAGTACGAAACGTAATCATTTGGAGGTGTGAAAATTGTCTTATGCTCCATTTACATTACGTTAAACCTGGTGTCGATTTAAAAAGCGTTAACTGAAGTCACTTTCCGTGAATAAAAACATGCTTTATTAAGCATTTTTAGAAGTTCAAAAAAGACTTTCTTGTTATTGTAAAATAATAATATTTGAAAACCAGCCATAATCCGCTACGAATTTTCTATTGCAGTTTTTGACAGGTCACAGCTGTACTTAATTATATATTAATACAAACACAGTCTATAGCGATAAAATTATATGTTTTAAACTTTTAACAGTCGAAAACGAGAAAGTGATAGGCGATTATTAGAAATAATCATATACGTTGTAAACAAGTACCTTGTAACTGTCTGCATTCATATCTTCCACATTCTGCTTGTTTCAGAAAAAAAAATTAATAGCATGCCCTTCTCTTAATTACATAAGTTCTTCAAAATTTATATTCGATGGTAATCAACAATATGAAATTAAGTGTTTTAAAAATTTGGTCATACGAAATATTTTTATCCAACTTAACTCTATAGCACTGGACTGGTCAGATGTCCAAGCAGGTCAGATGTCTGACTTAAATATATTGCTTTATTCTTTTACTTAAAACATAACCTAGGAATATTAATTCTCAGCGCTTATCTTCACTCATTAAATCAAAAATTCCCTGTAAGAACTCACTTAGACAGATTTTAATTACTAAACTGAAATACTATAATTTAGCAAATTTCTGTAAATGCCAAATATAAATTCGGTAAAAGACAAACATTTTCAGCAAGTGCTTTTCTTTTTCTTTTTAAATAAAAACTTTCGTTAAAATTTAAGTGAGCGGCAAACAATAAATCTTCATATAATATCCTCAGGCATGAAATTGTTTTCAAGATAATTAAAGAGAGCTATTTCATGTCAAAAATGACTTCAAAGAACTACTTCTCTTTGTTTTTCGTCTGTTGTTTTCAGATATCATATAGTAAGGACATAAAAAGACAATGCTCCGCATACGCAAGCCTAAAAGAGAACAAAAAGGAAGGCTAAAACCTTAAAACACAGCTTAAAAGAAACAATATTCTTTAGTGCAGAAGAAAAAAGTAGGTTTTCTTGAGAGAGTTGTTTTTCCTTACTTTATTCATATATCTCTTCTTTGAGAGAATTTAACTGCAGGTACGATATGCCAAATTATTTTCTATTCAAAGAATAATCCTCCCGTGAATATATTACTTTCTCATTAAATATGAAACGTTTTATAGTCGTTCAAGAACAGAATTTGAGGAATGCAAAGATATCTATTTCAATTTCCAATATCCTCCAGGGTAAAAATGTGGAGTGTCAAAACCTATCTAGTGTTTCATGTTTTGTTTTTCATTAAATTTTTATTTTTATGAGAAATAGACTTCAGAACTCTTTTACTTCTACAGCACCGGTATTATGAATAAAAATGGAAGTAATACTAAATTTTTTACATACGAAAAATAATTGTTCTATAAGATTTTTAAAATGATCATTATTTATGTTTTACCCTATTATTTTAACTTTCGTAGGGAGATGACGAATGAAATGTTTCAAAGAATAATTGCTTTATGTCAATGAAATTTTATGTACAGATGCGTATTCTTTAAATTAATAAACAGCAACATAACAATATATTCAGGCGACAAATGTTTTGCGAAATGCAAATAAATACAAAAATGCCCACAGCATCATATCTCATATTTTTAGAATGGCTCGGCTAAAAAAGGAGTGTAGTAATCTCATATCGCTTTACATATCTCACCCATGGGCTCTAATAGGGTAAATATTGTTGCTGATCATCGCTTGTGGCTACGAATTCCATTCTTTTAAACATGAAGATTTTATCATAAGTCATGTAATGTCTCATTTTAGAGGACTATAATTTAGATTTAAATCTGGACATTCCATTGATTACATAATACGGTGAATAATCCCTTCCTATAGAAAATAATCCACCAGTTGCTTTATATTAGACCCCAAACTTTTGGTATCAAAAATAAATTCTTTCTAGCTTCTTCCGGGAAACACCTTTCTTAAAGTTAAAAAAATCTCACCCCTACTACTATGTGGATGGAAATTTCCCATATACGACAAAAACACGACTAATGTTCCTGTGAACGTATTCTTTGATATAAATAATATTTTTAATCCTATGAAAAATCGCCTCGGTTTCTTCGCCGTATGCAATTTAGTATAACCTTTTCATGGACAGAAGATGTATAGGCATTTTAAAATAATTTTGTTGAGTCGAATAAATATTAGATGTGAAAAAACGAAAAACCAATAGTTGCATCCTTAATCACAGAGATCATACCTGAGATGGCAGCTTTCATGATTCTTCTCGTATTTAAGCACAAATAATATGTCTAAGGCTACAGTTAAATGCTTTGTCACACACGTATCATTCTTTAAAGCAAGTTATAATTTAGTTTATTATCAAAGTTAAAATAATTGATGGCAGAAGAAACGTTAATTTTATCATTAAACACAGCTCAAACGTTGAACAGAGTTGAAAGAAAAATTTCTGTAGAACTGGACATAAAAATATTTAGCTCTTATGAGTAAAATATCATGAGAAATGCTATAAAAGTAGCTCTTCCTATTGAACAAAATTAAAAGGCACAAAAAACAGAAAAAAATGCATGAAACGATTATGTTTCCCTTAAAAAAACAGAAAGGCGTTATATATGCTTCATACCACCTTTTAATTTTCTCTATTTTGCTCAAAAGAAGATGCAGAATTTCTCAAATTTTCCGTTTCATTAAATCTTCCTTTTAACGAATTTTAATACTGAAAATTCATTTACGCCATCTTTCATTTTATTTTCAGTCCAAATCTACAATTTAAATTTATATTCTGAGTATTATTTATCATCATGATAACTAAGATGTAATTCATATTAATAATAATTACGTTTTTTTTCCTTTCCGTGAATCTTCTATGGACGTACTGTAAAAATGCCTTTGGTATATTAGGGTATGAAAGACAGAAAAGAATTATGAGTGATACTAAACTCAATGGCAAAGTATCTCATGATTAAGAAAAATCGTTTTAGCAATTTTAAAATATTACCATTATACTAGAATGAGACAATATATCATTGTTAAAGATTTTAAAACCTCATTTGAAATTGAGAAGAATCCTTACTGATTTCGATCCCTGCTGGAAAATAATGGTGTAGCTTTAAGCACAAACCGTTTTCTGTGCCTACAGTGGATAATTAATAACATAGTATGTGATACAGCTTTAACATCCATTTCTAGGAGCTAAATCCGTTACGTATTATGCGCAAAGAATCATGTCGTTAAGCTGTTCTAAGAATTTCTTTCCCTTCTAAATGATATGTTTGGTGCCAAGAAACCCTCTGCGATACTGACTGTTAAGGCATAAATGTTACGAATGTGCGGGTAGGTGTGGTAGAATATAGATGTTGAAAAGACAAGTAATTTCCGAAAATTTTACTCCAAATTTAATGCCAAGGTTAAGAAAATAATCTGAGTCAAGAATAAAAATTCAATTCCTGATATTGTTTGAACAATATTCCAGTAATAATAACGTAATTGTAAATAAATGTAAACTTAAGAAATTGTCGTGTTCGAATATTCTGTAAATTTATTAACTATGCAAAAATACATTTGAATTCCTAAAAATCGTAACATTTACTGAGCTGAAACTTTTATCTAATAACTTTAAATATCCTGATGCCTGCCCTTGATGCTGGTGTACTGAAGTATTATTTGTGTGGGGTGAGGATTACCGTTAGAGAGATGAATATCAAAATCTAATAATAATTATTAAATGCACAAAAATTAAATATTTTTGACAAAATATTTAATGGTTTATTCAACAGGTATCCTTCAAATACTGGGTGTTCCTCCATCGTTCAATTGTTCTTTCGGATCAAGATTGAGTTTAAATCTCCATACGTGAAGGACATCTTTCGAACATCGTCGTCTCAAATTTGATCCATGCTTTCTACTTCGTATGTCTCGTCAGATAGTTGTGCTATTCGACGAGGTTCGAAGTAACGTCTTAGGAGCTTTTCGAATAATCGAAACTTTCGTACTGTAGTGAAGTACTCCACACCTACGTTGTGGAACTGCTCTGTTCCTGCCTTCACATCTTGGCTGCGGCCAAATTGAAGTAAAATGTTGGGGAGTGTTTTTACAACTTTCTGCTCATGTGAGTTGTGCTAGAGCCTCCGTAACCTCCTCCCGGACCACAGATGCTATGTCATTCGGTGGTTTAGATTCTTTAAAAGTGTAGCCCTGAACTTACGCCAGGATGTTCTGAAGCTGTTTACTGACCATGGCACGCATCACAGATCTTAATGCATCAAAGTCTGCTTCGGTTGACACCGAGAAGACATTCGGCAGCCTCTGGAATCGTCGTCGGGTGATACGACCGTCGTATCACCCGACGACGACACGAAGAAGTCGACACGCTGTCATAGTTCTGAGATGACAGGAACTGGTACATGTCCTTAGCAATGCCTTGATGAGATCAGCCACTTTCTCGTCTTCAACCATTGGAGTGTTTGCTGTTAGGCACAGAGCAAGTACAACTTGAATGTAAGCTTTAGACGTCTCATCGATTTGTTGCGCACCTGTGAGCAGCAATCTTTCAGCTTGGCGTTTACATCATCTGCACGGCAAATTGTGTTTTGGGGAGTATTTCTGAAATCGGTCAACTAGTAAATGCTACTTCATTATTATGGAACCAATGCCGGGCGGCTCAGGCGAGGTAAAAAAGGACGTTCGCCAGACACATTTTATCATCCCAGTGGTTATAGATGGCGATTCGATCATGTCCTTGAGCTATCTTTTGTTTTGTTAGTTGCTTGAGCTTGTTAGTTGTTTGCGATGAATATAATTAGGCTTCTGGGTAGTTGATACATAATAATCCGTATTAGTGGCATGTTACTCGAAGCGGAGCTACCTCCTGTTGGTTGGCGGTTACTGCTTGACTTCTTTCCCATCAGCCTTCTTCCTCAATCTTCTAATCGAATCATGCAGAAGCCAGGGCGATATCTTCGAATGAGCAGGCTTTGGCGTAACTCTTCCGTAGTAATTGAATTACCCGGTGCCTCAAGCAAACTATCGAATAGATGAAGTGATCATATTGAGAAAATTAAGACGGAAGTACTCAAATCTCAAGACTTTATTATTCGAATTGAATACGTAACCACTTACATACCCTTGATGAACGAGCTGTAACATTCCACAATTGAAAGGTTATAGAAAATGGAGAACATGCTCCAATAAATGGAACATAAATAAATTAATAGAAAGGAAATTTAAACATAATTCATGCTTAGGCGACTTTTCTTTGATGGGTTTCGAACTCAGTACCTTCGGTTTCAGATTTCGAAGTGTTCTATTCACTGAGCCATAATGTTGTCGCTCGGAATGAACAATTTTATCCATAAAATTATGCATAAGGGCAAATCAAAAGCTTGTTAAGCGTCGAAAGCATTCTTACAACTGCATTGGAAAATATTTTATTCATGCGAGGAAAGTAAACTAATGCGATAAGTTTTTATCGATATTAACTGTCTTAATCAAAAATGAATTAGCAACCATCATGAAAGAAACAAAATATATTTGTTACTGTATTGTATCCAATCTCTAAGAGCCTCAGTACTGGGACAGTATGAAAACGAAAAATTCAAGCTTCCGATGTTCGTTGTCCTTTAGTGCCCCCACTGACGGATATGGCTGTCATGATGTTGTAAGCAAAAGCCGGATTCGTTAGAAACAGAGGACGCTAGGCCTTTGGTGCACTCATGTGCACAGTTGAACAAATGATTGTAATCACCAATGCCTAAGAAGGCACTTTGGAGCATACTGCCGTATGAAGGCAATTTGGAGCATTGGTCGTCTTACTGACAATTATTGCCGTTGCAGTCATCTTTGCGTCGTATGTGAAGATACTTGGTGTTATTGTAATAATAAATGGGTACCAAATGTGATAGAAGTGTGTGGTCTAAAAGAAAATATGGAATTAAGAGTAACTTACCCCCAAAGGATGACACTTCAATTAATGTGAATTATGAGAAATTTATTATATCTTGACATCGTGAAAATTTAAATTAATATTAGTATAAATCAAGAAAACATATCCAGACAGAAGACAATTGACGGCAAACTACTGCAGCAGTAAGAATCAGTCCTACCATTTTGAGTCCTAGCCTTTCGTGCACAAAATGCGTAACGTTCCAATCTAAAAACTCTCAGTTCATCTTCGTTACACAAAGTTACATGATAACAAACTTCAATTTTTATAGCGAAGGACTTGAATTATTATTCCAATATCTTTTTGCGGAAACACAAGGCCAATTCTAGCATCAAGACGCAACACGTGCACGGGAAATCCTTTCGAGAACGTCTCAAGTCGTAAAACATCATTCACTTACTGCAGAAGTCAGCATCTAGATCAATTTTAGTTGAATCTTCATATCACTTACTATTATTTTTTTGACAAAATGCATTCTCTTGAAACTATATGGAGATGGTCGTTAGAAAGGCACGAAAAAGGACAAATTGCTGACACGTATCATCCCCGGTGAGGACGGGCAGAAGCCCGCCCTACACCTTCGGAGTCTAGCAGCAGAAGAGGGAGAAAACCGCTTGTAGTGGTTAATCTCGCTCTGTCATTGAGCGGTCGCAGTGAACAGACTTGATGTTGAATAAATGTGGAGGCTTGCCTGCACAGTTATGCAACACGCATATGTTCGTGACCCATGGTACATGATATGTACTATCCATAGCAAAGTTGCGGAAAGATTCGCTGTGTCGGGCATTAATGAGTGGTGTTTAGATCTCCCACATCGCTCTTTGTGACCCTTCTAGAACTATCTATCGAAAGCAAAGTCTCATAACGGTCACAGGATTTATAACGGTCACTGAAGCAACACTTACCTCTCACGTTTTTGTCATCGTTCTTACTTTACATGCATAGACAATATATTGCATTCTTAAAGATTTTTTTAATTATTTCTGAAATCTCTTCCCATACTACAACTGCAGGGTTTAAAAGAAAGTTTCTTTAAACGCATAGAAAGTATTTTACTTCTCTTCTCTTAGCTGCTTAGCATAATGAGTTGAGGTTTTGACTTTTCTTTGAAGAACTCTTCTAACGATTCGAACTTCTCGTAATGACAGAACAGTGGCAGTGAGGTGAGATCACCGAACATTTGTAGTTCAATCGGGTTTCACATCTTGAGTGACAGGTAGGCTGTAAGAGAGTTTCCGTGATATTCCCATGTGTAACGTAATTAAAATTCAAAATCAGTATTGCCTAAAAAAAGTCCACGAAGGTAAGACTCTTCATACGCAGATGTCCTTCGAAAGTAATCCAATCAATTGAATGCTTTGTCTTAAAAATAGGCTTTTATCTAGGAAATGAATGTGATTGAATGAATATTTTAATTTTTAGTAGAGAAATTGAAGCTAATTTTAATTGATAGAACTAACTATGTATTTGGTTAAATATAAAGCGTCTTCAGTTTAAGTAACGGTAGTCACTAACTATAAATCATGGAAATGTTTATTATTTTATTGGAATGGATTTTACAATACCCATAGGGACATTTGTAGAAGTTACTCACAAGAAAAGCAAGAAATCTCCATGCACCCTGCTGTGTTGCCGGAATGAATGCAAGATTTTGAAATGAACTTATTGCCAGTTGTCTATTCTTTAGCTTAGGACTATGGAAGGGTTTGTTGAAACGAGGTAATGTTAACGTACGTTTCAAATTAAGCAAAGAATGCTTAACAGTTTAAGATACCGCACTGTATAGACCATGGTCGATATGTAGTCGAAGTCCTTCTCTTCACTTAAAATATATTTTCTTTCGAAAATTTTAATTTACAGTTACAAGTCTCAAATTAATATTACACAGTACACAAAATCTAATGAATTGAAAGTATGTTACTTTCTGTATTATATTGTGCAGTAGGAAAAATATACTCGGCATTGGTGTTGCTAAGAAAATTTTATTTGTCAAATGTGTCCGTTTATTTTTGTAAATGGTGTCCAGCAATCATGAACGGTCACTTCTATAATGTATTACTAGAAGATAATCGTTCAGAGCACTAACCTCAGGTTAGCAACCATAAAACAGCTTGATAATTACATTTTCAATAGTAAATATATTTGAAATATAGTAGGGAGATGCCAATAAAGGAGTAAAGCTAAAATTGTTATAGCTGAAAAAGAAATAACGAATAACATTGAATGCAGTATAGCGTTTCTTTTTCAAAAATTTCATATTTAAGTTTTGAAACATATTTGATAATGACCTGCATTAAAAAATTATGTTTTACCGAGAAATTCCCATTCGTTGAGACTATATTTGGCTCCTGGCACCGAAAATTACATCTTACCGAAAATTACATGTCAGTGTATATCAGATTTCCCTAGCTTTCCACCAATGGTAGAGTAGTAAGATGGAATATTGGAATCTTGATCCTATGCAAACGGGATGCCTGCATAATTTCCTTTCGTAATTTTCTTCATTGTAGCCTAAATACGAGCCAATTTTGATTAGACTGTCCTCCACGAAGGTGTGACTCCTGTTAGGTAGAGAAACCTCGTCCTTTTTATCATATTAAATTAATCTGCCCAGATCTCCATAAAAATTCTGCTATGAGGGTATCGTATCAAAATATGATAGAAAACCAGTGTAACAGTATGAATAAATAAGCAACTTATTTTCGATTCAAAATAATCACATTCTGGGACTGAAGAAGCAAAAATACTTACTGTCATGCAATAAACTTAGAAAAGTACCGTTTAAAAACAAGATTAGATTATTAGCTAAGCTTCTGGAAAAAAAAAGATGTTTAAAATCAAGTGCATTCAGCACGAAGAAAGTTAAGCAAGAAGTTTCATAAATTCTTTTGGCATCCTTTCGCATGATCTTTCCACTCAGTTATTACAGTTTTACAGAACAAGTTTAAAAAATAAAACGGAATGTTTTGTTTGAAAATTAAAAAAAAATTTCCTTATACCCTTCATGACATACATATACATATTTAACTACTTTGTTTTGGAAGGACGAGGAATATAAGATTATTAACTTCTTTTTATATATATAAGCGGCTAAAGTGTGTGTCGCCGATAGTTTATTGTTGCCACTCGGAAAAATGACAGCGAGAATTAACGTTTCCGCAGTTTTTAATTAATATCTCGGCCGATTAAAGTCGTACGAAGATGAGAACAGTATCGATGGAGTCGGAGAATTTTTTGGAATCTGAGGATACGCGACTCGAATTTCAACTCGACGCCGTTCAGTAGATATTCGAGAAAAAAAGAATTTGGCACGTAGCCAAATCCCTCTAATAGGGAAAACCCAAGAAAGAAAGTGGAAAATGAACGGGAAAAGTAGAGGAAAATTAGTTTTTAATTTATATCTCGGCTAATTAAAGTCCCAAGAAGATGCGAATGGTCAAAATGGCGTGACACGGACCTGCGGAATCTAACAGTGTGCTTCGCTAAGCCCGGAAGCCAGTCGTTTCAGAGGAGATGATGTTATTTCATCCCATATATATATGCGGCTAAAGTGTCTGTTTGTCGCTGACAACTTATTGGTCGCTTTCGAAACTGTACTAGCCAATGGGGTGAAGTTGCCACGCCACAGGGTTGCCGTTTCAATTGAGACGTAAACAATTTCCTGTAAAACTTGCCTTTGCTATGACCATCAATAAGTTTCAGGGCCAAACGCTTTAGCGTGTTGGAATTCTTTTACCTGAGCCTGCATTTGGACTCAGTTACCTTTATGTTGCCTAATTCAGAAGTCAAGCAACAAAAATCAGCGTTAATTTTCAAAATTTTCAAAGGAATAGTTTCGATGGTTTTACCGAACCACCATCCTCAGCTGCAAAACCGCAAATGAACAAGATAGGAAATAATGATTAGATAAGATAAGAAAGCCTGGACAATAATAAGCAAGTGGCGCCATCTGTTGGTGAAATTTGAACTAAAACATAATTTCTTTAAAGGCCGAAGGAAAAGATGGATTGGAATTAGGATCGTTACCTAGAACAGAAAGATTTTTTTGAATGTGAAATGCATCTAGAAAATCCAGTTCTCCAATGGAAGATGTTTTTCGAATAATTTTGGCAGCAGAAAAATTGAAAGTGTGATTTTCGGACCAACAATGTTGACAACAGAAGACTTCTGTGTTTCCTTTTTCTAACATATGCCTCATGTTCTTAACGCGAAATTTTAAGGCTCTCCTAGTTTGACCAATGTAAATCAAACCACACTGGCAAGGAATCCTATAAATACCCCAGGAATTCATATCCGGAATGGGATCCTTGAGTATGGAACTTGGAATTTTGTTGATGGGAAAATAAACAACCCGAAAGTTAAATTTCTTCAAAATATGTGCAACTTTATAGCTAATTGATGGAAAGAAGGGAATGACAACAGAATTTTTATAATCTCCTAAAACGAGAGTTTGCCTTTTAGTGTGTTAAGATGAGAAATTTTTAACTGCTTGATTAATAATGTTGGGTGAAAAGCCCTTGTCAATAGATACTACTTTTAAATAATTTAGTTCTTCATCAAGGGCTAGTTTGGAGGAGCAAACTTGAAGAGCACTGAAAACATAGGAATAAAATGAAGATAACTTTTGTTTAGTCGGATGACATGATTTAAAGTGTTGTGGAAGGCAAACCGATAAAGGTTTACGGTAAAACGTAGTACTGAAGTTGGATGTGTTACGTGTGACCAGAATGTCGAGAAACGGAAGAGAATTTCAAGTCTCAAATTCAAAAGTGAACTGAATAGCAAGATCAATAGAATTCATTGTTGAAAGAAATTTATTTAAATCATCTTTATTACCCTCAAACCGGGTAAAAGTATCGTCTACGTAGCGGAACCATGCCGGGAAGTTTAACGTTTCAAACAATTTTGATTCATAATAATGCATGTAGATATCAGCCAGGATGGGACTGAGGGGGCTTCCCATGGCTAATCCCTCAGTTTGCTTGTAATATTTATTTTAGAAAACAAAATGTGTTTGTTTCAAACAGAGTTGAGTGAGGGAAATTAGCTCATCAATTTCGATGCAAGGGAAATGAAATTCGCGAAGTCTGGTTTCTAGACATCTTAATGCACCCTCCACTGGAACATTGGTGAATAATGATTTTACATCAAAAGAAACCATGAGTAAATTTCTAGTGGAAATGTTTTTAACCTTTTTTAGAAATACATTGTATATTTATGGTGTAAATGTTATTGTCTAATAGAGTTAAAAATCTAGAAACTAAGGGATACGAGGAAGTACCTAAGTGGAATACAATAGTTCGGAGAGGAATACCACTTTTATGAATTTTGAGAAGAGAATAAAATATGGCACAATTCGCAACAGATGGGATAAGCGAATGTTTTAAGTTGCTTGAAATGATTTGTGAAGATTTGATCGCATTTTTTATTTTTGACAAGTCCGAAGGTGAAGGATCCTTAGGGATCGGATTATATGGTCCTTCGTTTAAGAGTTTAGTGACACCATCCATGTAAGTGTTCTTATCCATGACGACTATCTGGCCACCTTTTGTCGGCCTTTGAAATCATAATATCCGGGTTAGAATGAATTTCGCGCATTGTAGCTCTTTCTCTCGCAGTTAGATTTGGTTTCAAAGGTTTATTATTGAATTTCACATTAAATTTTACATAAGATGCCTAATCATTTCTTTCTGTGAATCTGAAACCTTACTGTACTTGAAAGCTTTTTCGATTGGAGCCAAAATCTTTGGAATCGAGGGTTTACAGGTTTGTGAGAAGTTAAAAGTATATTTTAGAATTCTCTCTTGCTCATCTGAAAGACTAACATTAGGAAATATTAACTATTGGCTTCATGTTTACAATGGGAAGACTTTTTTGAACTACTTGAACTGGAAGACTGTAAAAGAAGTTTTTGGAATTTAATTGCAACGGTGTTTTTATTACGGTTAACTGCATTCTCCGTTCTAGACCAAGACTTTTGTTCAAGGGCAGTGAATTTTGGATATGAATTAGCGAGTTCCAGATGAAGCTTATAGAGTTCATGTTCAATTTTGGACAATTGTTGACATGTATTCCTTATGATGGACTTCTTCTGTTGCTCAACATTGTTGTCCGAAAATCACACTTTAAATTTTTCTGCTGCCAAAATTATTCAAAAAATATCTTCCATTGGATAACTGGATATTCTAGAGGCATTTCACATTCAAAAAAATCTTTCTCTTCTAGTTAACGATCCTAATTCCAATCCATCTTTGACTTCGGCCTTTAAAGAGTGAGTGAGTGAGTGAGTGAGTTTTGTGGCGCAAAAACCAATGATGATTATGATGCGCCAAACAAATGGTGTCGACCTTTAAAGAAATTATGTTTTAGTTCTGGTTTCACCAATAGATGGCGCCACTTGCTTATTCTTGTACAGGCTTTCTTATCTTATCTAATCATTATTTCCTATCTTTTTCATTTGCGGTTTTGTAGCTGAGGATGGTGGTTCGGTAAAAACGATCGAAACTAGACCTGTGAAAATTTTGAAAATATAACGCTGATTTTTGTTGTTTGACTTCGTAATTAGTATTTATTCGGCGTGTTATTGTGTCTTAATTATATGCCTCATGTTCCCTGACGCGAAATTTTAAGGCTCTCTTAGTTTAGCCAATGTAAATTAAACCATACTGGCAAGGAATCCTATAAATACCCCAAGAATTCATATCCGGAATGGGATCCTTGAGTATGGAACTCGGAATTTTATTGATGGGAGAATAAACAACCCGAAAGTTAAATTTCTGCAAAATATGTGCAACTTTATAGCTAATTGATGGAAAGAAGGGAATGACAACATAATTTATATATTTTATTTCTCTTGCATCGAAATTGATGAGCTAATTTCTCTCAGTCAACTCTGTTTGAAACAAACATATTTTGTTTTCCAAAATAAAAATTACAATCAAACTGAGGGAATAACCATGGGAAGCTCCCTCAGTCCCATCCTGGCTGATATCTTCATGCATTGTTATGAATCAAAATTATTTGAAACTTTAAACTTCCCGGCATGGTTCCGCTACGTAGACGATACTTTTACCCTGTTTGAAGGTAATAAAGATGATTTAAATAAAGTTCTTTCAACAATGAATTCTATTGATCCTGCTATTCAATTCACTTTTGAACATGAGACTTGCAATTCACTTCCGTTTTTCGACATTCTGATCACACGTAACACATCCAACTTCAGTACTACGGTTTACCGTCAAATTTCATCGGTTTGCCTCAACCACACTTTAAATCATGTCATTCGACTAAACAAAAGTTAGCTTTATTTAATTCCTATGTTTTCCGTGCTCTTCAAGTTTGCTCCTCCAAACCAGCCCTTGATGAAGAACTAAATTATTTAAAAGCAATAGCTATTGATAGGGGTTTCTCACCCAACATTATTAATCAAGCAGTTAAAAAATTCTCATCTCAATACACTAAAAGGCACATTCTTGTTTTAGGAGAGTATAAAAATTATGTTGCCATTCCCTTCTTTCCATCAATTAGCTATAACGTTGCACATATTTTGCAGAAATTTAACTTTTGGGATGTTTTTTCTCCCATCAATAAATTTCCGAGTTCCATACTCAAGGACCCCATTCCGGATATGAATTCTTGGGGTATTTATAGGATTCCTTGGCAGTGTGGTTTAATTTACATTGGCCATACTAAGAGAGCCTTAAGATTTCGCGTCAAGGAACATGAGGCATATGTTAGAAAAAAGGAAACACAGAAGTCTTCTGTTGCTCAACATTGTTTGTCCGAAAATTACACTTTAAATTTTTCTGCTGCAAAAATTATTCAAAATACATCTTCCATTGGAAAACTGGATTTTCTAGATGCATTTCACATTCAAAAAAATCTTTCTGTTCTTGTTAACGATCCTAATTCCAATCCGTCTTTGCCTTTGGCCTTTTAAGAAATTATGTTTTAGTTCTAGTTTTACCAAAAGATGGCGCCACTTGCTTATTCTTGTCCAGGCTTTCTTATCTTATCTAATCATTATTTCCTATCTTGTTCATTTGCGGTTTTGCAGCTGAGCATGGTGGTTCGGTAAAACCATCGAAACTAGTCCTGTGACTATTTTGAAAATTAACGCTGATTTCTGTTGTTTGACTTCTGAATTAGTACTTATTCGGCGTGTTATTGTGTCTTAATTTATGTTGCCTATTCAAGAGTTCGTGAAAGAACGAACGTAAAATTAAAAATAATTGATGTTCCTCTGCAAGGCGAGCTTAAAAATGATGGAAAGATCTACACAAGAAATGTTGTGTACAAAGAGATCGTTGACATGTGAATTAACATTTTATTATTTAAATCACCTTTATTTATTGAGCTAGCGGTGGCTCTTAAGAAATGTACCACCAGTGGTTTCTTTCATTGTACTCTTCTTTAAGCAATTAAAAAAGTAGAAGGGGGAAACCCCGTGGGGCAGTAAGCAAAGGGGCGTACTCGCCGTCTGCCCTGGGTAATTCAGCTTAAATTAGGAGACAACTTTGCACAAATCTTTTTAATTACAATTTATAATGTCTAGAACAACGGTCATTCCGTATGACCGCCGGGCTTTCTAGTATAATCATAATATACACTACGATTTACGACGCACAGTTCTGTTGCATAATGGGTATTCTGCTTCGGTTTCATTATGTACATTATACATAATACTTAGGTTATATATTTATGTCCTGCATTTGTTATTTTTTACATTATGCTGCAGTTATAATAGTCACAGTGCAAAACGTATAATCGAGTATATCAAAATGAATTTTTATCCTTTTCTGTGTGCAAAGCAGGCAAATAAAGGATGACTCACTGATTACTCTCATTATCATTACATGGGTTGGGCTCATTTTATATAAAATCAGTGTCACAGGCTCATGTAGGCATAAACCATTACAGCTGTTTAATATCATAAAAATTCAACGTTCACAAAATTACAGTTCTGTCACAAAATACAGAAACATTATTAGCGTATCATTAGAAACAGAAATATACATAAAACTGTCAGTATTTGTATGACTGTATCTTGTATTGTGTTCTATGATTGTATTTTGTATTTGTAAACACATAAGTGTGTTACTAACGGGAAAAAAAAATCAGTGTATTCTTCACGAGAAAGTTAGTTCTGAGCAATGTCTATCATTGATATGACTATAATTAATAATAAATAGAAAATTTAACAGGAAAACATGTCATTTAAAGCACGTAAACTCACATGGCGATAACTAAAGTTAAAATAAGCTAAAATAAACTCCAAATACAGACTTTTTTGGGTATGTTATATAATATTTTCTAACGTAGAACCTTGAAACTTATCATATTGATTCAATTTGAGTTATACTAATTTATTTATATTTTGATAAAACACGCAAGGACTAAATATCTGAGTTATACCGTAATTTTGATTGAATATGCCTTGAGGATAAATCACTCAAATTAGAGCATAATTACGTTCATATTTGTACGTTTTCCTCAAACGTAAGTTACAGAGGCAGCAAGCTGCATGAGGCTATGGACAAAAGTAAGCATAAAAAGTAGTTAAAATCAAACACATTTACCTTTTCAAGTTTATCTTCATATGGAAGTAACATGCTCGTAGCACCGTAGTAGACCATGTAACGAATATCTGAGATGTCTATGATCTGCTGCAGATTAATAACATTCAACCCTCTAGAATCAGTAGATGTCATACCATGGTCCGACACCACTACCATGTTAACCTAAAGATAAATGAAAGCAATGATTTTTATCTCAATTA
This sequence comes from Stegodyphus dumicola, assembly GCF_044657685.1. Classification (NCBI taxonomy): domain Eukaryota; kingdom Metazoa; phylum Arthropoda; class Arachnida; order Araneae; family Eresidae; genus Stegodyphus; species Stegodyphus dumicola. The sequence continues at coordinate 166,184,779 of NC_140771.1, read as the reverse complement.
ATCTTTCCAGAACAAGAGATTTCAGTGCATAGAAGTAGATAAATATTTACATGCACAAATATATACATCGAAAACGCTGCATAAAAATTGCATGTTAAGAGTCAGTTTTTCCTCCAAGCTGAAATTACTAAAATACTCCAAGCTGAAATTAAGCATGTTAAATGATAGATGCAGTGTAATATAATTAATATGAAATAAATTATTTTAGGTTCTAAGGTATTTCTCCCGCCTTCTTATCATGGCTTCGTAGTATAGTGGTCAGCACGCTCGACGCGTATTCCAGAGGTCCTGCTTTGAAAAAGTACCTGATGACTCTACTATGGCGCCCGAACTAAAAGGGGTTTGGACGATGAATCTCGAACCCCAGGATTTGGGTCTCCAGTCGCCCTTTAAAAGGTGGAGTATAGAAGGTATTTCTCCCGACTTCTCAGTATGCCTTCGTAGCTCGTATTCGAGAGGCCCGTGGTTCGTGGTTGAAATCCCGGCGAAGGCGTTGCTCATTTTTCATCTCTCCTGCTTCAAAATAACCTAATGTCTCTACAAGGTTAGGTTATTTGAATAAGGCAAGACACTAAAGTGCTTCATCATTACACTAGTGCCTGAAGCGAAAAATATATCCGAGAAGAACTTTTTAAAGAAAACTTGGAAACTGGACCGTATTTACGCTACAAATGACGAAAACAATGAACACAACCTTCCAACCAATTCGAAGATGGAAGATAAATGCAAATAAATCATATCCTAATCATTCAACAGTAACCAACAGGCAGTGCAAAACGTGCAACGGTATACATATACGGAATCAGCCAAAGCCCAGACTGAAAGAAAGAATTGTTCATATTGTTAAAAGCAAAAATAAATACATAGTATTAAAAGATATCCTAACTTTCTCAGAAAAGAATTTTCTTTCTTTTTTTCGTTTTAATATAATTAAATTTCATTTCTCCCAAAATTCTCGGTTATTTCATAAAACATTTACAGCTGGATTTTAATTAACCTGTTGTACCGAATATTTCCTAAATTTTAAGTTAAGAATAGTTACCTCTGATGTTTCATTAAAGCTTTTAATATATAATTCTCCTTATTAAGGCTTGATGCATTTCATTGTCATATTTTTTGTCACTTTATTGTCTAATTTGAAATATGATTTATTTCCATGGTGGTGAATGAAGGGATTTTGTTATTCCACCATGGAAGTCTTGTTTCTATTTCTTTAGAGAAATTTCTGACGTTTCTAATAGGTCACTCAGATGTTTAATTTATAGTATAAAGTATTTCTCCCGCATTCTTAGCATGCCTTCGTGGTGTAACGGTCAGCACACTCTGCGCGTATTCGTCATATCAGAGGTTCGAGTCCCGGCGAGGGGATTGCTCATTTTTCACGTCCTTCAGCATCAGAAAACCTAACTTATCTACAGTGACGCCAGAACTAAAATAGGAGCGAATAATGATTTTCCACCACCAGGATTAGGTCCCCTAATCCTCAGTCGATCTTTAAAAGGGCAGTATAAAAAATATTTATCCCGCCTTCTGAGCAGAATAGTGTAATAATCAGTACACTCGGCGCGTATTCGAAAGGTCCGAGGTTCGAGTCCAGGCGAGAGCATTCCTCATTTTTCACGTCTCTCAGCATCAAAAATTCTAATGTCTCTACCATACCCCAGTTGAAATTTTTAAAGATCATTTAAGAAAGACAGCGACACCAAGACCCGAAACAAATGGATTAATGATGTTGCTGGCAGTAATGGCAGATATAATAGTAAAAGCACTAGGTGATATCGAATTTCATTGGATTTATTAATTATGACAAAACACACTAGGGTAAAATGGGATTACACGTTCGTGGAGAATATTCTAAGGGTAACTTCTTGTATTCAGGTTTAAACTGGTAAGACCTTGAAACCTGCCCTGCAGCCAGCCTATTCGGCAGAATTTGAGTATGATTCAAACAATTAGAGTTCCGAAATCTTACAGACATGAGTATGTGAGTTCGACAATACACAGAGTGTGGAACTACGATCAATGCAGTGCACAGGCCTTGTAAGTTTCAAATAGATGGCATGTCCCATATGGAAGAACTCTTAACATATATAAAAGAAATTACGGTACTATCTTTCACACCACCCCAACCATAAGAATTGTACACAACACAGAGCAAATATCTGTAAATTAACCTCAATTAGGCCTCACATTGTCAAGGAGGAACACAACAGTTTTGCAATTTGCCAATTCTGGTCTTTTCTCTTTGATTGCTTCATCCAATTTAATAAGCTGTGGCAGTAAATATCTGATTAATCGTTTCATTGCTTGGAAGCAGCTGGGCATTGTTGAAATAGGAATTCAGTTGTTCGAGAAAGGCTCATTACAGAGCTTTTCCCATCAAAAGTGATTGCCGGTTTAATGGCAGCCCTTTTTATGTCGCTAATAAATCCAAATCTCTCCATAAGATTAAATGTAAGATTAACTCCATAAGATAAACTTGCGACGCTGAGGGGTCCTACTAAATCTTGGAGTCTCTTGCGACATGATTCTCTTCAAAGTTCGGACTCCAGTGTGGAGTTTGATCAAGTAGCGTAAAATAGACCCAAACTCTGAAAGACTATGATTTTCACTATGTCTTGTAAGTACCACAGAGACAGGGAAATGGTGTGAAGATCCCTGTTATAAACTCAAATAAAAGATTAACAAATGGCAGAAACTCGTGCTTACAGAAACCAAAGGTTATAGCTTAAATCTATGCTAATGGATTACTAAACACAAGAAAATAAAGCTTCACAACTAAAATAACGCGCAGGCAGACTCTGACTTAAGATCGACGTAAACAGGACTAATGACGAGAATAACACAACTCCGCAGAATACTGTTCGCAAGAGAATCAAATTCGTAACGTGGCCCTCAATCAGGAAAAACCTGTCTTCTAAAACCTTCCTTTAAATACCCTCTTTCTGCCTCATTTGAATATCCCACGAGCTAGAAATTTATATTCTGGCAGGAAAACGGAAATTAGAATTATAGGACAGAAATTAACATAAAATAATTGATTAGAAACTTAAGTGTGAACATACCATAAAACAAGCTAATATCAGCTGGGAAAGTATAAAGAAGAAATGTAAAGCAATACGTAACTTTAATATAGCGTCCGCACCGTTGAGTAAAGATATTTGTTATTTTTGTAGACGTTTTGTGTGTGTGTGTCTGTTTGTGCACCTTAGAACAATGCGATTGGCATATGTCAAAAGGGTGCAAAAGACGGAATGCTAAAATCCTTAAACTTTTCTTTTCATCTGAAAAAAATAGAGTTCAGTCATAAAAAGTGCTTTAATTATTCTTCGGATATACTATAAGGCTAGGTATAATTCAACTTAAATTTTCCTTTTCTGGGAGAAAAGTTAACATTTTCTCAAATTAGTCCCACATTGTATTAATGCATTCAAGAAAGCTGATATAATATGATTCTATCCTATACTATAGATTCGATAATCAAGGATAAAATTTATGCTAACAGAAAGCAAACAAGGTTTTGTATATATCGTTATATTGAGACTAGTTATTACATCGATCATTGTAGTACTCGTAATATGACTCGATCATTGTAGTACTGTAATGCTTAACATACAGAAATTAACGTACAGATATGCTTAACGTACAGAGGTAAACATACAAATATCACCATGAAGAAGAACTTTTGCTTTCTGCTAGCGGTTCTCAACTTTTTTTGTTCCACTCACACTCTCTTAAGTAGCATCTAATTAGGCAAGAATCTTGTGGAGACGTAAGCGACTATCTCTATACCTAAAGGAAAAGCAGAGTAAGAAGGGTGTGAAAGACCTTTTCTTCAGAACTCAAATAACTGAACAGAAGGCACTTCTTTTTCTTACAAAATAAGCCAGCATTTATGGCATAATTCAAAAGATAGAATTTCAAATTAAAGTTAAGTCTTAGGTTAGCCAAAGGCTACAAAGAAATAATTAACGCGCGAGTTGGCTGGAGGCTACACTGGCTCCAGCCACCTCATGCGTGACTGCACTGGCGTGACAAGCACTGTTTGCAAGAATGAAGCAACTCCGAGTCAGAATGCTAACGTAGAATATCAACTAAACATGTGGCCTTCAGAAGGTGGAACACGCTAAAGAATCTGAAACTTCCCTTTAAATACTGTCTCTTTCTACTTCATTTAAATAAGCGCGATTTAAAATTTACATTCTGGCAGGAAAACGGAAAGGAAGATGTGACAGCAAAGATGCTGTAAATAACTGGTTACATACGTGACACTAAATATGCTATACCTAAAAGAACTGACGAAGTTAAATATGTTAAATATGTAATGTTAATAAATACCAAATATTGAATAAAAGTGGTTTGTTATATTATTAAAATAAAACTAAATACTTAATAGGTAGACAAACGGTTGAGCTCATCCTCCTCTTGAATCTATGAAATTTCTACTGCTTTATACCGTAGGTGATCAGGTTCTTATATGCTTTTTGAGTACAACTGGTGTAGTACATTCTAATACTAAGTAAAAGTAATGGTGAAAATTCTCTCAGAGTGCAAGTAATATTTACTTTCACAGAGGAGAAAAAGTAATATGAGGCACAGTAGGTTGGAATGTGTGTTTGTCTGACAGTGGTCTGAAATTCCAGTTACATGCGGGCCGAATGCACGATGTGAGAACATGGGACAGACCGTATTGTTTTATTAATAAAAAGTAAGTTTAGATAAATAATATGCATAAACAATATGAGAACATGGGACAGACCGTATTGTTTTATTAATAAAAAGTAAATTTAGATAAATAATATGCATAAACAATAATAAATATTATTAAGGAAAAGAAAAAGATTGAAATCTATACATGTACTGTATCCGATATCTGAAGTTTGGAATCTGTAAGAAATTTCTGTTAGTAACATTATAATTAAAACTTATTGATGGCTAAATATTAAATCACACTGAATTTATATCAAATAATTCTAATATGTTGAATTAACCAATAAATAGTGTAAACCGGAAACAAACAAACTTCTCAAGGGGAACAAAAATGTAAAATAAATAATGGCACCCTATTCTCTTTTATTTAATCTTTCTTCGATACATGCAGTAAAATACATATGTTTGCATGTCAATAATTATAAGCTATTTATTTCTTAATATAACTTCACACTTAATGACGGTTCAACTTTTATTAAGTTAGCAGCCTTATCAATTTATCAGAGACAAATCTTTAGAAACTGTCTTCAATACGGATTGCTGTTCACTGTTAACTTCTAGCGGAGGAGCAAGCGGTTATAATACTGTAGGTTCCTTGCTGGTACTGAATAGTACTAATGATAATCTTCATCATGAATTGTAGATATTACTTGCTCAGTTAGGTTTTTCTTTCATAGACTTACTAATTTTTAATTGAAAGTAAAGCTATTCACATGCAAATTTATTTTCAAAGCTATTCACATTTAAATGTATTCCCAAACAAAGCAGTAATTTGTAATGCAAAAATTCGTAGCTGAAGATATTTATCTTTTAACAAATACTAATAAAAGTTATTCAAATCTTTGAGTAAGATTTTTGTAACACTGTACATTAGTTAGTACCATTTGTAGATTTTCTGCGGCAATTTTTCTAGTTCCTTTTAATGGCAGCTAAAAAAGTTTAAAGTCGGACTCCAAATTATCAAAACCTTTAAATCTTTCTTTAAGCTAATGCCATTTTATTGCATAGTGTTGAGATTTTTCAATTGAAATAATAGGATATAAGACTTATATTTAAGACTTATTTAAAATATATGAACATTTTTCTATTTCAGTTTCATTTCCCAGTTTAATATTAAAATACAAACATGCAAGTCAGAATACAAGCATACAAGTCAGGGAAAACTTTATACCTTCCTTGGAGCTCTTTATTGAGAATATTAAAAGGACTTGTCAAATTAAAAAGAAATAATAAACCGGTTACCCATGTATTATTTTGATGGTTTTAGTTTGCACCATGAAAACTTTGATTTTTTATTAAATCAAAAACTTCCTGAGTACAGCTGCTGGATTTTTTTTATTAAATTAAAAAAGGTTTGAATACAGTTGCTCGATTTAACTCCCTCATCTCGTTATGATAAATAATTTCTCCGTATCTTCCAGCAATGCAGTAAATTCCCGACTAGTCAGGACATGTTCATAGATAATGTTTAATGTTTCAGTTACTGTTTCAAAATATAATTAGTGTGAAAATTTTAAAACACAATCTTGCTGAGAAATAAAGCAAAGGTCTAGCGAAAAATAATACTGAAAATTTTCATCTTTCATTATACTCCTTAATTTTTCCACTGCTTCAGTTTTTATTAATTATAGCAATTACTTGCAAATCCAACCATTTTATCGAAATTAATTTGTATTTATCTAACACAGATTTTATTTCAAGAAAAGTGTCCTGTGTCTCTTTTTCTCTTTCATAGGAATTACTTCCCATAAATATCCAATTATTTCACTTTCATCAGGAAACACCTTGTACAAAAATGGCAAGTTGTATTGTAATGTGTACTCTTATCAAAAGGCTACAAAATCTACATTTTTTGTTCATTTAACGAACATCGTAAGTCATTTATGATTTCCTTACTAAGTTTCGCGTTTCGCTACTGTAGGGGCGCTAAAGGTTTTATTTTAAAGAAACTATTGTTTTTTAAGACAGAAAGGTTCAGAAGACTTCATCAAACTTCTTTGAGGAATTCTACATCAGTAAATAATTTTGATCCTTTCGCTAATAATGTATGAGGATAACAAAGCTATACCTCATTGAATCTATTTGTTTCAATAAAAAATACTTGTTATAGTTATGCATCAGATTTCAGAAACTGTAACTTTATTCCCTCAGTTGGCCATTCTATGTTTCTAATTTTTCTTTATGTTTCATTTTCTAACACTGACACAAACTATTCTTTTAGAGTTAAAACTGCTATACAAGTCGTTTTGGGCACATCACCAAAAAAATACATAATTTATTATTTTGCTTGGAAATATACATAATTTACCTTTTATCTTGACATTCTTTTTTGTCAGCCTTTTGTATAAAATTTTGTTTAAAACGTGGTTTATAGTTTAACCTCTGAATTAAAATCATTTTTATAAGTACATTCGACTAACTATCTAGTGACTGACTCAAGGAAAGTTTCTATCAGAAATATCAATTCAGCAGAGGGAAAAACAGAAAACACGGTAATACTGTAGTGTCTCCAACTATCGTCTGAAGAGACAAATTGTTTTACTGCCATGGGATGTTTTCTCGTCTTATCCCGGTCACGTGGTACAAACATACTGTGTTAAAGACAAAATCTTAAATGACTCATTTGTTTCTTTGTCTTTCGATAGCAGTCCCGTACATAAGCTCACAACATCTACACCATACATAAGCACCTAAACCGTAAGCATCGTATTTACAACAAACACATAATTGGAAATGTATTTGCTTCGGGCCACCAGTTTGAGTCTAGTTACTGTTAATTCTGTTACTTTAAAACTGGTTAATATTGTTAGCCTGCCGGTTCGGGAATGTTACTTCATGGAACAATTCTCATTATGCTCATCATTTCTGTCTTCAGGCGGCCAGATCTGAATGAATGAGCTACGCTGATGCAATGAATGCAATGAAGTACGCTGATGCAATGAAGTACGCTGACGCAATGAACTACGCTGATGACGGTCTGCAGTGTAAGCTTCTGAAAAGTAAGCATGAAAGTATAATAACGATTTTTCAACTGCTCTCCTTCATTACAGCCAATGAAGCGTGAGGACTGTTAACATTTAATCAAAACTTAGTAAACTATTGCTCTCTTTCATGGCATAATGCTTGATTGTACAAAGCTAAATAGCTAGAATTCATTAAGTCATGAATTGAACTGATGTTAAATAACTTTTACTTAAAATGCATCAAATCAGTTATTAAATATAAATCATATTTCAATGAAATGCAAAAGTCAGTATAGTACGAAGAGTATCAAAAGAACCAAGATATTGTGATTCGGAAATAAATAATATTTTTAATAAAATCCTTGTGAAATAAGCTTATAGATATCAAGTTAGATGCCTGGAAATTAATGATAAATAATAGTGTTAAAGCAATGCAAATGAAAGTTCGTCTAAACAGTTTTATATATGAGTACGAAAATTTAAATACTTTCAACTATGTATTTACATTAACTGAAAATTCAAAGATTACTGCATTATAACTATGCCAGAGAGCTCTATATAAACATTTTTATACAATTTTGAAAGTACTCATTAGTCTTAGACGGAATTATACTCTTTGACGTATTAAAGATTTTGACAATAAATGTAAGCTATTTCTTTAATAGTATAATCCTTAGTTACTGCAATCGATTTCTCTTAGTTAAAATCATCTTTGAATACAGCGTTAAACAAATATTCCGATCGGATTCCTTTCGAAAGGGCAATAATGATTTGAGAAATTGGATGGAAAATTCGTCTTCTCTTGTTATATTCATCCTTTTCATTTGTTAAACTGTAAGGATGACAAAAATCCATTTATGGTTTGATTCTGTGCCAGAAGAGTATTTCTTCGGTGAAAGCTTTACAAATTGCTCTTAATGAATACCTCTGAAGTTCAAAATGCCTAGAGTAAAAGTTTCCCATTTAACTGCGAAGCGATACTTTACACTACTATGTAATTAAATATATACGTGGCATTATAACTTGCCGAGAGTGATGTAATAATCAGCTTGAAATTTAAAAATACACATTACTGCTTATCAATTAAATACACTGGTTTAATAGCAATTGTTACGCATATTTAAAATATTTACTTTTATTATCACGCTTTTTTTATTTTCCAACCGTACTAATACATTACTTATTAATGGCTTTTATGAACATTATACATCTTCATAAATTACCTTATATACTTCCCCTTTTTAAAGGTACTACGGATTAGGGGCCCAGTTCGCCAAATCCTGGTGGTGTCGAATTATGTTCTACCGCCTTTTTCAGTTCGGGCACCACTTGCAGACACATTACGTTATTTTAAAACAGGATACATGAAAAATGTGGAATGCCGTCGCCGGGACTCGAACCTAGACCTATTGAATGCATGCTGAGTGCGTTACCATTACACCACGAAAGCGTGCGGGAAGGAAGGAAAAATACCTTTAACTGGTTAAAAAAAAATCGCTTTATGCATGTAATGGCATTCGAGTTTATATTTATATGCTAATGAATAATGAAGGATTATTTAATGTTTTCTTCACAGTAGCATTATTCTCAGAATAAATAAAAACCAGTAATGTTAAGGATAATTAAAGATAAGTTTAAATACAATTACGTAACAAACAACCTCCAGTATAAGATGTCGCATTATTATCCGTAGCACGAAGATCTATAACTTTCCGCCAAACATAGTCTTTTATGAGTTTAGTTATTGGCTCACATTATGCACATAACTGGGCTCAGATATAATGGACCATTAAGGTCAGTTTTCATCTAAAGTGGAAGCAATTACAGCCAGTTTGCAAGACCGGCCGGTTTAGCAATCATTTCCATTATCATTTTAGTAGTATCAGCAAATAGTTGGAAAATCGTAGAATGTTAGGCAAATTGGATATTAAGAAGTAAGTACCTTACTGTCCAGTCCTCTCGTCGCCATTTCTCTTTGCACCAAGTCTAAAAGGTTGTCGATGTCTTTGACTGCGTGTTTCCTTTCATCGGAATTGGGGCCATATTTGTGGCCTGTAAAGAAATACGCTGAAAGTGAATCATAACCAACAAAATTCGGGAAGATAAGAAACATTTATTCTTGTAATAACACAATGTAAATTAAGATGATTTTCTTATTTTCTGGTTTTTGGTATAAAAAATGCAAATTAAATATACACTTTTGGTAAATGATAATGAGCAATTAAATTTCATTACATAATATTTCATATCAGATCTTTCGGAATTATGTTAAAGACTTGAAGGTTGATATTATCAATAGTAACAAATTATGCAAAATTTCATATGAAACAAATTATGCTTAAGTACATGTTTTTGCTGAAACGTAGTACTGTAAGTGTGACAAAAAAGAAATCAGACTTAGCTGTTTAAGCTAGTGCCTCAGCTTTAAATAAAATCATCCTTAGATTATTATCCCTTATTCGAACTTTTCCTTTCAAATCATTACCGATATAAATTTGGTTATTGATTAAAGAACTATTTTTAGAATGTACATTATCGATTGATTTTAATTTTCGTTTATACATTTCCTACCTTAAATTTTACGGCCAATAAAAATAATATTTTTGTATTTAGTTTAATAAAATTTCAATTTGAAAATTAAATTATCCAAATAACTTTGGAAAATAAATTTCATTCCAGACTACCTGATATTTTGGTTAATATTTTATAAAATATTTCGTAGACTGTCTTTCGAATATTTCTTGAAGAAATTCTATATTGCTCAATAAACAACTGAGATAATGTATTATTTATCTACACTGAATTTATGAAAATAATTTGGAAACAAGTAAAAACGTGTACAACTTAAAATAGATTTTTAAAGTATCTTTCACTGTATTTAAATTTGAACTTAATAAAAATTTCCATAAATGTGCATTTTATCTTTTAACCCAAAACATTGATAGCCGTTTGGTAAACGTAATAAAAATTATATTCTTCCCGGTTAAATGAAATTTTATTTCATTTAAACCCACTTTATTCCTAACATATTTAAAATATTCAATTTCCCCTAAAAAGCAATAAACTTATCAAAATACAAATTTATTTTTAATCTCTGAAACTTCAAATAACGAAATTTAACAGAGGAATAAAAGTTTTAATAAAATACAGCAACAGATTATTTAATCGCATACTACTTCAAAAACACTTGGATTAGGAAATTGCTTTTTGAAGGATGAGTTCCAGTAAAGTTCAGTAATTTGTTTCCATCTAGAACAAATATGAAACAATAAAATGGTAAGATGAACAAACATTTCAGTTTGGGAAAGTGTGTATGCGTGATATTCACAGGATGATAAAGGGGATTGACAATCACACAGTCTTTTACGGAATGTTCTCTCTGCGAGATTTATGCAGTCTGGGTCCTTACTCGTATTTTTTTCCTCTCCGTGATGAGATCTGCGTGTGGTGGCTGATGATGAGTGTCTCCGATTCGTCAACTTACGGGCAGCAAGACTTGCAGTTTGACCGGTAAAAGAAAATTCCTCCTATTCGATTCCTATTCAGTTATCTCCTCCAGCTGCTTTTGTAATCTTCAGTTCATCCATAAGGTTGGAAATCTAGTTATCTTCAAATCTCTTCATCCGGAACTGTACAGACTGTTTCCAATCCCACCATAGTGGAATTGCTGCAGTAGCGGTGAATTAAATCAGATTAGTTTCCTACTTCTTTTATTAGGTTAACTTGTACTATTGAAAATTGATGTCAATAATTTTAAAGTAAACTGAAAAAAAAATTAAGTTAAAGAAATGCCTAAAATTAAGATACTTAAGATTTTAAATTAATTATATTAATCAAAATTACTTGCAATATTGTTGAATTAAGGCTTTATTTGGGGTCCTGGTTTCGAAGCGTCATTGCATCCCCTGTTTAAGTGCAATATTTTATCTTAGGTATTGGGATGACAGAGGATTGAAGTTATTTGCTTATTAGTGGTGTATGCAATACTAAATTGTTTCCTTTAAAAGTTCTGTCTTTGTTAGTTTGTTATTTGTGCAATTCTTTAAAAATAGTTTCTGGTTAATTACTTGTGCTACCGGTGGTCGGATTACCCCTCCGGATTAATTTTTTGGGCTCGCAGAAATTTTGAGTTCAAGTGCAATTTAAATAGATTTTTTGAGAGACTTACCGGTTACCTGTTGTTAAAAAATATTTAATAGCATTTGTATTAACATAGTCAATTAATAGTACTGAAAAACTCCATTAAGTTCTGGAATGTGAATGAATATGATAGCAAAATCACTGAGTTCTAATATTTTTTTTTTTTAATTTATTTTTTTTTTTTTTTATTTTTATTTTTTTATTTTTACTTCCTTGTACGAAGTGAGTGTGTGTGTGTGATTATGGCAAAGCCTCGAGGGCTGTCTGCCTAAAGGGAGGGATGCCTTTCGTGGAGGACTTTCTAAGGGAAACTGGCTCGTATACACGTTACACATGGGGAAAACCACGAAAACGCCCATGCAGCCAGCCCGTTCGCGGGATTCGAACCTCGGACCGAACTACCAGTGTTGAGCGACTTTACCGCTCGGCCGCTGGTGGGCCCTGTACGAAGTGAAAAGGAAGTATTGTAATCGCGAAAATTTTCAAGCAGCATATTTCAACGAAAATATCCATTTTCACCGCTATCGAATGCAATTTAATTTAGTAAATCTTTTTTTTTTTTTTTTTTTTTTTTTTTTTTTTTTGATGGCGGTCATTGAATGCTTACATTTGAAACAGCAGACTAGTGGATTTGTTGCCAATCTAGAGAAACTTAGGTTCGCAACAACAAAGGTAACTCCTTCATTTATTATTGCCAATTAAATAATGCTTAATCCTTTCTGGAATTTTTTCGAGGAAAAGGGTGTTTAAGATTTACTTCGTAATTTTTAATATAGATATTTTGAGTTTTTATGTATTTTTGCCTTCTCGCGAAGTGAGAACTAAATTAATTGAATGAGAAATACTCAATCGTCTGTGAAAAACTGTTTCTTTTTTGTTTTGTTTGCTTAATTTCTTTTATACATCATTCCAGCTTTATTATAGTATTTGAATAGAACATGTGGCAACGATTAGATAATACTATTCTTTAAATGATATAAATTTTGTGCATTATGAGTTATAATATGAACGAAATATGAATTAAGTATTAAGTAAATTTAGCGCCAGAGTGTCGCTATGGTAAACAAATACTAGAGTGAATTTTAAAGAATGCATTTATTCTATTGTGGTTTATGCGCTGTCGGCGAAGTAGTTTTAATTCAATCCAATAAGTTTAAACGAAATGCAAGAAAAATGCGTATAATTTAATATTCCGTACAAGGAAGTCACGTGGTGTACACAACAGATTTTTTTACTTCCTTGTACGAAGTAAAAAGGAAGTATTGTAATCGCGAAAAGTTTCAGGCAGCATATTTCAACAAAAATATCCATTTTGACCGCTTTCGAATGCAATTTAACGATGTTTTTGCGTGATATCTGTACGTAAGGACAGAATAAAAGACACGTTTATTCCAAAACAAATCATAAACTGCTTTAAAATTAATTCTGGAGAGACTTTTTCGTGGTGTCTGTACGAACGTATGTGCGTACGTACGTACGTACGAACGTATCTCGCATAACTCAAAAACGAGTAGCCTCAGAACGTTGAAATTTTTTATATAGAACTGCTATAACATGTAAATGTGCACCTCGTATTTTGGTTACAAACGAAACGCACTCAAACGTATATAAATATATTTATATAGTATATATCCACTCTGTTACACGGCTCAGTGATCTCTTTCTTTACTCTTATATGTTTGTAAATTGTATATTTTTTGCTTTAAAAATGATTGAATTATGTTGTTTTTATCTTCCGGTTAAGGTTTTTATGCCTTTAGTAAATCTGTAGGCAATATTTTTAGAATTATCAACAATTTTAAAGTTAAGACACAATAACACGCCGAATAAATACTGATTCAGAAGTCAAACAACAAAAATCAGCGTTAATTCACAAAATTTTCACAGGACTAGTTTCGATGGTTTTACCGAACCATCATCTTCAGCTGCAAAACCGCAAATGAAAAAGATAGGAAATGATGTTTAGATAAGATAAGAAAGCCTGGACAAGAATAAGCAAGTGGCGCCATCTGTTGGCGAAACCAGAACTAAAACATAATTTCTCTAAAAGCCGAAGGCAAATTTGGATTGGAATTAGGATCGTTAACTAGAACAGAAAGATTTTTATGAATGTGAAATGCCTCTAGAAAATCCAGTTCTCCAATGGAAGATGTTTTTTGAATAATTTTGGCAGCAGAAAAATTGAAAGTGTGATTTTCGGACCAACAATGTTGAGCAACAGAAGACTTCTGTGTTTCCTTTTTTCTAACATATGCCTCATGTTCTTTGACGCGAAATTTTAAGGCTCTCTTAGTTTGGCCAATGTAAATTAAACCGCACTGGCAAGGAATCCTATAAATACCCCAGGAATTCATATCCGGAATGGGGTCCTTGAGTATAGAAGTTGGAATTTTATTGATGGGAGAGTAAACAACCCGAAAGTTAAATTTCTGCAAAATATGTGCAACTTTATAGCTAATTGATGGAAAGAAGGGAATGACAACAGAATTTTTATAATCTCCTAAAATAAGAGTGGGGCTTTTAGTGTGTTGAGATGAGAATTTTTTAACTGCTTGATTAATAATGTTGGGTGAAAAGCCCCTGTCAATAGCTATTGCTTTTAAATAATTTAGTTCTTCATCAAGGGCTAGTTTGGAGGAGCAAACTTGAAGAGCACGGAAAACATAGGAATAAAATGAAGCTAACTTTTGTTTAGTCGGATGACATGATTTAAAGTGTGGTGGAAGGCAAACCGATGAAGGTTTACGGTAAACTGTAGTACTGAAGTTGGATGTGTTACGTGTGACCAGAATGTCGAGAAACGGAAGAGAATTGCAAGTCTCAAGTTCAAAAGTGAACTGAATAGCAGGATCAATAGAATTCATTGTTGAAAGAACTCTATTTAAATCATCTTTATTACCTTCAAACAGGGTAAAAGTATCGTCTACGTAGCGGAACCATGCCGGGAAGTTTAAAGTTTCAAACAATTTTGATTCATAATAATGCATGTAGATATCAGCCAGGATGGGACTGAGGGGGCTACCCATGGCTAATCCCTCAGTTTGCTTGTAATATTTATTTTGGAAAACAAAATGTGTTTGTTTCAAACAGAGTTGAGTGAGAGAAATTAGCTCATCAATTTCGATGCAAGAGAAATGAAATTCGCGAAGTCTGGTTTCTAGACATCTTAATGCACCCTCCACTGGGACATTGGTGAATAATGATTTTACATCAAAAGAAACCATGAGTAAATTACGAGGAGAAATGTTTTTAACCTTTTTTACAAACTCTATTGAATTTTTTATGGTGTAAATGTTATTGTCTAATAGAGTGGAAAATCTAGAAACTAAATATTTAGCTAATGGATACGAGGCAGTACCTAAATTTGATACAATAGGGCGGAAAGGAATACCACTTTTATGAATTTTGGGAAGAGCATATAATCTATAATCTATAATAATCTATAATAATCTATAATAATCTATATATAATCTATAAAAAATAGATTATATATAGATTATTATAGATTATTATAAAAAATAGATTATATATAGATTATTATAGATTATTATAAAAAATAGATTATATATAGATTATTATAGATTATTATAGATTATTATAGATTATAGATTATATGCTCTTCCCAAAATTCATAAAAGTGGTATTCCTTTCCGCCCTATTGTATCAAATTTAGGTACTGCCTCGTATCCATTAGCTAAATATTTAGTTTCTAGATTTTCCACTCTATTAGACAATAACATTTACACCATAAAAAATTCAATAGAGTTTGTAAAAAAGGTTAAAAACATTTCTCCTCGTAATTTACTCATGGTTTCTTTTG
This sequence comes from Stegodyphus dumicola, assembly GCF_044657685.1. Classification (NCBI taxonomy): domain Eukaryota; kingdom Metazoa; phylum Arthropoda; class Arachnida; order Araneae; family Eresidae; genus Stegodyphus; species Stegodyphus dumicola. The sequence goes on along the minus strand of NC_140771.1, from coordinate 166,169,146 downwards.
ATGTAAAATCATTATTCACCAATGTCCCAGTGGAGGGTGCATTAAGATGTCTAGAAACCAGACTTCGCGAATTTCATTTCTCTTGCATCGAAATTGATGAGCTAATTTCTCTCACTCAACTCTGTTTGAAACAAACACATTTTGTTTTCCAAAATAAATATTACAAGCAAACTGAGGGATTAGCCATGGGTAGCCCCCTCAGTCCCATCCTGGCTGATATCTACATGCATTATTATGAATCAAAATTGTTTGAAACTTTAAACTTCCCGGCATGGTTCCGCTACGTAGACGATACTTTTACCCTGTTTGAAGGTAATAAAGATGATTTAAATAGAGTTCTTTCAACAATGAATTCTATTGATCCTGCTATTCAGTTCACTTTTGAACTTGAGACTTGCAATTCTCTTCCGTTTCTCGACATTCTGGTCACACGTAACACATCCAACTTCAGTACTACAGTTTACCGTAAACCTTCATCGGTTTGCCTTCCACCACACTTTAAATCATGTCATCCGACTAAACAAAAGTTAGCTTCATTTTATTCCTATGTTTTCCGTGCTCTTCAAGTTTGCTCCTCCAAACTAGCCCTTGATGAAGAACTAAATTATTTAAAAGCAATAGCTATTGACAGGGGCTTTTCACCCAACATTATTAATCAAGCAGTTAAAAAATTCTCATCTCAACACACTAAAAGCCCCACTCTTATTTTAGGAGATTATAAAAATTCTGTTGTCATTCCCTTCTTTCCATCAATTAGCTATAAAGTTGCACATATTTTGCAGAAATTTAACTTTCGGGTTGTTTACTCTCCCATCAATAAAATTCCAACTTCTATACTCAAGGACCCCATTCCGGATATGAATTCCTGGGGTATTTATAGGATTCCTTGCCAGTGCGGTTTAATTTACATTGGCCAAACTAAGAGAGCCTTAAAATTTCGCGTCAAAGAACATGAGGCATATGTTAGAAAAAAGGAAACACAGAAGTCTTCTGTTGCTCAACATTGTTGGTCCGAAAATCACACTTTCAATTTTTCTGCTGCCAAAATTATTCAAAAAACATCTTCCATTGGAGAACTGGATTTTCTAGAGGCATTTCACATTCATAAAAATCTTTCTGTTCTAGTTAACGATCCTAATTCCAATCCAAATTTGCCTTCGGCTTTTAGAGAAATTATGTTTTAGTTCTGGTTTCGCCAACAGATGGCGCCACTTGCTTATTCTTGTCCAGGCTTTCTTATCTTATCTAAACATCATTTCCTATCTTTTTCATTTGCGGTTTTGCAGCTGAAGATGATGGTTCGGTAAAACCATCGAAACTAGTCCTGTGAAAATTTTGTGAATTAACGCTGATTTTTGTTGTTTGACTTCTGAATCAATTTTAAAGTTGTTTAAGTGCCACTAAATCTAATAATTTTTTTGAAGGCGCCCATTGCTTGTTTACATTTGAAACAGCAGAGTAGTGGATTCGTTGCCGATCTAGAGAAACGTAGCTTCGCAACAACAAAGATAACGCCTTCATGTATTATTGCGAATTAAATAATGCTTAATCCTTTCTGGAAATTTTTCGAGAAAATAAATGTTTAAGATTTACTTCGTAAAGTTTAATGCAGATATTTTGAGTTTTTATGTATTTTTTTCTGGTCGCGAAGTGACAAATTAATTAATTGAATGTTAAATACTCAATCGTCTGTGAAAAACTGTTTCTTTTTTGTTTTGTTTGCGTAATTTTTTTTATACATCGTTCTAGCTTTATTATAGTATTTGAATAGAACGTGTGGCAGCGATTAGACAATTCTTTAAATTATATAAATTTGTGCATTCTGAGTTATAATATGAACGAAATATAATACTGTTGTTAGTGAACTTAGCGCCAGAGTGTCGCTACGGTAAACAAATAGAGGGAAGTTTAAAGAATGCATTTATGCTATTGTGGTTTATGCCCTGTCGGCGAAGTAGATTTAATTCAATCCAATAAATTTAAACGAAATGCAAGAAAAAATTAGTATAACCTAATACTCCGTACAAGGGAGTCAAGTGGTGTACACATCAGATTTTTTTTATTTTGTTGTAATTTTCACCTTCCGAGAGAGTTGAGTAAATACCTTAACTTGTATAATTTGTGTTGAATATATTAGCTTAAAAATAAAATCAGAAGGTTATTTAAAAATTAAGATATGTGGACTGAATTTATGCATATTTTAATTGTGTGAATATGCTGCCTCGCCGGGTCGTTCAAACAAAAGTCACAACGCAATTAGTGTCAAGTTTAAAGGTTGAAATCAAGTATTGTATCTTCACGGCTTTTTACCGCTTAGAATGACGCACGCATCCAATGTTGCACGGTACCCTCATTTTTGTTTTACTTCAAGTTGTTACTTGAGTTGGTTTGGTTGAACCATTATTTAAATCGTCAGTACCTAACATTTAGTGTTGTGTGTATTCAGTAGTGGACATTTTCCTTCCCCTCCGATAAGTTTTTCGCAGTCTTTAATTTAATCGTTTATCATCTTCAAAAGAACAATTAGAAAAATTTGACAAGTATAATAAACAAAAATTTGTTTCTTATAAATTTATTCGCCTTACAGAATAAAAATATGAATCTTTTCACTAAAGAATAAAAAACGCAGTAAATTTAAGGGGGGTCAGGGTAGCTTGAAGAGCAGGTGGGAGACCCAATGCTTATGCCTATATAATGTGGATATAGTCAAACTACGCTAACTATTTAGACTGCAGCACAACGTAGGGCCCACAAGGCGCTAGAAAATCCTAATGGTTTCTTCAATTAAATGACACAGCAAATACAAAGACCTCATTTTCATTTTTATTCTAGCTTTAGAAATTTGTGCACTGCATTTTGGGGGGAAATAAGGATTACGTTAGAATTAAGTTCTGAAAATGTTCTCCTTTTCGATCTACACACTACTAGAATCAATTAATGAAATTCGCACAACTTTAGGATTTTCTTATATTAACAAAGAAATACAAAATAATCAGAACGCTAATGAAAGTTGTAGAAATAAACCCAGATGGGCATTTGGCTAGCAAGAAGTAACAAAATATGTCCAACTGACTCTGTCTTTTACAAGGACATTCGAACAGATGTTATAAAGCTATTAAACTGCAACGTCTAGAATGGTATTGTTCATTAATTTATTACACGAGTTCAGTACATGAAACACAATATTCATAGATTGCTATAACGTTTACTAAACATAAGGTCAATTTATTTAAGAAATTTTGATGATGTTATACGTTAACTATAATAAGAGCTCATGACCAAAACTATCAATGGTAAAATATCCGACATGGATATTATCTTTAGAATGTTTTATATTCTTTTTGATATAAAACCCCTTTCCTTGGAAGGCATCAGTATAATCGCACATTGTTATGTCAACTTTCTTAATGAAAATTCCAGAATTTTGCCTTTTTCCCTTTTACTTAGAGAATTGCTGTTTATCTCCTCCTGGTCTTCCCACATTCTAAAATTATTTGTGATTAAATTTTATGCAGTGTTTATGAAGCCCTTTCTCTCTAAAAATAGTCTTAATTCTGAAGCAGGTTCAGTTATGTATGCAAAGATTCTTATTTCTAAAATGCAGCATTTAAGTTTTGTAAATATATCGATCCTAAGTAATTTTGTTTTTGAAGCAATAACAGTAGCACGAGTAAAATTTAATTTGTCTGCGACTTCCAAAATATTTCGATGATATCCATATGCATACATATGGACCCTAAAATAGTTTTTCCATCATCTTTGCTTTTGCTTATCTAATAAAACTCAATGTCAGTAATACTGCAATAGAGAGCATTTGCTGTTCAGAGATATAAAAAGTAATTGTTTGGTTGAAGTGCACAAAGAAAACAGAGTAATGTTAGATATGATTAAAAGAATGGGACAGAATTATTGCTTCGAACAAACGTTACAAGTATTTTATTATATTTTCAGAAACGTTAAAAAATTTCTCATTTAATAAAATATTGTTGCGTGCGTACGGGTTCGTTAGGAAATGAATGCACAAGTCCGATGAAAAATGAACAAAAATTTATTATTATCACAACAAAAATGCTTCAATTTTCTCAAATTATCATGCAGTATTACAATATCTCACGGTAGTAATCTTTTAACTACTCAAATGTCCAATAGAACGTATTTCAAAACAGCTAAAGAAAGCTAATCCGCGAATTCGCTACAATCAAGAAGAGCAGTTTTCTAAACAACAACAAACTAAGCTACTACTACGAACTGAGATGTTTTCCTCCTTTTATAAGATTTTGAAATCACGCGCTAGAATTTTCTAGTACTTTCTCGAAATCAAAAAGAGATATTTATTTATTTAATGCACGCGCTCTTGTATTTTCAATTTTCCGGCTTAGCTTTCTTTTAATATTCGTCACGCGATGCACTGCGCGAGAAATAAAACCATTTAATTTATAATTGAACTAACATTAGCTTTTAAGTACGAAATTCGTAACAATATATACCTTAGATTCTTCATATGATTTAAATCTGAACATTTGCTACGGAAAGATATTTAAATTCCTTTAGGATTTCCAGATTTTTGCTAATATTATTTGGTTTATTACCAAAGTTTTTATCTGAAATCTTTGATCAATGCCAGATGTGTTTTCAAGGTTGGTTTCTTTCCTTATTAAATGTTTAATTTCATTCTTTTACTCAAGAAGACCAAATCTTTTCGAAATTCGTATCAGTCATCGCTGGAGAATCATAATCTTTCAGGTGTAACCTGTAGATTTTCTTGAACCATATAGTACAGTCAGACAATTCCTAAATTAGAACAGATTATTTACTATCATTAAATTATAAAGTATAACCCAAATAATATTAAGATGCAATAATATTAAGATCTGCGTCTGAGAGGTATGATAGAGAGTATACTTCTCAGATGCAGCTCTTAATATTCAAATATCGTTGAGGTATACTATATCTGAGAGAGCAAATAAAGTTTTTAAATATGATTATGTTTTATTTCATTTGCAAGACTTTAAGCCTGACAACAAAGTGGGACACTGTACTTTCTTAACAACCTTTCCCATACGCTTTGATTCGTTTTACTTAATATGTTTTGATTAAATTACTGTTCAGTGTGAGAAGACATTAAACACGATATTTGTAAATTGTTCCGATTGACGTACAAATGAATAATTAAAGAGAAACATAGTTTGGAAACTATGTTGATTACTTGCTATATTTGCTATATTGTTATATTTGCAAATATATCCAATTTTAAGAACAGAAGTGACGAAAAATTAAAATTATTTGTTAAAAAATATGGTAAATAAGAAGCAACATTTATATAAACAAAATAACTGGTTTCCTTATTTTTCACAACTGAACTCCGTTTGCAGCCCTTGAGGCTGAGAAGTATACAAAATCTCACCAAATACTTTAAAACGCTTCAGAGTTCGGAATCAACATCGCAATGCATTTTTTTTAATTATTGGCAAAATAATCAAAGATTGAAAAGGAATAGTTCCCTCAGTCATGCTAAGAAACTAGATGTATTACAGTCTTATGTTGAATTTAATTCTTTAAAACCCATCGCCTAGCGGAGCTTTTGTTAAATTTGGAGTGGAAGATGCATCTCTCAAACGTAGAAATACCGGTATCTTTTCCGTTTTCGGCTCTGAATTGATTGTTCCTGATACGGCTTTGGACTATGTTTTAGAGAGACCTTTATCCGAGGAAACGTGAATCCTACAATATGTAATTCAATACCTAGATAACTATACCTGAGAGGAAATAAAGTTATTGAAAAACTCAAGACCTTGTCCCATTCTTCTGTCCTCCATCTACAATGGACGCCAAGACATTTTTGTTCCTAAATTTTAAGAATTAATATACTGTGAACTCTTTTAAAAATAACCTTATTAGCTCAGGAGAGCTATTAGTCTCGAAACGGCACTTTGCGTCGAGTCACTAAAAGGGTTGAATCGCTTTTCAAATTGTTGCGAACAAATATTATCGCCGTGTTTTATAAATAAAGAAATTAAATAATGATGAGTCTGCATGAATGTATGTATGTTTCCCTCATTGTGAAAAAATAAAGGTACCTAGAGCGATCAGATTATGTATTACGTATTCCTTTACCCGAATATAGACAGCTGAAAGCCCGAATTTGGAATTTGTTTTATGATCAGTTTCATGTTTTATAAAATTTTACCGAATTTTTGATTAAAAAACTGAAACATTTCAAAGCAAACAGTGGCAACAATGTAGAATAAAACATTTATATCTCCAGCGTGCGAGATTGTATGCCGGAAATTCTAAGGATACGCTGTTTTTAAATATTTTTAGCCCAAATGCTATCAAAACGGTTCTCCAAACGTGAATGTGTGTATAAATGAACAAAAAAAAACTTTCCTTTGGACTTAATATAAAATCTGAAACTTTCAGATTTTTCTCCCTATTTTCCGTATACATCATAAAACCTAACTCGTGGAAGTATTATTATGTTAACACTAGCTGTTTCATTCCACGTTCAATAGTAAAAAGGAATAAGGTTATTTCATACGTCTTCTCAGAAGAGTAAAGCGAAGAACAGTTTTAAAAAATTGATCAGAACTAATTGAAACAGATTTAAGGCTTTTGGAAATATTACATAATTTCCAAAATGTTACTTCGAAATGTGTTAGTAATCACTAAGCAATTAATTAAATGTATTAAGAATGGTAATGGTATAACAAATATTTGCTGCACAACTTACAAAAACATTTTAGCATCCAACAGAGCATGGGGTTATGATTCTTTCTAATGCATTTCGAAACGCGTAATGGCATAGAGTCGTTTAGGTCCTTAAAGTAACTTCTCTCAGGCAGATTGAACTATATTTTCATGTTCTTGCAAATGTGATTGCGGCGAAACCTCGATAGAGCGGCCTATAACATTACAGAGATCTGTTACTGGGGACAGATCTGTGGAATGGCTAGTCAGGGCAGGGTGCCATATGCAGGGTGCCAGGGTTGTGTGCAAGTCAAACTCGTGAGCTGCCAGCAATATGAGGGCAAATGATGTCCTATTATAACTAACAAACTGCAATACAAGGACGACCTCATAAACGTTCCACTGAGCTTATAAACGTCAAATCCGCAGTGAAATCACTGCCACTACCATATTACTTAACCAATTATACACGTAAAGCGTGGCAATTAAACGTCTGGTATAGAATGTACTGAAGTGATAGTTAGAACAATTTCATTACAGTAGCGAAAGACACGAATATAGAGCAGACTCTGAAAATCCTTTGATCTACAGATCTGCAACTATTTTAAAAGGAAAGCGAAGCAAAGTTTATTACCTCAATGTAACAACTCGTATGTAATCGTCCAAGCAAAATTCAGACTACTTGAAGAACTAATGATAAATAATTCCTTACGTGGCATCAAATTAAAAGGATGTACATGTGCTGGAAGCACAGGACTATGAATTATGTAATTGGAGGCACAGGACAAATACTTTGTAAGATGAAGAAACCAGCAACTTATGGAATACACTATGAGACACATTACTGAATATACTCAAGTAAAGTATAATACTTGATTCATAGGCGTATCTCAAACAATGGATTATACCAAAAGAACAATGATAAGAATGAGGAATAGGTATAGTAATGCAATTAAAAATAATATCACAACTTACAGAAGGTGTTCACGCGTTTTTAAGAAAGATATCGGAAAAGAATTTTAAAGAGGCAAACTATTTGGAATAACATTTCTGTCAACAGCGTATTATTTTCAATAAGAAATATCACCTGTTACTTTTAAATTTATTCTTCTTTCAAAATATTGCATGTGTACATAACTGGTAAATTAAAAGGATATGTTTTTGAGCTTTCCGAAGAGAAATATTCTTGCTCCATAAATCGAAAAACGTTGTAAAGTGACTAATATTAAAATTTCGATGTGCAAAATAAGCAACATTTTAAAATTGAAATTCGAATCGTGGAAAGAATACTCGAAAAGGTACGTAGTGTTTCTAATGTTAAAATATTATAAACAACAGAAAATCTCTTGAAGCAGAAAGCAATTGCAAAGTTTTTAAATACATTATACATTAAATTTTTATTAAGATATACATTAAATACATAATTTATACATTAAATACATAAACCCCTCTCTATACAGGGTGTTTCATAAATCATGGATAGGGACTACAGCTGTGATTGGCTGGCAATGAAGCAGTAGAGGGCGGTAGTGAGCCGGACAAACCACGATCCGATGCATCAGAGGAACATTCGCAACTCTGATGTCGAGCGTGATCGGTGAGTTTACGCACAGGGAAAAGCTGACATGCATCTCATGTATGGTGCTGCTAATGGGAACGGCAGAGCAGCGCTGCGGTTGTACCAGGAACGGTTTTCTAACAGGCGTACGCCGAAGCACAGAATGTTCGAGAGATTGCATCAGTCTCTGTGTGAAAACGGGTCACTTGAAGCCACCTCTAACACTAGGAGTGGAAGAAGTGCACGACAACCTCGCATTGAAGAACCCACCTTGAATATTGTGCATGAATTACCTCAGACAAGAGCTACTGCACGTCGTCTGCAGCTGAATCATTACACCGTTTGGAGAGTATTGCATGAAACTGGTTTGCACCCATGCCATTTGCAGAGAGTCCAAGCCTTGCAAGAGACAGATTACCCTCTTCGAGTTCATTTCTGTCATCGGTTCTTGCAGCAGTGGCGGCGCAGGCGGATTTCCCATCGGATGTGCTATTTACGGACGAGGCAACTTTTTCAAAGGACGAAAAAGCTTCAATAGCGTGCCAACAACCTGCACATGTGGCAACTCATAATTCACACGACACACGTCCACATGCATTCCAAACCCGCTTCTCCGTGAATGTGTGGGCGGATATTGTTAACGACTACTTTATATGCCCATACCTCTTACCTGCACGTACAAATGGCTTATGTTATCATATTTTTCTGCGAGAGGTGCTACCGGAATTGCTACAGGATGTTCCGGCTGTCGTTCGTGATCGCATGTGGTTCCAGCATGATGGTGTACCAGCCCATAACCACGTGCGGGTCCGCAATTACTTGGATGGGATATTTCTGGCCCGATGGATTGGTCGCGGTGGACCCGTTCGATGGCCACCCCGTTCGCCAGATTTATCCAGCTTGGATTTTTTTATAGGACCATCTGAATAGAATAATTTACGAGACTCCCGTTGGCTCACTGGAGGACCTCGTTGCACGACTATACATTGCGACTGCAAGAGTGCGCGAAATGCCTGTCGTTTTTCAAAATGTTCGTCAATCCCTTCTGCGACGTTACCGAGCATGTATTACTGCTGGTGGTCGCAAATTTGAACATTTATTCTGAATACTGTATTTCTACAAAGAAGCATTTTGCGGCTATTTTATTTGCGTTATAAACACATTTTCCTCTCGTGTCGTTTTTTTACGTTCTTGCCTTAATCCGTCACTTTAGATCCTACATTCCTATAAAAAAATGCATATTTTAGTACGCTCCACAACTCCTCCAAGTTTGTCCCATGACCTATGAAACACCCTGTATATCTACGATATCAAAATTCGTTGAACAGACTAATGAATGTGAAGTGGTTAGTAATCATAAGTGACCTATAATATATTTTTATGAAACCTCTATAAAAATCAACTATAAGAAACATGATATACTATTAAAATTGCATCACAGCGAGTTAGAGCTTACATTAACGGCTAGAGGTAACGTCTATGAACGTCCACAGATCTTCAAATGCGATGGTCTGTGTCACCATACATCTGCACCATAATAAACTGGATTGCTCCCCTAAACCGTTTATCTAAATCTTTTAACGAGCTAGACTATTTTTTGAAAGCTTATGATTTTAAGTATTCCCTAATGAAATATTGGGGGAATGTACAGCAAGAGTTTACGAATTGTTGGAGATAATTTGTACCAAAGAAAGATGATACGTCTTTCATGCTCAAAAAGCACATGCGACTTGTCACAATGGGTCTTCGACTTATCATCAGTAAGGATATCTCAACTCACATGTAACAAAGTTCGGAGTCACATAAAACAAACGATGGTGCTTCTATCTGAAATAGAAAAAAAGATAAATTTGTCCCACTTTCTTTCTCTCTCTCCCATTTTAGTGAAACTGTCTATTGATATACTGTGCCTAAAGGCAATATGAAAATTATTACTTATTTTACTATTTAAAAATTAAATAAAAATATATTTCAACGTCTACTGCAAATTTAACACGAATTGAAACTTGTCCGTTCTTTACATTTCATTTAATTATTCAACATTCTTTTTTTACATCGGTTACCGTTTAGAATCATTAGGCTTGTTAAAGTAGGAAATATGAAAAATGTGCAATGCCCTGACCAAGATTAGAGCTTCGGACCTCCCGACTGCTGGCCGGACGTGCTTTCCAATTACACTACGAAGATAAGCGGTAAGGAGGAAAATATCTTACATTCTCCCACACTTAAAGGGTGATTTAGATCGCGAAATCCTAGTGGTCAAAAATTATCATCACCCCATCTTCAAGTCTTAATTCAGGCGCCACTCTAGCATCTTTAGAATTTTTTCAAAGTCGGGAAACAGAAGAAATCCACACTGTCTTCAGTGGATTCCTAGGATTAGGAAGTTCTTCGGACTCCCTAATTGCTAGCCGGACGGGCTTCCAATTACAGAATGAAGCCGTTACATCCTTCTCAATTCAAGGGCGACTTGGGAAGCTGGAGCCAATTACCAAATGTTGACGGTTATGAATTATCATCCACCACATTTTAGTTTGGGAGCAACTATAGAGTCATTAGATTTGTTGCAGCAGGAACAAGAAAAACTTGCAATCTCATCGTCGTGATTCAAACACCGGACTTTCCAATATCAAAACGGAAGTGCTCAGTAGCACCGCGAAGGAGGGACAAAATACCTTAGAGTTATTTTTCAGTATATTTTAATCACTAATTCCTCAACTAATTAACAAATTTGTGTACCATCTGTTATTCATGAATTCTTTAAATATTAAATCATTGTAATATCGAAGAAGATGGTTAATTTCTAATCAGGTGTTAAAAAATTATTGAAAATCTTCAAATTATATCAAGAATCTTCTGATTAATATCAGGAATCGAAGCAGAATAGTATATGCATTATAATTAATAGTTACTAAATGTATGTTAAGATTCTAAGTTAGTCAGATGTACTCAATGCACGAAGATATATTAATAGAACAAAGGAAGAATATTAGCGAAATATTAAAGATATTAGCAAATATTTAACATAGAACATTAAACATTTGCTAACATTTGTTAAGAATATACATTGTAAAAAACATGATACATATTGATAAACTATTATCTCACAATGATATCAATTATTTGATGCGTTTGCGAAGTATACGCGTCGAAGTTGAAGCGTTTGAACGTTTCTTACCAACGTAGGAAAACATTGTACCTGGTTTTTCCGTTACGCTTTTTACATTAATAATTCATTTTCTATTAAACATTTTCCTTAAAATACTTTCCTCTCAAATTAATTTTTACAAAATTTTGTCAATTTACTTTGCTTACAATATTTTCATCTTGTTTCTTACTGAAATGTGAAACGAGACGATATAATATTTTTAAATCCAACGAAACCAATTCAATAAAATACAATAATTTTGCAACGAGAATAGATTCATACATTTTTCTAATTCAAAATAATTTTACCTAATGTAACATTAACAACTATAATTCATTTTGTGTTAATGATGTTGGGAAAATATTTTCCTATGCGACTATACCTCGAGAGGGAGTTATTTTCAAAATTTGGAGCAAGAGAGAAAATATTGAAATTTTCCTTCACATAGTCTTTGTTTTGCTGATAGATTTAATTCAGATGATGCGAACTGTGGGAAAATAATTACCATAGAAGTCCACTGGCTCGTAGTAGATTTGTACTAGTTGTATTTCGTCATTCTCGAGGAGATCGAGGGCAGTTAGTAAAGCTTCCTTCGCGTCCTCGTTGACTGTCGGCCAGGAGTAACCTACGTACTTGTACTTACGGCAGTAAGTAGGTTTTCTGCCCTTGATTTCCACCTAAAAATAGAAAAATAAGCAAATTACTGAATATTTCGTGAACCTCAGCCAAGCTTCTTTGCTATTACAACAATACTTAAAATTGTAATAATTTCATTAAAATGTGGTATAATATCTGAAAAAGTATTCTTGTATTTGTTAGCCTCACCAGTGGTTGAAAGGTTAAGACCGCTGAGTATTGGTAGTTTGACTTGGGTATAAATCGAGGTGAATGGGTTGACTGCACGGGTATTTTTCGTGAATTTCCCCATGCGTTATGCAAATACAAACCAGTTCTCAACAGATGACCTCTATAAAGTAACTTTAGGCAGATAGCCTTTTCTGTGTATCAATCTAATCAGTCCTTTACATAGGAAGTGTAACGTAAAAACCTGCCATTTTCCTCACAGAGATCTAAGTTTGTGAAGAAATTTTATTACAGTTTATTGATGGAAAGATATGAATTTGAAAATTAAATTATTGTTATTTTTTTCGCACTTTAACTGAAATTTATATTAACCTTTTCTCAATTAGCATGCGTATACGTATATGTGAAAATGAAATTTAGCAGGTACAAGACTTTAGCGATGCCGCATAAACAAATATCCGGGTTATCGATAAACCCGGATATTGCCGTAAAACGATTTTTGGCATTATTCAATGTACTGGGCATGGAAAAAAATACGGATATTAATTTCGAAAACATATTAATATATTAACAAATGAATTCGCTCATAGATTAATTTTATTTAATTCGTTTTTTTTTTTTTTTTTTTTTTTTTTTTTTCTTTGAAATCATCATTATGTAAGTGCTTCAAGGCTTTCAAAACATATTTCCCTCTTTCATAGATTTCGCCTTGATTGAAAATATGATATAGTAATGTTCCTCAGTATACGTTCATGAGCCGTAGTTTATCCTTGTCGTTAGTTTGGAACTGCTGTGTGCTAGTACAGCAGACTGAGTACCATCTTTTATTGTTTATAAAATATTTGCTTGATTTAAGCATTGCTAAATCGGCCCAAAATGCACTTCCATTCCTGGTAAATTTTCATATTTTATGAAACACAGAGAGTAAGTAATAAGTAATATTACCGATGAAAACAAGCCAGCAAGAGAGAGAGAGATGCAGAAAGGAAGTGGCGCAAGATTATACATCGAATGCTGAAGGAGACGGATTTAGTGTTTTGTCAGGCCGTAGATTTTTATGCTATAATAGGCCGAAGCCTTATGCGTCGTTATTATTCTATATGAGTGATGAAATGAGAGAAAATTTTGAAATACCGAAGTTTAGAAAGATTTATTAAAATCTATCATTATGTTTAGAATAGAGATAGGAAATCACCAAATTTAAAAAGAGAACGAAAGGGGCTGTTGATAATGAAATTTAGCATTTAATCTTACTTATTTTTCTTCTTACATATCCTTCTTTCAAAGAGAAAAAAATACCTTGAATGTCAGAAAAGCTTTTTATTGATAAAACTGGGAAAGCAGTAAAAATTAAGGTGAACTATTATACAGAAAATAAAAATCTTAAAATTTTATAGAGAATAATAATTTCTAAATTATCCAGAATTTAAATCTTCGTAATTTTGAAAACCTGCCCAATTTTTAGAATACGTTTATCTTTCTATCTTCAGTCATATTAATTTTAAAAAGTCTAAAGTTTATGCAAATATGTACGCTGTTAGCGTTATGTAAGAATCATGCGAGGATTAATTTTGAAATCACGAAATTTCCAGATATTTATTATAAAGAACTTGTATTTTTAGGGAAGAACGAGTTTTTTATTTATCTAATTAATACAAAGCACACGAAAGCGCTTTGCCTAAGGGAAGGAATGCCACCGTGAAAGAATTTCTATAGGAAACTAGCTCGTATCCACGTTACATATGCGGAAAACTACGAAAACGCCCATGCAATTAATCTGGTCTCCTGAAATCGAACCTAGGTCAAATTACCATCCACTCGACCGCTGGTGGGCAAGCAAAGAAAGGGCTAGCAAATTAAAAAGAACAGTTACGAGACTGTGGCGAATTAAAATTAGAATTTTGTTTATATATTTATATATTACACAATCCTTATTTATACATATTGCAACTACAAACTGCTTGTCAGAATTATGACATATTAACAAAAAATAAAATTTAACTGTTACGTATCCAAAAATTATTAAAACTAATTTATACAGAAGAATTATTTTAGATAGTATTCATTGATTGAAATCATAATTAAAATATTTTGCAGACGATCAAATTTTCATATTTGAAGATATATTTAAATAAGATTTCGAGTTTACGTTTACCGAGTTTGGTTATACTAAATAGGAAAATATGCTTACTAAAAAATTACAAAAAATTCATTTTTTCTTTTTATTTAACAAAATTTCCGTGTAATACAGGAAATAATCTATCATTATCAGAGTTAAGAACTTGATAAAGGAGTTAGAAGGGGGTACTTCAAATTAAAATAATGAACTACGGTATTTTATCTTCATTATTTACATTACACACCGCACACGCACACATACATACAGCGTATATATATATATATATATATATATTATGTACAAGGTGGTTAGAATTAAAATGACCCTATTCAGACCCGTCTAGAACCTGTTCTATTATCGAATTTTGCTGAAATTTAGTATATATGTTATATGGACCATGGGAAAATGATTTCTGCAATAAAACATAGTTCGATAGGGGCCCTTTTCGCAATCCCTTTGAACGACGATATTCACGCAATGCAGTTAAGCTATTGCTGCCGTTCTGATAAAATAGTTTTACCAGTAAAGCTCGATCTTTCTTCTGTAAGGCTCAGTCTTTATAGGTTTAAATAATTTGAGTAAGGAATTTTTGAAAATTGCCATGTGGTTTTCAAAATTTGAACTATTATTTTACTGCAGAAATCTTTTTCCCAGAGTCCATATAACGTATATAGCAAGTTTCATCAAAATACGATAGGCAGAACGGATTCTACAGAGGTCTGAATAGGGTCACTTTAATGATACCCAAACTGTATCTCTCTCTGTATATATACATATATATACATAGAGAAAGATATACAGGGTGCCCACTAAAGTCCGGTACCACCCATTTAACTGCCGAACGGCTACAGCTATAGTCATAAAAGTGGTGTCTAGCTATAGTAAATGGCATGACCTACTGAATGAAATAGCTTACAGCGCCACGTGGTGGAAAACGGCTGAGTAAGCATCCCTATCTCGAAAACGGTACGAGATAGGAAAAAATGTGAATTACAAAGTTGTAGAGAATCGTCGATTTAGTACGAAAAGACATTTCGTAGACATGGAATTGTTATGTATTAATTGCTATTATTTTCAAGCTTAAGTTTTGCTTACTAATTCAGTTTTGATCAGTAATTGAAGTTCTTAATGTTTTTTTTTTTTTTTTTTTTTTTTTTTTGGTTTAGTTGTTTAAAGTTGGTTGTAAGTTTAAACTGTAACTTTGTAAACTTTAAATTTAGGTTTGGTTGCTTTAAAAGATTTCTTAAGTTGAAGTTGTTTAGTTTTGAATTTTAGTTTAGGCACTTAAGTTTACTTGGTTTTTGTACTTTTGTTTTTGACCCTTAAGGTTGTTTAACTTTTAACTTTAATTATTTTAAAGTTTTGTTTGCTGCACTTTTAGTGTGTTAATATTTTTTTAACTTAAGGTAACTTAATTTTTACCCTCTTTCTATTAAAGTTGTCGAATACATATTTTCTGACTGGTGGTAAGGTAAATCAATAGTTTAATTATATAACAGTATTAAGGACAGAACGTTTTAAACGCGCATTTGTTTGTTCGTAATTTCTGACGATGTGGCATGACTAAACGATTTTATAAAGAAAAAAACGACTAGCACCCTGCATATACGAATTACCCTATAAAAATAAAACTACTAAAATATAAGAAATTTTTTTAGCGAAAGGTGTGACTTCATTTATATAATATTAACATGATTAGATTAGAATGACTTACTTGACAACCATCCCACCAGTAAAGTGCACTCCGTATTCCATGTTTTTCTGCGGTAATCCATATCGGTTCAGCCCAATCCCACCAGTGGGGTACAGAAGCTGTGTCATTGGGTCCCATTAAGAAAAAGTCACCATAGTACGAGTCATACATCATATTCTGTACGAATCCGTGATTCTCGGCATATAAACCTAAAAATTAAATTGAAAATTGATATTTTTTTATAAAATTGTGTGTTTGAGGGAATGAAATATATAAAAAACTGCTTAGCTCATATCAAAACCGCATACACAAAACTCAAAATTATAATTTTCAAAACATGAGTGTAAAAGGAAAGGCATACTAATAAAAAAATAGTTCGAATATAACGTTTTTCCTTCATCTCTGAGTTAAAAAAAGAAATATTATCACTACAAGTATTATTGTTAATACCGACAAGCGTTATTATAAATATCAACATATAGTTCAACATCATCAAATCAGCTGCTTGGTCGGTATGACAGGTAAAGAAATCTAGTAGCATTCTAACGGTAAGAACTTCAAATTCGGAGCCATAATAACATCTACAACTATATTGCCATTCATTACCCTAAGCATCGAATTTGAACAAAATAATGCACTTCTGTAGTTATAATCTCATAAAAGATGTCAGGTATTTATTTATTTTATCTCATCAGTTATTTTATATAAAGTATTCTTACTGTCTTTCTTCATTCCCGCCAGAACGCATTAGCATTAATTCACGCGTATTCAAATGAGGTGAAAAGGGATAGTATTTAAAGGAATGTTTTAGATTGTTTAGTGAGAGCATGTTTCGCCTGCTGAAGGCCACGCTGATAGTTGAAATTCTACTATAGCAGTCTGTCTTTAGCATTGCTTTATTTTTGTCAATAGTGTTTGTCACGGCGGTACAGGTTTAAGCCAAGTTTGAGAAGTACAGTTTTACAGTTTTGAGCCACGCCGGTACAGGTTTGAACCAAGTTTGTGTCCCGATACAGTTTCGTTAATCATTTCTGCGTCACCTTTGGCTAACGTAGGACTTAACTTACTTTAATTTGAAATTTTTCTTTAAATTATGCCATAAATGCTGACTGTTTCTGTAAACGCGATCAGTGTCTACTTTAAAGTATTTGAACTCATAATAATAGGATATTTTACAACATTATTACGTTCTCTGTTTCATTAGTAAGACATAACAATAATCCTGTGAGTTTTTCCAGACTTAAAGCATGCTTCCCAAGAAAGTAAAAGTTCCCAAGGATATTCTATAAAGTTATTAAGAAAAAAAGCTTTTAAACTCCATCAGTCTCAAAACTTTGTGAGGAAAATTACACAGCCTCGGATTCTATCATCCAGTCTGCGTTTTAGGCAGAAATTAAATGGAGCTAGGCTGATAGTCCTCGTATTACTATTACTAAACTAAATCGTATTACTCGTATTACTAAATTAAATCGATTGAAATTACATTTTTAAGCAAGGCTTCGTAGGGAGAAAAGCAATTTAGTTCGTTGCCATCAGATAAACCGAAACTGCTTTATCAGCAGGATATGAATTCTTTCAGGATATGAAGTCTTAATCAGCAGGATATGAATTCTTTCAGGATATGAAGTCTTAATCAGCAGGATATGAATTCTTTAAATCCAAAAAAATAATTAAATTGTTAGCTGCTTCATTTTCCCTTCATATTCTTATTAGAATTTAGTTTAAAAAAGGCATTCGGTTTTTGTATTGCCTTGAATTAATATACCTTATCCTCAAAGTGTATTTGGTCTCACCAGTGGCTAAGGTGATAAAAACCGCCGACTTCAAGGAATTGGCTTGGGTTCGATCCTAGGTGAACGGTCTAGCTACGTGTTTCCGTAGTTTTACGATTTATCCTAAATTTAACGTGGATACGTACCAATTTTCCCTAAAAAGTCTTTCAATAAGCGTGTTAGGCAGATAACTTTTCTATGCTGTGGCAAACCCCAGTACTCTAATACCACTTTTCTTATTTTTTGTTTTCATTTGCTATTTTAATTGGGTTGCAGAATTAAAAATAATACCTAAAAGCAAAACTTTAACTCCTGTTAACAACATTCACAATTGTGTTTATCTTGTTTTTTATGGGTTACAAAAGGAAGTTTAATTTGTCTACTAAAACGACAAATTCATTACTTTCTAAATTTATGCATTTCTCTAAAAATCTGCGAAATCATAAAGGAACATTAAGTAAATATTTTTCAAAGGTATAACGTGCACTTTTCAGTAGTAAGCGAGGAGATGGAGACTAGGGTTTCAGTAATATTCAAGGTTATAAAATTCTCGGTTTTTGGAAGTCTTGATAACCTGAAGCGCAACGTGCATTATTTCAGACGATTGAAGAGTTCGAATGAGTTATTCCTGAAGCAATTTTTTTACTGTATATTATCAATTTATTAATGTTTCTATGTACTGAAGTAATGAAAAATAGTTTTGAATGAAAAGCAGCTTTTGGGGAATGACCATAAAAATTAAGTAATGAAAAATTCCGGGAAGAAGCAATTTTTTTGTTTAGTTTAATTTACCGTAATTTCCACACATCTATTTACAAATTAAGCACATTTTTCATAAATTATTCAAAATACAAATTATTAGCTTAAAGTATGCTAAATGATAAATATCATAAAGCGTAGCAGAATTTTATTTCTTTTTGAAGCAGTCTTCTAAATTTCCAAGAAAAATGCACATTCTAGTCACATTTGAAAATATCTCTTATATATATCGTCCAAAATATAATATGGAATCGCATTTTCTTCCGTTGCCTTAATTTATATTTCACAAATGCATAATTATGAATAATAATAATTTCTTTTTGGAATGATTTTGCATTAGAATTCAAGGGAAAAGTGGTCATTCATAGCTGATGCCATTTTAGATTTTGAGCATTTTTCATAATAAATATCATCTATCAATTTAAGTGAATAAATGTGTGGTAATTAATAAATTATTAGATTTGGGAAAAAGTAGAGAATTTTTCTTATTAACTTATTTGTTGATAGTCAAATCATATTTTAAAACATTTTTCATGAAAATTTTCTATCAATATTAAAAAAAAATAATGTACTGATTTTACTAAAAGAATTATATATCGCTGGATCCGAATAGTAGATTTCTCTCTGGAAATCATCATTAGTGCAAACCACCATATAAAGCTTGCAAAATGCAGAGGTATTTACGTAATATAAAAATCTTACCTAATATTTATCCTGAATTTTCCTGATAATCTTAGTAATCCTTAAGGGTTAAAGCTCTTGATGTTCAAGGTTCAGGTTATCAAGGTTCACTCGGGATAAGTTAAGTTATTTAGGAATGGCGAAACATACGAAGGCTATCTGCCTAGAGGGAAAGGATTCTTTTGTAAGGAAAGTCTTAAGTGAGAAGGCTTACATTCATATTACACATGAGGAATATCACTAAATCGACTATGCTGTCACCCCGTTCTGTTAGGTTCGAATCTGGAGCGAACTATCAATATTCAGTAGTCTTTAATTGCTCGATCACTGTACTCAAGAGCTAAACCTCATCGAAACAGTTAAAGGTCTAAGAAACTCACATTATATTATCAATTACATATCTATCGTCCTCTTTGAAATTTTTTTTAAAAACTAAAGGAAACATGATACACTTTCAGCCCGCCTGTAGACTACAGCTTTTTCGTATCATTTGCTCCTGTGAAATCAATGGAGTGAGTGATGCATCTGTAAGCCAGTAGTTTCATAATCCACAATGAGATATCTGACCGAAACATTCACGATCTCTTCAAAAATCATCTATGTAATTATTTCCCAAAATGGAATAAAACCTCAAAGTTTCAATATTTCACAGTTTTATGATGCTAATTTCAAGCTAAGGAAAGCCCTAAAATAGAATTATTTAATAATTTATGCATAATTTAAAAAACTTATAGACATGAATATTATCGCGTAGATGAAGTGATTAAGTAAATGAAGAGGAAAGTACTCAAGTCTCAAGCTTTTATTATTCGAATTGAATAAGTAACCACTTATATATGAACGAGCTTGAAACATTACAGACTCAGAAGTTTCTGGAAAAATGGAGATCATTCTCTAATAAATTGAACATAAAAGAAATAAATTAACAGAAAGGAAGTTTAAGCAAAATCAATTTTAGACGAATTGCTGCTAACAGGGTTCGAACTGGCGATATCCGATTTTAGAACATGTCGACTTTTCCAATGAGCCACGATGTACTCGGTCGAAAAGAACAATTTTTGCCCTCACCTTGTATATCAAGAGAGGTATATTCTCTAGTTTTATATTTTATTAGAAAACATAATAACCCTTATGCATAATGAAGCTTAGTGTATATTTCATTTGAAATTTAAGGACTGTTCAATTCTTCTAATTTCTAAAATAAAAAGTAAGTTTATTTAAGGGAAGTTCGTGGTCGATTCTTGATCTTTAAAGGATGAAATAAAATATTTCGGAAATTTAACTAATTATATTTTATTTCAAATATTTATTTAAGCAAATTCTAAGTGAGTTAAACAAGCGTTATATCGAGGGCCTGTGCTGAAACAGGGCTTGTAAATTTCACACTTATATTAGTTAAAGTTTTCTTTAAGTTTTTTGCTGCGTTAAATCTCTTAAGAGTTGAACTGTCCTCTTATTAAACAAGCTTTATAAAGTTGTTAAGCTGAAGTTCTAATAAAATGGTTTGCTTAAACTTTCGCCAGAGTTAGTGTTACTTTACTGGAAATTCAAGGACGAAACGATAAGTCAGTTGGCCCTGTTTACGGAGCAAGAAATTAACATTTGAGTAATTAGGTTCCATAAAAATGTTTTCTCCTTTCTTTATAAAGCTTTATCATAATATTGACTATGAGGAAGAATATGAAAATATTTGAAGTACTTATATAATCCATGAACTTAAGCAAAACAGTCCAAATTTTATAGTCTTGCTTTCGAATCAGACTTAAAAAAAAAGGAAAAAAGAGACGATTTATATTTCATCATTATGTGTTATTTCTGGTTTCATTTACAATAAGTTTCCGCATTTGAAATAAAACTCGCTCGAAATCGTAACTTAGCTCTGTTTTAAAATATTCTTTTGGAAAACTACAAAATAACATTTTGCTTTTACAACATATTCTTAGAGATAAATATAAATTCGAAACGGATTGAGTTTAAAGAATATAGCATTACGAAATCACGAAACAGAAGCAAAATTTCTTTTCCGACTCTCATGCATAAACCAGCCACCAATTCTCGCGAGAACATTGTAAAAAGCCTGCAGAGCGCTCTCTTTTCATGTGAAAGATTCTAACTCTTTGCACTCTGAAGTTGCTTCAGGATGTGTGACTTTAACTCCAAGATATTTTTGTTCCTACGATATTTCGTTCTCGTTTCAAGTATATTTTTTTCTGAAATATGGTATTGTTCTATTATGTATGGTCTCGTTCTCTTCTCTTTTGATTGAAACGGGCCGGCGGCTAAAAAATACTGAAAACCAAGGAACTAACACCGTCAAAAACCTAATTTTTTCTGGATTCGATTGAAGTGACTGACTGAAATATATCAGAAGTCACCGTAGCTCCTCCAGAAAAACTGTAGTATCTAATAACTTCTCATGAAGATATTATATACTACAAATTAAGTAAAAGTAATATATGCATCGTAAGTTAAAAGAATAATCGAATATTAAAGGAATATCCTTCGTATGTTTTCTTATGGAAGAGGTTTTTAAAATACTAAATATGGAAAAAAACCATATAATGTTAAAAATTTAGCCATAATTTGTCATATTAATTGCAAAAAATATTTTTCACATACGCACTTTATCTACACTTTTCCCCTCTTCTTGAACGTGGGCAGCATATGTCTGTACATATGTTAAAGATAAATAAAAATAAAACAATGATGAAGAGATTCATTACAAAAATAGTATATGTATAATTTTCTGTACAGTATAAAATAATACAAAAATAGTAATATGTATAACTTTCAAATTTGTAAATAAATACAAGGAACCATTTAGCAGCAATTTTAAGTGAGTTTTCTCTTTTGAAAAAGAAAACGATTTGTACAAATATGTAGACTAAAATAATGAACAGTAGTTTCACCAAAAATACAGATGGCAACTCAAAAGTAATATTTACCAAACGTTTAGTCAGAGCATGAAGACGGTTTCTTAGAGTAAAAATCAAATTGGATAAAAATATCTTCATTTAAGAAGGTAATATATAACCATTTCTGCATCCAAATTTATTCTGAGATCTATCATAAGAATTTTATTTTTAAACATATATACGTCTGTGTAAGTAAATGTTTACTTAAAACATACATCGAAATATTTAGAGACTTAATTTTCTTTTCTGTAGAAATCCAAATAACTTTTTATAATTCTAATTATCGGCAAAAACGCAAAATATTCTTAAATTTAGTAAACAACAAAGAATGAATAGTTAACTATAAATATTCATTGAAACCAGCTTAAGCTAATGCAGTTTATTAACATTTAGACGAATCAGCTAAATGTCTTGAGATTACGTTCGTGAATATTTACTTATTAACTATTTAGAAATGAATGTAGATTCGAGAGTCTTTTCCTCAAAAACAAATAAAAACTACATAACAAAACAGATCTGAAATCTCTTTTTAGCTCAAAATGGCGTTAACCCAGAAGGTGTATTAAACTCGAAACGGCATTTTGCATCGAATCACTGTAAACGGCTATACCACTTTTCAAACTGATGCCGCTAAATATTATCGCCCTGTATTATTATATTTAAAGAAATTAAATAATGAAAAATCTACTTTAATGTATGTATGTTTCTGACAGTGTTAAAAATCAGCGGTACCTAAAGTCATCAAATTCTGAATAACGTAGTCCGAACGTTGAATTTCGAATTTTTTTTATTATTACTTCATATTTTTAAACTTCATATTAAAAAACGAATTTCTGATTAAGAAAGTCAACGATTTCAAAGCGAGCGAAAGCAACCCACTGTACAGTATAAAATATTTATATCTCCAGTGCGCAAAACTATCTATCGGAAATTCTAAATGCATGCTGTTTTCAAATATTTTTAGCAGAAAGAGGAGTTAGTACAAATGCTCCCGAAACGTGTATGTATGTGTAAATAAAAAAACGCCCCTTTGGGTGCATTTTTTTTAACCAGCAGCATTGTCGAAAAGTATTCAATTAAATTAGCATATTATATACTTACCAAACACATAAAAAATGATTGTTAAAAATATATTCTAGCAACCTGCAGAGAATAATGACCCATTTGACAAAAATGTTCATCAGGTAACGGTAACTCATCAATGTAATTAATTACCTATTTGAAATATGTTAGAATGCTTACAAGGGAAGACTACAGAAATTTCTTTTCATTGACCGCTGTATGCTGTCGCAGGCAGGCTTGTAGAAACAGAGGGCCCATGTATTATGGCATCATCGATTTTTGCCGCTCTGAAAGCTTTCATTATTTATCTTCAAATAAAGTTCCCCAACATAAAATTTCTAAAACTATATTTTTTCAGGTGTTGATTAGAAAAATATGTTAGAAGTACTGTTTCAGTCTTCCCTGCTATTCGTCCCTACTCGCAGTAATTTTTTAATTAATTTAGCTAACTATAGAAGTTACGCATATTTGGCTAATATAAAGAAACCACGCGGTATTTAAGGGCAGGGTATCAGGGAGTTAACCTGCCATTAAATAATTATCATATAGGTCTACAAAGCTTGGGCTTACAATCCAATATTTTAGGTCTCAGGAACCATTTTATATTTTCACCTAAATAGTCTTTTTTATGAAAACCAGTGAAGTGGATTTTAAAATCCGGAAAGATCATTATGCCTAAGAATTGTGCCTTATGTCTATATTATGCCTAAGAATTGTGCCTTATATGTGACTGGCAAAAATCAAACATTGGACGAGCCCGTGCTTTGCCAAGAATGTGGTACTAAATATTTTTAATTTTACAATAAATAGAACAGTATCAATTTTAGTACATTTTTAGCACGAAATGTTTCTTGGATACAAAGCTAATGTGCAATTCCCTTCAGATCATGGTGCTCAGCTAGTGAAGTTCTTTTATTAAGATATTATCAATAAATTCCATCTGCAGATCCTGACTGTGCTATGTTGTATATTAAACTGTAACACACAAGCTGAATCAATGGTTCTCAAGCTACCTGCCCCATGCACTCCTTTCACCACTGCCGGACGATCATTTCCCTTTCCTTTCCAGAACTCGAAAAATACATATACACTGGTGTGCAAAAATTAAGGACGAAGTCGAAAAATTAGCATATCAGCTGAACGAAGAGGCAGAGCGAACAGAAAGACCAATCAGGAGATTAAGTAAGGTGATGTATGGTAGCACATGCGCAGATATGCAGGTAGACGTAATGGGGGAGTGTCTGAGTAGTATAAAGCATGTTGTCGGTGTAAGATCAGTATTTCTGGCAAAGAGATTGCACGCCGTATAGCAGTTAAAATCACACCGAGTTGCTGCCTCAGCGAGAAATGGCGAATAATCAATCTGTTAGACGATATCTGGATGCTTCTACCCGAGGTCGAATCATTGGAAGTTGGAGGAAGGCCGCAGTGTGACAAGTGTGGCTGCAGAGTTCGGAATTGCTCACAGCATCGTTTCACGACTTTGGAGACAATTTCAAACTACAGGAACAGCTATCCGGGGGTTTAGGGTCGTCCACGAGGAACCACACCCGCAGATGACCGGTAAATTTTCTTACAGGCCAGAAGAAACAGGCGGCAGACAGCGGGAGAAATCGCTATACACACGACACAGGCGACTGGACGACCGATATCGCGTTTTACAGCGGTCAGAAGACTGCATGGTGGTGGTCCGTTTGCACGACGCCCTGTACGGTGTGTACCTCTAACGCCTGCCCATCGGCGGCGTTCTGTGTGGTGCCGGGAACACCGGAATTGGAGAGACAATGCATGGGGACGAGTACTCTTTACAGATGAGAGCAGATTCAGTCTGAGTAGCGATTCTCATCGCATACTCATCTGGAGAGAGCGGGAAAGCCGCAATCATTCCTCGAACATCATTGAAAGGGACAGGTAGGGAGGTGGCGGTGTTCTCGTTTGGGGAGGCATCATGCTTGGTAGTCGTACAGACCTTCACATCTTCGACGCAGGTTCAGTCAACGGGACCCGTTATTGTAACGAGATTCTTCTTCCATATGTGCGTCTTTTTAGAGGCGCTATGGGTCCGCAGTTCCTTTTCATGGACGACAATGCACCATGTCATCGCACAGTAGCTGCCGAACAGCTCTTAGAGAGTGAGGATATTGAACGTATGGATTGGCCGGCACGATCTCCGGATCTCAATCCCATCGAGCATGTATGGGATTTTCTAGGCAGACGCTTGGCAGCTCGTACCTTACCACCAGTAACGATTCCGGAGCTTCGATTGACGCTGCAAGACGAATGGGCAGCAATGCCTCAACAACTCATTGACACCCTCATTCTCAGCATGGGCAGACGCTGTGAAACCTGCCTAGCAGTCAGGGAAGATCATATCCCCTATTAAAGACCGGATGTTTCTTGCTGGACACCCATCACAGGGATGTTTCGGCGTTCAGTCGCATTGCGCTCCATGCTACTTTTTCAATAAAGCTTCTTCTTATCCCTCTGATTTCTCTTTTAGTAAGTGTTGCTTACATTACCATGTCCTTACGTATTGGGGATCTTACGGTATTAAATGTGTTGATTTGGAAAGCTTTTGTACAAAGTTATATTGAAAAAAACCGTCTCGTCCTTAATTTTTGCACACCAGTGTACATTTATTTAAATTTAGATTATTTTAATGTGTTTTGTAAATTAAACAAACAGGAGAAGTACAGAATTTTTTTATAAATACCAAAACTACCAAAAACAAAAACGATTTTTTAAATTTATAGACTAAAACTAAATATTTAACAAAATAAATAAATAAATAAATAAATAAACTGTTGATTCATTCCTTTTTGAAACTATGAAATCCACCCTAGGAAGAAATTCTCCCTGGTTGAGAACCTCTGGGCTAAATTAAAGAATTTTCGTTGCAACGGATATCCACAAACTAATCATATCATTGCAAACAAAATAAGCATGTCCTGAGACTAAAATTCGGACCACAGGGAATATGGAAAAGTAAACATTTACGGATAAAGCTGGTACTTCTTAAACAATTTATGATGTGCAGTACTTAATTAATAAAATATAAAAGGATAAAATTTAAAATTTATCATATTCTTTCTTTGTGTGAAATGGGTGTTTATTTATATGATTTTTGTTGTTATTTTCCTAAGACAGTTTTTTATTCAAAAATAAGACGCGAATTGATAGTCCTTAAATTTACGGTTTTTTAAATTGGTTATTAAATTTATAGGTGGCGTAAGATTTTTCATATATATTTTAACGATATATCTGCAACAGTAAAAATGAATAATACTGTAAAATTATAGAAGTATAACTTTTATTGTAGCATTATAATAACGTAATAATATTTCAATAGCATAAATTTTGTAGTAACTTTAATAGCATAAACAATGCAGCAAAACTATGATTACAAAAGTATAAATTTAACGCGGCACTTACGAGAAAGTAAAACCCAAGGAATTCTGTATGGAGGCAATTATTTTAAAATACCTTTAATAAATCGAACCAATACCAATGTTGCAACTATTCAAAATTATCAAATAAAACACATCATCAGCAAAAGAGACTTTTATTTATATGAAATATGCATATAATAAGTAAAATAAAAGTTTAAATCACTTAAAAATGCATTTAATGCTTTTAAATCTCTCATTTGGTTAAAATTACAAAGCCGATGAATTCACTTGCTTTCATATATCAAATGACCAATTAACTTATCAATAAAGTTAATATTTGGAAGATAAATAGTTATTTTATGTCAAACGGCAAAACCCCAAAAGCTAACTAACTGTGTGTAAGCTCACGTAGCTGAGAAGCTACAGGTATTATGTATCATGAAATGTCACCACTTGTCAAGACATGTGTGTGATAAATAGAAGGTAACGTAACGTAATAAGATATGCTTTAAACGCTTAAAAAAATGTCTCGACTTAACTAAAGAAAAACGTTGATTTGAACTTTGACCAGCTTACAGGAAGGCAATTCTTCTTATGTTACTAATGTAACACATTTCACAGGTCAAAAGACACCTCCGGAATGGGGAGCTGATGCCACAGATCTATTAATGCCAGTTATTCTAACTGCTTTTTTTTAAACGTATCGATCTCTTTTTATAACACACATTAAATTTGATTCATAATTCTGAACTGAGGAGTGTCACAAAGCTCGAAAGAAATGTATTGATGCAATATTTATGTCCTCACGTATTAGTTAAATTTTAAAATAAATTAATAGGTCACTAGGTAAAAACTACGAAAAAAATGGCGTAAGTTTGAATCAGTTTTTAAAGCGTTCAGAATAGGTACCTCTTCGTCAGAAGAAAAAATAAATTGCAAAGCTGGGAGAAGCGACAACCGACTTATATGGAAAGAAATGAACTGAGCTTAACGAAAACGAACATAGCACCATCTGCTGAGGAAAAAATATCAGAATGTCGGAAACCTAAGTTATGAAATATCTTTGTTTCACTTATTGCTTTCGATTAAAAATGGTTGTCGATTTATTTTCACCATTACAAAAAATATTTTTCCAGTGAAAAATAGTGGCCTATACCTGAGCATCCTCGAAATCTCAAATCTTTTAATCAAAATCTACGCCAATATGAAGTTTCTGTTTTGCCTAATTTTAAATTTTACATCGGCATATTTCCCTTCCAAATTGATGCGGCCATTACATAACGGAAATGTTTGCAACAATTCCCATGCTGATTCGGTTCTGTACAAAATGGCTTCAGAGGCTAAGATTTTATTTTTAAGATGTAAAGTATACACCAATGAATTATTTTTATATTGCTTTAAGATCATCTACGAGTAATTATCTTTGCAATGTATTTAAAAATTATTTGCATCATAGATCATCATTTATTAAAGTGAAGGTTTGAGAATAGATTTCATTGAAGAGATGTCATATCTAGGACAAAAATATCTCCCAAAAGTAAAATGTGATTATGAGTTGAATTTGCAAGGTAAGAACTGTGATAACTCAGAGGAGGATTTTCATCTGCGTTGTCTCCGCAGATGAGTACTTAGAGTTAAGCACTCATTACTTGAAGAAATCTGAGAAGATAAGTATGATGGATGGCCCTTTCAGTAAAAGCCAGCTCACCGTGATAACTAGACCTCTCAATAGCAGAAAGCAAATTCTATCATTAAGCGAATGTAAAGCTGAAGGGATGTGGTTACAAAGAAAGTAGTCTTGTGTTAGTCTGATTATAACACATCACAGAAAGAAAAGTTAGATAAGAAAATTTTCTGATAAATGAATCATATAATAAAGTGAGATTTAAAGCTTAACACATACGCAGCATTTCTTTAAAATAATCAGAGCGCTTTTTATAAGTTTGTAACTACTAAGTTTACAGTAAAATTAAAAAAGTACACAGAAAAGCACTCTTTACTAAAACACAAGGTGTAAAACATTTTTTTTGTTTTGTTCCATTTCTTTTTAACACTTCAGAGGATGATACTCATTATTTTCAGTAACCATATACTATGTTCTAGTAAAACAGAAAGCGTTGCCCACGAAGAGAAATAGTACCTGAAAGACTCGTGCACAGGAGCGATCTAATACAATAAACGCACAACTACATCTTGAATAAGACTTTTCTTTGTTAAATAATACAGCAGTTTCCAGTCAGTTACTTGACTTTGTTGAATGAAGCAAATTTTTTGCGTCATTTATTTTGAATAGAGCATTTTAAATATAAGATTTTGCGTTTAAATCTTTAATTTTTGAGAAAATAATTAATGAACTAACTCACTTTCGTAACTTTGTATCTTAAAGCTCTCTCAGGTGCTAAACTGAAATCTGCATACTAAGATAAAAATGCGATTTCCTTTTAATTTTAACCAGTTTCCCTTAGAACCCCCCCCCACGAAATCATCCATCCCGCTACATCAGATAGCCCTTACGCAGTTTACCGTTACTCAAATAATCCAATTATTTTAACATTAAAAATCTTTACATTTTTTTAATTATTAAATACGTTTTTAATTTTTTTTTAACTTTAATGCAAATTCCTTGAAGATTGGAGCATAATCTTAAGCTTTCCGGTTGCAATGCTGCAATTTTTATTTGCCTCAAATGAGTCTCAAACCCATGACGCCATCCTTGAAATCCATGAAGCATTGTTTTCGCCTTCGAATCATATTGTTAGGAAATAAGGAAGGATGAAGAACATTTGCATCTTTTATTTAACCAAACTTGCGTACTGAATCGATCAGTTAGTAGAATTTTTAACCTCTGTCATTACAGTTAAAAAGCACATTAACCTTAAATTTACTTCAATTATAATAGTTTTCTGTTCGTCATTGCAACAATATATAATACTGGAAATCATTTTTCTCCGCCAAATACGATCACATTTTCCTTAGACAGATACCCCTGAAAGCTTTTCGTTGTGGCTAGATTGCCTTGTATTTTACTTTCAATCAACTTAAGTTCATTAAATTTATTCTTTTCAGTGATAAACATACTTCATTCCGTTCATATTCATATATACATTTCGCTATTTTCTAAATATTTTTTTACTCTTTTTTCTGTCCATTTTCATTTGCATCAAAAGAAATACATCTAAATGTTGAAAGCAAAATTCTGTAGAAACATACAATTTGTAATCATACGTACTTTTATTATTAGTTTGCTTTTGAATAAAATATTAATATTTTTTACTTACACAGATTTTCTTGTGCGAAAAGATGCAGAAATAAATATTCGAGATTTTCATTTTCAAATACTTTTGGAACTGATTGCCTCATTGAGGTATCTGGTAACGCAGTTGGATTTGCTTGCATCGGACATTTGAAATAACAAATTATGCCTTGCTCTTTTATGTTCCTACAGTTTTTTTAAGTGTAAAGCAAGTTATTAATTTCATCCCGTAAATACTTTCTAAATTCTGATAGGATATGTTAGATTGTTAAAAAGGCTTTACGTTGATTTTCATACTAATATTTTGCTTTTTAAATTCAAAATGACTTTGAAATTTATGTAAAAGTTATTGAAAGGAATTTCAAGCTCTTCTGTTTAAGCAAATTCAACGGCTTGGACAGCTAGCGGTGTACTAATCTATACTGTGTCAGAGCTGCGCCAGTTGATTTTAAACCTATAAATATTTATATGTATCTTTGTGGAAACATATTATCTTAGTAAAGAAGTCGGGAGGCATGCATTGCTCTCCACTTTTGCTTAAGATTGCTTCATGTAATTTCCCTCTTGAATCTGTTTACATTTTATAGTTTTATTTTTCTGCCTTCGCTATGAGATGTCTCACAAGTAGCCGAGTGGTTGTAAACGAAAGCATTAGTAGCTCCATTCCTAAAATCCTAATGTGACCCTTAATGTGAGCCTCCCTGACAACGAAAACATAATTTCTTTTCGCAGGCATCGTTTGTTTTGCTGTAATTAAGAATTTTAGACTCTTATTCCCAAAGCATATTAAACTAGTAATACACAGAGAAAGAAAATCTTTATTCTGTTTTCGGTAATCGTGTTACAAATACTTTGTCCTCCTTTTTATAATTTTTCCTTGCAGATAAATTTTTCAGCTTAAATTTCAAACGTTTCGGATCGTAAAATGAAATTAGATTAGATTGTTTGAATAGGGCAAAACTATAAGGGTTATATACCTAAGAGGAGGGATATCTTCGTGGAAAACGTTTTAAGCGAAACTGGTCGGTATTCACATAAGACCATGAAAACCAGTTATGCAGCCTGCCCTTTGAACCGTGCTAGGTCGAACTACCAGTGCTCAATGGCTTCATCCCATTAGTCCATTGGTAATGGCCTCGTAAAATTAAAAAAAATATTAGTTTTTGAACAATAAGAACTAAAATTATAATTCAAATGATAAAAATTTCTAACGATAGATTTAATTTTTAAATTATAAACTATATTAATTATTAATTTACTTTAAATTGTGAGTTCGAACTTAGTTATTAAGATCTATTTTAAGCATAACATTTTACTTTTCTGAAATATATTAACTTTACTTACAAATAACACTGTATTTTCTAAACAATTACGCGTTTATACCAGTCGAACTAGTGATTAACACTAATTTGGGTCTGGAAAATGAAGTAACTATTTTCCTTTATTCCTATTTCAGCTAATTTTAAGTTGCTGGAAAGAATTTTTCATTCTTGTAATATGCAATTCAGATTACACTTACAGTTAGAAAAACTGAAAATTTTCAGTAGCTGTAAACTGTACTCAATTTTAATGGTTCAGATTCTGAAGCCTCATCAAAATCAAAGACGAATCACATAAATGCATTTGATATATTTCATCAGAATTATGCGAAAACAAAACCGTACATCAGATGGATGCACAGTTTCCTTTACATTTGTCTCCGCCGAAAATGACAAAATGATGGAAAAGAACTAAAGTCGTCTTATCATCAAAATAACAACGCCAAACTCATTCTTTTCAAAACCTTCTACAACTTTTCTCAAATGAATAATATTTAGATTTGAACGTTCAAAAGACGTAAGACTTAAGGAGGCTAATTAACATAATATTGCCTTAAAACAACGGCTATTCGCCTAATTTTAAGATAAGCGATGCAGTTTAGTATCGAATTCATTACAGACATCACATGCTTTAGAGGCAGAGATGACCTAGCTGAATTATAATGGTCTTGGAATACGGATCTTAAATCCTTAAGAGCTTTCATCTCTAAACTGTTGTCTCAGATTATCTTGACATCCTTGTCAGGTACTTGATATTAAATGCACACCAGAATGGGTCTGCATGCATATTATAAAGTGTATTACGTTGTAACCATAAATCTAATTACAGAATATATATTATGTAAATAACTTAATTATGAATAGATATTTTCGGTAAGGTCTGCATGTAAGCATTAAAATATTATATACTTCTGCTATTGCCTATGTGATTTTCTAAACTATTATGAACTGATAATTAGCACGTAGGTATATTCTAATAGAACATATCGAGCTTGACTATTTTTCAATCATTTGGTAAAAATCAATTTAGTAAAATAGCTTTACTGAAAATAAAATTAAATCTACAGTTAAATAAAAAGTAACAAATATAATAATTACATATCAGAATAGGTTTTTCTGTTTAAATATGATTTCTCAGGAACAGTTGCATTACTTTGAATCTGGTTCAGTCTATTACATAAACGAAACTATCACAGTTTATAACACAGCAAACACTCTGATTGAGTCACTAAATTGTAAGAACTTCCCGAAAATTTCAGTAGAATGAACAAAGGAAGAAATAAGATAACACACTAAAACCAAAAATCGGAAAGTTTGATTCTGTTAGAAAGCAAATGTAAAAATGTGTGTATGTGTATGTGATTATGGCAAAGCCTCGAGGGCTATCTGCCTAAGAGGAGGGATGCCTTCGTGGAGGACTTTCTAAGGGAAACTGGCTCGTATACACGTTACACATGGGGAAAACCACGAAAACGCCCATGCAGCCAGCCCGTTCGCGGGATTCGAGCCTCAGACCGAACTACCAGTGTTCAGCGACTTTACCGCTCGGCCGCTGGTGGGACGAAAATTTAAAAAAAAAAGAATTATTATTATTATTATTATTATTAAATAATAGTAATGATAATAATGATAATAATAATAATAATAATAATAATAATAATAATCTCCACCCTTATCTTTGAGAAAATTGAGCAATTAGAACTTTTGCATTTTAATTACAGACACAGTCCAATTAAACGAAGTTCATTCAGACTTCTAGATAGCTTTTCAAATATCTCTGCAAGAATGCAGTATTTGTATTCAAGTAAAATAGATACTTCACAATGCAGGTTTTAGTTTATGCTTAATGAACATGAAGAAACCTCTGAAGGAAACTGGTTCATATTTACTATACACAGGAAAAAGATCACAAAATCAACTAGTAAGCATGGATATGAATAGTGTAAAATTACTAGTGTTCCAGTGATTTATATTCGGCTACTGGTAGGTACTTGGAACTTGAAATATAAGATTGCGTTTTTTTCTTTTATTTTTTCAACATTAGAAATGAACTGAATTGCTCTCTTTGCAAAATATAATGAAAAGTGTGAGGTTTGCATTCGTAACTGTAGTTTTCGCCTTTCAGTAGATACAACTAGAGCATGTTGACTCGTTGCAAATATTTTTTCTGCAAGAAGTTATAACTAAGATTCAGTTTCTCATATATGATTGAAAGTTTAAGCGAAAGTCGAAAATATTCCGGAATAAATCATTTCAATTTCATTCCGACGGTCTGAGACGGAATCAAAACTGTGACATTCCCGACATTAATCTTCAGAAAATGACATTGCTCATGAAGGAAAAGTCACCTTGCGGAAAGTAGCGAATTGTCTGATTTTGAAGACCACTGACGGGTAATATGAAATCAATATTAGCTGATTTATTGAAATTCTGAGCCTTGCGTTGAAGAGTGCGCAGCGCAAATTCTCTAGCTGTCAATAACCTTTGAGACTAAGGTATATAAGGGACTCTCTCTCTAGAATTTAAATTGGATTTCTCATTAGTGAATGTCGTGTTCTGAGAATTAAATAAATATTTGTTAAACACATTTGATTTTGCCAGAAGTCAGTATAATAAGCAATTCGCTACTTTTAGAATTGATATATGAATAATTGCTCATTATTTTGAAATCGATTTCTAACTTAGTTTTGAGAACTGCACATCTAGTTGTCTGGCTAACAAGTACGCTCTAACCGCATCCGAAGATTACTTGCCGTAAGAGAAGGACTTCTGCTTCAGAGCAGTAAAATATTATGTGAGAATATAAGAATTATTAATAATATAAGACCAATCAAAGAATCTTCAGCGCTATGAATCTAGGCCCGTCTGCCAATGGATCATTTAGTTTCATCTTGAATGCTGTCCGTTGTAAAGACCTAAATTTTGAACTCAGTAAATCAGTCAATAAATATCAATCTCCCGATCAAACTACTGCACATGGCTGAGATTTGTAGCAAACCTGCAATGTCAGTATGTAACCGCGTTTTATAATTTTCCTCAGAGTTCCGTATCTATTGTTCTAAGAACCACATGTGTTGTATAGTATATAGATATCCTGGATAACTATGTATGTGCTCTTTTACGAATATATTTTCGTAAGTTTGCGCTAAAACTATCTCGCTATGATTTCCGCGGGTAAGTTACTGTCTACAACTAGTAATGTCTGAATTCTTGTCTACAACTAGTAATGTCTGAATTCTCATAACATTACATTGTTTTCAACTATATAGTTACAGAAATAATTTGGTATATAGTTCTGAAATTCTGGATAAAAAATATTGAAAAATTTACTATTCTACTATAAATCAATTTAATATGCGGAATTTTTCAAAAAAGTGGCAAATTATTTTTAAGAATATATTATTACGAAATTTGGGAAATGATAAAATATTTACCCATTATCGTTTCTTAATGATTAATAGATACCTACGTATCTTCTTGTCTACCATTTTTAGCAAACAGAAAACTCTGGCCTAACAGTATGCTTTAGGGCCAATAATGTATAAGCATGAAATCAAAACTCATAACATCTTCGCCTGGTTCCATTTGACACCTTAATGCGTTTGTTGATTATCTAACTAAATAAAGAAGATCTGTCCGCTGTCATTAATGATGTAAGCTGGAAGTCATTGTTATAAAATTTATTATTGTATTTTCAATTGATTAAGCGTTAGTTGCCAAATGTGCACAAAAACATCAAATGCGGTAGCTTGCTCATTTCGCGTCAAGAACAGCTGTGCAATGATAATATATAACATTTGATGTGCTTAATTCCGAACTTCTTTGTCATGTTGAATGTGTGCATGCCGATACTGGACAATTCCCTGAGAACTGTTTAAGGAAAACATCGTGCAGTGGCACAAATTCGGCATCCCGCACAAACTTGGTATGCATTAAAGATTATATATATGTGTGTGTGTGTGTTCATTATACATAAAATCATTATTCTTTACATGTATCGTTATGTTTTATGTATCGCTAAGTTGACGCAATCTATTAAGTGCCGATGTTTATATTTGGCGCTAAGTAGTATAGTGCCCTTTTTATATGCTATATCTGTTATTTTTATTTGTCAAAATGCACCTAAATAACGAAGGATCTGTTCCGTGAAATTTACGTCGGAGTGATGGTCGCAAATCTGGAGAGACTTCTTTTATTTTGAATTCCGACGAGAAACGGCCCACCAGCGGCCGAGCGGTAAAGTCGCTGAACACTGGTAGTTCGGTCCGAGGTTCGAATCCTGCAAACGGGCTGACTGCATGGGTGTTTTCGTGGTTTTCCCCATGTGTAACATGTGTACGAGCCAGTTTCCCTTAGAAAGTCCTCCACGAAGGCATCCCTGCCCTCAGGCAGATAGCCCTAGTATGCTTTGCCATAATTAAATACACTACACCAACACCACCGACGAGAAACGATGTTAAATACCAATTAATATAGTTACTTACTCATCTCAGATATCCTTTCGGACACCCACCCTCTTGTTTAAGAGTGTATTTACTGGACACGAGTGCGGTATAAGTAAATCATTGTCTGATGGCAGAATCTTATCACATTACGCAATAAATAGTTTGTTAGACAAAAATCATCTAGGCAACATTCATTGTTTATTACATACTAAACTTTAGATATCGCCTTCGATTAAAATGGGGTTATCCAACAACAAAAATAATAATAAGGTCGTGCCTTAGTTGTGTTTCTTTATGGTGAAGCAGTTTTAACAGTCGGTACTTTGTTTAAAGTTTGACTTTCTGAAAAAGGAAAATATTATTACATATGCATTTCATAAATCGAGAAATACTATAAATACTGAAAATCAAGTTTTACAAGCATCCTACAGAGTTAGATTTGTTTCTAAAGTAATAACAAACTACTAAAAATAATTTGTCGAGAAGTAATTTTATCTAGAGTTTACGCACTAGAGTATACGAAAATTCATAGCACATTTATAACTGTGTAATTTTCGCCCTAAACATGCAATCCTTGATTAAAACAGTTTTGCAAAATATTTTTGTGATAACCCTTTGTTCTGAAATTTTCATTATAGTAAAAAGTCATACAAGATAACAAATAAAATACTCATAACTGTGCTCACAACGAAAAAACGAATGGGACATTTCTGTATCTTCCGTTCTACTGGGCCGAGTGATGAAAATAAAATTGCGTTTTTTATATATCGAAAGCGCGACGTAGGATATATATTAAATTTATATATAATATTATTCTAACATAGGTATTTTGACAAAATCGGACTTTTTCTGAAATAGCATATACTTTTGTTTTCCATATTTCGATTCTACAACTCAAATTATGCCTCTATATTAAATTTTGTAAAATTTGCTGCGAAATTTATGAAGAAATTCAAAACTTTATCTTAACGAATTGTTTTCAGTTTGCGCCAAGCGTAATTCACTTGACGGAATTTTTAATTTATAGTAACCTACTTACTTTCTTTTTTTTTCCATTGGTAAACGCGAGGAAAGGTGGTCCATCGTTCACTCTTTCAAATAATTTTAACGTGGTACATCATTCTTTATTTTAAATAGTTTTAACAAAGTGTTTAAACCACATAGTCGTTATTACCGCTTATATTAAAAACGCCAAATTTCAAAACGCGCCAAGATGAAAATTTACGTACATCTTAGGAAAGTTTGAATAAAAAACTCTAAATTCTTAGAGATATGATTAAAATACATATATTTTAAGATGATGTTAAAAATTTTATAGTTATAATACAAAAATAATTTCGAAAAATTTATAAAAAATACAAATTTTACGAATAAATAATAAAACATGTGAGAATTATATTTAAGCCTAAATTTTGAATTCTGGAAGAAGGAATCAACTAAGTTTAATAAAAAAAGAGATGTTAATAAATATGTATCAAATTCAATTAACACCGAGGAGCTAAAATTTTGAGAGCTAATTTTTAAAAACGTACTCGCGCGATTTTTGCAAAATTTGGCAGTTTGGCATAGTTTGAGTCGTAGAATCGAAATATGTAAAAAAACATTGGCATGTTGTTTCAGACAAAGTCCGAGTTTTTGTCAAAATACCTATGTTAGAATAATATTATATATAAATCTAATATATATCCTAAGTCGCGCTTTCAAGACATGAAAAACGCAAGTTCAATTTCGTCAATCGGCCCAGTAGAACGGAGAGGTATGGAACTGTACCCCAACATCCCCCCCCCTTTTTTTTTTTTTTTGGCACAGTGTTCATGAATGAACAAAGCTATTAGCGAAACCAATGTATCTAACAGGCATATTTTTATTATATTGTTCCGCCCATTACATTTATTAATAAAATTCAAGACACAAAAGTTTTGTTTTTAAAGGCTTACAAATGACCGAGTGACTAAGGTAGCTGAATATGGCGGTTTTAATTGGGTTCCAAATCACGACGAGGCTGGTCATATAGGAAGTTTCATGAATATAATCCTATTTACCTTAAAACGTCCTTCTCGAAAACAACCATTCCCCTTAGCCATTTCGCCCTCATTTAATTTTTTACAATCCAATCCAATTGAATGCTGTTTTTAAATTGCAGCAAACAATTTGTCTCTGCTTTTCGTGATTTCTAAATTTGATAGTTTTCAGTTAAAGGCAAACATAGATATCTTCAGCACCATATTGGCGCATTTTGGCTTATTTCTTTCCCCGTGGCTTTGTTTCAACACTAGGGGAGACAGAAAGCTAGGGAAATGCAACGAAGAACATCCTATAATTTCACGACAAAATCCTCCAAAAACCCACTAATGGATTAAAACAAATCCTAAGTTTCCCCCCTTTCCTTTTGTTGGTCTATTGATTTTTATGATTGCTGCTTCCATTGATTTTTATGATTTCCAATTTTTATTATGTTTGGATGAAATAACAAGAAACTAGCACACATGCCTCTATTATGTAATTATTCCACTCGTCTTTGTGCTGTGATTCATTTAAAAAAACTTTGGTTTACAAAATTAAAATGAAATCCTCGAACCAAAAATAAATGAATCCGTATCATTAACGAAAAGATTGACTATTCCAACAAATTCAGGTTAGCGTTTTAATTTGAAAACTGTTTC
Organism: Stegodyphus dumicola; assembly: GCF_044657685.1. Lineage (NCBI taxonomy): Eukaryota > Metazoa > Arthropoda > Arachnida > Araneae > Eresidae > Stegodyphus > Stegodyphus dumicola. The sequence continues at coordinate 166,130,879 of NC_140771.1, read as the reverse complement.
ATTTTAATCTGTGTTTGTTAAGAACATCTCTCATTTTTTTTTATTCTTGGAAGAAATTAGATCCACATTTCTTCACCTGTTCGTGAATCTCAAATCGCAAAGTCTATTGCAGTACAAAATACAAGTCCAATATAGTAAATATGCCAACCTAACATATGAAATACCAATAACAATGTTGCATAATGTCTATACATTTCTTTAGTGTAAAAATATTTCTTCCACATTGATTGTCATCACTTAAATGTATCACATTTGATTTATTTATACACCAAATGTAGTATTCATGTAATGCACTGCCAAATGCATATATGTGTATATATACAATATAATTTCACTTATTTATAGTATTGATTTATGTTATAAAAGTGTTCATATGTAATACTGTGCTATTCAAAATATCTTGTAACAAAAGAAAATAATATGTACTGAACAACAGGTCTTGTATGCCAATGAAACTGATTTTCGCAGAAATGACGTTCAATTCCGTACGGCAAGAACTAGGACGGATGTCATCTTCGCGGTGTATAGTATTGTATAGTACAAAATACAAGTAATGATTAGACGTGAAATTTGAAAAGCGATGGTCATTAAAACAATTGTCATCAGGAAGGAAACCAAACCTAATTAGCTACACGTAGAATGCCAAAAAAAGAAAGCGCCGAATTTTAGGACACTTAACGGAGAAATATCCTAAATTTAAATGTGTGAAAATAAATTATAGAAAGAAAGTGAGCTATAAGTTGCTACATTGTACAAATAAAAATGAATGTTCATTTTTGCATTAGCTATCTAAAAAATAGATTACTAGCAAAAGATACATTGAAAATCTTAGTTTGATCATAGATGGAAAAACATACCCGCAGGCAAATTGTTCTCTGGTATTTGAACATTGATTAAACTACAGTGTTCAGCATTTTCTAGTTTCATAAATTTTTAAAGTTTTAGAAACAGAACAAATGCATCATCAATAAGCATAATATAAATGTGCAGAAGCAATATACTGGGTACTGGGTAACGAAACAAATTCCTGAAAATCATTAAGGAAATTCTTAGGAATTAAAATAATTTGTTGCATTTAGTTACTACTTATGCATTTGTTGCGTACTTCATTAATTTTCCGCGCATTCCATTACTTTACGTGATTCATTAAATACATATCGCAATACCTAAAATTCATTATAAATTATGCCAAAATTCGAAGTGCTTCGAAGCTTTAAATTCTCAGTTTTTCTCTTTCTACGCATTATTAGCTTCTCTTCTTAATTCAACGGCTAACGAATTTGCTTCGCATATGATGCAAAAAAGAGAAAATTCATTATAAATAGACTCAGTAAATACATTCTTTGTTTAACAAAGAGCTCTGGAATAATTTGATAATCTCGCCAAATTTTTTTATATTTTATTATTATTATTTATTTATTGTATTATTATTATTAAATTTTGATTTTATTATTATTAATAGTTTTTGTTTCTATTATTACCTTTTTGCTCTATTATTATTTATATTGTTTGTCTTATTAAATTTCCGCTTTATTATTATTATTCTTATTTTTTTATTATTTATTATTATTCAATATTTTTTCAATTGTACTTAAATTTACTTCCTCTAACTTAAACTGCAAATTGCTATAAAATATTAGGGATATTAAAACATAGCTGTTTATATAACCTAAAAAATTTAGCTTAAATTTATTTTGTTATATCATTGAAATAAAAACGAAATAGGAAAACCATTAGCTATTTTCATGCTACTTAATGAATAATTCGATATGAATTGTTAATAAATCACCAAAAGTATGCTAAGAAACCATTATTGGCTATTACCTAATTTCCTGCACTCAGGGAAAATTCTTGGATTTAAGCATGGAAATAAATATATTTCAAGATTAATGATGGTCTTTTACCTTTAACTGCACGGAGAAAAGATGTATGACGTTGTAAAAAATTTTGTGGCGTTAGAAGTCTGAAGAAATATCAGAGTTTGGTTATTCAGCTTTCAAAATTAATTAGTCGTTGCTACCAAACCGATTCATTAATTTTTGAAAAAGAAAAAATAAGTTATTCAGCATACGGCAAATGAATTGGTCGTGTTGTTTATTATATCGTATTCACGTTATTGAAAGCATAATTTATCGTTCAAGCTTCTATGTTTTAAAAGGCGTAAACGTTGCCAGAGAAAAGATGAGAGATTTCTTCAAAAGGTCATGCTTCTGCTGCTATTGCGTATTAGACTGATTTTAATTTCATATACAATTTTTGCTATGCATAAGTCCCAATTACTTTTTACAGACATTTATTTTTATATTAAATTTTAACCTATGCATTTTATGTGTTCCTGGAGGAATGCAGACTTTTTTTTATGCTTTATTACGTACTCAGCCCTTGGGCACTACACAGAAAGGGAGGGATGCCCCGTGGAGGTCTTTTTAGGGAAAACTGGCTCGTATCCACGTTACACATGGTGAAAACCACAAAAACGCCCATGCAGCCAGCTCGTTCGCCGGGACTCGAACCTCGGACCGAACTACAAGAGTTCAGCGGCTTTTACCGCTCGACCGCTGGTGGGCCGGAATGCAGATTTAAGACGATCTTCCACATATACTCGCAAGAAAAGATCTTAATACAAGTATTTTAAACGGAGGCTGAAAATATTGACATAAACTACATCCTTATGGGAAAACATGGACGGACACGGCACTCTTAGGGAGATAGAAGAGGTTTTGTTTTGGTTTAGTTGGGTTTGGTTTATTTGGATTATTAGCAGCTTTAGCAGCGATGTATGCTTGACACCAGCTTTTATAGATTGCCGAATTTTCAAAAGCATCTCAAGTTTTACGGATTAAAGTTCATAAAAGATGCATAGTTTGCTTATGATGTCGCAAGTTTTAATGCATAAGCCGCAGATGGTAGAACTGGAGCGATGATGCACAACGCAATCTATACGTTTCCGATACTGTTTTTTTCCGTGAATTACGACTCATATTGATGTTCTCTACCTCATCTCAAAGTCTGTAAGTTGTGTTTGAGACACCGTATATTTAAACGGCTATAAAATTTGTGGTCAAGTGGCTATTCATATTGATGATATTTTCATTAAGAAAACATAAACTAAATTTAATCTGCTTGCCAAAATTTAGTATAATTTCCTCCACTCGAAAATTTGTATATTGCAAACACAGACTATATTCTAGGCCTATTACCTTTTAAGAGTCATTTAGTTTAATGCCTTTAATATTTTGTCGCGTGTGCGAAAAATAACAGGTATAGTCAGTCTGTCGGAGCGAAGAAAGACAGCCGTAATTAAGTAATTTCATTCCGTCCTTAGCGGTTCTAATTGCCTTTCCAGGAAGAAGAGCAACTTACCCCTCGACAAATGTGAAATTATGTGAGGCATGATTACGTCAAGCTTCATTTTTAATTGATAAATAGGAAAATAAATAAATAGGGCAGGTATTGTCAATAATAGGGATGTTATAAAAAGGAGAGCTGTAAGAAGCAGGAGGAAATGTTATTTGAGAAGATACTGTGACGTAGTTTTTGATGTGGAAGAGGAAACGAGAGAAATAAAAGAACGAATAAATGAGCAAAAATTCCTTTATATATATATATTTACGAGAACATGGAAGATTAACTTCCGATAAATTGGCCAGTTTTAATAATGATCAATTGAACTACTGTTCGACACTAGTTTAGTAAGTGACTGAAAATAAATGAGTCAGTCAGTTCCGCATTGAGTAAGTAAGCTATTCAAGAAATGACTGCTTCCTGGAGTGTCTTTGTTAATTCGGGTTTCGATGTTTCAGTTTGCGAGTTGACTGCGTACTTTTCCTCCTGTTGCTTTCACTGACCAACTTTTCGAGCACCATTTGAATTTGAGAAACTTTGGTATTCTTGGAATGCGGTTGCTTTGTTTTACGCCCATGTTTCTGAAATAAAAACTATGATATGTTAAGAATTGGGGAATACATCAAATATTATGATACACACACCTGCTATACTTCAGGACTATTTTGGGTAAGAAATGTTAATTTATTGTCAAGAATATTAAACATTACTCTGCTGAAACTATAGATTACACCCCATTTCTTTTATCTATAGTTTTTATAGAATAAAATACAACTCAGTTGGTCAAGGTTTTCCATATATTTTCCGAATTTGAGTTGTAAAAATTTACTTATCACTTGTAGGTGGTTATTTGTTGCTTGAGATTTTCTAAGAAATTTAAATTACAATGAATACTAGAAATACTATCAATTTTAGTCCAATATAGCGCATTTTAATCTAAAATATTTTAAGATAGAAAGAATAAATAAGAAGAAATTTTTTAAATGATATCTTTGAATTTAAGTTTTTATTTTGTCTGATCTGTCCCATCTAAAATATCGAAAACTGTCTTTTATCCATTAGAACCTGACTTCTGTCTTAAGACTTTAGATTGATAATCAAATGCTAATTAATTCCCTTTTTTTCTCTGCCTCCTTCTTCCCCAATAACAAAGTAAAAAACTGTTAATTTAAGTTACTTGCATTGCTGCAAAATGATGTTTTTAAGCTGACTATTTCATTAATGAAATTAAATTTCGGTGTTAAAATAAAACATTTAAGTATATAATCAGGCATATAAGGAACCTTTAAGTCAATATCAAAGAGTTACAAACAATAAAAAAAAATCACAAAAACATTCTCAATATTATAAATTTCATCCTACATTTTCGAGAAAGCTGTATGCTCAAAATTGTTTGTTGTTTGCTGTTTCCTTATATGGTGATACCTGACACATCTATCCATTTTGAACCTTTTTTTAGATTAATGTAAAAAACTTTGCAAATACTGAACACTGAGGGGAAAGTTTACAAATACAAAACGAAATCTTTATACCGTAGCGAAAATTGTTCCTTTCAGCCGAGGCCGCCATCGCTTAGCGGGTAAGATGTCAGATTTGAAAGCAATAAGACCCGAGTTTCAATCCCATCAAAGCAAGTCACCTAAAAATGGATTTTTCTTAAATTTTCTTTTTATTAATTTATTTTCATTATGTTAAATTTATAGGAGAATGCTCTCTATTTTCCAGAAATATTCATATAAATGGTTACTTATTGAGTTCTAATAATAAAATCTTGAGGCTTGAGTACTTTCCTCTTCATTTATCTTAACATAATTCCTTCACATATGCCACAACGAAAAACGTTTCCACAGAGCAAAATGCCATATGTTAGTAAGATATTCATAATATTGTCATGAGCTATATACAGAATGTACTATGCGTACATTTGATGAGACAAAATACCAATAAGTTTTCTTTCCTAATCATTTCTCAACGCTTATCTCCCAACAGATCTAAATATTTTTTGCTCAAGTTTAGAAAAGAAGTACAAGAGCAATTCTTACTTAGTCAATAAATGTTCTATATCAAAGAAAAAAGTATTTGTAATTACTTTTATAATTTACCGCATGGAACTATTAAATGCAGTCCGCAATTTTCGACAGTGGATATGTGAAGTATATAAATTATGTACCCATAAAACGAACAATTTACTAAATAGATATTTTGCTCTATGAAAACCGTACGCAATGAAAAATTACTAAGAACATTAATTAGACATTTTGCTTTACAGTAACGTAGAGGGAGTTAAATCTTGTATTTCTTCATCATTCTGTCAGCAACGCAGAAAATCTTTTCATAAAATTCTCAGCTTTGTTTTTAGAAAGATTATGACTTCAAACATACGTTTTGAACATTTAATAAAATAAAATTTGTGGTACATATTTTTAATATCCTACATTTATGTAGCAAAAGAATTAGAGACTTGTAAATTAAAACTATGTAAAAAATTAACATATGTGCATTCAAACATCATTCATTAAATATTTTAATTCTAAATATAAAACATTTCGCAAAATACGAACATCAGAAAAGATGAATCATTTTTGTACCACGTTTAATGTACTCATCTTTAATATAATTTCACTGGAAAATGTTATTCAGTAGGCTATAAGTGAACAAAATTAAAGAACTCTTTGTGATCAGTATCAAAATATTATTTTGTTCATGATATTTTTATGAAAATTTTTAATTTACTTTCCTTTGAATGTTTACCGGGGAAACTATTTAAAGCACGTGCAGCCTGCCCATTTTAAAGAAATTGTATTTATTACTAATGCAGATTCAACATTCTTAATCCAAACTGCTCCAAAATCTGAATATTTTTAACGCCAGTATGATGCCTCGTAAAGCTTGCCGTAAGAAGCCTTACAGAAAGCTGTGTAAAAATTGTTATCATTATTATTATTATTATTATTAAAAATTATCATATTATATATTAGCCTTACAGAAAGCTGTACGAGCCTCATAAACTTTCGCTTTACAAATGAAATGAATTCCATTGTCAAATACCTCTCACATAATTACTTATTAATGCCATATTAATTCAGAGTTTAGAGTCAGGATGAAAATAGACAACTATATATTGGTGGCTGATGAAAAAATGATTTTTCTCATTGGTTGCAGCTGAAGAACAAACATCATAGAGTATAATATCTGAAAAAACGTTTGCTTAATAATTCTGAACGTCATATAATGTTGTTTTATCAGTATCTTCCAGATAGATTATAATGTGTAAATAAAATACCAACGAATTTCATATTTAGCCCAAGCCTAACCCACAGGGTACCCCATTATGCATATGCAAATATTCCGAAATCTGAGTGATTTTGGAGCTTTTCTAGTTCTGAATGTTTTTGGTTAAAAATATTCAGCCTGCAGTGATTTTTTAGGGATCAACCATAAGCATTTTTCCAATAAACATTACGGCCTCACGTAAGATACAAACAATGATTTCGAGAATAACCACGGTATCACATCTCGGAAAAGAACAAAAAGAGAAAAAAAATCGCAGATGGTATCAGCTCTGAGATCGACGACTCACAAACATTGAAAATTGGATTATTCTTGGTTTGGGAAACGTAGATTATGAAATGCTGCATTGCAGAAATGAATAACTCCTGGGAAGAGCTTTTTGATTTTACGCCGATAAACAAATGACAGAAAGAAATATGAGAGGAAACATCAATGTAAAAACAAAACAATGTTTTGAGGAACGAAAATAAACATTTCTGTAACATTTTTGGATTTAATAGATTAAGGAATATTGAAAGAGCATATTCATTCAACAAAGTCTTTATTTTCTGTTAGCTTTAAGACCTGAGATCTCCACCATATTAAAAAAAACTGTATCATATTATTGAAAAACAATCTATAAACTAGTGGTGATGTATAAATGACTGTCATATATCTAAGGAATGATATTCTAAAATCTTTGGTGTCATTCGCAGTCGATACTGCATACAAACCATAATCTCCACCTTTACGGTTAGCTTACAGCAACAATAACCACGTTTCCGAACCATTTTTCTCTTGTGTTGTCCTCTTAGAGAAGATTAATACGTGTATTGCCTACTATAGAATTACATAATGAATTTATTACGTTATTCAAAGCTCTTAGCGGTCCGAGGTTCGAATCCCGCGAACGGGCTGGCTGCATGGGCGTTTTCGTGGTTTTCCCCATGTGTAACGTGTATACGAGCCAGTTTCCCTTAGAAAGTCCTCCACGAAGACATCCCTCCTCTTAGGCAGATAGCCCTCGAGGCTTTGCCATAATCACACACACACGCACACTCAAAGCTCTTAGAGTCTGTTAAAGAATACTGTTATAAAAATTATGTACATCAATTTATTAATACTGCTGTACTAATTAATAACATTGCGAATTAACGAGATAAATAACGAATAATAAAGCGAAAAATGTTTGATAAGTATTTGACTTATATTTACGTTTCTAAAATAGTATAAATGAGTAATATTTAAAACTAGAAATAAAGATCTTATGCAGTCAAATAAGAAATTGTTACAACAGAGTTTTTTAACTGCTCGTCCGATAAAATCTGCCTTTCTGATGTCTTATTTAGGTTATGTATTTTCTTTACTAAAGCAGTTTTAAATTCATAACATTAATAAGCCATCTAAATTTTATCATCCGTTGATCATCATTTTAATAAAATTTCAATTCAATAAAGTTTAACCCTGCTTTTAAACTTTATTTTGGGTTTTTTTCCGTTTTTTTAATTTCATTTTTTATTTGTTTATTTTTCACTTTGACTTGAATTTATTAAAAACCATAATCCGAAGTTAATCACTTAAGAGTTATGAAATTTAATATAAGTAACCACACACATATATGCAAAGAACAAACAATAAATAAAAAACGTCTAAACAGCTTGAGAATATGATGAATCACGTAAAACATTTTGTACCATAACCAAAGAATTAAGCCTATATAATAAGCTATTCAACGCTGAAAATAAATAAATTTCATGAATCTGAGCTCTTTCTCTTCCGTTTTCTATAAAAATATGTTTATTATGAACAGTTTTTACTATAACTTCTTCTTTACCTATTCCTTTCGGAATGAAAATTAACTGTGATTATTCAAGTTTTTTTTAGTATTAATTGAAAGTATTCAATCGCAGACTTTGCAGGCGTTGGCCACTATTAAGGTCGGAAGCGGTAGCTCTTTATTATGGAGGAATTAATAGGGCCGCTGTTGCTTTCTATGCAGGGACAGACAAATTGCATCACTACTACATTCTCCGGGATACGAATCTGGGCTCTTCTGGGTTAAAGAATCATTGAAGGGGAAAATGCAGAATCGCCCACTGCTTGGCGCGTTTTTAAGAACTGCACATGCTCGGTATCCATGTACACATCGGCCTATTTTCACTTAAAAAAATTATCCCAGAATTGCACAAAAATGGCATTGTGCACTCCCTCGACTTTATCCCTGTACACATCGACCGACCTATTTTCACTTAAAAAGACAAAGAAAATTGACAAAAATCCAATTTTTCCAACTCTTGTAGAAAGCGCCAAACAAATAAGTGGGCGATTCTGCACTTTAGCCTCTTTGAATTTAAATTGCAATGCTGAAGATACTCAAGAGTTAAATAATTCTAATTCTGAAACTATCAGTTCAATTTCATAGTGTAATGCAAGTTACAAAAGTGTCTATTTACAAACATGTGCAGTAAATTCAAGATTTAGTTCTAAAGTAACGGCTTCTACCCGATAATGGAAGTCAAAAAAGTTTCTGCACTGAACATGTAGCGAATACGCTCACACCTATTCGCCATGAATTACTTTCTGGTTATTCCTTCGGAATGAAATGCGCTTCAGAAAAGAGGTATCCAGTGGTAGAATTTGAAATCAAAGCTAGACATAATACGCAGTACTCAATTAAAATCGAAACTCTCGTTATCCCAAGCATTACTGGCGCCATAATTTCACCTCCGGATAAACAAGTGTCAGAATTCATGACTAGGCATAAATTACCGCTCGCTGACTCATGCTGCGGAGATAAGTATTTAGACGTGGAAATCTTAATAGGATCCGATATATTTTGGAAATTTATCTTAGATAAAAAAATCAAATTAATAAACATTTAGGTGCATACTTTGGATGGGTAATTCAGGTTCGAAATTTGGAAAAGCGGAAGCTTGTTTACAAACAATGCGATAATGAATGACCTAAGAGTTATGGACAATGCGATAGTGAATGACCGAAGAGTGTTTTGGAATTAGATTCAATTGGTATTTCAAAAGAAAACGTAGACTTCTCTGTTAAAGATAAACAAATAATTGATCAATTTGAAAATTCTTTATCCTTTGATAAGGGCAGATATCAAACGAAATTGCTTTGAAAATCTAACCCTAATGAATTAAATAATAATTTTCATATTGCGAAGAAGCGTTTTAAGATTTTGAGAGAGAGAGTGAATAGGGATGTAGAAATGCGTAAGGAATACACAAAATTAATTCAAGATCAACTCGATGACGGAATTGTTGAAGTATATCAAAATAAAGATTTCGAATCAGGCTATTATATGCCCCATAGAACAGTAATGAGACCAGATAAAGAAACTTCTCGTGTTAGAATTGTTGTCGATGCGTCATGCAAAGGAAAAGATTCTAAATCCTTAAATGATCTGTTACAGGTTGGACCTAATTTAAATCCTAACATATTAGATGTTATTCTTAAATTTCGAGAACACGATATCGCTTTTTCCGTTAATATAGAACATGTATTTCTAATGATAAGTATTGCCGAGGAAGATCGCAAGTATTTAAAAATTTTTTGGTTTCAGAATGACAACAGTGAATCGCTCAAAATTATGAACATGACACGTTTACCATTTGGTATTAGTACCAGTCCATTCATTCTAGCAGCCACAATAAAGCACCATATTAAAAAATACATCACTAAATATCCTGAAAGTTATGAAATGTTAAATTCATCTTTATATGTCGATGATTTATATTATGGAACGAGTACAGTAGAAAAGGCATACCAGTTGTCATCTGTTGCAGTTATGATTTTAAAACACGCAAATATGAGAATCTACGTAAATTTAATTCCAATTCTACGGAGTTAAAAGACATGTGGTTAAAAAACGGTTTATCAATGAATGGATTCCTTTGCGTAAGCTAAAATTTTAGGTCTTGATTGGGATACAGAAAATGATATTATTAAACTAGATTTAAAATCTTTAGAATTATCGTCAACTAATTGTGTGTGATATACTAAAAGAACAGTATTACAAGTTACTGCAAAAATTTATGATCCAACAGGATTTATATCACCTTTCGTGATCATAATTAAAATCCTCATACAGCAAATATGGGTAAAGAGTCTTGATTGAGACGAACAGCTCCCAAATTATATTGAAACCGAATTTAAGAAATAGCTTGCAGAAATAATTCATTTACAAGAAATATCGATAGATAGAAAATACTTTCAAAATGTTGATAAGCAAAATAGTGACATTTCAATACACATATTCTGCGATGCAAGTAATTATGCATATGGATGTGTAGCATATTTCAGATATACAAATAAGTTGGGTGAAATCAAAATGAGTTTCATTTTATCAAGGACCAGAGTAACTCCTCTTAAAAGCTTAAAATTACCCCGATTGGAATTGATGGGAGCAGTGACGGCAGCTAGAATTGCAAAATATGTAACTAAATTATTTAATCATATTTGTCAACATATATATTTATGGACAGATTCGCAAATCGTATTACACTGGATCAAAGGATCTTCTAGCAACTGGAAACCTCTTGTTTCTAATAGAGTTGCAGAAATTCAAGCCTTGAGAAATCCCAATAACTGGAAACATTGTAGTGGTAAGAAGATTCCTGCTGATTTATTAACGAGAGGTTTGAGTGTAAATTCTCTGAAGATTTGTTCATTTTGGTGGTTTGGACCAGAATGGTTACAAAACAAACGTATAGACTAGCCAGTTCAACCGACATTTGACGTGGGTAACGATGAACAACTAGAACGCCGTAGTAAGATATCTGTTTATGACATTGTTGTGAAAAGAGATGATCAACTATTGGATATAACAAAATTAAGTAATGTGCTGAAATACCTCAGAATTGTGGGATGGATTAAACGTTTCGTTGCTAAGGCAAGAAAACTGCCTGCTAATAGTGGAACATTAAGTGCTTCTGAAATTCAAGACGCTGAAATATTTTGTGTTTGTAAAGCTCAGATGATGGATTTCTTCACACCTGAAATTAAGGCTCTTCAATCTAACAAGTCAATTGCTCTAAGATCTAATATATTCAGCTTGGCACCGTTTCTTGTGAATATAAAATTCTTCGAATTAAGAGAAGATTAGAAGAAACTGAATATACAGTTGACGAAAACCATCCAGTTCTTCATCCTAAAGATTCCAAATTTACTGAATTAATTGTAAAAAGGGAACATAATAACGTTCTGCATGCCGGAGTTGCAGCAACTTTAGCCAAATTATGACAGAAATTTCGGATTCCTAAAGGCCGTCAGTTGGTAAAGAAAGTCTTAGGAAACTGTTTAATATGTCTAAAATATGCAATAAAACCAGCGAAACAAATTACAGCTCAGTTACCTAAAGATCGAATTGTTGAAACTAAACCTTTTTATGTTACGTGCGTGGATTTCACAGGTCCGGTTTACATCAAGTCTGGAAACGTCATTCAGAAATCATACTACATCGTATTATTTACGTGCGCTGTTACACGAGCGTTACATCTAGAACTCATTTCCAATATGTCTGCAAACAAATTCATTTTGGCTCTCAGACGTTTCATTTCGAGAAGAGGAAACTGTCGCACCTTCTATTCAGATAACGCGAAAACTTTCAAATATGCTTTCAAAGATTTACAGTATTTTTACAGAATAATTAAAGAAGCAGTTTTTCAAAATTTTCTAGCAAATGAAGGTTTGACTTGGAAATTTATCGTCGAACTTGCTCTATGGTGGGGAGCTTTATATGAACGCCTTATGAAAACCACAAAGGAACCGTTGAAAAAGATATTAGGTAAAGCTCAACTAATTTTGAAAAATTTATGACTGTGCTGACAGAGGTTGAAAATATTGTGAATAGATGTCCTTTGACCTACGTTTACAACTATTTACATGAACTTGAACCGCTTGTGCCGGCTGATTTTCTATTGATCGGACATAAAGATGAATATCCATACAACTTTGCTGAGAACCTGAATAGCTCTTCAACAAGAAAGAGTCTAATGAAACGAAAAGAATATCAGACAACACTTATAAAACAGTTTTGGAAAAATCAGTATCTTCTTGAGTTAAGAAATGCTCACTTCTTCGGTACACCCGAAGCCAAGAAAAATCTTAAAATTGGTGATATAGTTTTACTTGAAGGAACAACTAAATCTAAGTTCCTGTGGGATTTAGGTCGAGTAATTCAAGTTTTTAAAGGACGTAATAGTCTTGTAAGATATTGTGAAAAACTAAAAAGGGGACTTTAAGAGAGACCTGTGCTATTTATATACCCCTATGACTGAAAATGAATTAATTTCGCAAATTTTTAATTTTATTTCTTATATTTCATGTTCACTAACATTAATTTTAGTTAATTAGTTTAGTTATTACTAATAATTTTACTGTTTGTAATTCCAATTAATATTTACTTATTGAGTAACATTTGAATTGTATGCTGTTAACTATATTTGTTTATTTTATAGAATTTCATTTTGCTGTTTATGTTTACATCAGTAAATGTACTTGATATGTAAGTTGCTTTCTTACATTTGAATTATTTTGTATGCTGAAATAGTGATAATTTTTGAAAAACTTATCAGGTGGGGGAGTGTTGAAAAACCCCACAAACGATTTTTGTATCGCCGTTAGAGGGCGCTTCTCTTCTGAGAAAAGAATGTTAGTTATAATGAACCATCATTGCAATTCAGGTTGCTTTGTAAATTAAATGATTATTTTTGCAGATTGCTGAAGTATTGGCTTCAATTAGAATTAAGTATGATCAGCTCTCTTAAGGAAGTGAATATAATATAAATGTAATGTTTTTTATGAGGTCCTAACGTATGTAAAAGTCCAAAAATGAAGCTTCTCCAGTTGAGATGATAGCCTTGTAAAAGAAAAGAGAAGTGAAGCCCTGAGCTTCGATGATCAGCTAGCCATGCCTGGGGCAGCTGCAGAAGGACAGGGAGATGGGGAGGACTCAGGATCAGTAAGCCTTGACTTTACCCGCTCGGCTGTGAATCGTCAAGTAATAAGATAAGCAATTTAGACATTTTGAGCAAATCTCAGCATAGGTTCGACAGTCTTAAAAGCAATGCGGATTTCCTCTGTATTATCTTTGGCATATCTTATCTGTTGAGCTCAAATGGAAATATTATTAATTAAATTGAAGACTTTCGGATTTTGAAAAACTTGCATGATCAATTTCAGGAATCTGTTCTTCTTTAGATTTATTTTGCTTTAATGCTTCACTGAATGATTTTTTAAAGATTGTAACATTTTCAGAAGAAGTTGCTGCTATAGGAAATTTAGGGATGTCTTCTATTTTAGATGGAGATGGTTTGTTTTCTGGTTGGCGAATTTTTTTGAAATCTCTGCTGATAAATTTTAACTCCACTGTAAGAGCTTAAGTGAGATTCAGAGCAAAATATACACTTGGGTTTCTCATTTGATTGAAGTTGGCATGTATTACTCCTATGGTTCTTAGTGCATTTTACGCAGCGTGCAGGTTTAAAGCAGTTGGCCTGTAAATGTCCAAACTCCTCAGCGTTTCCCGCGCAGACCACTTTTAAAGTCTATCATTACTTGACTGAGCACAGTCCTTTTATGAATAATTCCTATCGATTAAGATTGCTCGAAAATAACTAATGTCTATATGGTATGGCAGGGGATTCACATACTTCAGTCAAAGTTTGGCAATAATTACTGAATGTTTTAAATATTAGAAGCATGATGTGTAATTTTCATAATCATTGTAGCAGAGTATCTTATATTGTATGCTTTTTTTAATTATCTAGTGGGACATTTTATATTTAAGGGTAATTTGCATTGCTTATGGTTTCTATTTACACTCTGGTACTTTAGAATAGTCATTTCAAGGTCATTATATTCCGATTCGCCTCGTTACTATAGTGTTGACAGTGGCAGAGTAGATGGTCTATTTCCCTAATTATTTTTTTCTTTCACTTAATTTCTTTTATTATGTTTTGCTTTGAGAAAAGAGCCCGAATTAAAGCTGACGTTGAACTATGCCGCAAATGATATCTATAATATTGTGAAGGTTGTTTACGCGGAGTGTATTTTTCAATGATCACATTAAAATCAAAAATGTTATTTAGATTATGGATTGCTTCTCCGTTTGCATTCCTATATAGTTCCAGAACAAATATGGGTAGCATTATTTTTTTACCAACTAAAGTCTTTGAAAATTGCTTGACTTTAATAATCGGATATTTTCTTCGAAGTCGTCAAACATGGCTTGTTTTCATGAATGACTTTAACCGTGAGAGAAGGATTATCTGAAACATGTGAAAATTATTCTTTGCGTTTTTTAGGTTAGCTATCGTGTTATAATAATCAGTAATTGAATTAGTGCGAAGATATATCGCTCTATTTTTCATCTCAGCTTCGAAGTGTTCTTTGCAAGTTTCTTTTAACATAATATCAATAGACATCCAAACAGGATTGTCCGTGAGGACTATGGGCGTGATATTCATCTGTAATTCCTTATCCTGTTCTGTGACTTCCATTTCTGAATTTAAGGCCGGAAATTGGTTTTCATGCAGAATTTCTGCTAGCAGGGAAGACACAGGTGATCTCCACGTTTTAATGAGGGCTTGCCATTTTTTATCTTCCTTCGGTAATTTCTTTTTCCGTTCGCTATCTCTGATCTCTGAATTTTCGTAAGCTTCTTTTACTATCTGGAATTTTTGCGTAACCCGATAGCATATTTCACAAGTGCACGTCTGTGTAGCCACCGAGGGTATGGCTTCTAAATTGGACCAATGAGCATCCAGTAATATTTCTGTCATGTCACATGACCTTTCGCGTGCTTGAAGATTTAAGCAAAATGGTTGAAAATGTTCTGCCACGCAATTTTCTGTACAAAGTAATTAAAGCATCGTCGATTATTTCTGAAACTTTTCATTGCGAAGTTAGATCAAATATAGGCAAATATGAAGACTTCACTACTTGGTTGAAATAAATACAAACACATGTTGGAGATTTCGCAAAAATATCGATGTGAAATATTACTTAATAAATGGTAAATAAGATGAAGAAAGAAATATGTGATAAACATCTGAGACCAAATGCAATCTTTACATAAAACTATGCGTATGAGAAACATATTTACACCAATTATATATAGTAAATAAAAGTCAGCCCTTTTTATTGCTGTCCATGTGAAAAAGATGTTCTATAATAATAACCAATGCAGAATTTTATTCAAAGTGAAAAATCTTGAAATTCATATTTATTTCCTAACATCTAATGGGTTGTAACTTGAAGACATTTCTGTTGGTTACATTCTGAATTACAAATGCACTGACAGTAAATTAAGAAATTTTCTGACAGGTATTTAATTCAAGTAATTCCAATACATTCATTTATTCACTAAATAACTTACTTGAACTAAGAATGAAAGCAGTATAGATAAAATTAAAAACAATATGGAAAAAGTTGTATGAAAGTATAAATAACGACAACCTATTGCCTTTCTTTCATTTATTGAAATTTTCTTCGACACATACATAAGAATGTGTTTAAATAAATATGATTTTTTTTATTTCTTGCTGATCAAATTTGTAGCCTTGGTAACTATCTTAAAATGATTAGCAACTATCTTCATCGCGAATAATAGACGCTCATCGATCGATCAGGTTTATTCCTTAGTCTAATTAATTTTCAGTTGCTAAAACATATTGCGAAATTTCTTAACTAAGGATATTTACGTATCTCTTGACTAGTCAGTGAAGACCAAAGCAAGTAAAACAAATCTGCATCTTCCGATCTTTCAATAGCATTTATATGACACTGCAAATTAAATAGCTCCATTTTTGGTTTTCTTAGTGCGTTATTATTACGGCGATGACTATAATGTAAAATTGGACTCCGAATAATTAAAATCTTTAAATCTGTCTTCAATTTCTTGTCTTAATATCGCAATCTTTCTTACATAATCCTGAGATTTCTCATTTGAAATAATGAGACAATATTAAGATGTAAGAAATGCACGAACTTATTTTATCCCACTTGCGTTTCCAATAATTTCAAATTAAAAGCTTTAATACAAGCATAACATGTCACGGTAACTTTATTCTTTTTCTTGCAGCTCTTTAATCAGAATATTTAAATGGACAAGTAAGTTAACAAAAAATGCTAAATCACAGTCACGTGGGCTGTCATACAAACATAAATTGATAGAGACAACAGCTCAAACTATTTATAGCATCTGTATTTTCTGCGAAAGTAATCACGTATATTAGTTTAATCTATATTAACATATATGTAACTGAAATGTAATTCACTGGCTGTGACGTAAATCTGCTTCAGGTGCCGGATGCGACCAGCAGGCCATCAGCTTGAGTCTATAGCTTTACATTACGTGTAGATTACACTACTATAGTTTTCTCTGCTTTACTGAACTAGAAATCCTTGACTTAATACAGATAAGAAAAAGGATGAAATTACTGCAATATTCAGCATATTTTAGAGTGCATTGTTAAATAGAATTTATTAAATGCAAAGTAAAATGCTGTTTACGTGGTGGTAAGGTAATTCACAAGCTTAATTAAGCAATTAATCTGGACATTATGAATAAAACCCAAGTACTACGAGGTTATATTCACTCGGCCACTGGTGCTATCTATTAACTTTGATGTGCAAGATTTCCCTTCAGTTCTCGACGGCTGTCTCAGAAATACTCACTTATTTTACTTGTTTTTAATACTGGTTCTTACAGCCATAATACACTTATTGTAGATAAACTAATTATAGATTATTGTAATTAATAATGCAACAGAGTTCCTGCGAGACGTTATAGTGACGTTGGTGATGTATGAAGAAAATTTATATATCCCTTCTTCTTCCAATGGCAAAAATTAGTAATGCGTGTGAGGTACAAGGTGGATAATCCGCTTTCTAGAATTATGTATATTAACAGTCTTAGATGGAAAGGGAATGGCAATGACAGGCTGATGAAAAAGCCTTTGCTTTTTCATCAGCCTGTCATTGCCATTGGTTATGCCTATAAACATGGCAATCGTTCTGCTGGCTTTAAACCTGAGTTTGAACTTGAAAAATTACTGGAAGATGCACCTTTTTAATCTGTGTTGTTGTTTCCTTGTATCGTGCCGAAAATGGCCTATGAGAAAAGTCTAAAGCCTGAAAGAAAAGTATAAACTATTAAAAGAACTTGATTCTCTTGATAAGTGCAGCCAGAGAAAAGCTGCATCTAAATCTGGAATTTCCGAAACTCCATTGCACAAGCTACTTAAACAAAGCATTCTAATTCATAAAGATGTAATAAAAAGGCAAATGTTTCAAGAAGCGCAGAATCAAGGAAAATCGAAAAATGCTGAAATTGCTCTCCTAGAATGGTTTCAAGTCATGAAACTGAAAATTACTCCTGCTTCCATATCTGCTTTCACTATTAAAGTCATGGAATTCGCTAAAATGGTTGGAGAAAATTTTCTGTAAACTGATAAATGCCTCACAAGTTGGAAACAGAAATTCAATTAATTTTACTACACTTACTGAATTGCTTTTTGGCGATGTCGTGTCATTTTATGATCCTCTTGCTCCGCCTTTGTCTCCATTCACTGCTACTCCTTTCCTGGTCCTTCTTATCATGACTGCATTCATATTATGTGCTTTCATGGCAGTAAGTGTCATTGATTCGGACACGTCACGCTGCGCGATATTCGCTTAATATTAAGGTTTGATCTTTCCAAATATAGCAGGATTAGCGACATAATGGAAAAGCAGCTGATTTATCAGACTTCGATAAATGTCAAATCGTTATGGCTCGGCGACTGGGAACATCAATATCAGAAATGGCGAGTTTAGTGGGCTGTTCACGTGCAGTTGTTGTGACCACATATCGAAAGTGGTGTATGGATAGTGAAACGACAAGTGGCCGGCCAGCAGTGTGTCGTCGATGGCGTATTGATACCAGAGGAGAGGGATTATTGCTGCGCATTGTTCGCTGTGACAGAAGGCTACAACAGCCGAACTCACTACCAGCTACAATAGTGGTGACCTAGACAGTATTTCTCAACACACTGTGCAACGTACATTGCTGCGTATGCGTCTGCGCAACCAGAGATCGAAGCATCTCCCTGCTCCTGACGGCACATCATCGCCATTTTCGAGTTTGCGAAAGCACGGAGGAATGATATTCCAGCATAGATGAAAGGGGTGTATGCAGCGAAAAAGGGTTGATAACCACAAGCTTACATTTTTTCGACACAATGAATCTTGCTCACAAAAAACAAAAACATTTTTAAAAGTTTACTGGAGGCCACTAATGACGACGCTGTACATGATACTGATATGCCTCTTAAACAAAACTATATAAAAACTGGGTTTATGCACTATACAAGATACTAAAATAAAACAATTTGCCTTACAGTATGCCTTGACTTAAAGAAGACAATTTGCCTAAATCATTTGTCGATAATATGTAAAAACTGCATTGCAAATACTATTAATTATTTTGATTTTTCGAGAAACAATGAACCAGATTTTGAGTTTTGAGAAACACCGATTTTGAGTTCACTACAAAGAAAAGCCTATATCTCAGATTGTGATTCAGAATCTAGTAATCTTCAAACTCGCCATATTGTTTTTCTTTAATTATCAGGTATTCGATCAAATATGCCTTTACAGAAGTAGTTTGCTCTAGAAAATTGTTGTTTAGTAGAAGCAAAGATTAATGATGTTTCTGCATGCTGTTAAAAATTAACGTAAATAAAAAATAAAATAATAATAATCCCAAAACATCAAAATAACTGTGTTCCTTTTTTCACTTTGGTCTTCCTCGGCATCGATCACCAATAATCGATAAGATAGATTTTGACGGTTGAATTAAAGAAAAACTTTAATAATTTTTCAACATGTACTCAAAAGGTGTCATTTTTTAGCAGACGCTGACATGAAATATAGAAGAAGAAAATGAAGTGTTACCATTAACAGCAGCTCGATCTGACGTATATTTTGAAATTATAGCTACTCAACGTATATTTATTAACCTTAAGTTTAATAGTTCATTTGTCATTATATAGACAGCTTAGTGGTTCAACCGGAAATGCTTACTGTGGCAGTTTTATATATATTTCTGTTTTGGGAGAGATCTTCCACTATAATTTATTCTTCAGTTAGTTTCTATCAAAAGATAAATATTACGAATGTGAATTATCAACGATTATCGCTTTTTTTATATAGATACCATGAAGTGGATACAAGGACGCATTTAAGATTTTCCACGATGAAAAAAAGATCACTCGATGATAATTAATTCATGAAAATTTTACTGTCATAAGTTGAAGTTTTTTTTTTTTTTTTTTTAGCTTGAAACATTTTCTACTAGCTCTTGTTGAAGAATATCAAATATGCCGTTTCGAAGGGAAAATATGAATAGCTTCAATTACTTATTTCTAATTTTCTTGGGGTTAAACGCATTTATCTGCCAAAAATGTGCGTCTCATAAATTTATAGCTTTAGCTGTTTATCAACTGAATTATTCAAATTTAATTTTAAAGCAGGCATATTTTCAATATTGTGTCTAGAAAACCGTTTTCAATTTTGTGTAGAATGGTGTTTTCGAGTTTGAAACAAAGGTTTGTTGGTGTAGTAAAAAGCTGTTATATTTAATGCTTATTAACTCTTTTTTCTGCTTTATTTAAAATTAAATAGCAGAATAATCAAGCCACGTATGAATTATGCAAGAATGCATAAATGGCTCTTTCTTTAATTACCTCTTTCATTTCTCTAAAGATTAGACCTCAGGTTCTTATTGTTTTCATCTAAATATAGCTTACAAAATCCTAAGTGATTTCTGTACATGGTAAATTGGATTTTATTCAAATTTTTGGGCACCTTCATAATAAAAATTGTTTTTTTTTATGGTTCTAATTCTATAAAAGCAATCTTTTTTAAAACATGAGGATCAACTTATGGCAGAATTGTGGGTCTTATCTAGTGCAGCGGTTCTCAACCTTTTGACTAACGCATACCACCTATACAAAATTTTAAAACCTTTAGTACCACCACTACAAAGTACTACTACCACGTGCGATATTATAACATGTTTTGTTGTACACCTTTTACCAGCATAATTTTGCTCGAATTTTTCTCTCTGAATAAGATATTTGGCGATGCGTAACAGTGAGTACTATTTGCTAAATAATAAAAAATATAAACAAGATCAAAGTGAACGAAAAGCAGTTCTCGAACAAGAGCTGACGATGGTTGCATATGTATTTTAAAGATACAAAGAACTTTAAACTACGTCATTAATCTAAAAGGTAATACGATGTTCGCTTAGAACAAGAAGTCAGTAATAAAAGCGCTTTAAATTCAATGGCTGTATGTAGCAATTTAACGCAATGTGATACTCTAAAGTGGATTCGAGGAAAGTTAGTTTTCGTCGTAATTAAAACACGTTATTTTAATTATCATGAAAGGAAACCTTTCTTGACTCCTTCATTAGAACATCGCTTAAAAGGTTTCGAAGCTGCAATAGTAAGCATGGGTTTACATCCAATGGTTGAGAGACACCTGCGATGTTGTCGCATCCACTGGCGTATGAATAATATGGAAATACTGTACCTAAAATTATTCGGAGAATAATACCTTTTTGGTTATAGACTTTTTATTTTGAATACAAGAGAAAAATACCTTTTTGGTAAAATGAGAACTAGAGTTTGCTCTCTATAATTTTGTTAATATACGTTCGCTTTTCCTTGCATTTAACAGTATTGTAAAGAAGAAAATGAAAGTGAAATGAGACCATTTATTCCCATGTGCAGTATTTATACCTTACTTCCAACATTCGAAAATTTCATTTCTAAACCAATAAATTTAAATTTAATCATTTTTAAATCAACCTCTGGTAGGAAACACATATTGATGCTTTGATTCTCTTTATTCATGATGTACAATTATTTGCTTTGAAAAACATTTTTTTTTTCCAGTTTTTACATCCTCTAGAAATCTGATCTGAAAACACTCATATGCTTTCAGATTATATGAAAATCTACTCTCATCCATAGAAAAAATTAAACAAATTCTAATTTCAGCAACATATGTACAGAAACACATAAAAGTTTCAAAACTATGAAAGGAAGGAAGGATTTGCTTTGAATAGGATGTTTAGCATACCAATAAAACATTATAGTTATGTATAAATATATGTTAATCACAAATGTTTCGTATTTTAAAGTTTATTGCTTTCTTTACCACAATATCTTATTTCTTAATTAAAGTTTTTCCAAATTATTAGTTAATAACATTAGAAATAAATTTTATTGCTTAAAAGTGGTCATTGAATATGGAAAAAAATTTTTCAGATGTGCATTTCTGTACATAATTTTATCCCACGATGCTGTTTTCACGCAGTATTCCTAATAGACAAATTTCTATTTTTCAGTTTTTGAATAGTAATGAATCAAACTATTCAATTGGGATTTCAGTCATAGCAGCGAGTTTGCATTTAGAATTGCTAATACTAAGTGTGATTTTGGAACAGACGTTGCAATCCGCTTTGATCTAGCTTCACCTTGCTCCCACAGTTACTTGAATCAGTTTATTTTTAAAGCATGATTGAAAATGCGCGGCTCTGTAGTTTTGAAAAAATCGCTGTATACAAGAGACATACTTTGTCTCTTTAGGGAAAGAACATCCGAATTTATTCCAAAGGCAGTGTGTTTCACACAAGATGATAAAACATTTTTACTTGCATCCAATGTATCAAGGTTGCTTCTTTTCTTGCAAGGCTTCAAAGAAATACGTTAACATTTATGGAACACCCAGAAGATACTATTATCCGATAAAAATGTATTTGTAGGAGAAAGTAAAGAGAAAAGTTTTTATAATGCTAAAGTGATATATCGCTCGGTGAAAAAGTACAGCGTCTTTACTCTGTTGAGATTCTTAATTTTTTATCATAACTTTTAAAGTAATTTAAATATTTTAGATTTGTACAAAGTTCCGAATTTCTTATTACCTGGTCGGCAAACTTATTAACATATCTGAAAGAGTAAAGACTTTCCAGTCTTTCAGTTCAAAGACTGGAAATAAATTTTTGTTTAAGATCTACTCAGTAAGCTGAACGTAAAAATTTTTCGTTTTTGATTCCAAGAATTTTGAATCGTTCTGGAGCTATTTATTTAAAATACTGTTTTATTTACACTAACAGAATACGAATTAAATTTATGTTTTATTTTGTATACAAGTACCTAAGAAACGCAATTTGCTCTTGATATATAACTTTGTATTGTAGTTTTGCGTATGCCTAAGTTACTCACTAACGTAAACCTTATTTAACTGAGGCGTATCAACGTCTTCGCTGCTAAATCTTATGTTTTATAAACAATAATATCAGATGAAAAGGAGAACATTTATGTTACATAGGGCGTATTGAAAAATGTGCCAACTAAAATGAAAATAACTGGTTCACCGCTGTTTGCAAGAAATTATAAACACATTGAAAACTTTTAATCAACAGAAAAATATCTAGCATAATCATAGATTTCCTGAATACTAGATTAAATTATATTTGTATTAAATATTAAATTACAAAAAAACTCGCTCTCACCAAGCTAACTACAGTTCTTGCTCAACAGTTAAATTCAACATAAGGCAAGCTTTACTATTCGCGCTTTTTTGCAACTTAATATATGTTATGGTGAAGCCAATATGTATGGAGAAGGAATAGTAAAATAAGAGAAGGAATACCAAACAAGTACTACTTATTTAAAATAAATACTTATCAATGGATAAAAATCAGTTTACTTCTCAAAGTTAGGAAGCTCACATAAGTATTAGTCAAGCTAATCGTTTTCTGAAAATGTAGTAATATTATAACACTAAGGTATACACATGATTTCTAATACTCGAGCATTGTCATATCTACTTCTAATGAATGCCTTCGTAACGCTGAGCTCAGACATTAAGCCCTTTCCTTTACAGCGAATTTATAAACGCACCTGAAAGCGACAGTCCGGCAAGCTGCTTCCAGAGAAGATTTTTATTACTAAACAGTACTTCTTTGTTTAACCTAGAGGACAGTCTATATTTTCAGATTGATACAGCTGGACTCCTCCTGACCTCTGCATCTAAAATCCAATATATACTTACCGAAAGTTAGAGTACTTAAGATTTTAGGGTCACCGGAACAGTTTGATAATAGTTCGACTATAATTGCCCGTGTAAAATATATTTTTTATTTATTACGAGATATAAATGCGAAAGAAGACAAATTTTTGGACCTAATTAATGCAATCGCTACCTAAATTGTAGTTATAATAAAACTATTGGAAAGTTACTTACTCAGAAAAAAGCAAAAAGTATAAGAAATTAAACAAGATCTATAAAGTGGAAAATATTTCATTCAGATAGCTAATACAATCACGCTCTGAAAAAGGTGGGGGGAAGAAAAGTGAAATTGAAGCATAAATAATTCTTTGTTGCCAATGAAAAATACGTGAGTTATGTTCAGTGAATAATCCACAGTTTGTATAAATGTCTGGTGATACAAGAAATTGCACTCAAACGTGAGAACTTCGATAAAGTGGGCTAGAAAGTACATGCGATAATTAAAATTATCAACGCGAGTTAAGCGTGAAAAAAAACTGAATGAGGACGTTTTGACTTAGTTCAAATGTGGAAAACCTGTTAGGAGTGCAGCGAAATATTAATACAGGTTTCAATAAAGGACCAGATACCCATGACCAGAAACATTCGACTTTTATCTGAAAGGTTTAGATTAAAAAAAGCTGACTTGTACACCACATGACTTCCTTGTACGGACTATTAAATTATACACATTTTTTCCTGCATTTCATATAAACTTATTGATTTGCATTAAATCTACTTCGTCGATAGCGCATAAAACACAATAGAATAAATACGCTCTTTAAAATTCACTATATTTACCATAGCGTCAGTTTGGCGCTAGCTTCACTGAACAGTATTGCATTTCAATCATTTTATAACTCAGAATATACAAAAATTATATTATCTAATCTTTGTCACATGTTCTTTTCAAATACTGTAATAAATCTAAAACGACATTGTTAGGAAGTATGAGATACTATATGTGGCGTGTCGGTTAGGCCCTGTAACTCATCACATGAAGACGCGTATCTTGACGCGACTTACGTGACGGATCTTCCGTCCATTTATTGTGTTAGTGTAGTGTATTGTGTATTATCATTGTAATAAATGTTATCTATGAACTTGGAGAATCTCTTGAAATATGCCAACACTGATCACCCGGTAACCATACCTCTTGACACTGTGAGGTAGCTACGCTCCCTTATAAAAGAAAGTAAAGAAATAAAAAAGAAAAAAATTTCATAGACGATTCAGCGCCTCTTACCTAATGCGCATACGCCACTAGTAAACATTTTCCTCTGTCCGAGACTGACTAGTCTCAATATTTGCTTGCTAATACGAAACACTTGTTTCCTCGAATTTCATTAGAGATATATTTCGCATTTAATTAATTCAGTTCTCATTTCGCGGCAAGGCAAAAATACTTAAAAACTCAAAATATTTCCATTAAATTTGAAAGATATAGAGAAACATAAAACACCAAATACGGTTAAAACAATTTAAAAAAATTACAATTAAAATTATAGTTTCTACGCAGAAAACAGCAATTCGGCCAGCAGGTACGAAGGTAGATTTTTTGATGCACAAAACTAAAAGTTTCTTTTTTCGCCCATTCGGCAAAATGACACTGAGGGTGCACTTAAACAACTTTTATATTGTTAATAATTCTACAAATATTGCAGGCAGATTAACTAAAAGCATAAAAACCTTAACCAGAAAATAACAACATAATTCAATCATTTCTTAATCAAAAAATGCACACATAAAGAATTAAGTCTGAGTTCAATCAGCCAAGTAACAGACTGAGTATATATATATAATACTTTTGGTGCTTTTGATTGACACCAAAAAAGAGAGGTATACAATTGCATGTTATAGCAGTCCTATATACAAAATTTCAAAGTTCTGAAACTACTCGCTTTTGAGTTGTGCGAGATACATACATACGTATGTACAGATGCTACGAAAAACTCTTCTAAATCCATTTTAAATCAGTTTTATAATTCGTTTGGATAAAAAGAGTCCTTTATTCTCTCCTTACGTTCAGATGTCACTCAAAAACACCGTTAAATTGCATTCGATAGCGGTCAAATGAATATTTTCGTTGAAATATGGTACCCGGAATTTTTTGCGATTACAAATAATACTTCATTTACTTCGTACAAAGAAATAAAAATTAAAGCTCCAGAATGAATATCGTGTTTATTTACTTTCTTCTCGTTATCTTGATGAATTATGAAGCTAGTTAAATAAGCTGCATGATTAAATTATATGTGGCTCTTCTAAACTTGATTATTCACTGCTTGAGACTTTCTCCAGACCTTTGTAATAAAAAATAAAGTAGCAATGTTTCACATATGAATACGGCAAAGTTATTTTATAGATTCAGAATGTGTAATTTTATAGAAACAGATACATGAATCTTGATTAATGAACACTTAGATCTTACATAATAACAGCTGGCAGTCGTATAGTATTTGAGTGTAGGAAATGCTTCAGAATTTAGGAATGTAGGAATGAATTTACCTTTACATACAAAAAAGAATTTTATAATATAGTTACTTTTTCTAGTAGTATTTAATTCCTGATTTAGGAAGAAACCAAAATAGCAAATGATTACTACGTAAGAGGTATTGCAAATAAATTAAAATCTGAGTATATGACAATTAACTCTAATTAATAATAGACATGAGCAGCTTCAAGCTACTTCAAGATAACGCAAAAAATAATATTATACTGAAAATTATGTAACATAAAATAGTTATGATTTAAAACTGTGTACCATACTCCTGATTTTCTAAGTATGTTTCTAAATGAATCGCCTATTTCGAATAACTTTAAAAAAAATTTTAGACGTTTTATTGACTCATCTGTCAGGAACACAAAGATTTCATCAATTTGTTCGCTTCTTATTTATGCAACCCTTAGGAACTCTGTATTAATGTTGCTGTTTTACAGTAACAATATTTTGATGAAATGCGTTGTGAGTTTTCTTCTTTTCTTTGATTTTTCAAGTAAATAACTTCGAAACCGAACACGGAAGATTGACCAAGGAAGATATCTTTTGATTTTTTTTCGGGCGACGTTAAAACATGGAGTCATGAATATCTATTATATAAGAAGGAGTAACACGGCTAAGATATGATGATCTACGATCTACATGGCCTTTCGATCTGTGGGCTTGCTTCCTTGCCATTGGGGATATTTTGCTTTTCAGTACTGGTTAAAAAGTTTTCCTGATGACTTTAGGGCATTTCTATATCCTCGGTTTTAATTAAACATTTTAGCATTGAAGACTAGCCGAAATACTCAATATTCGAATGAGTTGATGCACTAGAAGACTGGAATGAGAAGATTAGAAAGTTAAAAAATATTACTTATTTTAAAAATTGCTTTTTGAACTTCTAGAGTGGTATAGTCCATTGAATGCGGGTAATTGCATCTGGCTTGGGTTCAATTCCAAGCGAACTGGTTGGATGAATTTTGCTTTTCGTGTTTTTCCCATCTGTAATTAAATACGAGGCGTTGTCTCTCAAAACTTTCTACACGAAGTCATCCCTCCTCTTAGGCAGATGCCCCTCGTAGCCTTGCCATATTCAAGTAATCTAACGTAACATAAAGTAACCTTGAAACGTTTAAAATGCCCTTAGTGATTAATGTTTCATAGCTCAATCCCTTTCATTAAGTCTGATTTATTGTTCAGTGTATTCAAGGATACACTGAAAATATACACTTAATTTATCTGATTATATATATAGACATTAAATTTAAATACTTTTTCTGTAAGCTAAACAGTCATAAATTATGCAACTGTGCAAAATTTCCATCGTCTTTTAGAAAAATTTATGTAGCGAGGAAACGCACATATTCAATGAACTCCATCTGTGTTACAGTTAAGTTAAGTATTTAAGTTAGTAATGTACACTGCTCAAAAAAAAAAAAGGGACAGTCCTATATCTCCCGATCTACTGGGCCGATTGACAAAATTCAAATTGCGTTCTTCATGTCTCGAAAGCGTGACTTGGGATATATATTAGATTTATATATAGCACTATTCTAACATAGGTATTTTGACACAAAATCGGACTTTTTCTGAAATAATATACCAATTTTTTTACATATTTCGATTCTACGACTCAAATTACGCCTAAATATGAAATTTTGTATAATTTGGAGCGAAATTTACGGAGAAATTCACAAATTTATGTTGGCACTTTTTTGTCAGTTTGCGCCAAGAATACTTCACTTGGCGAACTTCTTAATATATGGCAACCTAGTTTCCTTTCCCGTGAGAGGAAAAAAAGTCACCATCGTTCCTTTTTTCCAAATAATATTCTTTATATTATATTTTTAATTATAACTTATTATTTTAAGTAATTTTTTCTTTTCCGAATTTCATTTTAATTGTTTAAGTTGCACGTTTTTTTTTTTTTTTTTTCGAATAACTGTTTTAAAAATTTCTATTTACCTATTCGAACTGCGTAAATAAAGGTGCAGCGTTTATTTTTTTTTTCAAATAGTTTTCTTTATATATATTTTTCGTCATAGTTATTATTTTAGGTAATTTTTAAATTTTTATACTTTTATTTTAATTGTTTGTGTTGCATTGTCTCTTCAGATAATTGTTTTAAATTTTCTATTTATTCCTTCGAACTGAGCATTTTAAATATATTTATTAATATCAATTTTGCAGAATTTGATTTTATTTATTTGAACTGCGTTTCTTTCGGAAGAATACTTTGTAACCCAGACTACGATGAGTTTGAAAACTGCATACTATATTAAAAGAGAAAATACAGTAAAGCACAGTTTTACACGCCTTTCAATGTTCCGTTCAGAAAAGATATATATAAATAAGAGAGATGTATAACCGACATTTTAACTTAGGATGACTTGCATACACTGCTTTAAACAGTTTTATCATTGTGCCCATTGCTTTACACAATTTTATCCTACATTTGGTTTCTTAAAATGTTATTCATATTTTAGTCAAATATTTTCTTTTTGAAATCGCAAGAATCAAATATCATAACATTGAAAATTTTAAATTTAAAAAAATACAAATACTAAATTTTACGAAAAAATTTGTTTTTCTTCTCTTTTTCTTTAAGCATTCTGAAAGTATATTAAAAAGTATCCAACTTTTCGAAACATTTTGGTATTTCTGACAATCATTTTAAATAAAGTTATCGCCTTCCATTTCATAAAGGCCCACAAACGGCCGAGTGGTAAAGACGCTGATCACTGGTAGTTCGGTCCGAGGTTCGAATCCCGCGAACGGGCTGGTTGCATGGGTATTTCCGTGGTTTTCCCGATGTGTAACGTGTATACGAGCCAGTTTTCCTTAGAAAGTCCTCCACGAAGGCATCCCTCCCTTTAGGCAGATAGCCCTCTTGTGCTTTGCCATAATTAAATAATCCAATCCAATCCTTAATTAAATATAATTGATTTGTAACTTCTACTAGAACTGACGTTAAGAATTGAAGTGCAAGTAAATAATATCGTGTGCAATCTTGATTAATATAAAATTTAAAATATTTGCACAGAAAAATATTTGCATTCAGACAGAAAGTTTTTTGAAATATTTGCAATTACTTTATAGGAAGGATTTATTAATAACCGTAATAATTACTTATTATATTACTGATGATTAGGAATCAGTTCTTGACAATTACATTCTAAATTAGAATTTTAAGAATTATTGAATGTTGTGTGTCGTTTATATAATTATTCTTACTTGTCCACGGAATCTGCTGACTTATCCAGCGATTAAGTAGCTGCAGTTATGTAGTTATGTAGAAACATAACCATTGAACTTCCATTAATTCAGTCTCTAGAGGGTTGCATATTTATATCATAATTTGACTTTTATAAAAATGATTATTCTAAATCTTATGTTTCTATAAAAATATACTGTGCTTTAAAAATATGGATTATAGTACCAGCCGCTCTTTCAGCCACTTCAAAAGCATCAGTTTGTTTAGAAATAAATTGTGCAGGTAATGTCATAAAATTCAAATAAACATCAAACGAAAATTCTCAGTTTTAGACAATTCAATTTAAACGAAGTAAAGTAGCAGACGATAAAACGCCGAAGGTAAAAATTTACTCTTACAAAAATTTACTCTTATTTAAAAAAAAAAAAATAAATAAAAAAGATAGAGAGAAATTAAAAAAAATATTAAAAAATGTATTTAAAAAAATAGCTTTTCATATAGTATTAATAAATATTTATTACGCATCATTGAGGGAAAAAATGTCATATAATTAATTCTCCGTAAAATTTTACTTGAAATTTATGGTTAAAATAGCTGTGGCAATACAGTGTAACAAAAATCCATAGACCACATTTGGCGTTATTATCGCTCAAAAAAAAGATGCCAAATTTCAAAACGCGAAAATATGTAAATTTGTGTATATCTTAGAAAATTTTGAATAAAATGTCTAATTTTTTGCAGATATGCTTAAAAATATACGTACTTTAAGATGATGGTAAAAATTTTATAGGTTATAATTCAAAATTTTTTTCGAAAAATTTATAAAAATTATTTAAAAACAGAAATTTAAAAAATAAAACACAAAAAATGGGTAAATTTTATTTGGAATGAACCTAAATTTCGAAATGTGAGAGAAAAAATCAAAAAAGTTTAATAAAAAAAGAGATATGAATAAATATTTGCCAAATTCAATTAACATTGAGGAGCTAAAATTTTGAGAGCTAATATTTCAAAAACTACTCGTACGATTTTTACAAAACTTAGTATTCTGGCATAATTTGAGTCGTAGAATAGAAATATGTAAAAAAATTGGTATGTTATTTCAGAAAAAGTCCGATTTTGTGTCAAAATACCTATGTTAGAATAGTGCTATATATAAATCTAATATATATCCTAAGTCGCTCTTTCGAGACATGAAGAACGCAATTTGAATTTCGTGAATCGCCCCAGTAGAACGGGAGATATAGCATTGTCCCATTTTTTTTTTGAGCAGTGTACATTACTAACTTAAATACAAAGTACTAGAAACACTGTGAATGATTGCTTTGGGTTCCCAGAACTCAAAGAAATCATTTGGGTTTTGGAAACGGGTTCTTTGATTTTACTTTAATTCCTATAGTGCAAATTGTTCGGGTTTATGAATATTTCGTTTAATGAAATATTTTCGGGAACGAGTGAAATTTGTGAATCAAGTTTTTACTATATTTCATTTATTACCATGATAATGTATGTATTGAAAAAAGATCTTATGGTTCTACAAAAAGTCCGGGGGTCCTTACCGCTAGGTTCAAATATCAGAGAGAAAAATTTGAGTGCAGATTTACTTGTGCTTTTGTTCTGTTACTTGCAACATTTCTTTCATATTCGGACCATATTTTTTTACCAGTGGGTAACTGGACATTCTTAATTACACATGTCGCAAAGGTGAATAATAAATACCTCAGCTTCAAGAAAAGGGACTTTTGGATCAAGCACGGGTGCAGCAAAAGGTGCATTATCCCGTATTGCTCGTTAGATGTGTATGATTTTCTTAATGAAAAATTTCCATGGATTGGGCATGGTTTTCCAAAATCTCCATTCGCATTGAAATGGTCCCCTTTCAACACCAGATAGCACACAGTGGATTGTCGCAGTAATCAAGTTGCATTTCCTTTTCATCCATATAGGACAGATTAACAATCGCGTAAACGTTTGGAGGAATCTTTTCGAAAGATAGACACTTCATATTCTCCGCAACGTATTAAGAAGAACATGCAGACGCATAAATCTGTGTTTACAACACTATGGAGTATATACAGATATACTGGATTCGTAGATCGTACACGCAAATATTCAGCTACATAGTATATGTAGCGTAGCGGTTTCTTAACTTTAAATTAATAAATCTAAGAATACATCAATGCGAGTGGACTGTAGATTAACCTTTATTCGGCAGTTTGAACTTTCGAACACAACACAGCACAAAGTAAAGCGACAGAGTTACAATTAGCGTTTGCAAGAATGAAAGAACAAAATGCGAGCTGCGTATACAATCTGCGCATTGCGAAATATATCTCACAGACAGGCAGAGAGTTCTGGTGGCCGAAACAGTATATGCAAAATAAATAAGCTAAAATTACACTGAGATTGCTGTATGCGATATAAAATTAGAGGTACAAATATTTATTTGGTACCCTGCAGAATCTGTTAAATATCTTGCTTTGATCTAATGAAAATTTACTTCCTTTACATTTAACCAATGCTGTGTGAAATAAAGCATGAACTGATAATTTCTTTTCCGAAATATTAATTTCAGTTTCGAAACATAATTGCATGAATTAATAGCTCTAATTTCAATATATTAATTCCTTCACTATCTCCTAAATAAAATAAAATATATCTTGATAGCTTTTATAATTCCTCAATCAAGAGTTGTAAAATTTATGAACGTTACGTTTTCTTATAAAACTGAAAGACGAAAAAAAGAAAAACTGAATCGTTAATTCCACGAGACATTGCCTTTAAATCTGGCTTTCTTCATTGAAAAATTGTCCAATATGTGGAAAAAATGTTACTAAAGCATCCGCCGCTGGAGGGAATGAAACGAATCCGAGAGATAAAGGGTTATTTGTCACTCCCTTTATCCCTTTATTCTCTGGCATCAACTGGAGGTCTGCCAGTTCTTTCTTCTATCTTCTGTGTCTCTACGAAATTCAAATATTCTTTACATGCGCTCGTTATTGGATTGAGATACTGCAAATGATCATTATATACCGAAAATGATTACATAACATATTGCTCTCTCGCTTCTAAGAAATGGATTTATGAGCTAATACCTACAATCCTTAAACTATAACAATACATTTTCTTAATCTTATTGTTGTTTAAAAGCGATGATTCTTTCTTTTCATGAATATTTCCTAGAGAATGAGGTAGATTGACCATTATGCGTAATAATAATTTTATCTTTTCTCCGAATGCAAAAGCAAGCGAATGTTTCTGCCATAATATCTTTACTTTCTTCTCCACAACGAATATTTTGTGCAATTAGGTGTCATTGTTAAAAATATATTGGATTCTCTAGGATTCAATAGATTGTAGTAAAACACATAAAGGCTAAATGCTAAGGAAAGTGATGTCATTTTGAAGGTTTTTCTAAGGGAAAATACCTTATATTCAGATTACAAATAAACGGAAAACCCCGAAACCTTGCATATATCAAACTTATTCGCCCGGATTTGAACACAGGTCGAATTACCAGTATTCAGCATGTTTAGAGCTTTGGCATAGGGGGGGGGCATATTTAAAACAAGAGTCATTATGTTAAGTAAAAATATGTTTATAGGGGTCAACTTTATATCTCATAATTATTCCTTGTTTCTGAAGGTATTTACTTTACATAAAGAATATTTACAATATTTAAAAAAAAACATATTTTATCAGTGAAGCGCCATTGAAGAAATTTATGTTTCCATGCATTAATATATTGACTAAATATTGAACTAAGTTTCTTAACAAGGAAATTAAATTATCTTGCAAATTTTAGTTCCTATCCACATGTATAAAACAAATCATGCCATTCTCTAAGAGGCCTGATACTTAAGGTTCGTAACAATAAGTGTATACAAGATAAGTAGAGATACTATTCGAAATCCTAAGTACTGCAAAATTATAAGCTGGTTTTTATTTACATATCATGTACGCAGTGTTGATAAAAACCTATTTTAATAATTTTAATATTTGATTTAATGGTTTAAAACGTACATGCTTCTCTTTTTATTGTGTAATGTGCACTTATTGGTTGCTAGATAATTTCACGTTTGAATCTTAGGAGAACAGAAAATGTACTTTGCGTGCACAAAGCTTCAAGTAAGATATTTTAAGATTTATTTCAATTCATAATTAATTAAAAAATAGTTTTCGTTGCTATGGGAGAAAATGAAAATGTTTTTGAAAGATTTTATGGGAACCTAAAAAAAGTTAGCAATAACGAATCTGAAGAGTGAAATGAAGACACTTAGCAATAACGAATCTGAAGAGTGAAATGAAGACACTTCGAATTCTGAACGAGCAAAACAATGTGAAACATTTGCTGAGAAGCAACGGCCAATGACATCCGATGATAAAGGTAGGTAATTAGCAGGAAAGATGCTGATTTGAAGATGTGGTTATTTGCAGATAAATTTAAAAAAATTAACTAAATACATTTCCTTTCACGCTTCTTTTTAACTTCTGACAAACATCAGCTTTAAACCTAATGACAGAATTTTTAATTTTGTATGTTCGGTAACTTTTCTTTAATTTTATGAATATTATCCTTTTCTATTTCTTATTTATCTCTTTTTTTTAACTAATGCATTTATGATGTTTTTAAATATCATTTTTAATGTTTAGGGTGGGAAATTTCGGAATTTGGCCATATTGATCCTTTCCAGATGATTATTATTGTAGAATGTAGATTTGCGTTAAATTACTGAAACATTTCAGCATAATTTTGAATGGAAGACATCATAAAATAATCATCTTTCATTAGAATCCCATTTTCAGAGAAAAGAAATTATTGGAAATGCAAAAAGCATGTCTAATATACTAAACTGCTGTGGCGCTAATGAATATTTTATTGCAAATTTGAAGTGAGTAGTAATAAACTGACATGACACCTATTTAAAAAGTACAGCTTTAACTCAGAATTCAAGTATATAAAGATACAATAAAATACTGTTTCTTAGATTTCATACCTGTGACTAACGATCGCTTTTACATTTTAATCAAGATGAAAAGGCTTTCGAGCACTTACCTGAAAAGGAAAAGAAATTACCTTAGTATTATAACAGTATTTTGCAATCTAATTACTTATAAAATGTACTTATTTCTTCAATTCAAAATTATGATTAAAAATAATTAATGTGAAAATTTACATCACACTGAGATCAGGAAACAGTTGCGTTTTTCTGAACGCAACTGTGGACTTCAGGTACAATCATTCTTGACATGATCTTTAATCATTTATGTTGTGTTCAGTCTTTAGGATGATATTAACGCACAAAATATAGAATTTTAGTCGTGACAGACCCTTTATTTTTTCTATAAAATAAATACATTCGTATAAAAGGAAAATTGGAATGAAGTTAGATTTTTAGAACCCGTACTGATCGTATGTTCTTTGAAATAACAGTGAATTGTGAACGTTAGAGCTCAATTTTAAATTATTTTATACGTGAAAAATTCATATACAGGCCAAACCAGTAGCAGAATCATTATCTTCTTAAGTTGTTAAAAAGCAGCACATACCTAAAGGCCTGTCCACACGAGTACGCTCGTGACGTCGTTGCCTCTCTTTTTTTTCTTTTCTCAGTGTAAATTCACATTACGCAGAGGATGTAAACCTGAGTTGCTCGTGTTCAGCTTTTTCGTCCTCTACATGCACAAACAGGCAATAGTTGATTGAGTTCTTGTCAAGCATCGTAATCTGAAAAACTTCTTGTTTACGGTTTTCAGGATGGCGTTGGAGCCAAAGACCAATGAGGTTTTATTCAAAGAGGATATAATTGTCCACATCATCGATAAAATCATTAGGATTGTTTACGGGATCCATAGTTTGCTCAAACCTTTCATTCGAAAAATTTCGAATTGTTATTCAAGAAAAGAACTGCATATTTATAAAGCAGTGACCTATCAATGTATTCATATGCTTTACCGGTATGGAACATCGTAAGCTATGCGAGCTTAAATAAACTGCAATTTCTAAGTAATCAAATTCTCTGCCTGACGAAATTCTCCTTAATCATTACAGATGTTCAGTATTTTATGCAGAACAAGAAGTTCTATAAGTATATCAATATCAAATACATGAAAAACTAACTTCAAGAAAATAACAGCTTCTAAAATAAAACTCTTGAGTCTTAAAGTATTTAGTAGAATAATGCTGCGAAATTTTCGAGGACACTTACAACCTGAGACATATGTCACTCATTCATTGAATATTAATTAAATTACCGTTGCAGTGACTTCTACTTCTCAATTATTTTGCATTGCAAGGGGGAAAGGTACTGAGTTCGGACTTCACTCATGACTACTTTAGAGTAGTTCAATTTTTTTCCACCCCTCCGCATATTTCGGTTTGACACCAGCGTTTCCTATTTTTTGCAACGTGTTTCTTACGTTTAATCATGAATTATTTTATTCTTATTTTATTTGTTATTATTATTATTATTGTTTTCAATTCTCGCTTAAATCCTGGTAAGTCTGCAAATTTCTTCTAACATGCTTCAACGTCATGACGTCAACAACATTTAAATTATTATATATATATATATATATATATATATATATATATATATATATTCTATTTAAAGGAAACATTAGAAGCAATAACTTTCAATATTTGCATATTTTATCATTTTTCTGTCAAAACAATATGTATTTGAAATTTTACATTCATGAAGAGAACAAGAAGGACGTTCTAAAAAATTTCTTAGAATCTAATTTCTATATATTTTCTTTTCTGTTAGAGATGGCTTACGAAATTAATTTTAAATAGCAATGCTATCTGAAAATCTTCATTAATTTGTTTTTTTAAATCGTTACAACGATGCACAAGAGAAATTGTAAAATTACCGAATTTTTGAATTATTGGTTATCCCGTAAAATCAGTCAACGGCCATACCATGCTGAAAATACCGATTCTCGTCCGATTCCGTAAAATCGACTGCCCTCAAAAAAGTTCTCATTAATTTGCAGATATTTTTCTTTCTAAAAAATAATTTCAAAATATAACAATATATATATGTGTATATGAATAGTAGTTTAATTCAATATGAATTAGACATTATAGAAAATGTAAGAAAATTGATTATATTCTAAAAGATGTAACATGTATATGTAATATTGTATAAAGTAACTCAAAATAATCTTATGATATTTTAAAAATTTATTTATACGTGCGGATATATGTGCGGCAACTAATACATTGGAAAACGCTTTCGTTTACATGTAAAATAATTTTTTTAAAAATTGTAAACTATTTCTAAAAATTTGGCATAAAAAGTATGTAATTTGTCCAGTTTAGATAAATGTCTCCTGATTAAAAATCTAATTTTTGAGCAAAATAAGCCAACCCCTGAAAGACCTAGCTCCGGTATTGCATTTTTTGCTCTAGTTGTTACATTTAAAAAAAACCTTTCCTTGAAACCTAAACTTGATTTCGAGAACATTATCTATTCAGTTTTTTATTTATCAGATATGATTCCTCATTTGTGTTTACTCTTCACCAGGATTGTAAGCTTTTCATTCATTTGTAACGTAGAGTAGGCATCTATACAATTTGGGTTAGAAAATTTTGGAAATCATTATCAGAGGTATTTCTCGTAATTCAGAAGCATTTGCTTTAATTATATAAATGAGCTCAATTATTCAAAAACGTTCTTCAAAATCATAATTTTAATAATTTTATCGAAACCTTTACACGTAGGATATAGAAACCAATTTTTTGTGCACTTAAATCGTCACCTTATTTAATCAGCAAAAGACAGACAAATCGACATAATGTAGTAGACGAGTGGGACATGTATCTCCCAGCCCCTACGAAAAGCTTAATTCCGTAATTTGCATTATTCGAATTTTTGAGACAGAATGAAGAGTATATTCCAGAACATAGGAATGGCTATTCATCTTTCATCTGTGCGCTGCTTCGACCCACCAGCGGCGAGCTGTAAAGTCACTGAATTTCGTTCGGTGCGAGGCTCAAGTCCCACAAAGGGGCTTGGCTGCATGCGCGTTTTCGTAGTTTTCCCCATGTGTAACGTGTGTATGAGCCAGGTTTCCTTTGAAATTTCTCCACGAAGGCATCCCTCTCTTTAGGCAGGTAGCCCTTGAGTGCTTTGTCATAATCGAATAAACCAACCAACCAGCTATATGCTGCTTAAAAACATTCTTTACTTACTGTTACTTAAAATATGTGTTTTGATTCGCAGTTTGTCAAGTATGAATTACAGTGTAACGTTGAGGCTATTCGAACCCTTAGAATAACCTTTACAAACTCTTAGAATGCCACTCAGTATGTCTTAAAAACATCGAAACGCTTGAAATACTATTTCAGATTTACAGCAATTTCTTCCACCTTCCTTTCCTCCACCTTCCTTACATCTTCCTTTCACAAAGAGTGTGAAGTTTTAAATGATATCTTTTCTAATTCCTATCAAAGAAGTCTCCGTCTCCGAGTCTATATTAAGTCACATTTAACTTTATGATAAGGAACCAAAAAAATTCTTTTAGGACAAGATTGTCTGCACTAAAGATGAATCGATGCCAGGCATTTGGAAAAACTGTACTTGTGTACTTTGTAAGTTATTGTGTACTTTAGGGGGAACTAGTGAATGGGAGTTCTTAAAGTGAAGACGAGTTGTACAGAGAATAAATATTGATGTCGATAATTTTAAATAATATTTTCTTTAGTTATTTGTAATCCAGCTGGCTAATTAAAATCAGTGAAACAAACAAATAATTATTTACTTTTTTTAAAATTTTCATGTCCCCAAATCAAGCTGCGATTTATAACATAGGAGTGTCTTATACAAGGAAAAATACGGTACTGGTAAAATGATGTCGATTTACACCTAAAACGTTTAGGCTGTTTTTCCATTATTTGCTAGAAACTAAGGAAAATGTATTGTGTTTTCAAGTTACGAATACGTGAGCGAAATGCTTGCATGATAACGTTACTTTATATGAAATCACGTGTGACATTAATATGGGCTAGAATCTGTTTAGGAAATTTCGTGTCTGAAGACTTGTGCCCTTAAGGCATAGCCCTTTAACTGCTCTACTATACAATTTGACTCTTCTCTTAACATAAACAACCTAGCCTAACTTGAAATTGTTTTAAATATATTTACCAAGAAATTCCGAAAAAATAACTTTTGATCATAATCTTTGATGGGGTATTTTAAACATGTCACAATGCATGTAAAGGATAACCTTGAAAGACTAAATTTTCAAAAAACGCAGAAGACAAAAACAAAAATAATTTATTAAATTCACTACCTTGGTTCAACTTTCAATTAATTTACTAGAGAAAGATTTGACCCTTAGTTCTTATTGTATCCATATTTATAAAGTTATTTTTTTTCCTTTTAAATAATATTATTTTTAACAACAGCAAAGCAAGGACGTTTATTATCCAGCTGGATTAAGAGAAAAATAAGCTGTCTTATTTATTTATTTTTTCAAACCAAAGTTAGACTTTTTTCGATTCACTTCCAATACAATGAAAAACAAAATCTTTGACAAATGTTTCTCTTCCGGTAGCGTGTCATCTTATTTCCCCTTTTCTTTCACCTATAGCCTCAATCTGTTTGATTAATGACATTAAAAAATATGTCCTGCTAGGAAAGTAACTCATACGTAGGAGTCTATAATGCACTCTTCTTGAAAGCTAGTAAAGT
This sequence comes from Stegodyphus dumicola, assembly GCF_044657685.1. Taxonomy (NCBI): domain Eukaryota; kingdom Metazoa; phylum Arthropoda; class Arachnida; order Araneae; family Eresidae; genus Stegodyphus; species Stegodyphus dumicola. The sequence continues at coordinate 166,091,737 of NC_140771.1, read as the reverse complement.
ATTCTCAAAGCGTAAAACACAGTGTTTTCTTATCCGATAAAAAAATACAATAATGCGGAAATTGTCCATAACTTCCTGTGAAGTTATCTTCTTCGCTTGGGAGTTGATCCTATAATCTTTAAATGTGAAATATAGTTGCAATTTGTTTACGCATTTACTTGACGGGGTATACTACCACAATGCATTGTACGTCTTATGGCCCACCAGCGGCCGAGGGGTAAAGTCGCTGAACACTGGTAGTTCGGTCCGAGGTTCGAATCCCGCGAACGGGCTGGCTGCATGGGCGTTTTCGTGGTTTTCCCCATGTGTAACGTGTATACGAGCCAGTTTCCCTTAGAAAGTCCTCCACGAAAGGCATCCCTCTCCTTAGGCAGATAGCCCTCGTGTGCTTTGCCATAATTAAATACACCAACACCATTGTACGTCTTATAATCTTTTAAATAAAATAAATGAAGTTTAGATGATTTCGAATAGACATTTACGACTTCTAGTTACAGATTTTGGTGAATTAACGGTTGAAGCACAATAGATGGCATTTCAGCCCAAAAGACATCGGTGATGAATTAACCAACCTTATTTCATTCATTCAATAAAATAACATTTAAACATACCTTATCAAACATATTAGGAATCTTTCATTCTTAACTTTTGCCGTATTGACTCTTGTAGAAATTCATATTTTCTCATTCAATTCTGTATGCTTAATTTTTAAGTTTTTCAATGAAACAAATGTACAGTACATTCTGAATAACTGAAAAGAGTTCATTTAAGCAGTGAAAATATAAGGAGGCGTAAGTAATCTTAAAACGAAAACAGAATTAAAAAGATAAATTTTGGAGTAAAAATGGGCTCATGTGATCTAAATTGAACGAAACATTTTGTTTAAAGGAAAGGTAAAATAAATAAAATTTATAAATCTTAGTAAAAGATTAAAATTTTAAATAAATAGCATTTAGTCATGAAAACCTTGTCAAAGAAAATTTTAAGAATTCTCTGCATCTAAACCAAAATAAAAGAATATAAAGTTATTCAGTTCAGTGACGTTGCACGATAAAAGGTTTTGGAATGCTATTGATTTAATAAAATTCATATTTAGACAGAAAAGACTTCTTTTACAACTTCTATGTGTGCTTCATATAAAATATTTAGAGATGAAATATGATAACAAATAAATTAGCAGTTGATAAAAAATAATTTAGTTGACCTTGAACCAGAAAAAGGAAAAAGATAATTTTTATTTATTTAGAAACTGCTCATTAGAAATTATATTAGAAATTTCGTGTAATGTCTATTCCTGTAAATAGTTATAAAATAGTAATTAAATATACTGAAAGTATATGGATATATTACTAAAAAGGAATTAAATAAAAAATATTAATTAAGTGTTGTGTAACACAACATTTAATTAACAATCAATATATTAAATTATTAATTAAGTGTTAATAACTTTCTCTGAGTTTAGCACAATATACGCAATGTACATGTGAAATTTAAAATATAAAATAAAGGGCATTTGCCTCAAGATTTCCAACAACTGCAATAACAAGGGACGTGCCAAGTTAATAAATAATAGAAGAGAATTACATATCGTAACAAAAAGTAAACAATGTAAATATTAATTTATTTGAGTGAATATTATTTACTGAATGTAAATATTATTTATTTGACTGCTATTTCTGATGATTAAAAAAGGAGTTAAAGCAATGTGCAGAGTTTCCTAACATATAGAAAATTTTGTATATTTCTTTTCATAAAACGTATGCACTTTCGAAAGCTGTAAATTACAGCCAATTTTATTGCGAGAATAAAATGACAATATTTTTTCTACTTAAGTCAAAATCTAACAAAAAGTCTGGAATATACAAGGAAATGTAGAGGCAAAACAAAAGTAACGTAAAACAAAATAAACTTCTATCTGCCTTTGAAAAAATATAAGAAAATGAAATTGAAAATATATAAAACCATAATTAAGATTAGGTTAGTGATTTCAGTATGCGTAATGTCAAAGTTGACATAAAAGATAAAATTACGTTTTCATAACATTTTAAATCAAAACGTTTTCTTGATGGTGGTGTAATATACTAGAAAGATCCAATTTATACTGTTCACTTTGTAAGCTCTGCAGAGCTTACAGAGTTTTTTCTTTGCTGTTCCTAAAGGAAAGATCTGATATTTAAGGTAAGATTTTTCAAGTGCCCAATCTTGGTTTATGAATGAAAACTTGTGCTCTGCACTATTATTTTGAACACCCACAAGGGAAATCCTTGTAAATAATTTAACTTTTCCTTAAGAGATTTTTCTGTTAGAATATGTTTTAACCATTTTTAATTTGTCTTTGAACTAGCAAAATTAATCTCATTAGGCTGCCCAAGTCTGCATTTTTAGCATTTGGAGTAAAATTACATTATTCGTCAAAAGGAATAGGAAAATTAAACTCGGAAAAGTTTTTACAGTTAAGTTTATTCTATATACAGAGTTCTAAAGAAAAAACTTGAGAATGCGGTTTTTTCACACTATTTCTTCCCTGATGATTAATCTAGCGAAAGTACTTTTGCTCTCATGAGCACCAATAAAAAAATCATATATAAGAAAAAAATTAATCTTTCTCGTTCTCAAAAAAATAAAAAAGAAGAGAGAAAGAGAACTTCAAGTTCATTTCTTCTTTACAAATTATTTTTTAAAAATCACAGGACAGGTAATCTTAAATTTATCTTAGAATTATGTTCAGTTAGAGAGAAACACAAAATGGACAATGAACATTTTGCGCAAAAGCTTCGAAGTATAAAAATGCATCAGTTTAATTAGGAAGTCTTTCAGAACTTATGTCTATACCAACTTATCATTGCTTTACTTATTACAGTAATAAAATAAATAATGTTCATAATCAATAGCATTAATAAATCATAACATATTACATGAGAAATTATTCGTAACTTCAGTATATAAGAACTATTACTGAAATTTTTTTCGAATTTTACATAATATATATATATATATTCAAACAAAATAATTTAGGAAATGGCACCATCTTTGTTTGCAAATAATTTCCAATAACTCATTTTACAAATAATTCAGCCTGAAACTAGATTGGAAAATAAGCTGCATGCCAAAGATTAATCTTTACCAAGGTGTTAGAAACATCTTTTGTTAACTAGGGTTATGATGCAAGGATTTATAAAAATTATCATTTAAATATAAATTGGCATTTAAATATAAATGCAATACAAAATATATAAATTATAAATACATGAAAACTTGAATACAACAATATGTGAAAAAGGAATGGATTAAAAGGGAACTGAAAATCCCAAGATATGAATATAAGAGAGTTCGAATTTTTTGTCAGTTATGAAAATTGTGCAAATGCTCATAATTATCAATTTATTAACTAAATGTGTATTAGGAATTAAATATATGCCAAAGTACATCAGGTAGAGTAACTGTAAAATAGAATAAATATTTAAACACTTCCAATATTAAAATATGGAATTTGTGAGTTTAAAATAACTTCAATGATTAAAAATGGAAAGCTTAATAAAACATATATTGCGATAATATTAGTGTGAAATTTAGAACCACTAACGAAATCCAATTTTTAGATTTAATAAAGAGAATTTTTTTAATAAATTAAAACTGTTTACTAAAATGGTAATTCATTTGGAATGAAGCCCCCCCCCAAAAAAAAAAAATTCCCTGCACACTTTTGTATATGAATAATATTTCAAAATACAAAACTTTGAATTTTGTGCTACCCAGCTGTGGTCGAGTCTACCAAATGAAAAAGGTACTAAGAGTTACGTCCGGCAAACATACCTGGTAGAAACATTGGGATTCTTAAATTTCGGCATGTGTAATATGAATAACAAAATGAACGCCTTCTACGAAGCAGGCAGAACCTCCATGAGTGTTGCTGTCCAGTCAATCACCGTCCTGGACGACTTTAACGATCAATGGTAAAATTACATGTCAATTCCTGTACATGTCAAGTCCGTCCAAAAACTAAATATATACCTAGATACACCGAAGAAGTTTATGTCGAATAAATTCACAAATTAGCATAAATGATAGTAGCTAAATGTCTTGTTAGCTCTGGTGAAATTTGCTCAAATCTATTCAGTATTTCTAATGGATATTTCATTATATAACTTCATACTGCATTAAATAATAAAATAGTTAAGTTAGTTATGATTCATTTTCTCATCTTGTGCTTCCTAGCTAATGTATTAACTCTGAATTCATTCAGCTTTTTATCAAATATTATTTTTGTATACTGAAAAAGAAAAAGAAGGTCTTCAAGATTTCAATAATGAGGAAATGATAGCAATCCGAAAAATTATAATAATAGGATTCTTAGAGATAACGCCAGATTTCGATAAAATATTACTTGCAAATCGTTCTCGAAAATGTATTAAATGTACCACTACAAGTAAATGAAACAAAACAGTGTCTAAAACGAAAAGCAAATTTACGACTGTTTCTACCTCATTACCGAAATTCCTTTAAGACTTTACATATTTAAATTTTGCTCCTTTTTCCCTCTGCTTGAGTTTACTACAGTATATTAAAATACTTTTCTTCTAGATTTTAATCTGCATTTCATTAAGAAAATTGTTAGTTGGGAATTCCTTTTCTGCCATGTAACAAATATTTTAGCGGATGAAAAGAAGCAAAATTTGCTGAATGTTTTTCTTTCACAATTCTAAGACCAAACATTAATTTTCTCAGTGTTTACTATATGAATAGCTCTTGTTTTCTCTGCAGATGTAATGAAGTCCATATACTCAGAAAAAGGGAAATAGCATTATTATTGCATGTATTTCTTACATAACGTGAATGTTCTTTGTAATTAATCTAGTTATATAACCATAATATTAAGAAATTTCACATAGACATAGTTTATTATATTTAATATTTTGCAAAATACCTATTATAATTTGAAATTTCCTGTAATAATTATTAAATAATATCGCTTCGTTTTCAATAGAACACTCTGATTCAGAAAATTTAAAGTTACTCAAAGCGAATAGGAACCAGTGTAAAAAGAATAATTTCTTTGTCTATTGTTTGCAAAGAAACTCCACCTCCAAGAAAATGCCTTTCGTCTTTCAGCTCAATGTAAACGTGATAGCGAATCTTCTAAGATGTAAAATTATACTCTTCCATATGAAAATGCTCTAGTTTTCTTCTCTGCGTTTATTTCTACTTCTAATAATAAATGAAGAATTTCTGCATACCATGCAATTACATATGTTTGTTTAATGGAAAGTTGTATTTTATGCAAGACATTTTTAATATATAGCGGTGTTAAGCTCTACAGATATTGCATATTATATCTTAACATTTTGGTCGAATATCACGTATGGTGGCTTTTCTATTCCTTAATAATTTAATGCAAAATTGGCTCGAATTCAGGTTACACATGGCAAAACTATGAAAATGCTAATGCGATTAGTCATTTTGTTACGATTTGAACTCGGATTGAATTACTAGATGCGATTTTTGCACACTCGCACTGTTCAATGGCGGCTTTTTGAAGTCACAGAAACTCCTGTAAAGCTAATCTGTAAAATAACGATTTACAGGCCACTTCCAGTAATATTTATAAATTTCATTACCAAACCAGCGATTTCTTCAGTGTCGGATGAGATAATTCAAATTCAGCAAGCGTGTATGTATATGAGGCACCTTTCATTAGAAAGTCCTTCACGAAGGTATGCCTTTCCTCAGACAGATGGGTAGCGAGTGCTTTCCCATAGCTAAGTAAACCAAACAAATGCAGTAAGATTGCTTGCATCTTCTTCGCACTATTTTCATGCTATTTTTCTCACCGTATATGCTCTACCACAGTCTTCATTTTTGAATTAATATGCTTCTAGAGTCCTTGAGTCCCTTTACATTTAGAAACAGAAAATATAAGTCTTATTTCTGTTTTTAAAGCAATTTTCACCTTAATATCTTTCTTCTTAATGCTAGTGGAAATATTTGCCATATTTGTAAGCTAAATAAAGTGCGTATATCCCTTAAAAGCTTCAACAAATAAATGCGTTTTGTTTTACGTTTAGGAAGACAAATCTTGAGATTCAGGAGCAAAAGAGTGTTATAGTGCACACTGCCATTACTATGATACATTTCCCAAAACACATAAGTAGATATAAGTACGGAAAATAATTAATCAATGCCTTTGGGGATTCCCCCCCCCCTCTCTTTTAAACAATCGGTGTAGAATTTTAGTCAGTGTTATGTATGCCTATTTTTAAGTCAAATGACGAAGTTTATCAAAGCAATTTTTCCATTTCATGAAGGGGAGGCAAATTCCATCTGAAGCACACTTTTAGGGCATTTCAGCGGCCGAGCGGTAATAGCCGCCGAACACTGGCAGTTCGGTCCAGGTTCGAATCCCACGAACGGGGCTGGCTGTAATGGCGCTTTTCTGGTTTCCCCGTGTGTAACGTGCATACGAGCCAGTTTCCTTAAAACGACCTCCACGGAGCAATCATCCCTTTCCTTGTAGTGCTTAAGGTGGATCGATCAAGTAATATGTTTAAAAAAAAGCATATTTCTAGAATGCTCCAAATAACTCTAACCTGTTGTTTGATGTTTTAGTCATAGTAAAATTTCGATTTTTTATTATGTTACTAGCGACGTTTGGGTTCTTACAGTGTACCTTAAAGAATTTATCAAATTATTTCAGGTTAAAAGACGCTGGTTAAAAACCTAGGTGCGCGGTTTTAAGTTTGGTAAATGTTAAAGAAGTTATAATAATATAATTATTGAATTTTTATAGTTTCTTTTTAAACAGTACTGGGTTTTTCTTTAACTGTACAAATTAAGCACAATACAGTTTGTTAATATTTTAAACATGATGCTACTTAAAGAAATTACTTTTGCTTACGAAACTCAATGTTGCTATATTCTAGACAGTGGTATAAAGTAGTTAAGAAATATATTCCATTGTATAAAAGGAAAATTTCATACTTCAAAAGTTAAAATTGATTCCAATTTTTATAGTATTTTGAATTTAAAAAAAACGCCCTGGATTATTAATAGTAACTGGAAATGGTCATGTTGTTCAATTCCTTTTATTTCAGGACATCTTTGTTTCCAGAGCAAAAGAATTTCATTTATTTGACAAAGATTGCATTTTAAAAATGTATTTGTTGTATTACATTTTACCTTGAAAATATATTGATATAAAGAGTTCAGAAGTAAGAAGTAACAGCTCGGATATTATATGGGCATTTCTTTGTTCTAATCTCATTTTGAGAGACAGTATTTCAAAGAACAGATAACATTTATCCTGAGGAAATCCTTACGCACATTTTCATCGTTGAAATCGTCTTTCAAATTTCCTTTTGCGAAACTCATGACAGAAACAAACATTCCTGAAAAGTTAATTGAGCATTTGCATTCCACGTAAGAATATCACTTTCTTTTTTTTTTCTGTGTGTGAAAAGAGAAAAGCCATAGGTCGAATTGCTTTAAAGGAATGGAAATAATTACACTTTCCTGCTCTTTCCAAACAATAAAAGTGAAGAAATATTCTAGAGTAAGATGAATGATTCTGTCAGACGTTTGCAGTTCATTTATCCATTATGTATATATATATATATATATAGTGCGCGAGCGTATGTGTGTGTGAGAGAGAAAGAGAATATACATATACTAAGAAAATGTGCACAAACTAAACGTATTATTTTGCAAAGTTCCAAAATACGCTTTCTTCATCCTCATTTAATCATTCATATATTCTGTTTCATTTTCTTCCATAAACATTCGTCAAAATATGTATATCTTTATCTTTTATGTAAACTTCTTTCCTATTATCTAATATAGTTTTACCTGATGTAAAGCAGAAATTTATTCTTAGGCACAATGACCGACGATAGTCTTTGATTTCATTTAAAACGAAATGAGAGTGAAATGCAGAAAGGAAATAGTAAATAAATTTTCCATTAAATGGAACAAAAAAAAACATTATACGTGCATGAACAAATCTCTAGTTTAATAACAAAATACATATACCTAATAGTTCAATTTCCTGCTTATTTGATTTATTATTTATGCGAAAGCCCAAAATTTAATATAATGTTTTTCAAAAATGAAAGAAAAAGGAATCGCAGAATAAAGAAATATTTCCGATTTACCCGAACGAACTTGATTTTACTCGAAGTAAACAAGAGACATTTCTAAAGTAATGTACTGCATTTTCATTGGCTTGCATTTTAAACAGTTAAATGTAGTTACAAATTATTCTCATTCGGGAAATTAAAAATCAAATTTGGAAGCATATAAGAGATGAAAACAGGTCGATTATGGTATACATTATTGTTTTGTTATTGATTACAGATCTTCAGTTAGAAATGTGTAATGGGTTACCAAGCGTCTGAAAACAATATTATACAAGTAACTTCAAAAAACGTTTCTCAATGAGAAAAACATCTAAAGTAGGATTTTCTAACTTTTTTGTGTGAAGAGCCTCCAGAACATTATTTGCAAAAACTTCGTAGGGGCCAAAGGTTTCCGCGTGTTCATTAAATTGGTAATGAATTGCAGATTTACATGCTAATAAAATAAAATTATATCCACAGTGGTTTTATTTCTTCATTAAGCTCAGTGCAATTCCTGATTTTTAAGGAGTTTTTCCTACACGTTTTATTTAAATCAGTCAGTTACTGAATATTTTAATTCCAAATAATAGCAAGCGGACCGTATTGAAATCATTGGGGTACTGAGATATAGCTAGGGGATATTTAACTTGACCTAAAGGACTAGCGGCCTCATATGACTTTTCTCTGTGAGGAATAGACAAAACATTTCTAGGCCATATTTGTAAAAGGCATTTGGTTTCAAATATTTCTCCTTATAAATAATTTAATTAATTGTTTTATATTTATTTGCGCAGCTAAGTACACTGCTTCGCAAAGTGCCGAAATTGTTTAATTAGATTAGTAGGAAAATCTTTATCTGATTAAATCATGCTACAAGCTAACATAATTCATGTTATTTTTATACAGATAAAAGAGCAATATTTATCTGTTGTTTCTGTTTTAATATTATGAAACAAAATTAACTTTTATCAGTCTTATCAGAAATATTAAATGCGATTGTTCCATGAATCAAATACTGTATCCGTCGTGATGAAATTATTCATAAAAATATCAAAATAGCATTTTTATGAGATGAAAAAGTATAACCAAGAACTTACTCACCAAACTGTTCAATGAGTCCAGGATTTGAATAGATTCATTGAAGAGTACATTAATTTATTTGCGCAGACATAGTATCAATCATCAAAATTTCCATAGTCTTCTTTCTGATCATGCAGTTTTGTGAAACGTTGCTGGTTTTTGAGGGTAAATTAGTAAAGTAACTGAAAGCCTTTTAAAAGTTGCCTACAACATTTTCATCTAATGCTTTCATCTGAAGATTTTCACTCCTAATTTACGAAAAATAGGAGAAAATTACTATATCATTACTTCGCCTTTTCTTTTTAACATAAATCTTCTAATAGTGTTGATCATTTGGAAATCACGCAGTTTCTGGCTTCATTCACAGAAGTCAAATGTGAGGAATATTATCTAACTTTTTGTGTCTTTTGAAATGTTCTAGAAATTATGCCATCTGATGATACCGTGTTTACATGAAAATAAGACCAACTTTTTTTTATATTTTTGCTCTAAAATTTGGAAGGGAATTGCAATTAAATAACCAAGTATTTTAGAAAATTAATTTAAAGAATGAGATTATGGAGTGTAGTTGCCATAATATATAGAATACTTAGAATGCTTTAAGCACAACCACTTAGTAATTAGAGTCTACAAAAACTTCATAACTGTAGGTGATTGCAATAACCGCGTCTGGCTGAACTATACTCGTTCGTTGCTTGTGCACTGTTACGTAGGTGTTTCTTTTTTTTCTACGTAACAGTACCTAAAACAGATATATCATTGATATATAATATATCATTGAATTTCCTAATTTTTCTTTCTATGCCATAGAATAATATTATATTTAATTAAGCAGCTTACTTGTCATTCTAGTCAGAGGAAGTAAATTTCAGTTAGAACCATGCCCTCGTGAAATATTCACGTACATTAGTATTCTTAAAATATAAGAAAAACTCATATTCGATAATATCTTATTTCTGAGCAAAGGGAATGATAAACAATGCTTTTCCTTTTAATATATGAATGACACATTGAATTAAGGAAATTACATTGCGTCTTACTGACTTTTGTTTAAAGCTATGGTAGGAGAGAGAGATAAAATAAAATAAATTAAAATAATACATTTATATACTTTTATCTATAAGCAGACAGTGTGAAAAAGCTGTGACACCGCATGTATGAAATTTTACAAAATTTTCAAAACGTCTTTAATCAGAGGTCACTCCATTTCCTTCTTTTCGTTATTCATCCGTAAACAGTACTTTTTAAATTCCTATTAGCTCACACTCTTCCTATATCTTGCTCAAATTTTCAATCGTTAATAAAATACATTTTATTTATCCACTCAAGTTCAAATACATTGTTTGAACTTGTGGTGGTTAAACCACTTATTGTTAATACAGTTTTTTCACATATTAAAGTAAATTCCTACTTATTTATTCATGTTTATCAGAACTAAAGACATGCTCTTTTTATTAAATATATTATAAGACTTACAAATAATGACCATTTATTAGGAATTCTCACGTGCTGTAAAAATTCATTTTATAACAACTTATAGCACATAACTTTGATAAATGGGATTGTGATATTTAACAAAAATGGCAACAGTAAGACAGAGTTCTAAAATCTTTTAAAAGTGTATGGAATTAAAGAATTTTAGTTTTATACAGTTGGATGAAGCGGGTGTAATATCCCATTATGTACCGAAAATTCTCCACATCTTTCTATGTTAATGTGATAATAATATATGTTTAAAATATAACACTTTAAAATGTCCCTTGCTTCACAAATGGAGAATGTGAAAAGAAACTTCAACACTACGCAAGCGACGATTAATATAGTCCATTAATATTATACTCTTCGCAGCAGGTCAAGCATATGTAGCCTTGAGTCGTGTGAAATCATTAGATGGAATATTAATTGAAGAGCTGGACTTCTCGAAACTCGCTGGAAAGGTTCCTTGCAATAATGAAGCATTACAAGAGATGGATAGAATGAGAAATTATAGACCACCATCAGCTTCATAAATTAGAAACGAAAAAATTTTAATAATGCTAATAAAACGTATATAAAATAAAATGTTTCTTTGTTGACCAAAGTAGGAATTGACTTAAAAAAATATTTATACTATTTGCTTCTTTCTAAACTCACCAAATAGTTTAGTTTTCTAACTTTTTATAAACATGCTAATAAAATCAAATTCTCAGCTGCAAAAACATAATATCGCATCTTCTTTTATGGGCCGCGTTTTTTAGCAGAGTTTGCGTATATGGGATAAACTCGAAGATCTCTACATTTCCGGATAAGTGAGTGCATCGACATTGTTAAAGAGAAAGAATCAGGAAAAGCATCATTTCTTACCAAGCCAATGTTAAGGTAAAGCTAAAAAGCTTCATTTTCTGTCGCCAAAATTATTTCTTGCAGTAATTCGCCTCTCAAATTGGAAGATTCCAAACATTTTCTTTATATACAGTCGTTCAGGGACATCTCGACACTTGGGAGATCTCGACACTTTTAAGGAAATCCCTTAGTAGAGTGGTCTGCACCCTGGTGTCTCATATGGAAACCACTGTATTGGAATAACCTAAGAGTGTAGTGCGTCATTGTGAATCGAATGTGTTGTAAAGTCAGATATTGATTAAGAAAATAAATATTAATAATCTGTCATGTAAGTTCTTCCTAGTTTGCAATGCATAAAGTATAAAACTGATGTGACGATAACAATGATAAATGTGGACGATGGCTTCGATTTTTGGCGATTTCCAAATGACTGGCTAGTGAGATCAGGCATTCAGGACCATGGATGCTTACGCAAAAAGTTTTAAGAGCCAGTCAGAGGGGGTGCTGCCATCTTTCATAGAAATGTGTAACTCGGGGAGATCTCGATAGTCGAGTCAGGCAATTTTTCCAATGACTTTCGAAAATGTGGAATATACCCATACAATACCGATATTTTGGAAGACAAATGTGTTTGAATATGAACTCATGTCTACTACAAATTGCACCATTCCAGTTATGGTAGAAGAGGACGATAACCTCCAGAAGTCATCATCACCCTCTACTGCATCAGCTTCTACATCATTTTCGGAATTATCCCCTGTGCCAGTAGTACAGATCCACTCTGTACGGAATAGGAGAAAAAAAAAAAAAAAAAAAAAAAAAAAAACAAGAATCAGCCATTATAACATCCGCAGAATACAGAAGTCAACTGCGCAGTAAAACTCCAACACAGGGACCTAGACGTCAGGGAGAAACTCAACCCAGTACCTCGAGGGATCCCAAAGACAGTGAAAATTACTGTGGCGAGCGCGGTGGGTACTATTTTGATGATACTGCCGGACAGAAGTGGGTGAAATGTGTTGGAGAGTGTAGTACGTGGTTCCATGTGGCGTGTATACAAAATGGGAATCAACCCCAGTTTACATGCAACAAATGTACATAGTTAAAAGGGAGGATATATATTCTTGCATTGTTAATATGTGTTTAGTCCGACAATCTTTCTTTTCCATAGTGCGATGTCCTTATTTCTTTAAAAAAAGCCATTGTTCTGAATTGTACATGCCGCGCCGTAGATACCTGTCGAGATCTCCCACAGTTAAGGGAGAAGTGGACATCTGGCTTTTATGTTTTTCATTGCATTTATATGACCTATGATGTTTTTCAGGTAAGCCAAATTTTCACAATGTGTTACTAATACAGGAATAATTATTTTCTGTAAAAATAAATGATAAAATCCTTAAATGTCAACCAGTTATTAATAATTTTCTCTTAAGGTGTCGAGATGTCCCTGAACGACTCTATATATGTCTTGTAAATGACGTAGCTTTCTCTTTGTTGCAGTAGAATCACTGGGGAATTTTTTTTAAACAGTTAGGTTTCTTTTTGTGACCACGTACTTTATCTTCCGCTTAAAACACTAAAACTGCTATATTCACCCAAACAGTAAAGCTTCCATAAACCTGGATTTAGCTCGATGGAAACCGCCTTCAGAATTATTTGCATGCTTTAGTTTGGGCTAATTTTTACATACCACGAAATCATGTCTTTAATATAGATATATAATGGAATTTTTAGCGCAAAAAGTGCTATTAATCATAAACCTTACTTTTTGTCTGTATCACTCTCATGTCCATATCAGCTTTCAAATTTTGCCACCAAATATTATTTCTAAGCAAATAATATAGCAAATATAAAAAACAAGTACGCCAATATTTAACATTTTATAGGGAATTCTAAAGATATCCGAGCATTGATTGGACCTTGCCGCACTGACACACAAATAAAATATGTATTTAACTTCCACTGGCCAATTTTTTGCCTTTTGGCGAAGGAGATATTTAATTTTTCTTTTAAATTCAGTCTACTTGTTACTGATTAGCAAATTTTAAAAGCAATAAATACACTTCTTTTTCTCTTTCGTTAAGCACTAGCAGAAGCCGTGAAATGACATTAGCTGGATTTATTAAAATCATCATATATTTTATTTTAAAAAAATCTTTCAGATGGCTGGCAACGTTAGCGGCATGTTATTTGAAAAATGAAACGAACAGCAACAGTGAATCCATGCAAAATTAAGATTCGAGAATAATAATCCTTCTGGATTAAAATATGTATAGCAAAACTAAACACTGTGCAGGAAATTCTAATATATGCTTTTTAAAATAATTTTGTGATTTTCCTGTTGTATTTTCTGAGATGTAAGTGCGAAAAAAGTTATTTTTAATAATAAAGTTAAAAAAAATGAATAAAAATGTGTCAGCAGAAGTGAGTCAAAGAAGCAGCTCATCGAGAGCATAAAAAAAAACTTTAACATACCTTACAATGCTACAATAAAACCTGAAACATTTCAAGCTGTTTTTTTTTCTTTTCGCTCCACTTCGTTGTTTTCTAACTTTTGTTCCGACTTCATGAAAGCATTATTGTAATTTCCAAAGGTGATCCAAATAAAATAGATTATGGAAACAATTTTTTTGGATCAAGAAATCCCTGAAATTTATAAAGCCTTTTCTCTGAGCTGAACGCGGATCTTGAAGTAATTCGTTCGACATGCTGAGCTTTGCATCATAAGTGAAAGGAATGCTTTTAATGTCTTATAATATCTCGCTACAGCAATTTCGAGTTTAAACCATGGGGAATGAGCACTAAATCCCTCATAGCAGATCAATACAGAGCATGCGTAAGTAAACAACGTGGTTGCTTTAGAACAACGCATTTATGCTGAGCATTAAGGATGTTGCACACTTGCCTATAAACTGTTTTAAAGAGGGGAAAAATTAGATATAAGCATAATATTAAATTAAAAAACAAATTTAATTAATCAAGGTAAAAGCTAAAACTTGCATTTCTAAATAATCTTTCTAATAGCGATAACACTTCAGGTGCATCTGGAATTGTCTCCTAAAGTAAATTTATTGCTCACTGAAGTCGGCAATTGGATTCCAAAATAAAGGCTTTTTTTTCTATTTTGTTGCTTATTGTCAGAGGATGAGCTCCAATAAAAATATACACTGCACCTCTTGGGAAAAGTATAAAAGGAATTTTGTGCAAAATCTAGCAATTACAAGGATTTATATTACCGTCTGTAATCTCTTCTAAATCATTTTCCATTTTAATCTTAATGGCACTGTTCGGTAAGGTTTATTTCGGTAAAAAAAGGAATTCTACGATAAACATACCAATGAAAAAGTTAAACAAAGTCCACCCGGAATTGAAATGAGTTTCTTAAGAAAGTAGAAATAAATTTATACCTTTTCTTTTATCTGAACTGTATGACTGATAAACGATTTTATGTAATTACATGTATTGTTTTAAACTTAAATAATTATTTTATGCTTTTATGTTATATATATATAAGCAATGACAATGTTTTATTGTTAGCAGATATTGTACGATGGAGCTTTAATAGGTCATCTTAACTAAAGCAAAATGCAATAATTAATACTAACACAGTAAAGCATACACAAGCACATTTTATATATTCATTTTGAAAAGTAATTGATGATAGAATAGACGCGGCAGGTACTGCTGTACAAAGGCATATGATATTAGGTGTACAAAGACAAGTGAATGAAAAGTACGTAGATTATGATTGGGTAAAATACTTAAATAGCATGTTTGCTGCTACGTAAGTACATGCGTCATAAACGTTACGTAAGAATCATATGACAGGAATAAATTTTGAAGTAATGCAGTTAAAAATGATTTATTGTAAGCAAATTACTGTTTTTAGAATAGAAAGGGACATTAGCACGTTAAAAAAAGACTTAATGGATTATTACAAATTAAATTTACAATTTTATCTTTGCCATATATATATATATATATATACTAGAAAGCCCGGCGGTCATACGAAATAACCGCTGTTCTAGATATTATAAATTGTAATTAAAATTATTTGTGCAAAGGTGTCTGCTAATTCAAACTGAATTACCCAGGGCAGGCGGCGAGGACGCTCCTTTGCTTACTGCCCCAGGGGTTTTTTCCCTTCTACTTGCTTAATTGCTTAAAGTAGAGTGCAATGAAGAAAACCGCTGGCGGTACATTTCTTAAGAGCCACCGCTAACTCAATAAATAAAGGTGATTTAAATAATAAAATGTTAATTCACATGTCAAAGATCTCTTTGTACACAACATTTCTTGTGTAGATCTTTCCATTATTTTTAAGATCGCCTTCCAGAGGACCATCCATTATTTTTACGTCCGTTCTTTCACGAACTCTTGAAAGGCAACATAAAGTTGACTGTGTCTAAATGCAGCCTGCATTTCGACAATGCATTTGGACAAAAAAAATGACAACACGCTTAAGCGTTTGGCCCTGAGACTTATTATGGTCATAGCAAAAGCAAGTTTTACAAAAAATTGTCTACGTCTCAATTGAAACGGCAACCCTGTGCCGTGGCAACTTCACCCCATTGGCTAGTACAATTACGCAAGCAACCAATAAACTATCGGTGACAAACAGACATTTAAGCCGCATATATATATATATGGGGTGAAGTAACATCCTCTCCTCCGAAACGACTGGCTCCCGAGATTAGCGGAGCACACCGTAGTTCTGTGGCACGCCATTTTGACCATTCGCGTCTTCGTGGGACTTTAATTAGCCGAGATATTAATTAAAAACTAATTTTCCACTTTCTTTCTTGGGTTTTCCATATTAGAGGGATTTGGTTACGTGCCAAATTCTTTTTTCTCGAATATCAACGAAACGGCGCCGAATTGAAATTCGAGAATCCATCGATACCGTTCTCATCTTCGTGCGACTTTAATCGGCCGAGATATTAATTAAAAACTGCAGAAACGCTAATTTCCGCGCACATTTTTCCGAGTGGCAACAATAAACATTCGGCGACAAACACTTAAGCCGCTTATATATATAAAGATATGTGCTCTTTACATTTTTACCTTACACATATATGGGTATGCAATTATTTTGCCTAATATAGATTAAGAAATTTTACTTATATCCCACCTAAATTGAATTACTTTGACTACAGATAACAAAAAAAAAAAAAAAAAAAAAAAAAAAAAAGGAAATTAATGAAAGTGATATATTTGCACTAAAAACGAATATAAAGCAGAAAAAAAATCTTTTTGCATTATATCTAAAATATTCGAATTTTAATACAAATTTACTGCGAATATACCTAAGAAAATTTAAAAGCTAAGATGTTTATAATGTAATATATATAAGCCAAACATCTTGCAGTTTTTAAGATACCCAAGGTGAAAAGAAGCTGGGATTGAAGTGATTGCAAGAAAAACGCTAGAGCAAAATGAAACGAAGCCTGAAAATCTTGAGAAAATTGTTTTTATCTTTGAACTCGTGAATAAACAATAACGTGATATAGAGACTCAAATGTTATTCAATGATACCTGAAATTTGTCATATGTTGCAAATAGCAGTTAAGTACAGATAAATCCTCTGATTTATTGCGAAATTAAAATCGGGTATAATAATGGGAGACCTGGAGTTATAAATAAATAAACGACGGAGAATGAATATGATTAATTCTTTAAGTATTTAGCACCGTTTAGAAAAAAAAAAGCAATTGAAATAAAATCATCGAATGATCGGATGTTTATTACATAAACGCATTCTCTCATATGTCTATGGAGACGTAGAAAATGTCGTACGGAAACCTTAATTTTCGATAGATCCGTATTTATAAGCCCTTTTTTTTCGTAAAAAATAAAAGAGATTACATTATTCTTCGACATGAATAACTTAAATGCAAATCTTATCTGTTTCCAACGCTTTAAACATCGCTACATCATAATCAAAAACTTGCTTAATGGGAGGGGGAAAATAGTGGGTGATGGAAGTTGCAGAAAAATTCTGAAAATAAAAAATCTTTAAAAAATTGGATCTTTGGATTATTGGCATCAGCAGTATGTTACTTTAAAGCTTACAAGTCTACATTTTTAAGCAGCTTTTACATGTAAGTCTCAATCTGCGCATTCCAGTGCGCGATTATAATGCTACTTAAGTAACATGAGATTTTGTTTTCAAAGTGATATATGGCGTATTTTTTTTTTTTTTTTTTTTTGTTATATTTTTGAGCTCCTCTTCGTAAAATGAGAAAAGAAAAAAAAATAAACCTTTAGTTTTAAACCTATCTCTGCTTACACTGAATTTTGATTTTAGAGAGTTTTTCACTTAAATACTCGAGTAAAAGCCGTATATTTTTAACCATTTAACGGCTGTTCAATTTCGTTTCTAAAACTATTGGTTTATAGTAAATTTGTACAGAGTTCATCACTTAAATACTAAGGTAAAAATCTAATATTTGGGGATACTCGATGACTCATTTAAGAGATTTTATATGAATTTTAAGAAAGCAACACAGTTCATAAAGTTAAACATGGTTCTAAAAATACCATCTCATGTAGGAACTAAAATTTCGTTCCAGTAATCTGAGTTAACTAATTTAATAGAAACGTTTTCCGTAAAAAAGTTAAATATCTTCTTCTGAACATTATAATGAAGAATTGATGTATATACTGACTGCCAGAAATTACTTGGCACATTATTCATCTAAAGCTCAGAACGTTTTATACTTCTGATGCACGTCAACATGAAATCCATTAATAATGAGAAAAAAGTGCATTGGTATTCCGTTTTAAATTATTTCTTCAGGTGCATTTTGTCTCGATTGCTAAAATTTTGAAAATACTTACTGAGCTCAAACAAGGGTCCTTTAGGTTTAATAATCGGCAAGATGACCGCAAGACGCAATGAATTTTGATTCCACTTGCAATTCAGTTTTTGATAATTTCCCTACCTCCTATCTCTCAAGAAGAGTTCCGGCTCGTTGCATATTTAAAGTGCATCCATGCCGCACAAACTCTTTACATTTACAAACATCCATACCTTCTGTGCGTTTCCAAACCAGGCACTTTTCGGTACGGCAGTCAGAGTCACTAACCCGATTGGAGGGTCTATTTAGTCTGTTCTATAAATAAGCGAACTGAGCTAGTAGGTGACTTTGAGTTGAAGTTAAGCCATGCGCACTTTGCTGATCTGTTGGCGGAGTACATACTGAAGCGGCATTAAAACGCCAGACCGTCGAAGCGATCCCTCAGCTAGAGGTGGAATTTTGTTTGTGGTGTCCTATATTCTTTTTCTCAATGAGGGATATTAATGAACAAACGGAACAATGAATCAAGAGCAAATTTTAGGTGAAATTTTAGAAAAGCTCTCAGGAAATTCATGAAATTTTGAGAGCTATGTTTAGAAATAACGCACTGAAGTAAAAAGCTCTTTTCTTCTCAAGCAGATCAAGCGTTTCAGTAAAGCAGTGAAGACTTCAAAGACGAGGCAAGGTCAGGATAATTGTTGACCTCCTGTGTTGAACACAAAATTTAAAGTATGCGGTTTGTTGTTTTTTCCGAACGTCGATTCACTTTCTGGATGATTTATGACAAACTGAATTTAGGAAACGTATCTGCGCACGCGATTAAGAGAATATTTGAAGTTTAGAAAATTGTTCCAAGTTGCTAACAAAGCTGACCAAAAACCCCAGATGGACCGAATGCTGCACCTACTTTAAAAATTTTCTGTAAACTTCCGACTTCCTTGAAAGGATCATCACTGGCGACGAATCATGGTTGTTCAAGTAAGACATTGAGCTGAAATCATAGAGCAAGGAATGAAAAGCAAAAGATGAATAACAAACGAAAAATTGTCAAAACAGCCGATAAAAAATCAAAGTAATGCTGGTCTTTTTTTTTTAATACGAAGGGGCTCTATCACTGAAGGACTATAATTTTCGTTTTGCGATTTTGCAAACTGTTGCCACCAAATGTTAGAGTCCTGCATTATATTTGAAGAAATTAAATAATGAAAAATCTGTATGTATATTTCTCGCATTGTGATAAAACAAAGATACATAGAGCCATCGAATTTTGAATGACTTAATCTTACTGCGAATATGGGCATGTGGAAGACCAAATTTGGAATTTGTTTTATTATCGATTTTGTATTTTGTAAATCTTTAACGAATTTTTGATTAACAAAGTCAGGGATTTCAAAGCGAGTAATGGCAACGTTGTACAGAAAAAACATTTTTAGCTCCAGCGCGTGAGACTGCGTATCGGAAATTCTAAAGATATGCTCAATTTAAAACTATTTTGCGATAGTGCTCATGAGCTGAATTTTATGGTTTAAGTGCGAAGAATGTGATATATAATAAATAAATGTAACAGACAAAATGTTAAAAAAACGCCCCTTTGGACGTAATATATATATATATATATATATATTTTATATTCATGGTGTTGTCTAACATAAATTGCTTTCTGCAGGATAAAGAGTGAATGATAGTTTCAATGTAGAAGTTCTCAAGCGTATGTGGGTCATTTGCGTCGAGTGCTTATTTATCAATTACTGTCGGCGAGTTTCTGACGTGTAATTTGATCACACCTCTACATCATCCTCCCTGCTCATCAGTCTTAAATCTCTGTAATTTTATTTTGTTTCCGTAATGTAAAATGGTCATGCGGGTTGGCATTCAGACGACGTGGAGACAATAAAACGTGAAACAACAAACGCCTAACTTCTGAAGAAGTCCAAAGATGTTTCAAAACGAGACACGGAGGTGGGAAAAGTGTGTTACACATACGGGAAGTATTTTGAAGTACATACGTTGATGTACCTTAATATTGTTAAAATACAGTGTTTATGACATCAGTTCGTGTATTTATTGGACAGACTACGTAAAAAAAGATTGAACCTTTTTACAGATTCTAATATAATTAATTCAGCCATACAAAAATAAAACATTTGAAAATATGTAATAAATAATATAAAATAAAATTCTTCAGAACATTAAAAAATTGAGGTAAAGTGTTGCTGTTTCAGAAATAAAAAATCTAGGAAATATATTCGAAACAACCACAGCCTCAAAGTATCAGGGAAATATTGCTTTCATTTGTTGATGAAAGATTGTGCTTTATATTAATGTCTCTCTCAAATGATGTACAGAAGTTTGTGAAATAAAACAGTCTTTAATACTAGTTCGTTTTTCAGCATTTAAATTTGCTTTGAATTCGTTAAATTTGATTTGAATCTTTTAAATTATTTGTTACCTTAAATGCTAGAACCTTAGTGTTTTTTCACAAATATACAAATATACGGCACTATATATATTTGAAAAAAAACTTACATTAAATCTACAGATTCAAGGAAAAAATTAACAATTTCTAGGTAATATATAAATATTGCTAAGATTATGCATTAAAAAGCAAACACCTGCTTAGATAAATTTTGTTATTCAGTAGAAGTAGATATAATACACACTGTAACTATTTTACAATGTTGCATTACAGATAATTTATAAAGTACAACATTTTCACTCATTCACAATCTCGAAAAGTATTACATTTACAAATATTTCATTGCCTCGTGAGGAGAACTCTTAAAAGCATTCCAAACCTTAACATGTAGTTCACAATATATTCATAGGGAGCACGGATTAAGATATGCCTATCCCAGTTCAATTTACACTTAAGCCCATTAAACTGATTACATCAGAACGCAAAGAAAATGAGTACATGGTTAAAAGACCAATTCATATTTTTTTTCCGAGTTATCACTACACGCCGCTTTCGTTGATTGTTGCCAATCGTATTTCCATTAAGTAAGTGATGACGACGTCCAGACTGACGTTTTACTGACAATATCGCCAACTTCCTATGGAGCTGTTAGTCATCATCAGACTCCAGGATAGAACGACAACAGTCCTTTTTTTGAAGGGTCATACTTCTGGGTTTTTTCTAAGACCAGATGATTAGATTTGAAGAAATGTTTAGTAGCACTCACCCTACCAATCATTAAAAAAAATGTAAGTAGAATAAAAGTTCATATTTTCCGGATATCAAAAAATGACATCTAAAATATTATAAAAATATTGTACAATGTTGAAATGATATAGTATAGAATATTATAAATGATAATTTTTATTTATGTATACATTTATTTTATTAGATACGTTAAATCTGGCATCACAACTCCACCTTCCAAAAAGAAATGACTTCTTTCAATTTGTTCAATTTTTTCCCTGTGATTAAACAAACAGAAAAATCATTATTTTAAATTCCAGACAGAAATTTAAGGTAAAAAATAAAAACTAATGAGCGGGAAACAACAAGAAATTTACTTTCAAGCAGATCATTATTATGTTGGATATAAGCAAATAAACTGATACTAAACATGTTTTCTAAATTTTGGGGTAACGTAAATTTATTTTCGCAGTGCATCAAACAACCAAAATAATGAAGTATTTAGGTCACAAAAATGCGTTTAATGATTACGAGAACGTTAAAAAAGTTATCTTGAGATAGTTCGTTGTTAATTGCAAATAAAAATATTTTGAAATTAAAGAAAATTAAAAAAATGAAATTAAAAAAGAGAGTGTTAAAACACTCTTTCAATATTTCCGGCATATGACAAACCATACCGACAGGATAGGCTACAAATTCTATGAGAAAAAATCAGAAATTGGATCTTTAAGAATCGATCAATGAAGTTTACTGATAGCGGAAAACTTTACATGAAATTTGAACTTCATAACAATGTGAGAGATATTGTTAATAAGCCGCTCAAACGAGAAAGTGGTTAGTGACCGACTTCCAGTACCGAAGGGATCGACTTCGAGTCCCGGAAAAGCCATGGATGTAAGTTGTCTGTCCCTTCATAGGCGGCAACGGTAGCAGCCTATTAGAAGCATCCATAATAATATAGGCGCAGGCTTTAGTAATGAACAAAATCTAAAATGGTTATTGCAAACCACAAAAATGCATTGTAAAGAATAGAAAGATAAAATGTAATGTAACATTTTTTTATAATTATCTAAATAACAAAATTTCTTTCTTGATGACAAGTCGAAAACTTTTTATAAGTTTTATCAACAACTATGATAGATAATCTTCTGTCAGTATCAAACAGGTTGAAATGAATGAGTTCATGGGAAAGCAAAGATTCTAAAGATCGAATACTCAGAGCATGCTATACATAAGAATTAAAAAAAAATGTTTTACAAAGTGACAAGATTTAGTATGCAGAGGCAAACATATGGAAAATGCTTTATGGTA
Organism: Stegodyphus dumicola; assembly: GCF_044657685.1. NCBI lineage: Eukaryota > Metazoa > Arthropoda > Arachnida > Araneae > Eresidae > Stegodyphus > Stegodyphus dumicola. The sequence continues at coordinate 166,068,974 of NC_140771.1, read as the reverse complement.
AAAAGTAGTACTAAAATCAGAGTCATTGCGCATAATTAGAGTGAAGTAGAGTATGAAGAAATTTATTGGATTTAATTTCAGAAAAAAACTGGATGGCTGGATTAATCGCATTCGAAAATATTAAAAAAATATTATCTGTACAAAGAAATGAATCGAAGGTCAGTCCCCTTAATTCACCAGAACACCATTCCTTATAGTTAATTATTATGTGTTTATTGTATTTTATGATTATATTCTTTTTACATAAATTCATAGGAATTAGAAATGGAATTAGAAATGAATTTTTTTATATTCTTATTCTTTAATTCAAAATAATAGAGCAAATTACATAAAATTATGGAGATATTCTTTTACTGTATTCTTAACAAAATTTGTTGCGTATTTCAAAGAATAAATAAAGCTCTTTTTCAGAATAATATATGTGACTTCTAAGTCATTCTTTCTCCGAGCTACGTTTCCTAATGAGAAAATATTATGCTAACACCCGATGCTAAAATATTTATTTAATGTATTCGTAATTTATTCTGCCACTGCTACATGATCTATGTTTTGCTAAAAATCCTTTTCTAAAAATTTAGAAAAATGTAATTTTACTAAAAACGTGCTGGAGTAACAGTATTTAGAAGTATTCATATTTCTGATTAAAAAAACAAAGAGTAATTCTTAAGTACTCCATTATGTTCGTACGACGAAAGAAACTTTAAGCAGTAAATATGAAATTATTGTTCATTATGCATTATAAATCAAGCATTTTTTTGTTATATCATGCTATTACTATCTCACTAATTATACTTGCAATATATGTTTTACGATTTGCTTCGTTTTAAAACTTTTCATGATGAATATTACTGCGTAAATAAATTTCATTTTGAATTCAAAGAAACGGGTAAAAGAATTTATTAAAATATGTAAATGAATGTTAATGAATGTATATTGCTTTTTTTAGTAAATAAATTAACAAAACAAACTGTTTTTTGTCAAAATGTATAATTTATTTCATACGTATTTGTTGGATACCATTTCATATTTAATGAATTTTGCAACTGTGGTAAAATTAGTAATTGTAAACTCAAGTATTATAATCTATGGAACACGGAAAGTAATGGTGCTATAGATGTTTTAGCAAGAAATTACTATTTACCTAGGTAAACTAAAGTATTATAATGTATGGAACAAGGAACATGGAACGTAATGCTACTCTAAGTGTTTTAGTGGCTATTTAACTATGCTTTGGAATCATTGCCCAAGAATCATTGCCCTAAGACTGTGGCGTTAAATAAGTCTCACCGGATAAAGGAGAAAAATAGGAAGCTTGTGCCGCCATTTGGTGACACACTCCAGGCTCTGAGCTCGTGAAAACGAGTCTGCAATTTTTCGAGGCATCATTTCATTCTGCATTTTCCTTTAACTTGTGCTTTACAATGGATATTTCATATCATCTTGGCTTCTGGTAAATACCTTGATTATTATGCCATTTACCACGTTTGCTTGGTTAATTTAGACGGTATATATCATGGAGCACAAGAACGTAGAATTCATTTAAAACAAATTTCGCAAAGAGAGGAATTATTTCTACACCTGAAGCTATTCAAGCAAAATTAAATCAACTTCATACTTGGAAAATATCTCATGTACTTACAAAGAATCTTTCAACTGAACCGGTCCCAGGAAATAACCACAGAAAAGAAATCGACGATGAAATTGACGCTTTGAATCTACTCCTTCAGGAGCTATAAAACCCAAATCACAGCCACGAAACTTCACAACCCTCAAAGGAAAACATTAAAGCTAATAATAAAGAAGAAAATGACCCTAATTCACGTGTCATCACTGACAGCGAGAGATTTACCTTCCCCGTAGTTCAATCAAACGCACACTTTCGTACCCTGAACAGATTGAATCTGAACAGAAAAACAAATATTCTGAATTAAATCAGGATCACATGCAGGATGATAACTTACTTGAAGCAATACCTACAAGAACTACTGGTCATGTTTCCCTAATAGTACTAGATGATTTTAGTGTTAATTCGGAAAGACCAGATCTAAAACAATGGAATACGAATTTACAAAGCTAACTTGAAAGGTTATGCTCTCACTATAAGAGTTTATGATAAAGATCATTAGCGATTCATAACTAAATTACTTCAAATGCGTGGAGTGCTTTTCCACAGCTTTGAATTAAATTTAAACAACTAAAAACAGTTATCAAAAAACTTCCTAAAATACCAGTGTTCATGGTATTAAACAGGAACCTCTAGAAAAAGGAATCCCGATACTCAATGTCCGGCAAATAACTAACGTAAGAGATGGAAACATTGTCAACTTACCATTATTCCAAGTCGTATGCAAACGTACTATAGAAGGTAAAAAGTCGATCTTATTAAAACCATAAGATGACATCATTATTGCCACTTACAAATCAAAGCTTGGTCCCGTGCAGTGGCTTAAGTGACAAAGGTACGGGCACACACGGGATCTGTGCCTCTGTACTGTTTTAGATGCCTCAAATGTGCAAAAAACCACGAAACGTATCAATGTACACAAACAACAACAAAAAAAAAGAGATCAAAAACCTGCTTCCCGAGCCTTATACGGTGGAAACTATGTCTTATCGTATAGGAGTTGTCTTAAACACCCAAAGAATATCTAAAATGGGCATTAAATTATCAAGAAATTAAAAAGATGCATCCAAAACAGATAATCGAAAACATTTTAACTTTGACAGTGAAGACGTCGCATCGCTGCGAGGTACCAAAGAACACAGGATCCTGACACTTCCACAGCTTGGTTCAGAAAGAAAACACATCAAGATCCTCCTAAAGAAAATGAATTGCCAGGTTAAAATTCCACTACAAAAGATCAAAGAATTCTTCACAAAATTTAAAACCGAAAAACCTGCAATGGATAAATTGGAAGTTGGCAGTGCTGCTGTCGACTATTTTTCAAATCTTAATAATGAGGTTAATTAGGAATAATTAGGAACTTGTTTATCACTCTAAAGTCAACATATTGTTAAGTTTTTTTCTTCTGAAACCAGTTGTTACGTTATTTTCTTCCTTCACGTTCGTACGGGGTTCGTAGATTTGGAGTGAATAACGACGACACTTTATGAAGTATCGAAACACACTTTATTAGCCAGTATTGTCAGGACAGCTCCGAAACACATTTTACAGTCGTCGACGAACTACTATAAACACGCTGACACGATCAGCAACACAGCCTTCAGGTTATCAGGCTATCACGGTGGAGACAGCTTCCTGCAAAGCATCCGACTTTGCTTTCCGGCGTACAGCTTCCGACTCTGCTAGGTAGTTCTCGGAACTCCACGTACTCTCGAGACTCTCCACGCTGTCCGCAGTCATCTCGCGATGCACTCGACGACACACGAGCACAGCTCTCGACTCTTCGGTTCAGTCGTTGCCGGAGCTCAACACGCTCTCTCGACGATGCACTAATCGCGATACACTAATAGGTCCTTCGGTGCACTCGACGACCCACTCGGCACACGCTTGGCCGGCTGTCAACGCGATCGCTTCCGCAGGAATTGACTCGCTAGACGAGACACACTCACTCGATGAGAGACGCACACTTCCTGACTGCGGACCAGCAGGGTTTATATAGCTTTCGGCCTGTGTTCGAGAACATTCTGGACTAAACCGGTAAGAATTCGTTCCAGAAAGTTCTCCATCCGTCCATGGTATATCCCCAATTTTTTCGCCAAATGGGCGATTTATCGCCAAATGTTGCAACCCTGCGTTCACTTGCCATTTTATGGCAACCCTAAAACTGCTTTGCGGGGAAGCCATCTTACCGTGCCATTACATTTCGTAACAATATTTTAGTTTTATAGACTAATTAATCAGTATTTCACTATCCTAGAATTGCCATACACTTTGTTATAAAAATTCGAACTTGTAGTTAGCTTTGCATACCCACCACATATGGTGCTGCTGTATATATTTATTTAACCTTATCTATTTAATCAAGAATATATATTGTTTTTATTGTGGTTTCTTGTAAAGAATAAACTTTGTTTTACGCTGACAGAGCTGAAAGGACTTTGTTAAAAATTTCTACAATTGATTATTTCCTCTTATCTTATTTCACGAATCTGATATGCTACACTGAGTGCTATAACCGAATTGGTTGACACGTATCACGTGCCGCCATGCCTACGAGTTCGTGTTTCTACATTTTTGAAACAACTTTTTATCAAGAGTTTAAAACTCTCTGTATTATTCCTCAATGATATAGACTTTGTTTTACCGAAAAATACTCATAATTACTTATTAATCAGGATTATTTTACTAAATTTCAATGATTCTCCAACTTTGGTAACCTACCAATCACGAACTCTTACCAAGTGACATGCTTTCCTCTTTGCGTTTGCCTCCAGGATCAGTTCAATGCGTTGCTCACAAGATTATATGCCATGTAATTTTTTCAAAATTCTTAAATTCATGTTTTTTTATCTTTATTATTCTCGCCTGCAGGTGATGATGTTCTAATGTATATCTTTATTTTAAAAAAAAGCAAGCAAATTTTAAATGGTATAATTCTCAAAGTACTGGCAAAAACTCTTCGAAGTTGTAGACCAGAAGTAAACTGGTTAGCTCCTCGATTCCAGAAGATGGTGATAAAATTTTTGTCTCTGCTGCCGAAAATTAAATTAGAGAGCAAACATTTATTTTGGATACTACAACTGAAAATAATCATGTTTTCCGTGAGTGTAATGAGCCAAATTCTCGAAGATCGCATACCAGATCGGTTTTTATTTTGTTTTAAATGACGCTTGTTTAAATCAAATCGAATAACTAGGTACTTAGCCACTTATTTATTTGTTTATTTAGTTGGTTCAGATGTGGCGCCTGAAGTCTATCAGCAGCTTATTTTGTTCAGTTTGAAGAAATTTAGCGAAGCTACTAAATTAGATGTTAGCGTATAATAAAACACATGTATAGTAGTATGTAAATAATACCCTTCATCCTTTTAACGGTGCAATAAAAATTTAAGAAATATTTTATCATTTATTTATGAAAGAAAAAATTATTTTATGGATAGTGAAAACTTGAAGATCATTAAGAATAACTAGAAACCGTTAGATTGTAAGCTCCAGTTTGTTTAGCTATCATATAATGTACCTAGATCCACCTTAGTGTTAATCCTTACGAATTCTCCCAATGTCTTGAAGACAAACACAGCCAGGGAAGCGGTGTAAAAGTCCCCTTTATTGAACACAACATCATGAACTGACTATACGAACTTACGTGCTTACAAGCACCGATCACTTGCGATGAGTACTTAAAAGATAACATAATGCCAAATTTGCTGCTGTTGCAGTTGCTAATCCTCAAGTCCAGCTTCTGCTTGACGAGATCCGCGAGTTTATTCACCGTCAAAAAGTCGTAGACTAGTCTAGGAAACTTAACCAAGTCGTCGTAAGACAAACCCAGACAGACAGCTAAGAATATGTGGCGAAGAAGCCTGCTCATTGTTATATGAGTTATGCAAAATTTAAAGATATAGAGTAGTGCGAGACTGCATAATTCAATTTTAGCTAACAGGTTGACTCAGAAACCTACACTGGCAGAACAACTCGGCGGCAAGAACGCGTAGCCGATATTAAGATTAACAACTGGAAGAAAATAGCAACGTGCGCTCACAAAGAAAAATCAGGCTCTGCCTAAGCTTTTCGCTCCTACTGTTTAAATACTCTCGTTCACACTAATTCATTTATATCACGGCAAGGTAACACGAGGGGACAAGAGAAAACAGGAATAAAACCATATAAGATTATCACAAATTTTTGTAATATTTGCATTTTGCAAAAATAATAGCATCAAGAAAAATTTACTTCTATTTCCCCAGTGAACAAATACAGAAAACTGCTTTCGAATTTTCTCTACAGGTTCTGCTAGGTTTTTTTTTTTTTTTTTTTTTTTTTTTTTTTAACCATTCTTCATTTTTCCCCTCTGCAGGCGGAGGGAAAAAAATTAATTTTTAAAGAGGTGTTATTCAACCATTTTGAATTATTCTATTTCGCGCTTTCAAATATCAAATTAAAGCACACTATAAAATTCATAAATCGTCTTTGATAGTGCTCGAAGTGAAAAAATGCTTAATAATTATGAGCAAGAAAATAAGTTTATTTTAACATTAAGGCAAATACTTATATATGCTTATAAGTCTATTTTGGTATTAATATCTGATGTGGACATCACATGACTTCCTTGAACGGCCTATTAAATTATACACGTTTATTTTCCTCTGCATTTCATTTATTTTATTTCTCATTCAATTAATTAAGTTCTTACTTCGCGACAAGGCAATAATACACAAAAACTCGAGCATCTTCAATAACCCTCTTGCTGATCATCCCTCGATTTCCACGCGCAATTGAAATGTAGCAAAATTTGCTCATCCCGCGATTTCCACGGGCATATGTTTTTCTTCCTTTATTGAGGAGCGCATCCCGTTTTTTCCCCGTTTAACCATTGAAATAAATTATATATTCTTAACGTTTTTTTCTTTTCTGACCCCAGTTGTTGAGTTATTTTCTTTGCTCATGTTCGTACGGGGTTTGTAGATTTGGAGTGAATAACGACGACGCTTGGTGAAGTATCGAAACACACTTTATTTAGCCAATGTTAATCAGAACAGCTCCAATAACACTTTTTACAGTCGTCGGAGATCTACTATAAACACGTTGGAACAATCAGTGACACAGCCTTCACACTGTCAGGCAATAACGGTGGTGACAGCTTCACTGCAAAGCACTCGAGTACAGCTCCCAACTCTGCTTGGTGGTTCTCGGAACTCCACGTACTCTCGAGACTCTACATACGATGCACTCGACGATACACAAGAGTATAGATCTCGACTCAGCACAGTCTAAGACAAAACTCGACGATGCACTACTTTGCGATGCACTAAAAGACTCTCTCGATGCACTTGACGATCACATCGGCGCTAGACTTCGAGACACTCGCTCAATGACTGACTATCAGCTCTCTAGACGAGGCACACCCACACACGGACTGCGGACCAACAGGGTTTATATAGCTTTCGGCCTGTGTTCGAGAACATTCTGGGCTAAACCGGTAAGAATTCGTTCTAGAAGGTTCTCCAACCGTCCATGGTTTATCGCCGATTTTGTCGCCAAATGTCGCCAAATGTGGCAATCCTGCTTTCCTTTGCCATTTTATGGCAACCATAAAACTGCTTTGTGGGGAAGCTATCTCACCGCGCCTGTGTATTTCGTAACAATACAGTATTAGGGGCTTAGTTTACGTTTCGGCCAACAGATATCGTTAGTAGTCCACTAAATTGCGGCATTTTAATGCACGTAGTATTAGCGCTCAAACTTCACTTTTTGCCGCTTTTTCTTACAGAAATGGCTGCTAGAAAACGTTCAACGATTATCTTGATTATTTAATTAAATTATTGAATTATTAATTAGATTAATAATTAGATTGCTTATTAATTAGATTTATTGAATCTGGTGCAAAGACTGTAAAGTTGGACTTTGCCTTGAACCCTGTTTTGAACTCTATCATACTAAACTGCATTTCTAAGGTATTTTTTCATCAGCGCTTTATATTTTCTTAAATTTATACATTTTTTATAATATGCAATAAATATAAACTAAGTGTAATTCGACTGAAATGTATTTAAAAAATAGATTTTTTTTTGGTGATAACATCTGATCAGATTTTTTTTGGTTTTTCTGGCAACTAAGTTTCTCATGATAAAAATCTAAAAAATATTTTCTAGAAAGAAAAGTGCATTTTTCAATTTTCCAATATATATAGATTTAAAATATGGAAAAAAAAAAAAAAAAAACCACGCAATTTCGGAAGCGATTTCGGTCCACAAATTGAGCAGTCAGAGGGTTAAAAAATGTAAAATACAAAAAAACATAAAACACAAAATACAGTTAAAAATAGTTAAATTTCTTTTTCTAATTAAAAATAGAGATTCTACACACAAAAACGCAGAGAGCCAAAATGGGCTGAAGATGCATTTTTCGGTGTACAAAACTAAAAATTTAGTTTTTTTTTTCCCCTACACGAAAAAAAGACGCTGAAGTTAGTGCACAAACTGACTTAATTCACTAGTCTGCTAAGTGTTTCAAACGTAAAAAAATGGCGGCCTCATTAGTCTTAGAACCATTTAAAACTTTAAATTGTTGATAATTGCATGCAGATTAACTAAAATCATAAAAAACGTAATCGTAAAATAAGTACAACGTAATTCGGTCCCATTTAAAGTAAAAAGTGCCCAATTTACAAACATATAAGAATAAAAATCTGATCTCATCTAACCCTGTAACAGAGTGGGTGTATATATCCGTTGGACGCTGTCGTTTGGTATCAAAAAGGGAGGTGCATAACGTATTATAGAAGACCCAAATACCAAATTTCAAAGTTATAAGGCTACTCGTTTTGGAATTGTTGGAGAAACGCGCCTGAATCCATTTTAAATCCATTTTACAGATCGTTTTGTAAAAACGAGTCCTTCATTCTGTTCGTACTCACAAATGACGAGGAAAAAAAAAAATATTTATTCAAATTGGTTTGAGAGAGGCCAAAATGGATAATTTCGTTGAAATATGATATTCGAAATTTTTCGTAATTACAATGCTTCCTTTACTTCGATCAAAGAGGTAATAATTTATATTGAAAGTACAGAGTATCGAGAGCTTGAGTTAATTAATTACAATAAAACTGATTAACTAAATTATAATGCAATTAAATTACTTATATTTTTTGTACAACTTGTTACCTAATTATTTAATATTTAATTTTTATAACTGATTAGTTTTAAGTAGTTAGTTTAGTTTAAAGTTGTTATTATTTTCTTCCACTAAATTTGGTATTGCGATCTACTTATTTTGTTATTTTACAATGATTTACTTAATTTGGTAAAGATTAATCTTTTTAACTTGTAGAGATTCTATATGGTAATTCTCCCGCCTTCTTAGCATGCCTTCGTGGTGTAATGGTCAGCACTCTCGGCGCGTATTCGAGAGATCTGTGATTCGAGTCCGGCGAGGGCATTGCCCATTTTTCATATTTTCTCCTTCAAAAATAACTAATGTCTCTATAATTCTTTTAATTTATTCAACATTTAATTTAACTTTAAAATAACTTTTCTTTTATTCTCGTTTTCAACCCACGCTTTCTTGCCAGAATGTTAAAGCGCGCGTGTATTCAAATGAAATAGAAAGAATTTGTATTTAAGCGAATATTTTGGAAAGTATTTTTAGAGCTTGTTATGCCTGCCTGAAGGCCAAGTTGTAACAGGTGTTGAAGAAAAATATGGAAACACCTCATGAAAATGCAAGCTTGGACTGAAATATTCATTCTAGCAAAAGCTATTTGTAGTTCTAATGTGTTTGCTCACTCACACCACCTCTACACATCTTCAATACCCAAGTAGCACACGACGTTACAAACTGGTCCGTGAAGTTGAAAAGTGGTCGTGGTAACTTTTATGACGTCTTTACAACGTTGCGAAGACGCAAAATATTTGCCGTTGCAATTTGGCAATTTGTCCACGTGGCTGGAAACGTCATGATATGACTGTTTTTAGACGTGGTCACTTTGCCATATATTTTTTTTTTTTAAGTTTATCAGCATTACTTACTGATGAACTTAAAAAATTATTACATAGACTGAAGAGACTAAATTTGCACTTTCAAGAATCTGAAGTCCGCATAAGATTTATTTTTGCAATGTTTCATTACTTTATTTCATCTAACTATATATTAATTTAAGGTAGATTCATCTAATGAAATGTAAATTTAATATAAATACTTTTGATTTATCAAATTTAATTAGTACTAAAATACGTGCTAAATATTTTTTTAAAATTTTGTTAAAATAATTACTACTTAAAATATTTTTATAAATATTATAGCAAAATATTTAAAAGTGGAACTAATCTATAAGGTAAGTTATTAAGTTATGCATTTTATATATGTTAAAAAATCATATTTCTGAAATCAATGCAAATAACATGTTAGCAATTATTTCACTACTGAAATATGACTTTATTTCTTATTTTTTGAAGTCACGAATTCACGGCTGTCCAATATATATGACGGAAAACTCATCCACAGTCAGGAGAAGCAGAAATGTAAATTATTTACTGGATGCTTATATAAACGAACATCTCCAGATTTGCTCGCTTTGGCTAGCTGCCAAATTCGAAAAAGCAACTGCGCCATTAATTCAGATTCTAGCAGTTATTTCAAGTAATTTGGTAAAGATGCCATCTGTAAGGCGTTTGAAATTAAATCAAACAATGACTGATATAAAGGCAGAGGAAAAAAGGCGTCAGAACAACTTAGTGAAGTAATTGAAATTAACAATCATGATGTAATTTGCATTACTGAGCCGTATTGCGTAAAAGGTGAAGTTAGATGCCTTCCCCTTCACTGGCAAATATTTCAATCTACCGAAAAGGATCCTCTAGTTAACCCACGTGCCAGTATTATAGTCACCAATACCAAATGGTCCCCTACAATTATATTAAGCCATAGAGATGTGATGACGATAAGTATTAACTGTAAATCAGAAGAGCTATTAATTACTTCCATTTACTGCTCATCACGAGAGGATATGGGGCCGAATCTCCACACATTAGAAAATATCTTTAGTAATCTCAGAAGATCACAGCACGTGATTACAGGTGACTTCAATGCTCACCATCAAATGTGGCATTACAATAATACAGATAATAGAGGACATACACTAGCTGACTTTATTGCTACACACAATCTGTATATACATAACCTCTCTTCAGACACTCCTACATTTGAAACAACAAATGGTGAAGGATGGCCGAACTTGACACTGTCAACATTGAGTATCTCCAATAAAATACAAGAATGGAAAGTTCTTGATGATCCAAGGCACTCAGATCATAACTACATAGCATTTGAATTATCAGAAGAAATTCCCGACCTCAAATTAAGAAGATTTTCAATCTCAAAGAAAAAAGCAAGGCAATTTGGAAGAAAAATCTCCACATGTCTTCAGTATGTGGAGAAACTTATAGATAAATGCACATCACCCGATGCAGTCCATGATTTAATGGAAACAATTATCAAAACAATACAGGAGACAGCGACCAACACATTTAAACTCCGTAACAACAACAAGATTACGAAGACTAACTGGTGGACAAAGGAATTAAGACGTGAAAAACAACATACAAGGGCCCTTCGTAGAAAAATGAAAAGTGCTCCGGAAGTGTTGAAAATGGAAATATGGATAAAATACAAGCAACAATTAGCAAATTACAAAAAGAAAATAACTGAAGCAAAACTACGCAGCTGGAAGAATTACTGCTGTAGTAATAAAGATACATACGGCCAGCTGTATAAAATGGCTACAAGTAAAGTTTTAGTCCCGAACATATCGGTCTTTCGAGAGATCAACTCTCACGTAACAGCCAGCTTGGTAATGTCACTGAAAAGATTCTCAACAATATTCTAGATGTTGTCTTCCTAAAAGATAATGCAGAAGACGATGGCCACCAACATTCCGACATTAGATACAACAATACCGCTCCAAATACTCCAGACGATGTGGAATTCCACTCACAAGAAATTTCAAAAATTATTAAGTATCTTCCGAATAATAAAGCTCCGGGACCTGACGGATTAGACAACAGGATTATTAAGATAATTCACCACGCAATGCCTTTTCTGTTCCACAAACTACTAAACCTCTGTCTCAAATTTTATGTCTTCCCGAATTGTCTCAAACAGGGACAAACTATACTATTCAAGAAAAATAATAAAGATCCTACGGATCCGGAAGCTTTCAGACCAATCAACCTCTTACCTGCAATAGGTAAACTTCTGGAACGTGCAATCGCGGGCAGATTACGCCACCACTTAGAGAAAAACGAAACCATAAGCCCCAACCAATACGGCTTCAGACCTCTCAAATCTACATCACATGCGATAGTAGAACTTCAAGAGCAGATCCGTAGGAATAAATCTTCAGCTCTCCATACAGCAGTACTCTGCATGGATCTCAAAAATGCGTTTGATTCCGTGTGGTGGCCTGGTATCCTTGAAGCCTTGCGCAACATTAAATGCCCTCAGAACATATTCAAGCTAATGAACAGTTTCCTAACAAACAGAGCAACGATAATCATCAGCAACAACTGTATAGTAGAAAGAAGAATAACGAGGGGCTGTCCACAGGGCGCTTGTCTAAGTGCAGACCTGTGGAACATCACCTTCAATTATATCACCTCCTACAAGTGGCCGGACCATACAAAGCTCATCGCCTTTGCAGACGATGTGGCCTTTGTAACAAATGGGCATTCAAGAGACATACTAGAAAAGAATAGTACCGAGACTCTCTCCATATTCCATTCCCTCTGCGTCAATCAAAAACTAATAATTTCAGAGCCCAAATCACATATTATTTTATTTCCAAAACCGGGCAAATCGCTACAAAGGCTACCTTGCATTAAAATCAATAATAGAAGAATCAAGATCTCAAAAGAAATCAAATTTCTTGGATTGAAAATTGACCAAAAGTTTTCTTGGATCCCACACCTCATGGAAATTCGGAAGAAGACCCAAACTATTTCTAGAGCCCTCGCAAGGATGCAAGGCACAACGTGGGGCCTCAAGTCGAGGATGCAAAACATTCTCTATAATACCGTGATCGAAAAAATAATCCTCTACGGGGCATCAGCATGGACTCACCCTATGACAGTGAAAAAGAAAAGACTCTTAGCTTCGATCCAACGCCCCTTCCTCTTACAAATAGCAAAAGCATACAGAACTACCTCAACGGCAGATCTCTGTGTATTAACAGGAATCCCACCCATCCACCTGAAAGCAAAAGAAGATGCAGACTTAGCCACGTTATTCCACTTCAAGAAAAACATAGAGGTAGAAGATCAAAACCTGTGCCCCCTTGATTTTGAACAGCCACGAAATCCTTACATAAGACACCCTGCAGTACATACCAAACTCAGAATATCTACAAAAGAAGACACCCTCAGTGTACCTTCATTTCCAGTCGTGTACACAGATGGGTCAAAGTTAAACGAAGAAGTAGGATGCGCGTTCTTTGCACTCCTCTCAGAACAAGAAACAACAGAATGGAAAGGACACCTAAGGAACAACAACAGCGTTTTGCAAGCTGAGCTTTCAGCCATAAAACACGCTATTCTATGGTCTCATCAAAAGCATCTAACATATGTTACCATTTACAGTGATAGCCAAGCGGCAATTAAAGCTGTCGATGATGCAAGAAACAAATCATCAATAGTGCAAGATATCTACGATTTATTATCACAGCGCAAGAGAACATCTATAAAAATAAAGTAGGTAAAAGCGCATGCTGGACAAGTCCAAAATGAAAGGGCAGATGCGCTTGCTAAAAATGCAGCTCAAGACCCATCTCTACCTCCAATCAATGTCCCATTGCCTAAATCGTATGTGAAACATATGTTGAAAAAAATTACATTAAAAAAATGGCAAACTGAATGGGAAAATGCAGAAGTAGGTAAAAGGCTTTTCAACTTCTACAAGAAACCCACATATGATCCAATCTCTTATATCTTCTTCATCAACATATTCTTATCTGGACATGGTCCTTTCCCCACGTACTACTTTGTACGAAATTTGAGCGATTCAGATAAGTGCGTATGTGGGGAAAAAGGAGACCCAGAACACTATATTTTCAAGTGCCAGCTCACAAAAGAGCTACACTGCAAAGGAAGGTCACAAATTACGCCTGAGTACATTAAATGCATGCTAACGATACCTCAATTACAACAAAAGGTTTCCTTGATTATGAAGAAACTTTTTGCATATAAAAGAGAAGACATATGTCAAGATGCTATCACATCTGCATAAATACCTCTTATTCTACAACTTGCAAAAATAATGCAAGATTTCAGAAATATTGCAAGTGTCTGTAACAGGCTAAATATGGTTTAAATAGTTTTTATAAAATAGCTACATTAAGAATTTGGACTGTATTAATGTAATAATTAAATCATTAATTAAAAAATAATATAAATAATATACGACTCTATTAGATATATTAGTGTAAATGTAAGTATTATGTGATTTTCTAATGTATATTTTCTGTATTTATGATACATTAATTTACAAAAATAATAATGTAAGATTTCAGTGCTGATGCATTTGTGTGTAACAAGTTAAAAAAAATGAAAGGAAATGTATTAATAAGAGAATTCGCCTTAGTAATTCAACTAAGTATGATAAAGTGCACAAAAAAAAAAAAAAAAAAAAAAAAAAAGAAAGGAAAGAAAAATCCTTCAATTAGCTCCTTAAAATTCTGTTTATTTTAATTCGATGTAACTAGATATACTAATGTAAATATATTGTTTGTATGAAGTACAATGTACAATGAAAGTTTGTATGTATGTTCGAAGTAATTATGTTATTTCAATCTGCCATAATCAAACTTTTGTTAATAGGTTAATTTCTTTGCAATAATTGTATACTATGTCTTAGTAATTGTATACGTAAGTCTAATATTAATGTAAAATTACTATGTAAATGTCTTGGTAGGCTAGCATCCGATGCGGGCCAACTAAAAGCCCAGCGGGGTACAGTAGTGCGGCGGAGCAACACCTGTAAAAGTCACTGACTAAGTTCTGGTGCTCCGTCCACTTTTCCCTGTCCCTGGTATAAATAATATCGCTTATAATTAAAAATAAATGTAATGAATGCACTGTCAATCAAAGAACGCATTGTGAATCTTCTCATTGTTCTGTATCTACTTACTCTAACTGCCTTCAGCGAGTGAAATTCCATTGCTGAGAGCTCCTGTTTGGAAGTCTCTAAACTGAGAAGAAATCATCGTGAGAATGCTGAATTTGTGCCTATTTTGGGTGTGATTATCTGCTCTACATAGTTTCACAATATGAATACGATGTTTATGCATGTTAATGCAACAATGCTACAATGTTAATCGTGAATCTAGTATTCTTAAAATAGTGTCTCTGTGGTCTGTAGTGGTCTGTGGAATATAGTGTTCGTGAAATAGTGTCTCTTTGGAAATAGTGTCTATCTCCAATCCCTGTGGTTACAGCGGTGCAATATTTGGATATTCTTATTAGCTTTGTGCTTCGTTCATAACGTCCTAAGTGCTATATCGCATATCATTCATATTAATCGATTATTGTATTCATATTGAAAAGTTGGCTCTCAGAATTAATTCATATAAAACCAAAAATAACATACAACGGTAAGCCACTTTCCGGTTTTGCTGAAAATGCAATCAACACAGAAACAACAACAATTCAAGCTGTTATGGTATGTCCATTATTTTCAAAATACAAAAAAAGATTGGACCAGTACTTAATATGACTTCTGAAGATGAATTAGATATATTATGTAATAACAAGTACCATTAAAATTAATAATATTGCACATTGTATATTATGCAGAAAAGGTTAATGATTTTAAAAAGTATGAAATGTATGATCGAAAAACTAGTGTTAAGGAAACATTAGCATTTCTATAAAATATTGCAATCTATAATTATGTGATATTTAATTGTGTAATTTTAAAAAACACTAAATATTTTTATTGATTGCAAACTGCAGTTTTATTGCTTTTCGTTTGGTATCTATTCTTCCAAACACTGTATATGTTTATTAGATTATCTTAATAAATGAATGTTGTAAATTAAGTTTTATTTTTTTGTTAGATTTAAGTATATTCTATTTTCTTCGCTTACTTTTTATGTGCTTGTGATAACTAAGAAATTCATAATAATCAGAAACAAAAGGTTTCATTGTGTATTATTTAACGAAGAACTTACTTTAATGTACTTAGTTTACTATCGTATACTGTATTATTTAAATTATTTCTGTACAGTAACAAAAAGAAGGTTATAGATTATTATAAGTGCATGAAATAATCATTGTAATCTACCACTATTCTAAAATGTAGAAACTAAAGTAAATACACTGGTTATCATAACTTAAGGAAAAATCACAAAAATAGCGATAACTCCCTCAAAAATAAGCCAAACCGTGTAAACTTTGAATATATTGCCAAGTAAGAGTAGCTGAGTAAAACTGCGATATGCAAATTAGTGGCGCTGCTTTCGGAATACGTCATCTGCGAGGAGCATAAAATTCCATGTTTGAGAGCAAGCCCACATATTTCACTGTGACAGTGACATCAGAAATCTGAGATAGCCAATTCATAACAATGACCTCCAGGCATCATTTGCTTGCAGAACTGTGATGCAGAGCCATTGGGAGAATAGAGGCAGGACAAAGTCAAACAGAAGTGGCCAGATGACTAAATGTGAGTCCTTCTGTGGATCATAGACTTTGGAGGAAATTTCAAACCACAGATTCGGCATCTAGGAGGTTCAACCAAGGACGGCCAACTGCTACGACGAGCGCCGATGACCGATATTTGACATTATGTGTACGCAGGAATAAACTCCGACTCTTCTTAGATCCTCCCTTGCTGCAGCCACGGATGGTTCGAGTCAACGTCAACTGTGCGTAGAAGGCTTCACGAATGTGGTCTGTATGTGAGACGACCAGACATTAGTGTGCCGCTCTCGTCACGCCATAGGAGGGACCGTTTTCAGTGGGCACGACAACATGTCGACTGGACGCCTGATCAATGGAGGGCGGTTCTCTTTACGGATAAGTCCAGGTTTAGTCTAGAAAGCGATAGTAGGCGTTATTTGATATGGAGAAAACCTAGAACCCTTTATCATCCGTTAAACATCTGTGAAAGAGATGCATACGGAAGGGGCAGTGTCTGTGTTTGGGGTGGCATCTTTTTGGGTGGACGCACAAACCTCCATGTCTTTCCAAGGGAACCGTGAATGCTCAAATTTATAGAGATGACATCCTTGATGTTTATATGCGCCCATATGCAATGGGTGATGCTTTTCTGTTACAGGATGACAACGCAAGACCACACAGGGCTCGCATCGTAGATGATTATCTTCAACAGGAAACAATTATGCGCATGGAGTGGCCAGCTCGATCCCCGGACTTGAATCCTATCGAGCATGTTTGGGATGCTTTAGGGAGACGTCTAGCTGCTCTCAATCCGCCGCCTCAGACCCTTGCCACGCTTGCAACTGCTTTGCAAGAGCAATGGCTCTCGCTTCATATGGAACTGCTAGACCGCATTATTGAAAGCATCACACATCGCTGTATGTGATGTATTGCTTCTAGAGGCGATCATATTCCATATTGAAGGTACTTTTCCTATTGCAAACTGACACCTTCGAATTGTTCATTTTATACATGTGCTAATTTCTATACTACCGTATTTGTCTGTTAATTTCTTTTTATGTTATTTCATACCTTACTATGTGTTGTATATTGTGGGTAAGTTTCATTAAATTCTACATGTAACTTTTTCAGTAATCGTGATTTTTGTGATTTTTCTTTAATTTATGATAACCAGTGTGCATTAACATGTGATCGAAAGAAATGGTGTTAAGAAACATCAGCATTTCTAGTAAATATTGCAATCCATAATTATTGCAATTTTAATTGATTACTATATAAAAAACACAAATATTTGTTTTATTAATTGGAAATTTTAGTTCTGTTACCTTCCTTCTGCTATTTATACTTTCGAACACTACCAGTTCATGTTTTTTCTTAAATAGTGCTGTCATGTATGTTGTTTGTTAGGTTATTATTTCCTTTTAGATATGAATATGGGAAGTTATTAGATTTAGGTATATTTTGGATCACATTTATTAACTACTTTATACTGTCTTTCATTTGCATATCTTGGAGCTATAGAAGTTGTAACGTTGCGCGCTTCCAACCTGCACGCAACAATAGTGGTGATTGCTAAGAACTGGAAAGTAGACCAAAGTCTTGAGAAGGGTTTAAATCCCTTTTTATTCAACTTTAGAAATTACAAATGCGTGCTCTTGACGCTCACAAACTACGCCGACCCGGCGGTAAAATAAAAATAAGAAACTAAGAAAAGAATAGTAACAAGTGACTAACTACGAGGCTCTTTAAACGTAACTAACCTCACCGCGTTCTAAAATACCGCTGATAATTCAGCAAACTCTGAATATTACGTTGAAAGATTAACAAACTGCCGAGACAAGCACACAGGCCGAAACGCGTGGTTCTTCAATTCCTAACTAGCCACCCTCACGCTCGTGAAGTAAGAAGGCACACCTTCGAACTCGTTTCCCTTCTATTTCACTCAGATTACTTCCGCTGATAATTTGAATCCTTGCGCGTTCTACTAAAATTTACATAATCTGGCATTGGCAATTCCAGGGGAAAGTAAGGCTTGACAGGAAAGATAGTTTAAACTTAAAATGAATGTTAGTTAAAATCAATATAAACCCTACAAAGTTAATGCTTATATTTTTAACTGTGAAACGCGAATAAATTTATACTTGAGTTCAGGTAAAATACCGATTATATTACCTTAAGAACCGCTTCCTAATTTATCATAACAGGCGCAATTTTCAATGTCTCTGAGGTTTAACAGAAAAAAATGTGATAATGCTGTTATCAGAAACGCTCTTTTTTTACCCACATATGTATCTTTACTTTTATTTATGTCTAATTGAGTTTTATTTACTTAAAACCTAGTATTAATGTTATATATTTATAATAACCACTTTCATAATTACTCTCACTTAAGGAAAAAATATGATGAAATCCTAAATAATCGCAACTTAGAATTTAAGTTATTTAAAAAATATAATTTAGTAGACTAGAAGAGAAACACGCTAATGTGACAATCAAAATCGTAAAAAACAACCTTATATTTAGCGTAGGTATAATGAAACACTCAATCGATTTCGAGGGCAGCTAAAGGTCCCTCCTCATCAGGAGAAAGAAATACATAGAAAGAAAATAGGAATCACAGAAACACGTGGTGCTTATCAGCACTGCACGTGGTTATAACTAGATTTTTAATCAGAGTTGCACTGGCCGCCTACTTTTACTGAGCCAGGCTGTCTGATCAAGCATAAAGAAATATTAGCGAAGTTAAAATAGGGAGCGAGGGCCAAATGCACATTACGCTCAAAATCTGAACTTCAAATAATGGAAAGCAACCACTGAACGGATTTTTATACCCTCTGGTAGTACCAAGTGCGAGGAGGTAACGCCATCTATCGGCAAAAATAATTGAATTAAGACAGTAGAATTTTAAAGGCATTAGGAAGGACTGGATTGGACTTCAAATCATTAACTAAACTTTCTAAATCTTTGTGAATGTGAAAAGCCTCAAGAAAATCCAATTCGCCTATGGAAGAAGCCTTTTGGATGAATTTTGCAGACCCAAAATCAAAATTATGGTTAAAAGTCCAGCTATGATACGCAATTGAAGACTTGTTAATTTCCCCTTTTCTGACATAAGATTCATGTTCCTTGATACGAAACTTCAACGCTCTTTTTGTTTGGCCAATATATCTTAAACCACACTGACATGATATACTATAAATTCCCCAAGAATTCAGGACAGAAACGTAATCTTTTAGAATCGAAGGGTGAATTTTATTAATAGGGGAGAAACCGACTTGAAAATTGAATTTCTGGAGAATCCGTGCAATTTTATAGCTAACAGAAGGATAAAATGGAAGCACCACAAGGTCATTGATATTATTTCTAACAGTGGAATGTCTTCTTTGATGGGAATCTGAAAATTTTTTGACAGCTTTATCAATAATCACGGGAGAAAATCCACGGTCAATCGCAACTGCTCTCAAATAATTAAGTTCATTGGTAAGCAAAGATTCAGAGGAACAAACTTTTAGCGAGCGGAAAACATAATAGTAAAAAGAAGCCATTTTTTGCTTAACAGGGTGGCATGACTTGGCATGGGGTGGTAAACAAATTGCAAAGGGTTTACGGTACACAGTGGTGCTAAAATCGGTTTCATTGCGGATTATAAGAATATCGAGGAAGGGGAGGGAATTGTTGGATTCAATTTCAAGAGTGAATTGGATGGCTGGATCAATTGAATTCATAATAGACAGAATCTCGGATAAATCCTCTTTATAACCGTCAAAAAGTGCGAAAGTGTCGTCAACATACCGAATCAACTACTGAAATTCGTCAACATACTGAAATTAATGAGTTGGTTTCGCTTACTAAAGTTTCTCTAAGTCAAACCCACTTTGTTTTCCAAAATGCATATTTTCGTCAAGTTGAAGGATTGGCTATGGGTAATCCTCTCAGTCCGGTACTTGCTGACATTTATATGCACTATTTTGAGATGAAATTATTTGATAAATTATCTTTTCGTCTTTGGATTCGGTATGTTGACGACACTTTCGCACTTTTTGACGGTTATAAAGAGGATTTATCCGAGATTCTATCTATTATGAATTCAATTGATCGAGCCATCCAATTCACTCTTGAAATTGAATCCAACAATTCCCTTCCCTTCCTCGATATTCTTATAATCCGCAATGAAACCGATTTTAGCACCACTGTGTACCGTAAACCCTTTGCAGTTTGTTTACCACCCCATGCCAAGTCATGCCACCCTGTTAAGCAAAAAATGGCTTCTTTTTACTATTATGTTTTCCGCGCGCTAAAAGTTTGTTCCTCTGAATCTTTGCTTACCAATGAACTTAATTATTTGAGAGCAGTTGCGATTGACCGTGGATTTTCTCCCGTGATTATTGATAAAGCCGTCAAAATATTTTCAGATTCCCATCAAAGAAGACATTCCACTGTTAGAAATAATATCAATGACCTTATCGTGCTTCCATTTTATCCTTCTGTTAGCTATAAAATTGCACGGATTCTCCAGAAATTCAATTTTCAAGTCGGTTTCTCCCCTATTAATAAAATTCACCCTTCGATTCTAAAAGATTACGTTTCTGTCTTGAATTCTTGGGGAATTTATAGTATATCATGTCAGTGTGGTTTAAGATATATTGGCCAAACAAAAAGAGCGTTGAAGTTTCGTATCAAGGAACATGAATCTTATGTCAAAAAAGGGGAAATTAACAAGTCTTCAATAGCGTATCATAGCTGGACTTTTAACCATAATTTTGATTTTGGGTCTGCAAAAATCATCCAAAAGGCTTCTTCCATAGGCGAATTGGATTTTCTTGAGGCTTTTCACATTCACAAAGATTTAGAAAGTTTAGTTAATGATTTGAAGTCCAATCCAGTCCTTCCTAATGCCTTTAAAATTCTACTGTCTTAATTCAATTATTTTTGCCGATAGATGGCGTTACCTCCTCGCACTTGGTACTACCAGAGGGTATAAAAATCCGTTCAGTGGTTGCTTTCCATTATTTGAAGTTCAGATTTTGAGCGTAATGTGCATTTGGCCCTCGCTCCCTATTTTAACTTCGCTAATATTTCTTTATGCTTGATCAGACAGCCTGGCTCAGTAAAAGTAGGCGGCCAGTGCAACTCTGATTAAAAATCTAGTTATAACCACGTGCAGTGCTGATAAGCACCACGTGTTTCTGTGATTCCTATTTTCTTTCTATGTATTTCTTTCTCCTGATGAGGAGGGACCTTTAGCTGCCCTCGAAATCGATTGAGTGTTTCATTATACCTACGCTAAATATAAGGTTGTTTTTTAAGATTTTGATAATTTAAAGTATTGAAAATAATTCAGGCTACTATTAATTAAGCATATTTAGTCTAAAGAAAAAAAAATTGTATTATCTTCGGGTTTTCAGAAAATGATAAAATATTTAATCTTTCGAAAAATAAAAGAAATACGAAATTTTAAAAAAGAAGGAAAATATATTAATTATTAAGATTATTTTTCAGCATAAATTAATATGTAACACAAGGACATAATACCAACATTTTCACAACTGTTGAAAAAGGTGGAATTTTGCGAACATTTAGACGTTGTGATACGATGATTTTACAAACAAAATATCACCTGCGAAAGACGCAATAACGACGTCTATGCGGCAAAAACCTCATCTGCAAAGATGTAATAAAGACGTCTTTGCAACGGTTGCAAAACAGTGCATGTTCGCGGACATATGGGCGTCTTAAAGACATTTGCAACGTTTTCGCAACGACATCCGCGATGAGTTTGCAACGTCATTCAGACGTTGCTGTGCTACTTGTGGACGTTGCAAGCATCATTCATCATCCAGACAGTGATTTGTGTAGGTTGTGAGTGTATCGCGTTGGAGGTAAATGAATTTGAATTTGGTCAAGTTGCTGCGGCTCGTATGGTATATGCTTCCGTAATCAAAGTAGTTGAAACGTTTTTTCTATCTCAAGGGGCAGAGTATCTACAATTTTTAACTTATACAGGAAAACCAGACTAAAAGTATCCGCTAAATCACAGGAAAGACGATGCGTATAGAGTCATCATGGCAGACGATCATTGTAGAAGATTGTGTAAGAGGACTCTGGCCGCAAAAAGTGACTGCTGAACTGAATGCCGCACACGTAAACCCTGCTAGCATCAAAATAATATGAAGAGAGCTGTATAAACAAGGTAGTTTTGGGCGAGCTGTAATTAAAATGTCACTCATCAGTGATTACGAGGCCTGTAAGAAATGAAAATTGCACCAAATTCATGAAACCGTAACTGTAGAGCAATGGAACACAGTCATTTGATCAGATGAGTCTTGTTTTACATAGTTTCCGACTTCTGGGTGATCCCAAGTATATGAGAGCGATTGTTTGCTGCCGCGAGAGAAATATGACGGGGGTTTTGTCATAGTTTAAGCAGCCATGTTGTGGTATTCTATGGGACCCACCATTACTGTGCAAGGTCACATTACTGCCAAGGATTATATGACCATTCTATTCTGGTTGATCCCATCCATCTCATGGTATAAGTTTTGTTCCCCAATGGGGATGTCATGTGCCAAGATGATAGAGTTCCTATTAACTCAGCCCGATTCGTCCACGACTGTTTTTCTGAGAATGAGAGTAAACTTTCACATCTACCATACCCACCACAGTCACCAGATATAAATATTATTGCGTCTTTACGGGATATTTTGGAGAGAAATCTGCGTCAGTGCTATGAACTCTTCTCATCGTTAAGTGAACTTGACAATGTTTTTCAGTAAGAATAGTAGAACATTCCCTTGCAAACCATACAGGACCTCTATCCTGAGAAGACTGCAAGCTCTTCTGAATGCTAGCGGTTTTTCTATACCGTATTAGTCACAGCAATATGTTTTTTATTTCGGTGTTTCCATATTTTTGACCAACTCCGTACCTTTGGTTTAATAGCAACTAGATTTCTGTGACGTTAAACGCTTCTATTCATTAGGCTTGTTAATGCTGATTTTTACGAGTCAGAGCCTGCCTGCGCATTAAGTAGCCTGTGAAGGGCCGTTAGGCTAATTTAATTCCATTTTATTTTACTTTTCTCGTTACTGTTGAAGTTCAGCCAAAAGTGTTACCTTTTGCAAGCACGAGTCGGTGCCATCTGTAAAATTTATACTGATTTAATAACGGGTTCTTTATATCTTTGCCTGCGCTTTGTCGTACTTAAGACTCGAGGTCAATTTCTCATACAGTCTGCTAGTTCCTGTTAGTTTATGTTTGCAAAAAGTACGAGACACCTAAAGCTTGCAAAGAGTACGAGACGCCAAAAGCTTTTAAGGAGAAAATTAATTAAGTTACTTAATTTCTCTTTGAAAACTTAATTTAGTTTAAACCTGGTTTTGTTCTGTTGATTTAATTATTGTTTAATTGTTATGATCATTAAGATTTATTAATTTTAAATTTTGAATTTATATTATACTGATTGATGTTTAAACTTAATTGTTTCGCTAATTTAATTTGTCCCGCCTCCTTGCTGTAAAAATGTTTTTTTTTATGACTCAGGTGGTAATTTCGACATTTTGTAACTTTATGTAAAACTTTTATGTAACAGAGATAATTTGGTACATAGAATTGTCAAAAGTATTTCCTTATCAACGCTAACAGAGTCTGAATTCATGAATTTATCTGTCATCCGTTGCAGTTTTTCAAGGTGAATTTTCGTCTCCAAACGCTTTGAAGACAAATATTTATCTGATAGAAATGGAAACCTGCTGAGAGTCTAGAAATTTGTATACTGTTGTACTGAAATTCATTCTCCGTTGGAAGGCGAAAGTTGGGGTTTCCAGTCTGTGTCCCTAGTAATTGAAGGCTGGTGGAGTGGCTAATGAAAGTAATGTGTCGTTCTCAAAAAGCGTGGAATGCTGCAACGTGACCGAAGGCGAAGGTTGGATTTTTGACCTTGTCTGTAGTCCCTGGCTGGAAAGCAGCAAGAAAAGCACTTTTTGCTAACTTCTGGTAGATTCTTTGTCAGCCCTAAGCCGTTGATACCAACCCTAAGAGATCTTCTCTAAGAAGCTCCACTAATGTTGTTGGTGGTTAGCGACGCTTTTGTATTGGCTGGATGAGAATGGAGAAAAGATCCTCGCCGAGAAAGAAAATCGTAGTCAAGAAAGAAGAGTTTCTGCGGGACATTCGAAGTGGAGACTGAAGAGAAAGTGCTGCCTTATACCCTGTGAGAAAGGCTGAATAATAAGATGGAAGCGGCCATGGTGAGAAAGGTGAGAACATGTACGCCGTCCGAAGATCTACCGAAGGAAGAAAACCTTCATTTTATTTTTACAGAGTTTGGGTTTCAGGCAGCTATGAAGATCCTGAAGAGACCACGCTTCCGACACTGTATCTATGGGGTAAAATCAAAGTGCTGGAAAATAAGGAACAATGAAATTTCTTGATCGTCACCTGGTGTAATTGTTTTTTTTAATGAAAATTTATGTCTGAAAATTATCATTAGCATATAATTCTATTTCGTGGTGACTAACATAAGAGATTTTTGAATTAATATTTGGTTTTAGAAAAGTATGTCTCAAAAATAATCTTGATCATATCTGAATTATTCTAGTCGCATCCGGTTTTAAAATTTTACTGTGCTTATGCTTGTAACTGATAATTTGTGTGAAATAAGATGGTTTAAATTTCCCTATTATTTCGTCCCCGGTGTCAACCGGTCTATATATATTTTTTCTATTAGACATTAATTGAATGTCATTATTCTTGCAGAGATTACGCAGTATATAACATTTTTGGTAATACTATTTGATTGGAAATAGTCAACTTCCAAATATATGAAAAACAAAAGGTAGGTGTTAAGTTTTTTCATTTACTATATTGAGCGGCCTGCAACCTGCTAAAGTTGTAACCAAATTCTGTAAACTCTATTTTATTTTCTGTTTAAATACATGTTGAGTTATTTTACTTAACTAAACAAGCCTTTTCTTTAAACAGTTAGTTTTACTAAATCCTTTACGTTATTTTACTACTTTACTTTACTTTTACTTTAAATAGTTAGTTTTCATAGCTACTCGACTGTTTACTGGATTATATTATTTATCA
Organism: Stegodyphus dumicola; assembly: GCF_044657685.1. Taxonomy (NCBI): domain Eukaryota; kingdom Metazoa; phylum Arthropoda; class Arachnida; order Araneae; family Eresidae; genus Stegodyphus; species Stegodyphus dumicola. The sequence goes on along the minus strand of NC_140771.1, from coordinate 166,043,595 downwards.
CAGAACAGAAGATTGTTTATTACCTTATATGGCATAGACACTTTTAATCTTTGGCTTATCATATAGATATTGTCTGAGATGACTGCATGCATTCACTAGATATTTTAGAGTAATGTATAATGTGTTATAACACACTTCCAAGTAGAGTAAAATGCTGCTACAAATGTAACTGCAATTAAAATAGCATTGTAATTTGAAATTTTTCAATACTTTATATATATTGTACAGTTTCAATACTTACAATATACTTTAATTAGAAATCTTGCAATTAAAATATAATTATATCTAGAAATCGATTAATAATATAGTAATGAATATCGCAATTAAATCGATTATTGCAATTGCATTGATAGTTATAGTAAAATAGTAACTGCAATTACCGTTAACGGTATTACAGTTACGTAATAATTATGACAGCAGGTATAAAATACTGTAATTGTATTAACTGGAAATTTAATGTAACTAAAATTTATTACTATTTTCGGTGCATTAAACATTAAAGGAGACATATCCCAAGTAGCGGTAACGTCCCAAGTAGCACAGCAACGTCGTAAGGACGTCGCAAACTCGTCGCGGATGTCGTTGCAAAAACGTTGCAATATGTCGTCTTGACGCCCAGATGTCCGCGAACGTCCACTGTTTTGCAACCGTTGCAAAGACGTCTTTATTACGTTATGCGGTTTTTGTCTCATAGATGTCGTTATTGCGTCTCTCGCAGGTGATATTTTGGTTCTGAAATCATCGTATCACGACGTCTTAAAGACGCCTAAATGGTTGCAAAATTCCACCTTTTTCAACAGTTGTGAAAATGTCGGTATTATTTCCTTGTGTTACGTATTGAGTTATGCAGAAAAATAAGCTTAATAATTAATATATTTTTCTTCTTTTTTAAAATTTCGTATTTCTTCTATTTTCCTAAAGATTAAATATTTTATCATTTTCTAAAAACCAGAAGATAATACAATTTTTTCTCTTTAGATTAAATATGCTTAATCAATAGTAGCCTTAATTATTTTCAATACTTTAAATTATATTTTTTAAATAACTTAAATTCTAAATTACGATTATTTAAGATTTCATCATATTTTTTCCTTAAAGTGAGAGTAATTATGAACGTGGTAATTATAAACATATAACATTAATAGTAGAGTAAATAAAACCCAATTAGACATAAATAAAAGTAAAGATACATATGTGGGTAAAAAACAGAGCGTTTCTGATAACAGCATTACCACATTTATTTCTGTTAAATCTCAGACACATTGAAAATTGCCCCTGTCATGATAAATTAGGAAGCCGTTCTTAAGGTAATATAATCAGTATTTTACCTGAACTCAAGTATAAATTTATTCGCGTTTATAACCATTAAATTCTATAGCTCCAAGATATGCAAATGAAAGACAGTACAAAGTAGTTAATGAATGTGATCCAAAATATACCTAAATCTAATAACTTCCCATATTCATATCTAAAATGAAATAATAACCTAACAAACAACATACATGACAGCACTATTTAAGAAAAAAACATGAACTAGTAGTGTTTGAAAGTATAACTAGCAGAAGAAAGGTAACAGAGCTAAAATTTCCAATTAATAAAAGAATATTTGTGTTTTTTAAATAGTAAGCAATTTTAAACGTGCAATTATTATGGTTTGCAGTGTTTAGTAGTAATGCTGATGTTTCTTAACACCATTTCTTTCTATCATATGTTAATTCATTTACTTATTTTTAGTTTTAATATTTTAGAATAGTGGTAGATTACAATGATTATTTCATGCACTTTTTATAATCAATAACTTTCCTTTTTGTTACTGTACAAAAGTAATTGAAATAATATAGTATACGATAGTAAGCTAAGTACGTTAAAGTAAGCTCTTCTTTAAATAGCGCACGATGAAACTTTTTGTTTCTATTTCTTTGTTTCCACAAGCACATAAAAAGTAAACAAAGAAAATAGAATATACGTAAATTTAATAAAAATTAAACCTGATTTCTAACCTTCATTTATTGAGATAATCTAATAAACATACATAACGGTAATATTTAAAAAAACGCGAATTACACAGTGTTTGAAAGAATAGATACCAAACGAAAAGTAGTAAAACTGCAATTTGCAATCAATAAAAAATATTTAATATTTTTTAATATTACACAATTAAATATCACATAATTATAGATTACAATATTCCATAGAAATGCCAATGTTTCCTAATAATACTTTTTCGGTCATACACTGTTTAAAATCATTAATTTTTCTGCATACTATACAAAAGACAACATATTATAGAATTTGCATTATTATTAATTTTAATGTATAGCTTCTTGCTATTACATATATCTAATTCATCTTATGCAGTCATATTAGGTACTGCTACCAGTCCAATAATATCTTTTATTTAAAAAATAATGAACATACCATAACAGCTTGAACTGTTGTTGCTTCTGTATTGATTGCATTTTCAGAAAACCCAGAAAGTTCATTATCGTTGTATATTATTTTTGGTTTTGTATGAATTAATTCTGAGAACCAACCTTTCAATATTAACACAATAATCCATTAATATGAATGATATACGATACAGCACGTAGTTCGTTATTACTGAAGCACAAAGCTGATCAGGATATCCAAAAACACCAAAACGCAACATTGTTTCACGAAACACTATATTCGCCGTTAGCATTTCTTACGGAGCAGATATTCACAAACAAAATAAGCACAAATCCCGCATTCTCACGATGCTTTCTCCTCAATTCAGAGGCTTCCAAACAGGAACTCACAGCAATGAAACTTCACTCTCTGAAGGCACTTGAAGTAAGTAGATAGAGACAGAACAATGAGAAGATTCACTATGCGTTCTTTGATTGACAGTGCATTTCATTTACTTTTACTGTAAGCAATATTATTTGTATCAGTCATTGCTTGATTCAATTTCAAACATGAAGTCAGTCTTTTCAAATGCCCTACAGATGGCATCTTTACCAAATTACTTGAAAGAACTGCTGGAATCTAAAGTAATTGCTCAGTTACCAACTTCGAATTTGGCATCTAGCCAAAGCGCGGAATTCTCGAGATGTTTATTTATATAAGCATCCGGTAAATAATGTACGTGGAATGTCATCGTAAACCTTTCGATGGTTCTTCTGATAATTTAATAGAATCCTTTTAAATGGGCTAGAAGAATTATTTTAACTGAATAGAATTACGAACAATGTTCACAATATTATATTTACAAAAGAATATTTATCGGGTTCGTTAAAACATATATATGTAATGTTAATATCGTCAGATCCCGAGTGCACCGTATAGGATTAAACCAAGCATTTTTGAATGCATGGAGATGGACAAAAACGGAACATTAACAAACAGTTCATCAGAATTTTTATAGGTAATGAATTTCGTATTTTTGTTCACAGTTTCTCTAATTTTTCTGTGAACATTTGTTAGTAATTTATCAAATCCAATCATTTTTGTTTTGTTTTCTATGAAAAGTGTTAATATTTTTTTTCCTCTTTTTCCATGAATTTTTCCATTCTGCTTGTCCTGACTCTCGATAAGTTTTCCATCATATATATTGGACAGCCGTTAAATATGCATTGATATGCATAGTCTTTTAACATTGGACGTTTTCTCGGAATTCTTAAAATCGCTCCATTTTTATCCGTGAATACATCTTCACGCATATCTTCGCGAAAATTTTATTTTTTGCACTGTACGCGGTAAAATGTTTCATTTTATATTACCATATTAATTCAAATAAATTCGTCCTTATTTCAAAAATAATAAATAAAGTCATATTTTAGTAGTGATACAATTGCTAACATGTGATTTGCATTGATTTCGGAAATATGAATTTTTTTAAATATATGAAATGCATAACTTAATAACTTACTTTATAGATTAGTTTCATTTTTAAATATTTTGCTATAATATTTATAAAAAAATTTTAAGTATTAATTATTTTAACAAAATTTTAAACAATTATTTAGCACGTATTTTTAGTACTAATTAAATTTAATAATTCAAAAGTATTTATATTAAATTTATATTTCATTGGATGAATCTACCTTAGATTAATATACATTGCAAAGTAAACTTTATGTGGACTTCAGATTCTTGAAAGAGCAGATTTAGTCTCTTTTCAATTTAAAAGCAACGCTGATGGACTATGAAAAAAACGCTAAAACGATCACGTCTAAAAGCGGTCATATCATGACGTTATTACCAAGATGCAACATATTGCCAAGATGCAACGGCAAATATTTCGCGTCTTCGCAACGTTGTAAAGACATCGTAAAAGTTACCACGGCCACTTTGCAATCTCTCGGACCAGTTTGCAATGTCGTGGACTACTTGGGGTAGCCTGCGAGTACTTATACATTGCTGTATAAATAGCCTTGTGAACTTCTTATTCTTCATATGTTGGTCGCTGTGTGTTCTGACGGCATTCCTGCGGAGGGGGCGCAGCAGCATTAGATCGCTTCTGCAAGGAGGACAATAATGTTGTGAGGCAATTTTTTTAGCCGTCAGCAGTCCTCTTCTGCAGCGTAAAAGTAAAAGTGGGCTTACTTTTGTTTGCATAGTAGCATTTTTATATACTATAACTATCAATTAAAATGTAATATCATATGGGATAAATTTACTATACACTCTAAATTTCGCACTAAAGATAATTCTTATTATGGGATGTATTCTTGCTGCTCCGGAAGGGCAGAGCACATATTCTTTGGAAGGATAATGTCAACTGGGCAAAATTTGGAACCTTAAACGTTAACTACTTAGAGAACTGAAAGTTTACTATTTCTGACTTCCACATTGTAAAGGTTATTTTAATAAACATATTATTTCTCATTTTTAGTCTTTCTTGCACTTTTATTGTTTCACCCACTTCAACAAAAATTGCTAAAGAAGTGAGTTTAAATAATAAACATGAATTTAAGTTTGAAGAAAGAGCTTTGAAAATCTTTGCCGGCACGACATGCTCTCTTTTTCTACTGGTTTGCTGGCAGTTGAATTTTGCATATTTAATTACGTGAAAAGGCGAGTTAATAACAGAAGTAAAGTTCTTCTGCTTTAGTATTTGATTTATAAATAGCGAACTAATATCTAATCCTACACAATTTAGTTTAAATAAAATCGAGCATAACTTTATAATGTATATATTTAATTCCCGAGCTTTAAAATGTGAAATTCCTAACTATTCTATCGAACTAAAATAGCTCATCTCAAATTTTTCACTGACACTTATTTTAATGCAATTATTATCAATAACAAAGAGACAGGACAGGTTAATACTGGTGATTGGACATGGATTGAAATTCCGGAAAATGAGCTAGTCTCATGGGAATGTCATGCTTTTTTACCTTTTAAACAAATGCAAACCAGTTTTCTTTAAATAGTCGTCCATGAAATCACCCCTCCATGAAGCAGATAGTTCTCCTGTATTTGCCGTTATTCAGTTGACTTAATCTTTATTTGTATCACACACATACCCGGTCCCTTGCTTTTTTACTTAAGACAAAATATAATCTCAGTATATTAGTATATGTACTGCCGAAGCAAGTACAACTCAATGTATACTATATATGTATCCCGCAAGTACGTTATTTTATTATGACTGACTGGATCCTAACTGTCCGTATGAATTTCTCGATTCGAAAATTAATCATAGTGTAGCAAATGCACTTCAAAAATTTCCTACTTAAAAATTGAATTGATGATTTCGAATTTACCATAGACGGAAAGTTCACAGTAAAACTATCTGTGTCGCTTCACTTTTATTTAGTCCAGAGTATGTTGGTTTAGATGCATTTTCAGATGTACTAAATAAAAATTTGTCGTCTTTAAAAGATATTATTTAAATTAACTCAAATGCAAAATATGGAAATGACGATTCAAAAAAGGATTTTCAGGATATATATGCAAAGAGAATTTGGTCTAGATTATTCATAAGATAAAAAGTAAACCCCTTTAAAATCTCTAAATGCAAGTTTTACTTAAGAGCACATGTTTTATATTAAAGTTCTAAATCTTCTTCACTTGAGACTGTAATTCTTTTTCTGTGAGTTTTGGAAAGAAATTCAGGCAACTTATTTTAAATTTCATGCATGTTGCGAATTGTTCATGCATATGCTATGTAAAATAACGCAACATGAAAGAGTTTATTTAAACCAACAGACCCTGATCTGTCAAGATAAATATTAAACACCACAAAGCAGAATCTCGTATTCAATTTAAAAGTAAATAAAGTTTAAAATGAAACTGAAAAAAAGAAAAAAAAAGGAAAGAAAAGAAAAAATGATATAGGAGAGCAAGGTAATAAATAAAAATAATTACTTATGAAAAGTTTCTGGGTAGTAAACGAGTGCTGCAATTTTGCGACATTTGCTATAATCTTTGGAGAGGATTATACTACAATATGTTCAGGAAAATTTTCATGTACTATCTGAGACATATAAATATCGCTTGGCCTCGAACAATTTCTGAAATTTATTCCAGGACCTGAATAATACGAGCGGATAAAAGAGAGCTTTTTTATTCAATTCAAAATAAATATTAGTTTTTTCCCTAAAATCGTCTTCCATTCAGACATTCCTCTCATAATCCAGGAATAATCTTCATATCTTAAAATAATAAGAAATATCATTTATTACCTTTTCATTAATACAACTTAACATGTCTTCTAAGTAAATTGCAAACATCATCGAATTCGTGTAAGTCTGGGACAGCCTTCAGTAATGTTTCCGAAGATCTAAGCACCCCCGAGCTTGCTAATATTGTCACTTTAATATTTTTTATAGTTAGCTTTTCTTCCTTTAAGTAAACTAGCGTGCAAACATTAATCACCATATTCATTTTTCAACGTGCAACTATGAAATTGTCCAAAAGGACGTTTTGCTATTCGTATAATGAAATGCCAATTCAGCAGAAAGATTATGCATATGCAAATGATGTCAGAGAGTACGCTAGGGCACGCAAAATGCGATGGGTCTATGCGCTTAGTGCAAGACATATTAAAAAGCACATTTCCATGCACTCTTCTGCAGCTGAAAGTGAGCTAGTACGTGCAGTATGGTTACAAGAAAACATCAGGATAACTTTATATGTGATATTAAATTATTTTGCAAGCTTCAGGTAGGACATAGTTTGACATCTGTCACCCAAATGTTTGGGACTGATAAAAGTGTTATCACATGAGCCTAAAAAAACTCTCTGTAGACAGGTACAATTGTAAGAGAGGTTGGTACTGGTCAACGGCAGGAGGAAACAACGGTGATTGATTGATTCATCGGCTAAGACTTCTGAACCGGTAACTCATCTTTGCATTCCGGGTGAATGAATATGCAGTTTCATGTGATTTTGCTTAATTTTTCCAATTCTAACATGAATATGAGACAGTTGTTTATAATATTTCCACCAAAAGTAATTTTCACTGGCATACTTTACCAGAATCAAGCAATCATGCTTCTGCTGGAAAAAGCTTCATTAAAACCCGGTAACATATGTAATGCATAAACTCTGTATAATAGAACATTTATGCATAAAAACATAAAAGCATTTTTAGTTTAAATTTTTTTATATAATGCTTTCATAGTTCAGATTCATAGTTGCATAAGAATTTTAGAATAGATTGAATTAACGTTAACGTACTCTTTGATATCTTCTGAATAAAGCTGTTTTCGATACACAAGTTAAAAAAAAATCCTATCAAACAATTCCAAGCCTCTGCTTACTACTATAATGCGAATTAGAAGGTAAACGGCATTTTTCAATGAGAAAGAAACATTTTTTACCATAATCATTTACAAATCAGAAATTAGAATGCTTACGTGTACAAAAACTGAATTTTAAAAATCAAAAGAGAAAACATGCATAAATATGACGAAGTAAATACATGCCTATCTACCAAAAATGGAATAATATTGAAATAAAAATTGGTCCTGTTTTGCAGTTAATGTATCTTATGAATTTTATAATGTTAGTTAATTAAAAGTAAATAATTCAAATCTTAAATATGACGTGCTAGATTAAAATATAGACGTATTAGATTAAATACATTTGATTAAAACCCCAGTCGAGAGAACCACTCTTTATTTAAAACCATAAGTGTAAAGAAACACCTTGCGTATTCTTTCAAGATATGCAGTTAATTTCGTTTAATTTTCCTCATTTTTACAGCAAATTGGATTACTTTCACTATTAATTTTAATGTACAATTAAATGAAATATTAAGCTGGCATTGCGATTCCGTTGGGTATCATCAAGGGCAATAAAACGCAGGATGGATAACCATGACACGGCTATAAACTGAAATACCAAACTTTGTACGAGCCATATTTGTACACAATGACAATGACAGAGTAGAATTTATAAGAACGATTCCTGTAAAGTCGACTCTTTAGAATATCGTGGATATTAGCAGATCCTGATTTTTAGCATTAGGGGAAACTATATATAATGATTTCTTTTCTACTTAACTGGAGTTATTTTTAATAACTCAGAAAGTTCGAAAAGTATATGTGTGTGTATGTGTGTAATATTCATTCTGTAGATATCTCGAGACTTAGGAAAACAGGTACGTAGATACTTAAGATTATATAAAGAAGAACAAAAACTTTCAGATCTGGCAGTTGATTGAACATAGTTTCATTTTCGTGATAGAGCATGCCTTAATGCCTATAAATAGATTCACACATCATCATTTATGGGAACACTGTCTGCGCCACAATTTACGCAGCTTACATCGTTTTAGACAAGGACAAAGCAGAGCAACAAACTACGCGTGGCTGCAAGCGAAGTAGGAAAAAAAAGGGCTGCGTAAACAGTAACAGTAGTATTTATAGATTTGGTTTCTTTGTTTACATTTTGACCTACGATTAAATAAAAAGTATCCATACTGATAATATTACGTAACGGCGTAATGCAGAATAATTTTCACATTAGTAATGTTAAGACAGAAATGGTACTTAGGCAGATTAAAACTAGGAATTAAAAGTATTACGGCTAAATTAAAATTAGTAATTTTCTTTGATATTTTATATATATATATATATATATATAATATACAGAGACACACGCAGATATATATTAGAAACTCAGTTGGTAATGCAAAGTCTGCATACTAGACCAAAGGAGAATGACTCAGAAAGTCGCAAAAATGAGTATATAATTTACAGTACTGTAGGTAATATATACCGTAGATGACAAAATGTAAACATATATTTACAATAGTGTAAGAATTTAGCAAATTTTCAATCCTGCAATTGCTGTTAATTTTGGGGCATAAGATTTCTAATGCAATGTTTACTCATATAATTTCCCTTCTTGTGTATTTTCCCGCCCCTTGGTGTTTAGCACAATATTTTGAAAATTTTTGAAGTATACATGCATTTTCCCCTTTTCTTGTCCATGTTTGTCTGTTTTCGTATTAATAAATCATTTGCTCCTGAGTCATTGGGCGCATGGGCTCAGAATATAGGGAACAGTTTAGTTATAGGGAACAGTTTGTAAAAAGCAAGGGTATCTAATGCTCTTGATGGTTCTGAAAATCATTGCGCGAGGGAAGATATATTGAATGATGAGAAGATGATTGCAACAGGACTAAAGGAAGAGAAGGGTTGGGTTATCTCTTTAAAAAAACAATGCTGACACGAGCTCTCTTGTCGACCATGCCGGATGTTATGTGACGTCACTAGGTTCGTTAACTTGTCTTTTTATCTGGGATCTACAGTGCGAAAGCTTAGCTCTTTCCGTTCTTAGATTCAAATCAGAAAATTACGAGGGCTATTCGGAAATTAACTTTCGGGGCGCTAGTAGCACACGGTAGAGCGCAATCATTGTTATTTCAAGCAATCTGTCATTCAATAAGTTTTCTGCTTTCGTAATGGGTGTGTCGTACTACAACTGGTTATAAAGTCACAAAATGTGCTCTGCTATTGAACATTCCGCCAAATGCGAGGTAAGAAGAGTAATGAGTTTTTTTCTTTAACAAAAAAACAGCGGCAGACTTTCATGGTGCGTCGATTGTGGCCCAAACATTATGAGTAACGGCGTAATGCGTCAGTGAGTGAGATTATTCAAAGAAGAAAGAACAAACATTCATCAAGGACTGCAAGTTCGACTGCAGTGAGTGATGATCTCGTCAATCAAAGTAACAAAATCCGTAAAATCCGTTCAGAGCTTTGGCAACAATTTTCGAACAATTCTCGTACTGTTTTGTACAAGGTAGAGATTGGAAAACCAAGGACTAGAAGTTCTGTGCTCGATGGGTGCCGAAAATTCTCACGAAGATCCACAAAATCAATCAAATGCATGCTACTTTAAACCTTTTTAACCCGGTACTACAAGGGAGGTATTTTGGGACAGAACAGTGACTAGCGACGAGTCCTGGGTAGCGCACGTTAATACTGAGACAAAACAACAGTCAATGGCATGGGGTCGTACTGGTTCTCCCACCCGGCTGACAAAAGCCCGTCTAACTTTGTTAGCGAGGAAGGTTATGCTCACCGTGTTTTGGGATGCTAATGAGATCTTGTTTCTCGGAACGTAGAACTCGAACTCCTGGATCGTGGTACAACAATCATATCTGAAGTGTATTGCAGCACTTCGGGAAAACTGAGAAGAGCCTTCTAGAACAAGCGTCGTGGCCTGCTGACATATCGGGTTGTGTTCTTATGTGATAGCCCTCGCCCTCACAGTCCTCAGCGGATACAAGATTTTCTGCGCCAGTTCAAATGGGAGGTGTTTCAACATCCTCCTACAGCCCCGACAAGTTGGTTGAAGTCGTAGGAGGCTGGGATTTATGCAAAAAGGTTTGACTAAGTTGGTAAAACGCTATGACAAGCGTTTTCATGTATATGAGGATTATAATGAAAAACAGAGAACAGCTGTATCTTTCCAGATGTAAATAAAACATTTGTTAAATATATGTCGGTTTATTATCTACAGCAAAACGGAGGTTAGCACCCGAATTGTCCTCGTATATCTGAAGATATTTTTAAATTGAATATTTGTATTTAGTAAGGGCTTGTAACAAAAACGTATTGAAAAAATAGTGGCTTCTACCTTTGATACCTGCAGTATTACGTATCATAATAAAGAGAAACAAATATGATACTCATTAATTTCCATATAGAAACATTCAGTTAAAAAACGAATGGTTGCATAGGTTTCGAAGAGCGAATATTGCCAACACAAAGAATGGTAGAATATACAGTAATAACTTCAATGAATCTGATTGCGAGGATGATATGAAAATTGGGTTGTAAGCATTGCCGACATGAAAGGTGCCGTCCCAACTGTTAATATGTCTGACTTGGTTATTTATCGGAATATACCAAGGTAGCAAAGACGGCAGAAAAAAAATTACAAAGTGCATTTGACAGAAGGCATGTCCAAAAAGGCATGTCTGGAAGTTCAAACTCCAAAACAGTTTTGGAGAATGATTTAATGATACAAATATCAACTCTTGAAAAAAAAGGGTTCTGTTTACAAACTGAGAGAAGCGGCATTTAAAAGTATTTCCCAGCAAAATAAATAAGTAAATAAATAAAATAAAAGAAGTAGAGGTAATCTAGGATCTTATAATTAAATTTCTAAAAAAAAATAAATTCTGAAAGATTTCGGAATTTAACGTGGCTCCTAAAGTTAGTTAAAAAAGTTAGTTTTAAAGTTTATTAAATCATTATATGGTTTAATATGAATTACCAGTAGAGATAGTAGGATACTAGTATATACTGACTTACCAGTAGAGTAGTAGCAATAAAGGTGGCCCATTTTATAGGATTTTAAAAGATACTAAATGGATTCATATTTAGACTAACATGGAAACGTTATTTATGTTCTGCATATTTGAAAACTGAAATATATAACGTTACTCTGTTAACGCATTTAATGTTTTTAATAAGCTATATCCTGAATTAAATGCATTTTATCAATTAAATTAAAAATCAAATCAATTAAATTAAAAAGTTAAAACAATTATATTCTGAATCAGTTGCTTTTAAATAGTTTAATTTGTCAATCAATAACCGGTAGATTAAATTTAAAAGATAAATAGCTTATGGCAGCAGACTTGAATGAAAAATGGAACAACGCATTTAACATAAATCAACTCAAAACCATATTTCGAAAATAATAGCCCTTTTGAGCTAGAAAAAAGATTTAAAATAACATAAAGCAAATATAGGAAAATTGAATGATTGAAATTCTGAATAAAGATAAGTTAGTATCCGATATACTTTTAAAATATAAGACTATATGAGCATACATACAATAAATGTTTAAAATATTTTCATTATTTTATGAGTAACTGACGCTGCATAATAATGTTAATTATCCATAATAATGCTTTTATAATAGGTGACTATTATAAAAGCTTACAAAATCCCAAAAGCTTACAAAATCCCAAAAGCTTACAAAATCCCAAAAGCTTACACAAATCTGATTAACTCATTCCCAGTGCGGACTGAAACTCGGAAATAAAAGAAGCAAAATTCATTTCAATTTAATGAATTATGAAAAATATTGTTAGCATTGATTAATTTTTAATTAGATGCACAAGTCTTTTCTAGCATGCATTCTGAAAATGCACTTACATATTGTTGCTTTAATATTTTTATAATGAAAATTAATTTGTGACTAACATCAAAAGCATTATTTGTGGTGTTTTAACAAAACAAAAAACAAACAAAAAAATGCATAAATATAGTCATTCATCCAGGTTTATGATCAATGTGTTAGTATTTACATAAAACTAAAAAAAAAAAAAAAAAAAAAAAAAAAAAGCTGTTAAAATAAAGGAACTATATTTCATGTTTATTCGATTTTAAAAATTAAGCTTATGTTTAAAATGCTTACTGTAATTTAGTTTCTTATGCCTTAGCTACATTGCTAGTTAGATAGAAATACATAAAATTTCATAAACTAAAATCTCGGCTCATATTGTCTACCGTACATAATATTGATTCATATTGTCTCTCAGCTCATACTGGTTCTCGGATCATATTGTCTACTACGTGTGACACACACACAAAAAAAGAGACTAAGCATGTAGCTTGAAAAAAAAAAAAAAAAAAAAAAAAAAAAAAAAAGAACTGAAGTTTTTTTTATTTTTTTATTGAAAATTTTAAATCCTTGTGCACCACATAGTATTACACAAGGCTTACAGAAGTAAAAAAAAAAAAAAAAAAAATACAACAACACAACACAAAATAAAATAAACTTACAAATTCACAGATGATACGTAAGAGATAAATTTACAGAAAAAAGAGAAAGCCATTTTATGTTCAACAAAAACATGAAGAGGAGGAGGAAATGAAATATTCACAGAGTTTAACTTAGAAATGAGTTCCTTTCGTCCTTCCTTGAGCTTTGAACAATAGAACAACAAATGTTCGACATTTTGCACTCCCCCGAAACTGCATGAACACAAGTCTGTACTAGATAATCTAAATCTCTTCAGATATGAATTGAATTTACCATGTCCAGTTAGATATTGAGTAACTTCAAAATTGCAGAAAAAGTGTTTATTATTCAGTCTGTGAGGAATGGAAGGAAAATATAGTTTAGTCAAAGAGGCAGTAGTAGAATTCCTGTATAGTTTATTCCACTCGAGTATTGTATCATCCCTACTTTTGTTCTTGTAGAATGACTTAGGAAGTATCATTGGAGTAATTACTTGAAGATGTGTAGCTTGTTTTGCCAACCAATCAGCCCGTTCATTTCCTAGATTGCCAGTGTGGCCACGTACATGAGAAAAGATAACATCAACACCTTTATTATTAAGGTCTTTAAGAAGAGCATGGGAAGTCACAATTAATTTATTATATGAGAAGATATTCCTAAGAGAAAATAAGGATGAAAGAGAATCAGTGCGAATAAGAAATTTAGCACTCAGCGAACAGTTGTTAGATATCCACTTAATTGACTCACTAATGCACAGTAATTCGGCTTGGAAAACACTGCATTCATTGGGAATTCTAAAGAGTTTGTATTCCAGTTCAGAACCATTATGGAAAACGACATAAGCTAATCCAACTCGATTATTAATTTTACTGCCATTTGTATAACACACAACAGGGAAATTATCATCAACAGAATTGTCATAAATTGTCATAAAGAACTGAAGTTGGAAAAAAAACTGTTTTGGTGACGTCATTCCACACACCTCCTCTATTCATACGGCCATTTTCGACTTAACCGATCACACCAGTTGGGAGTACTGCGTCATTGATTAAAAATGTGCCACTGCATTCTGCGGGAAAACATGTCTAATGTAAAAACCGAACAGCGAATCAACATCAAGTTTCTTGTGAAACTTAAGATATCAGCCACGGAAACATTTCAAGTTTGAACTGAGGCTTATGGAGATGAAACTCGTGCACGTGTGTTTGAATGCCATAAACGGTTTTCGGGGTAAAGGGACAAAGCACGCATGTCAAAGTTCAAGGCAATAATTAATTGTCTTCTTCGACATTAATGCAATTGTAATGATTGAGTGGGTTTCCAGTGGTCAGACAGTTAATCAACACTACTACACTAAAGTACTAAAGACTTCATGAAAAAATTAGGGAAAAAAGGCTACAGTTGTGGAGTGATGGATGGCTTTTGCACCATGACTATGCACCCGCTCACACGGCCTCTATCTCTCAAGCAGCGTCTGACCAGAAAAAACAATACAGGTGTTTCTTAATAATTCTTTTGTTTAATTTGTGAAAGCATAAGTAACGTGTTTTCGAACACCCTGTTTTAATATCGAGTGAATTTGTAAATATTATTGATTATTGCTAGCACAAAATAACATAATATGTGTTTAAATTATCTTTTATTGAACTGTAGATTATCCAGTTTATGTTACCCAGTTTTACAAGCTCAGTAAACTTCTAACTTGCAGGTTAGTTCTTGTTCTTCATTAAGAATGTTTCAATAAATTAGCATGTACAAGTAAAATAATTAATCGTGTTTTTTTTCTAAAATGATGAAACATTGTTTTATACACAAACAGACAATAATAATGACTGAAGCTGGGAATAAGCTGTACAAGAAATTATCTCAGTTGGGAGGAATATTTTAATGATTTTAAATTAATTCAGCACAATCCAATTAACTGTAGAAAATTATATAAAAAGTAAATAATAAATAAAAATATAAAACAAAAGAGAAATTCCCCAGCATAAAATAGAATAAGCAGAAGAGAAATGTTAAAGTGTATTTATTATATTTCCAAGGCCTTGTTTTGCTCCATATTAAGAAGCATAATGCATTCCGTTCCGTTCTGTTATGTAAAAGTCATATAACAAGAATTTATTGGGAAGTCTACTGAAATAATTCAAATCCTTCTAAAAACGCTATGGATTAACAGCAGAATTCAAATCCATTTTGCTCTTGCCCTAAAAATTTGATAAAAACAGCTGCAAGCTCTGTAAAGAACGAGAGTCTCTCTTTTTTATGGCCTTTGTAGCCTTTTGTGCTAGTTAATGAACTTATTATTTTATAGAAATAGTCCAATTTATGTCGCTTGTTATTTCACTTTAAAAAGGTGCTAATACCTTAATAATTTCAAACCAAGATTTTAACTATGTTTCCAGAATATTTTGCTTACTTTATTATTGCAATTTGTTTAATAAAGAAGAACGAAGACCTGATTTTAACAATGTAAATGCATGTTTTTTATCTTGCACTAATTTTTGACCTACGATTTGGTTTAAACTCCATTCATCGTTCCTCCTAGCCTTACATTTCATACAGCGATTTTCTCTTTGTATATCTTTTATACGTCTGCTGTGTCCCAAAATGGAGTATTTCATTATCTAGAATTTTAAACATTAGCCGCAGTAGTTCCTAGACGAAGTAACGGAATCCTGCTCGTCCTTTCATAAAACTGACAACAAAATTTGGGCATAATGACGTTGTGGCAGTTAAGTGAGATGGCACTTCTTTGAAAGATCTGCTCTTGTATGAAAGGGGAAGATGAGCTTCCTTCTGCGCCGAGTTATGACGACATAAAGGTCGTGCAAGCACCACATCAGCTGATAATGATGTGATTAGGAAAGGAGTGGATGACGACTGGACATTACTTCTTCCTTGCTGCTGGAAATTTTGTGGAGCTACTTCAAACATTTAATGATACCTTTTAAAAAAAAGCATGCAAATTTAGAAATACTTCCCGAACTTCCTAATTTGAACATTTCATTCATCTAAATAAAATGCTATTTTGGACATTTAAAATACATGGAAGAAGAATTTGAAGCATTCACTCTACCTCATTATAATTACAGAAACTGATAGAATGAAACAGAATAGTAGCATAAAAGATTTTGTGTTAATTAGTAAGATTAATCTGGGTAATGGCAAACCTTCTACTTCCAATTCATATAGACTTAAGAAATACCACAGCTAGGTTTAATCTTTCCCGTAACGTATATTTTCCTTAAATCAACGAACTTATTTATATTAAATTGAAACAGATGAAACTATAGAATAGAATTAATTAAGTTGCTACCAACTAACACAAGCTTATAAAAATTCGAAATTCGATTACACAGAATTCTAAACTTACAAATTGTAATTTCTTATACATGTTGTACAAATATAATGCAACAGGAAACTCGGCGATTAGAAAAACAACCATTTCTCCAGAGGAGTCTTCGCTCACCAGTGCCAGCAGAAAACATCGCAGCAAATACATAGCGAAAGAAAACAAGGCAAGGGCAAAACGTCGTTATAGAAAATATCGAGGGAGAGAAGAAAACAAGGAGAAAATATTGCAGTTCTTAAAATATCGTGGTACAAAACACCATTATCGAAAATAAACAGTTTAAAAATTTCGCAGTTTAAAAGTATTGTGGTTGAAATTATCGTAAATAAAGTACCTACAAATCATCACATGACTTAACAACACAGACATTAATAATCCGCATAATGTTTTGTGAGCGCAAGCAGGAATGAGGGATATTTTTATATTTTACATTTTTTAATTAAGCGATAAGATTTTGCTGAAAAAATAATGAAGTTTATGCATTCAAAAGCTGAAAATGAGGGGGGAAATAATAGGGAGACCGGAAAGCAATGTCGTTTCTGCGCATGTCGACAACAACATGCTAAGCGCAGAAGTGGAAGCAAATAAATGCCAAACATTCTTAACCAACCTTGGTCGACCATCCAAGAACATTTAAAGCAGATGGAAAAATAAGCAAAGCAGGTGTTTGAGTCCCCCATAATCTGTCTGAAAAGAGCAAAGCCAACCTATCCATCACATGCAATGCATTGCTTCGGCACCATACAGAACCATTTTTTGATCGTTCGATTAGTGGAAACAGAGAAATAAGTCCTACATGCTAATCCAAAACTCAAAAGGCAGTTTTAATAGGGTTTACAAAGGGTTTACATCCCGAAAGGCGCTTCTGGGTGTTTGGTGGAGTATTCGCGGATTTTTCATTTTGAATTGCTGAAACCTGGAAAAATTGTTAATGTAGACCTTTATTGTGAACAATTGGATCTAGTGAATCAATCTTTAGTCGAAAAATATCTGGCGATTGTCAACGGAAAAGGCGCCATTGTGCAACACGACAATGCAAGACTGCACTGTGCAAGACGAACACTGGAAAAATATAATGAATTGAGGTGGGAGGTACTGCCTCACCCACCATATTCGCCCGATATCGCACCCTTCGGATTTCCATTTATTTCGATCCCTACAACCTTTTCTTAGTGACAAAAAATTTGAAAATTTGGATGATGCCTAAAATGCTATCTCGAGATATTTTACTCAAAAACCAACTGATTTTTATCGGTCTGGGATTGAAATCGGCATACTAGATGGCAAAAGGTTGCTGATAACGAGGGTGATTATATTATTGATTAAAAATAAAAACTGGTTACCAGTTTATTTGTTTGAATTTAATGTAAGAAAGCGACATTACTTTCCGGTCCCCCTATTAATATTAAGTATAGCAGGTAATAGAATTTTAAATTTATATAGTTAACTAATAAAAGTCATAAATTAATTAATTTCATTTATAAAATATTAGTTGTAATTTTAATGAAAAATAATAAAAAAATATTATAAAAAGTAGTCAGTTTTCTGCTCAGTTTTTAAATGAAAATGTATTAGTTAATTCAAATATATAAAAGCAAAAGTATACTCATTTTATCTTGAGCTTACAAATCGTTATGCGAATACGCCTTTACAACTTTTAAAGACTGAAAATCTCTTGCCTGTGATGTTATCGTCATGCAATCACGAGTAGTGTATTTTTATGACGATGTATTCGATAACGATATTATTAAAATGAGAAGTTTTTGAATCGTTTTGTTTTCGAAGACAATGTTTCGCAGTTACCATGTTTTAGAACTGCTATGTTTTATCCTTGCTATCATTTCCCCCTCAACGTTTCGTACGACTTTTCAACCTCCTTGTTTTCTCAGCGACGTTTACGTCCTCATGTTTTCCCCATAATTTCGCTCACCTTTATATGTTCAATAATTAAGTTTAAATGATTCTTGCGACTTAGGTTATTTTCTATTCCTTTTAAAAATTACAGGTAGCAACATGACACTATGATGATTTACTACGCTATTTTCTTTCGAAACACTGAAGTACTCTTATGATGGCGTCATGACTTTCCATTTCTGGTGATGCTAGAATTGTAATTAGGATGGAGATGTGATAATCGTCATTATGGTGCAGAAAAAGTAGAAACAGAAATAAGGGATATACAGGAAAGTAGTTTTCCATTAGTTCTCCCTTTCGCCTATCTCCGTAATTTCTTCACCATTACTACACTCTGCCAGTTCGCCATCCTAACTGTAATTCAAAGCACGGTCAGATATGGATAACCATGCAGCCATCTTAAATATAAATAAATATTTTTCAAAGATAAATATTTTTTTTCTTTTACAGCCAGATTCCTATTGGTTAAGCATTCGTCAGGAATTGTACTAGAACCTATCAGAACTCTCTTCTATCCGATTACCGAAGATGGAGCCAAGGTGAGCAGTTGGGAAGGGAGATTCATATTGCATCTCTATACTGTATGGTGGTGGTGGTCAACCTTCGTTAATCATATACAGCAGAGAGGTTTTGTTCAGTATAAAAGAAAAAAAACAGAGAAGAGTAACATTAAAATTATCGTCTCAATCTCGTTGTTGGAAGACTTTCATGGAAATAAATGTAGGAATATAACTGTGAATTTCTCTGATGGTTCCCAATTAATGACGTTTTAGATATAATCTGCAAAACCCACAGCGAGTATCTGAATCATATTGTTTGGAGGCTTTACCTTGCAGAAAAGGCAAGCAGCATTTTTTTACATGAAAAAATAAAATTTTATCGATAATTTCAACAAAGAATGTTTCTTATTACTATTTCAGTATCTTGTTAATGCATTACAGTGGATTAGTTTATGGTGATTAGGCAATTACCAATATCATGATCTCTGAAAACTAAGTCTATCAGATTAAACATAGATTTATTTATATGGTAACGGTAAGTCTCTAAAATAAAGTAGCGGCTCGGTGGAACTCAAATATATTAGGCAACTGCGCGTCATATAATTATGAATCAACTAAACTCCTTTTCTGGGGTTTTAGTAGAGTAATAAGTCCATTATAATATGAAGTTTTTATGTTGTGGATTTGTTGAAGTATTTTTACTTTACTTTTAGAAACTGGGCAAATGAGAGGCAAATGATTCACACGTCTGAAGTGAACAAGAAGGAGAGATAGACTATATATAATGCGCGATGTTTTTATATTTCGTATAAATGTAGATAAGAATGCGCACTTCTGCTTAAAATGATGAAATGCATATGTATGGTTCTAGTTTACATTTCAAAATTTAAGTCTCAGTGTGTGAAATAAAGCGTCATCTCTAGTAGATAACGCAAAATAGTCTATTAATTATCTAAATCAGGGGTATATATATATATCAATATACAGTTTAAAAAAATTAAAACGAGTTAAAACGTATATTGGCGTAGATTTTAAATAAAACCATTTAAATATAACCTGAGTTTTATTTAAAATATAAGCTAATTTAAGATTTTTTTTTGTTTTGCATATCAAACGATGTCCCTCCTCAAACACACATTTAATGCGGAAAGTCTTGTCCTGACAAAATCAATTCCGTATACAAGATTATACCTTACTTCGAAAATTGATAGACAATCTGAATGGGAAAAATTTAGAAGTAGCCTTATCAAATGCTGCCACTGCTTAAAACCTAAGACCTCCATTTTATCTTCCATGAGCCTTCGAGCATTCCTTTCCTTTATTCACATTTTAAAAGATTATTTATTAAAAGTTTCCTAAAACAAATTAATTCTTTCAGCGTGTTGTCATTTCATTAAGAAAAGTCTTCCCCTTTATTCCCAAATGTAATACATCTGCTATTGATATATACATTAAACAACTTAGTGTAATGAAATAACATTTAAAAAATTTCATTCATTATTTTAGTTTTTAAGAATGCATCTAACGATATAAATTGAAACCATTTAAGATAAAATATATACAACAGAAAATGTTTAAGACAGCTTATTTGATTGATTAAAGGGACTCCTATTTTAAATTTTAATGAGGTTCCATCTATTTTATTCGTCTTCAATTTTTGAAAAATTATAATGCTAAACCCTTCTTTAAAATTTAACTGAAAATCTCCAGTTAGCAGTTTTCCTGCTTTTTTGATTTTCTATAGTTTACTTTCCACTAACTGTGTTCTGGAACAAGAGATTACTTCATTTTTATCCACATTTTAAAAGACTATTTATTACAAATTTTCGAAAGCAAATCAATTACTAAATATTTAAGAATGGTAACAAAAATACTTAAGAAGAAAAATCACAAATTGCAAAAAGGGAAGTTTTAATGCAAGAATTTATAAAATTAAGATAACGAAAGTATTATAAACCCCTATATTAACCTAGGCTTACTACCAATATAGATATCTTCCACACAGAAGTTATCTGAAGTACATTTTGGAGAAACAGAGCAGTAGTGTAAAAACGAAAATAGTAAATCCCAAAATAGCTGTATGTCACATCCAGGCAGAACAAATAAATAACGGCTTTTCATTTTGGCAACAAAATCGCCAGTTTGGATGAAAGATTACCCACCACGAGAATATTTCCCATTGAGAAAAGATACAACGGTAAAATAAAAAAGATTGAAGCAGAAAAGGTAAAGATAAAACAATGTCCGTGACTGGATGACGAAACCTATTTTTTATGCTTAAGGGCTAAACTTACGGAATAAATGTGAGATAACGTAAATCAAAAGTATTTGTAATATGGCTGAAAATGTGTCATTTTACGATGCTGAGATTTTGATGGTTTCCAATACTTACGAAAGAAGTTGCACATAAAATCGATAAAGTTCTTCATTTACGCTTTCATGAACTTAATTCGGTGTTTTATGCTTGACATTTTTCCAAATCCTTTCCTGTTTGTGAACAAAAAAGTTCTGGTAATAAAAACTGCTCTAAGCAGAATAACATTAAAAGTGCTTTTACATGCATACTACCATAAAAATTCCAACATCTACGTGAGGAATAAATTCGCATTTCATGAACACTAAAATATTCGTATAAATCTTTATTAGAGAAGCCTTTTTACTTTGTTCTCTTGCTTTAGAAAATGTATAGAACGTTACTTTACGTCACCGTTGATATAAATTGCGGCCTATGATCATATTCTCAAATGATGAGTCCAGTAGCGAAGATTCTAAAAATTATTTGGCGCACGTGGACGACATGTTAGATTTACTAACATTTTCGGGAAAGTTATTAGTGAAGAGGCGGTGTAGACCTGGATGGATGTAGATAATTCTGTTTCCTTCACACTATTTCAGGATGACGACACAGTAATAGGAAAAGTACTGAGAAATTAGAAATAAAGGAATAAAAGGAAGGTGAAGAAGAAATTCGTATGCAAAGAAAGGTGTACGTGGGAAGGTGGTGACGATGGATCATAGACTTTCATAATATTTGCCAGCTAAATGTCGATAATATGTTAGTACATGATGTTATAAAGCTTCATATTTTAAACAGCAAATTTGTAAAACTGCAGCAAATAGGTATTCCAAGTTATATGCGATTACACTAAGAAACTAGTAGCTTTCATGTGGTAATAACTATTAAATATTGCTTTCTTGTACTTTTTTGAAATACGAAATCATTGAGTGTATCTTTTAATTTTAAATTATTTGTATGAATTTTAATGTTATTTATTTGATTGTGGCCGACAGATAATGCTGCAATTTCTACAGATGGAATCACAAAAAACAAGTAACTTCTGAAATTCATATTCAGTTATCTGGAAAAACCTCTTATCCAGGATTGAAGTTTCCCTAATCCTTATTTTAGGTCGTCTTTTTACAAGAAAAACCGGCTGCTAGTAAATACCTATATTAGCATAGTCTTAGTAAGTTGCTAAACACTGTAAATGTTATATACTTTACTTACAACAGTAATCGAAAATAACCAAATAAAATGTCTGAAAAGAAGTAGAATCAAATAAGTAATTAAACTTTTTATTCAAATGCCATCACTTTTCGGTAATTCACAAAGCTACACACAAATAATAAGAAGTACATTACATGATAATAACTGCGTTATTTAACGTATGTTCTGTTACTTAAATGTTTCTAATAGTGTATCGGACACGTTGAAACTATACATGAGCTGTGGAAAATCATAATTTAGTGCAGCGCACATTAATGAATTGTTCAAGTAAAGAAACCCAGAGTCATACATCATACTTTAAACATAATTCTCATCATCAGAACTCACCACAATATGCGTAGAAGATGGAATTTCTTTCATAATATAACACTGAAATATATCTTGATTTGACAAGTATTAATGCTTTATATCTTTATGGTTGCTTACATTTCCCCATTGTGAATGGCGCTATGTAAAGTCTTCAAGCATTTATGAGTAAATATTTTGGCGGATTTCAGCATTTAGTTTGTTTCGTGATAAAAATTATTAAAACAGGCTAAGTGTTTGTACATTTTCTGGTAGCATAGAACAATTTGTAAATGTTTTTGGTTATATAAATGTGAGTAGCAGGAGCGCGACAACTCAACGCAACTAACGGCATTGCAGTGAGACGAAGGATGGACGATGGAAGTGAATGAGAACAGTCATGTTTTCTTCGACTGAGACGTATTAATAGATGGCGAAGCTGTTAACTTCTCAATTATAACTCTTTTTTCATTTGTAAATACTTATCACTGTATCTCCATCAATAACTAAATAAATACTTAGTCACCTAAATGTGTGTCGTCAGCGTAGAAATCCCCTAGACGCCGAGTTTACATAAATACGTCATTTGTCTACTACATTTTGTTAAGTTTGTGAAGTTCCACATTTCCATATTTGGAATAGTAATTATTAGCATTTTCAATTATTGTGAAACTCTTCATATTAGTCTTCATTCAGTATTAGTTTGAAAACGAGATAAATGGGAAACATGACTTAGAATGAAAAGCTAGATCTGTTTTGGCTCCACAAAATCGTTTCTGAATTTTGATTTTAAAAAATACAGTAAACGTTTCTAATTCCAAAACTATATAGCATGGTTAGGTGTAAAGTTCTTGATGCTTTGTAAATTAAGATAAAAGTTGTAAATTAAGACAGACTTGCTCCTTTTTTAAAGAGATAATTTTTACGAAATGTCTTTAAATAATGTTTAACTGAGACTTGTTAATATTTTTTCTAATTACTGTTCTCTGCTTAGATCAAGAGTTATATGCATTTCTATTCAGAATCTCGTCTGTTAGCAACAAAAATACTTCCCAGAAATCTGAGTTTGAAGACTTAATAACTTAAACATATCCATGGACGGATCGAAGCTTTTAAAAATACGTTCGGTGGTGTAAAGTCATTGACAGTTTTAGAGGAGAATAGAGCATATAGCTCTATGTTTTGAAGAACCTATATGTTGGAACTGAAGTGATGAAAGTTTCAAAGATTTATGCAGATGCACAGTAATAGTTATAAAGGATTTCGAAAGATTGACAAGATCCATTCTTTGAAATTTAAAGAATGATTTTTAAAATAACTCAAATAAGAATGTTTAAAAAGACAAAATAAAAAGAAATACGAAGCTTCATAGCCGTCGTTATAACACAAAAGTAAAATGTTACAAAATCAGAAGAAAATACTATATTGATAGAATGAACTCTTTTTGTTTCCTCAAAATGAGTTTTCTTTTTATATTTAGGAAAATTTTTCTGGAATTCTATCCATAAAAAACATTAAATTGTATTTCGTAATGTTACGCCTCTGAATGTATTGAGTGAACACATTTAAATTACCTTCGAAAAAATTATTGAGAGTCTGAATTTGCTTAAAACTAAAATTTTTATAACTTGAGTTAAACTTTTTTTTTTCAAATTTCTTAACTTTACTTGATAGAAAAAAAGGTTCACTTAAATTTGTGATATATCTGCAAATATGGATACAAAGTTGAAGTGATTCTACGCATAAAAATTAAATTGGAATGATGATTAAAAGAATTCAAAGAAAATTGCGCTTAGTTTTCAAAATTTATTCTCTGTTCTTTTAGAAATTATTATTTAGTTGCAGTTCATCTTTCTTTATGATATTTTTTTTTCATTTTACCCTAATTTAGGGTTATTTCGCAAAACAAAACGTTTTTCTCATGCCACTTTTATTTTTTTCCTTTCCAAGGGTAATATGCAAGACACAATTTTAGCTTTAATTTGTACTATCTCTTTAAGCGCCTAACTTTTTTTACCCCATTATTTTAGTATTCTAAAAACAGTAATATGCTTGTAATAAATCTTTTTGAAGTGCTTTAATTCAAAATTTATCTCTGACATATTATTCTTGTGCAAATCTTAACGTTCTTCTCATGATTTACACTGCTAACATGAGGGTTTTCGCCTTTTCTCTGTCGTGATTTCAAGTATGTGAGTATAAGAAAAGTAAGCTAATAATTACGGGTTACGGAATAACTATGGAATTGATATTCTTGCACCTATTTAGGTGTGCATGTTTGAAGAATGCAATGCTAAAAATAAAGAGTGTTTAGTTGGCCATAACTGGCCACTTAAGAAAACCATCCAACTCTCGTCATCGTCGTCTACGACAAAATGAAAAAAAAAAAAAAAAAAAAATGCCCTAAGTTTCCTTTTCCCGTCTCATGCTAAAATTTTCTTCTGGTCACTAAAGTGGTTTTTAAAGGGGAATTGTATCTCATTCCACCGTTTGTGCCCAGTACAAAAAAAACTGTTAAAATACAGAAGAAAATTCTACTTTTACATTCATTTGTATTAATTTTAAAGGGAAAAAAAACCATTCCAGTGCACATGACTTGACACTTCATTTCGACATCAAGAATAAGGAAATATAATATGCCATCTCAGTAAAGGAAGTTCCAAAAAAATATTACGTCAGTAGAAAAGAAAAATCTGAAAATAATCCCTATAGCTTTTTATTTACGTTCAAAAAAATTTCGCTCTTTGAAATGGAAATTTTGCGCATGCCTAGTCTGTAAATGTCGCTGATAAATGCTGATGCGAAATTCTAGAAGCGTGGGGTGTTCATTCAACTCTGCCAGTGTACTTAATTTCCGGGCGAGCAGTAAAGAGACAACTTTGAATGTGACCTATGACCTGACAGTTATCTTAATGAGAAAGGGTTGAACGAAAGTTTAGATATCATAATGGCTTTACACGTAGTGCAATCAGAAAATCAATATACAGTCCCACATTATCTGCAAGCACTAAACAGTAAGCAGGATACTATTATTCGCCAAATAATTATTCATTATCAACAAAAATGCATTTATACGATTAATTTACAGCAGTATATAGAAAAAAGTTTTCTTTCTTATTTGATATGTCAGAAATTGCCTATACTATTGTCATCTTGGTGCGTTTAAAAAGACTTTCGTAAGATAGCATGAAAATGAAATTAAGCGTGCTATACAGTTTCCTCCAAATTTTAAATTAATGTTATGCGTGTTTTTTGAATTTACCCTTTATATTTTCCTAAGTTACCAAAAGGTACCCTACTAATTTACCATAACACCAGAATACTCTTACCACAGAAAAATACTAGTAACATTAAAGTTGAAAATTTTGCGTTGTGTTTATTCCGGATTAACCCTTAAAATCCATTTGAGTAAAGACTGGTAAAAATCATGAGCACACAAAATAAATTAACCATTGATTGATCTAAAAAAAATTATTTATTTAACTCTTATTGCAAATTTTTATATATATATATTATCCATTACTTGGAAAATCAAAATATATTCAACAAATTTTGTACTATTGTTTTACAAATCAAACTATTACTGAGTGATTATTTCTTTAACATTAGTCTTTAAAATCTCTATTATAGTTACTTTTGCAATCATGTAAACATACCAAAAATAAACTATAAATTAATGAACAGTACCCTCCCCGCGGAGGAAAAAAAAATATAAATTTTAACAAGTTACACCTTCCACTTCACACAGAATAATCAATACAGAAGAAATATTATTGCAGTCAATGCCATCCAACAAAAAAAAAAAAAAAAAAAAAAAAAAAAAGTTATTGCACATAATAATTTTTATTATTTTTCCATTTGAATAATAAAGTATTGTTTAACCGGATAAAAGTTAAGTAGTTTGTAAGGATATTAAGTTTTACTAATGTTTATTTTATTTTAAATCTTTACTATCACTTCTTATTTTCTACTTCCGGCCAGAATTAAAAGCTTTAACTTATTTATGCAAATTTGTCTGGCGAACGCCAAGTACTTAAGTTGTGGCTTTTTGCCAAGCGAAAGAGAGAGGAAGGAATTAGTCGAAGCAGGCCGCTTGCTTTAGGAGTTTTACTCGGTTGCTGGTTGCACTTCCAGGCCAGAGGTTTAATCCTCTTAATAATTTTAAACGTATTGTAGTGTTAACAGTTCTCTGTACTACATACGGCTTCCTGTTAATATACGGCCAATCTTCCACGTAGGCCCTTGTTTATTATTCCAAAGTTAAGTTAGAGTTTAGTTAATATTTTTATATTCTTACGTTCAGACCACAAGTGGTTGGTCTCTGTATTCCGAAGTCCGGAAATTATTGTAAAGAGTGAAAAAAAAAGGGTTTCGTATACCCTTTATGTGTATCTTGTCTACTTCGCACTTTTATTGAACATAGCTTTAGTAAGCTCCCTGTTCCGAGTCAGGTTTTTGAATGTTCCCAAAGCAAGTAAGGCGGAACATTGAACCTGATAGTGGCGCCCGACGAAAAAGAACAACCATGGCCGAGTTTCAAGAAGAACCTGTGCTTCCTGCAGAAGCGGCTCAGAATCCAGAAATGCCAGCTTCCGCCCTGGAAGGATTTGGGTACGTCGTCCAGACCATGCGCGCAGCGATGAAACCAGAAGCAACATTTAATGGAAACTCACCGTTAACCAGTTTTTTGGAAAAACTAGATGACCACTTCATGATGTATCCCGTGCATGAGTTCCAAAAATTCACCTTAGCTACCAGCGCTTTGAGGGGCCAAGCGCTTAATTGGTTCAAATGCATAGGCAGAAGTCTCTTGGGTCAAGCGGGAAGTCCCACCTATAATTACGAAAATTTCAAGACTGCTTTAGTAAAAGCCTTCCCTGTCGTAAGGGATCGTGCGAAATTAGAAACGGAACTTTTCAGCATATACCAGAAACGAATTGAAAATCTCTCAAGCTAAGAAAAATTCACGTCTTCAAACTCTTGTATGGAAACCGTCCAGATCCTGACATAATTCAAGTGATTTTGCCGAGGTTACTTCCCCAAGTACAAGACTTTATTGAATTAAGGAATCCGACTACACTGGAAAAGTTATTTGAGCTAGCAATCCAGTTTGAAAGTAGAAGAACGGCGGACATTGAAAGAAGACGCCAATATGAACAACGAAACCAATTTGGTGAGCCAAGACCACAGCAAAGTCAAGCACACCCCTACGGAAGCAAAGCGAATCAGTGGGCAAGGAAACCCGAGCATCCAAAAACAGCCGGCGAACGTCGACAGTTCAATAGCAATCCAGGAAAAAAGTCTCAAGGCCAGTGGAAAAAGAAGGAAAGCATGGAAAGAAAAAAAGATTTAAACTAAAACGGATTTCTGCTGACGGGAGGGTGCGGAAATACGTTCGTATCAAGGACGAACAAGTAAAGGTTATGTTTTTTATAGTAAAGAATCTGCAAGCACATATTATCTTAGGGATAGATTTTCTTTCAGAGGCAGAAGCAACACAAGATTTTAATGAAGCGTCCCTTAAGCTGACGATGAAACCAGTTCGACAAGAAAAAACGGAACTGCCAATGTTAATCCTTGACCACCTGCCTAAGGAAGAGCAACAAAGAATCCGACAAGTGGTAAGTGATATTGCTTCGTTATTTAGTGATATTCCAGGATTTACTCAAGTTACTAACCATAGTATTGACACCGGAGATTCAATGCCAGTTCGCCACAAAGCATACCGGTATGATAAGAATAAAGAAAAAATTATAGAATGGCACATTAGCGATATGTTACGTAAAAAGATCATAACGCCTATCTCAACTAGTTATGCTAGCCCGGTGGTTTTATGTAAGAAAAACAATGACTATCCATTAACACATCCAAAAAGGTGGCGTTTCGCGATTGACTATCGTAAATTAAACTCCATAACTAAATATCCGGTATATCCGTTACCTATTATTGAAGAAATTCTAAGGAACATAACGTCTATCAAATACATGACGACTTTAGACTTAAGGACTGGTTATTTTCAAATAGGGGTTAAACCGGAGGACGTGCCTAAGACTGCTTTTATAACCAAGTCTGGCACTTATGCATTCCTGCGTATGTCGTTTGGCCTTTCAGGGGCACCGGCAACATTTCAGCGATGTATGGACATTGTGCTAAGGCCTGTTCTTGGAAAGTCCACATTTATCTATTTAGATGATATCATTATTACTAGTGATAATCTGGACCAACATGTACAGGATTTAAGACAGGTGTCTTCATTATTAAATGATGCCGGTCTAAAAGTTAATGTCGAAAAATGCAAATTTGCAGCCCCTGAATTAAAATATTTAGGTTACAAAATATCTCAGAAAGGAATCGAGACAGACGAATCAAAAATAATCGCTGTACAAAAGTATCCGCCGCCAAATACGGCGAAGAAGCTCTCTTCTTTTTTAGGACTTTGTTCATATTATAGGTCCTTTATAAAAGATTTTGCAGCTATTGCTGAACCATTGTTAAAACTAAAAAGCAAAAAGGCAAGATTCTCGTGGACGGCCGAAGCCAATAGTGCTTTCGAAAAATTAAAGCAAGCATTAACGCAAGCCCCTGTGTTGAAATTTCCTGAAAACGATGAGAATTTAGAAATTTCAGCGGATGTTTCGGATTATGCGGTAGGAGCGGTACTTTCGCAAAATCAGCAGCCCGTAGCATTTTTTACTCGAACTTTAAATCAAACACAAAGAAATTATTCCGCGATTGAGAGAGAGGCACTTGCAGTTCTGTTAGCAGTACAAAAGTTCCGAGTTTATTTTGGAAGGGCGCCAATAACAGTGTATTCTGATCATGCGGCGGTAACTAGATTGTACTCAGGGAAAAACTTCTCCCCAAGGTTAATAAGATGGGCACTCAAGCTACAAGAATATAATCTGGTAATCAAGCATACCCCCGGAAAGGAAAATATCGTAGCAGATGCCCTGTCCCGAATAAAAATAGATGAAGAAGGTAATACTGTAAAGGTGGCAATGCTCACAGCATGTACAATATATTCCTGAGAAACTGTAATAACCGAACTGGGTATAGATCCTGAGTTTGGAAACATGAGTATTTAAAGGATCCTGAAAATTTTAACCACCAAGATATTGTGGCGATAAGAAATAGGGCGGCCCATTACGAACTAATAGATGGTCTATTATTTTATACAAAAACTACAAATTCCAACAACGAATTTTGACTTGTTATCCCAGCTAGTCTTAGATTAAATATCCTGCAGGAGTTACACGACAGCCCATTAGCTTCTCATGCTCGTATTCGAAAAACTATCCAACGCGTACGCGAGGCAGTCTATTTTCCTGAACTGCAAAAGTTAACAAGGGCGTATGTCCAGTCCTGCCCAACATGTCAAGCAGTTAATTATATTAATTTCCGCCCGGCCGGGTTTCTAAATAGTATTAAATCCTTTTTTCCAAATGAAATAATTGGCATCGATTTATTGGGCCCATTCCCAAAAAGTCAGTTAAATAAAAGTCGCTATCTCCTTGTTATGGTTGATCATTTTAGTAAGTGGACCAAAATTGTTCCCTTAAAACGAGCCTCCGCGAAATTAGTTACTGATTCTATTTTAAATAAATATATTTTAAAATACGGAGCGTCCCTAAAAGTTATATCGGATAATGGTCCTCAATTTGTAAATAATATATTTGAAGACATGTGCCAAAAACTGGGCATACGTCATTTAAAAATGGTCCCGTATCGGCCGCAATCAAATATAGTGGAAAGGGTCAATAGAAATATAGTGAAAATTATCCGTAGTTATGTTAAAAATTTTCATAAAAGCTGGGATAACTATGTCAATGAATTTGCTTTCGCCCTTAGGACCGCAAAACATGATACAACGGGCAAAACTCCTGCTGAGTTATTTTTAGGCAGAAAGATTATAACGCCGTTAGATAAATTATTTTATGTTCAACAAAGAGCCCCAGAATTTAAAATGGATGATATGGAAAAATTAATTAAAGAAGCAAAAAAGAACACTGAAGAAGCACAAAGAAAACAGAAGCTCTATTATGATTTGAAACGACGGGGAGTAACTTATAAAGTAGGAGATGAAGTATTAAAAATTAAGCATTCACTTTCTTCCGCACCAGAAGATAAAACTGCCAAATGTTTTCCACGATTTGAAGGACCATATGTCATAGAAACAATAACTCATGCTGTAGTGGTGTTAAAAGCCAGGAATGGTGAAACATGCTCCGCAAACATTGACCAAATAAAACCATGCTATGACCGTAATAAAATGCAAATATTTAAAGATCTTTTGCAGGATCCGGCACGGCAAGCACTGCAGGCACAACCTACAGAGGTGGAACAACGACAAGCACAAGGACAAGCCATTAGGAGCCAGGAGCAATTGAAAAGAAAGTTTCCACGTTGGAAAATTGAAGGTAACAAGAAAAAGAAGCCGTTCCACCGACCAGAAAAGAGAGCACACGACCATCCCCAGAATGAAGAAGGGAGAAGTACGACGAATGCAAAGAGAGCCAGGAGAAATAACGGCAACTATAACCCGGCTCCCAAACGGAAGATCTACTCATCGGACAGGACTCTACGCAGCAAATGTCGCCGAATTGCGGAAGGACCAACAGCGGCGGAGGAAAAGATACAAGGAAAATTTGAACGGCCAGCAACGAGATCCAAGCAGGAGCGAGAGAGAAGTGTCCCGGTTCCGCCAAGACCAGCGGCCATCAAACGGCCAAGACCACAGGCAGAGTCGAAAAAGAAGGTATTCAAGGGTGACCGAACTGGAGGGAAAAGAAAGCTTCTAGAGGAAGGCACTGAAGGGCGAGCCCTTACAAGAAGGAAGATAAATCAAACTAGAATCTTCGCTACCTTCCAGGACTGGGCAGAGAAAAGAATTTCCGAATATCACAAAGATAAGTAAAACTTAATGTTACTTTGCAAACTTAAGTTAATCTTTCATTCTTACTGCAAGTGGCAGATTTCAAGACGTTTTACCACATGTGAGGTCTACCTTTATCGCCAAAAAGGCGAGAAATGAGTTGTTACCTATTTTGGTATTATGTTTTTCAATTACTCGCGAGTAAAACTAAAGTTGATGTATAATAGGAATGTGTAAATACTTGAATATTGTAAACGTTATTGTATAAATTTTATTTAAAACATTCTGGCAAGAAAGAAGTTTTAGTCTGAAAGACTTTTGAAATGTAGTATTTCAATGTAGAAGAATTGGCACTTGCTTGGAAAAGAATAGAAGTTAACAATGTACTACTAATGTATGTTTTAAATTGCGTAAAATTAACGGCATGTTAATATGTTCTTATATACAATGTAAACTGTTATTTTAAATGTTAAGAAATACTGTGATATGGTAAAAGTGAAAGAATGCCAAGAATTTTAAATTTATTCGTGTGACTGAAAAAAGAGCCAAATTATTGTGAATATGTGTTAAAGGTCGAATGAATGTAGTTAGGCTCTCTGACGCTACACTTCAGAGTTAGCCACTTTCAAAATAGTACCTCAGGCTTTAGAGATGAAGATAAGGTGTGTTACGAGGTCTTGTTATGTTGAATTTTAACACGTTAGTGTTTTGATTGTATGCGGGAGTGTTGAACACTATTACATAAACACATTCGTGTTTGATGTTTTCTTTTACAACACA
The DNA here is from genome assembly GCF_044657685.1 of Stegodyphus dumicola. Taxonomy (NCBI): domain Eukaryota; kingdom Metazoa; phylum Arthropoda; class Arachnida; order Araneae; family Eresidae; genus Stegodyphus; species Stegodyphus dumicola. Next base: position 166,011,199 of record NC_140771.1, on the reverse strand, counting down.
TGTCAGAGAGCACGGGGAGAGAATTAAATAAAGTCATGAATGAAATAAGAATGTTAAGAAAAATATAAATATTCATGTTACTTGCCATTTAATTGTGTAACATTTCATTAAACTAGTTTTCCTTCCAGATCTCTGGAAGGAACCAGATTTGAACTAAAAGCTCCTGTTTAGATGCAGTACAGATGAAAAGCGATTGTCCATCGAGCTGATAATGTAAAAACATTTTTTTTTTTTTTTAAAATTTCTAGTTTCTAGTGAGAAATGTTTGTAAAAGATAGGCCTCGCGTTAGATTCTAGAGCTAAAAGTTTTCAACAAGGTCGTTTTAGACCTCAGTTTCAAACTAATTAACTCTGGCGGGAAGTATGTAAGGATCTTAAGTTTTACTAACGTTTATTTTATTTTAAATCTTTACTATCACTTCTTATTTTCTACTTCCGGCCAGAATTAAAAGCTTTAACTTATTTATGCAAATTTGTCTGGCGAACGCCAAGTACTTAAGTTGTGGCTTTTTGCCAAGCGAGAGAGAGAGGAAGGAGTTAGTCGAAGCAGGCCGCTTGCCTTAGCAGTTTTACTCGGTTGCTGGCTGCTTTCCAGGCCAGAGGTTTAATCCTCTTAATAATTTTAAACGTATTGTAGTGTTAACAGTTCTCTGTACTACATACGGCTTCCTGTTAATATACGCCCAATCTTCCACTTAGGCCCTTATTTATTATTCCAAAGTTAAGTTAGAGTTTAGTTAATATTTTTATATTCTTACGTTCAGACCACAAGTGGTTGGTCTCTGTATTCCGAAGTCCGGAAATTATTGTAAAGAGTGAAAAATAAAGGGTTTCTTATACCCTTCCTGTGTATCTTGTCAACTTCCCACATTTATCAAACATAGCTTTAATAAGCTCCCTGTTCCGAGTCAGGATTTTGAATGTTCCCAAAGCAAGTAAGGCGGAACATTGAACCTGATAAGTTTTGTTATTACAATTCAACAAACAAAGTAAATCCCTGAGAGGAGCAAAAATGCTCAGATACTGGTACTATTACAAATCAATTTTCACCATGAAGAAAACTCCAAAAACATTCAATTAAATAATTTCATGAAGAACTTATTTTTCTTTTCTAATTAAGTTAAGTTACAATAATTTTAAAAAATAATCTTTAAATTCTTAGTCAATTTAATACTTTACTTCAACTCAACAAACAGAATTAATTCCCTAACCATTAACTAATAGAAAAGAGAAAAAATACAAATCACTTAGCTGAAACTTCACAGGAGCCTGGTTGGCGAGTAAGAGGCGGTGGAACTCCAAACCAATTTCTTGAAACCAACTGTTGACACACCAAAAGAGACGTTAGGAAAACGTTCCTGTGGCTACGGACACGGAATTTCTTGAAATAGTATTTTTAAAAATTTTCGAGTCCCAAAAGTCTAATAGAAAAGTTCTTGAATGCTATGGCCATGGAATGTCCTTAATTAGAAGCTTTAAAATTTTCTTGAAAAAAAAACGCACTGAATCGATGCTGAAGTTGAAGATCATACATTTTTAAGAGCTATTATCGATGCTGAAGTTGAAAATCATACATTTTTTAAGAGCTATTGCTGAAGTTGAAGATCATACATTTTTAAGGGCTATTATCGATGCTGAAGTTATTCAGAAGTTGCAGATCAAACATTTTTAAGTGCTATTATCGATGCTGAAGTTATTCAGAAGTTGCAGATCAAACATTTATACGAGCTATTATCGATACTGAAGTTATTTACAAATTGCAGATCATACATTTTTAAGTGCTGACGGATCTATCTATGCTGACGGAATTCACTTGATAGAGATGCCGAACATTTTCTCGGGCCGAAGGCCACGAGAAACGGCTACTTAAGCCAATTCATTTAAGTAAAACTCGAGAAGCAACGGCCTAACCAGAGCCCTACCACACTTTTCATTCTCTTGAACATGATTCCAAACAAATTCAGCTGTCCGCCAGCACAACTTCACGGCAAGTGAAAACAGTCAAAAATAGTGTCAAAAAGTGTGCTCGTCCCCCAAAACAACCCGTTAAAAGGGAGGACGCTGGACTGCCAAGTTGGCACAACCCACTCTTCGCCAAAAGTTAAAATAGTTGCAACAACAACATTCCCTCATGTTAGCAAACTCGCCAAATCCACTACTTTGAAACCTCAACGGAAATTCTATGCCGCCAAACCCTCGCCAAAAACACACCACCTGTGGAAGAGGGAAATTAGGAATTTCGACAACCCTGCAAACGGTCCCAACGAAAGAACGCTGAAACTCGCAAAAAGTGACTTTTCAACCGGAAAGAGGGCATTTCATCCCCCTTTAACTAAATCAAAAGCAAACAAAGAAAAAATCTACTAATTAAAGCTCATAACTGAAATGCAATTAAAGTTAGAAAAACGAAAGTTATGTCAAATTAAAGAGCTAATTTTTCTGCAACTAATGATATTAAATACTAAGAAATCAAATTAATTTTTGACATGAAAAACTGAGTTTATTACCTGAAAAAATTCACCTATCCATTGTTTCCGTGTACAAGATTGAAGACGCAGTTCGCGTAAACTCGGAAAGCCAAAATATATTACACTAGAATTAATAAGCCAAAATAGAATATAACCAAACTTGTGTAGCTCAAATTTTGAATAATTACAAATTAAAATTTTTTATTTTTATGAATCACTTAATTAAATTAAATTCGCTACACAACATTAATATCAGAATCTTGCTGCGCTAATCATGATATAGTTGAGAGCCAGAAAACCATATATCCACCATAGTTTAGACCCAAGCCAGAAAACCCAAGTTTTATGCTGTATCTATGTTTTTGTACATCGAAAAGCTTAGATTTGCTCTCGTTAAATTACTTTTTAACAATTTAATTTTAATGATGTTAACTTTCCTTTCACATGCTTCATTAAATTGGTCCCATAAATTAGGCGTTTCAAATAAACTATTAAGTGCATATTTAAAATGATGAGTAAATACATAAAAAATGTTAGTCATAATACTTGATGGAGAAAGGGGGATCCTGAATATGATTCACAAAAACTGTATGTTAAGGAAAATATATTTGAAGATCATTTCAGCATTTATGAAGAAACACTTTGTATAATAATTCTAAATATTGACTAATTGGTCGAAACTAAGTGAGCAAGGACAACTGGTTTAAGAAAGGGCATGCCTTAGTGAAGGGGTTTCGCAGTTAATTAGGCTCCTGTTTATATTACATATAGGGAAATCCACGAGAAGACTCCAAGAAGCCAGCTGGTTCCCCGGGATTCGGTCGCAGTCGAACTAACAGTTTCAGCTGTCTTATCCATTCAACCACTTGCGAACGAAATTTATTTGACTTTGTAGAATATTAACGGAAGCATAATGTGAATTACAAGAAATTTGCATTTCGCTACATAGCCATCTGTTTAAAGGTATAAATGCCTCTATGAAGAATCATTTAAATAAAAAGCTGAATCTTATTCACACTATTTTTGAGAAACACTACAAAATCGTGCGTGCGGGTAGCCTTTTCGAAAGGATTGAATCCCTGTCGAGTTATGAAAGTTCAGAAATTGAAACGTTCGCAGTTAGTATGCAGCAGCAAAATAGGAGAAATTTGTCAAGCTATCAAATCTGTCGTCATCTGTGAGTGTATGAGAAATCTATAAGAGAATTACAGATATTTTCAATATTTCGCTTTATCGATTATATAAGGAAAAACAATATTCGGAAGAGAATCATTATCCTACTTTATGAAATATGAAAATGTTTAATATAGTCAATGACTTTCTGAAACGACAAAGATGATAATTCCAAAGAAGCATTCCAAACATACAGAGCATTCCTGAACAAAGGAAACAGGTTTATTGCAAAACTATAAAGTAAACTCTATCAGAGAAGGATTATTGAAAAATAATCGTAAGTATACGTCTTGATTGCATTTCGATTGAAATCATATGTTGCACTGGTTTTCATTGAACCAATATATTCGTGATATGATTAAATTATTATTAGGATTATTGAAAAATAATCGTAAGTATACGTCTTGATTGCATTTCGATTGAAATCATATGTTGCACTGGTTTCATTGAACCAATATATTCGTGATATGATTAATTATGCAATATTAATAAAAATATCGTTTTACTATCATTCCTGTAAATCGTTCAATGAAGTTATTCTTTGTGTTTCGTACCAAGTACCACCTAAGCTTCATTTCTCATTCGCGATAAGATAGTGCCACATATAGACTTTGCGGGATTTTCTCTTGGCATTCATTTATTTTTCCCTGTCATAATGACCAACATACCATTCATCTAAAATATCGTATCATTGTAGTCACGAGAAATCTCTCCATGTAAAGAACGGAATCAAATTAAAGAAAAATCAAACTTCGATTTGAAAAATAGGATTATTTACGTTGTTGCAAAAAATACCAAAATAAAATAAAAATAAATCGAAGTAATTTTTGTCATATTAGAAATGCGATATATTTGTTAATGGAAAGTGTTATATAAATGATAATTTTTACAAAAGAGTGTTAGTTTAAATCCGTGGATAATATCAATTTCTTAGGCAATGAAAGAAGCTTTTTCTTCAAAATTCGGCACACAATTTGTTTGACATTGGACAGTAGTTTTTACAACACACTAAAAGGAAACATTCACTTAATCAAGTGGAAGCAAAAAAAAGCTTTTTGTACATCTAATTTCTGCGTGTATACATGGACGTAATTTAACTTCTTGACGATCATGTGTTATGAATTTAAGAGTTATTTGCAATAAGAACTTATACAGAAACAGTAAGAACTTTGTTTGAGAACTAGGTGCGGTTTGAACAGACACCGTATTGACGTCCAGTAGACATGAATGAAAGTCTTCTTCTGGAAAAGAAGACTCATTTGAAACTAAAAAGCAGTTCTTAAATACAACGATACTTTCCTATTTCTTCGTAAGCGATTATCATGAAAAGAAAATAAACAATTGTGTTTGCAGGGAATAATATTTCTAATTATATGATTAATTATTTGTAATTTAATCTTACCTCATAAAATAAATTATAATAATAAAATCTTCAAAATTCTTTTCCTTCTTTCACGCTGATTAAATAGAACAGTTCTAGTGGCAGATATCATTTCAAACATCACACTTAGAATTCAAAAAAAAAAAAAAAAAATAATAATAATAATAATTAACGTAATTTAATATTAATAGAGCGATTAGGTATCTATCGAAGCAGGAAACGTGAAAATGAACATTTCTGAAATTTGAACTCTGCACCTCCCGACTACTAACCGAAAGCGCTTTCCATTACACTACGAAGAGACGCGGAAGAAAGAAAAAAAGAAGAAACGCGGAAAGTAAAAAGAAAGAAAAACGCGGTACAAATATTTTTTAAATACTTTTGAGTTTTGTAACAATAATTGATTAATATATAAATTCAAGGATAACTGTGGTTACAAACATTGAAGACTTCTGGAGAGAAACATTCACAATATCTGGAAGTTTTCTGAGTTCGGGCAGTTCAGTTTCGTGAAATATCCACTAAATACCAGTATTTTAACTAATTTCCATTCATTTCTCCAGGGTGATTCACTCTGCAACAGAGACACAGAGATGGTAGGAGGGTTGTCTGAAAGTTAATATTATTACTATGAAAGATAGTTATTATTGTCATGTTCCTTGACTAATTTATCTGTTCAAACTCTATTTCTCTTTCTGCTTTACATCACAACCCATTCTGGTAAATATACCTCCAAATCAAAATTAAGATAAGAATTAGAATCGAAATTAATGTAAGTAAAAAATTTCTTCGTTAATTTGCACATGCTCAATGAATATCGTTCTTTTCGGGGAGAAGGAGAATAATTTCTCAATTATTTGCATATCTCACAAGACATTTTACTTCACTCCCCCTAATTTTCAAAGAAAAGGACTTGTAAAGGAAGCTTATAAAAGATAATATTTTTGTAATCATTCCATTTTGTAATCTTTATATTTTTTACCATTTGATAAATCGTTCTAAAACTGAATATTTTTAACAAATGGTTAGAAAAAACATGGTTTAAGCAACGGTTGCATATTTATTTGATTACTGTAAAAACATTATCTATTTAATATTCTATTCCATTGTGAAAATTACCAAAGCCTGAAAGCTTATAAAGCTTGATCCATTTCTTAAAAAAAAAATGGATCCACGACCATTAGTTCGAGAAATATTTAGTAGTTCAAACTTATTAAAACACTGTGTATACATATTTAATATTTTTACTAAGAAATTAATCATAAAGATCTGGACGGAAAGCTCTGAGTATAGAATAAATTAACTTACTTTAATCTAAACCTTTCCGGAAGAATTTCTGCAGATGTCGTTGCAGATAACAACTACGAACTCCGTGATGTATTTCCCTAGTGTATAATGGGAATATGCGCAAAACTCATTATGGAAGCAATGAATAAAATTTATTCTCAGTGCTGACAATACGAGTTCAAATTGATTCCTATCTCCTCACAGGAATTTCCAAAGCCTTCCGAAGAAGCTTGGTGATAAATAGAAGCAGAATGTCAAAGACCAGAGTGAAGGCTTCCGGGTTATATGCTCGCGTTCCAGTTCAAATTTATGGCTGCCATTTTATGTTTTTGAATTTAAATTGAAAGAAAGGGAATATTAGACTCTAAAATCGGATTGATTGGAAAATAATTGGATTCTAAAAGCAATTTTATCTGAATTCGAAAAGCAAAGCATGTAAACCTGCTTTTAATGTTAATATGTTTAATATACTTTATGTTTTCAATAGTAACAAGAACTAGAATGAACCAAGGGAGCTGAGTAATCTTAATCAACTTGATCCAATGAAACTATGGTTCAGTTCTTGATGATGATAATCAGACGATGATCAGGCCAGTGTTTCCCGGTAGCCAACATGCTCTCAAGAAGAAAATAGTCGTCATGATACATCCTCTCTCAAAATAACACGAAAGCATTGAATACATCGACTGTTTGATGAATACAGGACACTGTAACTAATATAAGCCATCCGTTGCAAGATAATTTCCGACGAAGATAAAAATGACATTCTGTTGCTTTCAATCTGTTGCTTCACTGCCTATTGTTGGTCTGAAGTAACATAACGTACTATCCAATACATACGCAAGATCTTCATTGAAAATAGTTGGGCTTGTATGTGGGTATTTGGAAATATCGGTTGGCATATGGGATCTACTCACAAAAAATGTATGAACAGATTTATTTAGACTACCAGTTACAGATACAGTTGCTTTTAGCATGTCTTAATAGTCTGGGGCTCAAATTGCATGAAAGCAAAAAGAATGAGAAGTAAACCTTGTGGACAGACGTTTGGAAAAGTCTCTCTTACAGGTGTGTGTTGAAAGCCTGGAAGGAGAAAGTTAAACTGATTTCCGTTACCGGAGGTTACTGAGCGGCGACTTTGTAAAATGAAAAAAAAAAAAAAAAAAAAGACTTGAGTACGGATTGATGCCATTTATTGTTTCTTGAACTATGACGCAAATTGAAATAGACTAACTTTCCCCGGCTTGCTGCGCTTTCCAAGACAGACTTCAATCTTTAAACGAAGGTGAAATGTTCCAGTTTCTAAATTTTAAGAAACGATTCCTACAATTTTGAAAATAACGCGAAATCACTGACTGAAAGGTGTATATGAGTTGTGATGGAGAAAGAACGAAGATTCTACATTTTTCACGGTTTTGCTGTCCGTTCTAGGAAAGACTTCAGTTTTTAGACGAAAGTGTATAGTTTCAATATTCAGATTTTAAAATAAATTATTCCTACAATTTAAAAATAGCGAAAGATCACTGGTTGAAAGGTGTGAACAAGAAAAACGTTTTTAGCGAAGATTAGGAAAGATGAAGCGGTAGAGATCACTGCTGTGTGCTTTTATGAAAAGGTTACTGTTTGTGGTTATGATGATTAGATGGTGCTGGTACAGAACTTAAAGTGAAGATCGAGAGAAAGTGTTCCTGTCCTACAGAGAAGAAGAGGATACAGACACCGAAAACAGTTCCTCTTCTGAACTATACAGCACTCATGAATCCTACGGAAGTGGAAGTCAGCGTCCTTGTGAATCCTACAAAACTGTGTGAAAGTCAGTGTTCTTAAACAAAAATCTGTCGATAGAAATTTACTCCGAAGTCAAAAAATAGTAAGTACGCTTCACCTGTTTTAAGCATGCATTGGATGATTATGTAAACTATGTGTTAAATTGCAAATGATTACTCAGGAGTTAATCTTAAATTTAGGGATAAGTCTTTATGTGTATGTTGATTGAAATTTTTATATGTTGAGGGAATTCTTAATGACTAGTATAAAAGAATGAAATTGGGTAGCTAAGAATGTGCGAATATCATTACCACGTTTCTATTCGCTGGAGTAAAGTAAGGAAATTTTAATTTATTATAATGTAAATCGAACATGGGTATGTATAATTGCGGTTAAATTTATACATTATTAACAAATTTATCATTAAGACATAAGGTTAAAAATTTGGTATTTTATTATCAAAATATGTGACGTAATTATTAAGGAATTTCAAATTTTTCCATTTTATATTTGCACACCCTATTTACCACTTTACAGCATTTATTCGAACAAACGGTCATGTTGCTGTGGATTCTAAAAATTACATTTCTTTATTGCTTGGATGAATTTCATTGCTTTTGAAAGTTTCCTTTCAGGGTGACTCTGACTATATCTTGTCATCTGAGAGTCTATTAGTAACACTTGCATGCAGAAAGCCATATTCTTCAGAACTAAATACAATTCTAGGAGTTGTAGACGTAATATTTAACGTGAAAATTATTTTTTATTCTTGTATCAAAATCTTGTACTGTAATCAATAACTGGATTTGCTAAAGAGTAAAAGAACAGACAGAGTTTTCACACTCCCATAGATATGAAATGCTCCAATAAGTTCTGTTTTGGCCCCTTGAAAAATTCTTTCAGAGCTTGTTTTTTTTTTAAAATAAAAGCAATAAGGACTAAATATAAGATGTTTCCTTTGTGTTCGCCATTATAAAAGTAGGTTGATGATTATACATAAAAATGAATTATTTAAAAAATCGTTTTGACCTCCTTGATAAAACTGAGCAACATCGTTTGTATTACACCATGAGCGTCATAAATGAAGCAGGTTATATCATCTTATAATAAATAGTTTAATTCAAAATTTGTAATTTTATTTCTTGTGCATAAATCAACTATATTCATTTTAAAACCTAATGCAGGTTATATGAAGCTTTATAGTAATATACCGACTCTAAGCGACTTTATATGATACTTTCCGTTCCTTTCTTTCTTCTTTTTCTTCACATTACAATACGATTTTATTATATTGGTTATATTGGTGTGAATGTTTTAGACAATTTTGTGTTTAAAAATGAAACGAGGGAAAAAGCTGGAACTTTTAAGACTAAATAGTTGTGAATATTAAATGTTACTGCCATTCAAAAAAGTGATTAATTTTTATGTTTTACATAACAAGATATTCAGTTACCCCTCCTCTATTTTATTTGTGTAATTGCACAATTTTTTTAAATATTGTAACCGTGAACGTCTTTGTTCCATTAATATAATTACATAAAAATGTTTGCTTGTACTTTTATGCAATGTATAAATTAAAAATTTGCAGAATCTTTCTTACATTTTGCAAATGAATTGCTTACAGTTTGCAAATTATGGAGTTAGCAATAGAAACTGACTATCGTTGGAGCTATTTCTTCATAAAGCAAATAAAGTGGCTTTTTAAGCAAGCGAAAAAAACTAAATGTTCATTTATATTGGACATGCGAAATATATGCATATCAAAAACATGCAATCCATTTCCGATTACAGGCTAAAAACATCGCGGACGAAAACGTGGCAGAGAAAACAACGCAAGGCGAAAACGTTGTCATCGTGGGAGAAAACAAAGGAAGGAGAAAACATCGCAGTTTTCTAAAAAATCGCAGAACAGAATATCGTCGTCGAAAATAAAGCTATTCAAAAATTTCGCAGTTTCAAAACATCGTCGTCGAAAATATCGTGGTACAAAATAAAGCACCTACAAATCATCGGATGACAATAACATTGCAGACATGCTTTTTCCAGGCTTTAAAAGTTATAAATGCATATTTGAGTTATGATTTGTAAGCGCAAGAAAGAATAAGGAATATTTTTGTTTTTATATTTTTGAATTATTGAATAAATTGTTGCTGAAAAATTAAGAAGGAAACCTAAGAAAAGTTGAAAATGCGTAGGAAAGTAATATTCAGAAATTGAAAATGCGTAGGAAAGTAGTATTCAGAAATTGAAAATGCGTAGGAAAGTAGTATTCAGAAATTGAAAATGCGTAGGAAAGTAATGCTACTTACAACAGTTGACAGAATTTATAGTTTGATAATTCATTAAGCAATTTTGATAGAGGTAACTACATCGTAGTACCCATCTTCTCTTTTTTAATCTTTCTTAGACTACATTTTGCATGGACATTTACCAATTAAATATTATAAAAGTTATTACTTAAATTATGAAATTTATTAGTTAACTGCATAATTTTAAGCTTTCATTAACCGATTACCTAGCATTATGTTTTTACTCCTTTTCACTTTTTGAACTTGCTTCTTATTTTCTCAGCAAATATTTCCTAGTGAATTCAAAAACCTGAAATATAATGTAACATAATGTAAGACTTTTATGGCAAATTATAATTTTGAAGCAGCGCAGTTCAGAGAGATTTATTACGAGCATATTATTATTCTTATAACAGAAAGGAGAAGTAACCTAACTCGAAAGGAGATTTAAGCGATATAACTTAAAGTTGAAATTTTATCCTACGTATTCTTTGTCTTACAAACACACACACACACGCACATATATATACACAGAGAGAAAGAATATTACAGAATTTTTTTACGTGTTTCTGTTTTCTTCTGGTCTAAAAAATTCTGAGTTGATGGGATATTTTTACATTTTTATTGGGAGATTTCGGAATTATACGGGTTTTAAATTTCATTTCTTTCATGTCTTTGTGGGGTTAGTGCTGGATTTATTACTTATTTGTCAATGTAGTATATAGATATTATATATATATATATATATATATATATATATCGTCAAAAAATTATGCATTATAATTAATTGGATCTGTAAAACATATGCAAAAGATTTATTCAAACGAATTTTTTTCTTAATTCTATTTTTCTGTATACGCAACCTCAGACATAACTTCATTCTTAATATTTCAGATTTTAAATTAGCAAACAAAGAGTTCTGTGCAGGATGATTCTTAACTAATCTCTTCCAAATATCTGTTTTACTGCATAATTTTAATAAAATAAGATTAAATAAGATTCCAGAAACCTATTTGACAGCAGCCAGCTTATTGAATATTTTGAAACTGAACCATATCACATACTTAAGCATTTTATAAAGAATGGAAGATATTAATAGCTTTCATAAAGGAATGCTTCTTTTTTATTATTCAATGAAATTGTTGAAAATGAGAATCGTGAGCATTCTTGCCCCCTCCCCGCTTACAAACACTGACGAAAAGACAAATATATAGAGAGAAAATTGCTACATCTCATTTCCAGTTTTCTTCTTTCAGCATTCGTTTTTGTGTTTTATATCACTTTCAGCTGTGTATTTACTTGTTATTTGTGCAATATATCTTTTATAAAGATTTTCGTTTGCTTAGTTAGTTTTAAATGGCTGCTTTTCTTCATTTTTTTTTTTTTTTTTTTTTTTTTTTTTTTTTTTTGAAAATCGTAGCTGCATTGCAATGCTCTTCAAGCGATTATATCTGGCTTCAGTCCAAAGTGAGAGAATATGTGATGGAAGTTCATTTTAGCCTTTTTTTATTTTCCGGAAACGACTGTAAAAATAAAATTAAGAATAAATCGGCACTCGTTTGACCTCAATCAATTTTTTTACTCTCTCTTCCACTAGCGATAAATAGAATGAAATGATAATAAAAGGTCTTCTTTTCTTTAAAACGTTGATACTATTTCATGGCAACCTATAAATTAGTGTTATAAAAAATAAAAAAAGTGGAGCTAACTGTTGGATGTAATAACAAAAGTGGAAAAAGGTTTGGACAAATAAGCCTATGAGCGGAAACCAATTGAGTTCTTGTAACGAGAATGTCTTCAATATTTTAAAAATTCTTAGTTTTAAATTTTTCACACGCATTATATTCATAAGAATTAACAAATTCGAGTAGGATTTTTGAATAGATTAAGCAAGCAAAATATTAAATTATCTTGTAGGGTTTATATTTATTTTAACTAACATTTATTTTAAGTTTAAACTATCTTTCCTGTCAAGCCTTACTTTCCCCTGGAACTGCCAATGCCAGAATATGTAAATTTGAGTAGAACGCGCAAGCATTCAAATTATCAGCGGAAGTAGTATGATTTAAATAGAAGGAAACAAGTTCGGAGAGAGAGAGTTATTCTTACTTCGCGAGCGCGGAGGTAGAAATCGAGAATTAAAGAACCCCGCGTTGCGGCCTATGTGCTTGGCGGGAAGTAGTTGCAATTGTTCCAGTGAGCTTCAAGTCTGTTGAATTAGCTGCGGCTTTTGTAAAACGCGGTGAGTTAGTTATTTTAGAGAGCCTCGTAGTTAGAATCTTGTCTTTATTTTCTTTTCAGGTTATTATTTTATTTTGACTGCCTAGTTGGCAAAGTTTGTAAGCGTCAAGAGGACGCAATTGTAAATTAGTACGTTGAATAAAAAGGGACTTAAACCCTTTATAAGACTCTGTGGTTTATACAAGCTTTCACAGTCACCTCTAGGTTGCGTGCTAGTTAGAGGCGCGCAACGTTATATTGGCGCCCGAACACTTATCGAACTGAAATGGCCGAAAACTGGATGGAAGCCGCTGGACAACACCAAGAAATGACAACTCAGTTAGAAGGATTTGGATACCTGGTCCAGACTTTGAGAGCATCAATCAAGCCAAACGTCTATTTCGACGGAAAAAATTCGGTGTCCGTATTTTTAGAAGGTATAGAAAACCACTTTCAGCTCTATCCTGTGCCTGAAAGACAAAAAGTTGCCATCGCCACATCAGCACTAAGAGGACAGGCCGCGCTATGGGGGAAAAATATAGGCAAATTTCTTCTAGGTGAATTTGGAAGCCCGACGTATACATTTGAAAATTTCAAAAAATCGTTAGTAAAGGCCTTCCCCATAGTGAAAGATCGCGCACGGCTGGAAGCCGAGCTATATAGTTTCTATCAACGGGATACAGCACAATTGACGGACTTTATTTTACGAAAAATCAAGCTAACGGTTATGCTGTATGGCAAGAAACCCGATGCGGAGATTATTGAAATAATATTACCAAGATTGTTACCCGCTGTCCAAGACTACTTTGAAATTAGAAACCCAACCACATTGCAGGAACTTTTCGAATTGGCGGTGAAGTTTCAAAATCGCAGAATCGCGGAAAGAGCGAGAGGGGAAACATATTCTCAAAGTACCAGAAGGAAGGAGGAAACAAGAAATGGAAATCGCTCATATGGGGGAAAGAAATATCAAGCTAACGCATCGAAACTCGAAGGTCAAGGCCCAAAATGAAAATTTGAAAATAAGTATCCGCGTACCCAGAAGTCACAGATTGAAAGGAAAGCTTTAAACGACTAGAGGGGCCTGTGAAAGGGAGGGTCCAGACCCCGGAAGTTTTAGAAAAACCCTCAAATAGACATCTAAATACAGTCATCGTAAAAAACTCACAGCTACCAATTATACAAGCCCTGGTTGGCGATGTACCAGTAGAAGCACTCATCGATACAGGAGCAGAAGAAAATTTCATGAGTGAAAAGTTCTTCAAAAAGAATTTTTATAGGATACGACTCTTTAAAACCAGAAATACGGAAATTATAGCGGCGCAAGGAAAAACATGTCACTGCATCGGGAAAATATCATTAAACATACAGGTAAAAGAGGAAAATCTCAAAGTATTAATTTTTGTGGTGAAACACCTCCAACACTCTCTTATTTTAGGTATGGACTTTTTAAGGGCCGCGAGGGCCAAATTAAATTTTCAAGATAGTTCCGTGGTGCTAGAGATGGACCAGAGGGTGGTGGAACCTGCGGAGACACCTGAATTGGACCTTAGCCATTTGAATGACCAGGAGAGTAAAGCAATACAGCAAGTGGTGAGTAATTTTTCTCATTTGTTTTCAGAAAAACCGGGAAACTGTCAGATCGTGACTCACAAGATTCAACTAAATGCCGAAAACCCTTGTAGGACTAAACCTTACCGCTATGACAAACAAAAAGACGTAATCATCGAAGAACATATTCAGGAGATGTTAAAGAATAAAATAATAACGCCCATAAATAGTGAATCCGCGAGTCCAGTCGTATTATGTAGGAAAAAGAACGAGTTTCCTCCTTCAGATAAAAGGGCTTGGAGGTTTGCTATCGATTATAGAAAACTAAATAGCATAACTAAATTCCCAGTTTACCCTTTGCCGGTTATAGACGAGATCATTAGACAGATCAAATCGACGAGATATATGTCTACTTTGGACTTAACGTCTGGCTACTATCAAATAGCTATGAGACCCGAAGATATACATAAAACCGCGTTTATAACAAAATCGGGCACTTATGCATTTTTACGCATGCCTTTTGGGTTGTGTGGGGCCCCATCAACATTCCAGAGAGCTATGGACATTGTTCTAAAGCCTGTCCTAGGAAAATCAACTTTAATTTATCTAGATGATATAATTATAACGAGTAGTACGTTGGAACAACACGTTAATGACCTCGAACAAGTTTTTAAATTATTAAAAGAGGCCGGTCTTACAATTAACGCCTCAAAATGCAAGTTCGCAACTAAAGAACTTAAATATCTCGGTTATAAAATTTCGCAAAAGGGTATAGAAACGCAAGATTCAAAAATAAAAGCTATTAAGAATTTCCCACCGCCCAACACCGCCAAGAAACTTTCGTCTTTCCTTGGACTATGTTCTTACTATCGATCTTTCATAAAAGATTTCGCTAATATTGTTGAACCACTCTTAGTAATCAAAAGAAAAAAGAGTAAATTTACGTGGACAGCGGAAGCGAACACAGCTTTTGAAAGATTAAAAGAAGCGCTTATTAATGCCCCTGTTTTAAAATTCCCTGAGGGGGACGAAAACCTGGAAATTGCGGCAGATGCATCAGACTATGCGGTGGGTGCGGTTCTTATGCAAAATAACCATCCGCTGGCATTTTTTAGTAAAACATTGAATCAAACACAAAGGAATTATACAGCTACAGAAAGAGAAACGTTAGCCGTATTAATGGCTGTACACAAATTTCGAGTTTATTTCGGCAAATCGCCAGTAACAGTCTTTTCGGATCATGCGGCTGTTGGTAGACTTTACTCGGGAAAAAAACCTAACGCCCAGGTTAATAAGATGGGCTTTAAAACTCCAAGAATATAATATCACAATAAAATATAAACCGGGTAAGGAAAACAATGTAGCTGACGCACTTTCTCGTATAAAACTGGACGATGAAGGTAATGAACTTAAATGCGCTGTGTTGACTTCAAAAATTTTAGATTCTAGAGATACGGTTATTACTGAACTGAAAGCTGATCCTGAATTTGGAAATACCTATGCTTATTTGAAAGACCCCGAAAGCTTTGAGCATACAGATATCGATGCGATAAGAAATAGAGCAAAAAACTATGAAATAATAGATAATTTATTATTCTATACGAAAACAACGAACGAAAATCTTGAGTATAAGCCAGTCATCCCAGCCTCGCTTCGATTAAGCATTTTGAAGGAGTTGCACGAAAAAAAAACAGCGGGCCACCTCGGGATCAGAAAGACTTTAAAAAGGGTACGCGAGGCGGTATATTTCCCGCAATTATCAATATAACGTTGCGCGCCTCTAACTAGCACGCAACCTAGAGGTGACTGTGAAAGCTTGTATAAACCACAGAGTCTTATAAAGGGTTTAAGTCCCTTTTTATTCAACGTACTAATTTACAATTGCGTCCTCTTGACGCTTACAAACTTTGCCAACTAGGCAGTCAAAATAAAATAATAACCTGAAAAGAAAATAAAGACAAGATTCTAACTACCAGGCTCTCTAAAATAACTAACTCACTGCGTTTTACAAAAGCCGCAGCTAATTCAACAGACTTGAAGCTCACTGGAACAATTGCAACTACTTCCCGCCAAGCACATAGGCCGCAACGCGGGGTTCTTTAATTCTCGATTTCTACCTCCGCGCTCGCGAAGTAAGAATAACTCTCTCTCTCCGAACTTGTTTCCTTCTATTTAAATCATACTACTTCCGCTGATAATTTGAATGCTTGCGCGTTCTACTCAAATTTACATATTCTGGCATTGGCAGTTCCAGGGGAAAGTAAGGCTTGACAGGAAAGATAGTTTAAACTTAAAATAAATGTTAGTTAAAATAAATATAAACCCTACAATCTTGCTGTCAGAAATTGAGGCTACACTGTGTCAATTAAGTATTTTATGGTATATAAAAGGTTAATATTCTACTGACAGTTTTCGACATGTACTAGATATTGTCTGAAAGTTGTACTCAAATCAGTTTCTCGAAACCGGTTCAATGAAATAGAATAAAGTATTGTTGGATTATTCTTAGCTTATCAAATTATTCATATCAGATTGAAATGATGTATCATATGGTTACGAAGAGCGGTTTGAAGTTAAATTTCCAAACTTTAGGAAAATAAGCAACAAAATGTAATTTAATAAATGACAGAAAATGTATATTTGTGAATATGACGGTACTGTTCGAAATGCGGGCCACTCTCAAAGATAGAAATGGGCTGCTCTGAACATAAAGTATAGAGCATTGTGAGCTGGCGGTTATTCATTAGGAACTTACAAATTGGGTACAAACTTACTGTTGGAGATTTTCTTGTCAAACAATAGGATAAACATTATCTGAAACCAAATTATCTCCATAAAAATCAGCATACTCATTATTGAGGTTTCAGACAGGTCCGGTGTGATACTTCTTTGGCAATGTGAAGCAACTCCAATGATGGAACATAGACAAAACTTTATTTAGCACATAAAAACAAGGGAAAAAAACGAATTCTAACATTTTAAAATAAAATGCATTCTTCGTGCGAGAGGCGCACGTGGCGCTCGAACCTGGTTTCAAACATTGTCATTCACATATACCTTAATGTTCATCTAATTAAATTATTTATTTTAAAATACAAGATTTTGATAATAATTAAAGCTGTTGCACCATGCAGTGAAACACTGCACTAAGCAATTGAAATACCTGCTATTTTTTGCTACTTTTACTTATAGCTAAAAGACGTTAAAGTATTTCTTTCAAAATCTGAAAGGAATGAATAAAACGCACTCTCAGAGCTTGATTAAATTAAGAGGTATGGCGCAAGTGAGTGCAATCTATACTTTCATGAAGATCTCCGTATCTGTAACATTTATACAATGTGAAATTTTCAATCAGAGGTTTTAATTCTATCTTTTGAAAACATCAAATTAAAAACAGGAAAAAAATCAATTCGTATTTTATTCTTCTTCCAATAAAATCATGTCTACTGAACTAATGCGTTGCACTCTCATCAACACTGTTTAGTTAATACTCGAAATTTAAACTAATTGCACAGGTGGTTTCAAGCCACTGTGCTACCACAAAATTGAGTTCACGATGCCACACGTATGTGAGGACCTTTTGTTTCGTTAGTTCGTTATTATATTATTTCAATAATTATTTCATATAACTCACATCAGTAATATGAACTGAGTTGAAAAGAATCAGTAGAAGATGGTCTTTAATTGGACGTTTTGTTCCAAGCTGACCTTTTCACACACATTGACGAGTGTCTAGGTAAACCAATTAAGAAAACCAATCTAGAGATATCCGTCTGAGGATAGCTATAGGTAAGCTTTTATTGGGTTTAGTAAGCAGAATAATTTTCCTCTTTAAAAGAGAGAGATCTGTATCAGATTCGTTGGAAATATATGAACTTCATTTATATATAAAACTTTTATCTCTCAAAAGTTACATTTTGTTTAACTTTGAAGACTAGTTATATAATTTTTTTTATTTAATGTAACCGATAGCTTCAAAATCAAAAAGTATATATCTAGATAATTAATTTTAAATTCGGCATATTATCTAAGCACATTACATCAAACCTGCCTCTAGAGTCATTGAACATAACTATTTAAATATATAGGTTTGATAAAAAGTATTTTAACATTAATAGCAAGATAAAGCAATCCTGTATTTTAGTAGTATTTTAAGTTTCCAGATCTGGTAATAATTATTTGTACTGCACTTTTCTTTCATTAGATATATACAATATATAATATATTTCAAATACAGTAATTGATATATTAATAAAACATAAGACCATCTGTATTAAAACTTCCTATGTAATTAAATAATGAAAATTAATTTATTTTTCGAAGAAACAAAACTGATATTTTGAAACGTTCATTCCATTATATTGGGAAAGAACCGCGTTTACCTGAATGACTAGCATATAAATTTATTTAATCTCTACAGATTTTGCATTTTAATGTAAGCTGGTAATATATGCAAAAGTAAATACACGCACCACAGTAAAGTAAATTAGCAGCAGAGTTTAAATCTTCAATGGCCCGAAATGCAATTTTTACTCTAAAGCATCATTATTCTTTATGAAGTTAAAATGTTAATACCGCATGCGTTTTTTAAATGCTTAATGAAGTTTCAGAGAACAAAGTCGTGTGTAGTTAGTTACCTGAGCCTTGTATTTTGGAGTGTAATCATAAATATTTAAACACATTACAAATAAGAAAAATTATTTATTAGGACAGAATTTAAACATTAATGTAATAAAATGTCAAGGTAGCGCTGAATAAAGTGATATACATG
Source organism: Stegodyphus dumicola (assembly GCF_044657685.1). Classification (NCBI taxonomy): domain Eukaryota; kingdom Metazoa; phylum Arthropoda; class Arachnida; order Araneae; family Eresidae; genus Stegodyphus; species Stegodyphus dumicola. The sequence goes on along the minus strand of NC_140771.1, from coordinate 165,992,293 downwards.
TATCACAAGCAGGTGAATTCTTTGATAAGCAAGAATTTGAATTAAATGAAGATGAGAACAAAATATGTTACCATAGCACATTTAAGTCACATGCAGCATTCTCTTTCCTTTCAGTTTTCCGAGACAGATTTTCAATTGCATTACCGCATAGAATCAGACTTACTATGAAGGAAAACATTTTCATATCACTATGAGGGAAAGTAAGCAATGAATCCTTAATTATTAGCTTCATGTGTTCTCGCTGTGTATTGTAATAGCAATCATTAATTAAAACGTTTGTAATCGTTATTAAAGACGTTTCAGCTGCAGTCACTGGTATACATGGCATTGAGAAAAGATAGCTAGACACTTAAATACTAATTCTAGATATTTACTTTCTGTTACGAAGTTGGATAGAATGTTCGAATATCTCTTATCGAATCTCATAACTGACTTGGATTACGAGCGAGTATAAGTAGTTGTAGGAAGAAGTAGAACAAGGAAAGGACAAATTGCCACCGAATTTGCTACAGCAAAGGGTGTGTCTTCTCTTTCTACTGAATAACGCTGCTCACGACAGAAGAATAGCTCTTTTATGTGTAGTAATAGTTCTTGGATAAAGTGCAACGCCTTAAGTTGACCAGTATGCTTCCTTTCAACGAAAAGAAACAAAATATTTACGTCTACCCCCCCCCCCAAAAAAAAACTCTCATGAAAGTCACGTATTAGAAATCTTATACTTACGTACAGTCCGTAAGTATAGGAGTGCTGGGATTTCCTATACGTGCTTTGTAGAACATCAGCTGCAAATTTTTTTAGTGCTACAGGTGCATACGTAATTGCCCGAAAACATCTTACACGATTGAATGCTATTGAAATACAATAACGAAAATTTGGTAATGTATTCTGTTATCATTCCCCATCATCTACCCGGGCGGAAGATTTCAAGTTTACTGTCAATTGTGATTGCGATACTAATTAATGCAGAAGGAATAGCGAATACGCTACCAACAATAAACCTCCTTGATGATCGTTCTGACCGGTTTGATATCTTAAGAGCGAGATTCCCGCCTAACTTTCCTTTACTGGAAAAAGATTTTAGAGGAAATTTTTGCAAATTTTACAAAATCGAACTCTTTATAGATATATTTTGTTAAATGTCGACGAGGAATAAGTCTTCTCATTTATCTTAGTAATTATAAAAATGTGCTACTTAAAACAGGCTTTAAAAACAGAATCACAACTTCCATTGAAAAAAATATCTTTAAAAATAATTTCTTAGATAAAAATGTAAAAATATCACAATTTGAAAAATGAGGATAATTTAAAAAATGAAATCAGAATGTTTGAATTAAAATTAAACAGGAATTATAAAAAAATTATAAAATAAGGGTCAAACAGGTTTCTGTACAAAGATATATGCTTCAGTGTAGCACAGTTAATTAAGTGTACTAGTTAATAAAGGACACATAACAATGGGCTAGATTTAAGCATAACTATTATCAATAAAAAGGCTTCAAAGCGTAGAATAGAATTTCGTTCTTTCCTTCTTAAATTAACTAAGAGGCATATTTAATTGTATTGAGAAAACCTTTACCTCAGTCGAAATGAGGTCGAAAATATATTTACTTGCAAAATTTTCTGTTGGACCGATTGCAAAATTCTGATTCCGCTTTCTTGCGTATATTATTGTCTGTATTAAAAATAAAGAGTATGAAAGGTTAAATTGCGAGTCTTCTGATATATTAGTTTTGTTCTAATGGTAAATTATGTTACTATTTTAGTAGTTTTATTTTAAAGTCATTTTATCTTCAAAAATGAAATTCAGAAACAAAAATACTAAGATTTAAAAACTGAAATTTATTTTGAATTGAGTTATAGTGCCATGCAGTCAACTATAATTTTTTACTTTTTTGAGATGAAAGGATGCCGCTCAGTTACAATAAAAGAAAACACCATACAGCTAACCTGTTGTTTTCGGTGAAATTAGGAAATGGGTTACATTAATAGCAATATGCTGTTTCTAAATGCTGTTGGCATGATTTCTCATTTACAGAAGTTACATCTGGTATAGATAAGAATATCTCAACAGAGATGTTCTGCGGGTAGAAACAACAGCATTTAATACCTACGTGAGTTGGTGGATTCCTGAAGAAATGAAAATTAAAAGAACCAGATAAATCTATCAATATATAGCATTATTGGTAAAATACCTAGAGGAAAATTTTCCATAATACTACTTACGTATCTGCAACAGTTATACAAGACTTTTGAAGGGAATCTGACTCGTACTCTTATTGCACATAGGGAAAATTACGAAACTTCTACCATGCAATTAACCAGCTCATCAGGATTTGAAACGCTGTCAAATTACCAGTGTTCAGCGATTTTACACTTCGGCCATTGATGGGACAGTAAAAATGTTTGAATACTAAATTTTGCATTGAAAACCTAGTTGCCAAAAAAGGAAAGGCATTGTTTATTCACCAAAGGTATAACTACCGATGAGGAATAACCTGGCATTGGTTTGTTATCTCAGAAAAGCAAATTTAATTAAATGCATACTTTATGTGATGCCTTTCAAGGAATCTAAAATACTCTTTAATGTATTTATCTCATCGTGCAAATCTCATTTTTAAAGCAGTTTCCACTCTAACCCTTTGACGCGCGCGATATTATTTTTATAATTTTTTTAACTAAAAACTCTAGAAATTGAATATTATGATCCTAGAGACAAATGAATATAAAATGAATTAAAAAAATAATATATGAATATAAAAAATAATATATGAATATAAAAAATAATATATGAATTTAAAAAAATCTATTCTTTCCCATTGTTCTGTGGGTGGTGGTCACACTGTGAAACCAGCGCGCGTCTAGGACTTGAAACTTACCGATGTAAGTAGGGTGAAAAAAGTTACCTTTCTCCGTTCGCGTTTCCAATAAATGATGAAATTTACGAATTTAAAACAATATGCATGTAGGAATTGCATGATATATAATATATATATTTTTTACATTATTTTACAAAGTAAATCGTAAGAAAAAAATTAAAAAATAAACATTTATGTAATTTTTCTATAGCAGTGAAAGTACCTACATAATAAGGACGTTTGGCTATATGGATTAAAAAACTCAGTACAGTAAGGATAAAAAAAAGACTCGGTGTTTTTTTTTTATTTCAAAGAACAAATATTTTTTGTGACATTTGTGACATTGTTCAAAGCATGTTTTGTCTTGTTGGTACATGCATGCCCACATTGCACGTTTCGCCACATGTATCTTCTTTTATGAGGTTTCTTCCTTGTGCTAAAAAATGTACACTGATTGGATCTAAATTTCACTGGTATATGTCCAGCGTTATTTAGTTCCTTTTCATCTGGCACATGAAATTTGTGGTTTTTTTATGTTAATGAGAAGTGGCTTAGTCTTTTTGGCTTTGATATGGATCATTCGTTTCCCATTCATACTTATTTTATTCGTATTTCGTCCCAAAATTTTCAGAAAATATTTTTAATTTAAATAAAACTTCATGCGATTTCTATTTTTAATTACAGCAAAGTATATGTACATTAAATTTAAACCACAGGAAAGAATTTATAAAATCACAATACCAGCTTGGGGAGCAAGTGTGTTGAAGTTGCTGGAAAAAAAAGACCTTTTTACTGGGCAGGTGCATGTATTCTTTAGTAATAAAATAACTCTGTGATTTCAAAACCCCTTATCTATATCCGGGTAAAAATAAACATTCCTATTCGAGAAGCAAGCAAACGTCATTGTGAAGAGCAGTGGTTTCAAGGCGCGACCACTGAGCCTCTACAGCATTGTGGCACAATGCTCTAGTGGGGCAGTGGTCGCGCCCTGAAACCACAAAGCAAATGCCATACATATAGAGGGTTGTTTTTATATATGCAGTTTAATTATTGATATTTTTTATTGTTTATGATAGAAATCATGATGTGCGATGAGAATAACCTTTGAAATTTAAAGTTATTGATATTAATAAAAGAAGTTATTTTGACTCATTGAAAACGAATTTTAAAAGGCATCCGATTTGAAGTACTAAGACCTAAAACATGTATGATTCTGAAGTCATTTTGTGTTATTTAGAGGTAAAAGATCAGTAATAAATTGATTTTCACTCAAAAATTTCGGAAGGAAGAGGAGAAAAAAATTCGAAAATTGGTGGTTTCAGGGCGCGAACACCGAGCGTCAAAGGGCTAATAAATATTATTTAACATTCGAAACTAGCTGGGAAAGTAAACTACACTTTAAGTTTTTTAGCTGAACGGCTTCATGATTATGAAATAGTTTGGTCAATATTTTGAGGACATGGCAAATGCTCTCGTGTAAATCAGGAAACTTAGCACAGTAAACCAAGTTACTTGCGAAGTTATAAGATTGGTATTTAGTAAACATAATTTGAATCCGAAACGAAATTCGGAGACTAGATTATGTTCGCTGAGTAAGCATGTGGGTTTCCTTACGTAGTTATTATCTAAGACTTCTAAAATATACTTAAAATTTTAGTTGTTATTATTTTGTCTAAGTACTAAAATAATAGTATTTAGCCAAACCATATGTTATAAAATGGAAAGTATTTCCTTACTTTTATTAAAGCAATGAATTTTGTACTTTGTTTAATGATTTCGAATACTATAATGCAACAGTCTGGCAACGCATTTCAGGATAAATAGACATATATTTCTCATATTCATATGAAATAAAATATAATCCTGAATGGCCATTAATTTCATTCTTCTTCGAGAATAGCTTTATCCAAAATATGACCCACATATCACAAACGATTAACATAAAGATTTTAATCAGGTTGGCCAACTGTGATTTGTAAATCGAAAGCAATTTCTGAGGCATGAAAAAGTCTGTAAACATTCATTAGGCTTAGTGAGGAATATAGGAAACTATAAATGTTATCCTTTCTTCATCAAAAAAGAGCTGCAGAATGAATTAGTTTCATTCAATTACTAGCTTATAATCTTAAGAAAGATAATTAAACAGATGATTTGATAATATTTTTATAGTAATATACAAAACGTATAGCAGTATATGTTCTGGAGGACATACGCAATGTAAAATGTAAAATTAGGCAAAAAAGCAACCTTAGATTAGAATAAATCTGAGATTAAGTATATGAACTTAAGGTTACCTTTTTGCTTAATTTTGTTTTTCTTTTATTATTATTATTTCTTCATTAAGTCATATGCAAATAAATAGCGTTTTTATCAAGAATCGGGAAGCTTTCAGCCAAATTGTGTAATGAGACCTACGGTTTCGTGCGAGATGATATGCAAACTCGTATTCATTATTTGTTTTCCTGGCCTCTATAACCATTTGTCAGTGTGTTACATACCTTTTATATTCAAGGGCGTAACAATTTTGAGTTGTTCATTTATGATTTACACCTCTTAAGGGAAACATTAGGATATAGATAATTTTGAATTTTCTTACTCTAAACTACACAAATATTTTTGAATTTTTATTCAAAATGATTAAATGTTTTTAGCAGTTGAATTTTCAGTTCTTTCTATCTCTTCCCAACGTTATTTTTAAATGATATAGATCTAATACTTCATTTCAGATGGTTTTCTGCTTGGAATATGTCTAAATAATTTCATTTCTATAGATAAGTGAAATGTGATTTAATTAAAAGTATAATAAATTATCACACTTTTATTTATTTCACTAATAGTGTTATCATTATAAGCAATTTTTTATAAAAGATTTTCTAACTGTCTCGTGCATTGATTGGTTTCCTACATAGATACCGAACATCCATTTTTTTTAAAGTTTCTTTTTTTAAATGAACTGTGCAGTTACATTATGAATATATGAGACAAATACACGTTGTGAAAGCAATATAATTAGAGGGCAAAAAATACTCACTTAAGTTATTAACCATTAAATTTACGCTGAAAAGCATCAATACAAGCCTACTTTTGCGACATTTAACTAATATCGATGTCTAAAGACAGTTACTATTGGTAGGTAAAAGCTCTACACCCTGCGGAGGAACTCTAAATCGTAGAATCATCAGAATTAAGTGCATCAGAATTAAGTGATCCTTCCAAATGAGGATTATTCTAGCAACTCAATTCCGTCTATCAGGTAACTCTCTCCCTAGGCAATAAAGAAGGTTAATGAAAGAGCTATATTTTTGCCTTTAATTAACCTTTCTTATTGCACTTGACCGTTAATTAATCTCCCTTAATTCACACATAATAAAGTGGTCTTAAGAAAGCTGATATTTGCCTCCGATTGCATGCTACTCAGAAAATTTAGAAAATTGCACATGAAATAATTCTAGGTGATACGACTAAGTAGAAAATTGTTGCAACATTTGTAGATTCTTCGAGTTTCTAAAAACATTCTTTTTTTCTTGCATCAGACTTAAATCGAAGTTGATACTTTTAATTTATAAACATCTTTAATTCTTTCAAATTACTTACGGTATGGTCTTAATAATGAAGAGCTTCATATTAAGCTTGGAACTGCTCCTATTTCTTAAAATAGATTCATATATTAGATTTGTTAAATAACGTTTCTTTTCCCTCGGACGACGTTGGAATGCACTTCAAGACGACTCATTGCGTTGCTAATTTAATATTAAAATTTCACATATTTCTGTTTTTAGCAGAAATAATTATAGTTACAAAAATTACTTACACTATTCAACTGTCTTTATGAATAGTATTTTAAATTTATGATCATACATAAAATTAATGATTCTTTGAAACTCTATATGACTTTCTGAAAGGAAAGATTTTGTTTACTCAGAAGAAATCTAATTTCTTATTTCGCATTTTCTTATCAACTAAGCAATATATGCAATAAAAATCGAAGTAATTTAAATGAAGGATGAGCTATTATTCTCCAGGCAGTTGCGCAAGGAATTAAAAATATTATACAAAGATAAGAAGCAAAGCAAGTAAGTTTTAAGCTTTATTATTAATACAAATATTGCCAGGCGAAGTTTTATTTAGTAATAAAATTATTCACACTGCTACTTGAAGCAGATAACATGATTAATGATGTGTTTCCAGATATATTTCTACTGCATATCATTTATGAAGAATACACGAAGAAAATCAAATATTTATTTAATATATGTTTTATTTTAAAATATTGCTACTTTACTTGTCTAGTTTTCGAAATAAAACAACTGTAAATGTGTAAAAGTAAGAAATGAAATTTTTATGGATAACAGAAATGAGGAAATGAGCCTTGGGACTTTAACTATTCTGTAAACAGATAGCAACCAATTAAAGTAAGAGCTCTGGGATTCAAAATAAATTTCAGACTTGGATGAGTTAATTATAAAGCACTTCTTCTGAAAGCAATAAATTTTCTTTTAATTTTCTTCCTTCTTTGTCATCACTAATGGGAATTTTCAAAAAGAAAGAAAGAAAAAAATTCTTAACTCACATTCAAGATGTTACATTTTATATATCGTTGTTTTAATAACTCAAAAGTACATATTCAGCATAATTGAAAAGAAAAGTGTCCAAATTTAGGAACATTTTCGAAGAAAAAAAATTCTATTCTCCTTACAAAAAAATTCTGCAGAAGATAATTATTGTCATATTTTTAATTCTCAAAATAAATTCTCTTTTAGGACTTCTCTTTCGTGATGTTTAAAATTCAAATTTTTAATTTGTACACAATGTTCATTTCTTGTTGGGAAATTTATATTTTTATATATACGTATATTGGTTAGAGGTCTAGTATAATTAAATAATCTAGAAAAATTTCCTTTATATTCATATACCCTTGCATTAATTCTGTTTCTTTCTTATCACATCATTTGCGTTTAATATAGAAGCCTATCCGAAACAAATACTTATTTTTACTTCCTTGTACGAAATAAAGGAAGTATTGTAATCTCAAAAATTTTCAGGTATCATATTTCAAAGAAAATATCCATTTTGACCGTTATCGAAAGCAATTTAATAAAGCTTTTGGGTGACATCTGTATATAAGGACAGAATAAAGGACAATTTTTCCACAAACGGGCTGCAAAGAAGATTTAAAATGTATTCAGAAGAGATTTTTTCGTGACGTCTGTACGTAGATATGTATGTATCGCGCGTAACTCAAAAACGAGTAGCCTCAGAGCGTTGAAATTTTATATATATTACACTTTTTGGTTGCAATCGGACGCACTAAAAGCATATATATATATATATATATATATATATATACACTTAATCTTTACTCGCCTCCATCAGCTCAGTTTTTTTTTTTTTTTTTTCTTTAAAAATGATTGAATTATGTTGTTCTTATTTTCAGGTTAAGGTTTTTATGCATTTAGTTAATCTGCATTCAATAGTTGTAGAATTATCAACAATTTAAAATTGTTTAAGTATGGATAAGCATGTTTTTTTTTACTATTGCAGTCATATTTGTTTATGTTTGAAACTTAGCAGAAGAGTGAATTAAGACAGTTTCTGCACCTTCAGTGTCTTTTTGCTGAGAGGGACCAAAAGTAAATTTTCAGATTTGTGCACCAAAAAATCTGCCTCCTTGACGGCTGGCCGCATTGCTTGTTTCACCAAACTTTTATTTTAATTGTAATTTTTTTAGCTGTTTTTTATTGTATTTTGTGTTTTAGATTTTTCAATTTTAATAAAGGTATTTTAAGTTTTTATGTATTTTTGCCTCGTCGAAAAGTGAGAACTGAATGAATTGAATGAGAAATATATTTATAATGAAATTCGACGAAATAAATTTAAACGAAATGCAGGAAAAAATGACTATACTTTAATATTTCTTACAAGGAAGTCACGTGGTGTACACATCAAATTTTTTATTTATCCGATTTTGGCAAAGTAAATGGGGATTATCTGATTAAGAGCGGAGACAACTTTTTAAAGGAAACTGGCTAGTATTGGCACTATGTATAAAAGAAATCGAATAACACTCATGCAACAAGTCTTTGCACCAGGATTCGAATACATAACACTGCCAGTGTTGTAAGTGACTTTTAGTCATTCGCCAATTGGTTAGATGGATAAGTTTAAGTATCCTGTATACGTTTGCTCAAGATGGAGTTAAGGTTTAGTTATGCTAAGAATTGAATAGGAAGATGTAAAAAGGTGCTATGTGACAAAAAGTCAGATTTTACATGAGCAGAAAAAAAATTATCCCACTCCTCCCAAGAATGACAAAAGTCAACAATAAAAAATGTGAAATCGAGGTAATTAGAATCAATGCAATTCAGCGTTTTTAAACATCTTATGATATTCTTGTGAAAAATGGGATAGTTTTTCGTTACTCCTGTAAAATGTAACTGCAAATAACTGTTGCATAATCTGTTGCCATTTTGAAATGGTATACAAATTACACCTTTCAAACAATAATTATTATTATTTAACTTAATGATGAATTAAATGAACAAGTGCATTTCTTAATAATCATAGCTTATTTTATTCATTGTTATAGTATATAATACAACGACCTGATAAGTTTTTATGAATATCCGTAAAGTTACTACAGAACGAGGCAAAAATGTAACTTTAGCTTGACTTGGATACCGAAAGAAACTTTGTTTCCGTAAAGAAAAGGAGGGACCTCTGTGTGTTCACCCTCAAAATCGAAAGAGATTCATTTAATATCTCTGCAAAATGGTGGGTGCTTTTGACTAATTTAAAATTTTACTCTTACACGTGCTTCTTCCAATATGCCTTTAATTAATTTTACTTTAATATGTCTTAAATAAAATTTAAAAAAGAAGGTTAATTTGTAATTCAGCCACAACACAAAATAGAATGCCTTTAAACAGTGAACAAAATAAATAATTTTTTTCCTTACAACATTTTTAAACATTTCCTATTAAGTGTTGCATTACAAATATACTTTGCTTTTAAAGAAAAGCTTTTGTGTCAATTATGATATGTATATAAGCTTGAAAGTAAATTAATTGGGCATTGGAAAACGTTTTTATTTTTAAAATGTTAGTACGTGGATATGCCCAAAAGTATTAACTAGCTAATGACTTTTCCTTAGTGCTGTTACTCTAATTAATTCCTGGCTGAATGTTGATATCATAGGATAAAAAAAAATTAGAAATCCAAACATTTCTTCTACTTCAAGAAGGATAATGCTTTTTCAAGGCTTGATGAAGAGAGATGCTCTTAATATCCTGCACGCTAATTAATTAGTACTTTTTTATGTTTCTTTTTCTCTTGTGAGCGATGTTAAAAAGGTATTTAATGATAGAGTAGTTAAACGTGCTTTAAATACTAATCTGGTATTTGATATCTACTATTTAAGGCGAATGTAATGCGACATAAAATTTAAATTTTCTTTGGAACACAGAGTTTCAAATTGGCATTGAATTTCATCTCGATTAACTTGCATGGAATTTTGCATGGAAAGCAGAAAATCAAAATTACGTATCTTGCCACATTTTATATTTTTATTGCAATGAAGATTGCAACACTTTATTTTTAATTTGAGCCATAACATTATCATAATTTTTTTACTGTATGTTCTTCTCTTTTCCAACGGCCTGTCAGTTCCTCGAAGGTGTTTCGTCATAAGTCGAATCTATCGGTCTTTTAATAGTTTCATCAACAAGAAAATTTTCAGAGCGCACCACAGGCTTAGACCGATAATACACTCATAATATGGGAATGAAAGATACACCTGTAAACAACCCTTACAATGAGGGTCAGATTCATGCCCTTGGCTTCGAACGAGTAGTCAGTTGCTTTATTCATTGAACCATGAAAAGTAGTTTTTTGTGTGGCTTGTTCTGTGTTTTTCTGTCTTCTCTAACTTAGATGGCCAGAACAAAGTCCGAAATACGCAAAATTGAAATCAAATTTTCAAAAGTTCCCATTTGTCACTTAAGTTTTAACCAAACGTACAGCTGCAACAAAGAGCTGCATGCAAAATAAGATATTTACTTATGTGTGTCTGTTTATATATATGTATATATGTAGGGCAGCGTTAATCGCACTACGTGATAGCAATTAAAGGAAAAAATTGTTAAATATATCATTACGTGATAGCAGGGAGTGTGAAGCATTCATACGAAACTCCGGAAGAGTGTCAAAATGTTTTGATTTCAATTGAAATTTAATTCACTGATTAGCTAGAACGTACGTGCATTGTAGCACTACGTAAGATTCGTATGATTCGGACTGTTCCGAATTAGTTAATTCATTATCATTATGTAAAGAATGAATTAAATTAGATGATAAAAGGGGCTACCTCCAATTAAAACTAGAAGTTCGCTTTGCATATTTTTATCGTTCATATATTATATGTTCTATCGCTTGGTAATTTAGTGTATATTCTTTGTCAACAGTCGCAATAGATTCACTAATGACGACCTTTACAACTTGTTTAGGAGTGCAACTAATGTATTATCGATATCTCGTAAGAAATCACAATACAAATGAAATGCATCACAGAGACGAAGTTATTTTTTCGAAGTTCCGAATATGAGCGAAAAGGTCTCAAGATGCTCTGCATTACTAACTACCACTTTCATTACGATTGGATTCCAGCTTCACTTTATATATGAGCCATTCCTAGGTGCAGGAAAGTACTACAGAAAGTATATCAAAACAAAATTCAGTAATTTAGCGATTAAGGTTTGGCTAGTTTTATCATGAAAGAGCACTCGAGAGCTCTTCGTCTTAGGACCGAGGCAAGGTAACATTCGTAGATCCTATTTTGAGAAAGAATTTCTCATATTTAGGATAAAAAAATACGTATAAACCAAAGAAATACATTCAGTCAGACCTTTAACTCGCCTTAATCGAACTCAAAGTCCATTACCAAGTTTTTGTCTATAAAGAAATCACTACGTGATAGTCTGAAACATGCCTTAAATTTAAAATATGAGAGAGATATCTATGCTTAGAAATTGATGTGTTGAATCAGATGTTTGAAGAATATCGCTCTAATGAATGTATTATTCAGATGAAGCAAACTTAAATTTTTATGTTACATAAATAAACAGTAATTAATTATTATATCACTGTAAATAGATCTTGTAAAATACAGATATTCATCAATAAAGAGTAGTTTCCATATTCGTAAATAAGTAATAGTTTCCATACTCCTAAATAGGTGTATGGAAAAATTGCATGCCATATAAAAATATGAAAAACTGCTGTTCAGTATTGTAATAAAGATGATTTCCGACGTTTACAGTATTTGAATGCTTTCACATCATTTTAAATAATAGATATGTTAAAATATTTTCACGATAATCTTAGAAGATACTATGATACTTTTGAGCACTAGTAATATTCTAGTGCCATGACAGTATCAAATAATTCAGTTGAAAGGGCAATCAATGAGAAGACTTCACTGAGTTTTATTTAATCTCCTAACGACTTAATTAATTATTAATTAACAAGTGCATTGGAATATTTTCGTATTTTGAATTTTTGATTTTCCAAGTATTTATTTGAGGAACAGAATTTTCGTCAGATTTCAAAATAATCTGACCGAATTCATTTCTGGAGGAGAAAATGTCTATTATTTGAGTCTATTATTTGTCTGTTGTTATTGTTTATTATTATTAATGTCTATTATTTGTCTATTATTAGTATTTATTTGAGGAACAGAATTTTCGTCAGATTTCAAAATAATCTGACCGAATTCATTTCTGGAGGAGAAAATGTCTTGCTTTGGTACCTTAGATGAATTCGTCGCGGGCTAGAAAAAATGCTGTTGGTTGTAACAAATCATTTGCTTGTAATATCCGTCTTTTGCATTCAATATAGCCATATATATATATAAAGAAATTAAATTATGTATTGCAGCCGATTGGATTAAATTTCTGGACACAGGATCAATCCCTGGAAAAAGGCGTAATTAACACTGCTATTTTTTGAACATTGCTTGCATTCGTTTATAACACATTTTATGTATCTGACTGCTATACACCTATATAATGTTTACAGTTTGCCCTATGAAAATTTAACTTTCATTTTTGTGAAAGTTTGACATCATATGTTAGCAAAGAACTCAGGAATGTCTATGTTATTTGAAGTCAACTTTGCACATCTGAGTTATTCCGTAAAAAAAAAAAAAAAAAAAAAAAAAAAAAAGTTCAATTTTTAATGTTGTTTAGTATATTATCACTGACTACACTAATACGTTTTGGCTGTGGAAAGACCGTTTCTGGGCGAAAATTAAAAACCAAAAGACTAGTATGATTCGTACAATAAACTCAAACATGAACGAAAATGTCATGAAGTTAGCACATTCGCCACAAACCGAACTCTACTCTAGATTATTTACAAAGTCTGATCTTTTACTGCTTCATACCTATTTATACTTTAGCTGCTTATCTCAAACAGCCATACTGTAAAATGGTCTGACGAAAGCTTAAAAACTTTTGAGTCAGAAGAGTTCTTGCGCATCTTCCAATTCAATTTATTTTTTATTATATTTGCGAACATTTCTACAAAGCCGGGTTTCCTGAAGCATCCTCAAATGAAGATTAATTGAAAAGAAAATGAAAATTTCATAGAATCTAGTAAATCCTATGCGTGATATTATTTAGAATTTACTATTGAAACATCCCATTCTTGTAAATAATGAATGTGTCAAATATGTGATTCGAGATTGTCTGCTCTCTCATCATTTTACTTTCCATTTATAATTTGGAACTATTTATTATAATTTTTCATTTGTTATTACAAAAAATCGGCTTTTATAGAGATGCATATTAAATCAATGAATATTCTATTAACAATTTCTATTAAGAAATGTTTTGTAATATGTCATTAAATTTCAAAATAATGCAATGCAAAGTGTTTTTCCAGATCAATTCTATTAATTTTGTTTTCCAAGAACATACCGTTTCACTATAAAAAAGAATTCGCAGAATTTAGCATAGCTCTTATAATTATAAAATTGGCATCCAACATAGGAGTGTTAATGAAACCGAAATCACATGTAAAAACGATACGACCTCTTCTCAACTGTTATACTGCTTCCTTTAAACTGTACATTGTAGCAATTTTAATTGTATACATTACGTTTACAGAGAAATGTGCAACTTATTTTAGCATGCATAATGTCTTTCATTAACTCCCCTAAAAAATACAGTGATTCAAATCTTGAGGTTATGGATGTCAATAAACATGCGGGTCCATTATAACGTCAAGACAGAAATCTGCGATACCTCTGAAATGTCTGTTGAATTTTACAGAAATCTATTTATTCTCTTACTTGGCTGGATCCATCTTGGGAGCCAATTAATAACTATAAACTCTTGTGACCTTATTGTATTAATCACTCTTGCAAAATGTCATCTTTAAAGGACCTAACGTGAATTTGATGGATCTAAAAGCCAATATTAAGCATCATATCGAAAGTACCTCAAAATATCACTCAAATCAGTTGTTGATTATGCAGTCTTTTTAATGAAACTTATAGCATGAAAACGCGGACAGTACATAGAGTACCTTAGTACCTTCGAAATATATGCGTACGTATGCGCTTGCCGTTTTTCTATTCTAGGTTTTATTTTATTCGTGTTATTTCATCATTGATAATTTTATTTGTATTTAGTTAATTTATAAAGCTGAAAATGAGAGCTGACATTTTTCTTTGAATTCCTTTCTCTTGTACACAAGGTTTCGATATTTGTAACATTTCGATGTTCACATTTAACGCTCTGCTTGTGATTTCCGTGCTAGTTTTTTTTTTTTTTTTTTTTTTTTTTTGTCTTTACTTTTGTTTCACGTCTTAGTTTCTAGTAGTTTTCTTTATTCAAAAGTTTTAGTTATTTTAGAAATCTAGAAAGCTATTTCTTGAGATTTAAATTTTTGGTTTCGTTTTCTAATACGATGCTTATATTCCGTTTCATATTTTCTAAATTTTTCTTTTGCCCGTTGTTTTTATCTTCATTTCTTTCCTTATACTATTTAACTGGTTTTACTGACTGTTCCTAGACTTATGATTTTAGTTATGTTCCTTTTAATTTTCCCCATGTCCATTAATATCGACAGTTTCACCATATTTCTCCTTAAACTGTAAACGCACATGTGTCATCTTTCGTTTTTAATGAGGTAGAGAAGTAAGAAAATCATTCTTAGCATCATTCATATAGAATGCAAATAAGATCCACCTTTGCGTATAGCAAAATAATTTAAACTATACATTAGTTTTGTTTTGAACTGTATATAAGGACACAGATCTTATAATTATTCAAAATAAAAATAATCTATATTTTCTCAGACTTGTCGAATTTTTTAGCGTCGCTAAAATAGAAAACAAAAAAATGCTTAATGAAAGAAGTGAATGCCATGAAAGAAGTAATGAATGAAAGAAGTAAATGCCATACAAAGATTCTTCCTTCGAAAACTTAAAAAACCTTCTTTCTCAATCTTATAGAGTTGGCAAGATTTAAAAACTCATTTTACTGCAAATGGTTTATACCTACAATTTTAGTTTATAGTATAATATAATGTAGTGTAACATAATAGAGTGTAATATAATAGAGTGTAATATAATAGAATGTAATATAATAGAACTTGCTCAAATTTCGTTTTCACATTTTTCCCTGAGTAACTTTTTCCCTGAGTTTCACTTTTTCCCTGATATTTCCTGAATCTCCGCTTAAATCAAAGTGCTTTAAAATTCAGAAAAGTTTCAAAAGTGAAATAAAAAAAAGTCTTCATTATACATAATGGAAATATTAGAACTAAACAGTAGGCTCTTTAACAAGAATCTTGATAATTAAGATACCATAACAGGCCGAACAAATACTAATTCAGAAGTCAAACAACAAAAATCAGAGTTATATCTTCAAAATTTTCACAGGACTAGTTTCGATGATTTTGCAGCTGAGGATGGTTGTTCGGTAAAACCATCGAAACTAGTCTTGAATAAGAATCTTGATATTATTATTTCTAAAACTCGTATAGAAGTAAGTAGTTTTAACACAAAGACGAACACCGAAGGTCACTAAAAAATTGCATATCTCTTGATTGATTGACTTGAAGATTGATCCTCGGATTACTGGAGCACAAAAATCGCAGTAAAATGATCAAGTATAACGTTAAAGCAGCAACAAAAATCAGTCATTCTTCTCCTTTTTAATTATGTTAATTGTATATCGTACCGAACATTCACAAATTTAAGCATTCTATTTCACCCTTGCTTTTTTTTATTTAATCATCGCTTCTCATTTATTTATAATTTAAAACATAAAATAATAAATAATTAAAATAATATATAATTTAAATACATAATTAAAAAAAATTACGTACCCTGCCTTTAGGCACTACACGGAAAGGGAGGCATTCCCCGTGGAGTTCCTTTTAAGGAAAATTCGCTCGTATACCCGTTACACTTCCGATAAACCACGGAAACGCCCATGCAGCCAGCCCGATCGAACCCTGGACCGAACTACCAGTTTTCAGCAGGTTTTACCGCTCGGCTGCTGGTGGGCTTTCTCATCTATCGCGCAGACATTTATATCTATATTTTGTTTTTTTACTGACTTCAAATAGTTTCGTATTGAAATCAAAATTCACTAAAATTTGTTTATGAACTTGAAAGTATTCCTTGTGATGAATGTCACGCACTTCCTTTTGATGTTAAATCTTTGTTTACTAATGTGTTTCTAAACTGTTAAGTCTTCGAGAATTTCTTTTTTTGCGTATTTAAACTGAAGATTTCACCTCTTTGACCCAGTTTTCTCTTAAACAGAAACATTTGCTTTCCCAAACTGTTGATATCTTCAGAATCAAAGAGTCGCCATGATAATTTTAGTTTTGTTGTCTTGGATATATATGTCCATATACTATTTTAAATCAAATTCCTTAAAAAACTGAATTTTCACTAGCTATCTTTACGTTAATAGGGATGATTTATACTCCAGTTAATTATGAGTTCTACAGATTCTTCTACTTCGTTCACTTTTCGTAACGTGCAACCTCCTTCCTTTCCTAGACATTTTTAGGTCATACATCAGTTCTAGTTTATGACCAAAGTATGTGCTAAATTGTTCTCAATTTACCTTTTCTGCCATGACAACTACATACACCCAAGATTTTAGCTCTTGATTGGGAACGCGAATCAGTTGATATAAGTTTCATAATATTAAGAAAAAGCTTTAAGAACTGTACAGTTCTTAGCAGAAAGGGAAACACTTTTTCACTAAAAGCTGTCATTAGAATTTAATTATCATTATTTTTTTACCTCCAGTGATAACAAAATTGAGCTAAATTTTTATCATTTTATCTTTTGAGTTATATTTTTCTTGTTAATTACTAAATTCTAACTTGAAAGACCCTATTTCAGACACGAGTGCTTAAGGAATTAATATCAGACCATGACAGTGTGATTTTCTATACTTTGGTGAAACCAAATATTTATAAAATTTGAATAAATGTATATAAATAAGTTCAAAACGAGATAAAAACAAACACTTGGAGAGCACTGTATGTCTCTAAACCACATGCTCCATTTTCCTTCAGGTCAAATTATCCAAAAAGGCTTCCTCGTTTTATGAAAATTTCATGCACATAAAGATATTTATAATTTAGTAAGCGATATATATTCTACTTCATACATATCTTCAATCTACAGGTGAGATGTCGATTTCTGATTTTACATATATAGTGCTGTGAGATTTTATTATATTTTGGTATTTGTTTATTTATTTATTTTTGTTTCCCTTCATGACAGAGTCTCGTTAGAACGTACTAATGCCTGAAATATTCTCAGATTACATTCTGTTTGTGGTACCCCGGCTTTAACTTACTTGCAGCTGAATGACGTCAGTCAAGTAATATTACTAAATCAGCTTTAACTATTCTGTACACCAATTTAGTCGTTTTCTTGAATCATACTAGCAAGTAAATGTCTTCATATCTTGTATTACTTTTCACTTAACTAAAAACGCATCACTTGTTCTCGTAGCCACACATTTTGGAAACGCCATTTCCTTGCCAAATAAACTTCTTTTGCTTCATCATACAAAATCAGATGCCATTATGACTAATAATTCAGCTTACAAAGACTTTGCAACGTGAAATTTAATTATGTGCACTCTGTATTTACAGGCTTTCGCTCCTCATGAGGAATATCTAAACTTCGCCTTGAAGATATTTAGTTATAAAATATGTATTTTGCACCATTTCTTTTTCAACTTATATTAATTTTTGTTATTGACTTTCAGATTCCTTTCATTTCGCAAAATTCACTTTCAAATCCCTAACCTTGATTATCTGATCTGGAAGAGGTTCCGTTTTGTCCAAACTAATCAGTGCCAGACTTGGAACTCGGTATCTATCATTAAAGATTCGCGTGTTAAGAAACAGTTGTTAAAAAACACGAAACAGAAATATATATATATTCGTCTTCCCAAGAACTCAGACGGAACTCTTAGATTAAAAACTTTTCCCACCTAAAAATGGTGATTTGGACACAATTCTGAGGAAAAAAGATTGGACTATTGATTTCTTTTATTTCTCGTTTCCTTTGTGCTGCTTCTTTCTTTTTGCGGTTCACAGAAGGAATGAAACAAAAAATATCCAACTGATGTGACGCAGTGGGATTAAACATAATTAAACCTTGACAAATAGCTGTTAGTGGCAAAAGAACTAATAGTTCTTCACTTGCGACAGCTCTAATGAAATTACAATGGTCTAATGCTCATATCGATGAGTTTCGGAAAATGTTGTTTCAAAATCCAGAAATTTCCAATTCAAAATCTATAAAATCTAGAAATTGTTTCAAAAATCTAGAAATCCAGGAATTCCATCAGAAAATTTAAAGTATAACATGCTTTAACCTGAAAGTATGTGATTAAAAGGACCTTATACATTACATTTAAACCACTTGAACGAAACTGAATTTTTACTACAAATTTTGGATTGATAAATGATAGGCTATCGCCTTTCAGGAGATAAAAAAGTAAAATTATTTATAAAAGTCGTCTATTATTTTCTCAGTGTTTAAAATAATTTGCTTTCAGATTTAAATAACTTCTGATGTGATGAAGGCTAAGTATTATATCGTATATTACTTACGGATTGTTGAAGAATGTATTACACGCTTTCTGAACTTCCACTTCTCTTATGTTAGAAAAAGCACATATATTTAATTTTCCACATTGTTATACAATCTTAAACTTGGTCTCAGCTTTTACTCTTTTAAAAATACCTTTTCGCTCAAGTCATTATTTTATCATTATGCAAAATGTACACACTGGGAAAAAAAGACATTTCTTTAACTCCCATTTTATCGGGCCGGTTAATTAAATTTAACTCGCATTTTTACTGTCTCGAAAGCGCGACTTAGTGTATAAATTAGCTATATATAGCATTGTTCTAACATAGGTAGTTTGGTACAAAATCGGAGCTTTTCTGGATTGGGATACTGATTTTTTTCCATATTTCGTTTCCGCGACTCAAGTTATGCCAAAGCTCTATACGTTTTGTAAAAATCACTAGAGTAGTTTTAAAAAAAATTAGCGTTCAAAGTTTTAGCACCTCAGTGTTAATTGAATTTGGACCATATTTGTTAATATCTCTTTTTTATTATCCTTACTTGATTTCTTCTTTCACAATTCTAAATTTAGTTTCAATCCGAATGAAATGTGCAGATAAATACTGATTTATTTCAAAGTTTGTATTCTTCAATCATTTTTGTATTTTTCAAATTTGTTATAAGCGATAACAGTTAAAGGAAAAGGAAAGTAGGTTACCATAAATTAGAACTTCTTCAAGATCTTGACGGAAATTCAAAAAAGTGCTCCAAGATAAGTTTCTAAATTTCTCAAGAAGTTTCTCATAATGCTTTACAAAATTTAATATTTAGGTGTAATTTATGTTGTAGAATCGACGTATGGAGAAATATTGGTAGCCATTTCCGAAAATGTCTGATTTTGTATCAAAGTTCTTATGTTAGAATAATACTATTTATAAATGTAATATATAACCTAAATCACGCTTTCCAGATATAAAAAAACGCAAATTAAATTTCATGACTCGACTCAGTAGAACGGAGTATATAGAACAATCCACATTTTTTGTGCACACCGTAGTATTAAAGATTAATATCGAATATAATTCCTTTTGTGCTTTTCAGAGATTAATAAATGCATTGTTTCTTTTTTTCACAATTTATAAAATTCTTTTGTAAGATATTTATCCAAGGCACTCTCATTTCTCTTCATCCACAAATTCAATAACTTTCAAAGTGAGTTATAAAATACTTTTTTACTTTTTAAATAAACATATGACATCAATATTATATTAAAATATCTTAACTTTTAATATTTTACCTAAATAAAAAATAAAAAGCACACAAAAATGACAATGTTTGCGGTTTTGCAGCTGAAGATGGTGGTTCGGTAAAACCATCGAAACTAGTCCTGTGAAAATTTTGTAAATATAACGCTGATTTTTGTTGTTTGACTTCTGAATTAGCACTAACTCAGTATTAAAGAATACTGAAAAATATCAAAATGTTTAATCTAATTATTCTTTATTTTGTAGCTGTGGGTAGGAATGATTTATACAACAATTCAAAATAGAATATTATCTTTTAAATTTTTTACTTCAGAAAACAGGTAATATCATTCGTTTACATATTTCAAATTGTGAGATTTAAGATTCCAATAATACAATCAATGCAATGTTATAAGCCTGATTATTAGATCTAGTTTTGTGGCTTGTATTATATGAACTATTTTGATGTTAATTTTAAGGCAATATGAAATGACTGAGCTTTAAGGTATGAGTTGCCTGCTTCAATTATTATTTATTGTTACTTTAGTTGTAATTTTCAATTTTAACAGTGACATCAACATCTTCGCTAATATGACTCAAAACATTGACGAAGCAGAAAGAAAGAGAAAAAAATTTTGTGGCATGGACACACTTAGCTGATCAATGTTCACTTTTATAAGTAATTTAGTTCAAAAATGAGAGTAATCAAAAGTAATCTGAGAAAAATGATTGAGCAGTGAAAACAATTTTACTTTTAGTTCTCTCCATAGGCTCGAAAAGTTAACATCAATAGTAAAACATTAAAAAAAAAAAAAAAAAAAAAAAAAAATTCAAAGCAGATTACTGGAGATGGAAAACAAACGGTTTAACGTTGTACTGATAGAGATATGGTGGTTCGTCATTTTAATTTAACGTATTATTCAATACGTTAGAGAATCGGGTGCTTACTTGTGAAATTATAACGTCGAATTTTAATATTTTAATGGTTTTCTTTCATTCTTTCTTATCTATAAGCTTTTAGCTGATATACATATACGGATTTTGTTTAAAAGAAGCCAGTAGTATGTAGTCAATATACATACTTTTATTTTCCCCTTGAAATTGTTTTATGCTGTTACAGGTGGAAAAAAATGACTGACTTATTTTAACTCAAAGTCTGATGAATATTTCAATCTGAATCAAAAATTTAAAAAAAAATCCACTTACTTAAAACTCAGTGTTATTTTCAAAAACCCGTACAAATAAGTAAAAAAATTTGAAGTTAAACATTTACTGAGATAACCTTATTCCAAAGTTAAATTTGAGTCACAAATTTTATGGCATAGATTTTACTTTCAATAACATTACTTTTTGTAAAAAATATATATACGAGGGGTGATCCAAAAAAAAGTTTACAAGGCAAATGAAAAAGTATTTATTAACAATAGAAACACGATACAAATGGGAATCGAGAGACACATCTGGCGTTCACTTTTCCACATAGTCGCCAAACCTGTTTAGGCATTTGTCAGAACGTTCGACCAACTTGTTCATCTCATCTTGGTAGTAATCAGGGCCCTGCTCATTGAGCCATTTCTCGGCAGCTGTTTTCACTGCATCGTCTGAGGTGAACCGTGTTCTGTATAAGTATCGCTTCAACGCCGGAAAAATGAAATAGTAACTTGGAGCCAAATCGGGGCTGTATGGGGGGGGTGATTCCAGACCTCCCACCTGAACCTTTGCAGCAATTCCTGAGTCTGGCGAGCTGTATGGGGCATCCATCGTGGCTCTTTTGGATGTGGGGGTGAAGTGATGAAGCTATGTTTCATCACCGGTAACAATGCGATCAATGAAGTGTTGGCCATCTGAATGGTATCGCTGAAGAAATGTGAGGCTGCACATCATTCGAGTGGCCTTATGCTCCGTGGACAACGCACGTGGAACCCAGCGGGCACAAACTTTGGAATATCGCAACTCATCGGTTACGATACGCTGAACGTTACCATAACTCAGGTCCAACTCTTAGGCAATCTCACGCACGCTTACTCGTCGATCCCTTTGGATGATTTCTTCAACATGTGCCGTGTTGATATCGTCCTTGAAGAACTTGGATGGCCGGTCGCTTCCATATTGCGGTTTTCTACATGCTCCCTGCCTGCTTGATAAGAACGACACCATTTCGCTACCTGTTGTCTACTCATTGCTTTGTCCCCGTATACCTCAACGATTTGTCTGTGAATTTCGGATGCGGCCACATTCTTGGCCCATAAGAATCAAATTACGGCTCGCACCTCTATGCGAGACCACTTTTCTAGACGTCGTGCCATTACTGTCGCTCTTAAGTGTCTGCGTACTGACGCTACTTACTCGTAAAACCGCTGTAGGACAATTGGCGCCATCTGTAACCACCCTGGGTTGAAATATTCGCTCCACAATTATTACGTTTCAAATGCTTCTGCTTGTAAACTTTTTTTTGGATCAACCTACGTATATAATAATTGAATTTACTTTGAGTAAACAAATTGTCATTATTAAAAACAGCTATTGTTGTGACAAATGTGAATAACAAAGTTGTTCTATGACATGTAATTTGACCACTGCTGAATGAAAAGAAAAATCTAGATCAAATTAGTATGGGTGTGGTTTAATAACTATTCAATAAAATATCATAATACTTGTAAGGTAATTAGATTTGTTGTTCAACAAAAACACCGAAAATTGATTTATTAAGTCTCTGCATTAATTTATTGCAAAACGAAAATAATTAGTATATAGCTGTAGAACATTCATTTAGGTATAAATACATACAGTTAATGAGATCAATCTCATTATTGAAATTCGTTCAATCTGAATGTTTTTTTAGGGGCAGATAATTCTGTTTCTTTTTAGAATGAAGATGAGTATAGTATATTCAAAACGAGAGAAATAAAGCCGCTTCGTGTAAACTTTTCTTATGTATTTAATAGTTATTTTGCTCCAAATTCAATTTGGCTAATATCATTTCAAAGGAAAAATTTTAAGTTGTTAATAATTATTAAAAGTCTACTTTAAAATAAAATATATCATCAAAACTGTTTACTTTTCTTGCGCAGCATTATTTATTTGTTATTTTCTGTCTTTCTTCTGAAATTATTACATGAAACCAATAAAAATGAAAAAGTGAATAAAGGTATTCCCAGTATACAGAATAAGTTTCATATTGCCTTCTAGTGACAAATGCAGGTAGATTCTTCTTCTCTCAACATATTACTGTAAAACTTATTGCATACTTGTCTCATGAAGTAAATCTATATGTTGCTAAAATTATATATTACTGGATGAATTTTCGCCGTCATATTTTAGTTTGGACGTAAATGTAGAGTCGTTAAGCGAGCAAGAATATTCACAAATCAATCGTGTCTTCCAAGTGAACGGAATACAAGACCGGCAGTCGCTAGGTGTATGTGTTTTCAAAATAAATCTAGAAGAAAACTAGTTTTTTGTACTCTCTCTATAGTTTCAGATTTCCCTCTTAATCCATCGTTTCCGATTTTAATTTTACTTGATAATTTTTCTTAAATTTCTCTTCTTCTAAATATGTGATGTTTCTTTGTGGTCTATTTAAGAATAACGAAGTCGAATACGTTTCATAGCCTGATACATGTTTTACCTTAACATGTCTAGAAACACAAACGATTAACAATTTCAGCGTCTGTAATACAGTTTGGAGCCTGTATTTTTGTTTTCTGTTGCTCGAACCGATAACATATCAAAATCGTGTTTTAAATTCATGTTAATCTCATGTTTCGGCCTGCAGTAGAAGAAGTATTGGCAATGGGAATATTTGTAGACAAAATGTTTCAACATAAAATAATGTGAACAACTACTTCACGACAAATACTTACCTCAGAAACTTTGAGCACAATCCGGTCAAGAAATTTTTCCCCACGTTTATACTGAAGAAAACGTCATCAGCAAACTAGCCTAAGCCTACAAATTAATTATTATTAACTGCCAACCATAAAGACATCAACGCTGGAGAACAAAATTGATACTATGCCTCAGTATTTATAACTTTTATTAAATTAAATCTTTGTATGTATCCATCGTCAAGCAGTTTATACATAAATTACATTCTGAACATTAATTGTGGAGTTATAAGACTTAAATTTGTATTTACAACATAACATCTGAGGAGTGGCTTTCTAGGTAATCCATCAACCACTGAACACTGAAGCGTTCCCCTCATTGTGAATAAGAGTTATAGCTTTTTTTTTAAACTTAGAGCGGGAACAAGAGATGACAAATATAAAATAATAACTTTATTTTTCTCACATCTGATGAATTATTTTAAAATAATACGACAACAAAAAATTCAAGTGCTAAATTCCGGCGCTCACTTGTAATCTGAAAAGAGGCTTCTGTTAGGCAAGGGAGACAACGGAAACTAATTCCGGCTGCGAAACTGCGCTGCCTGCTATAAAATCCGCATTAACTTCTGAATAAGGAAACATGAGGAAACGAGGCATAAAGGAAAGGCTCAAAAAATATATCTTAACTATTACTTAAACGAAATGCCTTAAATGCCACATTTTATGCCATAGTTTGAGCAATATTCTGTATCATTAATGTTGGCTTCAGAATTATTGAGATTTTAAAAGAGTAGTATATCTGTTTCATTTGTATATTTAACGTAGTTTCACTGAAGGAGATAGTTCTTTCCTAGGCCATTTTGAAAGTAATTTCAGAGACAAATTAAAAGATCTTAGAGATAGACGGTGACATCAAAACTATAACTTTTTAATGTGACTAAATTGTCAAGAATAAAAAATAATCGAATTTTACAGACTCAAGTTGAACAGGATGGTAAAAATCTTTAAATTCTTAATTGACTGAATTTGAGATTATCTCACTACCATTGTCCTTTCAAGCATTTAAATATGAGCAAGAATACGACTGAGAGGACTTGCTATTTCTGAACCTTCAATTTAACAATGACACTTGTTCTCGAAAACAAAATGCGCTTGGTTGAGATAAAGTCGGATAAGGAAGAGAAAGTCTTCAACTTCACTGTGTTGAAAAGGAAATTCGCAATATTCTAATTTCTAGACAATTTAAAGCATCTTCCATCGCGACGTTAGTGAATAAAGATTTGGAATAAAATAAAACCATGACAACGAATGCAATAGGTAATTATAAGAAGAATATTTTCAAACTCACAGTCAAATTCTAATAAATTTTTACGAGAAAGAGTTATTGGATTATTGACCAAAAACAGCTTGAACATTGTTAGATCATTTTTGAAGACATCACAACATTGAATGTTTACAACAAGGGCTCGGTAATTTAGACCTGCGAAAAAGGTGAATACTGACTTCTTTTAGATTTTTCTATAATATAAACACTTATAATACGTATCTTCTTCTTTACCTGAAATAATTTCGCCTCACATTTAATTGATTTAAAACTGCAGTGGGCATTAAACTGTTGTAATGCGTTTTAAGAGAAATTAACACTGTCTAGCCGACTTACAGAATTAATGACGTATCATTTATACAGATTAAAGAAATTTTTAATATTTCAATGTGTGTAATTAACGCAAATGTAAAGATACACTTCTAATAAAATACATATTCTTATTATGTCAAACATTCGAAGCAATAATTAGCAAATCACAAGAATGTAGCGTGTATCTATCATTCTTTACAATGGTATTTCGTCACTAGAAACATTCCCAAGTTTTGACAACATGCAATTACTGATATTTTTCAGAATATAAATAAATATCTCTATAATTACATTAAAAATTTAAATGAGCTCTCTGCCTTATCAGAAAAGCTTGAAATAAGAAGTTATCTCGCTAGATGATAAACTGTAATTAAAAATAAAGCTTAATTCATTTAGTTAAAGTGCTGGGAGGTATGACAAAATGCTTTCCCCCCACAATTATTAATAGCTTCTCTGTAATTTGTTTTGGAAATATTTTTTCCCATGGAGGCACGGGAATAAATTAGTTATTTCTCCAAAGTTATTTAATTGGCCTTTCGAAGACTTTGTTCCAATTCTGCGCTTTTATTTTCTTGTTCTTCTTACTTTAATTTATGCTTGATTTTATCACAAATTTTCAACTGACAAATATTTTTCCTCTCGAATTCCCTTGAGCGCATTTTAAGTTAATATTAGCAATTAAAACGGAAATTCAGTAACATATTTTAACGTGAGAATGAAAAGCGCTTCTTTGGGTAGTTTTTTTTCCTCTGTATCAAAATGCCAAATGTATGTTCAGAGCAGAAATGAAAGGAAAATTAATTTTAGTGTATTAAGTATTCTGCTTACTGTAAATTTAATTCTTCATATTTGTCTTCTGAGTCAAAATTAGATTTTAAAGGAGTGGAACAATGTCCCGTTTCCTGATGAACTCTGTTTCTGTTGTAGCACGTACATCTTTACAAAAAGAAAGGCATATCATGTTTCAACCATCTACACGAATAAATCGGACACCATCAAGTATTTGGTGTTGAAAATGGGATGGGTTTTAATTTGCTTCTCATGTTTCGGACTACGAAATTGGTTATTATGAAGACGATTTTGATCGCAGAAATATGTGTCATCATTTGCTTCAAATCCGTGCTGCTCAAAATCTAACAATCGCTTTGAGTAAGCTTATTGCTAATTCGACACAATTGTTTCTCGCCCATGGGGCGAATTACTTGTATAAACAAAATTGATTTGTCGATATAAATAATGAAGAATTACTTGCCCTCTTTACAGCACAAACCACAATCTTACATAAGAACTGTAAAGCAAAATGGAATGACAAAAGCAAGGAAATTCTTTCCATTACGTCATGGTGATATAGAATGGAATTCTAAATTTTCGTAAGAACGTCACTGATTTTTAAATGCAACATTCCAAAATTCAGTTACTTGTCCTTCTCATCGAGATGCCGCTATGATCTCAGCAAGCGATGCAACAATATCCTTTTAATATCTTACTTATTCTTAAGAGAACTAATATATCAAGGAATACGAACACGTTTAATCATATAAGTTATTATTAGGAAAACGTAACGTCAGTTTTGGTAGAATATTTAACCGCAAGAGACTACCGTCATGAGAGAGCAAAAAGAAATTAGCAGACGAAGCGTCGTGCGTATTTTATGAGGTCCTTTCTCTAGTACTGTGTGTGAAACTTCGAGATCTAGCATATTCCTAAAGAAACTGCATTTTCATGGGTTTGGCCTTGTGTAATGTAAATACTTTTTCTCAGACAGTTTTCCACCAACGTATTCCTCCCTTTAGGCAAGTAGGTTGAGTATATATATGTATGTATATATGTCTGGTGGTTAAAAATAGTAAACATATCCATTTAAAGAAAGTATCATATTTGAATAAAATAAATAGTTAAGCAAAAATTTGTATGCAATTTAAAATTAAAAAAGATTGTAGAAATAGAATCTACTGGAAAAGTAGCGAGAACACCATAATCAAAATACAAAATTCGAAACAATGAACAGAACCGTTAGATTTAAAGTGACCACTAGGGTTACCACTTTGGCTTCATTGGCGAAGGCTAGCTATAAATCTTCTAAAAGGTGAATTAAATAGTTGTAAGATTTTTTTTTATATAAAAGAAAAGTGTGGAGAAAAATAAAAAAAAAAAGAACTGCTACTTCGTCCTCTGAGTAAGCTTAAGTTCTCGGTTTATTTCTTTCATTTTAAATGTTATTGCTTTGACATTAAATTTTCTTTCATTTTAAATGTTATTGCTTTGACATTAAATTTTCTTTCATTTTAAATGTTATTGCTTTGACATTAAATTTTCTTTCATTTTAAATGTCATTGCTTTGACATTAAATTTTCTTTTGCCTAGAGGAGGACTTCTAGATTTTCGAATGAACTGTTATTTTTTAAAACCTTTAGAATAGTTCATCACCTTATTTTGAATACAGAAACGCAAAGGAACGCAATAGAGAACCGCAAGCATAGAAATGAACTGAAGGAGGCACGACATGTCAGCGAAGCATATATACCAGACCCTTTAAATTGCTGTTTGGTACAAAAATGAATGCTAAAAGTACTGACGAGCTGATGGAAATGATCGAAGATGAATTTTAAGCAAATTTTGAAGCTGAAAGAGGTGAATTTAGCATGCGAATCAATAGATATTTAAAACTCAAGAAACAAACAATATAATAAATAAAAAAATAATAAATAATTTTAGAAGAATGTAACCAAGATCTTACAAAGCCAAGGATTAGGTAGCTATGAAAATAAATTCAGTTTGGCCTGCGCTTGAAATTAAAACCAAAGTGTCATGGACCATAAGCATAACTAGAGTTAAAGGAGAAAACATGTACATCTGTTTCGTCTTTTTTCTGAGTAAGAATTATTATGACACAAAATACTTTTTAGTATCATAAGTTTAAGCTAAATAAGTTGAGTTTAAATGAGATGAGTTAAATTAAAAGTGATGTTTAGAATTCAATCAGAAAGTGGCTGTTCGGTCAAGTTTTAAAATCAATCTTAAAATCGTGATATATTTTTGTAAAAGTGAGTTTTATTTTCTTACTTGAGAAAAAAAAATCCCCCGACACCTTACATATTAACTTAATGTAAACATTGCAGACGTTCTTTAAAAATCGAAAATGAAAATGCATTTCAAAGTTATTTGTTTTTGTTAACCTTTGTTATTTTATTTTGAATTTTAAATTGAGATAACCCATTCATGCTAACATATAATTAATTACACCTACATGATTTTTTTCAAACGATTATTATATGCATGATGAGTGTGTGTGTGTGTGTATTTAATTATGGCAAAGCACACTAGGGCTATCTGCCTAAGAGGAGGGATGCCTTTCGTGGAGGACTTTCTAAGGGAAACTGGCTCGTATACACGTTACACATGGGGAAAACCACGAAAACACCCATGCAGCCAGCCCGTTCGCGGGTATATGCATGATGAATAAACGCTGACATGAATGTACCCATTTTGCTTGTTTTGTAAAACATGAAATTCAATATGAAATAATTTGAGGCTTTAATGTAAGACTGCGTCCTACAAATGGGTGGAAAATCAAGTTTCCCGCGTTGAATTAAACAGATTCTGTTTCATACGTAATAAAGAATACATTCTGTTAACCTTTGTTATTTTATTTTAAATTTTGAATTCAATTAACCTATCCATGCAAACATGTAATTACAACTACTTGATTTTTATTTTTAAAACTATTAATTGTGTATATCTAATTTGCATGATGAATAAACTGTAAGAATGTACCTATTTTGTTTGTTTTATAAAGCATAAAATTCAATACGAAATAATTTGAGGCTTTAGTATAAGACCGTGCTATAAAAATGGGTAAAAATGCAAGTTTCCTACGTTGAATTAAACGGATTCTGTTTCATAAATTCTGAAAGAATTATCCTGTGAGCAATCAAAAATGCCTCTACGTGCCTTTGCCATGCTCATAAAACTGAAAAATCTAAAATGGAATAAATAATGCGTCCTCAAAGTAAAAAAAAAAAGTCTTTTTAAAGCATAAAATTATTGTAGTTTCCCTTATGGTTCTGGTTAGAAATATCCTCTCCATCTTCTACGTTGGTAAGTACTCCATTCACAAATTCTGGAATCTGAAAAAGTGAGACACATTCTACTTCAAAAGCTTTTTTTAACACTTTATGTAATTTATCACTTCAAACGTTGATTGTGTTCTAAGCATTCATTTCGAAGTACTCATGACGCATAAAGAGATAAACTTCAATGGAAGTCAATGAAATTTATAAATGAAACTTCTTCAGAAAGGATCATCCATCATCTGTGCTTACCATTTCCTCTCATTGCAAGTTTCATTTAGATTTAAACTTGAAACAGACATTAGCATTTCAGTCGGAACTTTAGTTTTCAAAAGATAAATTAAGCAATAATAAATTTTCAGTTAACAAAAATAGGACCGAAATTTTTTTTTCCAGGAAGGGGGACAAAAACATTTAAAAATGACGTATTCTTAAACAAAAACAAAAGTGTTCTTATCCAACGATAAACATAGGATTTCGGGATGCATTGACTCACAGACACACACACTTTCAAAAAAAAAAAAAAAAAAAAAATGCCAAGTGTCTTAGTACCTCCTAATCAGCAAAATGGTATAGACTCAATAAATCAGCAAAATGGTATAGAATCAATAAATCAGCAAAATGGTATAGAACAACGGAAACAGGAATAAAAATTGAACGCTTTATAAAACACAATATTCGTGTTACTTTATAAAGTGTTTTTTTATATTCTACATTATTCACAGCACTGTTAGCATTATGTCAGTGTTACTGGAATTAAAAATAGTTGCATACTGTACCACTTACAAGCTATATTATTAATTAAAATAATTGCAATGTACTGTAGTAATACGCTTTGTTTTTAATACTATACCTTTTCCTCTATTTCGTTCGTAGGGAAACAATTTTGCTTCTGAAAGAGACGACCAAAGAATGAAAAGTCACAGTATTTGTACTGTGCAGCTTACTGTAAATTTTTACGGCATTATACCTAGAAAAAGCAGGAATTTTTAATACATGTTGCTATGATTAACCAAGTTGCAGTACAGATTGACTATACTAGTTCTATTTGTTATCAAATTCCGGCAAATATTCTCTTTACAGGGGAGTTTTCATGGTTTTTTCCACATGAATAAAAGTCAATTTCTTTTAGTAAGATCTCTATGAAGACAACTCTTCAATTAAGAAGATATTCTTAATGTGCTTTGCCATACTCCAGATAATCTAATCTAACACATGTTGAGAAATTACCAGGAATGTTGCCTGAGTAAAATACATTTACAAATGCACTGTACTAAGTGTTATAAATAAAATAAGAACTTTTAATACATGAAGCTCATGCGTGATGAGTTGTGCGTTTCCATTTACCTAAACGCATAGATTTAATATGAAGTTGTGAGTATTTAAATATGCTAAATGCGTTTCTTGAATATCCTTCATCCCTTCTTCGATAGCTTTTGCTGAACTTTCTAAGTAGCAGCTTATAAATCCTTTATCTTGCGTTGAATTCCTAGAAGACTAAAGATTGATAGAATAGCGTATTTTTGGTTTTCTCCGTTTGTGATCCACACACAAACGCATTTTCCAAAGGCATTTGTTTTGCAAAGCTGCATTTTCATAAAAAGCTAGCCTGGTTTACTTCATTATAATAAAATAATCACTAGGAGGACTTCTTTTAATTGGGCTACAAGGGCCTAAATAGGTTCAATCCCCAAATACTAGTAACTTTGATTTGTGTTGATCTCATATGCCATGCAAATTAACATATGCCTTACAAATTAACCAGTAAAAGATTAGAGGATTAGTTTCCAAAGATTTTGCTCTTCATCCGCCCAGTTTCTCAGGCAATCTTTCAAAGGCAATCTTTTCCTTGAGCTAGGAAATCAGTTCCAAACGTTGCACAGATCAACAGGTCTCATGGATTTCTAGGCATATAAATCACGTTCTCTAATAAAAAAGGAACTGCACTTTCAGTTCCAAGATGGCGACCTGCGATAATAAATTATGGGGATTATATAAATAATCAAAATTTTCTATATTTTTATGACCGCAGTTTTTCCCTATGATTTCAAAACGGCACCGAATTGTTTGTTTCTTGTTTTGCGGTTTCTATGACAAAGTTTTCATTAAATACACGCGAACACATATAATTTATTTCTTCGGTTACAAGGTTAATCAGTGAAAGTTTCAATATCATCTAAAAGTATAGTTATTGTTTACCAAATGTTATGCCAATATCGTTATTTGACTGCAGAGGCAGACGAACAGGAGTACCTTTACAGATGGTATTTATGAACATGAAGAAATTTACAAACATTTTCAGCATTGGTTTCCAAAGATTTCACCGTATTTCCTTCTGAGGCTACAAACAAGCGAATAAGCAACTAAACGTTATTTATTTTTCTGGCAAATGGTCCGCATGCTTTTTTGCAATTCTTTTCAAATAGAAATTTATTCTCACTAATTTTACCTCAAATTTTAAGATTATATACTTAATTTGAGATATCAGATATTTAGCAATGAAACGGTAACAATTATTGTTCTTTCAAATCTTCCAATATGCGCGTTCGCATTTTTATTATTTTAACTCTTAAAATTGTCATTCCAAGGTAGATCTTAATGTCACACTTCAGGCACCATAATAAATTATATTTTAGCAGAAAACAATTTTTATCGAAAAAAGAGCATTCAGAAGTCCAATCATTTTATTCTGCGACAAGTATATTATAACTTCTTTTATTTCTATTTCTTTGGAAATAATTTTTATCATTTCAGTTTTAGCTCTTGGTCATGAGTTCAGATAAAAGACGTAAGTGAAAAAAAAATTCAGAGCAAACGCTGTAATTTTTGTGTTTTCCTTTCCTACATTTTCTTTCGTATCGAGTCATTGATGAATTTCTTGAAGAAGAAATTATAAACAAGTTGAAAAATACTGGGCCACATTATGAAAACGCATCAAAGCAGTTTTGAAAGAAACAGCGGCGTGGAACGATTGCGCTTTGTAAACACTATTTTACTTTTCCTTTATTACTGTTTTCAAATATATAACTAATGAAAAGGAATGTTTTTTGTCGAAATCCATCCTTTTTTCAATCTTATTATTTTCAATATACGTTTCTAGAAGAAACAAACCCGGAGAAAATTTTTCAAAAAAGAACTAACGCTTATTTAATTGAAAAGAGAAAGCTAAATGTAATAATAAGTTTAAAAAAAACATAAATATATATAAATAAATAGCATTTCTAAAAAATAAAAATATGTTCTTATATTGTACTAAATAATTATTACCCTTTAATACTTATCATTTGCTTTTGCCGAAATTTATATAGTAGTAAGCATAGATTATACAACATTTCTTCAATTTATCATAACACAGATGATTATTTTTTATGCAAGCAGGGCTATTGTTGAAAAATGTAAGTCGTTTCAGTTTCATAATTTAACTGAACTCAGTAAAATATAACTTAAGTAAAACTGCATTACATTTAAGCATTACCATACAGAGCTATTAAAGTTACCACGTAACAGAAATAAGGAAGCAAAATACAACAATAAGTAAAAATATAAACACAATAAATACATACATAAATAAAAATTTGTAAAAATATTTAATTTATTTTTTATATTATACTAAAAGTTATTACCCTTTTACCATATTATTTGCTTTTTAGGAAGTTCTCATGTTAAGAAGGATAACCTATACAAAGCTCCAGCAATTTATCATAACATTATTTTTTATGTAAGCAGAGAAATTGGAACAAAAAAATACAAATCGTTTCTTTTCCATATTCTAATGAAACTCAATAAAATATAAATAACTTAAGTAATATTCTATTACATTATTAAGCATTAGTATGCAGATCCATTACAGTGGCCACCAGAATCTGTGTAATTAAGAGCACTGAATGCTGCACTGATAGTTCGATTATGTCCTGACTGGCAACATAGAACTTTCTATTACTTTCCTCATTTCTTGAATAGTTTAGTCAATTTCCTTTAAAAAGTCCTTCCAGAAGATTTTTTTCAGCTTACTGAGATTAGTTTTGCGTGCTTTAACTAAAATAAGCAAACAAATGAGGTATTTTACCAATCATATAGATTGCTTCAATTTAAATAAGGATTCTGATTTGGTTTGCTGTCTTTTTCAAGATTTCATTTTTTTCCGTAGAGAAATTAAATGGTTTTCTACATGTTTCGTTACATGTTTCATTATTTTAAATATACTTTTCATGAGTTTCTATGTGTAATAATTACTTCTATTTAAATTAAAGGTATCATGTGGCATGTTGGACATAAGGATACGATCAATATACGAATAGCAACACGAGCATACAATTCACAGAGTAGAATGGCTAAATAGTATAGTATAGGTGTCATTCAATGAAACTTTTACCATTGAATTACATTGGAATTACTACTATTTTTGAAAGTTTCCTGAGCGCCAATTTTGGATCATAAGGTGTATGTTTGCAGTTACATTGCTATAAAAACTAGCAATCTACGATTTACATTTATGATTTCACTGAAGTATTTCAGAACGGATTACGTTCTGAAATACCCAAATACTCTACACAGAAGATGTTCCAGAAATATATGTGACAGTCCGTGAAGGGTGTATTTATAAATGGTTTCTGTGCTGATACTCGTGGAAGATGTCCTAACAAGAATATCTAAAAGATTGTAAAAGCTTTGGAAATTAAGATGCTTGGTATTGCAAAGAAGAGGAGAAGACGAAAACCTCCGAGTAAATGGGGGTTCAATTTGGTTGACAACAAATAATTTAGAAATATGACATATCCTGAATAAAAGTTTTCTAAAACCATACATATCTGATCCTAAATTTACCCCGCTCCTTTATTAATGTTGCTACAACTTTATTTAAAGTGGTAGTTAGTATGAGATATTTTAAGAGGCCTACTGTTTTTCGATATGCGATATCTAAAATCTGATATCGCATATCAAAAGATCTGATTCAAGGTATTTGTTATTTTGAATGAATCGCTTTAATTTCAAGGATTTGCTGCTTTAGAAATGCTATTTATTCTGAAGACTTCTTACTTTATGAATCATCATGAAACTACAATTTTGCGGAAAGCATGGATGATTATAATCGTTCATTTTCCTGTTATTTATGAAAATAATATCGATTCAGAAGATTTTGCAGCATTATGTGACTCATCCTCTTACTAATATTTTGCTGTAATTATGCATCGCTTCGATTTCGAAGTATTTACTTGTCATATGGATAACAGTGATTGAGAATTTTCCCAGTTGTGTCAATTGGCTTGAATCCAGGCTTGATGTGCATAATATTCTTCTATCCTGACGTTTAACTATTTCATAATTTACGGTATCTTGCGAGCCATCTGATTTCTACGATGTTACCGTGGAATATGAAACATCACAATGTTAGTTTTGGGAAAACATCTCAGTTACGAAGATTTTTGAGAACACATGTGTTAAACTGAGATATGTTAGTTAATGCAATTCAATCTTCATTTCATCTGTGAAATATGTCAGACGGAATGAATACATTGCATTTTGAATTAAATTAAGGATCCTTTAATTTTTAAGTTATAAACTGGACTTATTACGTGTATGTAGTGTCACTTATTTCCACCGAATTCTTATCGTAAGTTTGTAGAGTAATTAGGTTATATCGATGCAGGAACGTAAAAAATATGCAACGCCATTGCTGGGATTAAAACTCCGAATTTCCTTAATATGCGTCGAGCATGCTTCCAGCTACATTACGAAAGTATGCGGAAAGGCGAGAGAAAATGCTTACTTACTTCCCCTTTTGAAGGGCGACTGGGGATGAGGAGACCTGATAGCCAAATTCTGGCCGTAATGAATTATCATTCGCCAACTGTTTAGTTCGACACCACATTTAGCTCCTTTATTATTATTATTTATTATTTTTTTATCATCAATTTTAAGAGAAGAAACTGAAGAATGTGCAATGCCCTTGCCGGGATATGGACAGGGAATCTTCCGAATACTCATAGAGGTGCTTCCAGTTTACATCACCAAGGTATGAGGAAAGGAATTAGAAAACACCTTATAAGTTAATGAAACTCATCTCTGTTTTAATCAACACTATAACGGTTTTTGTATTATTTATTTTAATTCTATTTTATATTTATATTTTATATTAGCCTCTTGAAAACAGTAATAGTAATAATAAACAGTAATAGTAACAATAATAACATATCACATCTTAAGTCTAGTGGACCTGTTAACATACAGAATTAGTGTGCATTCAAGATTTATGCGACAGGTGTGCAACATCAGTGTGTTGTGAAAAACTGATAATTAATAGTATTAGGAAGAGCAACAGTATTAATTTACAACTATGATATTACTGACAACGACTTTCAATATTGTTAGGAATATTATAAAATTATACTATGTTTGGTATTGTTTGAAATAAAAACAGTATTAATTCACTGCCTACCAAAATCTCCATTTGAAAATTTTCGTGCGCTACCGACTGATGTGGTCATTAGTACTGCAGTACTAAACGTTTATTTTTAATTGAATTTCACTGCGGTTATTCCAGTGTATAGTTCTTTTCCCGAATAAGAGCAACTGACAATTACTTTTTTTTCTTTTGCAATTATTTATGTCTTATGTATTGAAGCTAAGAAAATATGATGTATGTACAACAAATATAGGATATCAAAAATGTAAATCCATTATTGGAAACCATATGGAATATTTCATACCCAGAGTTCGTAGCAGCGATGTTCCCCAAATGAAGATATGCAGGAAAGTACACGACTTAACAATAATCCATATTTGGGTAAAATATCTGAATACTGCTTTTATGTGATAAAAGTAACCCTATTTAAGATAAAATCTCATTTAAAAATTCAGCGGTTAATGTGTAATATTAATGCGGGATTACTGAGGCATTCAGATATATCCTTTTTAGGAAAAACATCAAATTTATTATTCAGTTGCAATTTTTTTTATATTACTGATATGTTTTTACTGTAGAATTTGAGAAAGACATGTTTCTTACAGTTAAAAAGTGCCATTTATAGGTAACGAAAAACAAACTACTGACCTCTATAACTATAAAAACTGAGCGCAGATGCTATAAAGAATTTAAAGGATTTAATAGTTAACATATTTGATTTAAAAACAGATGCCATGAAATAAAAGATTTATTAAAAATCTTTTTTTAAGATATAGTGAAAAAAGAGCTGAAGGAATATAACGATATACAAGCTTGAGGACATGAAGAGATCAATGTCTAAGACGTAAGAAATTGTATATTAATTTGTTTCATTTTTCCTGTAATCTTTGAATAACATCAACACGAAATACTATTCACAATTCTTAGCCTAGTTTGTATAGATATTTGTTCGGAGACGAGGAAAAAAGCATGTTTATCTCATATGATCTCCAAGAGAAGATGCTCTAGTTAATTGTCTGCACACGTTAAGTTAAGAGCGACGATTGCAACCACATTAAAACTCTGTTCCGCAAATGATTCAAATTAAGTCCAGAAAAACAAATCATGTCGATTTTCGTCTTTAAGTGCTATTAAAACATAAAATTTTTTTCAGTAGCACTAAAAGAAATTTCTTTGAACTGAAGGGCCATTTATAAGCATGGTTTTGTGAACGATAAGTAGTAGATTTAAGGTAATTAAAGGATTTAATTTCTATGCTAAGTTAAATCTTCGGTCAGCAGGCAAAGTGAGCTATCATTTGTTACATGGCTAAATGAAAAATACGTTGGCGCCTAAATTAGCAGATGCAGTTGATCAGTACAGAACCAGAATACTTAACCTTAAACAAATGTATCTGTTTCTAAGACGCATTTTAAAATACAAGAAAAGAAAATGCCGGGTAGCAGAGAAAAAAATGACGGTAAATTCTAAGCATTTACAAAGATACCAAAAATGAATTTCGCTTTTAGGAACATAATGCTATGTAAGTAAGTCTTTGAATGCGGTATGTAGAATGAAAAATACGTAAATCAAAATTATAATAAAAAATTATAATTTTAATTTGCAATTATCCTTTTTAACTTTCCCTTTTAATTTTACTAGTTCCCATTTTTGTCCTAAAAGTAGCACCTGCTTACAAAATATGTAGTTATAAGGTAAGTTAAACTAAAACTTGCCTTTTTAGTATTATTTTTGTATTATTTTTATATTTTTATATATTGTATTTAGTTTATTTCGGTTTACAAGCATAATTCGTGTAGGGAACGTCCAATAGGTAAGAGTTTTTAAATTTCTTTGGATTTAAATTCTTAATTGCATTGGCAATTTACTTTTAATTAATAATTTTGTTTCCTAGTCGATTTGCTTACTAAATTTCTCGAGATTCTTCAATAAAATTTCTTATTTAGCAATTCACTACAATTGGTTTTTAGTTTTGGTTTTGAATAATGCTTTACCCACACCTATATGGATGACAGGACACGAATTGAGTAATTGAAGAGTTAGATTTGGAGGCAACCTTTTCCTTGAAAAGATCTGTCTCCTGCCTACTCAACAATTATCTAATTTAGGCAAATTAATTTAGTCTTAAAAATTCTTTAAATTTTTAGGATAAACTTTTTAGATTATTAAATATTTTTTCATGGTTTTAGATACTTGCACTTAATTTACCTACATTATGAGGAATTTTATGAAAAATGGATTACTTGTCGTTTTGGAAATATGTTGAGTGTTAAGTAAAACAATTAGTTTAAAAATATGCAAGCTTTACTATTATCATCTGCCTCACACAGTGACATACTAAATGTTTGAATTGTTTGGAGGGCGGAACGCGCTTTTGACCATGATATTGAAAGAAAATAAAACTTTTAACGGAAGTGTTAAAAGTCTTTTATCTTTACCTTCCAAATTCTATATTTTTAAGAAATACAAAACTGTGTTATTTTTATTGTGTTCTCCATTTTACTCAGTTCAGATTATGGCAGATTCATCAACAATGGCAATAAAACTAAACACAAAATGGTAAAGCACGCAGTTATGCTATCCGGAAAAAAATAAAAGCAGAGAAAAACATTGTGAGGTAGCACAAATATTTCTGGTACCTATATCTGTATAATATAAATTAGCGTGAAAAGAAGACTTAATATTAGCTTTTTCAATATCCCCTCCAAAACTTTCCTAGCTTACTAGGAAGTGTTGACGCGGTTAACTAGAAATGGATTCCATTTAACGACCCCTACTTATCCAGTTCTTAACGATTACCATCATCATACTCAACGACTTGAAAAGGAATTATCAGTGATATGAAAAAAACCTAAACTATTTTCTGTTTGTTATCAGCCGGAAACTTGGACTGTAATCGTTCACCATGCGATCTTGTATATTTTTTGGTAGACCCTAATGATTACTCAAGATGTAACAATTTTTTTTTCCAATACACACATTATTGCTCTCATGATAGATTTAAGAGCGGTGGATATATCTAATGAAAGAACGAACAAAAGAAGCGACTTGCTTTCTTCAGATAACGTTTGATAATGTTTTGTGCCCTAAGAAAAGATTTTCCTTACTAATAAATGATTTTCTTCAGCTTTTTTATAAACTTTTCTTCTAAAATACATAAATCATATGTGCAGAGTAGTAATGTGCGCTAAATCAAAATAAACGTAATAGCAAACATACATTTTGTTAAGTACATACCAGCAATTCGTGGACTTTCTATCAGTGAAATAGTTGTGAACGCATGAGTCTCAGACTTCCCCCCCCCCTCTCATAGTGAAATGCAATTCGTTTTTCTTTAGAAATCCGTTCACGCATTTATCCCTCTCTCCAAGTAGAAAGGCATCGAGTGCTTTGTGGTAATGAGAAATGTAAGCTCTCTATATTATTGTTAATTCCAAGCGACATAAAATTTCTAAAAAAATTCAGATTTTACTCATTTAAACTGAATTTATTAACTTTTGAATAGGCTAACTGAACAGGAAATTGAAAATGTTAACTATTGAAATGAAAATGTTGTATTATCATTTATCTCATTTGCCTGACAGTAGCATTATATCAAGTCCATGAATTTTTATCGTGACAATGGTCACAGCATTCCGTCTGTCATTAGCATGGACCCTGTTACCTAATAGGTAACAATACAATTTTGCGCAGCTCCGTCGCAGTTTAGAAGTTCAATATCCGGACGCAGGGATCTGAGAATTAAAACTCTTCTTCTTTTATGACCAAACGTCTCGAGAAAAATTACAATTCGCAATGTATTTTAAGTTGCCGAATGATAGAAAAACACTATACACTTACAAACATTCAAGCATTCTCCAGAATTCAAAATAGGGCCCACCAGTACGAGCCCATCACTAACTACAGTCAGAATGAAAGTACAAACTGATAAGCAGGTGTAAAGAATCCGATATACAAATCCGTTTCATGACAAGAATTCAGAAAGTGAAAGACATTTTGCATTTTTTTAATTCTTTAAATAAATGGCAGATAAATGTCTAAGGTTCGGATCAAAGCCATCGTTAATCGGACATCTATTGTTATTAGTCTCATAAGTATAGTACTTCTTGATGCAGAAAAAATAATCAAAAAAGAGAAACAAATAGCGGCGTTTTCGTCTTATTCTTTACTTCTAGATTTTTCCATAAATCAAATAAATATTTACCTTCTAGAAAATAATAATCATGCCATTTTACGAACATTCTCAGGTATGGATTCCTTAATTTATGTCCTTTCCTTTCCTCGTCTGCATCGTTTAAGTATCGAGATCTGCACTTAAAAGTGCATCAGCTGTGAGGAAGATGTGCACACCGAATTCGTGTCCTAGTTAAGATTACCGCTAATATTCTTAGCCAGCAATGCAGTGCAGTCTATTACAGAGGAATCTTAACTAGATAAAAATAGGAGAGGTTACTTAACCTTGGCTGGCAATGCAATCGGAGCGGATTCCATAAGCTGTCGTTTTCTAATTTGTAGTTAAGTGAGCATATTCCCAACCCAGCATAAAGGAATACGGCCGGAATTGTGCCAGAGCTCTTAAAATATGGCTCTTCATATTGTTCTCCGCAGTTACCATCAATAACAGAAAGTCTTGCAGCCATTTATCTGCGCACTGAATGCAAGATTACAATTCATAATTCACTTCTGAAACATTTCAAAAAATATTCTATATCATCACTTTCTAAAATTTAATATAAATTTGTAATAACTTGAATTGTCTAATTAACTTTAAAAAAATTGTTTAGTATTAGCAAATATCTTCGAGCTGCTAATATGGAAATGAAATAAAATTTAAAAATTTTTCCTTCCGCTTTCCATACTTTTCCTATGTTTTATTATTTTTATAGTTAAAGCAACACTGAAAAAATAATAATGGTAATAATATTGTTAAAACTTTATACAATTACGATATTCCGTCAAAAAGTTCTGTGTCCAGCCAGAGGAAGGTTAATTGATAATCTTCACTTAGTGAGTGAAGTATGTTTAAATCTGCAACGCCTCAATATACGTTCATCATAGTAATGTAATAAATATAATCTTTCGTAACCTTTAACCAGTAGCTATCTTGAACGCTTTTGTTCTATAATATTAGATCGATAATATTGGGCCAAAACTGTTTGGCCGGAAGGGCTTGGAAACTTTTATGTTAATTTCCCTGCAACAGGAAAAAAGATTTAATTTCCCCACTTTTTGATTTTATCTTTCTGAATTAACTGCATTTCTCGGAACAAACTCATTTCTGAGTATACTAATGTTTCCCAATATGTTTATTTAATATTTATTATGTAGAGATAACGACTACCTTAGCTAATTGTTATGTCCAATATAATGATGAATTTCTAAGTATAAAGAGAGGCACAGCATTTTACTAAAGACATGCACATTAAGCGTGCTGATACTGTATTATTTTTTAGTATACGAAAATGTAAAAAAAAATCACTTTGATTATTACAATAATAAAACATAGCCGTAAACTTCTGTAAATATTTAAATAAATTTATTGGCATTTTTGTTATGTATTGTTGCAAAATTTTGTATTGTTCTTATTTCGTTATTTTTATCTTTCTAGAACTACAATCAATAATTTTACGTTTTATTTTATGCGTAATAGAATCAGAAGCCACATGTCTTGATACGAATTGCAAATCTTTCAGTTTTGAATAATTTTTAAATCCAATTTTGCCGCCAACTTGAGGACATTTAACAATTTTTTGGCAATTTGGTAACTTTCTAGAAAACACATTTTTGAAGCATCAGGAACGAATTTATCCTAAACTTCCAAAAGCATGTGCAATATACTATATAAAAGAAATTCTGAAAAATGAGATCAGTCGTTTATCATATCTGAGGGATCGAGATTCAGACGCAGTTTGCTAAATTGCGTTTTAAAGTTTATGAACGATTTTGGGAATTCACGATATTCCTCGTGTGCTTAGATGGAGTTGCTTAATATCCGCGTTCTCCTTAAGCTGTTTATGACTATTTATTTTGCTATGTGTCATCATTATTTCCTATAAATTATCAATTTATTCTTCTTCATTTAGAGCAGGGGTTCTCAACCTTTTGACTAACGCGTACCACCTAAACACGAATCGAAAACCTTTAGTACCACTACTACAAAGTACTACTACCACCAACACTCTTGAACAAAGCTCAGACCGCATAAATTGCGTACCACCGGTTGAGAACTCCTGATCTAGAGTAAATGTTTAAAGAGAGCTCTTGAATGTTAATAGTGCAGCTGAAAAATATTTTGGAAATGATTGCTGCCAATCAGGAATCAGCAGTAACTTAAAAGATGTAGAAAGATATATATTGAAAACATAGATACAATGACAGTGAAGATGGTACTTTAAAGGGAGACAGTGCAGTACTGTAAGACAGGGAACCCCGATGAGAAAAATATCATCTCTGTGTATCCCATTGTTTTTTTCTATCCATCAGATTGTTATTTATATGTCCCTGACATAAGGAAATTCATCTTTCACCAGTATAGAGGCTTGGAATTCGAGTTTGTCTTTGCCTAACTTACGTTAGCTGAGCGTTCAAAACTACCATAAATCTGCAAATCTGCGTGTCGTACTGGCCCACCAGTACGACAGCTAGCATCACTAACTACAGTCAGAATGAAAGTACAAACTGATAAGCAGGTGTAAAGAATCCGATATACAAATCCGTTTCATGACAAGAATTCAGAAAGTGAAAGACATTTTGCATTTTTTTAATTCTTTAAATAAATGGCAGATAAATGTCTAAGGTTCGGATCAAAGCCATCGTTAATCGGACATCTATTGTTATTAGTCTCATAAGTATAGTACTTCTTGATGCAGAAAAAATAATCAAAAAAGAGGAACAAATAAAAACAGAAAAACAGAATTAAAATTATAGTTTTCTATTGTCACTTCAATTAAATATAAATGTAAATCTATTTATTAGTAAAATCAGAAATTTTCTTCCGATTAGTTTTTCATATGATGAAAACATATGCTTTTTTTATACAGAGTTTATTAACGTAAATCTTTCGTAAAATCAAAATGATGTAAAGTAAATTTTCAATACTCAAGGCATCTTGTGCATGAAAAATTAATAGGCCCCGATAAAAGAAGTCATAAATAAATGAAATTGTTAATAGAAATCCCTCACTGAACCTTCGGCCTTTCAACAAACTACTCTTTGAGCCAGTTTCAGTTATAAGCAAAACACTTATTTAACTTGGAATTACTTATTCATTTTGCATGCATTAATAGATATTCCTAATGAATATTCATTTAAATTCATTTTCATTTTATTAATGCTTTAATTTAATAAACTCCATTAAAACTTTATTCTTCATTATGTGAAAAGAAATCCGAAC
Source organism: Stegodyphus dumicola (assembly GCF_044657685.1). Taxonomy (NCBI): domain Eukaryota; kingdom Metazoa; phylum Arthropoda; class Arachnida; order Araneae; family Eresidae; genus Stegodyphus; species Stegodyphus dumicola. The sequence continues at coordinate 165,948,742 of NC_140771.1, read as the reverse complement.
AACTTTTTATATTTTATAAAACAAAAGGAAAGAGCGAAAGCAGATGTCCACTTTTATTTACTGAAATAGATGAAAAAATATATGATTTTAATTCTGAAATAACACGAAAATTTAAAATGAGTTCAAACAACTACCCAAACTTCCCGTTTATTTCGCTTGCTTTTCAAATTTATTTTTTATTATATTAAAATTTATTTACTTTGTTTATACATGGCATAGTTATTAAGCTTTTCAAAGGATTCAGCATTTGAGATATATTATAAATTAAATATGTTTCTGAGATGTAAGTTATATAGGTTTCTGAGAGATGTATTATAAGATAATAAAGATTTCCGCAATTTCCGATATTAGTCCTAACCCCGAGAGGGAAATTTTGATTGTCTGTATTATTGAAGTTTCATTCCTGTTTCATTTTCTGTCTATTACTGTCCTGTTTTATTTCGTTTGTACCATATCCTATTTCGTTTATTAATCTGAAAAGAAATTCTGAATCAATTATATCTCTTCTTGGTGTCATACCTTCTGAGAAGTTCTCAAGAGTAGCTATTTTCTAGCTACAGCGGCGACGCGTCAAACTTTACCGAAGGTCAATCTTCTTCTCGGAGGTCCACTTTTTAACTTCGTTTTATGCCTGCGACGACAGATCAAATAAGAAATCTTTTGTTTGTTTTTTCTTGTCAGTGTTAACAGTTGTTTTTCGTGTAATGAAGTCCAGATGTGTATATTACTTGTCTCCAAAGGAATAAATAAGTATGACGCATCTAAAAGAAAAAAGAAGTTGCATCCTGCATCGAGCAAGAATTGCATGGAGATAATGCATAATCATCTAATGTGTTTAGGAGAAACGATTTTCTCATCATCTAATATGCTTCTATTTGCGCAAAAATCAGTTTAAATTCAAGTTATGAAACAATTCCATTAACTTGATACTGATCATCAAACTTTGCATTGTTATAATTATGGCCGTTCTATACATGTATTTATACCTGACAAATTAATCTTCTTCACGAAATGAATTAACGTGCTTTTAAGACAGACAGATGCAAAGCGTTTGCAATGTGCATTGTCCATTGCGTTTGGAAGGCATGCTTTCCTCCTGTTTCATTATAAACAGAATTCATGCATTTGATCTATAATTTTTTCTTTCGAACTATTTCATCCGATTCTCTGAATTTTAAAATAAAATATTAGTATGTAAATTATTCATATTAAAAATTTTATATCTTACATAATATAAAGAGAGAGATATAAAATATAATGCATTATTTTATATATATATAATACATAAGGTTAATGCATTATATTGTATATTGTATTGCATTGTGTGAAATTTCAAAGTGAAGGGGGGGAAAGTCGCTTTTTTATGTACGAAACTGATGTTCACATTCAGTTGCATACAAAAGTGACTTTTTGTTATTAATCACCTTTTTTTAAGAGACTAAAATGCATTACAAATTTAAACTGGAAACTGGATTCTCATTTCAGAGATTTCTGCTTACCATCTCTATTGTATCTTTGCCAACAATATTAATCAGTAAAAGTTTTAAAAAAATGCACCTATAATTATAAAAACCAAAAACGCTACCTCAGTTACATATCAGACCCATATTTCTCAGTTTGTTTTAATCAAACTTTCGCTCCCTGCCCAGTCTCAACGACTTTTCTTGATACCTTATCATGAATTCTTTATAGATTTCGCTGTCTTAAATCTTTATATTAATTTATAAAAACATTAAAGAATTAAAAAGGACAGTCCGCTGTAGCTTAGAGGTCAAAATGCTTTCCCTAAGAGAAATTCTCAAATTTCCTTAGGGGAATTCCTTTCCCTATTCTCAAATTCTTCCCCCATTTAGAATTACTGTATTTCATCATCACTGAAAGTAAAAAATTGCAAACTGTATTCAAAATTGCAACCTGTATTTAATTTCTTTTCGTTGTTTAGAAACGAAGACTAAAGTGTGGGTTCATTCTACCTTATGGGGGAAAGCGAAAATAATGCACACATTTTTTAGAAAATTAAAGATTTCTTCATTTGGTTCCTAGAGATTCTTTATGTTATTAATAAGAATAATTATAATAATAATGTTTTCCCCTTTTGATTATCGAGGTCTTTAGAGCTATTAGATAGGATGATAGGAAATATATGTCTGGTTTATATCAAAAATGCTTTCAGTAGTTAATTTGATTTCCAGAGTTTCTTGCTTAATGCTATCTACTTCGTTCACCTAAAAACAAAACCCTCCCGATTTTCATAAATAAATTTCCTTTGAAACTTAGGCACTAGTAAAGAATTCATTTTGTTTAAGTAACGGGAATAAAAAGGATTTGTTACGATTATTGATGAGATTAAAACTTATTTTTAACTTTTATTTATTTTACCTGTTCCAAAAAAAACGTATCAAATCCTCTAGTTATTAAAGGGACTTTTTTCCCTCAGTCTTTGCATATTTCCTGAAAGGCTTAGACAATAGGATAACTACAAGGATTAAAAAACAATTGAATATGATTTTATGCAATTTTTCTGGAAAGAGGATTTATTCCTTCAGATAATCATTTTCTTTCATCCCACTAAAATTTAATTAAAAGTACCCTTGAATGAAAGGGGAATTAAAAAATGAAATATATGTATGAGATTTAAAGTAATAAATGTTTATATTCGCTAGGAAAATTTAAAGTGCATTATATTTTAAACTGTGCTAACACACAGTAGAATAATTGGAGGATTTATTGCGAAATAAATACACAATTCCCTTGTATCCAATATCTAACGAAATCAATCATTTACATAAGAAACATTTTTCTGACTGCATTCTACTCCTATTAAAGCAAATCACAACGTCACGTAACAGAATCTCACAATAATTAATGAAATTATGTTACTAAGAAAAGCTAAATGAAAGGCAACTATGTTACTTGTTTTATATTGAAAATGTATCTCTTTTGCATTGACACATCTGGAAGAAGTATCTAAAAGAACCTGCCGTCCTGTGATACTGCCTGAATATTCCAGTCCATTGGATATTTTCAACTTTGTCAGAAATGCCTTTTTTTCAAAAATAACGTCCGTCCAGGGTTCAGAAAACAATTTCTGGAGAATGAATGTATAGAGTACAGTTGATATTTAAGTACACACGCGTATAATTTGATCTGAAATTCCTGTAAAACTACTGCTTGTTGAGCTGCTGTGTTTTCATGGAAAAGCTAGCTAGCGTGTATTAACTAAGAGTTGGCGTTGTTAGTTGGAGAATTAAATTTGGATGTTGGTTAGGGCTGGAGAATCCTATTACTTCAGAGGTTTCAAAATATTACCTAAATAAGGACATAATTTAGAGTTTGTTCCTTGGAAACGAATTCATGATATGTTACTACTTTGACAAAATACAAAAACATATCGTTACTTTTTAGGATATCGTATCTTTTTACTTACGAATTTAACCCTTAAGATTAAGATGAAGACACCAATTCAAAACTTAAGCCTTCAGTTATGAGATCATTGCCAAAAATATCATGCACCATTTTTCTCAAAAATAGAATTCTATGGAATTTCAATTTCTATACAAAGTTCAAAAAATATTTTTTCATACAAAACACGATCATGTTTATTGTTGACAAATAATATATTAGTCACAAACTAGAAATAATTTCGTTTTCAAATGTTTCCCCTTAAATTTTAATGAATAGTCCCATTAACATCAGATTCATCTGTTTTTCAACTGATTCAGTAGTACGTTTTCGAATTACAAGCCTTGATGTACGCATTTTATTTCTTCTTGCATATTTAACAAACTTATCCAACTAAATGAAATGGCATCATATTTCCATCAAGATTAGTGGGTGGTCCTGGAATGTTGATACATTATAAGTGATGATTGGAAATTTTGATGATATATGTTTGCTTCACCTCTGGCGCTTTAATCCTAGTCATAGTAAAATTAGTTTCATTATTTATTTACGAGACTGAGCAAAATGTTTTAAGCTGCATATAATTTAAAGTTTGATCAATACGTTTTATTAAAATTACAAATTTTAGAAGACCATACATAAAAAAATATATATTTTCTAAACATGAATATATATCAGTGCTGAATACGTACCTTTTTCAAACAACTATAGAACATTTCTTGATTTTCTGTTATTTTCACTCACTTATGTTACTGGGATGTGATGCAAAAGTTTCCCTTCTTTTTATGAGTACATTTCGATGTATTACATATGCTTTTTTTCAACAAAATATGTGCCTTATAATGAATTCAGAAAATATTCTATGAGTTCAAATCCTTTCCAATAGATGGTAATTAATATCATGCGGATTAAAAAAAATGAACAAAATTATAGAAGTTTAAAAAAAGATCTCAATAAAAATGTGGTTAATATTTCCTTAAAAATATCCTATTATGCAATTATCCCACCGATATTACATATAGTATTTAGTAGAATTTTATGTTTTAACTATTAAAATTCGTTCATTAATTAAAATTTTATGAAAACGTATTAGTCCATTTTCATGGAAATATAATATAAGAAAGATTAAAAAGAAAAAGATATATAAATTTATAATTATGTTAACTATTGAGATTTTGAATGTTTAAATTTCCTTCTTGATTTCTCAGTAACATTTTTTATTTAATACAAAAATATGAAACGCAGAGCAAAATAATTACTTATTTTTCTTCTTGTGCTCACAGTTTATTGCACTAAATTGCACTCAAAAAATTTTCAATTAGAAAACACATGTGTAAAATGCTAAAATCATGTCATGAGGAGATTGTTTGAATAGATAATCATTAAAAAATTTCTAACTTAAAAACTTATAGAATCATTCGGCTATATTGATGCAGGTACGTCAGGGGAACGTAAAAAATACGCCGAACTCCGCACCTTCCGAATACGCGTCGAGTGTGCTTATGTGACACCACGAAGGCGTGGGGAAAGAAGGGAGAAAATAGTTTGTAAAGCATCTAAATATTTTAACATGCACATTGAAATCACCTACTACAACACTTCTCGATTTAACACAGCTCTGAATATTACGCTCGAAACGCGCAGATCTACACGTGAAGTTCAAAAGTAACTTTGCTAATACACTTAAACAAGGGTTTTAAGAGTAAAAGACTCAATACCCACTTCTACTTCTTTGTAGGAAATAAAGGAAGTATTGTAATCGCTAAGAATTTCGGTATCATATTTCAGTGGAAATATCCATGTTGATTATTCCTAGTTTTGACTATTCCATCGAATCCGTTTTGACTATTTTTTATGACGTTTGTACGTACGAATATAATTGAAGGCTCTTCTATATCCCTTATCCAGCTTAAAAATCCCTACTCGGCCTTTATTTTCGCAGTCGTTGGTCCTAGTCAAATACTTCCTATTACAAAAGTGTTTTAACGGAGGAAAATATTCAGGTTTTGGCAATATCGAATTTTAAAAAAATCAATTTTTGACAAATAACGAAATCTGACTTTTAATGCAGTTTTCTGGTTCCTAAACTTATACCTAGGAAAGTTTTACACTCAATTATGAAAAGATAATATTATAAGAAGTTTGACTTCCTTACGAAAAAAATTGACCGGGTATTTAATTTTAAAAATTGCACTTTTCGATAGCACCTTAAACTTGCTTTGACAGATCGGTTAATAAGTTAGAATAATTCGAGGAAGTAAGTTTAAATGAAGTGCAGCAAAATATGCGTCTTATTTAAGAGGCCGTACTTGAATCTTTAACATAGACATAAGAGATTTTTGATAACCTACCCTATCGTTTGCTATAAAAAGAGAAATTTTGAATTCACTTACCGGTGACCAGGGTGTACCAGTTCGGATAAGAATTAGACGGGAAAATAGGTGTAACGTATGGCGCTCGTACACCATTTTCTGCCAATTTCCTAAATCCCGGTAGTCCGGCAATATCCTGATCCGGATAATCCCATCGACAACCGTCCACGAGGATGAGTAAAAGTTTACGAGCTCTTCCAGGATCATTCTCGCTATAATAACTATATCCAGAAATTTCAGGAAATTTTAACACACACAAAAACAACAAGCAAAGGGGTGACATTGGTGTCAATTTTACAATGATGCGGATTGACGAACTTCTGTGCGTTTCTTGAGAGAAAACGAAAGTTTTCTTTCGAAGCGGAGATGGAATTTGTGATACCCTGCACGTCCGCCTGAACGTCGTCTGCTCTTTCAACTAAAATCATCATGAGAGGGTGGCAGCGGAGCTCCCGTTACTGCCGCCCTGGTGGCGGACTGAGTATAAATTAAATATCGTATCCGCTCTTGTGTGTGACCGCTCGAATAAATTTATTTTCGTTTTTGAACTAATTCAAGTTTGATCGAGTAGTGGGATCGAGTAGAAGATGGGTCAGAAGATTTTATGTTTGTGTGTAGAGGAAAAAAACCTAAATTTGGGCACACTTTTCTGGTCTTTCAATGAAATTTTCTTTTTCTTCTGAGTTTTGAAAAACATATTTAGTGCCTTTTTTAGTTCATTTAGTAATTTTATATCATTTTCTATTTGTATTCAAGTTTCTTTCCGCTGTTAAACTTTCTAATACAACTTTGTATAGTTTTAGTTAATTTCGGGATAAAAAAAAAGGATTGGATATTTTGCTTTTTATAGTTTTCAATTCAAAAGAAGCAAAATAAAAAAATATGCCATTTTGGTTCAAAATTAAATTGTAAATTTCTATCACTCTTATTTAAAACTAAATTATTCCAGTGTATTGCTTATCTTACTAACTGAATTTACGTAACGAAATCTTTTTCATTTTCAACGAAATGTGTCATCTACATGTCCACTTGGAACGTATGCTATTTCTCCCTTTGAATAATAAATACTTTCGATTTCTTTTGAAAGTCATGATAGTATATCGCCTTCTACAGAATACACAACCGATCGAGTGAAAAAAATCGCTTAATTGAAGTTGACCTTGCTTCAATTTCGAGCGAACTGTCTGGCTAAGTGAGCGTTTTCATGGTTTTCCCATGTTTAGAATGAATACAAGCCAGTTTTCCTTAGTCATCCACCAAAGCGTTCGTTGTCTTCGTAGATAGCCCTAGTATGCTGTGTAGTACTAAAATAAAAACCATCTTTTACAAGAAACAATAGTAAACGACAAAGAGCGTTCTGTAAAAGAGATCGACAGACAAAGAAGATAATCTTAGCAGTAAAATCTACAAATTCTGATATTTTTTTATTATAATGTAACGCTTCAAGGATGAATTTGCAGCTAGATTTTTTTTAATTTTAAGAATGGTGCTAAACGTAATACATTTTTAAAAACTATTGATTTTATAGCAAGTAGTTAACAAATTGGTTGTTAGAGAAATCTTCCCTAATCACAACATAATTTAGGAAAATCTTTAAAACTCAGTTTTCTTTTAATTGAAACAAAATCTTTTATTATTTAAAAAGGTTTTAAAAATCCTAAATTTTAAAATTTGGGAAAATTGATAGAACTATTATCATTATAAAATTTTACTTATGTTTCACTGCGGGTGAATTTCGTCATCAGTTTTTAACCTCTTCCTGATAAGCTTTAAATTTTTATTCAAATCTTGTACAAACACAGTTTGTCGTTGACAGTACAATATGGTGGAGCGATGTTTTAAAAAATCTGATTTATATCTTTTTTACCATCATATTTTCACTTCATTTCTACTTCCTTTTTGGCAAAAAATACACATGTACTCTGATGAAAGTAAAGGAATTTAAGTTTTTCTTTCGTTTTATCATATTTCAACTAATATTATAAGTTACTATATTTGCGGAACTTAAATTTATCAAGTTCAAAAATATCCGAAGCACGAAGAGCAAAATTACTCCGAATATTATAACGGAAACAGTCTCCCTATCACTAACACACAGATCAACACTTCTAAGAACTAAACGATTTAGTACCAAATATGGAGTAAGAAAGATCTTTTATTAATTAAAATAATGATGCAGATGTTAATGAAAATTACCAGATGATAACACATAATGTAGAATGTAGATATTATAAATAAAGATGTTAATAAAAATTACCATTTGCATATGCTACAAATTACATGCATTCAAAATTAATTCACCACTTATGTAGAATCTTAGAACAAAATTAATTCACCTGCAGAAGCCACGTATGTTGTTGACATGTTGGTTGAAGATCACTGAAATTCAACCCCTAGATCACTGTTGTAGGCAGCGCAGCAAGTTTAAACAAACTACAAAATTAAAATAGAAGCTTACTTGTTCCTCTTACATGTATCAGTAGACACTAATGCCTTTTAACACTATTGGTCACCAGTGACTTTCAGGTTACTATTAGTCAACAGTAACCTGGAAGTTACTATTAGTTCCTAGGGCCAGTGAGATAAACCAGTCTGCAGGTGTAGTAAATTTATAAGAGATTTGTCTCTTCCTTACCGAGTGTCTTCTTGGTAACTGAAACTCATCTAGGAGGCAGTTGGGTTGGTTTGGTTTATTTCATCATGGCAAAGTACTCACAGCTAACTGCCTAAGGAAAAGATCACCTTCCGGAATAACTTTTTAAAAGAAACTGGGTGGTAGCCACGTTACACTTGGAGCAAATCATAAAATCGTCTATGCCGCCAGCCCATTCTCCAGGAGTCGAACCCGCAGTGGTCGCAATCGAGAAGTCGGAAGTCCGAATCCCGCCAAGGACATCGCAGATATTTCCTGTTTATTCCGATGAGAAAAAAAAGGCCATAAAAAGATGTTTAAGTAATTTGAACTTTATTAGTTTATGAATTCTTGAATATAATGTCAGCAACATAAAATAATTTTGATGATATTGCATTTGACATTTCATGCAAAGCATTTTACTGTAAATTTTTTGTAACTATAACAATAATAGGAAATCATACAATTAATGTGGTATTTGGCATTGAATTCAAATTTCAGAAATCAATGCATCAGTCTCTGGTTCAATTGCAGTAGTTGAAATTCTCAAGAAGTTCTGAAGATACTCCTGCCAAAAACTTATGACATAAATAACGCATGGATGTACAGTGATACATATTTGTCTCAGGGTAGGTGATTTATAAAAGTCAAACAAAGATAATGACAATGCATCATAGTGACTATGACATCTATATAAAAACAACGTTGAAACACCAAACTAATTTTTCGTCTATATATTCACTTAACATGTCATAATAGCACAAATGATGCAAATAAATGGTAGGAAATAATTCCGCACACGGGTAGAAATAGGATATGAGAACTGCAAATCACTTTAAACACAATTTGAAACATACTAAGATAAAACATCGCTGGTATCTATTGAAGCTTTAAGACAAGAAACGTTGGAAAAACTAATTTTGATATTCTCGTCTTAACGACACTTACAAACACAAGCAATGTATCAAAATAAAGATAACACTTGGCACAAGTCGAAAGAAGACTTGGAACAGCAAACGCAAAACGCAACTCGCAGCATCAAATAACAAATCCATCCATGTTGAAAGCCAGCCTCGAACCCAGGTCCCAACAGTGAAATTTAACATCTAAGTAGGGTCTTGATATTGCTTTTGCGCTTCGAATTCGCTTCTTGAGTCACATGTGGCGTGCGGGCAGCTGGCTGTATACCCCTGCCCTACAGAGAATGTAGATAAGTGTCTAGATGACTACCTGTACTCCTCAAACGAGTTAGGACTGACTTTTCTTAAAAATTGTGACTATATTCCGTACATAATACGCAGTTTTCTTGTATATCTCTAACACATCATCCTACTTTATAGTAAATTTAATTTTTCATGTCCAAAGTGTTTCTGTTATTTTTCGATTTTTTTATCCAAAATCCAGCATATATTATAAACTGTATATTCAGTTTATAGAGATTGTATGAATTTTCATTACATTTTGTTCCATTTATCATTACGTATCCTAAACATTAATTTTTTGTTTAGTATGTACCTTCTTTATTGAAATCTTTGCCTTTAATTTTGTGCAAGCATATTGTTACGAATTTGGTATTTAAAAAGCTAATGTTAGTTCAATTATAAATTAAATGGTTTTATTTCTCGCGCAGTGCAGCGCGTGACGAATATTAAAAGAAAGCTAAGCCGGAAAAATTAAAAATACAAAGCGCGTGCGTCGAATAAATAAATATCTCTTTTTGATTTCGAGAAAGTGCTGGAAAATTCTAGCGCGTGATTTTAAAATCTTATAAAAGGAGGAAAACATCTCAGTTTGTAGTAGTTGCTTAGTTTGTTGTTGTTTAGAAAACTACTGTTGTTGATTGTAGCGAATTCGCGGATTAGCGTTCTTTAGCTGTTTTGAATTACGTTCTATTGGACATTTGAGTAGTTAAAAGATAACTACTGTGAGATATTGTAATACTGCATGATAATTTGAGAAAATTTAAGCATTTTTGTTGTGATAATAATAAATTTTTGTTCATTTTTCATCGGACTTGTGCATTCATTTCATAACGAACCCGTACGCACGCAACAATTTTTGGTGTCAGGAGTGGGGTTTGAATGCCAATCACAAGAGCGATGGAAGAGCAGTTAAGACAGCTGATATCAGCCTTTGCTGCATTTAAGGAAGAAATGAAATTGGGCCAGGAATCCGTTAAGGAAGAAATGAAATTGGGCCAAGATTCCGTTAAAGGAGAGATGAGATCCGTTAAAAAGGAAATGGAAGCCGTTCACGAAAAGTTGGAAGCTGGTCAAGTAACTTTTAAAGAAGACATAAAAGCTGTACAAGAAAAGATTGAAGCAGGTCAAGACGAAATGAAAAGAGAAATAACCTGCGTAATAGAAAGTAAATTTGAGGCTATGGAAGACAGAATAGGAGCTGTCGAAAATAAAGTCGGGCAAATTGAAGAAAAGGTTTCTTCTGTCAAAGATGAAATAGAAGATAGAGTGTCGGCTGTGGAGCAACTAGTCGAAGGAAGAGTTTCGGACTTCCAACAACAAATTGAAGAAAGAGTTTCTGCCGTCGAACAACAAATTGATGATAGGGTTTCTGCTGCCGTCGCCAAAGAAGTTGACAGCCTAGAGAAGTGCATAGCGACGGTAGGAAACAATTCTGAAGGTTTCAAATTTTTATCGATGCCTGCTCGTTCCGTTCTGAAACTATCTACATATGATGGGAAGACCTCCTGGCAGGTGTATAGGACACAATTTTCTATCGTTGCGGATGCGAATGGATGGGATTCCCAAGCTAAGGCCTGTCATCTCGCCGCTTCTCTGAGAGCAGACGCAGCGGATATCCTGCAGACGCTTCCCGAAAATCAAAGGTTAGATTTCGAAGCTCTATCCGGCGCTTTGGAGCTGCGCTTCGGCGAGAAATGTTTAAAAGACTACAGCAGGCTCCAATTAAAATCTCGTCAACAGAAGCTCACCGAAACGCTTCAGGAGCTCGCCACGGATGTTGAAAGGCTGTCACATCACGCCTTTTCGGAGTGCCCGACAGAAACAAGGGAAATCCTGTCCCTGCAATATTTCATCGATGGCATCCGGGACTCTGAAATACAGAAAGCACTGCGAATGGCGGATGTTAAAGATCTGAAAAGCGCTTTAGTGTATGCCATGAAATTTGAGGCAGCCCAGCAAGCCACCCGTCGAGACCGCCATCCAGTCAGAGCTGCTCAAGTCCAGGAGCCAGGGGATCAAGTGACTGCTCGTCTAGACGATTTAACTAGACAACTGAACGCCTTGAGACAGAATATTGGTGACAAGAAACCGACCGTAAAGTGCTGGAACTGCGGTGCTGAAGGACACATACGACGAAACTGCAGAACACCCCAGGGCACGGATGCTAAGACCGCTCCTAACAAACAGCAGGGAAACTAATTAGTGGCCATCTCGCGGGGCGGAGGTTGCCAGATCATGAAAAGCCCCAGTTTAAAGCGCTTCAGATTTCTGCAGTGAGAGGCGGCAGTAATGGACTTTTCATAATAGGACATATTAATGGAGTTCCCTGCAATATGACGATAGATACAGGAGCCAACGTTACCATCATCCGAAAAGATTTGGCTCAACAACTGGGAAGCAAACTTATCTGGACGCCACCCTGCGTTACCCTACAGACTGTGTCCGGTGAGAAGATCAACATCGATGGAAAAGTAAATGCTAACATCACGTTTGGAAGTGCCACTTACCATCACACGGCATATGTAGCAGAGATCACTGATTCTTGCATACTCGGATTGGACTTTCTAAGGAAATACAATTTTTCCTTGGACTTTAAAAATAGCGAATTGCATTCTACATCTGAGGACATAGCGTTATTTGGAGTCAATGATGAAGTTAAATCTGTCCATAAAATCATAGCACAAGACAATATCACAATACCGGCAAGAACAGAAATTTTACTTCCTGGATCCATAGCCGAAAACAGAAATTTCCGCTACGGCATCATAGAATATCCCAATAACTGTAATAGCCCAAAAGGAGTACTAGTAGCCTCAACACTCGTCGACCTATCCAGAACGGTTATCCCGGTGAGAGTCGCCAATGTAACTGAGAAGGGGAGAATTATTAAGAAAGGTGAAGTGGTTGCAGCATGTACTCCAGTAACCACCGTTCAAAGAAAGAGTAACATCCAAGAATCCGTGTCCTCAGAGAGAATTACATCGGAGTTATTGCAGAATACGCAATTAAACGATAAAGATAGGAATGCTGCCGATCGCGTCATTAAAGATCTTCAAGTTGTTTTCTCCCGCTCGTCTTCTGACGTGGGTCGAACTAGTTTGACACAACATAGAATAGATACCGGCGATCATCCCCCGATCAAGCAACATCCAAGACGTCTACCGTTCGCTAAACAGGAAGAGGTGCGAACATTGTTAAAAGATATGGAAGAAAGCGATGTCATCGAGCCTTCAGTAAGTCCATGGGCATCTCCCATCGTCCTAGTCAGAAAGAAAGACGGCTCAACAAGATTTTGCGTCGACTATCGCCGGTTGAATGAGGTTACGAAGAAAGACAGTTACCCTCTTCCTAGAATTGACGACATTCTAGACACTCTTTGTGGAAGCAAGTGGTTCTCAACACTTGATTTAAAGAGTGGGTATTGGCAGGTAGAAATACAGCCTGAAGACCGAGAAAAGACGGCATTTACTACGGGACAAGGGCTTTGGCAATTCAAGGTCATACAGTTTGGACTGTGTAATGCGCCGGCAACATTCGAACGTCTTATGGAAACTGTTTTGAAAGGCCTTTCCTACGAAGCCTGCCTCATATACCTGGACGACATCATCATCGTCGGAAAGAGTTTTGAAGAACATTTAGAAAATCTTAGGAAGGTGCTTCAGAAACTGAAAGAAGCCAATCTGAAGCTGAGTCCCGCTAAATGCAAATTGTTCCGAAAGGAAGTGACTTACCTGGGACATGTCATCTCTGCAGAAGGTGTGCGCACGGATCCTGAAAAGGTATCAGCCGTTAAATCCTGGAAACGTCCCGAAAATGTCCATCAGCTGAGAAGCTTCCTAGGGCTTTGCACCTGCTATAGGAAATTCGTGAAGTACTTTTCTTCCATCGCAAGACCCCTACACAAGCTGACAGAGAGCAACCAGAAGTTCTTGTGGACAAAAGAATGCGAGGATGCATTTAACAATTTAAAAGAGGCTTTAACATCTGCTCCAATCCTGACGTATCCTCAGCTTGACCGACCATTTATTCTCGACACCGACGCGAGTAATGAAAGTGTTGGTGCTGTTTTGTCCCAAGAAATAGACGGCCAAGAAGGTGTAGTGGCATACTGGAGCAAGTGCCTGTCTAAACCGGAGAGGAATTATTGTGTCACCAGGAAAGAGTTGCTCGCCATAGTCAAAGCTGTAGAACAGTTCCATCACTATCTATACGGCAGAAAATTCCTGCTCCGCACCGATCATGCATCATTGTCCTGGCTTTTAAATTTCAAGAATCCTGAGGGTCAAATAGCCAGGTGGATACAGAGACTCCAAGAATATGACATCACTATCCGTCATCGTAAGGAATCATCACACGGAAACGCCGACGCCCTGTCTAGAAGATCTTGCCAAGAAAGCTGCCGATATTGTTCCAGGGTGGAAACGAAATACGAGCTGCTGACTCCGGTCGCAAGACAAATTACAATATCAACATCGGCTGATCGAGAACCGTGGAGTGATGATGAAGTCAGGAAAGACCAGCTGAAAGACCGCGACATTAAACCCATAATTGATTTAATGGAGTCATCAAACAGAAAACCTACCTGGCAGGACATTTCTATCTGTAGTCCTACAACCAAACAATATTGGGCACTCTGGGATTCACTTCACATTCGAAACGGCGTCTTATACCGGAAATTTTAATCGGATGATGGGAAGACGTTCCGATGGCAACTTATACTTCCAAGATCCCGCATTCCTGATGTCCTTAAAGAGTTACATAGCACCCCTACTGGAGGTCACTTTGGAATAATGAAGACCTTGCAGAGAGTTCGTGAGCGCTTTTACTGGAATAATGCAAAGGATGACGTGCAAAAGTGGTGCCGATCTTGCGATGCCTGTGCAGGTCGGAAAGGACCGAGGACACGCAGCCGAGGCAAGCTGCAACGTTACAACGTAGGGGCGCCTTTTGAACGTATCGCCTTTGACATCCTGGGACCTCTGCCACGAACTGCTGATGGCAACAAATACATACTCGTTGTCATTGATTACTTCACCAAGTGGCCTGAAGCTTATCCTATTCCTGATCAAGAGGCTGTCACAGTAACTGAGGTAATGATACAGCACTGGATTTCCAGGTTCGGAGTGCCTCTTCAGTTACATTCCGATCAGGGAAGGAATTTTGCTAATCAAAGAACTATGCAAACTACTCGGCATTGACAAAACTCAAGCGACGCCATTGCATCCCCAGTCGGACGGCATGGTAGAGAGGTTCAATCGAACCATCCTTAATAACCTCTCATTAGTGGTTTCCAGAAACCAACAGGATTGGGACAAGAAATTACCACTCTTTTTACTGGCTTACCGCAGTGCTGTCCACGAGACTACCGGCTATTCTCCATCACAGATGCTCTTCGGTCGTGACCTTCGTCTGCCTTGTGATCTATTGTTTGGTCGCCCTCCGGATGCTCCTTCATCGTCTGAGGAATATATTCAAGATCTCCAGGCCCGGTTTGAAGTGATGCACAACTTTGCACGAGAGCGAGTCAACTTGGCGACGGAGAAGATGAAGACCCGCTACGACACAAGAGCTACTGAACATCAATTCCACGAAGGAGACAAGGTGTGGTTGTGGAATCCGACTCGACGGAAAGGACTTTGTCCGAAATTACAGTCACCTTGGGATGGCCCGTATACAGTCCTAAAAAGACTGAATGACGTCGTGGTTCGGATTCGTAAGTCTTCGAACTCTAAACCTAAAGTCGTTCATTACGACAGGTTAGCTCATTACTATGGCCATAGTACGTAATGTAAATAATTGTAAATAGTATCAGACCATGGTCCTTTTTGTTTATAAATGTGTATTTGATTTGATTTGTATTTAGTATTTGATTTGCATTTAGTATTTGATTTGTATTTAGTATTTGATTTTTATTTAGTATTTGTTTTGTATTTAGTATTTGATAGCATTTGATTTGTTTAAGTTAGTTATTGCATTTATTGTTTATATTGTTTGATATTGTAATGTAATGTTTATGCCTCAGTTGCATTTATGCCACAGTTGTAAGTTTAGCTTCCTGTCCAGGGATTGCACTGCCCGGGACGTGCAGTCCTTGGGAAGGGGGCAGTGTTACGAATTTGGTATTTAAAAAGCTAATGTTAGTTCAATTATAAATTAAATGGTTTTATTTCTCGCGCAGTGCAGCGCGTGACGAATATTAAAAGAAAGCTAAGCCGGAAAAATTAAAAATACAAAGCGCGTGCGTCGAATAAATAAATATCTCTTTTTGATTTCGAGAAAGTGCTGGAAAATTCTAGCGCGTGATTTTAAAATCTTATAAAAGGAGGAAAACATCTCAGTTTGTAGTAGTTGCTTAGTTTGTTGTTGTTTAGAAAACTACTGTTGTTGATTGTAGCGAATTCGCGGATTAGCGTTCTTTAGCTGTTTTGAATTACGTTCTATCGAACATTTGAGTAGTTAAAAGATAACTACTGTGAAATATTGTAATACTGCATGATAATTTGAGAAAATTTAAGCATTTTTGTTGTGATAATAATAAATTTTTGTTCATTTTTCATCGGACTTGTGCATTCATTTCATAACGAACCCGTACGCACGCAACAATATGTATTTTTATTTCTTTATTAGGAAAGCAAAAATCCAATATAAATAGTAACACAGTTAGAATTTACTTTTTATTTTATTTACTTTCCATTTCAAGAACGCTTACTGAAAGAAGCCAAGTAGATTGATTTGGGATTAGACAAGTTAACGAATTAGATTCATTCTACAGCAGAAAAATCTCCGAATTAAAGGTACGAAATTAGTTTGGCTGTTAAGAAATTTCTAGAGACGTTCCGTACGTTGTTAAAAGCTCGCACTATTTTTTATCCTTCATTCAGCGAATCCTTGTCATTATTTACGAAACTCTCATTAAGTAAGGATTTGAAAATTGCCAAAGCGAACCGAATTCTTCTCAAGATTTATTCTCAACAAGCTCTTTCTTTAGAATCTGACACATTTTTACTGTCTTTATTTTCTGGAGTTAAAATATTCGAGCCATAAACTCAAAAAATTTCAGTGCTTACGAGTTCCATCGCACTGAAGACACTATGAAACAATAGAAGGCAAAGTTTGTATGACCTATATAGCGAGATTGGTACCATTGGTACTTCAAATGCTACATTAATATTAGCATTTTAAACCAGAGATAGCTATCACAAACAATGAATTTTTGTACCAGCTTAATTAAAATCGAAGTTAAAAATCGAAGTAAAAAGGTTAAAAATCGAAAATGTACCTGTTACTTCAACCCTGATGGGCAGTTGCAGTAGCTAGAATTGTGTAAGGTTTAAGAATTTAATTTTTTTTTTTTTTTTTTTTTTTTTTGTCATAAGTAAGTAAATACATAAATTTCTAAGAATCTGCAAGCAGCGGAGGCTAAACCTTTATTAAATTTCATACGTACTAAAAGCATGTATCACTTTTAGTTGTGAATATTTGTATTAAAATATAATGTAGTTACGAATTTTTGTATGTATATAAATAATTTTAGTGAAGTTATGTTTATTATAGTATCTTTTGCGCAATGTAACATGAAAATCTGAACAGTCGAAGTTGTGCCTAAAAAGTAAGTTTACGGGGCATGTTATTTAATATTAAAAAAATGGCTATGTATGTAAATCGGGGAGATATCGCCCAGCTAGCGACGGTTTGGGAGGCTAATTTTTGTCTCCAAATTTTGTGAGAAATTGTCAAAAGTCACCAAAATTGGCAACATTGTGATCCGATCCCCGCATATCTATAAATGATACTGTAATTGAATAACTGTAATTTTTCGCTATACGTAACTGTAACTGTATCGTGCTCTTAGATGTAGCTTTAATCGTACATGTCTTACGGCAATTTCTAGAAATGGACGATACTAGATAGTTCTCGGTGACTGGTGGAAAACTATATAAGTCTGAAGAGAACATCAGCTCTCTGTTTAGAGTATTGAGTTCAGTGTAATGAGAGATCTCCTTAGCAGCTTCACCTTTTGCGATACATTTTGCTTTGCGCTGTGTTTAATGTTCTTAGTAGTTTAAGTATAACTACTTATTGTACTGCGCGATGCTGAGAAGGGCTGTACTAGTATTTTTGTAGAAAGCTCCATAGCTGTGAAGTGT
Organism: Stegodyphus dumicola; assembly: GCF_044657685.1. Taxonomy (NCBI): domain Eukaryota; kingdom Metazoa; phylum Arthropoda; class Arachnida; order Araneae; family Eresidae; genus Stegodyphus; species Stegodyphus dumicola. Next base: position 165,930,987 of record NC_140771.1, on the reverse strand, counting down.
TTTGTTTGGTAATATAGTGTTTTAAGCTATCATCGGTTCTGTGTGCATTAATACATTAAGAACGAGTGCGTACGCAGCAATATGTTAAGAACTAAAATACCAACAAACCTACAGATGCACATTCTAGGTAAAGGCTTAAGAGCATGCAAGTCCAATTATATCCTTGATAATAAATTAGTAGAAGAGTTACCAACAGCAAATTTTACATTAAATTTATGTATATGCTAGCAATTATGTTTAATTTTTTAATTGGTTTTTTCTTCAATTGTATGTACATAATAGTAAAATTTTTATTTTATATAAATATATACATTTTTATCACGTTAAATATTTTTTTATTTATTATTAGAACAAAATTATTATAAAATTATATTACTAATTTGATTTTTCTCAAAAAATTAAAATTATTCACCATCGTTAATTTTTAAAACCTTTATCACGCTATTAATAATAAAAAGTCTGCCAGTATATGATATACAGTGAGAACCAATATACTGAATGCCTGCTTAACTAGTCAAAGCATTTGAGGGCTATTTGCTTAAAGAAGCGTACGCTAGGTTAGGGTATTTGAAGATGGGAACACAAGGGCTATAAGAAGGTAAGTCTCGTGGTTAGGGAAGCCTCCGGAGGGGTGAAGATAAACTATCTCGTACTCACATTGTAATGAGAAACTCTAAGAAGAGAGACAACGTTCATTGCCATAACTCAGATTCACGTTACATTCAGTAAGCCCTTATCAGACGCATAGCTTACGTCATTAATACGTTGCGCGTACAGAAGGTTCGCCTTCGTCAATGTTAACTTTCTATGTGAAAAATGCATTAGGTAAAATCCAGATTCACTGAGTATGAAACAACCCTAAATATCGTTGTAATTAAAAAGAAAAACACGAAAAATAAGATAATTGAAAGGAATTTTATTAAAGCAAGAGATAAAACTATTTTTTTAGAATCTGGTGATAGTTGCTTGAGACAATGACTGACGCAGCTCTTTCAAAATTTCGCTCTAAGAAACATTAAGTTTTAAATGTCTCTAATAAATTATTCTCTGCATTCTTCATTTGAATTGGGTCACTCTCCATTGAAAAATCAGTTCCTGCCGTGTTCTTAACAATGAATTTAATTTCTTGTAAATTAAAGGCGATTTGTCGTCCTGTTCATTATCACTGCTTTTACTCTCCGATGGCGATATAAAATCCTCCAGTTCTTCATTCTTCATTTCTCGATTAATTCTTTTATTTCTCCCTTTTCTATATTCGAAAACTCCTCGCTTTCAATTGTTTTTGGGATTTGTAAGACTTTTTTTGGCTTTTTAATCAATGGAAATTCTTTAAAATTGTTGATAAATTTTCCTCAGAGCTGCTTTTAATAAGCATTCAAATTTGAAGAACATTGAACTGCGTATAAAGGAAATTCTAGCGTTGGAGAATTAATTGGACACAATTAAGATAGCACGTATATGTGAAGCTACGTTCCGCAAATCCACGTCTAGAAATTGTTTACCCTATAGGGATAAGAAAATGAGAATGCGCTCCCGTACATCTGGATTTGTCTAAATTCCTAATACTGATGGTCAATGGTCTTAATCATCCGGCTTTTGTGACCTCAGGTCCTAGAAAATAATGCATTAAAATAGCGTCATTGTAGCATATAAAAACAGGATAAAAAGATACACGACTAGGTATAAACTGTTTATAACTTTTAAACAATGTATTTTCTACTTTTTTTAAATTTGTAGTTTTGACCAATTATATTTAAAAAATAAAAGTACAGAGGTGTTTTTTTTATGAATAAAAAGTTTCAAGTTTAAATTCGTATCGGATAATAAAATGAAATATTTCAGAATTTTTTTTTTTAAATTAGAAATTAAATATATCAGTTAAAGTAAAATAATATTATAGTAGATTATTTAAACTTTAAAATAGGAGCAATTAAAATAATTCTACATTGGGCAAATGTAAATATTAATTCTCAGTTTATACATTGTTGTCATTTGTTCACAACCCCTTAACCCTTTGCGGCACAGTTTGTCCGGTCTGGACACACCTAAAAATGTCCTTCTGTACGCACAGAAATATTGAACGAAAAAGGATTTATAGGTTACTATAGGTTACTCTGAACCTTCTTTATTTATAGCAGATGGCAGCTCAAGACAAACCAGTCCATATATTTTAGCCATGTTTAGTTTTTTAAGACCGTCATTTTTCAAAGAAATCTTCCAGATTTTTTTTATGGTATAAAAGGAATTGTTTGAAAAGAAATGAATATGTTTTTTTTCGCTGTATGCTAATTTCCGTATTCTATATTAGTTTTAAATTTTTACCTTGAAATCTTGCCTAAAATCAAACGGCGAACCCTAGGTGTGCCCAGACCGGGCTCACCGAGAATCTAGGACAAGTCAGAGTCTGTATTCTTTGTTTCCATGCATCTCATCGGTCAGTTCATTGACAACAATGCTCGTTTCAGCACTCTTTTAGAAGCTCTATTCAATAAGTGTGCCACTTTGGGCACACCCACAGAATTAAAACGATATTCACAAACTATATTCACAAAATTTTACTTGTGTACTCCTCTAGGCCTAATTAGACAGCCTACCATTTTTTTTAAATCAAAACTCCGACTTTAAAAGGTAGCGTGCCGAAAAGGGTTAAGCAATTTATAGTAAATACAATTTTTCATTTAGATATATAAACTTTCAGAACATATTATTTGGTGAACGTACACCCCTTGTACTTTTCTCTTTTCTACATGCAGATATAAACTATGGTATGAAATATTAGCATTGGAAAGTATTCAACCTTTTAACTCAAGAGAATTATGCAATAGTTCGAAATATTCATTTACTGCTTATCAATAAGTGAAATCGTTGAATGACGTCAGTGGCAACACATCTTTTTAAAACAGAAACTAAAAAGAGCTAAAGTTTGGCCCATTTTTGGAGTTCCAAGTGTAAATGGCTTAGTCAGAAACCACTGCAATTTGTGCCGGGAAATTTAATGCCTAGGAAACGTTTTGATAATACGCTTCGCAACGTCTCGGTTTTAATCGGACAGATGTAATGAATCTTTCATTAATAGTAAGTTATAGTATTTCTTTTCTTTATGTTTTTAAAAAAGAGGAAAAGTATTTTCTTTTCTTTTTATTCAAATGATTAGAACACAAATTACTGCTGTTGTAGGCAGTGAACAATTAACATGATATGTTTAGCTCTATATATGCGATTCAATGAAACCTATTTTGTTTAGGTAATAATGTTTTTGGAATTTTTTTATGTTTATAATAATATTGAGAACTGACTGAAAGTGAACCTGAAAAGTAGCTAAGAATTTTTTGGAGAATGAATGTGATTTGTTAATTTTTTTATAGAATGTTTAACCTGTTTCTTGAGTGTCAAAGCACGCAACAAAGCAAGATGATCCCGTGCGCTCAGGAACTTTACTTTTTCATTGCAAATGATGTATTATTTTCACTAAACAGGCGATGTCACGTGCTAAGAAAATATAAACCCTGGACAGGATTATGATTCTGAAACTGACCAACGAAGAAAGGAAAGAATCTAGAAGAATATAACCTATAGTCTTGAAAATATTACCAGTACGCGAAATATAACACCTTTAATTACCGTAGTCATTTGAATATTTCCACACAATTTTAGCAATTTTATCTGTTCAAAATCGAGAAGGTAAAATTATATAGTGCAAGCCATTCCTTAAAGGAAACTTTAGAGGAAGATGCTGATAGTTTAAATAACTTTTAGGACTACCTGTATTTCCTACAACGTCATTTCATATTACCTATGTTTCAAAGAAAATGGTTAGAGTTACTGCTTTCAATTCTTCTCATTTAGCTTTCACTATGCTTTTGTTACCCATACAAATACTTTCATGCTGCAACCATAAAATATAAGTTTCTAAATCACATATAGGAAGGAGGCTATAAGAAAGGAAGAAATGCGTAAACTCATACAGTAATCTTTCACATGCATTTTCTCATATGTTAAGACATGAGAAAGTTCATGAACAAAATGAGAAACATAGTGAAACTCAAAGGCTATGTTCTATTAAATATTTGAGATGTCTTAAAAGTGAAAAGCATATGTACACATATTAAGATAAAAAATATGTAAATCTCAAAATCATAATTTAAACTGAAAAGCATATGTACATATATGTAAGGTAAAATATATGCAAACCTCAAAATTATTGTTTAAATTAGCAATACACTTACGAATATGTAAGATAAATAAATATGTAAATTTCAAAACTATAATTTAAACTAGCGATAGCTTTTTATTCCACCTTTCTGTTCCAAAAACAGTAACAACATTTCTGGACTGAGTCATTTCTAAATCAGTCTATGTCACACGGCTTTCATAACGCTGATGATATAGCTAACTTGGAACCTGAACTCAAAATATGGAGAACTGAAACTTTTCTCTTAAAGTTTTCTCTTTGCCATATTGGATAATTGCGCACTCTTGCTTTTAGCTCTCTTGCTGTTAAGACGCTGGCGCACTGTTTTTCTTCCTATCGTAATAATATCAAACATATAAATGTTCTAGAATAGGCACAAATATAGTGCCAAGTAAGCTGTGGCTGAAAATGTCAGTTGAAATAAAGTTGAATGTTTAATATTACAAGGCTGCCAAGTTTCCTGTTTAATATGGATCTACGTTCTATTCCATAAACCTTGCTACGACATTTTCTGTATATATGTATGTATACGATTAAATTTCTTTCGTATGTTTAGTATTTGTAACTTCTAATGTTTAACGCCTCTCCGAAGTAACGTACAGAAATCTATTTTCAGATTTATTTTCAGCTTACTTGTTTATTAGTATTATAAAAGAAGCAAGTTATTTTTATTATAAAAGTAAGCTGAATAACTTATTCTATCTATTCTAGATGAGTTCTCGGAGGCTATATTTACTTGCTTGGTAAGAATATCCGTAACGTTCAGAGCAATCTTTTTAGCAGTATATTACTAGACGCAACGTTGTTTTTGTAGTGTTCTTGAAAAATATCTCCATCTATCAGTACTATCAGTATCATCTATCAGAACAATGATTATGTAAACCTAGGCCCTACATTATCATATTATATACACTCTTTTGCAAAAATATCGAAGCACCAAGAAGGGCATTTGTGATCATGACGAAATTTGGTACGCAGAATCATTTTGATCGAACATGCAAATGATCAAAGTTTCAAGGCAAATGAACAGGAACTGCGATTATAGCGCGCATTTCTAGTACGCAATTCGCAAAGTATAAAACCAGTAACAGAGGCGGAAAATTTATTTTTTTTGTTGATGCCATTGTAATTCCGTAAAGAAGTAACTAAAGATGCCATTACGGCGATATCGAAGACCTTACAGACAACCAAACGACTTCGAACGTGGTCGCATGGTAGGGTTGCGTGAAGCTGGGTGGTCATACCGAGCAATAGGGCACCACCTGCAGCGTACAGACACTGCTGTGCAAAAATGTTGGCAGCAATGTTTGCTTCAAGGAAACTGCCGACGAAGTGAAGGCTCTGGAAGGCCAAGGAGTACAAATGCAAGGCATTTACAAATGCAAGGCATTACAAGGAGTACAAATGCAAGTACAAATGCAAGATAGGATGATAGTTCGCCAGGCCCGAACGGCCCCAACGGTATCATTGTCGACTATTCAACGTACTACAGCCACGTGTTTTACCTCCCGTGGTACCGCCGACCATCTCATGGCGCTTGTCTGAGGCGGGTTACGCTCACAGAGGCCTTTAAGACGTTTACCGTTGACCCCACAACATCCGTGGAGTCGTCTGGAGTGGTGTCGCAGCCGATCATCCTGGCTGCCATCAGATAGGCATCGTATAATGCTCAGCGATGAATCCTGCTTCACTCTTGAAGCAAATTACCACCGTGTTCGTGTCTGAAGAGGACGGGGCTAGCGGTCCCAATCAGCCTTTGTTTTACAGAAGCATACAGCCATAACCAGTGGTGTGATAGTGTAGGGCGCTATTTATTATGATAGCAGGTCATCTTTAGTCATCTTCCGTGCATCTTTAGTCATCTTCCGTGCATCTTTAGTCATCTTCCGTGCATCTTTAACAGCTCAACGATACGTTGATACCAACCTGCTGCCGCTAGCATAACCCTTCATGTCACGTCATCCTGAGGCCACTTTACAACAGGATAATGCCTGGCCACATACCGCTTGCATATCTCTGGACTGTCTCCGTGAAGTTAATTCTATTTTATATTTATATTTTATATTAGCCTCTTGAAACATTATAAAATTATACCATGTTTGGTATTGTTTGAAATAAAAACATTATTAATTCATTGCCTACCAAAATCTTCATTGCCTACCAAAACCTCTTATTTTAATTCTATTTTATATTTATATTTTATATTAATGTTTAATTTTATTAATTTTATAATGATTAATTTTATAAAATTTCATCAAAGACAACCACTTCCTTCATGGTGCTTAGGTTTTTTTGCAAAAGAGTATAGTGGCATGTAATAAAATTACGTAACAGGTTTCTTATAGTACCTTGCTGTCAAAAAAGATTTTAAATTGCGATAAAATAACAAAATTGGTAAGAAGGATGTAAGGATACTGAAGTAAGCAGGATTCGGTCCGAAAACTTCAAGTTAGTAACTCTGTGCAATATTATCAGCCAAGCGTTACTTGCCAGCCAGATGGTAATTTAATATAAATGTTGCTTAGAATTTTACCCTTGATTTTACATGAATATTTTTAAGAAGCGAGGGTTCTCTCTTTACACCTTTGTTTGAAATTCTCCGTAATTATGTAGAATTTTAGTGATATCGATGAGATAAAGGTCGTACTCTTATTTTAAAGAACTATTAGTTTTGCTTTCTTATTAAAACAGCGTTTCGGTCCTCACTTTATAGATTACCAAGGGCTTCTTATCGTTTAGTACTATTTTTGAAATAAACAATGGAATTTTTTCTTGATAATTACCTTCATCCTTGTATGAATGTTACGAAAGAAATAATTTTTCTTTGATAATTTTTAAAATATTCGAGATAATAAGTGAAAAAAGAACAATAATATATATATATTTTCAGAAATTAATAAATTTAGATTATAAGAGACCGGTAGAAAAGAGTACTTGTGTAAAAACTTTCGCTTTCTTCACCTAAAAATACAAGTAGGGGCTGGCATCTTTTAAAACGCTCCCCTCCATGAAATTATCCTTGAAATACTAAAATTTTGCCATAGTTATGAAATAATGAATACGTTTATTCGAACTATCAATGATATGGTAACTAAATGTCATAACTGGCATACAGTAAGGAACTCTTAACTGTTCATCTTTTATTCTGTTCCCACTATTAAGTCATTGCAAGGGAATTTTAGAGATTTCCCTACATTTATCGTAAATTCCAGGTAGTTTTTCTGAAAAATTACTCTGCGAAGTGTATCTTCGCCCTTAGACATATAGACATTATATATATCTCACTAATTAAATAACCAATTAAATAATTAATAATAACAATAATAGTTATGAATTTATACCATTATTATTATTATTATAGAATTTTGAAAGTGCTTAATAAAGTATTTAAACATTTGTGTCCGTTGCACATTTTCTCTGATAAAAGATTCAGACATAGTTGAGATCATAAAACCATCACCCAAAAACGGGGCAGTCAAATCCAGAATAAAATGTCTTAAAATATTTATAACTGAATCATCAATTTTCAAGCAATTGTTAAAGTATAATGTACTGAAAATAATTAGGCTCGCTCTCACAATTCTTTTTTTCTCGCAGGAAATCTTCATTCTTCTTTGCACGATTAAAATCTTCTTGATTAATCATCCCTTTAATGAATTAACAGTTGGGGGCTCAGTACTGAGGCTGTTAAAGCCACGTTTCAAAACGAAAGCACAAAATAAGTAGGTAATGCTTTTTTTATTCGTTGACTTACAGAATATACAACAACAGCAAAGCTTCGTTTTATGCACCACTGTGTAATGCTCAGGAAAGGCTGCTTTCACACATTAATAAAAGATAATTATCGTTTAAAGCCAAAGAAATTCTTGTGCTGTACTGCATGAGTAATTAGATGCATAGCTATTTGTAAAAATTTTAGGACAGAAAATGTTTGTTAAAGCTTGGTATAATTAGTGCTTCACAAATTAAGTGCGTTATTCATTACGGAATTTTATTGAATTCTCATTTAAAATTTATGCTGCAATGAAGTTTGATTAGAGAGAAGGTGAATAAAGAGCACGGATCAATAAATATGAAGTTCAAATACGTAAAAACCTTTTCAGACAGGCTAAGCAACAAATTATGGCAATTATTCATTTAAAAGTGCATACCAGCATTAACATTCAAAAACGTTTTTCATTTAATTGGGAAAGAAAGTAAATTTCAACATATACCTTGCTTTTCTGTACTTACTTGTGAGAATTATATACAAGCTCTTGTTTGTGTTTCAGCAAAGCATAGAATTCATAATCTTTCAATTTTAATTTAATTTGCATATTAAGCTAAGGCAGGAGTAGATATTTATGAATAAAAACGTTTATTTTAAATTTTCTGATAGACTATGCATTTCAGGTGTTATATAATCTAAAACATTGGACTGCAGTTTCTTAGACTTTTATTTCTTAAACTTTAAAAGGCTGCCTCCGTTTCTTGCTTAGTTCCTATAAGCAATATTCATCTAGATTCATTGAAATTTCTTCCTGACTTACAGAAAATAATCTGAAATTAAGTGACTATGAAATAACGCTTTGCGAATTTACAAACGCATTAATAAATGGATACCTGTTATATATATACATAATTTAGACGCCTTAGTGCAAATATTCAAACATCAAATTTCCGAAATAATAATAATAATAAATATGTTCTAGTTTATCACTTTTACCTACTTTTACAAACGTCTCAATTAGTAACAAAACTAAAACAAACTGCAGCAGAAATTTGATAATCCGGCACATTCCGGAAATCACCGACGCTGTATTATATATGCCGGATTAACATTAAATTATATAATGTCGTAGGGTGGCCCATTCAGTTTCATAGATTCCTCTCTTTTCTCAAATATATATACAATAAGTAAAACAGTGATCTGTAAAACGATGAGTAGTCATTTCTTTTTCTAAAACTACATGTTTTACCAATCTCATGCTGAGTGACACCTTAATTGAATTTTCTTCTTCATTGCCAGTCATTCAAAATTTTTGCCAATGCATATTTCACAGATTTAAGCAATTTTTAATCTCTTTCATGGTTACTGTAATCACTGCTCACCTGAATTTATGCCTTCAGATACCTTTACACTACATGTTTAGCATGAAATTGTAAATTTAGCTCACTTTTCCTAACAACAAAAGGAAAATGGAATCAATATTTGCATTAATGGCAAAACAGATACACACAAAAGTCACATTTCTTTCTCCGTCTGAAAATTCAACGCACTTTGAATCACGACATTTGGAGGAAATTCCTCCAATTCATGTACGTTGTTTATGTGTCCAAGCAAAGATAAGCATGTGTTCAAGCAGAGACAAGCATGTGTCCAACCAATTACACCAATAATGCAATAAAATTCCGAGCAAAGAAATGGAAATTGAATCTTTTGTAGCCCACTAAACTCGGTATCCTTGACATTGCAATCAGATTTTAGTCAAGTGCGTAAAAAATTCCTTTACATACATTTAAGGTTTTCAATAATTCCTTGATAAATAGCAAAATTAATAATATTCAGTTTGTGATAAACAAACTTTGTAAACATAAAACATTTGATGTAAGGTTAACTGAAAATGATAAAAACACGTACAGAAACTATCAAGCATTTCAGAATTTTGCCAATGAAATAGTATTATTGTCACTGTACAGCGAGAATATCGATGAAAAGGGGTGTCGAGTTATTGAATATGATAAAAAACTGAATGCCGGACTACTGTAATTCTTAATTATATTATCCTTATATTATGTATATATAGAAAACTCTCAAAATCTTGAGCATGATTACGTTCATAATATGTCATTCTTCCCTTCTATAAAAATACCATTTAGTTGGAATATTTTCTACAATAACTTTGTATACAAATAACCATAACTTCAATGTCGACGTTCGCTTTTTTTATCAGTTGACTATATAATATCCTGACAGAAGGAAAATGAGATACGATTTGCTTAAAATTAAGGTTTCACAAATATTAATCTCCTTTTGAATTATATTACTTTTACCAGAAAAACTCTTTCATCCGGAAATAATCTCTCTCAAAACCCTTTCAAAAGTTTTACATAAGACTTCATTTGAAGGAAATAAAACTTTTACAAAAATGCATTGCATTTATTTAAAGAAGTTCACGCATTGTGCTATAACAATATTCTAAACAGTATACTCTCCGGCCGCTTTGGCAAAGAACTTAATATTCTGAAAGACGTTGCTGTTTATCGAAGTTATTCTTCTAACGAAATCGAAACTGTATATAAGAAATTTTCCAGATCGTCATTCCCTTTAGCATTCAGTCTTCAATTCAAGCATACTTATCTTCTATCCGCATGGGACGTATACCTGTTTACCTTTGTTAAACACCAAGTTTCCCTGTCCTCCGTCGTCTATCACCTGTCCGTTTTAAACATAAAACTCTAGTGTTTCTCAGGAGAAAGAGCATGCAGTTGATTCAAATCTTCCGATACAAACTTTTACCTTCGATGTGTTTAGAGTAACGATACGCCCGCTGTTTAGACTCATCCAATTCAGCACCAATCTAATAATATCCAGCACCATCGAACCTTATGCGAAAAATGTCACAAACCTTCACAAAAATGTCAAACTCTAGCTGGTTAGTGCATTGGGCCAATACCTATTCTATTCTTTAGTGAGGTCTGTTTTGCTCCATACACTTTTACTTGTTTACACTAAAAGCTTCAAGTAACACTGATTTTTGGTTTCTTTCAAACCTTATAATTAAATAACAGTATCAGGTGTAAAAGCCAGAATGCGAATTGTTTTTCATTTGTCATTTATGAAACGGTTTCTGAGTAAGGGTTTTCCTATGAAGGATAAGTCTTTTGAATACTCGTGACATTTTACCAAAGTACATTCAGTATAAATGAGTATTAGAGACACATAAAACAAAAAGAAGTGAAAACGTTCAGCGCAGAATCTCCTTGTTTTGGCATGAGAACCATAAAACTCAGTTTACAGAAAGTCAAAACCATTGCCTGGTAACTTCTTCAATTTCCCTTTCTTTGAAATTTGAACATATGTCCTATGAACAGTCTCTTGAATGATGTAACTTCCACTCCATTCCTGCCAAAGGAAGTCTCAAATAAGAATTCTAAATTTTTGCATGCACCATTAGAATTTCTGCTGCAAAGGTTTTCCATAAAAATAATACTCTGATGGTTCTTTGTTCAATTAAATCTAGTTAAATGTACGAGAACTGTCTGCTTAATCTGATTCATATTTCGTATAAGGATTTTAAGGGTAATTATCTCGTATATATGTTTCACATGAGGAGGACTAAATAACGCTTTGATTAGCTGGGATAAGTCCCAATAAAACAGAATATTTTCTGGCTTATTTGTGTTTTACATTTTCAAATTCTTCATTTCTATAGTACCAGACTTCACAAAGGTATTTACGTCATTGCAGCTACGAGGTTAGGACATGACTATATCATGTTTCGTAAATTCGACATTAGTTTAATTCCAGTAAGAACGTAGAAAAGTAAAAAGAGAAGAGGTTGAAATATGCACAAGAATGAAGATAAAGCAAACTGACTACGCTTATCTACATGCGAAATTTGATTTTTCTGAAAAACTAAGAGTTTAAAGTACGATTTAAATATGCATGCAATTATATGAAACGAGGAATATGACCGGATCAGGTTCATTTTACATAGCTTTCGTGACGACATTCACAGGAATAAAATACATCTCAGAAATTTTGTACAGGATTTGCAGAAAAGTTTTAAAGAATTCATTATACCTAATGAGAGTGGACATATTCACGAGAAAAGTTACACAGTGGTCAGAACCATTTTCTTATTTTCTGAAGAGACTTAATGTGCTTAAGACTCAACATACCGCGAGAGCAGAGGAGTTCAAATTTAGGGACCAGTACTTAACAAATTTTTTTTACAAAATCCTTTGTTTCATAGACATTCATCAAGACCTTGTGTAGCCTTTTAATATAATATGCAATCTATAGGATGTTATCCTTTAGTGACAGGGTTTGCCGTATGCGAGTAAAGATACTGCTATCATTGGAAACCTATGTAAATACTCTGCAGGGATCCATACTATGTAAAAAGAGTCAAGAAGTTAGATGATTAATCCAGTACGATCGTGTACTTTAGCAAAGTATCGAAGTGTAGATCTGTGGGTTTGACCGCTAGCTATTTCTTTTTAATTCTTACAGCATGTAGACCTGCATAGAGTAGAACATAGTATAAAGATATTAAGTAAGAAAATCGCTTCTAGAGTATAAACTAGAAGGGTGCTGTATAGAGCCACTTTCGTTTGCAACTTCAGCACTAAAGGTGCTTTTAAGTATAAAGCGTCTTCCGAGTCATCATCAGGAAAACAGCTCTATCAGAAAGAATCAGCGAGTGCAGTTGGAATTTCATGTTTCCTGTCATACTCTGTTTGGAATGTTAGTGGTACAATCCGTGGAGTAAAGTTCGATTTAAGAGTCTTGATACTGATAAATGTTGCTCCCTTTCGTACAATAACTTATAAAGAGAAATCTCTAGATAGAACTTACAAAGAATTGAAATATATTCGATATTCTCTACCTTACTGCCAAAATCGCCTATCGTTGTGCATGACAAAAACATTTCAAAAACACAATGTGAGTTTTCCCTCTAAGTCCAAAGCTTTATATGATGATATTCTTTACATTATCATTTAGTACCTCATTATTACTACATATTGAGAAAATTATCTTTGCAACCTATCATGAAACAGGCAATTGAATTAAATTTCCTGATGTCTGTTTTAATATACTTGGCGTTGCTGTGTATGTGTATAAGTTACCTTGTTCGTTTACAGATTTAATTAAACGACTTTCAGCAATGCATCAGCATGCCAGACTTGTGACAACCTAATCAAGTAATTCCGAATTCTACTCTTCATTTACATCATCGTCCTTAATAAAGTTTGGATAATTGTAAACGTCTTGTTTACGCGTAAAGAGTCCTATAAAATATAATGTTACCTGACGTCATCTCTTCCGTGTCATTTAAGGAAGGGTTATGTGATCCTTAAATACTTTCTCCAGTGTGTTGTTTGTAAACACGTACCTTCATTTAGCAATCGCTGGTATTCGACTCTACTTGTTAACCAAGAGTATAGTAGGAGTACTTACGTTTACTTTCAACTATTTACTTACATTTGCGCCTGAAAGTATTTGTCAAAAGTACATGGGCGAGAAAATAGGGAGAACATTACGATTTTAATTGAAATTAATCTACTAATAAAAGCAGAGCAAATCGCATACTTTTCTCTTATAATCAGCGATAATTTGAATATCAATAGATTAAATACAGTAGACCAGGCTTAAAGCGGGGTATACGTTCCATCAAAATAGAACGTAATATGAAACAGCGTTAAACGAAGTTATCATGTAAATTAGGGAGTTAGGGGAAGTTGAGTAGGAAATTGATCAGGTATTTTACAATTAAATTTATTAATTATGTTTTTATAACAATAAAGCAAAAATTTATTTCTTACAAATATAGAAACATAATAAAAGAATATACATTTCAGATCATTCAGTCTCTTCTGTATTTCCAATTTTCTGCCTTTTTATCAAGAAGGTATCTAATGTAATTTGCGTTTTCTTTTTGCGCTCTGTAAGAAGTTGTTGGTAAGTGGATAAGGATTCAATAATACCCCTCCTGTTAAAATTTGGGTCATTTTCAATAAATTGGTCCATAATTTCTGTTAGAGTGGTCAAAGCGGTTTTTAGAAACGCTGTTGAAAGTTCTTTTTGCACTTCTTCAGAATCACTATTTTCAATATTTTTTTGTTTTGGTCCGCTAATTCCTTGAGTTCATCATTAGAAAGATTTGCTGCTGTTTTCTGGCATTATTTCTTCTGGCATTATTTCTTCATCTAAACCGGTTTGTTTCGCTAATTCCACTATTTCATTCATATCGCCAGAGTGTCCGGTGTCATCGCCCTTGCTTAAATCTGGCCAAAATGCTCTTCCACACCCCTTTCAAACATTTTTCTGTTACCTCATTCCAAGAAGGATTTATGTTTTCTACAGCATTCATGATATTGTTTAGTTTTATCAAAACTCTCTTATTGATATTTTTTCTTCTCAGTCTGTTTTTCAAACATCTATCTAAATGTTCGCCGCAGGTAATAAGCCTTAAAATTTGATATAACGCATTGATTCATAGTTTGGATTAAGCAGTTGTTATGGAAAATTGTTATGTATTATTTTGTTGTGTACAATTATTATGTATTATTTTACTGTGCATAAGGTATTCTTAATAAATATATAATTTTACTCTGAATAATGAATTTGTAATGTTCGTATTTAAGAATTAATGTATAATTAGTATTTCGTTCAATTACGGCAAAGCTCTTTTAAGTTTGGCTGAAGATGTGTTACAGTTAAAAGGGCGCGGTTGTATTTCTGTTTCTCACGAGTCGGCTTCTTGTGGAGGTCAGGGGTCGGAGTGAGCTCCAGTAGAATGGTGTTTTGGTACACAAGGGTACCTGGGCCGGAGGCCCTACCCCTTGTAGAATAAATTTGAAGTTTCGAATAATGCCAAAATCTTAACGTGTTGCATATTCAGTTCCATAATAGATTTGTTGACTGGGGAAGCTAAAGCAAAGAAAAATTAGCATTTAAAACATTAAGCGTGCTAATAGCGGCAAGTAAAGCAAATACGCCGTCGAGCTGACGAAAAAGTCCTTTCCGTAGTAGCGAAGTAGTGTAGCGAGTAATGGTAGCCGCTCATTTGTCGGAGTCAGTCACGTGGGAGGTCACCCTCCCAGAAACTGACCCCGCTTGCTGCTGTTTGGAAACCAGGTTAACGGGTAAGTAGAATATGTGATGACAAAAGTTGAAAAGTAAGTTAAGCGCGGAGAATTACTGCATTCCGACGAAATATAAAGACTTAGTATTCTTCATCCGCTATTTTCATAAGATACATTGCAGCTTTAAATCCAGAGGATAACTTATCAGCAGTTGTTTTCGCTTTTCGTATGTTTTCAATAATCTCTATGATTTTGCCAAGGAGTTCTTGGATTTTAGCATCCCGTAGCCAATTAAGGGCTTCTCCTGCTTCTGCTGGAATTTGGGTTAATTTTTTCTTTAGTTTGTCACTATAATGTTCCTTCAGTGGTGGGGGGCTAATTCCTTCGTTCTTTTTCGTGAGTTGCGGAAAATCATCTCGTGTAGCAGCAAATTCCTTCGGTTTACGTGGTGCAGGTTTTCACTCGAACATTTTTTTGGATTCTTCGCATCCACGATAGCTACAAACATGATTTTTCCCACAGAGCAGGCAGGTGGGTGTTTCGTCTTGTTTTTTGGGGCAGGTATTGCTGCGATGTGCATTTCCACATTTACAACATCTCACCGCGTTTGTGCATAGATGTTGGGAGTGCCTCCACTCCTGACATCTGAAACACTGAATCGGACGTTTTCTGGGGCTATATTTTTCAATCCGGGCATTCACGCTAAGATGAATTGCATGACCTTCGTCATTTCTCTTAAGTTCAATGAGCCAGATTGGCAATTTTTCAGAGTTGTATTTTTGCTTCTGCAGAACTGCTTCACCTTGATAACTGGATGTTTCCTTCTGACTAAATCGTCAAAAAATTGCCTCTTCAGTGACTTTATCTGGGAGATTTTTCAGAATGACTCTCAGAGGTTTTTCTCTTTCCGTCAGGTAGGTATGAAATGGAATTTCGTTCGCCTTCAGAAATGTAGTGACGTTTTTGTAGTCCTCCATCGTTTTCGTGTTAACATAGATTAGTTTCAATTTCATGTTTGCTTAATTTCGTCTTTGCATAGCTCTCTGAGGTCTCGTTCAACTATCAGCCAGTCAATCATCTCTTGCTTAAAGACAATTGGAGGTGGAATTTCATCAGGGCAGGCACTTTCAGGTTCTTTCTGTGTTTCTTCCAGCTTCTCAAATCTGTTTTCGCTAGTCATTTCCATCTGGACCGGTTCCGGTGGCTTCTTCTCGGTCTTTCTAGGAGAAATCCAGGGATTTTCTGTCGATTGTTCTTCAGTTTGCTTTTCACAATTTTCGCCTGAGTTGGCAGGTTCAGCAGGGGTATTCGATGTATTTCCGTTTATGCGGTTCAAAACATCTTCCAGTCCATGCCGTTTAGCTATCATCATGAATCTTTTCATCTCAAGTTCCCTGAAAGTATCACAGTCCGCAAATTCCTGAGCAACATCGAGTTCAGACGAAGTTTTAACTTTCTTTTTCTTACCTTTTTTTCCTGGGTGATTTTACAAAGTCTTCTCTCCGGAGTGGGAATTGCATGGATTTTCTTGATATCATCGATCGGTCCGATTCCGTTTCATCATCAGAAGTATCACCTTGTGCCCTAAAAAAGGACATTTTGCAGTACCCAAGGGTACCTGAAATATCTCAGTAAGCGCAGTAAAAATCTAGCCAAGGAGGCGTCGGAGTGCCCAGCTGCATTTTCCTCTTTTCGAGGGGTTGATCACGTGTTTAAGGTGTGCAGGAGAGAAAGTAATTCGGCTTTTTCTGAAGTAGAGAACTGGGTGATGTATTTATTACTTACGGATGTCGCAAGTTTAACTGAATTACGATTGCAAACATTCTTCTGTTGCGCGGGAAAGGGTCTGTCATCTTGTAGAAAATTCGGAATTCTTGGAAGTCTAGAGGCTGTTTATTGCCTCTGTTCTACTTGGCTAGAGGGGGGGTCCAAGTTTTGCTTAAAATTGGCTAAATTTTAATTTTATTAATATTTGAGCCAATAATGAATTAGAGGCGTTTACGTTGTGAGCATTTACCGAGCTTTCTTAAGCCGTTGCACTGTAGGTCGACTTTTGAGAGGATCGTAGCCCGGTGGCCCCTTGTGGGCGACCGCGGTTACGGTTAATATTGTTTATCGCCGAAGTACTGGCTGCGGGGTTCGGTCCGAGCTCGTCGCGAGCTCTCTTCAGATAGACTTCGGGCAAAATTGACGAAACATCTGGGGATAGATCCAGCGTTTTCCGTGATCGGCAACTTTTGTTTGAGAATCATGTCTCTGATGTTTTCCACTTGTGGAAAAATTAAATCTAAATTGCTCGCGCTGAAGTTCCACTTTTCTTTGGAAACTATGGAAAGAGGGAAAACGTCATCTCCAGTTGTATGTTTGCCAACCTGAGCGTCTCGAATCTTCATCAGACTGTGGTTTTATCAACTATTACGTATCGAATGAACACTGTTTTTGACTGCAAGAGTCTTCAGAATTGTTTTTGGACAGCGATGAAATAGCAAACCGTGACTGTCTCGAACAAATGCCAGATTGATTGTGCTTGTGTCAAGTAATTAAGTATCAACTGAATATTGTTTCTACGTGAGAGTGTTCAGATTTTGGGTTTTAGAGAGCGATGATCCAACAGTGAGTGAATTTCTTGTTATTTTCATTTTTGCCTTTTCTTTTAATAAGTAATTTTTAGGATTTTGGAAGTGTTGAATTCTATAGCTTTTGCTGACATTTTATGTAGATTAAAATTCGAATATTTTGCTGTTAGTTAATCAATTAATAGTTGAGAAAGTGTTACGAGCAATTAATAGTTGAGAAAGTGTTATGAGTAATTAATAGTTGAGAAAGAGTTATGAGTAATCAATAATTGAAAAAGTGTTAGTTTCCTTTAATGTTTGATTGTCATGATTTAAACTATTGAGTGCATGCATAAAGGATGAATATGGGGTGTTTCACTATAATTTCGTATGAAGTGAATAATTTTAACAATAAGATTGAAATAATGAGTACATTTTAAGATTATGCTTTGAACGAGTAGACTGGCCAGCTATCTTAAATTATAATGTGTGGGAATACTCAAAATGTATTTTTAATTTAAATATTGTGTGCTTCTCTTGAGTTTTAATTGTGGTCTACTATATGTCACCCATGTGATCCTTACGGAAACATGGTTACACTCGAACCTGGGTAGTAGAAAATCAGTCTTAAGTGTTTGTGACTATACGATCGCCATATTTAATTTATTATGAATTGATGAGGACATCTTAAGTGTGAAATTTATCTTTCCCTGGTCTTTTGAAGAGTTCTGAGTTGTATTTTAAATGTAAAGTGTTTTAGTGGTTATCTCTAAAGTTGAATCCATATTTATGTGTTTTAGGTTGGAGATCTGAATTAGTTTTATTTTAGTGAGAGATAGCGTGTTAATGATTTTGTTGCGGAAGTGCATTTCGAATTTTATTTGATAAATAATCTTTGTTTTTACCAAAACACCAGGGAGGATATTTTCGTTTTCTTTGATTTAATGAGTTAAGAATAATTTTTCTTTTAAGTAAAAGTTTCGTTTAGTTTCTTTTTTTTTTTTTTTTTTTTTGTCGCGGCACCAAAGAGAAAGTTAGTTAAGAAGTTAGTCAGCTTGAAAGTTAAAATGCGAAAGTAAAGTAATTTTAATAATAAATATTTTTTTTTTATTCTTTTCTACGTAACACAGTTGTGTTAGGCGGCAAGAAAACCACTTCGACTGGAATGATTGTTATTAAGTCATGTTATTATGCAGATAAATTCGTTGGATGGCTTGGAGCATTATTTAAAAGTACTCTTCATTCAAGATTTTTAATTTCGCAATAGCACTTAATAGACGGGCAAAAATATTCAGTGAACCAATTCTGGAAACTTTTCATAGTTACCCATGATTTTTTATTACACTCCCAAATTACAGGTAAAGTTGATTTGGATATTCCTTTCACAGCTCTTGGGTTTTTGGAATGGTAAACAAGTAGTGGTTTTAATTTGAAATCTCCGCTTGCACTTCCACCCAGTAGAAGTGTAAGCGATCTTTTGCAGCATTAAAAATCCTGGTGCACGTTTTTTTTTCTTTTTTTTTTTTTTTTTTTTTTTTCACGGGATAGAAATGTTCGTATTGGCATTCTTTCCCAAAATAGTCCTGTTCGTCCATCAACATTAAAAACCAATTCTGGAGGATAGTTTCCTCGTTCAATTTTTGTTTTTAATGTCGCTGCGAATTCAGCCTCCGCTTTCGTATCAATACTTGCTACTTCTCCTATAATCTGTATGTTATGAAGATTATTTCGATGCTTAAATCTATTAAAACATCCTCGACATGCAACGAAAATTTCACTTGTGTCGCTTGCCTCAACCAGAATGTAATTAAAAATTCCTCTTGCTTTTCCCATTATAATAATGGCACATTCTTTAATGGCATATTTAGTTCGATTTCGTCGTCAATCAAGTCGTTTTTCCATTTCCTCTATTGTATTATTTCTAGAACGGGTAATTCTAGTTGCAGAGTTTGTCGTAGTTGCAGTTGCCGATGACAGTATTTTTTCTTTACTCTTAAGAATAGTTCTTTTTGTTGAAGGGTCCAAATTAAATGCAGCACCAGTTTGAGATTGACGTTCACCAGTATCTAACCTTCTAATCACTTGCTTTTTCTTGTTGCTTTATTTTCGTGTTTTTTATTATCACCCATGATAAAACCTAAAAATCATAATATTTGTCACTATATCAATCGTTATATTATATAAATTTATACTTGCAATAACGTCAACAAATGCTTCAAACGATCAAAATTCGTTCGTATAACACCGCAGGAAAGAAGAAACACAGATAAATTGCTACAGATATCGAGAATCCTAACGCTGTGTGCAATTTCGGGGAATCGCACAACTCAAATAAAAGAGCATTAAAACGAAACAGCGTTAAGAAGGGTTTTACTGTATACCTAGAGAATTGTGAAGGATTTTTCATGAACTATCACGTCTTTGGAAATTTTAATTTTCTCCAACTGCACATTTTTTTAATGATACAGAAGAAGAGGTCTTTGCTAGACACTTTCCAAGCATTCTAAATAATTCTGAATTTCAGCTAATCGTTTATCAGTTATTATATTCAAATGGCAACAATTTGTAAATCAAATATATTTGGGACGCATTATGAGTATTTTTGCAGATTTTCAGACTTTTAATAGATGATATCAATGGCCATAAACGTATATACAGATTATACTGTTTGATATATACATTTTAATATTGTAACAAGATCCTCCTTTCTAACTCCTAAGCAGTCTTGCAGAAAGGATTTGGTTTCTGTCACTAATGACACCTAGGGCAAATAAAAATAATAAACTCTCAAAAATAAATCATTTAGCCACAGTAAGTTACAATAAGGAAAAAAAATATCAAAATCTTGAATAATAACTAAAAATAAGTTTACCTAATAATTAAGAAAAACGATAGCTTAGTAAAAAAAATTAATTCACACTTGGAGCTCTGAAGTTAAGATTACTTTTAATTAGCGAATAAAATTTATTCAGCAAAACGTTGCTTCAACAGATTAAAACAAAAACTATTAAAAGTTTTAATCCCTTTAATACTTTAATCTTTTCCAGCATTAAACATTACTCGTTAGTGAAATACCCCAACTAGATGTGCTTCAAAAGTGAAAATCCCAGGGAGGTTGCACTTACTCGATGTACGAAAGTGTTGTTGATCTGGAGCTGATGAATAATAAAGCTGAAACACAAAATCTATAGTTATTATGAATTAATGCATTTATACCGAACCTATTGATTTGTCACAGACATGGATACAAAATAATTTTTGTCATATTAGAACATGTTTCTTATGTATCAGATGAAAATCCTGAATATTAAATTCGATGATGAATGACTGATAACACATTAATGCAATTCTGAACATTGATTCATAATACGTAAATAATATTGTTTAAAATTATTCTTTTCTGTCTTGCTTCATGATATAAGGGGAAGGTTGCTGTCGATGGGCCACTTTTACTAAATGATCCTTAAAGTCGTCAAATTTGGTAAATATTTTACATGTTAATGTAAATATTATTTTCCATATACACATATCTAGGAATAGACGTTATAATTATGAAATTTTCAGTAATATTAGAACAATAAAAATAGGTGCTACTGGCCCAATGAAGAAACCGGTCATCTTCATTGAGTCGAGATGTTTCTGTGAATGGGCCGGTATCTATTTTTTTTAATACAGTATCAGGTTAATACAAATCAATAACATGTTTAAAATACTTTGAGCTTGATTCGTAAATCTAAAATGCTGGTTAAAAACTAGCACAGACCACTGAAAATACATTGAATCATATTAATAACTTTTCATTATTTACAAGGAATCAGGAGTTGGATTTTAGTTTAGTCTTTATAATCATAAAATAAGCCTAATGTGAGAATCTACAAAATAACATTGAATTTCTTTCAGTAGAAACAATAATTAAAATGAGAATTTGAGGTAATTTATAGTTATACCAGTATAAACAGAACAATGATTATAACTTGAAAACTTTCAAATATAGCATAAAATAATTACTAAGCATACTATTAACATTAGGCTATAAATAGCATAGAAATTACTGCGTCAGTTATGCGTTCTTGATGTGTCCACCTGCATTTTTCGCAATAATACATTTTGATCCCCTTTCTGACACCAGCACACTTTTCGTGAATCCACACTGTGAACGATAGACATTGAATAATGTCTTCATACAAGTTATCGCTACAGATAGCATAGAACCATGAATCCATGTTCGAATTGATTGCCTTATTTAGTGGAAGCAATGACACTTTAGCGTTTACTGTCTTCTCTGTTTCAGAAGTTTGGAGTCGTCTTTCCACAGCAGTGCCTTTAACTTTTTTTTTCAGCTTCTTCCAGGATCTGCTTGTATGGGCTACTTGTGATCATTATTGCTTTTGAGGCTTATCTGAGACTTTTCCAACTGAGAATTTAGACGGAATCGGAGAGATTTCACCCTAAGAAACATTAACGTTTGACCGCAAACTTAACTCAGCAGCTGGAAGCTATTCGTATTTTGTTCCATTGGTTGTTGCAACAGATTTTCTTCCTGGAGCCTGCATGCCATGTAACAGTCCACTAGTAGAAGCAGTTAGGCTTGTGTGAGGAACTTCTACAACATGAACGTCATTTGTTTCAAACTTCACCGCTGAAATAAAATGAAAGTCTTGAAATACATCTCTGTTCACCGTCCAAACTCTTGTTTTAGCAAAACCATTCATTGCCGTCCCTACTGTTGCTGCTTGTACATATGTTTTTCCAAACAATCTTGCCATATGGAACTGTGTGAGAACTTCTAATTTCTCTTCTCTCCGTCTCAATCTTAGAAACGTCAACCGTACTCGTATAGATTTATTTATGAATCCACTTTCGGGATTACACGCTAAACATGTGCCTTGTGGAGCTTCCTCTTATAACCCTTCTGCAAAGCATGCATGTTTGTAAATTAAAAGTGGTAGGACATATTGTCCAGCGGCAGACGCGCAACAAACTGCTATTCTAGTAGAGCCTCTATCTTCACTGGCAATGGATCTTACAACCTTCTTACGCTTCAAAGCAAGAATCTTTAGAGGTTTCTTTTGATCAAGAAGGGATAATTCGAGAGCGTTAACGGTTATAGACTTCTTCAGCGAATAACTATGTCATCATCTGCCTCCCCCGATTCTCAAGTGACGTTCTGGACCTCACGAGCAGAGGGATGGCCAGACGTGACCTTAGGTCTAGAACATACTGCACCATATATTCAAAACTGAAGAGTTGACAATTAATTCACCGCTTGATAACTTTTAAACTAGGCTTACCCACCAATTTCTTAGTTAGGCAAAGATATAAAACTAGATATGGTGATCATAAGCGGTTGTGGATCACTTACTTCAAAATTCTTACAACGTAATTGCGTTATTTGAAAGGAGTACGAATCAACAAATAATGTAGAAGATGCATTCAAATATGCATACAAAACTAAGCTTTATCGCAACAATACCAAGACGCATTATTGGACTCAAGAACTTAGGTCGGAACGAAGTAGAGTTCATGCTTTGCGTAGAAGAGCTTTGTATAATATACTTGCGAGTTTTTGTATTATGAGCTGTAGGAGATCGGAAAATGTACTATATACTGTAAGGTTTGCATGTGTGTAATGTATCAGTATTTACCTAGGAATGCAAATGTACTCGTTAAGAAGTAGATTGATAAAATACGGCATCTGCTGTATAATGTATTTCTATGTAATAATACTTGTGAAGGAGTAGATTGATAATACATTGTATTTGCACATGCTCTGTAATGCATTTCTGTAATAATATGGTTATGTTATAATATAGTACAAGGTATTGGTCTATCAAACACCGGTTGATAGTCTATAGGTATAAATTACAGGTATTGGAGACATACATTAGTTTCATAAGATGTATTTTGTATTTTGTATGGGCGCAGCCCCGGCCCCCCCCCAGCCGATTTAAATCGGCCACATGGCCAAAAGGGGACAGGCCCGTCCAACACAAAAACGAGAAGCCACCGAGCCGGCCGTGCTCAAAATTTACACAAGGAAAACCACAATTCAAAATTTACCTGAAAAGACTTAATATTTAAACAACCGAGAAACCAAAGCCCGAGACCCGAGTAACAAAAAAGGTTAAAAAAGGAAACATAACAAACACAAAATTACGAGAGCAAATGGTTGCAAGCCAAGTTAAAACAAAAATCCATCATTCACACAAAAATGAAACTGAGGAAAATAATAAAATCCACAAAGTTAGTAATAACATGAAACCAAGACAAAACAACACAGAACCATTCATACAAAACATAAAAAGAACTTCTTGTAAAATCTTGATCAGCCTTCGAATGAGCACAAAATTATTGAATAGGTCAGAAGATCTTAACTCTCAATTCCGATCTTTTCTTTATTGCCATTAATAATTTTCATTATTTCTTGAGCAAAATCTTTAAATCTGTTACTATTTACGATCATTTCTTCAATCTTCTTGTCTCCATACTTAAGCCTCACATCCCGGGTAAGAATACACGACTCGACGAAGTGATCTGCGTCACCGATCTTATCACAAATGAGGCATTTATCGTTGCCCTGGAGATGGAATCTATGTAAATAGAAGGGAAATCTTCCATGATTGGTTATAATCTGGTTGGCATCAATATTCATATAACATTTCATTATGTTTGAAACTTCAATAAAATTCAAGAACCTATTTCTTTTAATAGAGGTAGACCAAACCTGCTTCCATTTATCATAGTAAAAATTCTTCATAATTGAGATCATCTTTCTTCTAGCCGGTCTTACATCAAAATAATCCATACCATTCCCCAGGGCAGCCTCCTTTGCCAGTGCGTCCGCCCTCTCATTGCCAGGATGTCCAATATGTGCCTTAATCCAGTGAACATGGATAACATGATATCCTAATGCTCTTTTAAACAGATCTTTAATGTCTTCCAAAATTTCATTTTTAGGCTCTGGCCGGGAGAGAGCCGTTAGCACAGATAGGGCATCTGAGTATATATGTATACAGTGTCTCCTAGTAAGTTCTCTTAATATCCAGTTAAGAGTTTCCCTCAAAGCAGCCATCTCAGCCTGATAAACTGAATTATGTTCAGACATTTTAAATTTCTCTACATGTATCTCAAGTCCATAAAAATAGACAACAAAGGCTGAACCGACTCCCCCCCTCGAAGCCAGAGCCATCCGTATAAATTTCAATTTCCTGTAGGTCCAATTTATTGCAATCAAAACCAATGCTACAATAGTCCATAGGAGAAACACTCTCTGGATTAAAATATTTAATAAAATTGGCACAAACTTTAAAATCATTATAATTAAAAGAGTCTCAATCCATTACTTAGTAAAAATTTTTCAAAATAAAACTGGTAAAAAATCGAGAGAGGGGGCACACCGGCAAGTATGCACAGAACCTCCGTCGAGACCGTCCTAAAAGCTCTGGTAACAGCCAAGAGCCAGCCTCTCTGCAAAGAGTCTAATTTAGTTCTTAAACGGAGGAGCTCCCCTGCCCGGACACCCCATGCGCCAATGCCATATATGATCTTGGGAAGAATAACGCTGATATAAATTTCTCTCAGGGTGGCACCTTTTTGAACCAGAGTACTTGGATTAAAATTATAAACATAAAAAGTTAAAACCTTCTCTATCTTTCGTTGTATATCTTTAAAATGGGAAATAAAATTCAATTTCTGGTCTAAAATAACACCCAAATATTTCATCTCATCCTTAAAGCGTAGATTTTTTCCGTTAAATTTCAACCTAGGTGGTCTAGTATGAAAGCCACCCTTTGGAAAGTAAATAGCATTTGTTTTATCCAAATTAAAGCGAATAAATTGTTTATGGCTCCATCTATTAAATAAATGATCTATCTGGGAAAACCTCTGTTCCAACTTTTCCAAAGAAGAATCATACACCAAGACCAGAATATCATCGGCAAAGCAGTTAATTTCAATATTTGGTAAATCGATAAGTATTTCATTAATTATAAGGCTCCAGAACAGGGGAGCGCTGCAAGAGCCCTGCGGGCATCCTTTCGTGATCTCATATTTCAGGTTAACACCATCACTATTACCTTGAAAGAACACTTGTCTATTTCTTAGATAATCTTCAATTAAGTAGTATAATCTTCCAATAACACCTAATTTCCTAAGGGCAGAAAGGAGTAAAGGCCAGGTCAAAGGCACCATGTATGTCAAATGAGACAAGTGCAACATGAAAGTACTTCTTCTTTTCCCTAATCAACTGTATAGTGTGATAAAGTGCAAGTTCAGTAGAACGCCCTCTTCTAAATCCATATTGTCTAGGGCTAATAAAATCTTTCTTGTATAGAATAAAATTAAGACGATTTGTGAAAATTTTATCTAAAACCTTACCAAAAACTTTCAGAAGACAGATTGGACGATAACGACCTTCACTCTTCGGAACAAGAACAATTTTTCCAATTTTCCAACATTCAGGGAAAACAGATAAAATTAAACATCGATAATATAAAATTATAAAAAAGGAAGGATATTCACAAAAAAATTTTTTAATAATAGTAGCACCTATCCCATCCAAACCAGGAGCAGATCTTGTTCTTAATCTTGAAATTACACAATAAATTTCTTCGTACGTAAAAGGGGAATCATAAACTTCTCTATTATCCTGACTATTTTCTTCATGTCCTATATCTTCTTCATAACTCTCATCACAGAGTCCTCCACTCCACCGGAATGGCCCTCATCCAATTTCAAAGCACTGCGGATAATACAGTCATAGTACTGTTCGAATGAATCATTATTCTTATCTTCCCTATCCAAAATAATATGTTGTCTTCTTTTATTTGTAGCAATCCTGTAATACTTATCATAATAATATTTACTATTCAAAAATATTTCTTCTCTATATTGTCTTTTAGTAAACTTAATCTTTTTCTTATAAAATGCAAAGTTTCTTTTATAATCCACTTTCCTTTTAATACGCAACTCATCAGGAATGTTTTTAACTTAGTAGCTTTTCCTAGAGGCTCTTAATTTCCTTCTAAGACTGTCCAATTCATTAGTCCACCATACGGTATAGTTCTTATATTGCAAGGTCTTCTTAATCCATAGATATCTATTCATATTACTAATCAACAGTCTCTCCATTTCACTAATACAATTATTCAACTCTAAAGCGTTGGAGGAACAACTAACTTTGTCTTCAATATCAAAAATATCCCTGCGACTCTTCTTCACCATTATTTCAATTCTTTTAATGTTTCTAGAGTACTTCTTTCTAATGTCACTATTGACTTTAATATCATTCAAATTAATCAAAATATATCTGTGGTCGCTAAGGGTATCCAAATCTAGAACTTCATATTTAACATTACTGATATCCATACCAGATGAACAAAGTGCAAGGTCAGTCCAGCCACTCCCCACAGAGGAAAAAAAGGTTGGAGTAAAATCTTGAATATTTAAAAGCTTCAAATTATATTGTACAATAAAATCATAAGTTAAAACTCCTCTTTGATCTATTTCCCTAGCTCCCCAATTAAAATTCTTGGAATTAAAATCACCAACAACTATAAAATCATAAGTATAGAGTTTAAAAACATTTTCAAGTTGAAATAAATGCATCTCCAAATCCTCTGCAGGTGAAAAATAAACTGAAATAAGAGCTAATTTAACTTGATCCAGGAAAACAGTGATTGCGACAATACAATCCTGAAGTACATCTACTGTAAACTCTAAATTGCTATCCGCAACAATAATACCAGTCCTGCCATTATCAATTCCTACAACTCTCCAATTTCCAAGTAGATGGGCAATCTTACCCTTAATAGTATAGGGCTCTTGCAGCGTAATCACATTCAAAGGCTCTTTAATGATATCATTAATTGCAGAGAGCTGGCAAGAAGCGGCCGCACAATGATTTAAATTAATATTTAAAATATTCATGTATAACAAAATAAAACCAATCCACATTAAAAGCAATATTTTAAAATCAATATGTACAAATAAAAACAGTATTAAAATCAATCAATTAAAATCCAGTAAAAGTCTTGGCAAAAGTTCAATTGACATAAATAAATAAAATCAACACCAGAAGGTTCCAAGTCTTTATTAAAACCAGAGCAACTTACCAGGGGTGAGGGCAAAATCTTCTTCTTCTTCTTCTTCTTCTTTACTGGCTTCCAAAATAAAATACTTACCCAAAGGCCAATCAATAATAACAGAAAAAAGTAAAATAACATAAACAATACTAATTCAGAAGTCAAACAACAAAAATCAGCGTTATACCTACAAAATTTTCGATTTGCGGTTTTGCAGCTGAAGATGATGGTTCAGTAAAACCATCGAAACTAGTCCTGTGAAAATTTTGTAGGTATAACGCTGATTTTTGTTGTTTGACTTCTGAATTAGTATTTATTCGGCGTGTTATTGTGTCTTAACATAAACAATATCACACTCCTTTTTAGTATTGAATTAAAAAATAAACAAACAAAAAGTCCCCGCCGACACCTAGTCTCTCAATAAAATCTAGATGTCCAAATGATCCTTTATAAATTTCATTTCCTCTAAGTATACGGAACAATCCTTAGAAAAAGCATGATGGTGTACATCAAAATCTGTGTGAAATTTCTTATTGAATTCCACACAGTTAATGCAAATAAACTCTTCACTTTGACAATCTTCCTTTCCATGCTCCCTAGAGCAGGCGGCACATATTTTGACATTCTCACAAAATCTTTTTGAATGTCCAAAGGCCAAACAGTTAGTACAACGTTTAGGTCTTAAAAAGATCTTAGTACTATAGGCCTTCCAATCAATCCTTAATCGTTGATCTTCAATAGTGTTACCCTGGTATTCTCTAGTAACCTGATACACACGATGTGACACGAACTGCTCTGAGGCCCTCATTCTAAATAACGGCTTGACACAATTCCCCTCACAACAGCAATTTCTTTTCAGTGCTTGCGTAATCTTATCGTCTGACACTTCTTCTGAAACGTTATAAATAACAATCTTTGGTCTAATAAATTTCCTTCTTCTTGGTCTTACTAAAGAACATATTTTCTCATTATTCTTAATTACTTCCTCTAATCTCTTGCATTCATTCCGATTTTCAAGTTTTACCACCATATCACCGTTCTTACGGCAAAAGGAACTAACTATCCTATCTTAATTCATATCTTTTGTGGGTCTACATTGGATTTAACTTCTTCATAAACATCAACTCCATCCTTCATCGGGCGTAAGATGACCTCATTTTCTCTTAAATTATCTTCTCTATTCATATCTCTCTTCCTCCCATTTCTTTTTGATCTAATTTCAATCCATGGTTCTTCTCGAGTAGTTTCATTGGTCATTTTCTCCTTAATTTCATAGACCTCTTTTTCAATCGCATCCAATTTACTCACTATCAATCTTTCATTATCATTTGCATTATTTGTCTCTCTTTTAGCAATCCAGTCAGTTATAAAATTTAGACCATTACTTAAATTCGCAATAAGAATCTTCGGGACTCTCTTTTCCCTCAATGTGTCAACGATCTTATTCATATTACACATAACCGTCAGAATATCATATTCATTACTTGCAAAATCTAAGATGGTATCAGTAACCGAAAGCTCGTTTTGATTCATCTTTGGATCAGAAATTATATTATGTCGGCTTGGGAACAAACAAATCAAATTACCTCATAAAAATCAATGCATATAGATAAATCCTAATATAATAAAACTCTAAAAACTCTAAAAGTTCAAAGTTAATACATCTATAGTGTTAAAACTTCTTAAAAAAGATAGAAATCAATTTCCAATACAGCAAGTTCTCTTCAAAAATTCATAAAAGTTCTAAAATTCAATAAAATATCCATAAAATGCTAAAATCAGTATCTGCAATGCGTGAAATAATTTTTACAATAAAAACGAGAGTTCTAGCATAAAAACTGAGCAAATCGACCAACGGGCTGAAAGACGTCGAATATGGTACACCAAAATATGTCAGAGCTGTTCCTCCACCGGGCAAAAGACTTGATTATATGGTGCACCAAATGATTATTCCTTCCAATAACATAAATCTTCTAATATTAACAAATGTCAGCCTCGTTAGGCCTAGCTCACTCTACAATTTCAAATTCAAATATATTCAAAACCATGAAAGATAGAACTGTGCTTTTAAATATAAAACTAGATAGAACATGTAAGAGTCTAAAACAGCCGACAAATTAAAATTGCATAAATAATTCATCATATAATCAATGTAAAACTTACTCGTCCATGCGAGATGGGCGTTCCGGTGTAGACGAAATTTAAATTCCTCATATCTTGAAAGAAAACCAATTTCAGAACTTGCACAATACCTTTTTCGAAAGCGGAACACTTAATTAAAAATAATTATACACTTTCACAATCCACAATCAACTTTTAAACAGGAAAATAGCAACTTTAAGCGGGAGCACATAAACAACCATCCAACATGGATTCCAACATCATTAACATTCAGTTTCATAAGATGTAATTATTTTTGTATAATGTTTTAATATGTTATGTTTTAGTACTTGCTAATACTTCAAGAATGTATTAGCATGTATTCAAGAATGTGCTATGTATTTGTATTATGTAATTGCACCACATATTTGAATTTATATTTTATATTTGTATCATGTATTATTAAGTATACATGCATTATGCACGATGGATAATAGCTCTAACTCCCTAAAAAACACAGTGCAATTAATATCTTCAAGGGCCTTAAACTGCTGAGTTGGTAACCAATTCTATATGGATAATATAATACTCTGGGATGAAAGCCAACTCAGCGGATTTCAGGTAAATTTAACAAAGTGCGTAAAGCACATTTATCCTTATTTTCGCTTATAACAAATATGGCAAATTTCAAAACGGTAAATTTTTTCAGTGCATAAATGCACATATATCTTTGAAAATTTTAAATAATAAGTTTTTGCAGGTGTGTCTAGAAATATTTTAAGGTTTTGGTAAAATTTGTAAAGTTATAATTCCGTTTTTACGTTTTGAAAAATTTGTAAAAATTACTAAATAATAAAAATTTTGAAAACAAATCAGAAAATAGCAGTGAAATTTATTTTTATTGAATCTAAATTCGAACTCGGAAAGAAGGAATTAAACAAGTTTAACGAAAGAAGAGATATTAATAAACATGTACAAAATTCAATTCACACTGAGGAGCTAAAATTTTGACAGTTAATTTTTTGAAAAGTTAGCCGTGCGATTTTTGCAAAGCTTGGCACTTTGGCACAATTTAAGAATCGAAACATGGAAAAAATAGGTATGTTATTTCAGAAAAGTCCGATTATTTTATGTCAAAATAGTTATGTTAGAACAATGCTATATGTAAATCTAATGCATAGCCTTAATCACGCTTTCGAGACATGAAAAACGCAAATTAAATTCTGTCAGTTCGCCCAGTAGAATGGGAGATACAGAACTGTCCCCTTTTTTTTGTGTGTGTGTGTGCGAGGTGTACTTATGTTGTAATAAGATGAATAATTCTGTAGCATCACATTCTCTGAAAGTAGACTTCTCTATACTGTACACGTATCCTTGATAAATTTTCACTCACCTGATTACATAGCATCGTAACAAGAGCCAAATGGATGCCATTCAAACTTTTCCTATAAAAACTTCTCTTCTTCTGATAAAGCACGAATTGTGTCACGTAAGCCGTTAATTTCGTCACAATAACACCACCCAATCAGCCGCGGGTGGAGCTAATCGGAAGAAATTTATGGTTCCAAAACTTGCAGCGGTCGGCGAAAAACTTTGGCAGTGAAGGATCTCGGGCTTGAAATGCCAAACCTTTTACCTGGAGACGCAAGCATATGAATTGGCTCATCTTGGTCATAATAAGAAATTTAAGAATATAAATTTTACATTTTTATTTAATAGAATGTTTAAGATAGTAATATAGGGTATCGTTGAATATGCGTAACTAGTAAGTCTCGATTCTCTAATGAATCGAGAACTTGCCAGCAGCCGAGCGGTAATATCGCCGAACACTGGTATAGTTGAACTTCGGTTCAATTTCAGAGTTTCTGGTTTCCGAGGGTTTTCCTATGTGTAACGTAGATGCAAGTCAGTGTCCTATAAAAAGTCCTCCTCGAAGACATCCCTTTTCTTAGGGAAATAGCCATGGAATGCTTTGCTATAATCAAATAAACCAAACCCAAACAAGTCTTTAACGAATCGAATAAGCGAATGAGTGAATAAGTGAAACTCGCTACGGTATGAATTGCACAGAAATGAGAATGTGAAGGTGTTATTAAGTAAAGGAGACTGACTTATTTTATCGTTTTATTTTACAGCATAATTCAGACTCTTGACAACAATGAGCCATAAAGTTAATAAAAAAAAATTAAATTATGAAATTAATCAAAACCTTCCTTGTACACAATATTTCATTAAAAATATTGTTAAAAAGTGCTAAATATTAATAAGTATTTATCAGTTGTATCTATGCTATACACACTTTTTCTCTTCGCCTTTTCTAGCATAATATTATAATATTGTGCAAGCAAAGTACTGTTACTTTTCTGAACTATCGTATAATTAATAATTACTGTTTTAAAAATTAAAATTTCATATTGTGTTAGTACTTTAAATTACTTTTATGTTAGAATTTACATTTAGATAATAAACAAGCTATATGACGAAACGTGACGTAATAGAATTTCTGGGAAGTATATTACACATTAAACTATACTGTACCATTCCCCACAACCCTCTACTTGCCGAACATTTATTAGCTCGAAAGAAATTCGTGGGGATACTCGAATCCATTCATCTAAGGACAGGGAGACAGATGTCAAAAAAAAGGTGAGCTTACATATGCAAACAACCAAGCCTTACACGTTGTTGTAGACACCGCATTCTGTATTTAGGGATAGACTTCGTTAAAGAGTACGATTCTAAGGCAACGAAGCGATTGGTTTGGTTTTATGTGACTAAAGCAAAGTCTCAAAGGCTATCTGCCTAAGGGAAGGGATGCCTTCGTGGAGAACTTTCTAAGGGAAACTGACTCGAATACATGTTACACATGGAGAAAGCCACGAAAATGCCCATGCAGCCAGGGAGGTGGTGGAATTCGAACGGCGGAACGACCTACTAGTGTTCAGCGGTTTTACCGCTTGACCGCTGGTAAGCCCGTAACGAAGTGAGGGAATTAAATCAGAGATTTAAAATGCGTACCAAACTTCCAATAATTTAATTTTCTTTGGTATACTCCCTTGAAGATAACACCATTTTACGTCAAGTGTATACATAATTTTTAAATAGAAAGGGTATAATCTACGAATTTCTTAGATATAATTGATTGCATAATTTTATATAGACAGTTTATTCCTTAGAAGTTACAAAATTCCTTAGAAGTGATTGATTTTGGTCTGCAGAGAGCTTAAGAGACTTTCTCCTTTTGAAATTTCTTTTAAAATATATCCTGTTGAAAAAGCTTTGCTTTAGTGAAACAAAACTTCTTATTTGGTAGTTATTAGAGAAGGTTTAAACCACGTCCTTCTAACAAGATCTAAATTAATGTGAAGTATATTTATACCGACTTATACTCAAACGCATGTCTTAGTTGCCTTAACTGATCATATTTTAATGGAGTTAATTTAAAATACGTATATTTTTTTAATTTATGAAAGTGATGCTAAAGCGGTATTTGTAAGAATCAATTAGCTTATGATGCAGGCAAAATACCAATATGTGGCTGAATCTATTTTTGTTGAAATTTTACTAGATTTAGCCATAGCATGGTATATTTACAGAGTGGGAAAAGATGGTCATCATCCGTGTTATTTCATGTTTCGCAATGTCAAGGAAAGGATCAACATTTCTGTTTTTACATCCTCAGCTGCTTTCGGTGAAACAGAATTCTGTTCTACTGAAATACTGAAACTGAATATCGAAAAGAACATTGAACACAGATCGTTTCTTTCTCCTCCAGCATATACTGAACGCAAGCTTTCCCCACCTCAAGAAATCTTGGAAGTGAGCGTGGAATTCGATATTTAGTCAGGTCGCGGTTAATTTATTTTGTGAGATAATAGCATAATAGTAATAATACACCTTACATAACAATACTACAATAATAATAACAATAACATAACTGCAATGTACCTCATTTTTGTTACTTTACTACATAATGGGTCAATTGAATTAATAAAAATTCAATTTCAACATTTCAATTCTCAGTTTTGTATCTCTGAAACTCTTTTACAAAACGTTTTGATAAAGAGAAGACCAGTAAAATAATTCTTTATCCCGTGTATAAGAGAAATAGGTTAACCTGAAATATAATACAGTAAAATACAACCTTCAACTCATTAGAATCACTTCTATCTTCTGGAAAAGTAAAAAACATTGAATAAATTGCCATCTTATTTCATAAAGTAAAACTGCTATTTTTTCACACCTTTAAGAAATGAAATGGATTTTATGAAATAATTCAATTTTTTATGCATTTTTTAAAAAGTGATATTTTTCACTTTAAGGGGGCTCATAGACCTTAAAACCCCTTATGATCTTCGAATATGTGACTGTTGCACGAATTGGGATATTTTATTTATTTTAAAAGCAATTACTTCCAACTTTTTACAGCTGACTACATAATATAGCTGCTTTGAAAAATAGCAACCAGAAAGTTTGTGTTGGCACAAATATTTTTGTAATTTAATCCGCTTTGTGCCAAAATTTTTCGTCATGTTTCCACCTTGCGCGCATGACATTTTAAAAATGGCCAATGGTACATACCTGAAATTTGATGAAATTCTTTGTATGGGCACTATTTTCTAATTGAACCAAAAATCTGATGATTATTTTAATATTAAAAAATTTTATGCATGAATACATTACAGATTTTTTTAATAAAATACATTTTATAAACTCAACTCCAAACAAAATAAAAGTTTAACGTGAAATTCTTAGACTTTTTGTTTCACAGTAGTTTCCAAATGTTATAAAAGCTATATATTAAATATGGAGTTAAATTATGCAACAGAATGTTTTAAGATGTGCGCGCAAGGTGGAAACATGACGAAAAATTTTGTCACAAAGCGGATTAAATTATAAAAATATTTGGGGCAACACAAACTTCCTGATTACTATTTCAGAAAGCAGTTATATTATGTAGTCAGCTGTAAAAAGTTGGAAGTAATTGCTTTGTAAATAAATAAGTTATCCCAATTCTTGCAACAGTCACATATTCAAAGATTTTATGGGTTTTAAGGTGTGTGAGTCCCCTTAAAATATGCCATCAAGGGCCCGATTGAATAAGACCGGTCGTAGTAAACACTGGACATCAACCTGAGATTAAATCCGGAAAAGGCTGTGTGCATATGATTATTTTTAAATACGATGTAAATATGAAACTCTTTCCGTTCAGAGATCATCCACAAATATATCTCCTCTTTCAGGCCGATTGGCTTCCCTTATTTTGACTTGTTAAATTGAGAATCCAATTAGAAATATTTTATTTAAATCTTTAATTCTGAAACATTTTATAAAAATTGTAGATTTATATTTTATGATATAAAAGTAGTGCCTGCTCGATATATGTGTGTATGTGTAATACAAATTTGTGTATGACGTTGGGAACGATGATGATAATGAAGTGGGATGTTTAATGAAAAAGAAACCAAGATGAAGAATGATACAATAAGTATCAGAACTTTTTTCAGATGCAAACAAATTTATAAAATTGGTTTTACTGCTAAAGAAGAAGGATCTGCATCTGACTGAGGTGATTTTATATCAAGTATAAATTATATTAAGTAAAATAGCTGCAATCCTGCATCACAAAAGCCACCGTTTCTATCTTTGTTTTTCAGTTCACATTTCTCATTATTCAATCATCAGTGTCGAGCTATGATGAACTACTGATATGTCATTGATATTTTAGTTTCATTTTGCAGATTCCGGCCTAGAATACTTGTTTGTGGTCTTTTTTTCCCGAATTCAATAATATTCTCAACAGATCATGCCGTTAACTCACTTCTGTAATTTGAGATGGATACAAAACGAACAACACAATTAGAAGGTGAAGAAATAATGACAGTTAAGAACTGTAAGTAGTTATAATAAGAAAGATTAAATAGTAAAAATGGGAAAAAATGAAGTAGTAAAATAATTGAAGAAATAATAAACTAATAAGTAGTTAAGATTAAGAAAAAAACTAATATTTATGTGGGTTAAGAATCAAATTTACATGTGTAAGAAACTGGCCTATTTAGTGACAGACTATTCAGCCAACGTTCTCACAAGTCCAGGTTTTGCATGCGTTATAGCTGGTACTTAAAATGACCTCCTTGTAGACCACAAGTCATCGAACGTGACGTGAAATAATGAAAAAATGCATGTGTACCCAGTAAAATCATGTACTTGTCTTGATAAGTATGAATAATTAATAGAAATGAAGTTACGTTCAGAGAATTGTTTAATGGGATTTCTTGTGATTTTGCATTTATGAATTTTCTGTCATTGATTTATGTATAACGTATTTTCTCCCTCCTTCCCTCATTCCTTCCTGGAGCACGTTCAATACGTATGCCGAAGGTCCGGAATTTGAATCCTGACAATGACATTGCAAATATCTTCAATTTCATGAGACTGAAAATGTCTATAAAAATCTACAAGTCGTGCCCGAACTAAAAGATGGTAGACGCTAATTCTCCATTACCAGGATCTGGAGACTGGGTCCAAACCCTGGAGTCATGTCCCTAATCCCCAGTAGCCCTTTTATAAGGTATTCTCTGCATCCTTCGTGATGTAAATGAAAGCACCCTCAATGCGTATTCGGTAAGTCTGGAGTTTCTTCTCGGCGAGGGCATTGCATATATGCCACGTTTCTGAATCGATATAATAACTCTACACATGAAATGTTAAAATTTCTTTGCCAAACTTCATAATGACTTCCCAAAATGTGGTGATATTTTAACAAGTAACTACTCCTTTTATAATCTATTTCACGGTTAAAAAATAATTCAAATGGTTTTGCTACACTTGAAATATATACATCCTAATCACAGGACCTAATATCAAATGAATATTACGAGAAAAATTGGGAAGATATATTCCAATTTTTCTGTGAATCGTAAAATAAAGGATAAAATAAGAAATAAAATATAAAAATAGATATTTTCGGAACTTACTATGATTAATAAACTATTGTAATAATGTGCAAAAGAAATAATTGATAGTTCCATTCGATGCTGTCTTCTGTTGCATATCTACGATGTAATAGATATTAAATACTTCTCAATATGTAGGCAGCTAACGAGAGTATGAAGGCTTTGAATAGCTAATTTCGAGAATTTTAATGACATAATGATACTGCTTTAAATATAAGCCAGAATGTCTTGATTGAACTCTGAGAGAAATTGTTTGCGAGTCATATTTTTTTTTTTTTTTTTTCTGGGGGGGGGGCTGCTGACATCACCATCGTGCTTCTCATCGAATTCACCTTACTCGGTTTTGAAAATGTATTTTATCTTATTCTCACCATTCTCCTGCTTAAGAAATCTTTAAATCATCTAAACTGGCTCCCAAGGATGCGAACAAATGCATAGTTTGATCCTTCTAAATGCTGATTTTTTAATTTTTGAACAGAATTCGAAATAAGAACTATTTGAGCTCATATTTTATGAAGAATTTTATTTCAAAGCATCTTTTCGGATGCCAATACTAGAGTTGTCGTTTTCATATTCATTGTGAGAAGTAACTGTGTTTCATATATTCACTCAAATAAACGATAGCTTTGAATCAAGTATTCCATCTGATTATAACAAATACATGGTAATGTATTGCTGACAGTCGAGGTGTCGTTTTTTAAATATCCTAATCACTGATCACACACTTTTCATTTTTTTTTCCGAGTGCAAATAAATTTTCTTGTTTAGGCTATAATAATGCATAAATCTTTCAATTTTGTTATAAATAAGTCAACAATTTATACGTCAACATAGGCAATCATGTAGAGCTTAGAGTATGACACTTACCTTAAAAATATTCTTATTTCATGCTCCTTCAACGGTTCGATTTCTGTTTGAGAACAGTTGGGAGCGTCTAAGGCTCCCAGATTGAGATTGAATAGTGGTTAGAGGATACTACTCTGCGATACCGAAAGGCATAGGTTCGAATCCCGAAGAATGCTTGGATGTTTGTAAAAGTATGATGTCTTTGCTTCATAAGAGCACACTAAATATCTGGTTATCAAGTCCTCTTAAAGTCCTTTTATGTAGATTGGTAGTAGGGAAGAGGGGTGGAAGACTCTTGGACCACCTCCGGGGGGACCTTCCTCAAAATTGGGGTGGAAATAGAAGTGCCTTCTCTGGCAACCATTCTTTCATGAAATTCCTGGACGAAACGACAACGACAGCAACAGCAGCGTCTAAAAAATTTGCACTTGCAAAAAACATGTCTGCTGTATTTCTGAAGAGTTATTTTTCAGTAAGGAACTGTTGTTAAATGATTTATCGCTCACTGCAACTACAAAAATCATTTTTATTTATTCTTTAATTTCATCTGTTTTCGGAATATGAACCAACTTTATAATGTATTCCTTACGTCTCAAAAGATTTCTAGAAGGATCTAAGTGATATAGTTTAGCTTTTAAACAAATTTTCACCATAACCTCAAATCATATTTATTATTTTTTATTTTTGCTTTGCACTTGAAAATTGCCAATGAATGTTGTCTGCCGCTTAATGCCTTGTGATCTTGTAGTGAGTACATTTCAGTTATTTAAATAACTAGCATTATTGATATGTTTCGCTACAATATCATTTTCTCGCCTTCTGAGCGAACATTACATATGTGTCACCTATTCTCTTGCGCAAATTTCTTTATTCTATTAATTACTTCATTTCTATGACGTCTTATATTGATATAAATTTATGATCACTAATTTGGAAAACAAGACAAAAGAAACGCCCGCTTACTCCACAGTTTGTGACATGACTGAACTGTTAGAAGAATGGCACGCGTTGGCAATCTGTCTAAGAGGAGAGATAACTTCGTAGATTGACTTTCCAAGGAAACTCAGTTCATATCCACATTAAACATGAGGAAAATCAAGAAAATGCCCATGTAGCCAGCCCGTTCGTCTGGAATAAACCCAGGTCGAACTACCAACGTTCAGTGATTTTACAGCTCGGCTGCTGATCAGCACATTTAGGAGGAAGTTTGGACTATATACGCCCTAAAGAAAGAAAAATCAGCTGAGGCTCCGAACAGCAAATAGACGGTAAATACTTCGGGAATTAAACGAATTAATTTTAAATACGCACTTGTTAATAATTTCTGCTTTAAAAAGTTTATAATCAGCAATACGCAAATAATTTTAATATTGGGTAAGTTTCGCGATTATACTCGTCTATTTCTTAAATAAAAAAAAATCACATATCCCTACTAATAATTTGCCTTTTCATAGGTTTGCCTGAGTAACATTTTAATTTTCAGCATTATATAAAAAATTTTGAAACATTTTTGTTCAAAATGTATTACTATTACCGTTGCGTTTTAATTATTCGTTTCATTTTTGTGTCTATTTAAGAGAAAGAATTTGGGGCATCTGGAATAGGAAAATATTATTTCTGACAGTGCCATAACTCCAGAAAACTCCCCTTTGATATATATATATATGAGTTTTGCTGTTATGTTATCAGTTAAAATTACTCAGTAGAATATAAATTTCGTTTCAAGAAAAAGGCATTTCAGCTGAGGAATTTCGCATTTTGCCTGAGGCTATTTATGTTTATGAAGTTAGAATTTCCCTCTCCATTATTAGCTTTCCATTATTTAAATTGTGATGGCATTTTTCTGAGTAATAAACTAAATATTAATATTTCTTATAACGACTATGAAATAAATTAATTGCGAAATTTAAGTTATTGTAATTTGAACAGTATAATAATTTTTCTCATTTGCGTCAATTAATTTACTAACATAAACTTAGCTTTTGTTAGCAGACTCGTATCTTTTGCTGTAATATTTTCATAAGGAGTGGATAATGTAAAGGTTTATACCATAGTAATTTACATTCTAAATTATGCATGCTGTTTGTTCACACATCTCACGACTGAAAATTTAAGATAATTTAATGGCATACACTAAGCAAATATTTCGCAGTATTTGCGGAAAGAAATTTTCTTTATCCTTTCCTCATTTTCATTACATATTCCTTGTAAATGCAATTTTTTCTACCTACTTTATAGATTTCGATATTAAGGAATATAATCAATAATTCTCATTTTAGGATGCAAAATTTATTATTATTTATTTTAAGATCACATCTTTTATAAAACGGTATTACTTTTCTTGAAGAAAAAATTATCGGCGTAACTATTTAGAAGTTTGTGCACATTTCTTTCACGAGTTAAGTTTCCTCCTGAGAGGATCACGAAGACAAGTACCATTTTACGATGGCTAAAAGATATGTACAAATGCAGTTCTTGTTTCAGTGAATTCGATTCGGGAAGTTCCTGTACTCTAAAGATAAACGTCACTTTTCTCTGAATGTCTTCTCTCCTGCCATTGTTGTGTTCTGTGCTCACTTTGCCGTAATTACTCCAGCTTAATGCCGTCTTGTTGGTCGATAACTCGAACTCCCAAGTCAGGATTGTGGAAACAAAGGCCCGAGAAAGAATTATATACGAGAAATATAATTCTGCATAAGCTCAACTAATAACTAACAGCTTCATAATAACATGAAAACACTGAATTGGTGAGGTAATATATTATGATTTCACATTTTACCTGAATTCTCTGCGTCAGTGTTGTTAAGTGCTTTTTAATTTATTAAATAATAGTAAATGTCTTCCAAGAGTTAGAATTTTCATAAGTCAGCAGTATTTAAACTTGATCACTTAAGAAACCACAACTGGTTGTACGATTGACATTGCTAAACAATGGTAGTTTAATCATAAGCTCGATTCCTAGGAAATGACGACGAACAGCCTAACAACCAACAGCGGCCGTTCGACCTGGATTCGAACATCAGCGAATGGATTGGCTGCATAAGTAATTTCGTGTTTTCCTTCCGTGTATGTAAATACGAGACAATTTCTTTTAGAAAGTATACCTTAAAATAGTTAGACGGATGTCTGCGCTAATCTGTCAACAAGATAAAACAAATGAGCGTGAGAGAGACTGTATATATAGATCTGAAATCTTGTTATTCTTGTTCAGATAAACGTAATAAAGAGGCAGGTATGTTTCTTATGTGAAATCCAAACAAACTATTGCTGCCATTTTTTAGAAATTATTGCATATATAATTAAGATGATAACTATTTTATCATCATTACTGTTTCAAATCTCTCTGATGAGTTCTTTTAAATGTATCTTAGAGCGGAATGAAATATACAGATACTGTAATTCAAGTATTACCAAAGACTATTATTTTATAATTAAATTTTGTTTCTAAGCGAAATATAATGTATTGTTAAAAAGAGAATGCCAAAAAACTATACTTGTATAAAGGCTAAAGAATAAATATACTGGCATTTTAAACGTTTATTATTAATTACACCAGTTACATGAATATAAAAAAATTATTACTATCAAAATACATTACCAGAAACATATACAGCATTTTCGTGCGTGTGTTTCCTCTTCTCTTGGCGTTACGTATTCGAGAAATAATATACGACAATTTTCCAGTGTGCTTTCTTTCTAAAGTGGCTATCGTGCTTTGTCTTTGGAACTGGCTCACATAATCACCCAATATGCCATGTATAAATTTCAAACATAGTCAAAGGTTGACGCAGTTGCCAGTTTAATAAAAAGCACTATATTTTCCTAAAAAATGCACTTGTATAAGACTGTATGTATGAGACTTATACAAGTCTCATACATACAGTCTTATACAAGTCTCATATGATGTATTTCTACTATTAAATACACTAGTGCCGCCCAACCGGTATAGTGATTAGCGTCGCTGACTGCCGTGCCGAAGGGTTCGAATCCTGGAGAAGGCACTGATGTTTGTAAATGAATAGTGTCGGTGGGGCATGGCGGCATTCTGAACATTCGACGAGCCGAAAGTCCTCTAGCGTGGATAGGTGGAAGGGGAGAGAGGTGGGAGAAAATCGGACCCGTCCCCATGGTGCTTTCCATGAAAATTGGGGGGGGGGGGGTAACTGAGTTAAATCGCTCTGTCACTTGTAAGGTGCTCAAGGCTGTTGCCAAAGACAGGCTTATCTTGCGCTCCTTCACGCGAAGAATTTCGTGGGCTGGTCCTGATGTTACTGACAGATAAGTGAGCATAAGTAACAATACCAACAACAAATACATTAAGCAGGGCCACCTGCGCATGACTACTACTACCTACATGTGACATAGTACGCATGACTACTAGATACATTAGGTGGGTCATCTAAATTAAGCAATAAAAAAGGGCTGTCCAGACAAGATAAAAGAATAGCTTTATTTGAATCTTATAGGGTTTGAAGTCTAATTAATTTAATGCAGTTTCGAATAAGGGAATTCAAAATGTTTTTAAGCAGAGTGGTTGCATTGATGTCTGAATAAGAAAAACAACGAGTCTAATAAGTCAAACTGACGTCTAAATAAGAACAACGAAAATTTTAAAAGATATTGTGGATGGTCCAATCAGCCAGGAAGATATATTGAACCGACAAAAATTTGAAAATTATTTGAAACTTGATTTTCCAATCCATAGATTGGTTGCTATCGTATTTTAATCTGGCAAGATGGTTAAAATGATGACGTCTGTGAATGTACGACACCAGGAAAGCGATTCACCTGTTTGACAATAATACGAATTCTTTAATGTTTTAATGTAATATATCGAGAAAGCAGAGCTATTATCCCACTTAATGGTACGTATTTATAACTATAAATGGTCATTCGCTAATTCAGTTTTATTTTTATTTTTAACGCATTCACATGTAACAAAATGAAACTAATTTCCTGTGATTTACTGAAATTTTTACTGACAAAAACTTCAGACTATTCGTGGCTAATATATATATCATATTTAAAAATGTTAAGTATATCTGATAAAATCGTGATATTTTCTTTTAATCAAGGAATGCCCTGTAAGAATCAGTAACAATATAATGGACTTAAAAAGAACGCATGTTCGGGATGACATCGACAATTTGTAAAAAATGGCCATAAATTGTGGTATTGCAAAATGAGGAATTTGTTTGTTAAATGACTTCGTATAAATCAGATACGTTACATATTTTTATAAACTGGAAGACGGATAAAATGCCTCGTGCCTTGGTAAGAATCCTTTAAACCTAGACAGATTTATCCTACAAATACAAAAAATTATACAACCTCACAGAGTTTGTTTGCTAATTAAATGCAGCAAAATCGTGATGCGCTGTCTTTCTAAATAAAAAATTTGTGATTATGGAAAAGCCTCATGGTATACCTGAATAAGGAGAGAGATGCCTTCATGGAGGACTTTCTAAGGGAAACTGGCTCGTATACCCGTTACACATAGGGAAAACCACGAAAGTGTTCATGCGGCCAGCCCGTTTTCCGGGATTCGAATCTCGGGCCGAGCTACCAGTGTTCA
Source organism: Stegodyphus dumicola (assembly GCF_044657685.1). Taxonomy (NCBI): domain Eukaryota; kingdom Metazoa; phylum Arthropoda; class Arachnida; order Araneae; family Eresidae; genus Stegodyphus; species Stegodyphus dumicola. Next base: position 165,887,887 of record NC_140771.1, on the reverse strand, counting down.
ACGACTTTCTCGCTCGGTCGCGCTGGTGGGAATCCACACTATATCTTGGTTTTATAATACAAAAGAATGTACTTCCTTACACAGTATACTTATTAAAGTTTCTCCTTCGGGCAAAAACATTTTACTTAAATTCATTCTCCGTTTCTTTGAAAGAGTAAAATTACCATAACGGTTTTCATGAATATAATGAATTTTCAACATTTTATTCTATTTTATAAGAGTCCTTATAAAATAAAATATATATAATAACCCTCACAAAAGGACGAAAATATGTATAAGAGTCCTTATGGGGGTGAAATCCGTTACTTAAATAAATAAAAGACCGAAAAAATGTTCTGAAATAAGGGGAGCAAAATACAAAGGAATAAGATAGTTTTTCTTTTTGCATTCAGCAACTAAACTCAATAAAGGGTTCTTAAAACTCCATTACTTTTACCTCACTTGAGAGATACATAAGGTGGTTTATTCTTTCAGTCCTTTTTCCCGTTCTTTTTGTATCTCCGTTTTCTACTTTACTTTCACAAGAACTTAAATAAAAATTATCTAAAAGCAGAGAATGTGGTCAACTTATTTACACTAACAAAATTTTAAATAATAGAAGTTTTATATTTATAAGAATTTTTATATTCATACCGTAATAAGTCTTCCAAATGATGGTATACATATTCTCTAGCATACTGAAGCAACTAAGAATAAGCAAGAGGAACTGGTGTAAGATGAATAAATCTGCACTCCACTATCTCGAAGGCTTGATTATTTGCTTACAAGAAAGCACTTCAAGTACTATATCTGCCTTATGGGAGGGATGACTTCTTTAGGCAGATAAGATGACTTCGTGGATATCTTTCTAAGATAAACTGGCTCGTATTTATTTTACACTTAGGGACAACAACGAAAATTTTATATAGCCAGTCTGTTTACTTACTGGGTGCTGCGGGTGAGAAAATGACGAAAACGAAATTTGTAAGAGTAACAAAGAAATATTCAACAATGTTCGAGCTAAATGGTATAAAATTAAGCCATTGTTTTCGTCCGTTTCAAAATAAGCGAAAGAAAATTGTTGAAAAAAAATTCTCTGAAACCAACTGTAAAAAAGAGATTAAAAGTAGGGTTATTAACGAGTGCCGATATCTTTATGGATGTGAAAGGCCTCTGAGAAATCTAATTCACGAACGACAAACATTGTTTTAATAATTTTGTCTGCATTTTTAAGCCCAAACAAGGATGATAGTCTAAAAGTTTGCGTTGATTCAGTATAAACAGAATCTTAATGCATGTATGTATGTTCCTCGCGTTGTTAGAAAATATTATATCGGTATTTAGAGGCATCAAATTTTGAATAACATAATCCTCCACCCGACCATGAGACCTGGAAACCCGAATTTTCACTCTATGTCATATTTCATAAAAGTTTAAAGAAATTTTGATTAACAAAATCAACAATTTGAAAGGGAAATATGGCAACAGTGTTCGAAATAAAAACATTTTAATTTCCAGCGCTCGAGATTGTTGCCGTTCGGAAAAATGCAAGGTATGCATCTTTCAAATTTAATTAATAAACTCGGCTGCGTGAAAGCAATGTGTTGACACGACCGAAAATATAATACGTTTATCTTCCACGCAACGGCGTGTTGTCATTTAGTAAAGCTTAAGGTAATTTCAAATTTAATCTGGAATTTTTAAGTATTAAACTAAGCAATTTAAAAGCAATATTTTAATATAATTTCTGTTTTTAATGCGGCTCCTTAAAATAAACATATATTAAGATCATGAGATGTTTAATTAGAAATATTCAATATTTTTATAAAATTACAATAACTGGACTCATTAAAATCATTACATACCTTTTTTTTGTTATAACCATTTTAAGAGCCTGGCCGCGAGAAGGTTTTTCAAGAAATAATATAGCAAATATAAAAGCATGTATGGCCATCTTAATGCTAATGATGCCGTTTTGAAATAAGTTGCAATTTTGCTCAGGGATTGAATTTTAAGTCGCATAATTGCAAAGAACGTGATGTTTAATAAATAAAGTTAACATATATAAAATGTTAAACAAAAACACACAAAAACGTTTTTGTTGGCCATCTTACTCAGAAAACTGAATATTGATGTGATGAGCTAAGTAAAGACTGAAACAAATACAAAAATGTATGCCAACACTTGCCACTGTATTGGGAATTCTAAACATATGCTACTACGCAGCTTCAAAAATTTCTGATTTTGTTGTGGTTCTGTTTTGTTGTTGTTTCTGATTTTGTTGTGGTTCTGTTTTGTTGTTGTTTCTGATTTGTGCTGTGGTTAAGTGCGGGAAAAATTATGCTTAATAATTTCCCTCGCACTTAGCCCACATATAGTTAAGAATCTAAGACGACAAAAACAATTGGATTAGCAGAACTGTTAGCAACAGCAGACTGGTAGAATGCGAGTTCAGCGAGAGAGTAAAAAACATTAACAAACCATTTGGGGCGACATTTAAAATCTGAAACCTCTCAGATTTTATGTTATTTTAATTATTATTTATTTTAAAAGAACACAGTTTTTACGCGTTTTTGTGCGAAATTAATATATCTTTTTGCTTGAGTAAAATTAATGTCTCACTTTGCTGAGAAAAATTACTTAGATATTTCTAGAGTTGATATCAAAAATGCAGTCTAAACTGTGAACGTTTTCAATAAGAGCAAAAACGACTAGAAGCTTACATAAAATTAATATGCTTGACAGTGCATAACTAACTGATGGAAATAACAGAATAATTAACGAATTTTTTTAATCGGTCAAAAAAATTTTTCCTTTTATTTTTCTTGAGTGAAACTTTTTAACTGCTTTGTCAGTAATATGAAAAGAGAAAGTTTTTCCAGTTGTAACCGCTGTTGAGTAATTGAGTTGCTGATCACAAGCTAAACTATTTAACAGTGGTTGAAATTAAATAAAGGTTTCTTAACTCGTATTATTGACAACCAATTAAAAGGTTTTCAGTCTCAACACGAGGCTCACCAGCAGCCAAGTGGTAAAGTCGCTGAGCACTGGGAGTTTGACTTGGGTTCGGTTCCAAACAAATGATCTGACTGTATGGTCGTTTTCATGGTTTTCCCCATTAGCGCAAACGAGCCAATTTTCCTTAGAAAGTTCTGTAGGAAAGTACTCTACCCTTCAGGCAGATATCTCTAGCGTAATCCAAACCAACCACCCACAAAAGATAAAAAAGCATTTCACCTCAACTATTTACGATGGTGAATGCAAGCTAGAACGTTCGTTTTCTTCAGTAGCTTCACACACCGATACGTTCATTATGATCTTGTATGTAAATGACAAAGGTTTCTGAGCTCCTATTATTTAACAAGAGATTAATTTATATTTCAAGACAAGAAAAAACATTTGGCATTTCGTACTATAACCGTCGATAGTGAAATTTTGCCAAGGTGCGAGATGTGCCGTCAATTATGGATAAGCGTGACATAACGACACACTCACAACATCTGGCCTTTCATTAGATGAAAACATAATGGATTCACGGTAAGCTACTTTTAGTTCTTATGGACAACTATTGACTGTTATTGCTGTACTTGTTCTTGCATTTTAAAACAATGCTTAATATTTGGTCTTGCCTTCTACAGAACAGCAATCAGTGGTTCATTTTAAATGCAATGGGTTCTAATCATAAAAAAGTGTGTATTTTTGGACAGAATAGGGTCAAACAGTAAGAGAAGGAAAAATTAAATGCAGTTCATAGCATTCTTACAGAACTTCCTGTAAAATTAGAGGGCTTAACAAAATAGTAGAAATCGATTAAAACTTTTTATGAAGCGCAAAAACGAATCGAGTACACTACTGACTATTTTTAAATAAAATTTAAGTTTGGTTAATGATAATGGCAGACATAAGACAGAGCCTCGAGGAAAATCTGCCTAAGGGGAGGGATGCTTTCGTGGAGGACTTTCTAAGGGAAACTGGCTCGTATATACGCTAACTAAAAGAGAAAACCACGAAAACGTCCATGCAGCCAATCCGTTTGCGGGATTCGAACTTTGGACCAAAATATCACTGTTTAGTGACTTTACCGCTCGGCCGCTGGTGTGTTTTTTTAAATAAAGAAGCATTATTTCCTTCAGAATTCCAGAGAAAAGATAGGCTAAATATTTTCAGAATCGTTGCCAACTTTGATGGGTTGAATGGTGGCAACTTTCAAGGTCAACAGGATAATGCGGGAGTTTCAAACATTCAAGTAACTTTTGTAAAAATCATAAAAATTAAGGAATTATTACATTCTTACAATAGATTAGTTTTAATACTTTACGTATATTACATGCGTTTCTTTTTTTTAACCTACAAATAAAATAAGTCAAATTTTCGGTTGTGGTTAATTCAAATTTACTCTCAGCTTTTTTCCATAATTTCTTTCGCTTTTTTTTTATACAAAAGATGGTGCTATTGTTTCGTTTCTATCATTTACCTAGAACATACGAATTCTTCTGGGTTGCTCTCGCATAGACATGAATTTCGTTTCAGTCATTTTTACTTTCTTACCGACAAAGTTCTACTTAGTCTTTGAAGATATAGTACTGAAATTTAGTCATGTTTATCTTATTTCATTTGCTTATTAGTTGCTGCGGCGCATACTTCTTCTTATATTATTGTATTAAAGATAAGTACTTTTAATTTTTCTTGTCCAGCTCAAAACGAAGTGAAAAAAAAAGCTTAACTAAAAAGAAAAATTAAATGGCAAGACATATAGCTTTCAGGAACACATGAACTTTATGGAGTCATTTAATATTTACGATTTAATTTTACATTTAATATTTAGTTTTAATTATTTTAGATTAAAAAAAACAGACCCATTTGATGTTTTTAATTTCTGTTTCAATTTTTATTGTATTTCTCAAAACTTGAATAAAAAGGAGCCAAACAAAATAAAAATGCTCTATATTTATTCTTCAGCTGCCTTACTATGGGCAGAAGGGAAAGTGAAATGTCTTAACAAACCTTTATAAAAAATTAAAACCAGTGGACATTCTTTTACAAATGCTATTTGAAATAAGAGAAAATGACGCTTGAAAGAATACTAGATTTTAAAACTTCGAAATTTCTCCTTCTTTTAAAGATTCTCTTCCTTTTTTTTTATCTTGATAAAAGATTTCTTAAAAACTTTTGACGAAGAAATACTATAACATTTCACCTAGAACGCTCATGAAGTTACAGTTTCTATCAGAAAAAGACATATCTTGTGATTTGAAATTGAGTCAAAGTCTCTTTTATACTGACTTCTAGTTTCTTAAGTCATTTCATTATTTCTTAAAAACACGATAACTGTTGATTATTTAACAATTATGCATATTTTAAACCACTAAGATCTATCTTTTGAAATAAAATTTCAATCGTTATGGAAAATTCTTTATTTACTTTTTGCACTGCTGGTTATTAAGTTTGCTACGCCAAAAAAATGAGCAAATAACACAATCTTATTTATTATGAACATAGAGTAAAAAAGATGAAGGCATGATTAAATATGCAGCTGGTTTGGGGTACCCAGCATATAGAATACAGTGCACAGAATTACCACCTCTGGTAGAAACAATGGTTGTAATCTGGTTGGGCATCGAGTTGAACTGAGCTTAGATGACAAATAATTCATTCCATGCAGCTTTAAATATATGCCAGAGTTTATTATTCAGGTATGCTATTTATTAATCTCGTAGTGGCAGGTGAGCGGTTTCTCAGCAACCTATGACCAGCCTATCGGAAACCCATGACCATTCTTTAATGCGGAAGAGATATACAGAACGTACTCTACAGGCAACAGTCGAAAATCCCCTGCATCGAGGCTGATCAAGATCACACGAAAAACATGCGATCGTGCATTATCTTGTTGAAAGATATCATGCAGGCCTCGAAGATAGAGCACACCCATGGGTCTATGCACTTCAGAAATATAACGGCGGTTGCCCATATTGCCCGTTATGCGAACTGGAACGTTCGTTTTCCTCGGGACCTCCAAACATGGTGTTGTACCTCTCACATACAGCGAGGATAAGTCTGGCAACAGCTTGTAAAGAACGCTCCTGAACTCTACTAGAAAGACCTATGATGCTCTTGACTAGAGAGAAGGTCGTTAGCAAACTCCTCACACTACGAGTACTATAATTCATTTTAACACCTTATGTAAAGAACTGTGAATGGCAACGACTTAACTGACTAATACGCATGCGTAAAGAGATGAGACTTCTGTTGAGACGCCTGTCAGAGAAAAGTTTGGGAAGCTCCGCCAGCGAGCTGAGGTGTGGAGATTAGATTTGTCCAGTGATGACGAGTGCTATCTTCGTTAACGTCTCTGATCGTGTCACCAACTCGGATATGTACTCAAGTTTTTCTAAATGTATTAATTAAATGTTGTATCTGTGTTACGTTGTGTAAATAAAAGTGATGGATCACCACTACCAGTGTTGATACTGAAGCATCCACGACGTCACAGACAAATGAAATAAAAAAATTTGGAGGTTCCACCGAGATTTGTGTGACAAGAGACCAGGTATGTGTTCTCCACAATATTCATTTCCAGGCCTGAAATGTATAATGTAGTTATTTATTACTTATTCGGGAAATCAATTCCCAAAGCAGAAGTAGCACATCAGTGCATAAGAGTTTTAAACACTCGCTGTGTTTGGTTTATAGTATATCTAACAAGATATTTTCCTTTTGTGGTATATTCGGGAAAACATTTTCCCATTAACACGTAGCACATCAGTTCATTTTATAGCACGTCAGTGCATAAGAGTTTTTAAAACAATCAAAGTGTTGCATTTATATATCTAACGAGATATTTTTCTTTAGTATGATAATAGGGAAAATCCATTCCCGTAAATAAACAGCACATCAGTGTATTTATGTTTAACATTTCGTTATAAATTGGTGTGATAGAATCTGAACTATTTATTTTGTGTATATGTGAAAGCACATCAGTGCAATATTGAAATTTTCATTTCTAAGTGATTAGAAGAAAATTTATGTTAAATTCTTGTGAAAGAAATAAGTTGTTGAAGATATTAAAAACTTGTTACTTTGGTTTTCTCATGAAAGCACACCAGTGCTGTATTTTCATATGATATGTTTTTTCTGATAAGTAGAATGTTAAATTTTATCATTTCATTGTAGAAAAATTTAAGCTTTAAGAAATGTTTTAATAGTGTTCTGATTTAAACCTGCGCCTATCGAGTTTACGTAGTAATTGCGTTGGCCATGTGGATTGCCAACGGTAATAGCTGTCATGAAAACGAGAGTTAATTAAAGATGTTTATATTTATTGGCGCCACTCTGGTTTTTTTTCTGTCTGGCTGTACTAAATGAAAAGAATTTGTTATTATTTTTATACGATTTTATTTATATTTTTTTATTCAGTAAGGTTGTTTATTCGTTTTATGTTTGAATGGAAATAAATCCACAGTGATTAATGCTTTTATTAACCTTTTGTTTTTATTTGCCTAATTTTGTAAGTAAGAAGAAAGTGTTTTTTATATCTCTGATATATTTTTATGTGTATTACTTGTGAATAACTATTTGTGTTTTTATTTGTTTTGAGCAATTACTTTTGTGAAAATGGCATTTTTGGGAAAAGCTAAGAAAAGGGATCTATTCCTTGTCGCTTCAGAACTTGGGGAAATAGCTTTAGAAGATATGAAAGTAATAGATTTAAAACATTTAATAACGAATAGTAAAAATTATGAGGAAGAATTTGTTAAAAATTTGTTAGAAAGTATTATGACTGATAGGATAGAAAAGGAAAACTTAGAGAAGCAAACAAGAGCGAAAGAATTACAGTTAGAACAGGAAGCTAGGGAGAGGGAATTTCAGATACTACAGCAAAATAAAGAAATTGAAAAGCAACAGTTAGAACTAGAATGCCTTAAGGCAAAGCAGAACACTGAATTTGCTAAACCTGGAGGTGAAACCGTATTTAATCAGAATTTTCAGAAACTTATGCCCAAGTTTAATTTAAAAACTGATGATATCAGTTTATTCTTAGAATTCTTTGAGAGGCAAGCTAAAGTTCTAAAATTGCCCACGGATCAATGGGTGTCATATCTCATTGGTGTCCTTCCGGTTGAGGTAAATAATATAATTGCTAGGGAACCTGAAGAACAGGCTAGAGATTACAAACATATTAAAGAATTACTACTTAAAAGATATAAATTAAGTGCGGAGAAGTTTCGGCAACTTCTTGTGAAGACTCAGAAAAATCCGGATTCTACGTGGTACGATTTTTATCACGAAATTAAGACATTTTTAGATGGGTGGCTTAAGGGATTAAAAATCGAAACATTTGAGCAACTCAAGGATTTAATGTTGGTAGATCAGATTAAAAGGCGCACGCCTAATGAGTTTAAGGAACATTTTATAGATGAATGGGCCACGATCACTTCACCAAAACTGTTGGTGGGTAAAATAGAGGAATTTGAAGATGCGAAAAAGACGATGGTTGGGAAAACGAAATTGGGTGAAATGAAAACGATAATATCAGGTAGACAAATGGGTGTTTTTCAGTCCACTGGTAACGTTTTCAAAAATAGAAAAAACCCTCAAGGTACACAATTTAAAAAAGATGATGATGCACGCAATGTTGGGAAAAAGTCAGACTCGAATTTTGATAGGAGAAAAAGACTCCAGTGCTATGAATGTGGATCTTTTGACCATTTACGTCCTCAGTGCCCTAATTTTAAAACTCAAAAGGCAGATTTGTATCGGATAAGCGGGAGATCAGAGAAGAATCTGTTAGATCTCTATACGTTAAATGGAAGAGTGAATGGTTTTGAAGTACCTATTCTAAGAGATACAGGAGCAACGGTAGATATTATTTGTCAGAAATATGTAGACATAGATCGAATGAAGGGAGAACACGTGTGGGTTCGACATTTGTTGGATGATCATATGACTTGTTTACCTGTTGCTGAAGTAGATATTGAATGCGACTTGGGTACAGTAACCACTAAAGCAGCTGTTATAGGAGACCACTTAGACCAAGGACGATATATATTAGGCAACCAGACAGCGGCTCTTCTCAGAGGAATTGAGAAAAATTATTCGTCGTATGTCGGTAATGTTAATGCGGTCGTTACTCGATCTCAAGCACGACAATTTAAAGAAGCGGAAAATTTATGTGAGACGAATCAAAATTCTGAGCAGAAGGAGTTAGAATTGGAAGAGGAGGACGATGCTCATGAGAGATCAGAAAACGGAGAGATATTGCCTCCTGTCGACCTTTGTGTCCCCACAAGTCCTGCAATTCAAATTGACTCAAGTACTTTCATTGATGAACAACAAAAAAGTAAAGAACTTGCCCCTTTATTAGAACTAGTAAAAAGCGGAAGTAAAACAAGTTATGGGATTAAAAATGGGGTTTTAGTAAAAAAGAAGGTAAATAAGTTAGGAGGAGAAGAACATTTAATTGTTGTTCCAGAAAACCTCAGAGAGCAAATTAAAGCAGTTTGTCATGAAGGAACTTCAGATCACTTAGGAGTTCTGAAAACAAAAGACCGGTTACTAAGACATTTTTTCTGGCCAAATTGTTATAAAGACATTGAGGAATTCGTTAAAACATGCGACTCCTGTCAACGTGTAGGAAAAGCAAGTGACAAATAGAAAGCACCGTTGGTAATAGTACCTGTGATATCGGAAGTCTTTAGTTAATGTAGTAAGGTTAATGTAGATGCTTGCGGGCCTATGTCTACATCTACTGAAGGTAATAAATATCTTATTACAGTTATGTGCTTAGCATCTAAATATCCTGACGCCGTCCCGGTACCGGATATAACGTCGAAATCTGTTGTAAATGCACTCTTGCAGGTATTTAGTCGGATGGGTTTTCCAAGGGAGGTTCAAACTGATCAAGGAAAATCTTTCATGAGTCGCTTAACCGTTGAATTTTTGAAGAGGTTTGGTATAAAAATTTCCAGAAGTTCGGTTTACCACCCCCAGAGCAATCCTGTAGAACGGTTCCATAGGTCAATAAAAAGGGTCTTAAAGGTATTATGTATTGAAGCTGCCCCAAATTGGGAAGTACAATTACCTGCCGCTCTCTTTGCCCTGCGGACAGTAACGCATGATAGTACAGGATTTAGTCCAGCTGAGTTAGTGTACGGGACCAACCTCAGAACACCTGTCGCATTATTGTATGAGAAATGGTTAGATCCTCAGGAAAAAGAAGATACCGTAATAGAATATGTTTTCGAATTAATCAATAGGTTAAAGAAAAGTAGAGAATTAGCTAAAGAGAAAATGAAAGAGGTGAGAGACAAAAGGAAGAAATGGTATGACAAAAATGCCGTGAAAAGGGAATTCCAGCCAGGAGATTCTGTATTAGTATTAGCATTGAACCAACCCCATAAACTCGCTCCTCAATGGAAAGGGCCGGGGAAAATAGAGAAAAGATTATCAGAAACAAACTATGTGGTTAGTTTTGAAGGGAATCAGGAAGGGAATAAAGTGTATCACATCAATAGGTTAAAACCTTATCATAAGAGACCTGAATTTTTGAATATGGTGCTCCTTGACAACGAGGAGATAGTTGAACCCTCGGAATTAGAGGAGGATTTTCCTTATATGTTAACCGACCCCAATGTGTTTGATTTTAATGAAATAATAGCAAAAGATAATCTTAAAGAAAGACTTAGTGATGAACAAATCCTGCAGTTGGGAAAGTTGTTGGTAAAGTTTTCTGCTATATTTTCGAATATTCCAGGGAAAACAAATTTAGTCGAACATGATATCGAACTAATCAGTGACAAACGCGTACAGCATAAGCCTTATAGAATGGCAAATCGACAGAACGAAATTCTTAAAGTCGAGATTGAAAAAATGTTAAAATACAAGATTATTGAACCAGGACCCTCTGAGTATACTTCACCCATGATCCTTGTTGAAGCACCAGGTAGGGATCCTAGGCCGTGTATGGATTACAGAAAGTTAAACGAAATAACGCGTACTGAGTTCTACCCAATCCCCGATATAGAGCAACGTGTTGAAACTGTTGCAGTAGCCAAATTTATCACCTTGACAGACTTAACTAAAGGTTATTGGCAAATTCCGCTGACCCCTAGGGCTCGGAAAATTGCTGCCTTTGCTACAAATTTTGGCGTATATAGGCCTTTGCGCATGCCATTTGGGTTTAAAAATGCTCCTTATTATTTTAGTAAAATGATGAGCGAAATATTGTGCGGATGTGAGAAATATGCTACCCCTTATTTAGATGATATTGCTATTTTTTCTGAAACGTGGGAGGAACATTTACAACATTTACATGAAATTTTAGAAAGAATAAGAAAAGCCAATTTAACTATTAAACCCTCTAAGTGCAAGTTTGCACAAGAAGAAGTGCAATATCTCGGTCACATAGTAGGTCGAGGAAAACGTTCTCCAGCAGAACTAAAAATCGAAGCGGTTCAAAATTTTCCTGTTCCCACAACTAAAACTGAGATTAGAGCTTTCTTAGGGTTAGCTGGATACTACAGACAATATATACCTATGTTTTCTGCTATAGCCGCACCTTTGATAGATTTGTTAAAAGGGAATAACAAAAAGGGTAAAATTGTTTGGAATGATGAATGTAATGAATCATTCAAATCGTTAAAAGAAAAGCTATCTAGTAGGCCTGTGCTACATGCACCCGATTTTTCTAAACCATTTATACTACAGACAGACGCGTCAGATCAAGGATATGGTGTTGTTTTAGCCCAAAAGGATGATAAAGGAAAAGAACATCCCATATTGTATCTCAGTAAAAAATTTACTGATAGTGAGCGGAAGTATTCCACCACTGAAAAAGAGTGTGCCGCAATTCTGTATGGAATAAAAAAACTGAAAGGGTATATAGATGGGCAGACTAAATTTTCAATTCAAACGGACCATAATCCCCTAGTATGGCTAAAAAATAATGCAGGTAGAAATGGTCGATTATTACGCTGGGCCTTAGCCTTGCAATCTTATAATTTTACGATACATCATAAAAAGGGAAGTAACAACTTAAATGTAGACTGCTTAAGTAGAAACTCTGTACATGCCAGTTAAATAGACTAGTTATCATTTCTTTTAAATTGTTTTGTTATTTGATTATGTATATTGTATTTTTTTTTAAATTCATACTATATAGTAAATTGTTAACTTGATTCATAAAGACAAAATTTCTGTGTTGGTTTTTCATATATTGTATATGTATTGTTATATGTATTTTTTATGATGGCCTGGTTATGAGAGTGGAGAGCCTTTGTAACAGTGTAGTTTAAAATTAACGGGTAAAATGTTGAACAATCTGTATTGAAACCAGAAACTGTGAACTGTGAAGGTTTACTTCTCCTGTGTCCGGAGAAACAAAAACTGGAGGCGGAAGGTGTTTGTTTGTAGCGAACGCCTGCCTGAACTTCTATTTTATCTTGCAAAGTTTTGTTTCCTCTGTGTCCGAGGAAAACAAAATCTGGAGGCGGAAGGAGTTAGTCTGTAAAGAACGCTCCTGAACTCTACTAGAAAGACCTATGATGCTCTTGACTAGAGAGAACGTCGTTAGCAAACTCCTCACACTACGAGTACTATAATTCATTTTAACACCTTATGTAAAGAACTGTGAATGGCAACGACTTAACTGACTAATACGCATGCGTAAAGAGATGAGACTTCTGTTGAGACGCCTGTCAGAGAAGAGTTTGGGAAGCTCCGCCAGCGAGCTGAGGTGTGGAGATTAGATTTGTCCAGTGATGACGAGTGCTATCTTCGTTAACGTCTCTGATCGTGTCACCAACTCGGATATGTACTCAAGTTTTTCTAAATGTATTAATTAAATGTTGTATCTGTGTTACGTTGTGTAAATAAAAGTGATGGATCACCACTACCAGTGTTGATACTGAAGCATCCACGACGTCACAAGCTGCAGGAAGAAAAACTTGGCAGTGCTGGAATGGCAACAACGAATGATATTCTATAGTTTTTTTGATTTTGAGTCCATGGTTTTTGCGTCTTTTGCGATATTATTGCGTTATAACATTTGAGTTTTGGGTGAAGGAAATGGAATCCGCTGTCCCGCTGCGGATATTAGTAAAATATATTTAGAAAATTAGCTGCGTTGGAAAGGATGAAACCTTGTGTTTGAATTTGCGATATTTTTCCTCCTAAAGTTGGGTCGAGTTCAGAATATTATGCCAGGTTTATTCACGCTGGTGCAGATAAGTTCAAATTTTGTTTTATTGTGTTTATAGTGTATAACTTGCAAATATATGAATAGAATTCCATTAAATAAACCTTTAAAATTCTGGAATGGTGTTTAAAATTTTTGATGTAGAGTATTCACATTGCTATGTCGGAGCCAGTGGCAGTCAGGTGTAAAGTAAAATAGTTTTTGCTCCATGATATAACAAAATGGCGAGCCAGGCAGGATTGCGATCCTGATTCGAATGTGTTGAGATTATTATATTAATATAGCTGAGAAAGTATTGTGTTTGCTATATTATATTATTGTAGAAGTAAATATTAATTTAAGTGTTATTTGGAAACGTAATGCGTTTTATTGTCTCCAATGTTGAATTTCGTATTTGTATTCGAATTAGTTTCAATTTTCAATCGAAATGCTATGCGTTAAATAGTCTGCAGTGTAAACGTAGAAAAGGTTATGCGTTAAATCTTCTGCTGTGATATTCAAAATAATTTTGTTTTGCTGTATTATGAATGTTATGACATATTGCTATTCATTTTTATTAAATTGAGTTATATTTTTAGAATTGCTGAGTAAAGACGTTTTTGAGGATTTGTCGGATTGATGATAACATTACAGATTTTGAGTTTTAAGTGCGTCTGCATTTAAAGATAAAATGGATGTTGATATGTTGAAGAAAAAGCGTGCAACGGCACGCAGTGCCTTTACTAGGACGGCTAAGATTCTAAAAACCGAACTTTACAAAGATGTTCAAGCGGATAGAGATGTATTGAAAGACAAAATTTTGAAGTTGCAGATGATAATTGCTGAGTTGAAATCTTGCGATTCAGAAATACTAGATTCAATGATTAAGGGAAAAGCCGCTGAAGATGATCTGGAAACAGAGGTCATAGGCTGCGAAGAATATTCAGAGGAGTTTATCACCCTTATCATCGAGTGAAAGAGAATATAGATAATGCGGTTGACCGTAGTGTCAATACGAGTTCTAACAGGGATAGTAGCATAAGTGTTTCAAATGAAAAACGGTACAAGTTGCCGAAAATTCAAATTAAAAAATTCGATGGACAATTATTAAGTTACCTTACATTTTGGGGTCAATTTAAAAAGATCCATGAGGATAAGGAGTTTAATGACGTTGACAAAGTCCATTATTTAGCTCAATCAATGTTATCCAAAACTCGGGCTAGTGAGTTGATAGATAGTTATCCTTTAACGGCTGAAAATTACCCGAAAGCCATTTCTGCGTTTCAGGAGCGTTTTGGAAACAAGGAAATTTTAACTGAGATATACGTGAGGGAATTGTTAAAATTAATTATCCAAAATGTAAGCTCACAAGGGAAGGATCGGTTGCCGCTAGTGTCACTGTTTGACAAAATCGAATCCCATCTCAGATCTCTAGAGTCTTTAGGCTTAGCCCTGGATACTAATGTTTCCTGGTTATATCCCATGGTCGAATCTTGTCTGTCTGCTGAGTTGCTTCGAGTAGGGCAGAGAAGCGTTTTGTTCAGTAAAGAAGGATCACGTCTCACAAATCTCCTGGAATTTTTGCGTAAAGAGGTCGAAGGAGAGCAGAGAGTTAAACTAGCCAGGTCTGGATTTGAAATTTCTTCTACTTCGTGCAGTGAACATTCTAAAGATGTAAAAGTTAAGACCAAAAAACCAATTGCTAGCGCAGCAAGTCTAGTTGCTGTCAAAGAACAAAAATGTGTTTTTTGCGGAAAATCTCACGAAAGCAAAGAATGTTTTACAGGGACAGGGACAGGGAAAAGTGGACGGAGCACCAGAACTTCGTCAGTGACTTTTACAGGTGTTGCTCCGCCGCACTACTGTACCCCGCTGGGCTTTTAGTTGGCCCGCATCGGATGCTAGCCTACCAAGACATTTACATAGTAATTTTACATTAATATTAGACTTACGTATTGAATATACAATTACAAAGACATAGTATACAATTATTGCAAAGAAATTAACCTATTAACAAAAGTTGGATTATGGCAGATTGAAATAACATAATTACTTCGAACATACATACAAACTTTCATTGTACATTGTACTTCATACAAACAATATATTTACATTAGTATATCTAGTTACATCGAATTAAAATAAACAGAATTTTAAGGAGCTAATTGAAGGATTTTTTTTTTTCCTTTTTTTTTTTTTTTTTTTTTTTTTGTGCACTTTTCATACTTAGTTGAATTACTAAGGCGAATTCTCTTATTAATACATTTCCTTTCATTTTTTTTTAACTTGTTACACACAAATGCATCAGCACTGAAATCTTACATTATTATTTTTGTAAATTAATGTATCATAAATACAGAAAATATACATTAGAAAATCGCATAATACTTACATTTACACTAATATATCTAATAGAGTCGTATATTATTTATATTACTTTTTAATTAATGATTTAATTATTACATTAATACAGTCCAAATTCTTAATGTAACTATTTTATAAAAACTGTTTATACCATATTTAGCCTGTTACAGACACTTGCAATATTTCTGAAATCTTGCATTATTTTTGCAAGTTGTAGAATAAGAGGTATTTATACAGATGTGATAGCATCTTGACATATGTCTTCTCTTTTATATGCAAAAAGTTTCTTCATAATCAAGGAAACCTTTTGTTGTAATTGAGGTATCGTTAGCATGCCTTTAATGTACTCAGGCGTAATTTGTGAGCTTCCTTTGCAGTGTAGCTCTTTTGTGAGCTGGCACTTGAAAACATAGTGTTCTGGGTCTCCCTTTTCCCCACATACGCACTTGTCTGAATCGCTCAAATTTCGTGCAAAGTAGTACGTGGGGAAAGGACCATGTCCAGATAAGAATATGTTGATGAAGAAGTTATAAGAGATTGGATCATATGTGGGTTTCTTGTAGAAGTTGAAAAGCCTTCTACCTACTTCTGCATTTTCCCATTCAGTTTGCCATTTTTTTAATGTATTTTTTTTCAACATATGTTTCACATACGATTTAGGGAATGGGACATTGATTGGAGGTAGAGATGGGTCTTGAGCTGGTGGTCTTGAGCTTGAATGTTTTACAGCTCGATCGATGAGCCTAAAGGAAAGATTAGACAAATTAAGAGAATTAAAATGCTGCCTTCGCTGTCTTAAACCATGGGATTTGGCGAAGAAGTGTCCACAGTTTATTCAATGCTATTTGTGTAGGCGATCTCACCCTATACTTTTATGCCCGGAGGTATCAGAAAAGAATGCTAACAATAAGGAAAAACGAAACGAGTCAGTAATGGTACAAAGTACAATGTCCTCTCCCTCATGTATGAATGAAGTCACTCTGATGACGTTAATGGCTGAAATAGTTGCAGGCACTGTAAAGAATGTGGTCAGGTGCCTCTTGGATTGTGGATCCCAACGATCTTACGTTTTACAATCCACAGTTGAAGTTTTAAATCTGAAAAGCACTTCCTCTGAGACTTTAACTCACGTGTTATTTTGCGGAACAAGGACTGAGTCAAAAATTCACAAGAGATAATCTATAGGTCTATGCCCGGTTGGGAAAAACAAAGTGTACCAATTTAGTTTTCTGGATCAAAATACCATTTGTGGAGGCATACCACGCATACCTAAAGGACCGTTATTGAAGGAATTAAAAAGACACAGAATTTGGATTTCAGATGTCGGTGAGGGTCACCCGGAAATCGAAATCCTCATAGGGAGTGATATTTATGGGCAAATACTTACTGGTGAAGTAATTCAGCTTGAGAGTGGTTTGACAGCCATAAATACTAAACTGGGATGGACGCTGTGCGAGGAATCGAAAAGAACGATTATCCAAAGTTTTGAGGGTACCCCATCAAAACTAATCTTCTTATTCAAGACATGGAACCTTCCTTTATGTGGAAGTTAGAAACTATCGGCATTGCAGATGATGCGCAAAGCATTTCCAGGGTCGCAGAAGATCA
Source organism: Stegodyphus dumicola (assembly GCF_044657685.1). NCBI lineage: Eukaryota > Metazoa > Arthropoda > Arachnida > Araneae > Eresidae > Stegodyphus > Stegodyphus dumicola. Next base: position 165,870,765 of record NC_140771.1, on the reverse strand, counting down.
AGCAGCGAAAGAGCAGTTTCTTCGGAGCCTTCGCAGAACCGGAGATGGTAGATATTGCGTGAGTTTACCTTGGGCTCTAAAATTCCCTCCTGATATTCCCTCTAACTGGCATAATGCAGAAAAGAGGCTCTTTGCTACTACGAGAAAATTGAGAAAATTAAATAATGATGAGTATAGTACAGTATTTAACGAATGGCTAGCGGAAGATGTCATATAAATTGTCCCCAAATCAGTAAAGAATGACGGAGGGCATTATTTACCACACCATCCAGTAATAAAATTAGGTAGCCTCACTACCAAGATTAAGCCTGTATTCGATGCGTCGAGCAAAGTCGTTGGTTCGCTTTTGCTAAATGATTGCTTAATAAAAGGTCCAAAAGTAGAAGAAATCTCAGGCTTTCCAATGCGGTTTAGGGAAAAGGCAATTGTTGTAACATCCGATATTAGGCGGGCCTTTTTACAGATTGAGGTAGAGCGTGAGGATCAAAATTACTTAAAGTTTTTGTGGTGGGTAAATAATAGAATTGAAGTGTTTCGTCACAAGAGGGTTGTTTTTGGGTTAACTAGTAGCCCCTATTTATTGGCAGCTGTGATTTCGTTTCATTTGTCCCACGTTTCATCTGAATTAAAAGCTGTTGCGAATAAACTTGCCGAATCATTTTATGTTGACAATTGTGTCACATCAGTCGATGATAACGAAGAGCTAAAGGTTTTTATGAGCCAGTCGATTACTATTATGGCAGAAGCCAAAATGGATCTTCGAATGTGGACTTTTAATCAATATGGTGATCAAGAGCTAGCAGCTGAAGATAGTAATCCAGTCTCCGCAGTTCTAGGCTTGCAGTGGGACCGACGAGATGACAGCCTTACAAGAGAAATCGTTAAAAGAGACTTATCAAAAAGGAGACTATTGTCTCCATTCCATGCTGTTTTTGACCCGCTAGGTTTCTTTGTGGCCGTCATATTACCTGCGAAATTAATTCTTCAAGAAGCTTGGGCAACAAAATCGACCTGGGATAAGCCATTACCAGATGAACTTCAAACAAGATTTGAGAGATGGTACGAAAGGTTGCCTAGTCTTTCCAGCCTTAAATTACCTCGTCGCATGGGTCATGGAATTAAGGATTCATGGACTCTACCCGTCTTTTGCGATGCCAGTCAAGCCGCTTATGCAACTGTCATTTACTTACGAAGTAAGGAAGAAGACAAAATTTTCGTGAAATTCGTCATAGCAAAATCACGCGTATCGCTCTTAAAGAAAATAACTATTCCGCGTTTGGAGTTGCTAGCCTGTGTTCTAGGTGAACGCTTAGCAAGGTATACTGTTGAAACCCTGTGCTTAGTCGATGTCCCGATATATTACTGGACAGACGCTACTGTGGCTCTTAGCTGGATACAACGAGAGTTAAACTGGGGAGTATTTGTGAATAATAGAGTAAAGGAGATTCTGAGTGGTACAAACGTTTTTCGAGTTTTTCTAATATAGTTCGAGTATTCTGCTGGGTTCTACGCTTTACTAATAAACTCCTAAAGATGCCCTCGTATTCTTCAAATACCTTAACAGTAGAAGAAAAAACTAACGCCGAAACATTTTTGTGGAGTTTAGAGCAAAGGAAGCACTTTCAAGAGAAAGGAGATTACGTCCATGGATTATTGGTAGTGAGAGACAACGACGAAGTCCTCAGAGTTAAAACTAAAATCATTGAACGTGATGATGAATTCTGCTTCCTTTATCCCCTGTTGCTTCCGTCCAAGCATTACTTAACTCAATGCCTCATAAGAGAGTATCATGAAAAGAACTGTCATGCGGGAGTGCAGATATTAGCTGCTAAGTTAAGAGAGCGATACTGGAACATTTCGTCGAAACGTAATATAAGAACTTGCGTAAGTCGATGTGTAGTATGTAGGAGATTTACCGTTAAGGCTTTATCTACCACTCCGATCCAGTTACCCCTTGACAGAATAAGAGATTCGGCAGTCTTTGAAACAACTGGAGTCGATCTTTGTGGACCTTTGCTTCTGAGACCAAAGAGTAAAAGCTTGGATCGTCTTGTTCACACGCGCAGTATACCGGGCAATTCGCCTGGAGCCTATCACCTCTCTGAGTACTGAAACGTTTCTACAGGCTCTGAGACGGTTCATTGCCAGACGAGGCCGTCCTTCGACAGTGTATTCAGATAACGGAACCAATTTTACCGGAACAGACAATGCTCTGAGATGCCTGGATTGGAGAAAAATCACAGAAAACGAGTGTTTCCAATAAAATGGAAATTCACCCCCTTACGGCTGCGTGGTGGGGGGATGGTGGGAGTGCTTTGTTCGTTCCACCAACACTCTTTTTGTGCGAATTCTAGGAAGATCGTCGGTGAATTTCGAGGAGTTACTGACCGTCCTGTGTGATGTTGAATCCACATTAAACAACCGTCCTTTAACGTACATCTATGATGATTCGTAAGAGCTCGTACCTTTGACACCTTCCCTGTTTTTGCAAGACATAAAACAAGTAGGGGTACCAGATCTGGATTACATCGATTCCCAGAAACTGAATGTGCGTGTAAATTACTGCAATACGTTGAGACAGGAACTGAGAAGTCGCTTCCGCAAGGAATATCTGGTTCAACTTGTGCAGAAGGCAAGCGCTTCGTGTCAAAACCTAAAGGTGGGGGACGTAGTTCTCATAGAACTAGACAATAAAAAACGTGTAATGTGGCCAATGGGCAAAATTGTAAAAATATTCAGTAGTAGAGATGGGGCTACCAGAGTGGTACAGGTAAAAACAAGCAGTGGATATTTGGTAAGACCAATCAAAAAACTTTATCCACTAGAAGTTTCAACTACCAGTGATCCTGTGCTAACTCTGGCAACTGAAAACAGATCTAGATACGGTAGACTCTTTAAACCAAGGACATGCTCTTAGACATAATGTACAATATAGACGTTTTGGACTTATATCCTCTTTTCTTTAGCAATGACTTTAATTAGAAGTTTATTCTTTATTGATCTCATTTTAGTATGATCTCTCATATATATTGTATGTTAACCGAGTTCCTTTTATGTGTTTTCTAAACTAATACATAGTACTGTTTTGTTTTATTCGTAATGTTAGAAAATTTTGTGCAATGTCTGATTTTGAGAAAATCAGGGTGGGAGGATGTTGTACCTCTCACATACAGCGAGGACAAGTCTGGCAACAGCTGCAGGAAGAAAAACTTGGCAGTGATGGAATGGCAACAGCGGATGATATTCTGTAGATATTTTATTTTGAGTCGATGGATTTTGCGTCTTTTGCGATATTATTGCGTTATAACATTTGAGTTTTGGGTGAAGGAAATGGAATCCGCTGTCCCGCTGCGGATATTAGTAAAATATATTTAGAAAATTAGCTGCGTTGGAAAGGATGAAACCTTGTGTTTGAATTTGCGATATTTTTCCTCCTAAAGTTGGGTCGAGTTCAGAATATTATACCAGGCTTATTCACGCTGGTGCAGATAAGTTCAAATTTTGTTTTATTGTGTTTATAGTGTATAACTTGCAAATATATGAATAGAATTCTATTAAAAAAAATTTTAAATTCTGGAATGGTGTTTAAAATTTTAGATGTAGAGTATTCACATTGCTATGTCGGAGCCAGTGGCTGTCAGGTGTAAAGTAAAATAGTTTTTGCTCCACGACATAACACATGGGAAAGTCTAGTATAATGTTGTACGAAGAACCGGAATTCATCTGTAAAGACGACGTGTTGCCACTACTACTACTACTACTACTACTCACCGCTGAGCAGTTTCCCGACTAGAGTACCACACGGGAATTTTCACCTAATCATCGGATTTGAACTACTTTCGGTCAAACCCCAGCCAAAGTCTAGGATGAGAGTACAGACAGCATTATTGTCTTTTTATAAGGGAAAAAAAGTAATAAAATGGGCAAACAAGGCTCTTGAAAAAAGGTGCAGTTTTCAGCGAAGAGACACTTACTGTTGTACTAATAAACAGAGTAATTCTGGAAAACATACCAATAGTGAAACAACATGAGCATACAAGGCTCTTGAAGAGAGTACATGTTTTCTGTGAAGAATACCTAAGGTGGAGGGACACTGTTGTATACAGTGACATATTTGTGTGTACCAGTATTGTATCCAGTGCCGCCGTTTTATTGCACCACTATAGGCGCGCCTGTCTCTGCTGTAGCGTTAACGGAAGCCGCAAAAATGGGCGCCGTGCAGACTATCCGGGGTGCTACAGATATCGTTTCTCTGCTAGCGAACTCGCAACCTTCTGGTTGTTAGACATACGTGATTCCAATTACAAGACGAAAGCATGTTGTAAACAAGGACAAAATTCTTATATTTTATAGCACTCAAAAGATCACTGGGAAGGAAAGAAGTCAATCTCCAAATCATGATAATGCCAAATGGCATTATCATATTTATAGTTCGAGTGCCACTTGTAGGATTTATTAAACTTATTTCGAACAGAGAAAAATTAATATCTGCGATGCCCTCGTCAGGATTAGAAATCCAGAAGCCCCTGTTTTTGAGATGACATGCTTGCAATTATAATATGAAAGAACGCGATTAGGAAGCAGAAATCTCCTTAAAATTTAGTGTATCTACAGTTTAGTCTCAACTAAGTCCGCGTGTCATCAGTTTAGTCTATCCAGGTAGGTTTGCAGCTGATTAGAATATACCGATATTATTAATTATAATAACTCTGTTACAGCCGATAGTATTAATTGTAATTGTCTCTTTTTTGAAACCTTCATACAGAAGTACTAAAGTTAGATTAAATGAAATACTCAAATTTGCTTTAACAGAATAGAATTTTTTTCTTAAATGCGTACAATTTTTGCTTCAATTTTAAATGCAGTATTTTCCTTAAGAAAAAACGCAAAATCAAAAATTAAAGAATGAAATACACTGCCGTCCTTCAGCAAATGAGTAGCATAAAATGTTGATGTTCCGTCTTTAGAGAACTTCATAATTTAATCCATCATCCTAATAAGCTCAATGATGCTCGGAATGTTTCAAAAGCACTAAACATTGTTAGTTTCGAATTCCTTAGAATTTAGAAATTTCTGTGCAGTATTTATTACACGAAGAAGGTGTTTGCCTTTGAAATTCATCCACATCCTAAGATACTTTCTCTAATCTTAGGTGCATTATTTTACAATTATTGATACATATTAAAAACAAATCTTAAACAACGCGATTTTATTTATATTTTGAATAAAATGGTACCGATTACGTGAGCAATAAGACACAGCCCCGCCCAAAAACAATCTTGAAATTTTAATGTAGTTAAGTTTAAACCTTCTTCGAAGTTGTTTTCCTCTCCCCATTTTTGAAGAAAAGAGACCTGTGTCTGATGTCCTAGAAATTGATAGTTGTGTTCAAGATCTGGGCCAAACTAATACTGCTTTTTTCAATAATTTTAAATTTTACTCATGTTTCTCTTCCGTTTTAGTAATACATATTTTTAGTAGAATTTATCATTATAGATAATGATGTGCACTTTGAAGTATCTTAAAATTACTTTATTGTTTAATAGTAATTAATATTTTTATTTTTAATAATAGTTGTCATTAATATTGCTTAGAATTTTGTATAGTGTGAAACAAAAGGTCTCAAACGAAACTTCGCCTGAAAAATAAGGCTACAAGTGCATTAAACATTGAGGTAAATGGCTATGTTGCTAAATTGGCGAGATATCGCCAAGCTGGCGATAATTTGAGAGACTACTTTTGTCGCTAATATCATTTGCCCAATCCCTCTGTAACAGTATATGGTACTGTAATTGAATAACTGCAATTCATTCCTGTATATAACTGTAAGCGTATGAAGCCCTTACATGTAACTTTAACGGTATGTGTCTTCTAGTACCTTCGAGAAATGAAAGGTACTAGAAAATTTTCGGCGTGCGTCCGGGAGAAAACTATGTGAAACCCGAGAACATCAGTTCTCAGTTTTTAATTTACAGTTAAATTAGAAGCAATGCGATATCACCATGTGAGCTTCGCTCTTTTGATGCGCTTTGCATTGAGATGAGTTTCACTTTCTTAGTAGTATCAAGTGTTAACTACTGAAGACACTGTATATATGTCTATAATCAATCCAGACTAACTCAGCAGCTCTATTATGGTCATGTCAAACATGGGTAAGTGTTTTAATCTGTATCAATGTGTATTAACGCACATTAAGTATATACCACTGTGTACTGATGTGTTTCAATGTGTATTAATGTGTATTAACCTTCTAAAACCGGACAGAAATTCTCATAATATAACCTTCAGACCGGCGCGATCCGAAACAGTTTTGCTCCCTCTTTGACAATTTCCTAATGAGAAAAGTCGTTAGTCCCCCTCCATAGATGCAGTAAAATTTACATGTTTGTCGGACGCTGTAGTAGATGGGTTGCTAGATTTGGGTTTTTTTCGATGGTTATTTTGCTTTAATTTAAATGAAGTTCTAAATAAATAGTGCCATAAATAGTAAATATGCAGTATTGGATGCATATCCAGTGCACTATTTATTTAGAACAAAATGTATGCAATGTTTATATTTCACTCACTATTTCTGATCAATATCGTAAATAATTTGTAAATTTTTTAACTTTGTTTTCACTTTTCATTTATATTTCGTATTTTCGTATTAGAAATTAGAAAACGAGAACAAAATTTTACGAAATATAATAAATACGAACTAGCTTTGTAAGTCTGCAGGCTGGAATGCGATTTTAAATAACATATTTTCATTAACAAAATAATGGTAATGACTAATTTAATGAAATAATAATAATGATATTTATTACCATTAGATGATTAGAATGAGATTCCAATACAATTAGATTTTGAGATGAACTTACAGCAATAATAAAGCTTTACATGACAATAACAGAGATTTAAATCTGTTTTTTTTTCGATAATTTTGTTATAATAACAGCAATAATAAAGCTTTACATGACAATAACAGAGATTTAAATCTGTTTTTTTTTTTTCGATAATTTTGTTATTATAATATAAAAAAGAAAATCCGAGATACATTGGTTGCGTTTCATCACTTAACTTTAACAAATATTACATTGGACTATCAGGCAAAGGAGGTATATTTTAACGAGAATTTTTCTTTATAAAATTGGCTTTTGTTTATGTTAGCAGAGAAAAAAAATATCTGACCTATACATGCAATCATCAAAAGTATTTTTCAGAACAGTTTTAAATGTTCATGAAGAATTAATTATACGTCAATTTCTTTTCATAGGCAGAAATTTCCTCTAAAACCATCGTTATATCCAAAGGTTGAAGTCTATTTCATTTTCAACGAATATTCTATTTGCACATAATATATTTTCTAATTTGTTTTAGAAAGAGTAATCTTTCCCGTTTTCAAAAGAATAAGGACATACTGAGTGTTGACACTTACAATGTAGTAAATCTGTTTTTCATATTTCTTCCAGTAATGAAAACGATTACCCTGGAATATTTTCAAAGCAAAATTAAGAAAACCGTTTACGCCAAATTTTGCATAAAGTATTTTCTCGTGTATATTTTTATTTAAAGTGTGAAATTTTCTCTTTGAAAATATAAAAAATCATGAATGGAGCAAAATTAATTCATGAGAAATAACTTTGAAATGCAATAATTCCATCGTAATATGAAATAGTGGAGAAAAGTGCAATACAGTTTATTTATTCACAAATAATCCCCCCCCCTTTTTTTTTTTTTTTTTTTTTTTTTTTACGGGACCTTCAGTAAAGCGGTAAATGTTGCTGAACACTTGTAGCTCGCTCGGGTTTGAATCCAGGCTAAAGGGTTGGATTAATGGTTTTTGTGTAACGTAAATGCAAGCCAGCTTCCCTTAGAAAGTCCTCCGCGAAGGCATCCCTCCCTTTATACAGGTAATTGTTGTGTGCTTTGATGTAATTCAGTAAGCGAACAAAATTAATTAAATCAAACCCGAAGAACGGGTTCATTACATGTGGAGTTTTCCACCAGGAACGTAAATGCGAGCAATTTTCTCTTAAAAAAGGTTTACACGAAAACATCCATCCCCTTAAGCAGATAGCGTTCGCGTGCTTTTCTGTAATCCAATCCTAATTCTCATACATTTAATAGTAAGTTGACATACACTTTATAACAAAAAATAACAAGCATTTTTAAGGATTTTTTTTTTTTTATTAACTTGTCTGAATTCAATTTATCTCTTGAGGACTATAAGAATTTCAGCAAATAAAACTGGCCGAAATTTTATATACTGTAACTGATGTTTTGATTCAATTTGGAAGTAACGCGAGCTTTACTGATATTTAAACACTTTTTGGTAGATCTCATCCTAAAAGAGAGTTTAAAGATAAGTTGATTTTATTTAATTTAAAATCAATGAAAATCATTGAAAGCAATCATTGAATGAAATCATTGAATGAATGAAAATCACAAAAACTATTATGCATTCAATTGTCTCTTATTTATCTCCTGGTAAATCACACAAAATTGCCTATATAATAGAAGCACATTGAAAGAGTTAACAGTTCTTAAGGGTTTTATGTCTCCAAAAAAATGTCAAAATAAAATCTTATTATTCATAAGTATAAAAAGAAGTAAACGATAAAAGCAGTTTTAGCTATTTTCTAGAAGGGCATTAAATCTAAAAAATTAATCTATTCTTATTTGCTATGATTAAAAAGCATTAAATCTGGTAAGCTTAAACAGCGTGCAAAATCGCTGACGTTTTAATCACAGCAAAAGTCAGTACTAAAAAAATTAGAAATGGCCTCTATTTGAATTTCAAGTATATTGGCGCGAGACGAAACCTGCGGTTTTTGCCAAAATGGTAAGAAGCGGGGAATAATGCGTAGCTAGCGGCTATTCTGAGCAGCGACAATGGACCACCCTGAGATCTACAGATAGGCGATTCCCTAAAATAGGGAGGGAATGGGTGGTACAACAGCTGTACCAGAGCCGGCGTTAAGGAAGGTCATTTTCCTGGTTTAGCTTAATAATAAATGTATTTTTCTTCTTTTTTAAAATTTTGTATTCCTTGTATTTTTCTAAAGTTTAAATATTTTATCATTTCCTGAAAACCAGAAAATAACACAATTTTTCTCCTTAGAATAATTATGCATAATTAAAAATAGACTCAATTATTTTCAGTACTTTAAACTATACTTTTTAAATAACTTAAATTCCAAGTTACGATTATTTAAGAGTTCATCATTTTTTTTCTTAATTCTTTAGTATGTAAGTGAGAGTAATTATGAAAGTGGTTATTATACGTAAATATATAACATTAATTATAGGTTTTTAAGTAAATAAAACTGAATCAGACATAAATAAAAGTAAAGATATCTATGTGGGTAAAAAAGAGCGTTTCTGATTATAACAGCATTATCACATTTATTTCTGTTAAATCTCAGAGACATTGAAAATTGCCCCTGTTATGATAAATTAGGAAGCGGTTCTTAAGGTAATATAATCAATATTTTACCTGAACTCAAGTATAAATTTGTTCGAGTTTTATAGTAAAAAAATATAACCATTAACTTCTATTTCTCCAAAATATGGAAATGAAACACTGCATAAAGTAGTTAATAAATGCGATCAAAAATATTTCCTACAAAAATATACCTAAATCTAATAACCAAAAAATACTTCTTATATTCATATCTAAAATGAAATAATAACCTAACAAATAATATACATGATGGCAATATTTAAGAAAAAACATGAGCTAGCATTGTTTGAAAGTATCAATAGCAGAAGGAAAGTAACACAACTAAAATTTCCAATTAATAAAACATTATTTGTGTTTTTTTAAATAGTAAGCAATTAAAAGGTCAATAAATATGGATTGCAGTACTTACTAGTAATGCTGATGTTCCTTAACACCATTTCTTTCGATCATGTGTTAATGTATTTACTTATTTTTAGTTTCTACATTTTAGGTTAGGTTATTTAATTACAGCAAAGCCTCGAGGGCCATCTGCCTAAGGGGAGGGATGTCTTCCTGGTGTGTGTGTGTGCATTTAATTATGGCAAAGCACACTAGGGCTATCTGCCTAAGGGGAGGAATGCCTTCGTGGAGGACTTTATAAGAAAAAGTTGCTCCTATACATGTTACACATGGGAGAAAAACACGAAAACAACCATGCAGCCAGCCCGTTCGCGGGATTCGAACCTCGGACCAAACTACCAGTGTTCAGCAACTTTACCGCTCGGCCGCTGGTGGGCCCTTCTACAATTTAGAATAGTGGTAGATTACAAATATTATTTCATGCACTTTTTATAATCAATAACTTTCCTTTTGTTACTGTACAGAAATAATTAAAATAACATAGTATACGATAGTAAGCTAAGTACGTTAAAATAAGCTCTTCGTTAAATAGCACACGATGAAACTTTTTGTTTCTATTTATTATGAATTTCTTTGTTATCACAAGCACATAAAAAGTAAGCGAAGAAAATAGAATATACTTAACTTTAATAAAAAAATAAAACCTAATTTCCAACATTCATTTATTGAGATAATTTAAAATCTAATAAATCATTATTTAAAAAAAAAAGCGAATGCACAGTCTTTCGAAGAATAGATACCAAACGGAAAGTAATAAAACTGCAATTTGCAATCAATAAAAAATATTTAGTGTTTTCAATATTACACAATTAAATATCACATAATTATATATATATATAATATATATATATATAATATTTCATAATAATGCTAATGTTTTCTTAACACTAGTTTTTCGATCATACATTTCATACATTGTTTAAAATCATTAAACTTTTCTGCATACTGTACAAAAGACAATGTACAATAAAATGTGTATGATTATTAAATTTAATAATTAATTAATTGCTTATATTCTACATATATCTAATTCATCTTCAGCAGGCATATTAGGTACTGGTACCAGTCCAATAATTTCTTTGTATTTTGAAAATAATGAACATACCATAACAGCTTCTGTTGCTGCTGTATTGATTGAACTTTCAGCAAAACCAGAGAGTGCCTTACCGTTGTATATTATTTTTGGTTTTATATGAATTGATTCTGAGAACCAACTTTTCAATATGAACATAATAATCGATTAATATGAATGATATGTGATATAGCACTTAGGACGTTATAACTGAAGCACAAAGCTGATCAAGGTATCCAAATATGCAACTGCTGGAGCCACAGAGGTTAGAGAACACCACCATATAACTTTTTAACCACCGGAAATACACACAACACTAGTTCACGAACACTATATTCACAATTAACATTGAAGCATTTCTTGTAGAGCAGGTATTCACAAACAAAATAAGTACAAATTCAGCATTCTAACGATGATTTCTCCTCAATTCAGAAGCTTCCGAACAGGAGCTCACAGTAATGGAATTTCATTCGCTGAAGGCTGTTGAAATAAGTAGATAGAGACAGAATAATGAGAAGATTCACAATGCATTCTTTGATTGACGGTGCATTACATTTACTTTTAATATAAGCAATATTATTGATATCAGTCATTGCTTGATTTAATTTCAAACATGAAATCAGTCTCTTCAAACCCCTTACAGATGGCACTTTACCGAATTACTTGAAAGAACTGCTAGAATCTCAATTAATTGCGCGGTTAGTTGTTCGAAATTGGCAGCTAGCCAAAGCTCGCAAATCTCGAAACCTTTGTTTATATAAGCATGCAGTAAACAATGTACCGTTCTGCTTTTCCTGACTGTCGATGAGTTTTCGGTATATATATTGGACAGCGTTAAATATGCATCGTCTTTTAGCATTGGACTTTTTCTCGGAATTCTTAAAATCGTCCCATTTTTATCCGTGAATACATCTTCACGCACAATCTTACGGGGGGGGTGTCATGTAATGACCTTACGGATTAATAAGGCACCATAAGGAAAACGAAACAAACATTTATTAAAAATTAACGTTCAAAGAATAATGGTAAAAAAATTAACGTTCACAGAATAATGGTAAACTCGAAGCACTACCTCGCTCCTACAGCATAGTTAATCTACCACCTGCCCTCCTCGGTGGCTAACATGCAACTCTTGTCTCTCTCACTTGCTGGGCTCTGCCAGGCAGCTGATTGGCTCACTGCAGCCAGATACATGACACGAGGCGTATTCGGAAACTAAGTACCGTTTTGAAAAAAAAATAGTAAAATAATTTTTTCGAATCCAATTTTATTTTTACATGAAAATACATGTCTTAAACTATTTTTCAACATAGTTTCCGCCAATGATCAAACACTTGTCATAGCGGGTGACCAGTTTTTGTATACCATCGTCAAAGAAACTTCCCACCAGTTTCGATAACCACGACTCCACAGCATTTTTCGTGTCATCGTCAGACCCAAAGTGCTTGCCACCAAGCTCGCGCTTCATGTGCAGGAACAAGTGATAGTCGGACGGCGCCAAGTCCGGGCTGTACGGCGGGTGATCGAACTACTCCCAATGAAACTGTCGAATTAAAGTTTGAGTGACACCAGCAGTATGGGGCCGAGCATTGTTATGGAGCAACACAATTCCTTTACTGAGCATTCCTCTTCGTTTGTTTTGAATGGCACGCCTTAGTTTTGTTAAAGTCTCACAATATCGTGCCGCATTAATGGTTTCACCCCTGGGAAGAAATTCAGTAAGCAAAACGCCTTTCCTATCCCAGAAGACAGTGCACATTATTTTTTGTGATGACATTGTCACTTTGAACTTTTGTTTTTCGGAGAATGAGTGTGTCTCCACTCCATCGATTGTTGTTTCGATTCTGGTGTGAAATGACACACCCAAGTTTCATCACCTGTCACTATTTGGTTTAAAAGGTTTTCTCCCTCATCACTGTACCGCGTGAGAAATGTCAGGGCACTACCAAGTCGCTTTGTGTTGTGAACATCAGTGAGCACTTTTGGAACCCATCAGGAACACAGTTTGCGATAATTCAAGCGGTCAGACACAATTTCGAACAAAACAGTACGTGAAATTTGTGGAAATGCCTCTGAAAGAGTTGTCATTGTGAAACGTCTGTTCTCATGAATTGCTTCATCAACTTTCCTTACCAAATCATCGGTGACAACAGAAGGCCGACCACTCCGAGCCTCGGCGTGGACATTTGTTCGACCTGCATTAAACATTCTTACCCACTTTCTCACCATTCCATCACTTATCGCGTATTCACCGTAAACGTCTATCACTTGACGATAAATTTCGGCCGGTTTAACATTCCTCGCGTTCAAAAACTTAATCACGGCACGAATCTCACAGTCAGCGAGAGAACTAATTGTCTTAAACATTTGGAATGTGCACAGAAAACTGAAAACACAACATAGAGCAACCAAAATGACGACAATTGAAAGTCAGTGAACAAGAAAGACTAGTGCGCATGCGCGGGACGCCTACCACAGCGCTGCGACGGCGCTAGAATGAAACGGTACTTAGTTTCCGAATACGCTACGTATCTTCGCGAAAATTGTACTTTTTGCTCTGTATGCTGTAAAATGTTTCATATAATGTCACCATATTAATTCAAATAAATTCGTCCTCACTTCAAAAATAATAAATAAAGTCATATTTCAGTAGCGAAATAATTGCTAACATGTGATTTGCATTGATTTCGGAAATATGATTTTTAAAATATGTAAAATGCATAATGCTTAATAACTTACTTTATAGATTAGTTTCATTTTTAAATATTTTGGTATAATTTTTATAAAAAATATTTTTAAGTATTAATTATTTTAACAAAGTTTTAAGCAATTATTTAGCACTTATTTTTAGTACTAATTAAATTTTACATATCAAAAGTATTTATATTAAACTTATATTTCATTAGATAAATCTACCTTAGATTTAGATGAAATAATGTAATGAAACATTGCAAAGTAAATCTTATGCGGACTTCAGATTCTTGAAACGGCAGATATAGTATCTTTTCATTCTAACAATAACGCTGATGAACTATGAAAAAAATGCTAAAACTACCACGTCTAAAAGCGGTCATATCATGACGTTTCAGCGACGTCGACAAATTGCCAAGATGCAACGGCAAATATTTTGCGTCTTCGCAACGTTGTAAAGACGTCGTAAAAGTTATCACGACTACTTTGCAACCTCTCGGACCAGTTTCAAACGTCGTGTGCTGCTTGAGATACAGATTAACAAGTACACTGGTGTGCAAAAATTAAGGACGAGACGGTTTTTTCAATATAACTTTGTACAAAAGCTTTCCAAATCAACACATTTAATACCGTAAGATCCCCAATACGTAAGGACATGAGTAATGTAAGCAACACTTACTAAAAGAGAAATCAGAGGGATAAAAAGAAGCTTTATTGAAAAGGTAGCATGGAGCGCAATGCGACTGAAGGCCGAAACATTCCTGTGATGGGTGTCCAGCAAGAAACATCCGGTCTTTAATAGGGGATATGATCTCCCCTGACTGCTAGGTAGGTTCCGCAGCGTCTGCCCATGCTGAGAATGAGGGTGTCAATGAGTTGTTGAGGCATTGCTGCCCATTCGTCTTGCAGCGCCAATCGAAGCTCCGGAATCGTTACTGGTGGTAAGGTACGAGGTGCCAAGCGTCTTCCTAGAAAATCCCATACATTCTCGATGGGATTGAGATCCGGAGATCGTGCCGGCCAATCCATACGTTCAATATCCTCACTCTCTAAGAGCTGTTCGGCAGCTACTGTGCGATGACATGGTGCATTGTCGTCCATGAAAAGGAACTGCGGACCCATAGCGCCTCTAAAAAGACGCACATATGGAAGAAGAATCTCGTTACAATAACGGGTCCCGTTGACTGAACATGCGTCGAAGATGTGAAGGTCTGTACGACTACCAAGCATGATGCCTCCCCAAACGAGAACACCGCCACCTCCCTACCTGTCCCTTTCAATGATGTTCGAGGGATGATTGCGGCTTTCCCGCTCTCTCCAGATGAGTATGCGATGAGAATCGCTACTCAGACTGAATCTGCTCTCATCTGTAAAGAGTACTCGTCCCCATTCATTGTCTCTCCAATTCCGGTGTTCCCGGCACCACAGAGAACGCCTTCTCCGATGGGCAGGCGTTAGAGGTACACACCGTACAGGGCTCCGTGCAAACAGACTACCACCGTGCAGTCTTCTGACCACGGTAAAACGCGATATCGGTCGTCCAGTCGCTTGTGTCGTGTGTCAAGTGATTTCTCCCGCTGTCTGCCGCATGTTTCTTCTGGCCTGTAAGGCAATATACCGGTCATCTGCGAGTGTGGTTCTTCGTGGACGACCACTACTAAACCCCCGGATAGCTGTTCCTGTAGTTTGAAATTGTCTCCAAAGTCGTGAAACGATGCTGTGAGCAATTCCGAACTCTGCAGCCACACTTGTCACACTGCGGCCTTCCTCCAACTTCCCAATGATTCGACCTCGGGTAAAAGCATCCAGATGTCGTCTAACAGATTGATTATTCGCCATTTCTCACTAAAGCAGCAACTCGGTGTGATTTTAACTGCTATACGGCGTGCAATCTCTTTGCCAGAAATACTGATCTTACACCGACAACATGCTTTATACTACTCAGACACTCCCCCATTACGTCTACCTGCATATCTGCGCATGTGCTACCGTACATCACCTTACTTAATCTCCTGATTGGTCTTTCTGTCCGCTCTGCCTCTTCGTTCAGCTGATATGCTAGTGTATGGTAGAGCCACAGTGCACATACCCCTCACTTGACATTTGTTTGCGCTCTGTCATACTGAGAAGAACAGTATGAAAAGTTTTGTAGTGAGTTTTCAGAAGTATTTCTTTTTCGAAAATAAGTTTTATCAAGCTATCATCTGTTATGAGTTAATTCAATCCATTAAGGGCCGTTCGCACTGGGGTTTATCTCAGCTAGCGGAGATACCTGACATAGCCGACCTATCTCCCAACCCCGTTTTCGCTCATAGAGCAGTGAGTTGAAAAATTTGAACTGCACGTATAGTGGAACTAGTCGACACATGGAACTGACTCAGTTAGCTCGGATAAACCCCAGTGTGAATGGTCTTTTACGGACCCATACGCATATAACAATATTTTGTCGACCACGAAGTTTTCTACAGATAGTGCTCTTAATACACGAGATATCTTCAGAAAATTTTGCATTTTTGTAATTTTTGAAGCATTGTATAAGATACAGGGGTTGGACAAAAATATGGAAACACCTTTAAAAAAACATGTTTCTTTGCTTAATATGGTGTAGGAAACCCGTTGGCATCCAAAACAGCTTGCAGTCATCTCGGAATGGATAAATACAGTTCCTGTATGTTTGCCAAAGGAATATTATACCATTCTTCCTGCAAAACGGTGGCAAGTTCAGATAACAATGTTGGCGGTGGATAACGAGAACGCACTTTCCGTTCCAATGCAGACCACAAAGGTTCGATAACATTCAGGTTTGGTGACTGTGGTGGCCAGGGGAGATGGGACAACTCATCCTCGTGCTCAGAAAACCAGTCCTGGACAATGTGAGCTGTGTGAACAGGGGCTTTGTAGTCTTGGAAGACACCATCACCATCGGGGAACAAAGTTTGTACCATGGGATGAACTTGATCGGCCAAAATGTTCACGTAAGTCTTGGAAGTCATGTGCCCTGACACAGTTATCATGGGGCTAGCAGAGAACCACGATATGGTTGCCCAAACCATAACAGAACCCCCGCCATGTTTCACTCTTGGCAACAAGCAGTCTGTATTATAGGCTTGAGGTGGCGTTCTCCAGACGTAAACTCGGCCAGAAGTGGGAAACAATGTGAAAGAAGACTCGTCAGACCATATTACTCGCTTCCACTGCTCTATAGTCCAGGCTTTATGACTTAAACACCACCTTTTCCTGTTGCGGGCATTAGCATCACTGATGAGTGGCTTCTCAATTGCAGCACGGCCAGCAATTCCCTGTTTATGAAGCTCCCTTCTAATTGTTTTGGTACTCACAGTGTTCGGTAACACATATTTCATTCATTTCATTTCAGCAGTAACTTTTGCAGCTGTGGTCTTCTTATTTTTCGTCACAATTGCCCTTAATGATCGTCTGTCACGATCACTCAGGAGACACTTTCGTCCGCGCTGTGATTTAGCAGATGATGTTTTTCCGCTTTTCAAATATGCGGAATAAATCTTCGATACAGTACCTCTTGAAACACTAAACACCTCGGCTACCTTGCTTACGGAAGCATCTACCATACGTGCTCCAACAATTTTCCCACGTTCGAAGTCTGTTAACTCTGACATAATGCAATGACAACCTCACATAACAGTACTCCGACAACAACTAAACTGTTTAGCACATTTACGAAGTTATATAGGTGGCGTCAGTAGTCAAAAATGCGAGCGCCACCTACATGTTTCATTAAAATCAATCTTTCTTTTCAAACATGCATTTCACAAGGTGTTTCCATATTTTTGTCCATCCACTGTATCATTTAATGTCTAGTGCTTTAGAACGCGAGTCTTTTAATAGTAAACTCGAGGTGAACAAAATCTCAAGCAGAACGAAATATGTAAGCATAAAATGGATTCAGATACGTTTCATCCTACAAGAATATAAAAATATTGAAAAATAAATATATAATTGAAAACCTGAAATTAAGAGTGCAAAACTTAAGTAATTGCTTTTTCCCGATTTATTTAATGTTATTAACTACATAATAGCTTACTCCGACATCACACCAAATACATATTGTATTCTAAAAAAACTTATCTAAATTGGTTATCTTGTTAATGTTGCAAACATATTTGCAGACTATTTGAAAAATTACCTTCTTTCCTTATGTTGGGAGAAACAGTCAATACATGGTGCATCTGCAAATAAGTGAATATTTTCACTTATAAAAAACTTGATAATCGTTATAAAGGCGGAAGAGGCTTTTAACTTATTTCAATGACATGAACTAGACTTGTTTATTCAAAATATCATGTCTTTGTGGAAAGGATTTTAATCCGAATATTGTGATTGAACCTACGCAGTCAATATATGCTGTTATGGATTTAAAAACTAAAAAGGGAAGATCAATAGTTGATTTAATGGAAATGACAGACATTAACACTAAAAAAATTATTGAGAAATCTTTGCTAATGAGAAAATTTGGTGTTTTAGTTCACTTAAATAATGTTGATAATTTCTTTTCTTTTTAATTTATTTATTACTCTTCCTGGGAAAGCGATATTTAATATTAGATTTAGACAGAAGACAACAGATTCCATATTTTACAAATAAGTAAGAGATTTGGCTTCCGAAACGAATTCTCAACTCTTATTTTGTGTGTGTGTGTGATTATGGTAAAACTTCGAGGGCTATCTGCCTAATAGGAGGAATGACTTCGTGGAGGACTTTCTAAGGGAAACTGGCTCGTATACACGTTACACATGGGAAGAACCCATGCCATGGGGGGAACGCCCATGCAGCCAGCCCGTTCGCAGGATTCGAACCTCGGACTGAACTACCAGTGTTCAGCGACTTTACCGCTCGGCTGCTGGTGGGCCACTCCTATATTGGAAGAGGCGTAATTGGATAATGGAAATTTTATACACCATTCAACAATACAATCATCGTCACGTTTTTACGCCCCAAAAAGCGTAGTATTTAATTATCATCGCCTTTTACGCCAAATTTAGTATCCCTCAAAAATCTACTTTTATAGCGAAACTAGTCCTGTGAAAATTTGAAAATATAACGCTGATTTTTGTTGTTTGACTGCTAACTTAAAACCTGTTTATTTCTCTCAAGAAGAAATATTATTAAGATCGTAGAAATGCATTATAAATTGAATTAGACAAAAATTTGAATGCTTTGAGTACTACAAATAAAAGTATGCAAGCTTTGAAATATATGTAATTTTCAGTTCTTGGAACAGTAATATCTCTATAAGCATAAGATTCCATATTCCAGCACATTCGGCTTAATAATATATTTCTAATATATTTAAGAATTTGATTTTTACCTTCAAATATCTATTGTCATCTAAACGTTGGGAATTGCTTGTCCCAATGTCCCATTTTCTCTTGAATTATTACTTGTATTATAATACTTAATGACTCCTAATGCTAATAAAATTTTGCATTTTATAACCGATTATATCATATTTTCTATTTCTAGTGTATACATTTTCTGGAATCCGTGATAACTCATTTTCTGTAACTCTTTAGAATGAGTTTTTAAGTTAGAATTAAATTATTTCACTAATTAACGATTTTAAGAATTTAGGAAAGTAGCCATAGGAAAGAAAATAAAAGAGTTTGATTAATAATGCTATAAGGATGCTATTTAATGCATCTTAGCTGACACAAGCTTTACAAATGTGGCTTAGAAAGATTTGTTGTAGCAATGGAACATTAGGCTTTAGACAATTAATTTCCGCCTTTCCGTTGTGTGCCAGAAAATGTTACTTTGTGTTGTGATAGCAAGTAATTTGTCATGAGAATTTATCCCTTTACAAATATTCATCTCATTTTATGAGCAATGAATTTAAAATGTGACGCAGCATAATTTACGAAAATGATTCACTTAAGAAACAACGATTCACAACTGACAATCTAATAAATCTTTCAAGTGAAAAATGTTAAGTTTGAATAAGAGAATTAAAAGGAAATAATACTTTATTGCTTGCAGAATAAATATTCAAAGGAACTATTTTGTAATTAAAGAAACCATTTTGTAGTATTAAAAGTTTTTGGTCCTGAATCACATTCATTTTTGATTCTGTATATATGATTTTTAAAAGAGAAAAAACACTGAAAAATATATTGATAAATTTATTTAACGCGAGAAACTATCGAAAATAATTTTCACAAAGTATTTCAAGCAAAACACAACTGCAGACATTTTACTTGCAACACAAACATTAAATGGAATTCGTAAAGATAGTATTTTGTATTACAATATACGTAAAATTTGGAAATAATTACGAAAATCAAATAGGTCCTTCATGATAGCTTAAAATTCTGGACTTAGGGTGAAATCCACGAGTATGTAGAAATAATAACATATTTGCAGGCTATATAGTGTAGTTTTAAACATTATATACCTACATAAGTAATTTGTAATTTTTTAATGGCGCAAGGCTCCATCCTCGGTCCGATCCTGTATCTCGTGTATTTCAAAGACTTTCCCCTATTTTTCAGTCACATAAACTATCTCACCGCTAGTTACGCGAATGATACTGCCATACTTTTGAAATCTCTGAACCCTGATCATGCTGTATACAGAACAGAACGCACGAGAGAGAGGAATTGTGTTAGAACTGGAGAAACTGCATTAACGTCTCCAAATCGAAATTCCTATTTATTAGAATACTCAAAAGAAGACGATTTATTAAAGACTTTTCTCTCCTTAACAAATATGCTCCTCGAGTGAACAAAGCAAACTATTTGGAGGTCAGCTTTAGCGGCACACTCTCCTGGAGCGCCCATATCGCCAATGCCATCGGCAAAATCACAGGAATGGCTTCTAATATTAAGAAAATTACTTGGCAGCCCCTCTTCTTTAGATCTAAGGAGTATAAAACGAATCTGTATTCAGTGCCGGTTAAGCTCATTTCGGGCCCTGGGCATAGAACATCTACGAGCCTCCTTGGCACTGGCGGATCCAAGGAGGGGCTCTGAATTCGCTAAAAAATGAAATAAAAATTTAATGTTTGATTTTTTATTGTAAAAATATATATAAAAATTAAAAACGAAACAGTATTCTTATAAACAATGGTTGGATCCAGCCTATCTGGGCTCCTGGAAGCCCGCCCCAAGAATAAACCTGCACTGTCTGTATTGCAATCATTAGGTCTAGACCTTTGGTTGATTTGGAATGAAACTATTCACAAGGATCTCAGAATTGATATGATTACTGAAATCATCCATAAACATAATAATAACTTCTTCAGCAAAAGCACCGCGAACGACTTGGTTGGCTACGCCGATAATTTCAAGCACGAATTCCTCGCTACGGATTTCAACTTCGTCCCTGTGTGACCCATGGCATCAGAGATACTTTGCTCGCGTAATTCTCATCCTCTTTGATCGCCATTTTACTTTTTATATAGTGTTTACTGCATAAAAATTTTCTGTTTTCTTTATTTTCGCAGCCGGTGAAATTTATGCAGTTTTTCGCAGCGTAAACTTGACATAGACACTACCTACATATATATTAGAATTTCATAAGATCATCACGAGACTTTGGCCTCACTTTTATTTTACTTTAATTTAGACCTTTACTTTTAATTCCTTCATTCCCCAGCCTTGAATTACTCCTTAGGTAACTTGCGCAAGTTATCTCAGCTGCAACTTCACTAAGGGGTTAGTAACAGCGCATTCCGACCGTGCGCTAAACTTGGCAATTCAGAAGTGTCAATGTATCATAACCACTACAAATTACTGACATCCATGTCTTCTCAGGAATTCAGATCCCCGCACATTGGTACGTCAACTAAAGTCGCTAATCGCTCTACCGATTAGGCCGTCATGAGGATCGCCACTTTTTATTTGTCCATCGCTGAACCGGCTTTGTTCTAATTCCCGAAACACTATTTTTACAATGGTTCCGTAGCCGCGTTTTTAGCCCATACATATCACAAAATTTGCATGATGTTTCAGCACAGAATTCAAGATGAGACGACAGATGTTTTACTACATTATCTTAGGCACACGAGTTCATTTTTCTAAGCTGGCTCTGACTACAAGACCTGTGTTTAGGCTAGCTCGGCAAATTTATTTATGAACTCGACATCTTTCAGTCCCCAAATTAATTTTTCCAGAGATGTATTGGAAAACTTGAATTTTTTAACAGAGCTGATTTTCCTGTTAATTAGTTCCATGACTGGTTTCACATCTAACCATGCATTGTCAGTTCCCCAGGATCCACAAAATATTTTCCTTGAGATAAGACTCAGTTATTTTTGTTTCCGTTTCCAGTGGACCTTTCACTGCCGTTCGAATGTAACTATTATATAAAACGGTTCACACATGATAAAGCTGTAGAATGTCTAACAAAAGAGGTCTTTCAATCGTGAACTACTACTCAATTTTTTAGAGAAAAATATATATGAATCTGTTCATCTAAAAATACATAATAGAGAAAAATGTAGCTGCTATTGTTCTAAAACTGGGTAATTAAAAAATGTAAAAGATAACGAGGTTGAATATAGAGTGCTACTGGCGATTTTCTAGATTTCCAGAGTAAAATTATGAATATACGAAAAGTCGCCAAAATGACTGATTCACGAAAGAAAGTATTAAATAATAAATTAAGATCGGTGTTTGACAGAAGTGAAAGGCTGGTATTTTGACTTCAAATACAAAATAACTGAAATAAAATGATGACGAAACGTGATGGACATTTAATCTGTGAGAAATTAGATGAGAAGAAAATTAATTGTGAAGCTCATGTTATTCAATGAAGAGATCTGTCTGCAGTCATTTGGAGGCAATACAAAATAGTAACACATTCTGCTCGATAATAAACGCGCTCACTACGGAATGAATGCATAGCACAGGTGAAGTACAGTAAAATCATTACCAAAGCAGCTGTTCTGATTCGAGTAAAGTATCTCAAATACAACTCCAGCTGCAACCGAGAGGTAAAACTGTTACACACAAATAATTCAAAAAGGGCTCAGATTCTAGGGAATGACATAGCGGCGTGAGAGTGTTTTTTCCCATGTGGAATGTGAAGTCCTCAAAAGTTTCTCTGTTTATTTAAAAAAATTTTGGAATCTAAGTTATGTAACCGTCCTAAATTTAACTTGGGTACATTGCAAGCTATACTTTCCTTTCTTTTCCAAAATTACTTACTTGTACGAAGTAAAAAGGAAACGAAAGGAAAATATAGCTTACAATGTACCCAAGTTAAATTTCCTTGCCCGAAGTAAAAAGGAAGTATTGTAATTGCGAAAAGTTTCAGGCAGCATATTTCAACGAAAATATCCATTTTGACCGCTATCGAATGCAATTTAACAATGTTTTTTGCGTGACATCTGTACGTAAAGAAAAAATAAAAGACTCTTTCCCTCCCAAAAAATTATAAAACTGCTTTAAAATAAATTCTGAGGAGAATTTTTCGTCGTGTCTGTATGTACGTATGTATCTCGCATAACTTATCACCGAGTAGCCTCAGAAGGTTGATACTTTGTATATAGGACTGCTATAACATGTAGATGTGTACTCGTATTTTGGTTGCAATCGGCCGCACCAAACTTATATAAATATATATATATAAATATATATATATATATATATATCCACTCTGTTACCCGTCTCAGTGATCTCAGTTTCTTTACTCTTATATGTTTGTAAATTGTGCATTTTTTGCTTTATATATGATTGAATTTTGTTGTTTTTATCTTCCGGTTAAGGTTTTTATGCCTTTAGGAAATCTGCAAGCAATATTTGTAGAATTATCAACAGTTTAAAAGCTGTTTAAGTGCGGTTAACCTAATGTTTAAATAAGATGGCGGACATGTTTGTTTACATTTGAAACAGCAGAATAGTAGATTTGTTGCCAATCTAGGCAGACTAAACTTTGCAACAACAAAGATAACGCCTTCATTTATTATTGCGAATTAAATTATGCTTAATCCTTTCTGGAATGTTTTCAAGGAAATAAGTGCTTACGATTTCATTCATAATTTTTAATATAGATATTTTGAATTTTTATGTATTTTTGCCTTGTCGAGAAATGATAACTTAATTAATTGAATGAGAAATACTGAGTCGTCTGTGAAAAACTGTTTCTTTTTTGTCAACATTGTTGTTTGTTGTTTGTTAACTTTATAAAACAAACAAATAACATAACTAAAGAAACAAATCTTTACACTATGTACAAGTTATATACACAAATTAAACACATAACAATTTTAAATTATACAAATTAAAGTTCAGAAAGAATTTCAGTCTTTCTGAATTTCAGTCTTTTCATTAAAATATACCCGGGTCAAATACTTTTCCACTGCAGTTCTCAGACGCATTTTTGTTTTGCATATCACAATCGGAAGTTATAGTCCTTTCAAACTTTTCATCCACAGTAAGATGCGAAACAGTTTGTTCACCACTCTGTAGTTCATTCGCAGCATGCATACAGTTCACCTCGGTATTTTTAGCAGCTGGTACATACTCTTCCCCTCCCGTTTTCTGCGAACCAGCTTCAAATTCTGCATCAGAGTCATGAACGGAACCCGATTCTTTATAAACTGAAGCATCCTAGTTTAGAATCAAGTAATTTTCTGCACAACCTGCACTATGAGGCGCACACCCAGTGTGTGAAGTGGATGAAATTCCCCGCAAAGCAGTTTTAGGGAAGGCAAAGTTGCCATATTTTGGAAAGAAATCGCCCATTTGGCGACATTTGGCAACAAAATTTGCGATATACCTTGGACGGATGAAGAACCTTCTGGAACGAATTCTTACCCGTTTAGCCCAGAATGTTCTTGAACACAAATGGAAAACTATATAAACCCTGCTGGTCCGCAGTCAGTTAGTGTGTGTGCCTCGTCGAGAGAGCGAGTAGAGAGTGCCTCGTCTAGAGTGTGAGATAGTTAGTCTCGAGTTAGTCAGTCCGTGCGAAGTGGATCGAGTTGACAGCCAGGCAGTGTGTGCCTCATCTAGCGAGCTGATAGTCAGTCATTGAGCGAGTGTCTCAAAGTCTAGCGCCAAGTTGGTCGTCGAGGGCATCAAAGAGTCTCCTAGTATATCGCGGTTAGTGCATTGTCGAGAGAGTGTGTTAAGCTCCGGGAACGACTGACCCAAAGAGTCGAGAGCTGTACTCTGTGTGTCGTCAAGTGCATCGCGAGTTGTAGCGTGGAGAGACTTGAGAGCACGCGGAGTTCCGAGAACGACCGAGCAGAGTCGGAAGCTGTACTCTGGTGCTTCGCAGTGAAGCTGTCTTCACCGTGATAGCCTGATAGCCAGAAGGCTGTGTCGTTGATTGTTCCAACGAGTGTATAGTAGATCTTCGACGACTGTAAAAGTGTTTGGAGCTGTCCTGATTAATATTGGCCAATAAAGTGTTTTTTGATACTTCATCAAGTGTCGACGTTATTCACTTCAAATCCACGCGAAACAGAATAGTAAATGAAATTGGTTAAATGATAAAACAACGTCGTGAAATTCAATACACTAAACAACTTTTGCTCAAAACTTTAAATATTCGATTCTTTTGATTGCCACATGCAAGAAACAAAACTAAAAAAAAATAATTAACTAAATTCAATGAAAACATTCATAACTTCACGTCATCTGAAATCCAACATTCTCCCATCAACAATAGCTTAACCTTCTGCAAATATTTTTATAAATATAATATTAAACATATATGTATATATAATAATAATAATAAACAATAAAACTTTTAGAAACATATATTAAGTATCAAGAAATCTTTGTACTAAAGAATATATATAGCGTCTTTGACAAGTCTGTCATATGTTCAGAAATAAAGCGTGCATTTATTTTTTTTTTTTTTTTGGATAATTAAGAAATTTAAATGTTTTCTTCTTGTTTCTTAAATGTTTTCTTTAAATGTCTTTCTTCCTTATTCTATTTTTAGAATCTTTCCTTAAAATAATTTAATCTTTGTCATATTTTGTATTTAGTCCTAGAAAATTTCTTTAATATATATTCTTTAAATCTATCTCAAAGGCATATTGCAGTTTAAGACTAAGATTTTAACTGATGAGATATGGGTAATTTTGTTCCATAATTCATTTTTTTATTTTGAATTTTTTAGAAAACTAAGTAAAGAATGTAAGCCAGTTTTCCTTGATTTCTTCATGAAAGCATTTTTTGGTAGATAACGATGATCTGCCATAACTAAATAACCATTTAAAATAAAGTTATCAAGCAAATTCAAGTAAAAAATAATTCCATTTTAGGGAGTTTTCGATAAACCTCTACTGTACACAATAGCTTCAAATGTATCTAAATATTTATTTTCCTAGTTAAAACTTGACAGTTACGTAGAAAATTAAAATTACATGAAAATATTTATTTAAAAGTTAGTATTTCTGTCTAAAACATTTTAGTTATTTGAATAATATTTTATTAAATCTTATATTTTAACATATCTAGATATTTATGAAATATTAAATTGTAAATGCACAGAAATGCTTTATAAAATCGAGAATTCACTGACACTTGTAGATTAAAAGAAATAAAAATATTGCAGCCATGCTGAGGAAGTAGTCATAAAAAAAGATACTATATGACATTAATTACCAGTCTATCAAAACGAGAGATTTTAGATTTCCTGTTTTGCAGTTATTGAAATCATACGTCTGTCTGCGTTTTACCTTTTTTATTTATTAATGTGACAAGTAAACTCTGATATACCAGAAATAGGATTTTAAATGCTTATTTATTTTATATTCTCTATTCATTATGAAACTTTGTAAATTATGCAGCTTCAAAGATTTTCTCTGAAATATTTCACTATACATTGAAAGAGCAATTTTTTTAAAGAAGTATCATTGAGACTCTTAGTCAAAAGCTGCCAGATTTACCAATTCTAATAAAATCCATTCGATTCCAAGCCATTTTTTGAGAATGTTATTAAGAAATATTTTTGAAGATGTTATTAAGAAATGCAGATCGCTTTTTAAACCATAAATTTCTTATGCTAAAGAGTAAAAGCTTTTTTACAATGTAAGCAATAAATGAACGATGCTACTGCCTAGTGCACTAGCACCATTATATTCTTCTGGTGTTTCGTTTTTATATTATCAACGGACAAAATCTCCTAATGAAAACAGTAACACCTCAAACAGATATTAAAAAATCAGAGGGAATATAGTATATGTCTTGTGAATCTCAGGTAAAATACTTGTGACAGACTGTTAATCTATATGATTATTATTCACGAAAAGAATAGATAGACTAAACTTGGGAATTGACTCTTTGATGGAATAAGATTTTATCATTTAACAACCCGAATTTCAAATTGTATCAGTATTAAAGACAATACATTGCTACATTAAGGTCATAAAATAAAATTCGCCGATCTGAATAGCGTTTCAAATGAATATAATTAAATGGATTAGACTAAGTAATTCGAAATTGATGAACATTTAATTAAAAATAACTTGAACGCATTCCAGAATTTTCGATTGTACTGCAGCTGTTTCAAATAGCATAACGTTCCTCCAAACTGTATTCAGCAGTCACTAAATAATTAACGGCGTAATGACGTACATTGAGTGGCTCAATAATATTAACTGTCGCAAACTCTGACTACCGAGTCGGAATGAAATTTTATCAGAACAGCGAGTTTCCAGTTGAAGAACAAGAATGAAATAATATTACAGTAAATTAATAAAATAATATGTTTAATTTTTAATAATTGACTTGGAATATGAAAAATAGTAAAAATTTCTTACATGCTTATTATTAATGTATATAAAACAAAGGTGATTTCATTTTAATGGAAAACTGACGACAACAGTTTCTATTTCAGTCTGACATGAAAATTTTTAATCGAAGAAATAAAGCTGTTTTCTCGAGCATATTTAGTAAAAGTAGTTATAGAGAAACACGTGACTTCTTACTAAATTAACTATTTTTTTAATCGAAAATGCAAGCCTTAAGTACTTCATTTTATTTATTCTTAATATATTCTGTGATCACTCGTTTTGGTATTAATGTGAATTCTTTAAATTGAAAGTCTTAAATTGAGGCTTGGTAAATAATTTAATGAATAATTAAATTTTCGTTGGTACTATATCAATCTGTTTTTAAATGTAAGAAATGCTGTACAGGGTCATACATCTAAATTTATAGATCAAATTTTTGCGTGAATCTCAAATGAAGTCTTGTGTGCTATGAATACTTTGAAAACAAGCATCAACTGGTATCGAGATACTCCTAATTCCATTCTAAATATTTAAACTTATTAATGGTTTTATTCGAGAAGGCACATCAAAACACTTTACTTTAACGGCATATGAACTTTGGCTTCAGCTAATTATTAAAATTCACGTATTCAAAATTTAAAAAAAAAAAAAAAAAAAACCTCCCTTCAAACTTGTTCGTTTTTTTAATTCTGTTAAGGATTAGTCATGACTCAACATTTACTTTGTTAGTTATAATCTCTTTTAATGTGACAAATCCCTTAAGAACATCTGAAAATAGCCTTGCGTAAACGTAAAGATAACGAAAGTTAATAAAAGCCAGGTGCATTAGGAAGTTTGATATTTTTAAGAGGTTCTAAACTACTTTAACTGTTAACTCGGTGAACTAAGATATACAGTCTCAAATAAATGTTTAAAATAAACCTTTTATTAGCACGTCAGCCTGACTGTCGCACAATGTATTCAGTAACAGAACGTAAAATCCGCTAATTGCGAGAAAACGTAAAACAAAAGCTTAAGTCGTAACATTAAATACAAATATAAAGTAACACGCTCCTAATTAAGCTTGGGCACAGCTTTAAATATGTCGCGAAGCAAATGTAGCTAATAAAGATAATATCTATAACGCTATTTTAATTGCTTTTTCATTTTGCGGTTTCATTTAAAAACCCTGTTAATATATACAAGGGCTGATTGAAAAGATTAAGTACTACTATTTTTTCTCTTCTTCTCGATTTTAACTCTGTACTAATTTCTTGAAGAACATTAATCGACGTATCTGAACGCGCAGTTGGGCAATTATGAACTTGAGTGTTTCGTCGCAATGTATAAAAATACATTTCACTGAAGTTATAGTGGAAGATAGGGCAAAACTGCTGTTGAATTTTGCAATAAATTTAAGAAGAATGGTAACGGAACATTTGAAATTGTACTGCATGTATATTGTTGATTTTTTAATTTATTATAGTAATCACGTAAAATTACCTATCTCCTTCTTCCAGGGTCGCCGTTGCGATTTACTATCTTGTCCTCCAAATCTAAGAATGAAACTTCAAACTGAAATGATGAGTCTCCTTAAAGTTTAAGTGAATTGTATTGTAATACACTATTTACAATATTTTGTAGCACTTGTAGTTTAATCACATATTAAATATTCATTCCCTGTGCCAACATTTTCTTATCTTCTAAAGGTTCTAGCGACATTGCGAGTAGTCCTATTCATGTCGCAAAAAGTAGAGCTCTCAGCAGTTTTTCAGGATAGAAGATATATTGTTTAAAAGGATATGGGTTTCTAAGTGTTGTTGTGTTTAAGTAAGTACCTATCTGTCTCTCGCTTTTGGCTGAATTCCATATAAGGAAAAAGGACTAGATTCGACTAAGAGCCTCTTTTTGGAACTCATAGATTAGCCTGAGGCCTTAGCAATTCCGATACATATCCCGAAAAGGTAAGGATTTCAACTACCCAATAAAAGAATGAAATTTCGAACTCAGTGATCGTCCACTGAGCAAAAATCGCTTGGAGGAATCTCATATAAGAATCTGCAAGACTCATGGTAGTTTCTTAGCAAAGCTGAGGATACTTGAGTACAGCTGTCAGTGAGTGCAATAAATGATCTCATAAGGGGAATGTATGTAGGGTGAAATTCTTAATCACTATTTCAATGATGGAGGCACGTCAAAAATGTTAGCAGGCGAGCGATCGATAAAGCACATTTTGGTAGGACAAACATTGCGGTTACAGATGACAACATTGCAAACCCTTAGATGATAATAAGGAGGGAGAACTATTATGCAAGTACCCTGAAGACTCAGTTGTGTAGGACTGTGAGAAAAATTCAATTTACTTAAACACAGTAATTTATGTATTTTTAGAACGACCAACTGAATTTGCTGTAACATAGGATCTGTTATTTGAAATCGATGGGCCAGCTTTCGAGTACTTTACTTTAATAAGCTCAGGTTTAGTACCAAAAGATTTCTAGGCATTTTTAACACTGAAAAAAACAACTTAACCGTAACAGGCGTTCTTCAGAGGTGGAAGAGATAAAAGGCTACTTTGCAGTATTAACTGCGTTGCTATAAAATACTTTATTTTATGGAACGCTTTAAAAGGGTAATTTATTGGCTTCAAAAGAAAAAAATCAGGGCTGGTAAATATACTGATTCGATTTTTTTCGATTAAGTCTAAAAAGGTTTCAATCAACATACTTTTAGTCATATCATATTCAATGTTTATGATCAAAATATTTTCAGAACGTCATACGTATATCATAAATAGAATATCAGACTTCTAAGACATTAAATTCTTTCAACGATTCCTTTCTTTAACATGGCTAAAAATATGCATACATGGCACAAGAAACGATGAATTTAAGCAAGAAATCCCATAAACGTACCAAATAATACTTCTAGTAAATCATGCAACATAAAGATAGTAATAGCTAAAAATACATAAACTACTTAACAAAACCATAATGTACATAATGAAAAAAATTTAAACTAATAACATTCAGTTTAAAAGAAAATTTAAAATTTTTGAAATCCCCAAGAAATTTTAATCAATTATGCGCCAAATTAGCAATAAATAAAAACATGTAGAGTCATTAGGTTATTTCAAAGCAGAAGAGATAAAAAATTAGCAATGCCCTCGCCGGGACTCTAACCACGGACCTCTGGAATACGCGTCGAGCGTTCTGGCCACTACACCACGAAGGCATGCTAAGAAAGCGGGAGAAATACCTTGTAAATTAATAATTAATTTTTACTCCTTTTCTAAAATGAATTAAAATAAAGCACAAATTATAAATCATATAAAGAAGACATATAATAATAACAGTTACAATGCAATAAGTTTGGGAGATTTTGGGAACTGAAATTAAATAAACATTTAAGACTTGCCTTTAAGAATTTTTATATTCACGTAAAATTAAAACTAGGAGTAATGAATATTGGAAATCAAATTGAGGATTTTCTCCTTCTAGGTTAAATAAGTCTTTCTGCATTTAATAAATTAAAGTCATGGCTCTATTTCTGATAGGATCAAAGTAATTCAGAACGCGAAAATTCAACAAGGAAATTTTATAAAGAATAATAAAAAACATAAATTTATGTAAATTACCTTGAATCTTTCTATCTCTAATATGGCGCTAATATTTAGTTAAAAAAACAACTTTTAATAATAATTTTTCAAATAATTATTTAATTTTAACTGTAAGGCTAACTTAAACTGCAGCAAAATTAAGCAGTAAAATAGTAATTTAATTTTAGTTAATAATTTAATTAAGTAACTTAATTAAATTAGTAATAATTTAATTAAGTTAATAATCAATTAAAAATATTTAAAAACAGAACAAATAATTGAAATAAACTATGTTACGTTTTAATTCCTAAAAGTTAATACGAAAAAAACAAATTAAGAAAGTCATTTTGGAAAACGATTATATATGGTAAAATAACTTTTAAAGGATAATTAGAAAAGTCGTAATTATTAAATAGTTTCTTTTTCAGAACCATAAGCAATAATAACTAATTTTTGTGAAACACTTAAATTTGGACTTCAAGGTATTTTAATAAATTGATGAAATTACGCCATGATTTTCAGGTTTTTGACTGCACTAGCAGAGAAAAATATAATCATAATAGAGATGGTTAGTTCATTTGGATTATGTTATTATAAAAAAAAATTACTGTATTCCTTTTAGTTGAGACTCATGGGAAATTAAACATATTGTTCCTTATTTTCTTTCTTTCTTCCTAGGTTTTTCTTGATATAAGGTAAAGACTTATTTGGCCATCTTTTGTCAGATACAATTTTGGTAATGGTTGGCATTCATTTTCTGAAAAGCATTCAGAAAATAGAAGAAACCCGATGATAACTGTAGTAAATCTGAGAAAATAATAAAGGTCTACTTCATATTTTGGTAAACGAAAGTAATATATTCCTTAGAGTATCTTTATCACTCTTCCTCGAATTAATTCCGTCTAGCAGTATGTATAACATTATAAAATGTTCAATTTTAAAGACTAAAGTTTGCAGAAAATAATTACAGAGATATTTATTAGGATGTTTTGTCACTAACGTTAACTAATTAAGTAAGGAACACTCAATTAGTTAACGTAGTAGAATATTTCATGTTAATTCACCAATTTTAATGATTTAAACCTTTACTATAAACTATACATTCTGCAGTCCTCTCCAGAACGAAAATTAGATGACATAATATTAATGTCATGGGTTTTGAATGTTATAGAGATATGAATGTTAGAGAGATTTTGGAAGCGTGGCCTACAGTTTGCGTTCTACCTCCCAGTTCTGCCACAGAATATCCCGGCTTTAGGCATTCGCTAACCCACGTCAAAACGGGCCTTTTAAAATAATGAGCCAGCTTAAGTAGGCCACTATGTGCTGTTTTCGACGGCGATAATTTTAATTTCAGATTTGTCATTTTTGATCTCCCATGGGACGAAGTGTGCACCAACAGTGATTTATGTTCATTTAAAGAATTAATAAAGAAGATTCTTTAAACCTTCCCAGGACTTGTCATAATATCCCAGACGCAGCGATAACTCGCATATCAGTCCAATAGTGACTGAAAGATTTTGAATTAATTATGTATTATTAGGACACTATACACTTAAAAATTTAATTTGAGCGTTTACTGTTTTTTCGTTTCATTAATTAGTACAAACTACGCAAGGGCTCTCTGCTTAATAGAAGGAATGATTTATCGGATGTTGTTTTACTATAACCTTCCTCATATGTTTGTTACAAATGAGAAATTTATAAGTTATTTCTCCCGCTTTCTTAGCATGTCTTCGTGGTGTAATTCTCAGCACGCTGGATGCGTAGTCGAGAGGTCCGTGGTTCGAATCCCGGCGAGGGTACAACTCATTTTTCACATTTCCCGCTTTCGAAATAAACTAATGTCTTTACAGTCGCGCCCGAACTAAAAAAAGGTGGTGGATGATGATTCTCCACCCCAGTATCCCTTTAAAAGGGAGAGTATATAAGGTATTTCTCCCGCCTTCCTGGTGTACTGGTCAGCACACTCGGCGCGTATTCGAGAGGTTCCTGGTTCGAGTGCCGGCGAAAGCATGGCTCATTTTTCACATCTCCTGCTTCGAAATGATCTAATGTCTCTACAAAACTACGAGAAGTATGCATATTTGATGTCCCTTTTTCAGAACGCCAACTCTTGTGAAAATAGTAGTGTGTATAGTTCTTGTCAGTT
Source organism: Stegodyphus dumicola (assembly GCF_044657685.1). NCBI lineage: Eukaryota > Metazoa > Arthropoda > Arachnida > Araneae > Eresidae > Stegodyphus > Stegodyphus dumicola. Next base: position 165,837,700 of record NC_140771.1, on the reverse strand, counting down.
CAGCCTGAGTTGTATGAGGTTTATAACGTGTAAGGTGGAATAATAAGAGACATAGGAATTTCCATTTGAAATACAGAAACATTACTTTAAATTTAGAAATTATAATTTTTTTGAAATTTTGAAATTTTTTCTTCGTTTCCTTTAGCAAAGCAAGCATCGTTGTGCTGGGGTACTTTTCCTCTGAATATTATAGAAGCTAAATAAACGACTTGTTCTCCGAGATACCCGAATACTAACTGATTATTTAATACATCCGTATGTACAGAAGACAATAAATATGCAACTAGCTGAAAATATTCATGTTAAGTTAATGCGCATTAGTGATTTTATTTATTCATTTGTTCACATATTCCCTCGCAATCCTATGTTGCTAATTTATTCCTCGCAATACTGCCAAATCTCATTTGATACTAAATTTTAGTTGCAACGGATAATACAACATTGAATTAATTTATATAAACATAGATAAGCATTAGAGTAACGAATATGTACGCTATTTCCTTCAAGAAGAGCTGGGGTATGTAAAATTCGTACACATTATTATTCTATATAATGAGTTTACATAGATTCCTGAATATATATAAAAATGCAATTTATTGTATATTTCGTGTTTGATGAGTGTCAAGAGCAAAATATTATGCTTAAAAAACATAACAATAAATCTTAACATAGATGTATTCGTATCAATAATTAAATAGTTTACTATTAGCAGTGGTGTTAAATTGCCATAGATTGAGCGGTTAAATAATTCACAACTCAAGTGTACCTTGAAGGCAACTGCTAGATTGTACCCATTAATCTCAATTCGATATTAACTCTCTTAGGCTTTGTGAACCTCACTCACTGCTTAGGGATTCAGACATTCTCATATTATTAAGGATAGGGAGGAAGACATATTATTTTAACCTGATCCACCGAACTGACGGCCTGGAGAGATTTTAGTTAGGAGCAAAGTTCATATGCATTTTTTCCTCAGAGCCAAGGATTTCTGAAAACAGATCTCAACGAGCGCAATAAGCGATCCTGAAGGGAAAGCGTGGTTAAATAGACAAACTATAGAACTTTATTCCAGGTTTTAATCCCAAAGACTGAAGGAGCTAATTAGGTGAGGATTTCCTGATTTTTCTGATGTTTAATGCAAATGCAAGCGAGTATTCTTTAGAAAGTCCTTCAGGTGGCAATCAGATTTCCTTACTTCCGAAAGGCTTTTACACACTTTGCGCTAATCAAACAATTAAATTTGATACAGTCGAGCTGTATCTAATTGGTACGATGCTTACAAGTCCTTTAAATACAAGAACGATATTTTCTTAATTTTTTCCATGAATTGATAAGCTAAAAGCTATCTAAAATATAATTATCCAGAAAAAGGCTGCACTGAACATGAACAGACTTGCTAGCTCATTAAAACCTATCACATGACCTCTTTTCTTTGTATAAAACTTGCAGCTAAGTAAGGAAAGAGGTACAGGTGAAAAATAAAGAATCTTTAAGCATCCAGTTATTATATGTAATTGAACTTTGCAGACATAACATTTCAATTTTGATCGACAACACGCAAGTATCCGAATGTCTCATAACGTTCTTCTACTGTCACTAATCGCACGATTAATGTCATATACTAGCAGATTTTATATTGTGTAGGTACAGAAATCTCAAATAGCCTTACACGAAATCTCAACTCAGCCTCCCCCGGCGTTCTGCTCTTTACTGACCTCCATACCAGCAAGGCCGTGGAAGCTAGGAAGACTGACAGAATGCTCCAGATTTCCGTTTTTACCCTAGCAACAATCAGGTTTCATACCTATTATAACTTAAAATTTAGCAGCCTACATTGCACTCAACTCTGCCAGAACAAGTGCGAAAATCGACATACACGAATCTTTCTGTTCCGAGACACGATACAGAATTATGCAGATACATAAAAGAATTGATATAATATGTCATATGTGTTGCATTTAGTTCTTGTAACTCTTAAAGGTTTTAAGACATCAATCCGAAGAATCGAATTGTATCAAATAATCATATTATACTACAGATCAAAAAGGCCAGCAGTTTTACATAAGATTTATTTACGTGTACGACACTGGAAACAACGTTAACAAAAGAAACCGAATTATGGTTTCAATAATAAATGTACGAAGCAAATCAAGAATGTTCAAAAGATAAAATGATGCTGCCAAAATTACTCAGGAAATGAAATACAATATTTAATGTTGCTTGTATTTACAATTTAGGTAAAAGGTATGTTTTATAGATACTTGAGAAGATGGTTTGCAGATTGGTCGATAGCAACCCGAAATTTTCATGCGTTCCTTCGTGTATGCGAGACTGATTCCCTCAGAAAGTCCTCTACGAAAACATCCATCTATTTAGACAGATAACCCCATTTGATAGATTACCTACTTAGATTTGCATATTGAGACAAATCTCTAATTGTTAGAAAAGATGCTTAAAGAGAAGGAAATCGAAATAAACCAGCCAAAATGTTTGGGAAGGTTTCAAATTTAAATGACATATAAATATTTTGTTGAGTATTGTTGTTACAAATCCTAAATGTTTTGCAGCTTTTAATGTGTAATTATCCTAATGTCGTTTAAGAATCAGTGCCATAAATTTCATATATTTTAAACGCTGAAATTTTATTAGATTTTGATTTTAATAGGGCTTTTTTAACAAATATTGTTAAAAAATAAAATTTAATATGGCCATGTAAATCCATAATGACTAAGGTTATCTAATTACCTAATTTAATTATTTATAAATAACTGCTTTCCCTTAAAAATTATCTCTGCATATTAAAGCGAGTTATTGCCTTTCATGAATACTCACTTTGCTCTCAAGATAAAACACAAAAATTAAAAAATTCAAGTAAAAGGTTTTCTTTGCATCTAGTGAGACATAAAATAATACAAAAAAACTTATCACCTCTGGTGCTTTAATGGATTATTGGACCCTTAAAGTATATTAACTGGGTTATAACCCCTGAAACTCTACACAAAACTATGACACTAACTGTCTCAAACAGATCCTAACTAACTTTCAACACTTGCCACAACTGTGCCTACAACAGGCCTTTCAGATTTGTTCTAATCAACAGGTCTCTCTTTATACAAGCAGCAGCGATGGCAACACTCAGTCTTTTGTTATGAATCATACTGATAATGATCTCTCTTCTAATTTTAACCTATGTCGTTTGACCTAAAATCTACCTGCTATTTACTAAACCTCTAGATGGTATGTGACAATATGAGACATAAAAAAATCAACATAAAGCTAACTATTAGTAAAACGTAAATGTCACTTAATCTTCTTTCAAATATGTCCAACTATTATAAGTGTAAAATATTTAATGCTGCTTGATAAATTGCATAAAGTTTATTTTATTCTCAAATTTATTAACAGTCATTATGTTAATTAATTCATGTTTAGTAATAGTTCATACCACTTAGGGTGTAAGGATCCTAAGTTTTACTAACGTTTATTTTATTTTAAATCTTTACTATCACTTCTTATTTTCTACTTCCGGCCAGAATTAAAAGCTTTAACTTATTTATGCAAATTCGTCTTGCTAACGCCAAGTACTTAAGTTGTGGCTTTTTGCCAAGCAAGAGAGAGGAAGGAGTTATTAGAAGCAGGCCACTTGCAATAGTAGTTTTTACTCGGTTGCTGGTTGCCTTCAAGGCCAGAGGTTTAGTCCTCTTGATAATTTCAAACGTATCGTAGTTTTAGCAGCTCACTGTACTACATACGGATTTTGTTAAATAACGGCCAATCTTAAAGTTAGGCACTTGTATATTAAATCCAAAGTTAGTTTTAGTTATAGTTAGTAGTTTTATATTCTTACGTTCAGACAAGTGGTTGGTCTCTGTATTCCGAAATTCCGGAAATCTCTGTAAAGATAGAAATATAAAGGGTTTCGTATACCCTTCCTGTGTGTATTGTCTACTTCACAATTTATTGAACATAGCTTGAGTAAGCTCCCTGTTCCGAGTCAGGACAGTTCATGTTTCCAAAGCAAGTAAAGAGGAACACAAGTCCTGATAGTGGCGCCCGACGAAGAAGAATAACCATGGCCGAGTTTCAAGAAGAACCTGTGGTGCCTGCAGAAGCGGCTCAGAATCCAGAAATGCCAGCTGCCGCCCTGGAAGGATTTGGGTACATCGTCCAGACCATGCACGCATCGATGAAACCAGAAGCAACCTTCAATGGAAACTCACCGGTAACCAGTTTTTTGGAAAAATTGGATGACCACATCATGCTGTATCCAGTCCATGAATTCCAGAAAGTCACCTTAGCTACCAGCGCTTTGAGGGGCCAAGCGCTTAATTGGTTCAAATTTATAGGCAGAAACCTCTTGGGTCAAGCGGGAAGCCCCACCTATACTAAAGAAAATTTCAAGACTGCCTTAGTAAAAGCCTTCCCTGTCGTAAGAAATCGTTCAGAATTAGAAGTGGAACTTTTCAGCATATACCAGCAACGAATTGAAAATCTCTCAAGCTTTATTTTAAGAAAAATGCACGTCTTTAAACTCTTGTATGGAAGCCGTCCGGATCCTGAGATAATCCAAGTAATTTTGCCTAGGTTACTTCCCCAAGTACAAGACTTTATTGAATTAAGGAATCCGACTACACTGGAAAAGTTATTTGAGCTAGCAATCCAGTTTGAAAGTAGAAGAACGGCGGACATCGAAAGAAGACGCGAGTATGAGCAACGAAACCAGTTTGGTGCGCCAAGACCACAGCAATGGCAAGAACACGGCTACGGAAGCAAATCGAATCAGTGGGCAAGGAAACCTGAGTATCCAAAAACAACCGGCGAACGTCGACAGTTCAATAGTAAGCCAGAAAAAAAGTCTGCAGGCCAGCGAAAAAAGAAGAAAGGCATGGAAAGGAAGACAGAAAATTTAAACTAAAACGGATTTCTGCTGACGGGAGGATGCGGAAATCGGAAGGCCAAGAAAACTCCTCTTCCTTCAAGTTAAATACAGTTATTGTGAAAAATTTGACTCTTCCAAAGATTGAAGTTTTGGTGAACAACATCCCAGCCACCGCACTCCTGGATACAGGCGCGCAGTGTTCCTGTGTGGCAGAAGATTTTTTTAAGAAGCATTTCCGTAGATACCGCATATATAATTCGGATAATACGAGAGTGTTAGCTGCGCAGGGAGAAAGATGCAAATGCATAGGTAAAATACCATTATATATTCGCATTAAGGACGAGCAAGTAAAGATCATGTTTTTTATCGTAAAAAATTTACAAGCACATGTCATTTTAGGGATAGATTTTCTTTCAGAGGCAGAAGAAACGCTGGATTTCAACCAAGCGTCCCTTAAGCTGACCATGCAACCAGTTCGGGAAGAAAACAGAGAACCACGCACATTAAACCTCAACCACCTGCCTAAGGGAGAGCAACAACAAATTCGACAAGTGGTAAGTGAATTTGCTTCGTTATTTAGTGATATTCCCGGATTTACTCAAGTTACTAATAATAGTATCGACACAGGAGATTCACTGCCAGTTCGCCACAAACCGTATCGGTACGATAAGAATAAAGAAAAAATTATAGAGTGGCACATTCGAGATATGTTACGTAAAAAGATCATAACGCCCATCTCAAGTAGTTATGCTAGCCCGGTTGTGTTATGTAAGAAAAATAATGACTATCTGGTAACACATCCGAAAAGGTGGCGTTTTGCAATTCACTATCGTAAATTAAACTCCATGACTAAATATCCGGTATATCCGTTACCTATTATTGAAGAAATTCTAAGGAACATAACATCCACCAAATATATGACGACTTTAGACTTAACGACTGGTTATTTTCAAATAGGGGTTGGGCCTGAGGACGTGCCTAAGACTGCTTTTATAACCAAGTCTGGCACTTATGCATTTTTGCGTATGCCGTTTGGCCTTTCAGGGGCACCAGCAACATTTCAGCGATGTATGGACATTGTGCTAAGGCCTGTTCTAGGAAAGACCACATTTATCTATTTAGACGATATCATTATTACTAGTGATAATCTGGACCAACATGTACAGGATTTAAGACAGGTGTTTTCATTATTAAATGCGGCCGGTCTAAAAGTTAATGTCGAAAAGTGAAAATTTGCAGCCCCTGAATTAAAATACTTAGGTTACAAAATATCTCAGAAAGGAATCGAGACGGACGAATCAAAAATAATCGCTCTGCAAAAGTATCCGCCGCCAAATACGGCGAAGAAGCTCTCTTCTTTTCTAGGACTTTGTTCATATTATAGGTCCTTTATAAAAGATTTTGCAGCTATTACTGAACCATTGTTAAAATTAAAAAGGAAAAAGGCCAGATTCTCGTGGACGGCCGAAGCCAATAGTGCTTTCGAAAAATTAAAGCAAGCATTAACGCAAGGCCCTGTTTTGAAATTTCCTGAAAACGATGAGAATTTAGAAATTTCAGCGGATGCTTCGGATTATGCGGTAGGAGCTGTACTTTCGCAAAATCAGCAGCCCGTGGCATTTTTTAGTAGAACTTTAAATCAAACACAAAGAAATTATTCCGCGACTGAGAGAGAGGAACTTGCAGTTCTGTTAGCAGTGCAAAAGTTCCGAGTCTATTTTGGAAAGGCGCCAATAACAGTGTACTCTGATCATGCGGCGGTAACTAGATTGTACTCAGGGAAAAACTTATCCCCAAGGTTAATAAGATGGGCACTCAAGCTACAAGAATATAATCTGGTAATCAAGCATACCCCCGGAAAGGAAAATATCGTAGCAGATGCCCTATCCAGAATTAAAATAGATGAAGAAGGTAATACTGTAAAGGTGGCAATGCTCACAGCATGTACGATACATTCCCGGGAAACTGTAATAACCGAACTGGATAAGGATCCTGAATTTAAAAATATTTATGAGTATTTAAAGGATCCTGAAAATTTTAGCCACGAAGATATTGTGGCGATAAAAAATTAGGCGGCCCATTACGAACTAATAGATGGTCTATTATTTTATACAAAAACTATGAATTCCAGCAACGAAATTTTACCTGTTATCCCAACTAGTCTTAGATTAAATATACTGCAGGAGTTACACGACTCCCCCTTAGCTTCTCATGCTGGTATTCGAAAAACCATCCAACGCGTACGCGAAGCAGTTTATTTTCCTGAGCTGCAAAAGTTAACAAGGGCGTATGTACGGTCCTGCCCAAAATGTCAAGCAGTTAATTACATTAATTTCCGCCCGGCCGGGTTTCTAAATAGCATTAAATCGGAATTTCTAAATGAAATAATTGGCATCGATTTATTGGGCCCTTTCCCAAAAAGTCAGTTAAATAAAAGTCGGTATCTCCTTGTTATGGTTGATCATTTTAGTAAGTGGACCGAAATTGTTCCCTTAAAACGAGCCTCCGCGGAATTAGTTACTGATTCGATTTTAAATAAATATATTTTAAAATACGGGGCGCCCCTAAAAGTTATATCGGATAATGGTCCTCAATTTGTAAGTAATATATTTGAAGACATGTGCCAAAAACTGGGCATACGTCATTTAAAAATGATCCCGTATCGGCCGCAATCAAATATAGCGGAACGGGTCAATAGAAATATAGTAAAAATTATCCGTAGTTATGATAAAAATTTTCATAAAAGCTGGGATAACTATGTCAATGAATTAGCTTTCGCCCTTAGGACCGCAAAACATGATACGACGGGCAAAACTCCTGCTGAGTTATTTTTAGGCAGAAAGATTATAACGCCGTTAGATAAATTATTTTATGTTCAACAAAGAGCCCCAGAATTTAAAATAGGCGATATAGAAAAATTAAGTAAAGAAGCAAAAAAGAACACTGAAGTAGCACAAAGAAAACAGAAGCTCTATTACGATATGAAACGACGGGGAGTAACTTATAAAGCAGGAGATGAAGTGTTAAAAATTAAGCATTCACTTTCTTCAACACCAGAAGATAAAACTGCCAAATTTTATCCACGATTTGAAGGACCATATGTCATACAAAAAGTAACTCACGCTGTAGTGCCAATATTTCCAGATCTTTTGCAGGATCCGGCACGGCAGGCACAAGCTCCAGAGGTGGAACAACGACAATCACAAGGGCAAGCCATGAGTAGACAGGAGCAATTGAAAAGAAAGTTTCCCCGTTGGAAAACTGAAGGTAACAAGAAAAAGAAGCCGTTCCACCGACCAGAAAAGAGAGGGCACGACCACCCCCAGAATGAAGAAGGGAGAAGTACGACTAATGCAAAGAGAGCCAGGAGAAATGGCAGCAACTATAACACGGCTCCAAAACGGAAGATCTACCCATCGGATAGGAGTCTACGCAGCAAATGTCGACAAATTGATGAAGGAAGACCAGCTGCAGATGCAAAGAAGCAAGAAAAATTTAAAAATTTGAACAGCCAGCAACGAGATCCAAGCAACAACGAGAGAGAGAGTTTTCCCGGTTCCGCCAAGACCGGCTGCCATCAAACGGCCGAGACCACAAGCGGATGCTAAAAAGAAGGTCTTCAAGGGTGACCGAACTGGAAGAAAAAGAAAGCTCATGGAAGAAAGAACTGAAGGGCGAACCCGCACAAGAAGGAAGATAAACCAGACGGTAAACTTCGCCACTTTCCAGGACTGGGCAGAAAAAAAGATGTCTGAATATCACAAAGATAAGTAAAACTTTATGTTACTTTGAAACCTTAAGTTAATTTTTCATTCTTACTACAAGTGGCAGAATTTCATTCTTACTACAAGTGGCAACTATAACCCGGCTCTAAAACGGAAGATCTACTCATCCGACAGGACTCTCCGCAGCAAATATCGCCGAACTGCGGAAGGGCCATCAGCGGCGGAGGAAAAGTTACAAGGAAAATTTGAACGGCCAGCAACGAGGTCCAAGCAGGAACACGACAGAAGTTTCCCGGTTCCGCCAAGACCTGCTGCCATCAAACGGCCAAGACCACAAGCAGAGGAGAAAAAGAAGGTATTCAAGGGTGACCGAACTGGTGAAAAAAGGAAGCTTCCAGAGGAAGGCACTGAAGGGCGAGCCCGTACAAGAAGGAGGATAAATCAAACAACTGTTTGCACTACCTTTCAGGACTGGGCCCAGAAAAGAATGTCCGAATATCACAAAGATAAGTAAAATTTTATGTTACATTGCGAACTTAAGTTAATCTTTCATTCTTACTGCAAGTGGCAGATTTCAAAAAGTTTTACCTCATGTGAGGTCTACCTTTATCGCCAAAAAGGCGAGAAATGAGTTGTTACCGATTTTGGTATTATGTTTTTCAATTACTCGCGCGTAAAACTAAAGTTGATGTATAATAGGAATGTGTAAATACGTGAATATTGTAAAAGCATTGATAATCTTTGAGAAAGGTACCTTAAGAAAATTTTAAATATTATTGTATAAAATTTTATTTAAAATATTCTGGCAAGAAAGAAGTTTTAGTCTGAAAGACTTTTGAAATGTAATATTTCAATGTAGAAGAATTGGCACTTGCTTGGTAAAGAATAGAAGTTAACAATGTACTACTAATGTACGTTTTAAAATGCGTAAAATTAACGGAATGTTAATATGTCCTTATATACAATGTGAACTGTTATCTTAAAAGTTAAGAAATACTGTGATATGTTAAAAGTGAAAATATTAAAGTAATGCCAAAAATTTTTTTAAACTTATTGGTGTGACTGTAAAAAGAGCAAATTATTGTAAATATGTGTTAAAGGTTGAATGAATGTAGTTAGGCTCTCTGACGCTACACTTCAGAGTTAGCCACTTTTCAGAATAGTACCTCAGGGTTTAGAGATGAATATAAGGTGTGTTCTGAGGTCTTGTTATGTTGAATTTTAACACGTTAGTGTTTTGATTGCAGGCGGTAGTGTTGAAAACTTGTACGTAGACACGCTCGTGTTTGGTGTTTTTCTTTACAACACATGTCAGAGAGCACGGGGAGATAATCAAATAACGTCATGAATGAAATAAGAATTTTAAAAGAGATATATAAATATTCATGTTACTTGCTATTTGATTGTGTAACATTTCATTAAACTAGTTTTCCTTCCAGATCTCTGGATGGAACCAGATTTCAACTAAGAAACTCCTGTTTATAGATGCAGTACAGATGAAAATTACTTGTCCATAGAGTTGATAATGTAAAAACGATTTTTAATTTCTAGTTTCTAGTGAGAAATGTTTGTAAAAGATTGGCCTCGCGTTAGATTCTAGAGCTAAAAGTTTTCAACAAGGTCGCTTTAGACCTCAGTTTCAAACTAATTAACTCTGGCGAGAAGTATATAAGGATCCTAAGTTTTACTAACGTTTATTTTATTTTAAATCTTTACTATCACTTCTTATTTTATACTTCCGGCCAGAATTAAAAGCTTTAACGTATTTATGCAAATTTGTCTTGCTAACGCCAAGTACTTAAGTTGTGGCTTTTTGCCAAGCAAGAGAGAGGAAGGAGTTATTAGAAGCAGGCCGCTTGCAATAGTAGTTTTTACTCGGTTGCTGGTTGCCTTCAAGGCCAGAGGTTTAGTCCTCTTGATAATTTCAAACGTATCGTAGTTTTAGCAGCTCTCTGTACTACATACGGATTTTGTTAAATAACGGCCAATCTTAAAGTTAGGCACTTGTATATTAAATCCAAAGTTAGTTTTAGTTATAGTTAGTAGTTTTATATTCTTACGTTCAGACCACAAGTGGTTGGTCTCTGTATTCCGAAGTTCCGGAAATCTCTGTAAAGATAGAAAAATAAAGGGTTTCGTATACCCTTCCTGTGTGTATTGTCTACTTCACAATTTATAGAACATAGCTTGAGTAAGCTCCCTGTTCCGAGTCAGGAGAGTTCATGTTTCCAAAGCAAGTAAAGAGGAACACAAGCCCTGATAAGGGATCTACTTTATTTTTAGAATGGTATTACAAAAGTGAAATTTAGAGATAGAATAATATTTTTTATTGAATTTATTCAGTTCCCATTTGTTCATAGGTCCTTAATTTTTTTCATTAATGGTCCTTAAATTTACTTAATTTCCGTGTGAAGATATGTGTACGAACCCTTTACAAGATTTCTAAAAACAATTAATTAGTTTGCCTCTATCCATTTAATACATGCGATCTAGAGTTAAGTGATATTCACAAACGAATATGTACATTTTCTTTACTTAATGCAGTAATACATACAAGATTGTTACGTGTTCAGAATTATTTGAATAATCTCTTAATTACTGCATTATTAATTGCACAAGCAATAAAACGTGTTTCGAAGAAGAGATGCCAGAAATGCCATATGCTAGATAGCAAAATTAATTTACAACAGTAATTTGTATAAATATTTCTGCTAATGTAAATATTACCAAACTCTCTTAAATAGCATAACAGTTTTTCACTTATTTATGATGTTTTGTGAATCATTCTCCTTTAATTTAAAAAATGTTAGCTTTGTGAAACAGGTCTAAATTCACTTAATAGTAGTTTTAGAACATACCGTCGCCGCACAGACGGAATAGTGGTTAGTGACTTTGACTGTCGTACCGAAAAGCCTGGGCTCGAATCCCGGAGAAAATATGAATGTTTATAAATTTGTAGTGTCTCTGCGGTATAAGGACATATTAAAATATAGGGGTGCCCTAAATATATGGAGATCCGAGACTCCTGTTATGTGGTTTGATGGTGTGGTGATGGCGATAAGGAGCGCGCCTTGCGCCCTCCGATAAGTGTGGCAACCCTAGAGGAGAAGTTTCTTACGAGTAGCGAGCAGAGCGAAACAGGCAGGCTGTCGGGGAGTATGCGCGATGTTCCTAAATAAAGTTTAATTTTTATTGTGCACTATGTCTTGTTAATATTTATATTAATGCAGTAAGAACATAATCTGTGATATGGAATTCGAGAATTGGTGGTAAAACATAACAGGAAATTACCATAATGGTAACCTGGACTGTGTTAAATCGTATGAACAGTTCTCAAGCACTTTCGGTTTTGACTACAAGCCATCACTCAAGATCTCCAAACCAGAAGTAATGGATTACATCGGTTTTCATCCTCCGAATCACAGATGAGTACTAATTATAGATCATTTTATAATTCTGTTTTCTACTTATCATTTAATTTCATTTTCTTTAGTTAAAAGTTTTGCTTTTATTTTGGCTTAAAAACCTTGCACAATGTCTGATGTTCATGCCGTCCAAATTCCGGTTTATAACCGATCAGACCCATCTTTATGGTTTATTATGTGTGAAAGTACCTTTGCTCTTGCCACCCCCAAACCTATCACAGAATCCATTACTAAATATAATTATGTAGTTTCTCATCTTCCTCCAGATATCGCATCACTAGTACGGGATTTACTTATGAAACCAGACCCTATTGATCCATATGCAAAGCTTAAAACTGAGTTAATAAATCGTTCAGGAGAATCTTCTCAGCAAGAAATTCGCCAATTATTATCTGGAGAAGAATTAGGTTCTCGAAAACCTTCCGATTTGCTTAGAAATATGAAACGTCGAGCAGAATCTTTAAATGTTCCTGATTACTTAATGTTAGAATTATTCCTTCAACGTTTGCCTTCGACTGTTCAGTCTATTTTGGCAGCGGTTTCCAATTTAACTGTAGATAAAGCTGCAGAAATTGCCGACAGAATTTTAGAAGTAAATCCAACCCCAGGAACTTGTGCCGTTTCTCGCACAGTCGATCAGTCTCTTGAGGATAAATTATTTAAACAAATAGAAAAATTAAACAAACGTATTGATCGCATTTCTCTTTCTCGTGGTCGCTCGCCAAATCGCGGAGATCGCAATAAGGAAAGAAGCAATTCCAAAAGGAGAGATTATTCTGTTTGCTGGTATCATAGACGTTTTGGGAAAAAGTGTAGAGATGACAAATGTACAAAACCTTGTTCATGGCAGGGAAACGAAACCAGCAAAGAATAGAGGCGACTTATTCTTTGCCTCAAGTTTCACGTCGCCTGTTCGTTCGTGACCGTAGAACAAACCTTTCATTCTTGGTCGATACCGGCTCTGACGTGTCCTTACTTCCAGCAAATAATTCTCAGAAACGGAATTCGTCCCAACAAACACTTTTCGCTGCTAATTCTTCTACTATTCATGTTTATGGTCAAAAAACACTTTCTTTGGATTTCAAATTAAGACGACAGTTTACATGGACTTTTCTTATAGCAAATGTTAGTACACCTATTCTTGGAGCAGATTTTCTCCATTTCTTTGAATTGGTGCCTGATCTCAGAAACAAATGTCTCAAAGATTTAAAAACGCATTTTAAAACCGTCGGTTGCGTGAAAAATGCAAGCATTTATTCAGTAAAAACTGTATTTAGTGATACACCATATCACAAAATTTTAAAAGAATTTCCTTCAGTTACTAGATTACCAGATCCTAACCAACCTGTTAAACACAACACCGTTCATTATATCATAACTAAAGGTCCACCTGTGGTTGCAAAACCTCGTCGGTTAGCTCCAGATCGCTTAAAAATAGCAAGACAAGAATTTCAAACTATGATGCAATTGGGGCATTTGAGACCTTCGAGCAGCAATTATGCATCCCCACTTCACATGGTTCCAAAAAAGGGAAGTCTGGAATGGAGACCTGTAGGAGATTATCGAGCATTGAACGCTCAAACAATAAAAGACAAATACCCTATTCCATGTTTAGCCGATTTTACTGCTGCATTGCACGGTACTAAAATTTTTAGTCATGTCGACCTGATTAAGGCATACCATCAAATACCAATTAACCCAGCCGACATCCACAAAACCGCCATATGCACACCATTCGGTTTATTCGAAAGTACCCGTATGCAATTCGGCTTATGCAATGCATCCGCGACTTTTCAACGTTTTATAGATGAAGTCACGCGGGATTTAGAAGGTGTTTACGCTTTCGTCGATGACTTGCTCATAGCCTCTAAAGATTCTGAGGAACATTGCAGGCATTTGAAAGCTTTATTTTCCAAACTTCAGGAATATGGACTTTGCATAAATGTTTCAAAATGCACCTTTGGTCAAACATCTATTGATTTCTTAGGTTTTCACCTTAGTGAAAACGGAATTGAACCTCTTCCTGACAAAGTCAAATGTATTTTAGATTTTCCTCAACCTACCACTCTCACTCAGCTTCGCCGATTTTTAGGCATGTTTAACTTTTATAGATGTTTCATACCTAAAGCAGCACATATTCTTTCTCCTTTAATAAAATTGTTAGAAGGCTATATTAAGGGGACAGTACACCTTTAAAATTTTCAAAAATTCGATTTTTCAATTTTCTGATATTTTTATAGCCCAATCATTTCTGAGTAATTTGACGCAATTGTTTTTTTCATACGTTCATTAGTTTGCGAGATATTGAAAATAATGTAAATATCGAAGCAACTGTTTTTCTTACACCCGCAATGATCGTGGCAGCTGCTGTAGTGTTTGTTTATAGTTTTAAAGGGCCTCAGTTTGGATTTCGTGTGCTGAAAGCCAGCCATTGCTATTTTTAAATAAAAATATGCCAGTGGAAGAAGACGAGATGAAACGTTACTTCTACTTTAATTTTGTTTTGATACGTTATCGCTTGCTTATCACGTTGTAGTAGAAAATGAGAGCTAAGTTTAAGAACTGTGATTTCGTTTGAAGTTTGTTGCCTTGTTTATAAGATTTTACCGTGGTTTATTGTGTGTATTTACTGATTATATTAACTAAATAGTACGCTTTAAATACTCTTTACAAGTACTTTATTAATTTAGTTATGAATATGGATTGTGAAACTCCTAAACGTTCTTCTGGCAAGCGTCAGAAGAAGCGAAAGTTTCATGGTAATCGTTTCACAACACCAGACAAGCAAAGCATTTTTGTGAGTGCTTCAGCAAGAAAACTTAATTCTAGTTGTTTTGAAAACGTAATTGTTATTCAGTAATATTTCCAAGTATCTGTGTTGTAAACAATGTGGATCAGATGTACAAGTGTGCGAAAACAACACTAATGGATTATCTTCAAAATTTTTTCTGCTTTGCGATACTTGTGGTGAACTGACTTCTTTTTATTCTTCGTCTATGATGGGTGACAAGAAAAACATTCCAGAAATTAATGAAAGATTTATGTATGGAATGAGATGTATTAGTCAAGGTCTTGCAGGTATGCGCACATTTTGTGGTGTAATGGACTTACCACCACCTATCCAAAAATCTGCATATTGTAGAAAATTAAGAAAAATGCTGTCGACAACTTCAAAAATTGCTGAAATGTCTATGTCGTATGCTGCGAAACAAGAAATTGAAGCAACTGGCTGCTCAGACCTCACAGTTAGTGGGGATGGATCATGGAAAACGCGCGGCCATTCATCACGCGTGGGATTTACGAGTGTAATTGGTGCAGAAACTGGTAAAATTTTAGACATTGAGGTACTTTCATCATACTGTAAAGGTTGTGAATCTTGGAAAGGGCCAAAGTATGGAGCACAATATCTTTTATGGAAAGCAAATCATGAACAAAAATGTATAAAAAATCACGAAGGATCTGCAGGTAAGATGGAAGTTGATGGAATATGTAAAATATTCAATCGTTCCATAGAAAAGCACAGTGTCCAATATGTCAGCTATATTGGGGATGGTGATACGAAAACATTTTCTGAATTGCAGAAAAATCATAACTATGGAAGTGATATTGTGTTGAAAAAAATCGAATGTGTTGGTCATGTACAGAAACGAATGGGTAATAGGTTGCGACAATTAAAAATCAATATGAGAGGAAAACAATTGGCTGATCATTAGCCACTAAGTGGAAAAGGTCGATTAACAGATAAAGTTATAGATCAAATCACAACGTACTATGGTAATGCTATTAGGAGCAACAAGGGATCATGGATGGATATGCGTAACGCTGTGTGGGCTATATTCTATCATAAACGTTCTACCGATGATGAACCTCTTCACGAATTTTGTCCACAAGGTGAGAATTCATGGTGTGCGTTCCAAAGACCAAAAGCTGCTGGTTCTGAGAAAGGATTCCAACACAAGAACAGCATGCCAGCTGCAGTGATGGACTGTATAAAACCTATATTTAAAGATCTTTCAGATCCCAAACTTTTGAAACGTGGCCCTGGGGCAAAAACACAAAACTCCAATGAATCATTTAATTCCCTTGTGTGGAAACTATGCCCCAAAACAAGCGGATCGAGTAAACTTATCGCACAGCTTGCTGCATATGAAGCAATTATATCATTCAATGATGGGAGAATAGGTCGACTTGAATGTATAAAAAGAATGGGCTTTCGTGTAGGACAGTATGCAATTGAATCAGCAAAAAAAGCTGATAAAAGTCGAATTTTTGATGCAGAAATTAGGAGTTCAGCTATGAGTTTAGAAAGTCGCAGAGCAAAACGCATGGCAAACTCTGTAAAATTTGAAACTCAGAAAGAAATAGAGGGAATGAAGCTGGAAAATTTTAAAGCTGCTTTATATTTTCTTTAATAAATTAAAATATTCTATAATACTTGTGTTATATAGATCTCTATTATATAGACTATGATCAACTTTTAACTATCACTTAAATTTTCTTCTTTTATTTAAGTGAATTTGCAAATTTTGTATTTTTTTAAAGAATTTAGCTTTTTTTCGAAGATATTTGTGCCACGTAAGTATACATAAGAAGTCATATTTTTGTCATTTTTTGATGTTTCATTCCAAAATTTATTAATACACTGGTAAATAGTCATAGTTACATGTATAAAATGTATTTTTTCATGAAAGTTCAAAATAGATTACTTTATTCATAAATTTATACTTTAAGTGCATTTATCTCAAACCGCTGTTTTTACAACTTGCGCGCAGGATATTTCCAAAACTATTTAAGTAACTCTTTTGCAAATTTGTAAACACTTAACAACAATTATGATTACCCTTGTGTTCTACTGACATTGATATACATTGTAAATTAACACTTTTATGACCATCTTAAAAGCAAAAATTATGCAAAATTAATTTTTATATATATATTCTAATATTTAAGAATAAAAATTTTAAAATAATTAATATATAATAGAACAAAATTAGAAACTAAATCTTTTATTTAATTTAGCATTAAATTTATTACTAAAAAATAAATATAAAATTAAATATCTGGCGCGCAGTGAAAAGTTGAATTTTCGAAAAATGAAAACATAATTTTATTTAAGATAATTTTTAAGTATCTAAATATTAAATTTTCTTCATTAATTATTTTTTTATTTTATTATAAATAATGGATCTACATACTCTGAAAGTTTTATGCATATAACTGGAATAGTTGTTTTTTAAAAAAATGAGAAACATTGGTCAAATTTTGAACATTTTCGGATTGTTAAAGGTGTACTGTCCCCTTAATAAAAAGAAATCTCGTTCTCGTGTTCAGGACTCATCCCCACAATTAAATTGGAACGAGAATGCTGAACAAGCCTTTATTGCTGCCAAAAATGCCATTGCTCAGGCTACCCTTTTGAGACACCCTATTCCCGGAGCCCAGCTAAGCATCTGGGTAGATGCCTCAGACGTCGCAATCGGCGGCACACTTATGCAGTTGTCTCAACAAACATGGGAACCTATAGCATTTTTCTCTATGAAACTCAATAAAAGTCAACAGAAAAGGTCCGCGTACGATAGGGAATTATTTTCTATTTATTCTGCAATTAAGAAATTCCGACACATGTTAGAGGGCAGAAATTTTATAATTTATATGGATCAAAAACCGTTAATATACGCTTTTAAACAGAACCCTAATAAATGTTCACCTCGACAATTGCGCCATTTAGATTTTATTTCTCAGTACTCTACTGATATTAGGCATGTGCAAGGTTCAAAAAACGTCGTTGCTGACGCTCTTTCAAGAATCGAAATTGATTCCATAACAAAATCTCCATTTTTGGATTTTAAAAAATTTTCGGAAGCTCAACGGCATGATCCGGAGGTACAAGACCTTCTCAAAAACAACACATCATCTTTGAAACTGGAATTTAAACCGTGCCAATATTCTGATGGTAATATTCTTTGTGACATATCAACGGACATTCCTCGTCCATTTGTTCCGAATTCCTTTTGCAGACTCATCTTTAATCATCTGCATAATCTGTCACATCCAGGAATTGCAGCTACTACGAAGCTTATTTGTTCTCGTTATGTATGGCCCGATATGAAACGTCATATCAAAAATTGGGTGAAATCCTGTGAATCTTGCCAAAAATCGAAAATTACTAGGCATACTAAAGCACCACTGGGCACATTCTCTCTTCCTGATGCACGTTTTTCAGAAATCCATATGGATATCGTCGGACCGTTACCTCCATCAGAAGGCAATGTGTACCTTTTAACTCTCATAGATAGATTTTCCAGATGGCCTGAAGCCATTCCCATCCCGGATATGAAAACGGAAACCATTTGCAGAGCCATCTTCAACTGTTGGATATCTCGTTTTGGCTGCCCATCGATCATAACAACAGACCAAGGTTCTCAAATGAGATCCGCACTTTTTGCAGAATTCACGCGCATTTTGGGTACGAACAGAATCACAACAACAGCCTATCATCCAATGTCAAACGGCATTGTTGAACGATTTCATCGACATTTAAAATCTTCTCTCAAGGCTCACGAGACCAATAACTGGACTGAAACACTACCAGTTGTTATGCTTGGTATTCGGACAGCCGTAAAGGAAGATCTACAGTCATCTTGTGCTGAACTGGTGTACGGCACAACTCTCAAGCTGCCTAGTGATATGATAACGTCATCTAAGATATCTCCGTATGACACACAATTTATCACGAATCTTCGGCATAGAATGCAACAGTTGAATCCAATAGCAACATCTGCACATTGCCAAGAAAAATGTTACGTAAGTGCTACCTTAAAGTCGTGTACGCATGTATACTTACGTGTCGATCGAGTAAAGCCACCTCTGTGCCAACCATATACAGGTCCGCATAAAGTCCTTTCTAGAACGGACAAAACTTTCACAATTGATGTTAACGGTCTGAAATCTACTGTGTCTATAGACCGTGTGAAACCAGCCTATTTGCTTTCGGACTCTAATTTGCCTGAACTGAAAACAAATAAAGACTTAAAGACAGTTCAGCAGAATAAATCTGCAAACGAACTCTCTAAGACACAAACTGTCACCAGATCGGGAAGACATGTTCACTTCCCTAAGAAACTTGCTTCTTACATAACAATTTAAAACATTTTTTTTAAATTCATATCTTAACATATTTCTTGTTATTTCATGTTTATTATATGTGTCAATACCTTGTTATATATTGAATTTCATTTTGATCTATTCTAATTTTGTAATCATGTAAAAATACCCGACAGTACGGATACTCTGAGATAATTTCATAACCTATGTCGTTCCTTTGAATAGCCATTAAAGGAACTGGGGGGAAACTCTGTGGTGATGGCGATAAGGAGCGCGCCTTGCGCCCTCCGATAAGTGTGGCAACCCTAGAGGAGAAGTTTCTTACGAGTAGCGAGCAGAGCGAAACAGGCAGGCTGTCGGGGAGTATGCGCGATGTTCCTAAATAAAGTTTAATTTTTATTGTGCACTATGTCTTGTTAATATTTATATTAATGCAGTAAGAACATAATCTGTGATATGGAATTCGAGGATTGGTGGTAAAACATAACCGGAAATCACCATAATGGTAAGGAAGAGGGTTGGGAGACTGCGGAACCCCCGGGCTGCTTTCTCCCAAAACTGCTAGTACTAAGTAGAAGTCTTAAAAGTAGTAGTCCTTGAATCTTTGGAAACCATTATTCCATGTAATAGGGACTCGACAACAAGCAAATAAACATCAGAATTACGAAACATCAGTCCCCGCAACATCAGAGTTACGAAATAGTCAAATTGATCCTTTGGATTGAGGAAATTAAACAATTGGTACGAATTTGGGTGTTGAGGAAAACTGAATCGTGACTCTTACACAATTATTTTCATGCGAATAAAGTATGTTCCCCAATTTCACGTGGAAAGGACATAATACTAATAGAAGTTGGAAATAGTCCAAAGAATCTGCAGCAAAATATGATGAGGTTCGAATCAGTATGTTATGTCCAATAAAGGCGTTTCTGATATTATTAATTAATCTTGAAGAAAGAGTGACGCAGAAATGAATTTTATCACGTATTAATTAATTCACGATTCTTTCAGTTTCTTAGAACCCAACATTTGGCAGGTTGCCAATGCAGTGTAATATAACAATGACCACCGAGTGTCCTACACCAAGACACTTTTCTAGTGACCAAAACACTGGACACTGACTGGAGTTGATAAAACATAAATTTCAAAAATAAAGTTTCATTTAGATAGTGAAAAATACGTCCATTTTACAGATGTTTGGCGCCTCGTTAAATTTAACTGTTTTAATTCTGTTGAGCAGTCTTTCCTCTATTTAAATTAACTTATAACTCTACAGTTGCAAAGTTTGGGCAATTTTGTCTTTTCTGTGGTTTTGAATCCTGCATTTAATCATTTTCTTGGTGGCTTGTGCATTACGTCATTTCGCTTTTCTAAGATAATAATTTTCAAAAATTTCCAAATTTTAAATTAATAGATTGTGCCTTTTGTTCTATTTTGCATAATATGGAACTGATTTCGAGTCATGCTGAGAAAAATAAGCTTTAAATATACTTCTGTATTTCAAGAAAGCTTTAAATTCATTTACTTCTGTATTTCAAGAATGTTCCATTTTGCAAGTGATTGGCGCCATTTTTAATTTTAATGCATTAATTTTGTTTGTTGACTATTTTTTATCAAACTAAATAAAATCGTGTTTTGAAATTTTATATTTTACCAATTCCAAATTTCGAAGATTTGGACAAATTTGTATTTTGCGTGGTTTTGGATTCTACATTTTCTTCCTTGGTGGCTCGTGCAGTATGGTATTAAGATCTTTTAAGTTATTACTTTTTAAAAATTTCTAAATTTTGAATTAGTAATTTAATTAATAATTTTTCCTCTTATTAGAAATATTTGACTTTATTGCGTAACTGGTTTCGGGTTATGTCGAAGATGTTTGTTTATATTATGATGATACATAACTGCAGTTTTTATTAAAAGTGAAAACTGATGAATTTCTTATAACTTTAAATTTTTATTTATTTTTTATTATTTTTAGCCCAAATGGGCTGTTGGCCTCGAACTGGCATTTTGCGTTGAATCGTTTTAAATGTCAGAATCACTTTTCAAAGTGTTGCTAGCAAATAGTATTGCTCTGTATTATTTTAAAAGAAATTAAATAAATAGGAATATGTATGAATGTATATAGGCATCTCTCTTTGTGAAAACAACAATGGTACCTCGAATCATCAAATTTTATATGACATAAACCTCCATTCAAACATGGGCACCTGGAAGCCTGAATTTGGAATTTGTTTTATTGTCCATTTCATATTTTGTACAACTTTAACCAATTTCTTATTAAAATGCTCAACAATTTCAAAGCGAGCAGTGACAACAAACACTCTGTCTAAGGAATAACACATTTTCATGCCCGCGTACGAGACTGTCTATGGAAATTCTAAAGATATGCTGTTCTTAACTCACTGAGCGTTACGGGCTTAGCCTTGAAATTTCAAAGTTCCTCAGAATGTCATGAATAAGTCATATTTTCTTGATTTTAATTTAAAAATGACTCTTTCATTTTGTACCTTGACTCCTTTTCTTCCAATATACATCCAAACTGAAATCAGATACATTAAAAGCTAGCAGAAATTTTCATGTATAATGAATGTGGAAGGCAACCTTCTGTACGGAATTTTCCAGCCTTAACGCTGAGATGCGTCTTTATGTGTCTATAGATTTTAAAAAAAACCGTTTGGACGTTATTCTGAAAGCTTTTTTTAATTTAAAAAAATTATTTAATTTTATAATTTATTCAATTGTATTTCAGGAGTAAGGCTCTGCTGATAATTTTTTATGCATAGTCAAAAATTTGGAACTTATTATTTAATTCTTTAAGTTTTGTGTGAATTTTGTTTTACTTATGCAATGATTTACTTTTGCTTCAGTTTTGTTTTCTGCTTTTTGTTTGTACCTTCCTGTCTAAGTATTAATTATAGTTTTCATTAATTCCATTTATTTTATTTTATCTATTGCTCATATATATGCAGTTATCGAGGTGTTTTTAATCACTTCTTAACCTAAGTATACTTAGGTTTGCATAATGACTTTATAAATAGCTTGCATTCATACATTTAATCATCTTATTCAGGTTTATGAAATGAATTACGGAAGGTTCTGGTATAAAATATTCATGTAGTTAGCGGTTCTGGTATAAAGTTGTAATATTCATTAGTTAAATATTCATGTCATTCACTATCTGCGTCCAATAACAGGCGAATAAATTTAACGAAGGAAGAAATTGTTTTTGGTAGAATAAATTATGTATCTCACATGGTAGGCCTTAACGTATCTAGGGGACTTTATTGAATGCGTTTGTAATATTAACCGAGAAAAGAAGCGAGAACAAAATAATTACGAAAGAAAATAAATATTTCATCTTAAATGCACGCACTTGAAGCGGACAATAATCTTTAAAAGACAGAAATTATACAGAAACAAAAATTATTAAACGAAAAATCAGCAAGTAGAGATAAAGGGCTGATGACTAAATTTTCATCTATGTTCGTTTAATTATACAGACTATTGAGCCGACAGTAAAACATCAACATTACTAAATAATATTTGTTTTAGATTTGTTAAACTGTTGTGACAGAATAAATATTAAATTATTGCATATTATGAACAGTTTTTAAATTCCTAAAGAAATTATCTCGATGTTGTTTGTAAAGAATGAATTATATTGATGCCAGACGTGGATCGGAAGTCCTCAGTATTGCGGGACTTTCTGTAAAGGAGCCTTCCTTCATTCTTTAACAATTTTTTTTTTTTTGTAAATTAAAATATGCATATAATAAAGTTTATTTAATTAACGCAATGTAATCAAAGTTATACTTTTATTACTGCCAAGCGTTAGAAAATTTATTGAGTAGATAATGCAAGATTACTTTTTTATGGTTGAAATTGCCAGAAGCATTAGTTGCTTAGCTACTGGCTTTAGAGTTAAATTTTAGCAAAGCTTCCATAAAACCTCTTGAACTTATGCAGTCAAATAGTAAATAAATAATTACCATTTTTATCAAATGCTTTTGAAGCAATAATTTAAAAATAATTTCCGTCCAAATGTTTGCAAATGGTTGTATAATTTTACAGTGCAGTACAGAATTCAATAATGGCATTGAGATGAAATTTAAAAAAATACATGCTTGTTACAGTTAAATGTATGAAGACAAAATGCATTAAATTTAAGAGCGAGAACTTTGTTCAAAATGATTTCTATGGTATTGCCGAGATTAGGGTGGGTCGCTCAGTATTCGAATTTACTGTCTATTCATTCTTCTGATTTTCAATCGCATTGATATGATTTAATAACTGTAAATTTTTACTAAGTCTGAATCGTTTATACTACACGATAAATCAAAGACGTCACATATCCTTTGATATTCAATAGATAGCTTTCTGAGCTTTATTCTGAATATTTATTCTTAAATATCAGGATATTCTGGTCCAGCACATTAGAGATATCCTTCATTACATCTGTATAAAACATGTTTAAACAGTATTTATCGCTTATTTACTCAAGTCTTGCAAGAGACCCGCATGATACTTTCCTTATCTCAGTTTAAGATTTTTTTATTACTTGAATTCAGTTTCTATTTTGTTTCTGCATATAATATATGTTCATTTTGTAGCACCACGTATGGAATTTTATATTAGCTGCAAAAACTAGAATATTATGTCAAAAGTGGTCAAGTGCAAAAAAAAATAATCAATCTTTTTCTTTAAATGGAAGAACTGCATAAGAATGTGTTAGACAAAGTAAAGCACGACTTTACTCAAAGTTAGCAGTGACAATAATTGGTGATAATCAGATCAGTAATGATAACTATAGACAACAGTTTACTTAGAGTTTTCAAAACCCTACATTGTATAGGAATTTTAATTAATGCTGAAAAATTCTGCCATGTTTTCAATAATTAATAGCAAACAGGAGTTAAGTTTTTTTATCAACGATTTTCCTCGATAAAGTTAATTTTATCTTAAAATAAAAAATTCGTAACACAAGTTACTTTCAAAGTTATTAATATTAGGTTTTCATTCCTGACATAACTAGATATCTATCTTAGTCTATCCTTTTCAAAATATATTCATAAATTACCAAGTTAATCAATTAAGACTGCACACACTAGTTTGATGGATTGCTTATAAATATGGCAGTTCATCGCCATCCATCCTTTATATTACATTACCATCGCTCCATATATCTGTCACTTCCGAGATGCTATATTTCTGTTATCAGAATAGGACGAATACTAGCAATAAAATGTGGACATACATAGAGATTAAAGAAGAATATGATTTATATAAATATTTTTTTTTATTATTGAAGAATAAAATGACGTCTTCTATGTACATAACAAACATTTATTTAAACTACGAAGACATTGAACAGCAGAGTAGAAACATGATATTACACAGCGCTTAGCCCTTCTCGCTTACATGCATTACTCACCATTGACTTTGGCTAACTGCCTACTAAGTATAAGTATTACGCAGCAGAGAACTTGCTTATCATGCGCATGCGCTAGGGGAATCGACGTCGGTTGCCAACATACCCCCTTTCGACGTTGATTCTCCTATTCCTGAAAAATAAAACAAGATACATATTAAACAGTATTCAATCCTACAATTGTACAACAGTTTTGATGTTTAACAGGAGTCAGGGGTTTGGTAAACACATCAGCTCCCATTTCACTGGTAGGTATGTACTTCACATCTAATTCACCGCGTTCATACACTTCACGCACAAAATGATGGCGAAAGTCTATGTGCTTTGTACGGGAGTGAAACACAGAGTTCTTTGTAATTTTCTGAGCTCCTTGATTGTCGCAGTATATTGTTGTTAGGTGTTCTATGTTGTAACCCAGCTCCTTCAAGAAACGACGTAGGTAGACAGTTTCTTTGGCGGCCTCAGACAGAGCCATATATTCCTCCTCCGTTGAAGATAGAGCTACACTGCGTTGTTTTCGTGATTCCCAGGTTATAGCTGAACCACTTAATATATATACAAAACCCGTGTAAGATTTTCTATCATCGACATTTGATGCCCAGTCTGCATCCACAAAGGCGATGAGTGGTTTTCCTGTTTTCGTATAAATTAGTCCTTGATCTTGGGTTCCCTTTAGATATCGAAGTATTCTTTTCGCAGCATGCCAATGTTCTTTTACCGGATTGTTGTTAAATTGACTTAAGAAATTCACGGCGTATGTGATATCTGGCCTAGTAGCTACTGAAAGGTACATTAATGATCCGATCAGATTTCTAAATGGAACATTTTTCATGTCAGCGATTTCATTTTCGCTTTTAGGACTCATTTCTTTTGATAATTTTTTGCTGTTATCTATAGGTGAAGACACAGATTTAGCATTTTGCATGTTATACCGATTTAAAATATCATCAACGTATTTCTTTTGAGAAATTTTAATTGAATTCTCATTTTGGTAAAATTCTATTCCTAAGCAATAATGTAATTTTCCCAAGTCTTTCATTTTGAAAGCAGAAGCTAAACTATCGCGAATTGTTTCATACGTTTGCTGAGAATCGGTAAAAACGATAAGATCGTCTACATAAACGATTATAATAGTTTCACTGTTAGGCGTCTTTTTAATATAAACACAATTATCTGAATTAAGAGATTTAAATTTCATAGATTTCAATTTTTCATCCAACTTTTTGTACCACTGACGTCCTGACTGTTTAAGACCGTATAATGATCTCTTTAAAAGACACACTTTATCTGAATTAGTTTCATCGCGAAAACCTTCGGGAATTTCCATGTAGATTTCTTCATCTAAATTTCCATTTACATAGGCCATTACAAAATCTAATTGGTAACCTTTTAGATTGTGTTCTACTGCGTAGGCTAAAACTGTTCTTATGGAACTTAATCTAGCAACAGGGGAAAAGTTTTCAGTGAAATCGAGACCAGGGATTTGAGCGCACCCTTTAGCAACTAGCCTAGCTTTGTATTTTTCGATAGTGCCGTCATGATTATATTTCAATTTTTGATTATATATCAAATTTCAAGAACCCATTTGCTACCAATAACTTTCTTGTTTTCAGGTCTTTTTACTAATTCCCAAGCCTTTTCTTGAACAAGCGAGTTATATTCTAACAGCATGGCATTATGCCAATTTTCAGCATATGGTCCATTTAATGCTTCTTGCACCGTAGGATTAATGCTTTCCTCAACAACATTTTGAGTTTGTTCATATTTATTTACAACTGTATAATGATATTCCTTTTTAGGCCTTCCTGGCAAACCTGTTTTTATTTTCTTGGGTCGACCAGGCCCCCTTTTAATCAGGATAGGAAGCATTGATTCGCTATCTAAATCACTTCCGCTTTCCTTTTCAGCTTCAGAGTGAAATGGCGACTCGCTACCGTCCAGAGGTGATGATTCATCACAACATGTTTTATTTATAATTTTTTCCTCCGGAGCGAAAGGCAGATTTATTTCTTGCTCTGAGTCATAACTACAGCAGTTTTCAAACTCATTAATAAATTTTACGTCTCTGCTTATTATCACTTTACATGCCTCGGGATCCCAAAGTCTATACGCTTTTGATTTATCATAATAGCCAATAAAAATACATTCTTTAGATCGAATATCAAATTTGCCTATTCCCGGCCTTTTATTTAGCGAAAATGCTTTTTGGCCAAAGGTTTTTAAGTGAGAGACAGCAGGTACTCTGCCAAACATCACTTCGTAAGGTGTTTTTATTTCGTGTTTTAAACCTCGCGTTGGGCAGCGATTTCGAATGTAAGCAGCCGTATTGACGGCTTCGGCCCAGAATTTCTGAGGCAGATTGGATTGCAATAACAAACATCGCGCCATAGAAACCAAAATGCGATTTAATCTTTCGGCGACGCCATTCTGGGCTGGCGTGTAAGGAGTGCTCATTTCGTGTTTTATTCCCGCATCATTAAGAAATTTATTAAAGTCTTTCCCTAAATATTCTAGCCCGTTATCGGTTCGCAGGATTCTGATTTTAGAGTTAAGTTTATTTTCAAAAGATGCTTTAAAATTTTTGAAAGCTTCTTTAACCTCATCCTTAGATTTCAGAAAATAAACACGAACATATCGAGATTTATCATCAATAAATGTTGCGAAATAAAATGATCCACCGATTGATTCAGTTCTCATGGGACCACACAAATCAGAATGAATTAGATTCAACAATTCAGTACTTCTATATTCAGATTCTTTGGGAAGAGGGGTTGCGGTTTGTTTACCCTGAATGCATACCTTACAAGTAGAAAGAGAGTCATTTTGAGAAAAAGAAAGACCTCTAACCCTGTTATTTATTTGAAGTTTTTTAAGATCATTTTCATTTAAATGGCCAAATCTTATATGCCACTGATCTATTTCTTTAGCAATTGATACAGATTCAAATATTGGTATGACAAAATAAAGATCATTTTCGCGTTTAGCCAAAATTACTATTTCGTTATTAGAATTAATTATTTGAGCACATTTTTCTTTGAAAATTACTGAAAGATTATTTTCAGTTACTTTAGACACTGAGATTATATTATTTTTCAAATCAGGTACACACAATACATTTTTGAGTTTGATATTTTCAGTTTTAGAACCTATGCGAACTTTAAATTTAACAGTTCCTTTTCCAATAGCTTTAACAGTTTTATCAGCAGCTAATTTAACATAAGTATCACCTACCTCGTGAATTTCTTGAAACAGTTCCTTGCTGTTACACATATGCGATGTTGCACCACTATCCAGACAAAAAATGGCTTTAGAATTAGTATTAGTGCATGCTACGGCTTTTTCTTGCTCCAGGGTATTCTGATATTCTGCAGACATCGCAGTTTCACTGAGGCGTTTGTTTTTAGTTTCTTTATTTTTCTTCATACATTCCGATGCTCTATGCCCATAGATATGGCAGAAGTTGCATCTGTAGTTAACTGGATACTGTCTTCGGTTTGCAGATTTATCTGGTTTCGGTTTAGGAACCGGTCGTTGAGTATACTTCCTATCTTTTGAATAGCACGCATGTTGTGGTTCAGAAAACGTTGAATCTTTATTTTTGCGAGCGTTAGCTTCTTCCAACAGTTTAATTTTCAGCATTTCTGGAGAAGGCAGTTCATCACGAGATTCGATTGCTATTCGAAAGCTTTCATAAGAGTCCGGTATGCTATATAAAAGCAATATTGTAAGCAAATCATCCGCAATGTTTATTTCCATTTCTTTCAGTTTGTCCACAAGCATGAAAAAATCATTTAGATGAACAGTCATTTGTTTAGAATCACTCATTTTTGTAAAAAGCAATTTTTTTAGAATTGTGGCCTTTCTAGCTGGTCCCTTCGATTCGTAAATAGAATGCAATTTACGCCACAGTTCGTGAGATGTTACACAATTCTTTACTTGTGGAAGTTCACTGGGTAAGATGGATAGGATTATATCCGCTCGTGCCTTTTGGTCAGTAGTTTTCCATTTAGCAAATTCTTCATTACCAGGTTCTGGTTTCGGAATTTTCCCAGTTACATAGTCCCAATGATCATTTTTAATCAGTATCGCTTCCATTTGCAACTTCCACGTGTCAAAGTTGTCCTTGTTTAGCTTTTCAATTGACACTGTATTAGTCGTCGCCATTTTCATTTCAGTCGACGCAGCTTGGCTTGCCGAAAGAATTTAACAATGGTAGTTGCTCTGCACAGTTAAGCGCTATCTGGGCCCATAACCTATGAAGAATAAAATGACGTCTTCTATGTACATAACAAACATTTATTTAAACTACGAAGACGTTGAACAGCAGAGTAGAAACATGATATTACACAGCGCTTAGCCCTTCTCGCTTACATGCATTACTCACCATTGACTTTGGCTAACTGCCTACTAAGTATAAGTATTACGCAGCAGAGGACTTGCTTATCATGCGCATGCGCTAGGGGAATCGACGTCGGTTGCCAACAATTATCAGCATCAGAAAATTTGCCAGCAAAAGTTGTATTTTCCCACGTGCTACATAAATAGTTATTCCTAATAACTTGAATAATGCATATTGTCCAGTTTTCAAGTAATAATATTTCCGATATATCGTGGGAAGAAAGAATAGCTTAATCTCGCAACCGCAATAAACGGCGAATCACTTTTCCAATTGTTGCAGTCAAATATTAGAGCCCTGTATTTTATTTAAAGAAATTAAATAATGAAGAATCCCCATAAATGTATATATATTTCTCGCATTGTGATGAAACAACGGTACGCAGAGACATCAAATTTTGAATAACGTTATCCTCCACCGAATATGGGCATATGGAAGCCCTAATTTGGAATTTGTTTTATTATCAATTACCTATTTTGTAACACTTCAACGAATTTTTGATTAACAACGATTTTAAAACACTGTACAGAAAAAAATGTATTTTTATCTCCATCGCGCGAGACTGGGTATCGGAAATTCCAGAGATATGATCATTTTAAAATTATTTTCCGATATTGCTGTTGAACTGGATTTTGTGGTTTAAGTGAAAAGAACATGATATTTAATAAATAAAGGCAACACGCAAAACGTAAAAAAAATCCCCTTTAAGCGTGATGTAAAATCCGAAATCTTTTAGATTTTTATGATTTTTTTTATTATTATTATTTTTGGGATACTCTCAGGCAATACGCGGCAGAAAAAAATGCAATTTTTTCTTCTCAGTTTTCGTTCTATATACACGTGGGTACACGGAGAACTGCTTTCGATGGCGCGATAATATCTATTTTTGCGATCTTAAGACAAGTTAATGCCAAATTTCAGCTATGACAAAGTGATCATCTTCTCGAATTAAAGGGCAGCACTACAGGTTGTTGGATTAGGGGCCTGTCCAATCTCCAAGGAAACCCTTGAATGCCAATTTCATTTCGAGAAACTGAGTCTAAGGTTAGAGCGATTGTACTGCAATGAATTCCTGGTCATTGGGGCCTTTATGGTAACGATCAGGCCTCCAACCTTGCAAAAACGCTACAGAAATTATTCAAAAGACATCAACAAATTGGTCTTACGATTTTGCAAAACTATACATTCGTAAATTGTTTAATCAAAAATGGAGAAATGAACTTATTACGCGTGTCTCAACCAAGAGCTGGAGGGACATCTTGGAAAGCAGCGTTAGAAGTCAAATGATGAGATATTTACTGTTTACGTTATATATTAACATAATTCTGATGTGTTTGTCTAATGTTTGTCTCATTCTTTGACACAAAAAATATAATCCTAATATATTCATGTTGGAAGATTTACGAAAAGCTAGCGATAATGGACTTGAAGTGTAATGAATTTAGTGGCGCAATCTCAGAGGCCCACTTTGGATTTCGAGAAAATCGATTTACGTTGACTACTGTGGACATTATTCAATATGAAGTGAGAGCAACTAAAAGCAATAAATACCATGCAGCCGTTTTTAGTCTGTACCTACAAACAGCATTCGATTCTCTGTGGTGGTCCACAATAAAAGAGGCACAGCATGGAGCCAGTATTCCTTAATCTTCTACAAGTATTCTTCAGCTATCTCATCAACCGGACCTATGTTTTGGCCCACAATGGAGAGCTAATCTCTCGAAAGCAGACTCGAGGCTGTCCACAGGGATCATGCGCTGTTCTAGACTTTTAAAATGTAAATTTCAATTCCATTCTTAAGGGGACTCATACACCTTAAAACCCATAAGATCTTCGAATAGATGACTGTTGCAAGAATTGGGATAACTTATTTATTTTAAAAGCAATTACTTCCAACTTTTTACAGCTGCGGACAACATTTTTCGTCAAGTTTCCGCCTTGCGCGCACAGTTTAAAACATTCTGTTGCATAATTTATTTCCATATTTAATATATAGCTTTTATAACATTTGGAAACTACAGTGAACCTAAAATTCTAAAAATTCCATGTTAAATTTTTATTTTATTTTGAGTTGAGTTTATAAAATGTATTTTATTAAAAAAATTCGTAATGTTTTCGTCCATAAAAGTTTTCACTACTAAAATATTCATCAGATTTTTGGTTCAGTTAGAAAATAATGCCCATATAAAGAATTCCATTCAATTTCAAGTATGTACCATTAGCAATTTTTAAAATATCATGCGCGCAAGGTGGAAACATGGCGAAATATTTTGTAGCAAAGAAAATTAAATTACAATAATATTTGTGGCAACACAAAACTTTCTGGTTACTAGTTTCCAAAGCAGCTATATTATGTAGTCAGCTGTAAAATGTTGGAAGTAATTGCTTTTAAAATAAATATCCCAATTCTTGCAACAGCATTCGAAGATCATGAGGGGTTTAAGGTGTATAAGCCGCCTCAAAACTTAATGGTCATCACACACACAGGCTCTGGCATTTTCTGACGGGGCCACATTTATTGTCCAAAGCCAAAGCAGAGACATTCTCCCAGAAAAGCTCCAAAAAAGTTATAAGCCTTATTCTATTGTCTCTGTTCTCAGAAACATCTTCTAGGAAGCGAAATCCAGGAATATTATTTTCCACTAACCTGGGAAAATTTTCCAAAGAAACCCATTATAAAACCGCAAATGAACGGTAAATGAGTGGAACAAGCCAAGGAATTCAAACTCCTAGGCCTTGTTATAGATAATGTCTGGACTTGAATACCGCACCTGCGAGCACAGAGGACCAAAGCCTTTGCGCACAGCGAATAACCTTAAAAGCCAACAAAGTTCTGTTTGAGGCCTGAAGCCACATATTTTCAAAATTATATACGATACGGTAGTAATAAAAATACTTACGGAGTGGCAGTCTGACCCAGCCTCATGAAGACACGTAAAATAAAGATTTTAAGTAGCGCGCAAGGCCTGCTCGCCTTAGCCATTACCAAAGCATATCTCCCTACAGCGACTGCAGCTGCCACGGTCCTAGTAGGCCTAATATTTCTCCTCATTAGGGCAATCATGGAGTCAACAATAATGTTGTATAGGTCTTAAATCGTGGTACTTTGAGTTATTCGGTATAAACCTTTACATGGTTGGTTCTGGGCACAAAAAACTAATTGATAAAATAAGCGATGCTCGGATAAAATAGAATGTTATCGCTCCCCCCAAATAACAACTCTTCAATTTGCATAAATTACATATTCGTCAATTCTGTAATTAATTGAAGAGCGACTAAGTTCAGTTTCATTAATTGAAAAACCTCGCAAACAGCACAGAAGAATATTCGCACTACAATCAGCCAGTTCCTCATAAATAAAAAAAATCAAGAGTTAAATACAATCCTGGCACCTAGTAATCATTTCAATTTATCCAAAAGACGGTCAAATAATTTACATTTTCTTAAAAGGTGCGTTGTGAAACCTTAAAAATAGTAACAATACCCCAAGTTAGTCTCCAAGTTTCTAAAACGCCTTACAACTCAAACGGAGTGCCCTGACAGTCCGAAGTAAAGTAACTCAAAATAAACAAATGTAACATAAAATATACAAATCAAACACATTTATTAAATTCCTTGAATATCATGAATTCAGATAGCTGGCCAAACTATCTTTACGTCCAATGTTAAATAACATTTCCATCACATTTTTTTTTTTTCGTGGGGAATTCATCTAATTTAAATTGCCATACTAGCATAATAAACGATTATTTTGATTACACTAGGACATTATATTAGTTATTTAAAATAAATCTCACATAAATTTATGTAAGGTATTTCAGTTAACAGAATTACACATTTTATACACAAATTCAAGGTCTGTTTACGGCCCAAATCATTTTTACTGTTATCAAATTAGAAATACACTGCCGCCCAACTGGTATAGTGGTTAGCATCGCAGATTGCTGTGCCGAAGGCCCCGGGTTCAAATCCAGAAGAAGGTAGGTATGTTTGTAAATGTGTAGCGTCGACGCGGCATGGCGGTACTCCAAATATGCGGCGAGCCGAAAGCCCTCTCTTATGGTATTGTGGAAGGAGAAATTGGTTGAAGACCCTCGGACCCATCGTCAAGGGGTGTGCTGTCCATCAAAATTAATGGCGGAACAAAGCTAAGTCTCACTGTCACCTGAATGGTGCTCAAGACTGTTGCCAAGGGCAGGCGTAATCTGGCGCTCTTTGTCACGACGAATTTCGTAGGCTTAAGCTAACTACGTCAGATAAGTAAGCATAAACAACAACAACAGAAATACACTTCTACTAGATACGCAACATGAATTAAAATTACTCCCACTTGACAAATACCTACAATAGTATGAACAAAAACATAAGATAACTCATAGGGGGTTTCTTGAATCCATCTTCTCACGAAGCTGCTGCATATCGGCGACTTCAGCAAAAGCTCATGTTATTGAGCTCCTGAATTAGTCCTTTCGCCAATCACTTTACAATATGAGTTCAAGAAAATGGCATCTTGGAGAAAGTGGTCCTAAAATCAATAATTCTGAAGTAATGGAAGCAGATGAATGCAGAAACAAAAATGAACCCGGTATCACACAGGTGATTCAGGTGTCAACTTCGATGAGGAATGAACATAGTGTTGAAGACTGATTAACCGAAACAAGGAGTTGAACGAAAAGTAAGCGCTTGATGAGAACTAGACCAGAGCGGCGACACAAGAGTGAATTCTTTGTCACATGACCTGCAGTAAAGCTGCTTTCAACTACGAGGAGCCTCCGCGAGTAAAAACGTCCATTTTCCAGGAATAGCCATTTCGAGAATGTTCATTTTTCGAGTCCGAAAGAGATTATCCGGAAATTCAGGTAAAAAGAGAAAATTTGTGCTAAATTTTCTCGGTAAAATGCTTTTTACATCTCGTACTAATGCTCTTAGCAGCTCACCCAGCATTTATAATCAACTTGCAGAAAAATGCTCGTTGCAGCTCGCACAATATTTAAATCATCTCGTAGAAAAATGCTCCTTCAGTTGTAAAGAAGCATTCCAGTCCTCTTGCACAGCCATCCAGCAGCAGGGCAAACGCCCCACGATCTCCTTAAAGGAGCGTCACAACTCCAAACTCAGAATCAATCTTCCTTAAATACCTGTACAAGCTCCAAAGAAAACTATGTTTCTCTACCCACTAAAAGCTATAGGCCAAACAATTACACATAAAATTTAACTTCACTAACTCGAGAATTTTTCTTTTGGTTTTGTTGACAGAACTTCACTCCCTCCGACAAATAGAAACGGATCAAGGATCAAGGAAGTGCAAGTTACGGAGTTCATAGGCAATTACGCCTTTACCTCCACATCTTCAAAGGAAATTACATCATCAAAAAGAGGGGATTGTCAAATAAGGTAAAAATTTTGAAAAGCCGAATGACTTGGAATAAGTGCCTTCACACTGAGTCAAAAAAAGGCAAAAAACTCAGAAGGTCTTAATTTGCGCCGAAAAAGGGCCAGAATAATTTAGATAGGGGCAGCCGTAAAATTTAGACTAGACAAATAAAAGGTGAAGTTTCCTTGAACCTTGATAATCATGTTTTGCATAAGTCAGATGAAGAATACGCAGGGGAATTCCGATGCGCGTTCTTCGGGGTGGGAGGGAGGGGGGAACCTGTTTACAGGTCGAAAAAGTAGTTCTGCCAGTGATCAGCTGGGAGGGAGAAGTTTCATTTTTGACCGCTATTCAATGCGGTATTTAAAGGCCTAAAATGACGCTGTTAAACGCCTGAGAAAGTTCCTTTTTAAAGGAAGAAAGAAGCTGTAATTAAAAATCTTTTTCAGTTTAAGTCAATTGATAAGTTAAAATATTTTAAATCAGTCCTATTTGACTGTGATGTTTCTTATTAAAGAAACTTTAAAGGGGGTTCCTCGAGTTAATGCTGTGTGCATTAAAGAACTTTAGAGGCGGGGGGGGGTTAAGGAACGAGAGGTAGTTATTCACGTGGCTGTCAGTGTGCTCATATCTAGCCCGTTTAAATGGGAGAGGTGAGTAATCCTGGTTAAGAACCGCTCTGGGTCTTTTCCGGGAAGAAGCAACAGCAGGATCGTATACGGGTAGCATATGAAGCACAGGATTTGCAACACGTTGAATATTTTTGAAAAATTTTCCGAAAGTCGCTGTATATGGCAATTAATGGGCAAAATTTTGAGGTCATTATGAATCTCTTCGTTCCGTACGAACCACGGAGCTTTTAAAATTTGCCGAAGCATTTTAGATTGAAAAATTTGGACATGTTTTCTGTTAGTCAGTGCAGATGGGCCCCAGACGAGACACGCATATGTAAGAACAGGCCTAATCATTGATTTGTAGAGTAAGATTTTGTTATCCGTTGACAGGTCGCTATTACTAGCTAAAAGAGGGCGTAGGGCGGTTTTGACAGCTGTCGCACCCGCTATGATTTCGCGGATGTAAGGCTGCCAAGTTAATTTTGAGTCTAGTAAAACACCTAGATATTTTTAAGAAGAGACCCAGGGAATGGGTTCACCGAAGAGCATTAAATTAGGTAAACTTGGGATATTTCTTCGGATGAACATAGTGGCAGCACATTTTGCGACATTAATTTTGATTTTATACAGACCGAGCCAGAGTTCTAAGGTCGAAAGGTAACTCTGCAATTGGGAGATTACCTGGAGGGTGTTGGAGTGTTGTGAAATGATGGCTGTATCGTCTGCGTATAACGCAAGATCGATATTTGGGGCCTTAGGAATATCATTTACATAAAGGTTAAAGATTGAAGGGCCA
Organism: Stegodyphus dumicola; assembly: GCF_044657685.1. Classification (NCBI taxonomy): domain Eukaryota; kingdom Metazoa; phylum Arthropoda; class Arachnida; order Araneae; family Eresidae; genus Stegodyphus; species Stegodyphus dumicola. The sequence continues at coordinate 165,801,956 of NC_140771.1, read as the reverse complement.
AGGAGGCTACCTTGAGCTACCCCAGCATAGATTGGGCGGGGAGAGGAGAATTCGTGGGTAACTCGCAAGCGGAAACTGCGTCCGGTCAAGTACGAGTTAATAATTTTAATGAGATGAGCCGAAAAACCAAGCCGCATGAATTTGTAAATAATCCCGTCATGCCAAGTCCTGTCAAAGGCTTTGGCAACGTCCAAATAGACAATACCAGTTTTCTCTCTCTTATGAAAGCCTTCATGAATGAATTCCACTACACGGAGTAACTGGTGTATCGTGGAGTGTTTACGTCGGAAGCCGAATTGTTCCGGGATTAGTAAATTTTGATCCCGACAGAATTCATTCAGGCGGTTAAGTAAGACAAATTCTTAGATCTTAGAGAGAGAAGATAACAGACTTATGGGTCTGTAATTGACGGGTAAGTTTAAATTTTGTCCCGGTTTTGGAATGAGAACGACTGCTGCAATTTTCCAACAGTCGGGGAAATAGCTTCTCCTGAGCATTAAATTTATGAGTACCGTGATCCATACGATAAACATAGGGGGGAAGTTTTTGATCATGCGATTCGAAATAGAATCTATGCCAGGTGTCTTGTTAGGTTTCAATTTATCTATGAAAACCATAACTTCAGTAGGGTCCGTTGGTCTGAGTTCAGTTGTGATAGGTTGCGTTAAAAAATCTTTAACCCGTGCTTGTATGCGCCCCTGTGTAACCGGGCGGTTACAGTAGGAGTCGTGATTTGGTGTGAATTGAGTTGCAAGGCTGTCAGCTATGACATCAGCCTCTTCTGAGTCAGTGTAGGCCATCTGTGGGCCATCGGCCGTTTGAAGGGGCGGAATGAGTGCTTTATGTTTGCGTAATCGGGCGGCTGCGCGCCAAATCGATTTGTCTTCAGTCGTTAGGGACTCGATGTATGTTTTCCACTCCGCTTGTTTTAATAAGCGGGTTTCGGTCCTTATCTCGTTCTGTATCTCGCGAAACTGGGCACGGATATTACAAATAGAAACGCTGCACAGGAAATTAGCTAGCCAGTTAGAACCAGTGAGTCACCCAACGCTTGAGAAAGAAAATTCGACCCAGCGACGTCCATGGAGAACAACAAAGATAAGAATCAATTGCTGCCCATAAAATAAGAAATCTACAGAGGTCCCTCCGTCCGAAAGAAATTCATTTATTCAATACTTGCAGCATTCACAATGAAAAGGGAAGCAAGACGCCAATTAAATTTTCCTTTACCCAGTAAACAAAACCCCCGCAGCGCGAAAGACCTCTTGGTTAACGTAAAATGCTATTCGCAAAGAAGTCATTTCCGTCCAAATGTTCAAAAAAGAAAAGCTACCTATCTTCGTTAGAAGAAGTGAACCATTGAGAAATAAATAGATTTAAAGATTTTAACTATTAAAACTATATATATATATACTACGTTCTTTACAATTTTAAGTTAAATAAAATACCTAAATATTGATTAATTAAATTAAATAAGTACAGTTACAAATTTGCGACACAACAATAACATTTGTTACATTGCTTAAAAGAGTATCTTGCAGAAATCTTAACCTTAATCCAGCCGATTATGAGTACAAGAAGTCGTTGTTTAGTGTCTATTCAGCGCAATATGTGGCAGGTATCTATGCCCATACAATGATGCTCAATAGCCAAAAGTTTTCGGAAAATGCAATTTACTTTTATATACAGACGATTCCAAACTTGATGGAGAAGATGGATGCAGCGCTGTAATTAAGTGAGGCAATGAAGTTTTGCAAGCATGTAAAGAGCAATTAGGATAAAGAAATATGGTATTTCAAGCTAAAGTGGCCGCAGTTAGGCAGGCCTTCGCAGCAGTGGAACAATTAGACGAGCCCACATTCCGCATTTTCACAGAAAGCTTTTTGCTGTTTATGCAGTCTGTAATATCTACAAACCCTCTATTCTTATAGCCGACATCTAGAGTTTGCTTAGCGATAGCGAGAGTTGAAGGACTATTCACATCTCCTGGATAAGGGCATATGCTGGTTACCAGGGGAATAAATGAAGCCCATAACCTTGCCAAAGAAGCAGCAGGAAGCATCAGTGTTCAGTCGGTGCCCATTCTGCTACCTAGATCTTATCTCAAGACAGAGAGATTTGGGAGAAGGCATTAAAACATTGGCAAGAGGAATCGGATGCAGCTCCTCAAAATAGAAGAGTCCGAGTATTTTACTAACACGTAAAGTCACTGATCGACTTATCTCGGCACCCTTTGCAACAAGATTTGTAACGGACCATTGCCACCTTCCCAGAGTATTTCTGTAAAAGGGGATTTGTCTCATATAACCTCTGTATGTGCGGCGTGGCTGGTACTCCAGACCATTGAATAATAGTATGTCCACTTACAAAGGCGTGCCACATGCGATTGCTGGTTAATGATGCACCATTCATGCTCCTCTTCATTAAGCAACCCGCTCTACTCGGAAAACCTAAACTCATAATGGAAAAATTACAGGCGTTGGGTCAGAAGATTTATCATGTTTCCTATCGCACTTCTGAATCCTGCCCAATCTTCAATACTAACTGTCTTGCTGCTGGGGGTCTCGTTGTATCTTACTAGATATTTTGTGAGTTAACACTCTGAGGTAATTCATGTATCCACAACAACTACGTATTTAAAGTGCACCAGGGTAATTTATGTGAGTTTATGTGTATATATATATATATATATATATATATATGTGTGTGTGTGTGTGTGTGTGTGTGTGGACATCATAGACGACCGATGCTGAATTAGAGAGTACCTAGCGAGGTGACGTTGTAACGTCAGGACACCCGTGTCGGGTGAAAGAAAGACAGGTTGTCTTTTAAATTATTTATTTGATAAACTAAAATAGATTTCTTGATTAAAACATAAAAATAAACTGATCATTACAGCCCTAAATCATACAATATTCGCTAACACAGGTGGACGCAAAAAAACGTCCTTTTTACTGTAGTTACAGCATAAAAAAAACTATTGTTCTACAGAAACCACTGGCGTGGTTTAGAACGCAAAAGATGCGTCCTGTCACCTCAAAATCACATAAAGAACTCTTACACAAAGATTTCACTCGTTTTGTTATCTGCGAAGAGAAACATAATTAGTTCCTTGAGTCCGGAAACTCCCAGGGGGTTTTATCTGCAGTCCTGCTTTTTGCAGGTATCGTGCATTTCGTCCGCGAACAAACAGGAAGTTATAATTCAGCACCTGTGCCAGCGGGGGTGCTATTAGCTGTATCGTCACAACCCCTTTTCTCCCCAGGGGGCGGGGGTTTTCAGAACTCCGATTCCCGGTAGCTACCACAGCAAGTTTTCAAAGTAAACTAATTAGCAGTTATTAGCATTAATACATTTTACAACAACACTGGGCTAAGTACCAAGGATAATATAACAAGAACTATATTGAGGCCAGTAAAAAAACAAACATATAATCAGCATAATACTGAGAAATAAACTTAATTATACACATACAAATAAAGAACGTATAATTTTCTGAAAAATGGAACATACATTCCTACGTTTAATATTAATTATATATCTAGCCAGGCTGAAAAGGGAAACCTTGCAGATTTTTAATTTTCCGTTTGTGATAAACTCTCAATGGTAACCCAACACCTGGATGAGAACTACTACATTTGGCCTCAAAATAAACATGTACATTTAATTTGGGTTTAACATCAGAAAAAACCACTTCATTACAAGTTGGATTTACATCATTCATGAAGTGGCCTCGCTCGAATTTCAAGTACCAACTAAAACAACTTGCTTCAAAATCTTGGCAAGATTTGTGGAACAATGCTCCACAGGGAAGATGCACATATAACTTGATGCCCAATGTAAGCTTAGCATCTCTGAACTCGAATCCTTCCCTAAATTACTTTATAACAGGACATGGAGCCTTCCCCACATATTTCTACGCAAGAAATTTGGCAAATTCTGACATCTGCATATGTGGGGAACAGGGAACTCCTGATCACTACGTTTTCTCATGCCCCTTAACTGAGGATATTCACATAAATTTCCCAAGAACTGACCTCCTGGCATTCCAAAGATTTTTAATTAAAGATAAACATCAATATCCAAAGTTTCAGAAAATTATGCAACGACTCTCTTCCTACGGCCTAAATCTTTGTCAAGTGTAAATCCACATACAGTTTAAACTTAGTGAACTTTTACATGCTGTAATTATGGACAAAATGGATCCGCTCGTGAACTGAACTTTATAAACTGCAATAAACCAATATATCTGAAATAATCCATGGACACCTACCTCTTTAGCATTATTATAACAATTCATTTAACATTGTGTTCCAGTACTAATTATAATTATCTCATTATGTTTATTTGTCTATTAATTATGTTTATCTCCTATTTTTGTTGCACCAAATCAGATGTTCAATTTATCTTGTGAATCTCAAATTGTATTCCTACTATTTTGTAATCTACTTATGCCCTACACCATTATTTTTAATAAATACTGGATGCGGGGCGTACTGTGGAATTGCACGATGTACCATAATAGGCAAACTTTAGACCTTTTGAAAAGCTTCAGTCTATGCAAATTCTTATAAAACTTGCAATTACCCCCCCTTTTTTTTCCTCTCAAAGAGTTAGTATGGGAAGGCATTACCAGTTGACCTATGGTACATCGCTGGTGTCCCCCATACTTTTACCTTTACCTTTACCTTTACCTATCATTCATGAAGTAGCTATATTTAATCCCCTTTGACCGTTCAGTATTAGGCACTAGTATAGATAAATGATAAACTGGGGATTCTTCTACTTTCCTTGGTAAATTTACACTACTAGGTGTCTTGGGCATTTCTCCTACGGAATTTCTAGCCATTCGCAACCCTCCCGAGTCTGGTTGGTACGAAACGTCATTTAGCTTATCTACAGTTTCTTGTTCGTGCCGAACCGAAAAGGTAATTCTTAACTTGTACACCTTTCCCAAAGAGTTACTGTGATCGTTTAACGCGACTAAGTCACAAGATGGCTTTACAATGTCACTTTTCTTTTGTAGGTCCGCTATAAAAGAATATTTTAGTGCAGGCAGTGATAATTCATTCACTTTCGTTTCAGGCAGAAAGAAATTGGTTTTCTCTATCCTTTGTGTTTGAGACAAGACTTTACGCCTTTCTATAATGAGGGGAGAAACTTCGCTTGAGGGTTCGAGTTCGCCGCGTTCAGACTCCAGTGGACAACTTTTTCCCATTTCATTCTTTGATTGACTCGGAGCTCGAATACCTGTTTTCACCTGAAAGAAAAGTTTATCGTGTTGATCTACTGCTAATTTTTAGGCGGTTCTGTTTCTTAACAGATAATGTTCCAATTCATTTCGAATGACCGCTGCTTTTGTTGTTACTTGGCCAAAAGTTCCTTCTATTGTAACGTTTGCTAAGGGTACACAAATTGGGGCCTCATCAAACGGGTGTTTTACCCAAACAGTCTCGCCCGTCAGCATCGAAGGAGTAAGATATTTCTTGCAAATTACGTCAATGCATGACCCGGTATCTCTTAAAACTGGAAGATCAAAACCGTTCACTTTAGCAATCGTTAGATACGGGGCTAAACAATCTTCTTCAATCCCCTGGACTCTATTTACAATAAACGGAGTTTTGAGATCCTTTTTAATTTCCGGACATTGAGGCCTTAAGTGTTGGGTTGAACCACAAGAATAACACTTAAGTGGTCTTCTCATATCAAATTGACGCTCATCCTGATTTCGGAGATGTTCCTTTCTGTCAGAGGCATATCTATCTTCCCCTCCAGACTGGTGATACTTTTGCGGATCCCTCGAATTTAAATTATTTGTATTTCCCCTTTGTGATTCCAACTATGAACAGGAGAGATCTTCTCCCAGGGTTCACGCACATTTTCATATTCTTCTAGCATTTCCGCTAATTTCTCTGGAGTCGTTATCTTCGATCATTTGTCAATAAAATGTTGCCGCATTTACACGACGCTTCATTTGGTCCGTTATCATGAGTTCCTTTAAAAGTTCAAAATCCGTAACTTCCAAACCTGCAATCCATCCTTCAAAATAATTCCTTAATTCAAAGGCAAAATCTCTCCAAGTGGTTTGGGGGCGTTTCTGAGATTGCACGAATTTGATGCGAAATTTTTCTGGACTAAGTTTGAACCTTTTAAGCAGTATCCCTTTTATATAAGCGTAATCATAAGCCTGCTGTTCTGGTTCTCGCATAATCAGCTGAACTATGTCAGTTGGCAAAATTGTCAATAAAACCGAAACCCATTCTGATTGGTGAAGATTCGCACGCTTTGCTTGACGCTCAAATATGACTAGATACAAACTAATATCGTTCTCTTCAGGATCAAATTTTGGCATCATTTTTTTTATATCGTATCGGCTTTTTTTAGTCCATTTCCTTCATTCCCACCATTTCCAGAGTCATTTCCGTTAGCGGCTAGTAAACGTAACTTGGATAATTTAAATTCCATTTCTTCTCTTCTAATTCTCTCCTGCCTTTCTTCTTCTTCTCTCCTAATTCTTTCCTGCCTTTCTTCTTCTTCTCTCCTAATTCTTTCCTGCTCCTTTTTTCTTCTCTCCTAATTCTTGCCTTTCTTCTTCTTCTCTCCTAATTCTTTCTTGCCTTTCTTCTTCTTCTCTCCTAATTCTTCTTTGCCTTTCTTCTTCTTCTCTCCTAATTCTTTCTTGCTCCTTTTTTTCTCTCTCAAGCCTCGTTGAAGTGATATTTTCTAACAGGCCTTTCACTAGTTCCTCCTCATAGGATTCATTTCCCATAATCAGCTGTCTTAAATCTAATATCCTAAGTTCAGGGCTAACTTTTCCCCCTAACTCTTCAGCCAAGGATTTAAGATCCTCTTTCCTAACTTTTGCTAAGAATGCCATGATATAACCAAAATTATGATCCTAACAATTTTAGCTCCCTCACACTACAGATACATACAATTGATTTAAACAGATATCATTTTCACAAGAGAGAGTAAAAATTAAATTTTTATAATTTTTTTACAACCTATTTTACAGATGTTAGACAAAAACAAGACAGTTTACACTATAATATGCACATTATGCATTCAAAAATAAAAATAAAAACAAAAATTGTCTACTTGAGGACGTATGAAACTACAAATAATATTATCCTCTGAAAAGCTTTAAATTCAGTTGCGTAAAACACACTTGCTTATGATAATACAATATACTTTCCTCAAAATTTGGGATATGTTAAAATATGCATTCAGAAATACAATAAATTACACAATACCTATCCATATGCTAGTGATTAACATTAATATGACAACAGTTAAAAGGAAAGATACTGGGCGTTTTATCATTCCTCTTTTACTCTTTCAATAGAAAAAAAAATTCTCAGTTCTTACACAAATAAAAGTTTGACACACCTTAACTGAAATTCTAATATTTATAACATTCAAAACGTCTTAGAAATGATATGTCAAAATGCCACCTAACATTAAAACCTTCAAGTTACAGTAATTCTACTCCTTTACACAATCCAATATATAAGTTTAATTAAAGCACAGCACATTAACATTTCAGATATTAAAAAAAATCTATTTACACAGGTTTAAATTCTAAAATTTTATACTTTCTTATTGTAACATAAAACTCAAAAAGCACATTTCTTTAAGTTTTACAGGAACAAGTTGACTTAAAACAGTTATGTGAACTTACATACTGATTTACAGAAATAAATTAAATTACTTTACTGCTCAATATAAAAATCCAAGGTACTTACCCGTCTGGATTCGAGAGTTGAAATGGTTGCGATGCAAAACCGGATGCCGTCACAACTTCGCTTTCTCACAATTTAAGATTTTATGGACACTGATGATCCAGGCACCTATATAGCACACACACAAGATCTGATGATCTAAATTTTCTCGATCACAAGGGTGATCATGCACATATCACTTTTTCAATACCCTACACATCACAATGATCTGATGATCTTCGGGCAATGATTGTCCCACACGCTCACTGCGGTAAATTTTCTCGAACACAAAAGATGATCGCACAAGTAGCACCTTTATCACCGCGCTTAAAGATGAGCTTATTTCAAGAATCTGTCGTTCCTCTTTTTCTGGACTGATGTCCGTAACTTCTTCGTGGATTCTTTTTCTCACTTCGAAGAGCTGTAAATCACTTTTCGAACGGATGTTCGTAAATTCGTGCTGCACTTCAGAGCCTGGCGGTCTGTACTATCTGCAAACACTGATGATATTCGGACAATGACTGTCCCACAATCTTGAGATGAATTTTTAGAGCCTGACGGTCTGTAATTTCTGCATGGATTTTCTCATCCCACAACGCTGCCACCATTTGGTATAACGTCATCACAGCTTAGTACAGTGCGGAGCAATCGAGACAACGCCAGATAGCTTCCAGACGTCCAAAGGAACGGAGGCAAGCAGACGGCTTGCAGATCCTCCAAGAGTTGGTGGAAACAGTTTCCTTCGATGCTCAAGTTCCTTGTGGTAGAAGCGGACGATGCCTGTCTTATGCCATATTAGGGCAGACGTGCCCCTTGAATGTGTTTATGGAGGACTGTGAGTTAGCTAGTCATCGTACAATAATTCTGTAGAACTGTTGAAATGACTATCATAATTAGATTGCTTGCAATATTAACTTTAACTACCTTTTATTTATCTTACTTTTCACTTATTTAATATTAGTACAAATAAAGCATTTAATAATACAACAATCGTGCTCTATCATGTTTTCTGAAAGTAAATACTACATATATGTGTGTATAGATTGTAGAACTGGCCTGTAATTAAGCGTAAAATCAATGTAAAACGTTTATGTACGCTCACGAACGAACGCATGTATAAACAAACATTATTGTAGCAATATATTCTCATTGTCTAAGCATATAAAATGCACCACATTAATGTTTAATTATTCATGCTTAATATTTATGTAAATTTTACAATGTATGCCTCATTACACAATTATTGCGTTGTGTAAAATGTTTAATTGTCAATGCAAAATTCTCAAATTTAGTGTACAATATCAACAAAAGTTTCTATTAAGCTCCAGAGGCCGCACTTCTGGGGTGCAAGAAATGTTCGCTTTGTACGGTTGCGGAATCCTGACGATAACCGAATAGTCCTTGTAAGCCGCTAGGGTGTTCGTACCCGCTCTCACCTGCCACTGGAAATAAAAAAAAATATTTTATGAAAACAGTAGCTTGCTGATATCTTTCTTTTGGCATGGTTATTCCAAACAGTTTGCATTTTACTAATTCCTTTATTGATAAATGATAGTATCTTCTTATAAGCTTAAAATATTTTTCATAAGGTTGGGGAATTAGAATTCTTGAGTGCACTCTTAGGAATTCATATTCATTTCTATTTGCCACTAAGCTGAAAAAATAACATCACGAAGACCTAATATAAGTGCAAGCAGAGTAGGTAACATGCAGACGCATCAACTAAGAGTTTACATTCTACGCGATAGCATTCTGTAGGCTTGTTTGCTTGCTATAGACGCTCTTTGATGCCTGCCATGTTTTCCTGATGAATCTGCAGCTTTTTTTTTGGCTTCTGTGAAGATGCAGGTGGTGCTCATCAAGCTGGCAAAGATTACCAAAGTTTCATCCCAAACAAAAGTTGTTGTATAGTATGAAAGTTGAAATTTCCGACAAACTTTACGATATTGACGACTGGCCGTATTCCCTAAGTCAAGGAATAATTCTTTACGACCAAAGATTGCGTTACCATTAAGTTAATTTTCTTGTTTCATCTCATCTGCGATCATACAAAACCATAGCCTTACCCATCTTATTCGTATGACCTGTTTGTTCCTCTTACAGATCCACAGATTCGAAATACGAAGTCTGAAATATTTCTCACATTTTCATATTTTAAACCTCCTGAATCATAACCTAAAAGTCATTATAGGCTTTAATTCATAACTGTGGAAAAAGGTACAAAAGTAACTCGAGCATCAGTGTTCAAGAGTTTAAATTATGCTCTTCATTTACCAAATTTTATTTCTCTGTTTTATTTAATAAAGGTGTATTTTAAGGAGTGCATTCTTAATTTTTTTTCATTAAGAGCATTTTTAAAATTTTCGTTTAATTAATAAATTTTGATATTGAATATGTGTTTCTTTTTCTCTTTTCAATTCTCTTTTTTAATAAAGATACGAGGAATTTTTTTAAAAAAATGCTTTTCCTTGTTCATAATTTTTCAGGCAGGAATGGTATTCACAAATCTTCATCCTCTGAAAAATGTACATTAATATTCTTTGCCTGAAATAAATTTCAAATTAAATTTTAATTATGCTCAGGTTATAATTGGCACGAATACTGAAAACTTATGCCAACTAAAATATTTAACTTTATGATAAATCATTACTTATCATGTACCAAAATGAGCAAAGAAACATATTTTTGTTATTAAATGAGAATAATTAAGTTGTCAAATATTTAACATTAAATTATTAATTAAAGCTTGAAGATATATTTCTTGTTTTTTCTCTTTCACTAACTTGCAGGTGAAACCAGCGAAATTAAGTGGCTAAAATAAAGTAGTAATTATGAAAGTCTAGAGAGTGATAGTATCTTTATTTTAATACACACATTTTTGAGTTCAGTTCTAAGGCAGAAATAAAATATGAAACAATACAAGCAGCTGAGAAGTGAATAAATAGGACGTGAAATAAAATATATTTCCAAAAAATTCATAAAACAGCTCAGGAAAGTTTCCTCAGCCTATCCGAATTTGCATTTTACCCACCATTTTTCCATAGAAATTACAGACATTTTCTGTTGTATTATTTTTACTTAAATTATCTTTCAATAAAAAGAGAACCATACATTTACGTGAGAGAGTTTGACATTAAGGGACGTATTAATTTATTTTTCTTTCGATCATGTCAAAAAATATTCATAATCATTCAAAATATATGAAGTTTCTGAAGTAGGTAATCAAGGTGACTGCAAAGCAAAGCAATATTTTAGCTTGCAAAATTTAAATACATAAAAGGTTTTTGAATGATTCTGCAATCGAAACGTTTTACAGATTTACATAATCCCTTTACCATGTCCTTCTTTCTAGACTCCACCGAATTAAAATTTCATTAATTTTATTCATATATGATCTAAATCGTGCTCTATGAGTTACGCATGGAAATGCTGCAACAGTCAGTCAGAATATACTTAGGTATTGTCATAAGGTAATCTTGAAGACGGGGCTAAAGGCGGGTTATCATAAAAAATGGAAGGAGATGTATGAAGGTTCCTGAGAGATGCCAACTCAAGTATCACAGTAAAAATACACCAGAAAAGCTTCGTTATGCGCAGTGAATAATATTTCATTAGTTGAAAGAAAAGGGAAGTGTTTTGGTACTGATATTTGGGATTCACATAAATTTGCAACATAATACTGTCAGTAAGAATACCCGCTGCAATAGTTTGTTCACAAGAGCTAAAGTGGAGCGTTTCTTATGGTACGATGTGATTGGAAAGGAGAAATTCTTTTTTATGATACTGTTATTTGGAAAAGACGGAGTCCAACAGTGAAGTCGAATTTCACAGGATAGTAGGATTGCATCCAGAAAATGTTTATATTTCCATATGGTGGTTTATTGAAGGTAGGCTTTATTTCAAGCTGTTAATCAAATCATCTACAGAGACATCTGTTCCTCCAGGTAAACAAATTAAGGCTTTTAACTCTCAAGTGACCTGCTTCAGTTACTGCATCTAATGTTATTTATCTGAAGTAAAATGTTAAATGACGGACTACAAGCGAGTCTAAATAAAAGCTTAATTATAGGAAGTTTCGTACTTATCCAAAATCTACGTATTATAAGTCAATGCAGCACTTTTGCGTTAACAAACATTTCCATAGTAAACGGGGGGTTGAAAATATAAGACATTAATGTATGGCGGTAAAATCATAAGCATTCTTCGAAAACGGGATTGCATAAAACGGGATCTTCGAAAGATGGTCGGAAGTCAGAGAAAACAGAGATTACTAAATAAATCATTAAATTTATGCAACAATACTTTTCCCCTCAATTCAGGTTGTCTCAATTATACATGATGTTCTAGTTAACCTAATTTCCAATTGCAATAATATATTACAATATCCAATAAATATTCTGAATTATCAAGAGAGTAGAGAAACGTGCTAAAGATTAACGAAGAGTAACCTGTACCTGTTCAACCTCGAAGTCGATAGAGTTTTATTAAAATCTACTCCAAACACAAGACTGTTGTTTTGCCCTAATTTTGAATAAATTTTGATTATATTAATATACTGTGAATATTTTTAACCCTCCCCTCACACACATTTGAATGGATAACCTCTGGCTGAAGATATATCGTTATTTTACCTTTTTTAACTCGTTTTAACGTCCGAGAATGAAGATGAGAAAAATATGTGAGTAATTTAATTTCCGAAGAACGCGATTACAGCAAGAACATTAAAAATGAAAAGTAGTTTTGTATAAACTATGGGTTAACTATCACAATATTATTTCCTTAAAAGAAATATATGTGCAAATAAGAATACATATTAATATTAACATTACAATATATGATACAATATAAAACCGATAGCTAGAGGCAATTGGGAGGACGCGTGGCACTAACTTGATGAGTATACACCGCAGTTTCCAAGAAGAGCATCGGAGAAATGAAGGAGAAAGAAAGCGAACAAAATACGCAGATTTCGAACGATCGAACACATCAGCAGTGCATAATGCGACAATGAGCTGGAACGTAAATAATAGAAGTAAGATGAAATCATATGTTTCGAAAGTTTAAGTGTCCGAACGCCTGTTATGTCCAAGTAGCTTAACGAAGAATCCGCACGAAAATTTCAGATAATAAATGCAAGAGAAAATAAAATGGATGAAATGTTAACACTCAATAGAAATTGAATGTACTAAATATAAATAAAAATAGTCGAGGGAATGCAATTTACCAATAAACTAGTTCTCTGAGTCTAGAACTATGTACAACAAAGAAAAAGGGAGAATTATGCGAACATTTCTTAAATTTTCAGAATTTAGGGCTAAAGAGCTACAAGGAAAATACTTGACGAAATATGGTAAGTGTTAAATTAACTATCGTTAATGATTTACTACGCTGTAAAAAACTGGTACATATAAAAACCTTGGGTCGATTTATTAGTAGAAAATAAACATATGAAAATTATGCTTTAACATTAAGCGTTAATTCAAACTTTCGGAGACTGGAAGTATCTGTTGCTAGTCAAATTGTTTACATATCATATCGTTCGCAATTAGAATTAGTGTGTGTATAATGCAGCTGGAAGTTAAATTTATTCCGTTGTTTAGAGATTGCAGTTACAGTAATGGAAAGATGCTAAATATCATTTAGGTGTACATTGTTCGGGTTTAGTAAATATGCAGGCACATAAGTGCAAAGTAAATTTCAAATTTACAAAGGCTGTTTGTTACACGAATGAAATCCACTGCACACCCTCAACTACCATTTTCAGTTTACATCCTTTAAATATGTATACGAGTTTGGATGGCTCATTGGTTGACATAACCTCAAAGGTTATGCGTGAAACATATGATCGGACAATCCCATCTTGGCTTAAAAAAAGTGGGGAAACGAAAAATCTAAAATCTATTAAAGTTGAGTATTTACTAATGTTATATAATAAGCTAAAACTGAATCAGAATGAAAACATAATTCGAGGTAAGATAATCCACTAATGAATTAATGTGGGAGAACAAACTCATGAATGTGCAAGATAAATTATGACAATAAAGCAGGAAAAATACTTGAGAAACGATTACAATATATTAAACAACATTAAAAACATTTCACAATAAATGATAAAACCCACTGTCCTTTAAATACAGGAGTATATTGGAATCAAAGTCCTGTCCGATAAGACGATCAAGTGTTGCTACGCAAATATTAAAATATTTCTCACGAAATGTACTAAGACAAGGACATTCAATTAAAATGGAATACACCGAAAGAACTACTCTTACAACAAATAGGCTCCCTCTGAGCTTTTAAAAGGTAATTGTTTGTAACTCGGGAATGACCTTTTGAGATGAGTTAAAAGGAGTGCCTCTCTCAGCTTTCCACTGGCATCCAAATATTCTGCTCTTGGTTTAATATTTCTCAGCTTATTATGGAGGTGATTGTCCCAGAGTTACCGCCACTCTTCTGTTTGATGACAATGTCGATAACGTTAGGATGGGCAGACGACGACTGGGCATTATAACAGCGGAATTCGCTTTGATATTTGCTAGAACCCAAACGTAAGGAATCCCATGCCTACAGTTCTTCAGGTTTCAATCACAAAAGGGGCTCCAACATGGTTACTTTCTTTTGAGCCGTCTGTATGTAATCTACTACATTTGTTGTCTATGCTCAAGGAAGAAATGTCTATAAATGTTCTCGTTAGTATTCTTTGTCAAGGTCCTGGAAAAAATTAAGAAGCTGGATGCGTTTCCCCCCCCCAAGGTGGAATCTCAGAATCCCTTACTGCTTGGGTATACACATCAGTTATGCTTTGTTCTTCAACCAATGGACAAACGAATCCTAAAACACTACGAAGTACACAAGATGTTCCTGCCTCAAATAGAGGTAAGCACATCTCATCAAACAATAGCAGCTTGTGCGGATGGTCAGGCTGTGATAATATATTGAAATACTGACGGAGATATAATTGCTGACGCCTCAACTGGAGTAATGGATAATACAGTCAACGTACAGGTTTTGAACAGCCGATGCCCTAAAAACACCAGAACAAATCTGCAAAGCATGATAATGTACAGGATCCATTTTAAGTAAAACTGAAGACAGTACTATACTGAAATAATTGTACTGTATACGATGAATGCTGAAAGGCAACATTTTAACAAGGCGTTGGAATATACGAGGTATTCAAAGAAATTTAGTTTCCCAACAGAAAAATTTACTTAAAAAAATTAAAATACTTTTTAAATTTAAAAAAAAAAAATAAAACAAATATTACAAAATTAAAACATTGCTCTTGTATATATTATAAAAAATTAATGACCGCAGAGTTTCATTAAAATAGATACAAACAAACTGTTTACATATAAATTTTTATTCAAGTCTTATTGAACAATTTGCTATAACTGCCTTACTAATCTTACACTGAGCCACGCAGCGACGAACTCCTGCAGATGAACCTTTTTCATAATATTTTTGTTTCAGAAATATTCTATCTTTCTTAAATAACCTGATTTTCATTATATACCTTTATCAAACAAACCCCACGAAAAACAATTCTTTAAATTGAATGATCAAGTCAATTTTAAGGTAATTAGCTGTGTAAATACCACGCGAAGTTTTACAAACTTAATTCTAAAGCGAGCCTTATTGGGAAATCAAAGCAATCTAAGAATTCGTAAATAGTACTGCAGATTTATTTCACAGTATGAGATGTCTCTTATTAAAAATCAGAAGTATTTATTACAAATCCAAATAAATTGTTTTCGAGTTGTTGAACTTTCTGAAGGGGTTAAAATGTCTTATGTCATCAGTACATTGCCGACGAAAATTACGTCATGGTGAAATTATTTAGCAAATTTGTCAATTGCGCTCTCTTATTCTACTGTTGTTGCAGGAATATATTAATAAATCTAGAACTAAATATTAAACATATGCCTACGGCAATTTTGTAAAAGACAGTCTAGTCATAAATTATATTCACGATGAATTAACGTGCTTGTATAGCCGAATTTGTTATTTTGCGATTATTTATCTTGTTACACTGAGGTCCATGCAAGCGTTTCAACAGTTTAGTTTCCTAACTTTATTCTGTTTTAAATTACTTTATGCTATTAAGTATTATATTTATGCTATTAATATGCATTTTATGCTTTAAGTCTTTCCATGCATTAGGTTTCTGAATCGCATCAAGGTTTCAGAAGAATACAAACTGAGCTCAGAAGGAGATAATACACTGCTTTTAAGCAATGCCAAAATAACAGTCAATCGAAAAAATTCAATTTCTAGTCAATCATTTTTTTCAGCTGTTGTTGAGTGCAGTTACGTGTTAAAAAAGAACAATAATTTCCTATCAGATGCAAACATTTCGATAACTGAGATTTGTAGTAAACTATATCTACTAAGAATTAAGTTAATTTATTAATTCTTCAAAGAAAAGAACCGAAGAATGTTAATTTGCGCATGATCACGATGAATTGGCTTAAATGCTAGTTTAATAACTAATAAATGTTTCAATTATTTTTTCTTAATTTTGTTCTCATTTAAGTAATTTCCCATAAGGTTCGCTAAATCTGACCTGAACAGTCAGGGGCTAGCAATGTAATGGAAACATGATATGTGTACAAAAGGCGTTAAGTTTGTTATGAGCCTAAATATGGTGATTTATTTACAAGATAATGAAAAGTGTTTTAACAATTACATCCTCCCTTGGACGTAGGAACAGGAAGGTATATATAATGGGTCTTATTACTTGATACTTGAGAGGCTAAAATATTGTCAGTTAGTGATGTATATTAATATTGAATAGATTAGCAGGGACCACACTTTTCAACACAACAATTATGCAAAAGCAACACGAGGTGCGCAATCGTCCGGATGGAGTGCCTGGATACACTGCAAGTGATATGGATGTATTTTGTTTTCTCTGAGAATTCTTCAAATGCTAGAATGGGAAACCACGACTGCCTGCGCTACAGTTCGCGTATTCAAACTTGGAGTTCCCTTTACCTGATGTAGCACATTTTATTTGATGTCAGGAGTCCATGCTGATCGTTCCGGATTCGTGGCAGCTCTTTGAAAGAATCCTGTTTTCGCAAAGACATTATGGCTGGGTGCATGCCTCATATGATATTGTTCCATGTATAAGCACTGTGAAGCTGGCCCACTATAATCTGCAGCCCCATACGCTAAATGCATATATAGGCTACCTCTGAGTTAGTATAATAAATTATTCATCCTATTAACTCTGCGGCCTTGTATGAAATGACAGTTAATTGCAGAACGTTCTCTCAACTCTATCTACCGCGTTAGGAAAGCATTTCAGACCGTGCATTGCTATATAATTACGAGTCGTTACAGTGCACCATAATCCTCCTAAAAGTTCTGAAATGTCATACTGAGACATTTTGTATTCATGTTTCTATTATGAACACCCATAAGATACTGTTTTGAATAAAAATGTTTTTCAAAATCTTCTTTTAGGGGTTGGGGGATTTTGGATTATGATAAAGCTCTCTAAGATTACCTACTTCACAAATTTTTAAAGGAAACTGGCTCGTATTCACATTGCATGTATTACGCTCTGAGGAAACAAAGAAGGTATTCAGCCAGCCCATTTGCCGAGATTTGAGTCCGGGTCGAATAGTTACAATTCAGCGCTCTTACCCACCGCTGGTAAAACTTTTTCTTATAGAATTTATAGGATCAACATCTGAATATCCTCATCTCTAGGAAACCAATGCAGACCGAAAAATTAAAATCATATGACAGCGAATACGGGCAAATTAACTTACTTACCGAATTAGTGATACGTAAGAATTATTCCATGTGTTTGTTCCTTCCTATCATTATTGTTACTTAAAAGAGAAATGTATAGAAATTCAAAGATTTTCTCTAAAGTCGCTTTATTTACCTGTAACTATCTTTTCAGACAGTTAAGTTTCTTTTTGTGTGCCGCCCAGACGGTACAGTGGTTAGGGAAGCCTGACTGTGATACCGAAGGGCTTGGATTCGAATCCCGAAGAAAGCCTGGCTGTAACTGTCCGTCCTTTCATAGGAGGCAATGTTGGCCCACCTATTAGGTGCCTCTATAATAAAGAGACCACCCCATTTGCTATCCAAGTCTTATGTTATAATTAAAGGAAATAGGATTCGTTTTTTTTATTTCCATAATATTCTTTAGAAATATGTAAACTACGAATACATGTATATAAACCCGTGTTATTCAGACAGATGTTTCTATGTATTTTCTTTTCTATATTGCAGTTCCATTGTCTTTATTTATGTAAAATACTTATATGACTGTAGAATTGGGAATTTCTAAGATTTTGATTTTATTTGGAAGTCAGTGCTATACTCTCATGCTTCATGTAAACTTTAAAAAGGTCGCAGTTTCAGCAGAATCATCACAAATGTTTTGGACTTGATGAATTCAAAAATACTTCTAAAGTAGTTGCATGAAAAATACTTAGATTTTGTGAAGTCGACGAAAATAAGATACTTTAGTTGCGAAAATTTTCAATAAGAAACCGATTCAAAAGTTTACTTCGAGTCATGGGCTTAACTGTTAAAAATGCTTATGCATCGTAATTTTTATTTTATTTCCATTCTGTTCCTGCAGAAATAGTTTTGCGTTCTTAGACTCAATAGAAAGTTTATTTTCTAAGAAAATTAGCAAATTTGATCTCCTTATGGCCTGTTAATAACATTTATTTTCAATTTTTCTCTTTACGGTGGTTAAGTAATTGCAGTACTCAAGGAAAAATAACATTGAACTTTCTTTTTCATCTTATAAATAAATGGATTCCGTCAATTTATTTCTATGCATCACTGCTCAGCTTTCGTGCTTATGCAATATCTTTTTCATGGCTGGTTATTTCTCTCTTGAAAATTCAGTGCGCAATTTTATTCTTTCTCTAGACATTCTCGATCGTCATTTTTTCCAGCTTAGATTCAACTCTACTTTTGCCGCAAATCCCGAAAAATGTCACGTTTCGCTTCCTATATATAACACCATATGTTATGCATTTTAACAATCTGCTGAAGAGTTTAGAAAATGTATTCGTTAAGTTTTTTTTTATTCCCTCCAGTTTTGGGAATACTGAACAGCTGATAAGTAACGATGTAGCAATAAAAATTACTTACTGCGACAATTTTTCGTAATATACTAACATGCACTTAAAGTAAATATGTAAGCGTGATAACTTTGCATAGTTTTAAAACTAAATCTAGAAACTATAAATAATTTACCATTAAACAAAAACAGCCAGATATGCTTTCAAAGAAGGTTTTCATATTTTCTAAAAATAACAACCTAAAATCAGAAACATAAAAAACACTTTTTTGGTGAAATGCACTGTTCAAAATGTAACTGAAAGTGGCTAAAATTTCAAAAGCGTGCATTTCCATACAAAGATGCTGTATTTAATCGTTCTTGTAATAGCAGTATCATTATTGCTACATACTCATTTATTTGTATGTGCAAATACGGCCAACTAACATTAATTCAAAATTTTGTTTAATATATTCAAATACTGAAATTTTGAAAAGGAGAAATTTTAATAAATTTCACTAATTTGACTTAAGTTTCGTATGGCATTCAATAACTAAGGAGACAGAATAAAAAACATGTATTTGTTGCTGGAGCACATTAGTTAAAAATTACTATCCGCTCAGCTTCTTCACTAATCCCTCAAGCAAACAGTTTAAGCATAGCAGTTACTAACATGCGAGGCGAGAACTATCTGCCTTTGAGAAGAAATGCCTTCGTGAAGGGCTTTGTAAGGAAACTGCCTCGCTTCTAAGTTACACATGAAAAAAACCATGAAAATGGCCATGCATCCAGCCAGTTCTCCCGGAATTATACCCAGGTCAAACTCCCAATGTTTAGCGACTTTATTACTCGGCCGCTGTTGTGCACTACAGTAAAATAAAATAGTTGGAAACATTTCAAAGAGAAGGTGAATATTAAGCAAAATATCCTTATCGCACTAGATATCCTTATCTTTCAAATTTTATATTAGACCCAAAGGGTTTTTTTTTTCCTCCACATATACATATACAAGTTTCGAGAGCATTTGGGTTAAAAATTAAAGTTCGAGAAAGATGCATATAGTCATGCAGTTTAGTGAACCCAAAATAATATTTTTAATGATTTTTCCTCTTTAAAGCGACGCTCATCACAAACATGAACAGTATAGTGGATTGTGTTGTCAGAAAAAAAATAAGAAATAGGTATGAGAATAGCCTGTATAACGCAATGTAGTGGTTGTCTGATACGATGTTTGTTTGTATTAGTTAGTTCTCTGCTTGAGTGTTTTGGCTAATCGTCAGTACTGAAACTTATTTACTGCAGTCTTCACTCAGGACATGACTGGGATATTCCAGCAGTCTTTGCCAATGCGGCATGAAAGGCGTCCGCGAACGTTTTCGCATTAAAGATACACTTTCTGCTTTTCGGAATTTTACTTCTTAGATTTAGATTATTGAGTTCGTTTCCTTTTATTATAAATTTTATTTTTTCTTTTCTTCTTCTTTATTTATTTTCCTTTTTCTCGTTTTTATTTATTTATTTATTTATTTGTTTATTTATTATAATTTGTTCCACATCTTTAGTGCTATTTTACATTTGTTTATTTATTTTGTTAGTGCTATAACTTACTTGTGTAAGCCTCGTGGTACACTTTGTGGAACACGAGGAGTCGAAATTAGAGTTTACAAAAAAAAGGGGGGAGCAAGGAGGTATGTACGCAGTAAGCAGCATGCTTATTTGTTATATGGCACAATTACTTATACAATTTTTTAAAGTCGCGGCAAATAGGAAATTGTAGATATCAAATAGTATTAATAAGCAATTTGTTTTTGGATTCACAGAAGAGCAGTTCTTGAGCGAAACAGAACGGATAATTTAACGTCTGATCTGCTTTGGCAACAAAAACTCTCAGACATGCCTCTGTTAATGCATGAGTAATTATGTAAAATGCGTAATATCTTCCACCTTCCCGACGAATGTCCAGACGTTCGTTAAGCATTCATAGCGCTGACCAAACCCTCATCATCAAGTACGTTGCTGAAAGTGCATCTTAAGCGATGGCCGATATTTGCTTTCGAAGGTAGGGGAAGGACAAAACAAAGCCAAGCCTTAACGCGGGTGTAAAAACTAACCCCAGACGTCAAATTGACAGTCAACCTCTGTTATCCACTATAACATCCAGAGTACAATATATCTGTAGTATTTTATCATGTTTTTTGTTTCTTAATTACATATAAAAGATGGTTAAAGCTCAGTTAATGCAACAAGACTAAACAGCAATTACACACTATTGATAAATAATTTATATGTAAATGGGATTCATATTTCAAAAAATAAGTCTTTTTTGTAATGTTTTCATGAAACACAATTTAACTTTAATTACACTGAAATGCAATTTCAATCGCAGAATAATAAAAAGATATTAAGTTCGTGCCTTTACTGTTTATACAAGTATGGTCTGTGTTGAAGTAAAGCGCGATAGCTTGACGTAAGAGAGAAAGTACTGAGTCTCAATTATAATATTTTTATCCTTAGTCTGAAGAAAATGAATTTCTCGCACAATAATAATTTAAATTTCTCAACATTTACTCATATACATTACACATACATACAAGCATCAGAAAAATCCAAAATCGATAACTTGAAGTAGTCTCTTTTTTATCGAATATGTGTGTTTACGAGCTTTAAAGTTCTTATTTGCATGTGTGTAATGTTTTCCCCAGAGAACCAGGATTTGCTTTTCATCGGTTTTCACTCGGAGATCGTTGGCGGTTAACCCGATAAGTTGCAACTGCACTCGCTCTTTTGGAAAATTCTTAAGCATTCTCGGAGGCCAAAGTAAAATGGCTAAACTTCTATTGATTTCGCATTATTGCCGTATCTTTAATATGCTATCGATTTCAAGAAGCTGTGTTGTATTCCGTTCCAAAACTCGAAAAATTACTTTTACAATTCTTTGAAGTAGCAACAAATTTTAATTTATTCCTTATCGGAGATATTTATCTTGGATTGGAAAAAATCTCGGAAACATTCACTGAATATGGGTTTCTGATTTCAATGCTTTATGAATCTTATTGGCTTTATAAGTTCTAAGAACATATGTCAGTATTTCAACAGCTTAAGTTTTAATAAGAAAGGTTTAAATTGTAATAACTATTCATAATTCTTCAGATTTCTTTTATCGTCATTAGCTTTATTAATGCATTACATTTATTTAAAATAGATTTCTATATTTTTTTAACTTATTTGTTGACCTGGTCTCAGACATCTTAGAAAGAGTTATAAACTTTATATAACCAATAAAGTACATTAATTTATTTCTTGATTTTTTCCTTCGATTTGCACCACTATGCAATGTTCCGAATGAAGACAATAATTCCTAGAGCGTACTTTGACAACACCCCAGATCTGCGTTTAAAGCCGTGCAGCTTTTATTCTCTGTCCGATCGATTATTTGCGCTCTGCTTAAAAAGGCTAATTTAGGGCCTAGACCTGTTAAGCGGATTTTAATAACATTCATACGATTTAAATACTTCTTTGAAACGCATCACGCGAGCAGAAGTCAGCATTTTTTTCTAAGTTTTAATAACAAGTTGTAGCAAATAAATATTTCAGTTAAACTTTATTTTTTGCTTTGTACTTTATAGTCTTTTATACTTAACTGCGAAGACAAAAATGTTGTCAAAATAAATTAAGAGCTGGCTTTTCAGGAATCTGCATTTTCTCATATAAAGGAAATTATTAGCCCAAAGGGGCAATTTGCCCAAAATGGCTGCTAACTTCGTTTTGGCATTTTGCATCGTCCATTATAAAAAGCCGTTTCACTTTTCAAATTTTTACAGGTGACAGGTGAGAGCAGGTTCGAACACCCGGACGGCTTACATAGACTAGTCGGGTATCGTCCGGATCCCGCAACTATCTGAAGCTACACTCCGAAAACAATACAAGGGCAAAATATAGATTTTTCTGCGTGCGAAATTAAACATTTCCTGGAGACATCGCATGCTAACACATTGCTACATATACTTGCTACAATATACATTTCATAATATGCATTGCGTTGATCATTGCACTGTACTTAAGGCACATTTACAACTCAATGCTACACTTAATACACTATATATTCTTTGCAACATATTACGCTGAACATTATTCTTGAGAATTCAACATAGATTCTGAAAAATGTAATTGTTTAAAACTGACATAACTGGATTATATAGTACATAACTTCGTTATATAAAATAGATTTAAATAAATAACTTGATACAACAGATAAATAAAATAAGAGCTCTTAAATAAAGAGCAAAATTGCACATTACAAACAATTTACACATTTTGCACACAGAAATCCTCTTTGTTTACTTTGTGCTGTACTTATAATATAAAACATACAGAGGTACTATTCGGTTTCGAGGGCCGTAAAAAATCGCCAAACTATTGTTGATGCCAATGCTGCCAAAAATAAGTGCGGCAACCCTAATACTTGCGGCTAGAAAGGAGGTATAATAGTAAATAATTATCTAAGATTGATGTTTTAATTCAGATGAAAGGTTAATTTCCTATAATACTTTTTTATTATTATAATTTATATGAAAAATGCTAAACATGACTGAATGGAAGCAAAAGAGTAAATAACTATTTCAGATCATTATTATAATTTATATAAAAATTGCTAAACATAACTGAATGGATGCCTGCATCGCTATTTCGCTACCGACTTATCGCTAAAGCATAATTTCATCTCGTTGGTTGTTCAAACGTAATTTTCTATAATGAACGATGCCTTTTCTTTGAAAATATTCTCAGTAAAGTGCAGAATCGCTCACTTATTTGTTTGCCGCCTTTTACAAGGGTAAAAACAATTGAATTTTTTGCCAATTTTCTTTTACTTTTTAAGTGAAAATAGCTAGATGTGCACATGGATACAGAGTATGTGCAATTCTTAAAAACGCGTAAAGCAGTGGGTGATTCTGTACTTTACCCAAAATTCTATTGCCGACTTTTTGTCATGGGCAATTCCCAAATTGTTAAATCCATAGGATATCAAAAAAGGATTTAAAAATTAAACTAGTATTTCAATCGCGTCGTAAGAAATATGGAACTACATAAACTTACGCAATCTGAAATCAGCGTGTACGTGAGATTTGGCGCGCTGTTAAATGGGCACGTTTGCTAGATTTGGCGCTTTTGCGCGTACATTTTCGCTGCAATTTTTTACGGTCCTCGAAACCGAATAGTATCCATACGGATTTAAGAACACAGTACAGCCCATATTACTTTTGATTAAATAACATGTGTTAAAAGTTAACTGTGGCATAAATTTTGCTGTATTCTTAAAACATACCAAAAATAACTTTGTAATTAAACATTCTACTGATTACAATGCACCTTAACATACTGCTATATATAAAACACTCAATACATTAAAATTTTTATAATACATATTACATTGAACACTGCACTATATTTAGGACACCTTACAGAACTCATTTCTACACTTAATGCACTGTGTGTAGTGGCTACATATTACATTGAAGATTACTCTTGATTAAATAATATAGGCAGTGGTAGTAAGTCTTGGTTATATATAACATAATTCTTAATACAAAAAGCTTATAAAAACACTGTTAGAAATACACATTGAGGGAAAAAATTGCAGATTAAATTAATTGCAGTTAAAAAATTACATGTGCTAGATACATTAAATACCGTATTTACCATGCACTATACATTTCATAATATGCACGTTAACACATTGCTATTGATGTACGTGTGAGTAACACGTGCATACGAAAATATCCCTAACATTAACTAGGAAAGCCGAAATCTTAGTAAGATAGACATGTTACAATTAATAATCAAATTTAATAAGGAAAAGTAACAGTTGCCGGGTACATTATAACGGCTTAAGAAATTCAGAGCACAGCACAGATGCGAGTACACAAGTTCACATATCTCGGCGAAGCAGAGACGCACACATTTGTTGAAGTAGTTCCACTTGACTGCCGGGGAAAATTCTTCTCTCCCCGTCAGCCTGTAGGTTTGCCAAACGGGTTTACTGTTTCGCCAATTGGCGCTTTTCTGTACAGTTTTTAAGTCCGTATCGCCTGTTTGGCGCTGCCGCTGCACTATATACAAATCACTCAAAACACTAAAATTTACAGAATGCAAAAATATTTACATACATATAACTACTATAATAATTACTACTATAATATTTACATGCTGTGCTCTTGAATACATTAAGTTGTAGTACTACAGTTATAATTATTATGCTTCCTGCGGCTCAAAGCATAGCTCTGCATGCTACGAGCACTTACGCATTTTACCAAGGTACTATACACAGTGTGTTGTACAATACATTATTCACAATACGCTGCACAATATTCTATTTATAAAATGCACATGCTTACAATATTGCACCCATGCATTAATATGCTCATTACAAATATGCATACTTGAACTATTTACATTTGGATAATATTAAATCATATTTACATTTGTTTTTCGTGTTCACAGCCTAATGTTACTCTGCGTACTGACTCAAGATGGGCTTCTTGCAGAGGCCACTGGAAACCAGTGTGCATTGATGCTTTGAATCTCTGCGAAATTTAAGTCTGTTATTGTGGGCTGCATAATTCTAGTCCTAGTGCTTCAAGTTTGTTCATAATGCTTTTGAGCTTCTTGAGATAGACCGGCTGCTTAATGAAAAAGGGTTTATAAGCAATGTCAGTATCAGGAAGCCTCATGTGCCATTCTTCCGTGAGAGGGCAGGATGTAACGTAATGATCAGGTGTACCTACTTCATTACAGACACAATGATCAGTTGTTGATATTCCCCTTTGATAGAAATATTGGGGAAATGGTCCGTGGCCTGTAATGAAACGGGAAAGAAAAGGGGCTGAGATGAGTCGATCTTGGGAAACTCTATGGACAAAGTCATGGGTTCTACGGCCTTGCGATATAGAGTCCCATTCCTCTTGCCATTGTTGCTGCTATTTAATGCGACAGATTCGCTTCAGATAAGATTTGGGAAGCGGGATCTGGACATCTTGCGCACCGATATTCTTTGCAGCTTCCTTTGCAAGAGTGTCTGCATCCTCATTGCCTCTGTCGCCCGCGTGTGCTTTAATCCATAAAATCTGGATGTTGCAGTCATGCGCATTTTCTTTGAGCAGGCATTGTATATCTGCTATGATCAGTGATGGATGGAATGGATCACGAAGAGCAAAGATTGCCGACTGACTATCTGAGAAAATGCAAACTTCTGGGTCAACAAACTTCATAGCTGCTGTTATAGCCTGGCGCAATGCTACTGCTTCAGCTTGGAATACCGATCTATTAAGTCCAATGTATCCTTTCCAAGTTTCTAAGACTTTATCATGATAATGAGAAATAAAAGCGCAGCCTGCCTCTTCGTTGATTTTTGAGCCATCAGTGAATATGCTGATGGTATTTGCACCGCCTGTGTCTCTTACCCGTAAACCCTGAGATATAGAGGTATGGGCACAAATGCCCAACCCATAACCAGCGGGACAAACTTTGAGCTGAGAATTTTTGTTCTCAAAGTCTGATGGTACAAATGTAGTTCCCCTAAATGAGGCTGACTTCCTAAGAAGCATGACAGTAGAGACAGTTGCCTCTTGTAATGTGGCTATTGGCAGAGGAGTAAGTCCAGCTAGAACCGCTGCCGCTGCTGTGGCCGTTGTCCTGTATGTTTTCATGATAGCAAGGACGAAAGGTCGTTGAATGCTATTAAGTAAATTCAATTTCCTCGCAGTCATGGGTAGGGCCCAAATAGCTGCCCCATACAAAACTATTTTTTCTACTACCGTCTTGTAAATAGTCTTGAGGAAGTGGGGTCGTAATCCCCAATCTTTGCCCTGCATATTTTTAATTCTAGTTGTTATTCTTGTGGCTTTGACCTTTTGGGCTTGCAAGTGAGGAATCCAAGTGAGGTTTTCATCCACGATGAGGCCAAGGAGTCTTAGTTCCTTGACCCTCTTGACCGTCATTCCTCTTAGCTTGATGCACGGGTTCCTTATGATGGTTTGCTTAGGCTTGTGAAATATAATGTATTTAGATTTTTCCTGTGATATTTTAAAGTGTTTTTCAGTGCAGAGGTTGTCAAAGAGCCAGATAACCTCGTTGCAGTTTTTCTCCAATTCGTCTCTGCTATGGCCTTGAACGATGAAAGTGGCATCATCTGCAAAGGCTACTGTCTTTGTAGGCGACGGCCAACGCGCATTCAGTATGGAGTTAAAAGTGACATTCCAGAGATCTGGTCAGCGCATAACCCCTGTGGACAGCCTCGTATTTGCTTTTTCTTCACTATGCCGCTATTATAGACCACGGTAAAAGTGCGGTCGCTGAGATAGCTTTTAATTACTTGTAGTAGATTATTAGGCTTGCTGGCCGCATGTAAAGCTTCAATGATGGCAGGCCACCACAGGGAGTCAAACGCACTCTGTAAGTCAAGGCTGAGGACGGCCGCATGCTGGTTATCTTCTTTGATCTTTTGAACTTCATCTTCAACAATGTCAAGAGCGTTAAGAGTGGAACGGTTCTCCCTGAAGCCAAACTGCGCCTCTGAGATGTGGCCAGACAAAGTTAAATGATGCTTTATCCTGAGTATTGTCAGCTTTTCATAAATTTTGCCTAAAGCCGAAAGAAGACAGATGTGGCGAAAGGAAGAAAGATCTTCTTTGTCTCTTCGGAATTTCTGAAATAGGACTACTTGCCCGATCTTAAAGGACTTAGGAAAATATTGCAGAGAGAGGAGCTTATTGAAGTAGGTGACAAGAAATTTCGGATTCGCTCTGTGCACCGCTCTAATGTTATCGTAATCTAAAGAATCGAGACCTGGAGCTTTCTTCTTCGGCAGATTTCGCATAATTGCATTTACTTCTGTATCGGTATAAGGTACATCATTTGGAGTGCCTGATATAAGTGAGAACGCCGGATGCAATTGCAAGTCTGATGTGTCATCCTCATCTGACGGAAAAACCGCATCTAGGATTCTTCTTATGATTGCTTCCATAATACCTGACTCTCCATAGGCATGACCATGAAAGGTGTGATGTAGAGTCGGTTTAAAAACTTTTTCGCTGGCTATTTGGTGCAGAATCCCATAGGTGTCTCTATGATCAGTGCAAAATTTTTTCCAGCTTTCAAGGCCTGTAATATGGCCTTTTTATACTTGGCCTGCGCTTTATTATATTCTATGGATAGTAATTGCCTAGCTTCCTGATCTCTTTCTGCTTTCATGCGCCTGCGCATAGCTCTGGTACGGCTACGCTGTGTTCTAAGGTCCCTGATCCACCAGTTTGCAGCGTGTAGCATTTTGGATGTTTTCAGCGCAAAGGTGCTGTCACAGATAATTTGGAGGTCACTGATCAAATTATTGGTCAATTCTTCCGCGTCTTTGACTGTTAGGGTGTTTGGCAGCTCATTAATAATCTATTTAGGATTGGACGTGCTTTCCTAGAAAATTGAGTAGTTTCACTTCTGGTAAGCTTATAGCGCTTCATTACTAGCCTTTCATGCTGTTGGTTTATACTGTAGGTAATGTACCTATGATCTGAGTTGGTAATGGAATCCTCAACTGTCCAATTTTTTATCTTTGGGGTCAGGGCTGCAGATGAGAGCGTTAAATCTGGCCACCCTTTGCCATTAACGGTTTCAAACGTAGGCAGGCATTCAGGCTCATTATGAATGGATAGATCATTACTTGCCACAAAGTCTTCTACTGCACGTCCTCTCAGATCCGTATGTGGATATCCCCAGGTTTCAGAATGCGCATTAAAGTCCCCCGCAAGAAGGGGCTGTTCGTTGGGGTAATCAGCCAGAATTCTTTGTTGTAGATCTAGTGATTCAGTAATGTCTACCGTGGGAGGGATGTAGATGTTAGTAACTAGTATTCTAAGATTGTTTGCCTCAATCGTCATTGTTACTGCATCTCTGGTAGCTTTGATGATAGTGGGTGCCCATTTTTAATTACAGCAAATAGTAGCTACCCTTGGGCCTTCTCCATCATGTGATTGGATGATGGTCCACATTCAAATTTTTACAACCAAATATTAGAGCCTTGCAGTTATATTAAAAGAAATTAAATTTTGAAGAATTTGCATGAATGTACACTGCGCAAAAAAAAAAAAAAAAAGGCGAAAAAAAAGGCAGGCAGTTCTATATCTCCCGTTCTACTGGCCCGTCTGACAAAATTCAATTTGCATTTTTCATGTATCGAAAGCGCGACTTAGAATATATATTAGATTTATATATAGCATTGTATTTTGACATAAAATCGAACTTTTTCTGAAATAACATACCAATGTTTTTCCATATTTCGATTCTACAACTCAAATTATGACTAGATATTAAATTTTGTAAAATTTGGTGCGAAATTTACGGAGAAATTCGAAAACTTATTTTGACACAATTTTTTCAGTTTGCGCCAAGAATAATTCACTTGGCGAACTTCTTAATATATGGCAACCAATTTTCCTTTCCCTTCCATTATGCCGGAGCGGAAAAAAATGAACATCGTTTCTACTTTCAAAGAACTTTAGCAAAGTGCCTAAACCACATTTGATGTTTTATCGCTTTCAACAAAATTGGTTGCCAAAATGCACCAATATATTTACGTAGATCTTCCGAAGTTTTGAATAAAAAACCTGTAATTTTTTTAAGGTATGCTTAGAAATATGTCTACTTTAAGATGATGGGGAAAATTTTATAGATTATAATTCAATTTTTTTTTGAAAAATTTATAAAAATTATTTAAAAATACAAATTCTAAAAATAAATCATAAAAATGGGTGAATTTTATTTGGAATGAATCTGAATTTTGAAATGTGAAAGGAAGAATCAAATAAGTTTATTAAAAAAGAGAGAGATAAATAAATACAGTATATCAAACTCATTTAACACTGACGAGCTAAAATTCTGAGAGCTAAATTTTTAAAAACTACTCGTACGATTTTAGCAAAACTTGTAGTTTGACGTTGTTTAAGTCATAGAATGGAAATATGGAAAAAATTGTAGCTTGACGTTGTTTGATTCATAGAATGGAAATATGGAAAAAAATGTGTATGTTATTTCAGAAACAGTCCGATTTTCTGTCAAAATATCTATATTAGAACAATGTTATATATAAATCTAATACATATCTTAAGTAGCTCTTTCGATACATGAAAAAGACAAGTTGAATTTCGTCAGTCAGCCCAGTTGAACAGGAGATATGGAACTGTCCCATCCCTCCTCCGCAGTGTACGTATCTCGCATTGTGAAAAAACAACGGTGTCTATACTAACGGTAGACATCACATTTTGACTAATGTAGTCCTCTACTGGAATCTGGAAGTATCCTGGGGTATCTGGAAGACCAAATTTGGAATTTGGTTTATTATTATTTCATATTTTCTAAAACTTTAACGAATTTTTGATTAGCAATCTCAAGGATTTCAAAGCAAGCAATAAAGACACTATACGAAAAGGTCGCGAGACTGCGTTTAGGAAATTCTAAAGATATGCTGTTTTAAAATATCTTGTGATATTATTATTGAATTGGATTTTATTCTTTAAGTACGAAGAACATGATATTTAATAAATAAAGGTAATACACAAAACGCCCCTTTGGGCGTATTACAAAATCTGAAAACTTTCAGATTTTTTTTTCCTTTTTTTACTTTACTGTGCCTCTGAGCAAGCTTACGAGGTTTGTAATATAACTATATTCGATGAGGAGCTCATAAAGTGTAACATTTATATAGTAGAATCTAATATTCTGTCGCTTTACAACATCGAGCTAACAATTCGATTCCCTTAAACGGCAGAATTCATTTATCATGTTTTCGGCTCAAGAAATTTAATAAATAGGCTTTTCGAACCAGCATCTAAAATTTGCATTCATCATCAAATTCCAGCAACTGGTTTTGAATCTGTTAGTAAGCTTATTGCATAGAATCAGTAAACTCCTAATTTTATTGATTTCAGATATCACTAACTACCCTTCATATTATGGTATTCATTTCAAAATCCTTTCAAGAAATGGGCTATTTTTCTCCGCTACTTCTCTATTAAAGCAATTTCAAGAAATATTTCCTTTCATATGTTTTAATTCATTAATACCTTTACCTGTTTTCTTTTAAATTTACAGTAAAATTTAAATATTTAGTGATGCAATCAAAATATAAATATAATGCCATATTTAGTGCTATCTATGCGTTACTAACACCATATTTGTCATTCCTGTTTAAGTCATATCCTATTCCTTTTAAGAAATGGAAACGGGCTTAGTTAAAAGAGAAATTAAAAAGAACGAATGAACGGGCAGCAATTTTTCCTGCTATCACTGTGATTTTTTGAGTTATTAAAACCAATGTATTTGCGACATTTTTCTAGCTAATACTTGCAACATGCTTTAACGTCACTAATAAAATAATGATTAATTTAACTAACAAAAACGGACACTTGTCGCTCAGACGGTGTAGTGATTAGGGAAGCCTACTGCAGTACCAAAGAGCCCAAGTTCGAAGCCCTTAGAAGGCATGGATGGTTGTAAATGTATAGGCTTTTTGCCACATGAGGGCACACTAAATGTCTGGCGAACTGAAAGTCCTCTCGTGCGAACTGGGGATAGAAGAGAAGGGTGAGAGATCCTTGGACTACTCTTCGGGGTCTCTTCCTCAAAATTGGGGTGGAAGTAAAAATCCATCCTTCGCGAGTCTCTGGCAACCATTCTTTCATGAAATTCAACACAACAACACGGACACTTGACGAAATGCTATACTTCGAATAAGAAAAATTAAAAAATATATATATTATTTAAATTCAATCAAGTTGTTCATTTTTAATTTTTTTAGTGTTATCTTCTGTTTCTTTTGAAAAATAAATGCATAATAATATAGAAAGAGAAAATCGATAAAATGGAAAAGAGCCACGAATTTCGAAATTTCTAACTTTGAATGAAACTAGTTTCCAAATACAGTATATCTTCTCTAAAAAAAGTCTTCTCTTATGCTGCATTTTTACATAAAACGTCAACAGTTTTAGATTTTCTACTTTTATTTAACATTGAAGTTAAAAACAGAATACCATTTGTCACAAAACGAAAACTGACCATGATGAATGACAAAAATAAAGCTATGAATAAAAAAATAACAAAAAAAGGAACAAAATTACGTTTTATGGTTACTGAAAACTAAGTTTATGATTAAGTGTTTTATAGATACTGGAAGTATTTTTAATTCCATTAACAGCATCATAGTTGATTTTTCCTTTTAGAGAATAAAAGCTATATGGAAGGACAGACATTCCTGTTTCTGAAAATATCATCACCATGAAAAAAAAATCGTATGAATTATTTTTAACTTGCATGAAATGCAAATCAGTGTGTAGTATGCAAATAATTAAAATTTCAGAGTACAACGCATGCGTCGGCTGAGCAGTTTTCTTGAATTTTACTTTTAACGATATAAATAGACCGTTACAGCGGAACGTTAAGGAAAGAGAAAAAAAAAATGAATGATTGTTTCCTCAAAAAAAGGCCTCCAGAAATAAAACTGCATATTTTTATTCTATGAACAAGAAGAAATATTACTAAAGAACAATCAACATTAGGCCATAATCAACGAACCTGTTTAAATTAGACTTACTCATGTAAGCTAAAATCTGGGTACTATTCCGTTTTGAAGACCGTAAAAAAATTGCGGCGAAAATGTATGCGCAAAAGCACCAAATCTAGCAAACACGCCTATTTTAACAGCACGCTAAATCTAGTGTACGCGCTGATTTCAGATTTCGTAAGTTTATATAATTCTATATTTATTAAGACGACGAAATACTAGTTTAATTTCTAAATCCTTTTTTGATATCCTATGGATTTAACAATTTGGGAATTGCCCATGAAGAAAAGTTTGCAATAGAATTTTGGGTAAAGTGCAGAATCACCCACTGCTTGACGCGTTTTTAAGAATTGCACATACTCGGTATCCATGTACACATCGACCTATTTTCACTTAAAAAAAATCTCAGAATTGCACAAAAATGGCACTACGCACACCCTTGACTTTATCTTTGTACACAACGAACTATTTTCACTTAAAAATTAAAAGAAAATTGACAAAAATCCAATTGTTTTTAACCCTTGTAAAAAGCGGCAAACAAATAAGTGGGCGATACTGCACTTTACCGAGAATGTTTTCATAGAAAAGGCATCATTCATTATAGAAAATTATGTTTGAACAACCAACGAGAGGAAATTATGCTTTAGAGATAACTCGGTAGCGAAATAGCGATGCAGGCATCCATTCAGTTATGTTTAGCAATTTTTATATAAATTATAAAAATGATCTGAAATAGTTATTTACTCTTATGCTTCCTTTCAGTCATGTTTAGCCTTTTTATATAAATTATAATAATAAAAAAGTACTATATGAAATTAACTTTTCATCTAAATTAAAACATCAATCTTAGATAGTTATTTACTATTATACTTCCTTTCCTGCGTTAGGGTTGCCGCAGTAATTTTTGGCAGCAATTATTTCTGGCATCGACAATAGTTTGGCGATTTTTTACGGCCCTCAAAACAGAATAGTACCAAAGATAAATGAGCTAAACCGAAGCAACATTCTCCAAGAATAACCTTTCTAAGCGTGACTTATCTCTCATCAAGGCTGACATTATACACAGTATTTTACCTTTTAATTTTATGTGCCATTTAACCTACTTATTTAATATATTTAAAATACAACAGCTTTCCTGTCGATAGGATATTAAAAGAGCTTAGCTGTTGTGTAAACGAACTTATTAAGCTTATGCATTCTTATTTTAAACATCGTACTTTTCAAGTGCGCTGTGGTGAAGCAATCTCTTCAAAAAAAGTGATTTACAGTAGAGTAGCTCAAGGCAGTGTTTTAGGACCGAAGCTTTTTACAATATTCATAAATGATATGCCTCTACCTTTTCATTCTAATATACTCAAATATGCCGACGACACAGTCATCCTCGCCAGTTCACGAAGTCCAAATAATGCTTTAGAGAAACTTCAGCTCCAAGTCAACATTATTAACAAATTTTGTCAAGACTGGAAAATCAAACTAAATACTGATAAATGCTGCGTAGTTCTCTTTCGCAGATACAGAAAAAATATCCCAGTGAATATAAATATCCGACTCAATAACCAAGATATTCCTGTTGCCAACTCCTATAAATACTTAGGTGTCTATATTGACAAAACCCTAAATTTCAAAGATCATATTCAATATGTTACAAATAAGGCTAACGCTGCTTTCATTGCTCTCTACTCATTAATTGGAAGAAACTCTAAGTTAAACCTCCGTACCAAGAAAAATATCTACATCTCACTTATTCGATCAATAATCCTCTATGCAGTTCCAGCCTGGGCTACTGCCCGAAAAATAGACAGACAAAAATTAAATGTACTTCAAAACAAAATCTTACGTAGCATAGTGAACGCACCCTGGTTCGTGCGAAATTCTTAAATTCACAAAGACCTGGATATCAATCCAATTCACGACCAAATCCTAATTTCTGCACACAACTTCTTTGAAGATATGAGAAATTCTCCCTATGAAGCTATTAAATCGCTTACAGACTATGACCCTACTATTGAGAACGTAGTGAAAAGACCTCGAACGATCCACCACAATTCTAAGTGGTGGTAGTGTATATAATATGAAAAAAAAATTACTATTCCTTTGCAGTTACTATTCAAGAAAGATGAACTTTGCAAAATCAGGACTTTATTTTTCATCGATGAATTCTTCGTTTTACTACTTATTTAACCAAGATTTTTACTTTTACTTTTTATTTTTACTATTTCGTATCATGTGTTTTAAAATCAAAGTTCGGTAACACCAAGTGCTTACTCTCACTCATTAGCCCTAGTGAGCTACATGACCTCATTTTCGCCTTTTACAGTTTCCTATTCATTTAATGATTATATCGCAAGTTCAGAAGATTTTCAAGTGTTTCAAAGACATAAGCCTCTTAAATTCACAAATAGATGTTGCTTTTACTATGTTCGAACTTTATTTATTGCCAAAAACTACAAAAACTTCATTTTTCGAACTCTGATTCCTCGACCAATCTAAATGCCGGACGCTGATCACGTGTTTCTGCACTTCTTGACTCACGCAGAAGCTTAGACTTTCATTTCGCTTCTCGCCACCATTTACGTATATAATCACCCATGCTATGCCATGCAATTTAGCAAAACTTATTTTATGAGTTCTCTCATTTATTGATTTCGCCTTCGGGCGCGGTGTATTTTAAATACACCTCTTAAATTTTTAACTTTATGGCCTATGGTAAAATGATAATATACTGGTAAGAGCTCCTAGTAGCTAAAGCCAGCAGTAAAGATATGATCCAAGATCCAAGTAAACGAACAAGTTTCGAATATATTTACAGTCCCCCTTGGCGATAAATGATGACTTTTGGCAGCACATGACACCGAGTTTGTGCAATTCTTTGACTTGTTATTTTGGCTTTGTGTAGCGGCGGTGATTTTTGGAGGAAAAACCGCCGCTACACAAATCCAAAATACAAATCAAAGAATTACACAAGCTCGGTATCCATGTGCAGCACATAGACCTATTTTCACTTATAAAAAATCACAGAATTGCACAAACTAGGCATTGCGCACTCCCTTGACTTTCTTCATGTACAAATAGATGTATATACACTTAAAAAATCACCCACTGCTTGACAAAGTTGCAGCCAACAAAAAGTATAAAATCTCAATAAACTACATTTTAAATCAAGCAATAAAATAACATAAAAAAGAACATTCATCTTAGCACTATACAAAGGAAATATCCACTTACCTTATTTACGAGTCTTCAGTCAAACAAAATTCCTTAACAACATCCAAAAACTTCCTAAAATTATCTGAACTAGAATCTGTATACTGACGTCGCCACATAAATTCACAAAATTAAGAGTAAAAAATATCCTCCGTAGTGTCGATATCGTCCGACAAACGCATTTCTTTCCTACAAACAGGACACTTAATAATGGCTACTAAGTAAACCTTCATTTACACACCAGTCAATTAATCACCAGTCATACGTGCATTATGTATGTGTACGATGTTTAGTTATTTTATGTAATAGTAAAAGCTATTCTCCTAAAAACTGGTACTTCTAAAAGGATTTCTTATATCTGAAATTCATATGTCTGAAAGAAGCAATTGTATTTTTTTCCGTTTTCTAATACACTTTTAACAATAATTTCATAAATTTGCAAGTTAAAACCTCATCCCTTGGAAAAATTTTCTTTCTAATATAGAACTCAACTTATACGTTAACATATTTAAAATTTTTGGAATATTTCATTGTTTCAATAAAGATTAAAAATCTCCTGAAGACTTATTAGATTAAAAATCTGAAGATTAAATTAAAAAACTGACGATAAAAATAAAAATCTGACGATAAAAATAAAAATCTGAAGATTAAATTAAAAATAAAAATCTGAAGATTAAAAATATGAGATTAAAAACTGCTACTAAAGTCTGCATATTCAATTCTGTCACATATTAGAAGTTAATGTTTGATCTCTTGAATAAGCATTTACACCTGTAAGGTACACTTCATTGTCGTTTATCTATTTTTATTTATTACATCAAAGCAGAGACGGCTTATTTGGTTAATGGTTTACTTTCATGGAGGACTTTATACTGAAAGTTGACTTATAGTCATGTTACGCATAGAGAAAACGTATTAGTGCCTTAGCATAGATTTGATCTTTCCTGAAGTTCAAGAAATTACTCTCAGTAAAAGAGGTAAAGCAGAGGAAGGAAATAAAAGTAATAAGAGACTATGTTTCCTTTCAAGTCACTAGCAAAATTTCTGTATGAAATGCGAAGAATTTCATTTGCTCTGTTTCAAGCATGAAAAGCAAAAAGCGCTCGAAAATACACACTCAGAACAAACAACGCCAAAAGGCTTACTCGTAAGATATTCACTATGTTACGGATTTTCCTCACTCGCCAATTGCATGATGTCTATTTTTATAGCATTCTCGAAAGAGGATAGGTAAAGGTATATCATAAATTTTCTATATTTTCTGTGCTGTTGATCTCAGAGCTTATATCCTGATGCTTCAAAATTATTTTAAATATCTACATACTTACGGATAATCCGTTAAATTTTCGCCAACTTCCGCGTAATTCTCTAAAAGCAGAAATTTAAAGGCAATATAAATAACCTTTGATTTGTCGGAATAATTTATAGACACGAAATTTAATAAAATGATGCTCTATAAAATACTACTTGTAAAATATACAACTTGCAAGTATTTCTAATTTGTTTTATACTCGCAAAAATTATAATTATAAATTATTATTATATTTTATATATACTTGCAAAAAATTACAAGTACTGTTGTATAATTAAACTATTGAACAATTAAGAACAACATATTCTAAGATATTACAAAAGTTACCACTTAACATTTATTTCTGTGTAATGGAATAATCATGTTAATACCTCTATTGTAGTAGGTAATGTAACAAAATCTTTTCAACGAATACTGTATTAATCAGATGAAATAATAATTCGAGTAACGATTCGAGTTGAACATACAATAAAACAATTTTTAATTTACATAAGGGATTGCGTTGTGATTAATATTAACTCATTCTAAGACTAAGGTCCAGAGTAAAATTAATTAATAATTACAAAGCTAGGTAAGTAAAATCAAAATAACGTTTATTTATGGTGATAAAGAGTAAGAATACAAGTTACAGTTTACAGTGGTGGTGACCGGTCATCTAAACATCTGAAGAAACAACGGATAGAGTTAAACATACCTTCTTTAACAACATATAACAGTATACTGTTCACGGATGGATTCCATCAAACAATTTTTGGATTACTTGATACAGACGGAACAATGACGGTGCACAATTGGGTCTCCGGAAAAACTTTGAAAAATATCTGTAAGAAGAAGAAAAGTTAAGTTGATAAAATTAATCAAAGGCTATTGATTCGGAGGCCAGGCTTCCCTCCTATCGCAGCTTCCAACCGATAGGACACAGGTTTTCCCTCCACAGGCCATCATTGAAAGCGTAATTTGCCAAGAATTATAGATGTAGTACGCCTTTCTTCGGTGCAGGTTATTTTACGTTGCTACGTCTACGATGCAGCTGCCCTCCAAGCTGAACGGTAGAGTTGACATCTTTTTATTAATCTTGTGCTTCGAAGGTCTCATGAAATTTATTTTCTCCGTCTCTTCCCTGAAGACACCACGCAGCCACTTTAATAGCTGGTGCGTTTTTTGAAAAATTTGGCGAAGAAGGTGATCAGCAGGAAGCCAAGCCCAGTAACCCAAAAAGAGAAATTTTCACGGGAAGGGGGTTTCCCGACTACCAGAAGAGCCAGCAAGCGCAGTTCAACCATTCGGCCTCCAGGGCCACTCTGA
Organism: Stegodyphus dumicola; assembly: GCF_044657685.1. NCBI lineage: Eukaryota > Metazoa > Arthropoda > Arachnida > Araneae > Eresidae > Stegodyphus > Stegodyphus dumicola. The sequence continues at coordinate 165,763,770 of NC_140771.1, read as the reverse complement.
TGGGTCAACAACTCTCCGCAGACGAAAACAAGGGGTGCACTAGCCTCGAATCGAGGCGCAACTCGACCATGTAGAGCTTCCTATCCAACGATCATTCCCCCCTCCTCACAAATTTGCGCTAGAACCTTTCCGTGCTAGAGATGTCAACGCAACTGGGGTCCCATTTCCAGATGGTGCAAACATCCAGCACGTCATCCGAAATATGTTTTAACGCTTGGGCGAGCGAATTCCGGGGTGCAGTAATCCTCTGATAAGGGATTCTGAGAAAGATTTTCAAGCCGACGGTTGGGATGAGAAAATTTTCAGAACCAGTGAATATTTATTCAACACAAACGAATTTGGGACATTAAAAATTAAACTACTACATAACAATATAATTCATTAAAAATGTCAGCACTATATAAATTGTTTATCAGCAGTATTTTAAGTATACACACTCATTAACCATATTGAGTTTCAATTAATATTGATTTACCTTACCACCAGTCAGAAAATATGTATTCGACAACTTTAATAGAAAGAGGGGTAAAAATTTAAGTTACCTTAAGTTAAAAAAATAAATTAACACACTAAAAGTGCATCAAACAAAACTTTACAAAAATAATTAAAGTCAAAATTAAACAACCTTAAGGGCAAAAAAAAAAAGTACAGAAACCAAGTAAACTTAAGTCCTTAAACTCAAATTAAAAACTAAACAACTTCAACTTAAGAAAACTTTTAAAGCAACCAAACCTAAATTTAAAGTTTACAAAAATTACAGTTTAAACTTACATTATGTGTGTGTGTGTGTGTGATTATGGCAAAGCCTCGAGGGCTATCTGCCTAAGGGGAGGGATGCCTTCGTGGAGGAGTTTCTAAAAGAAACTGGCTCGTATACACGTTACACATGGGGAAAACACCCATGCAGCCAGCCCGTTCGCGGGATTCGAACCTCGGACCGAACTACCAGTGTCAGCGACTTTACCGCTCGGCCGCTGGTGGGCCAGTTTAAACTTACAACCAACTTTAAACAACTAAAGCAGCAAAAAAAAAAAAAAAAAAAAAAATTAAGAACTTTAGTTACAGATCAAAACTGAAATAGTAAGCAAAACTTAAGCTTGAAAATAATAGCAATTAATACATAACAGTATGTAAAATATAAAATAAATGGTTGAAAAAAGAAAAAATATCAAACGTAATAAATTTAGAGTAATGAAAAAAAAAAAAAAAAAAAAAAAAAATATATATAAATTAATTATTTGCTGTATGCCAAAAGGCACCAATTTCAGGATGGTGCCGATCCTTCCATCCCCTACACAAAATCAAAACAAGAAATCAAATAGTTACACAAACTCGGTGTTCATCGACCTATTTTAACTTTAAAAAAATCAGAGAATTGCAAAAACTAGCCCATTGCTCAGTAATTTAACTTTACATTTACACATCGACCTATTTTAACTTTAAAAAAAAATCAGACAATTGCACAAATTAAAATAAATTTGCGCACTGATTTCACTTTCTCCATGTACACATCGATCTATTTTCACTTAAACAAAGTCAGAAAGCTGAAACAAATTTAAAACTATCACATTGACCAAAAAAAATTTTTGCCGATCTCTTAACACACAGACACGAACAAACAACCAAAAATGCACAAACACAGTGTAATAAAAGTACTATTCCGTTTTGAGGACCGTAAAAAATCGCCAAACTATTGTTGATGCCAATGCTGCCAAAAATAATTGCGGGAACCCTAACGCAAGAAAGGAACTATAATAATAAATAACTATCTACGATTCTATTGTTTTAATTTAGATGAAAGGTTCATTTCATATAATACTCTTTTATTATTATATTTTACATAAATAAAGAAAGTGCAGAATCGCTCACTGCTTGGCGCGTTTTTAAGAATTGCACATCCATGCACACATCGACCTATTTTCACTTAATAAAACATCCCAGAATTGCACAAAAATGGTATTGCGCACTCCCGTAACTTAATAAATGTACACATCGACCTATTTGCACTTAGAAAGTCAAAGAAAATTGACAAAAATCCAATTCTTCTTTTTCTTGTAAAAAGCACCAAACAAATAAGTTGGCGATTCTGCACTTTAGCCTAAAAAAAAGCCTAAACGGAACTGAATGGAAGCATAAGAGTAAATAACTATTTGAGATCATTATTATAATTTATATATAAAAAGGAAAACATAACTGAATGGTTTCCTTCATCGCTATTTCGCCACCGAGTTATCGCTAAAGCATAATTTCATCTCGTTGGTTGTTCAAACATAATTTTCTATAATGTATGTATGATGCCTTTTCTTTGAAAAAATTCTATTGCAGACTTTTCATCATTGCAATTCCCAAATTGTTAAAACCATAGAATATCAAAAAAGGATTTAAAAATTAAAGTAGTATTTCAATGGCGTCTTAAGAAATATAGAACTATCTAAACTTACGCAATTTGAAATCAGCGCGTACGCTAGATTCGGGGCGATGTTAGATGGGTGCGTTTTCTAGATTTGGCGCTTTTGCGCATACATTTTCGCTGCAATTTTTTACAGGCATCAAAACGGAATAGCACCCTTATTTATAACACTGCGTACAGCATATCAAAACGGAATAGCACCCTTATTTATAACACTGCATACAGCATATTTTGTCCATACAGCCGCTGGTGATTTCAAACGAGCTGTTACTCGTAAATTCTGTCTTATCCCCAAGCATGACTAAGAGGAACTATGAACTATTGAACTCTCATATATTATTGAACTTTAATTTTAGTTATATTTTCAATTAATTTTTTGTTAATGTCATTATGTATGATTTAATTATTTGTCTTTTTTGAACCCTTAGAAGGCTTCAAGGCCGGGGGCTATGTTTAATATTTTTTGTTACCGAATGGATTCTAGTGTGTCTTTGCAACAATAGATGGCGCTACTGCCTGATGATTCAATTGTAGTTGCTATGGTAACGAACTTTCGAACATGTGATTTATGTGTTCTCATCTTTTTTTGTTTTTTAATTGCTACAGTGTTTTGAGTGATGTATGCTGCGTCGTCACGTGGACGGCATTTCTTCTATTTCAAAGTGTTATGTAAAATAAATAAGTTTAACGGGCACTCTAAACTGGACTTTAGAAGAATACGGCACTTATACATCTCCTTTATACGGCCAACGGCCAATCTTCACGTATGCATACCCTGCGTGTGCATCAATTAGAGACAGGGACATATCTAAATTACACAGAAAAAGTTGCTGCGCACCTTCACGAATGCGCATTCTTTTGTATCTAATAAGACTTTGCACAAGGATTTGAAAATTGAAACTGTCATAGAGCATCTTCATCGGTTAAACTCCAGCTTTTTCCAGAAAGCAGTTACATGCCCTCACATGACAAAATTAAATGTATTTGACTACATTCCACTACCTGAAGATAAAGAGTTACGACCGCTGGCAGCCCACCTAGCTAGAAATCTGAACTTTCCTAGATAAAGAAGAATATTCCTGTAAATAGTTGTATATATTGTATATAGCATTTATGAATACTTTTCTCATTATTTCATCGAAACTTCTATATGATATCTGATTTTACAAATTGCATTTTTGTCACTGTAACTTTATATTTGCAAAAGTATGCTTCTGAGACTCGTTATGTCATGTAGTATGCTCTCACAGTATCCCATCATAAAAACTCATGATTGCTTTACCTTGCACTGCTCCGTCTGCGACGCGTCTTCTTGTCTGGCCTAGTTCCTAGGCTAGCGGCATCTTGCTCGCCCCCTTCTGCCATCGCCTCATTCTCTCAACTCCTACCACGTCCGACTTACTACTGTCATGTGTTCTACAAGCTCTCTTCATGAGCTGGAAACAGCGCGTCTCGCGCGCTACTCCAGCAATACATGTTCGGATCGGATCCGATCGGATAAATAAGTAATTTACGTCAGACTTACTACTGTCATGTGCCTACAGGCTTCTCTTCATGAGCTGGAAACAGCGCGTTTTGTGCGCTACTCCAGCAATACTTGTTCGGATCGATAGATAAATAAATAATATTACAATCCACTATATTTTGTGAAATTATTCTTGATCACTCATAATAGTTTCGATACTTCAGGGGCGGAATTACATTTATTCAAAACAACAAGATGAATTTCTTTTGCATATCGAAATTTTTCAGTCAGAAAGAAATAAGCTTTTTGCAGTTTATTTAGTTACTTAAAAGTGTTATTATTTTAGAAACACGATTTTTCGTTGATCCTTTTTAAAAGTCGTCCGCTGCAAATTCGGTGCTCTACTTAAGATCTTTCAAATTTAATCTGTTTATTTTTTATTAACGAATTAAGGTATTTAAAATCTATAGATGCATTTCCTAAGAATAATATATATATATATATACTTCTCTCTTGTTCTTTTATATTCTTTTTTGTTTTTTGTGATGGTTTATTTTAATCTTTACATTTTAAAATAATTCTAATTCTGCATATATAGAATCTTTTGAAGTTCATTTGAATTTCAGTTTCTGGTCTGGGTGTTCGTGAAAAATTGATTCTAAATTTCCTTCTTTATATATATATATATTACTTTTTCATTTGCTTGATTTAAGTAAAAATGCAACTAATTCATGATATATTTATTGAATTAAAATCATTGAATATTTTTACAGAATTACGTTATTTATATTTCCAAACATGATGAAGATGTATAACGTCCCTATGTTAGTCTAAATGTATATCCAAATAAAACGTTGGGCTCTTCCGTTTAGACATATTGATAATTTCTACTGATGTAACAGTGGTTTAGTTTGGTTTCTTTGATTAAAATCATTCGACGGCTATCTGCCTAAGAGTAGGGATGACTTCGTGAAGAACTTTCTTAGCGAAAGTGGCTCGTATACACGTTACGCGTGGGAAAAAACCGAAAACTCCATGCAGTCAGCCAGTTCGCCGCGATTCGAACCACGAACCAAACTACCAGTGTACAGCGACTTTACCGCTCAGCCACTGAGGAACTGAGGAGCAATGGTAAGTAATATTAAATTATAAAAGAGCTCATTCAGGCAACCATTATAATCTAAAACCTTTCTGATTTTGTATTTATTTATTTTTTATTTGTTACCTTTGTTGTAACTGCGTTTAACTTGTCGTAAACTATATTTATTAAATGCAAGTTCTTCTCTGAAAATTTCTCTATGTATACTGCTTTAATTTATAACTTTTCTAAAGGAACAGAAAATTTTAAAAGGCGAAAACTATTAATCTTGTTGATGTTATCTAAATCAAAAACTTCTGAATGCATTCTTTAACAGAATGTAATGCTAATCATTTAACAGAAAACAATAGTGTCCTTCAAAGGATGATTAGACATTATGGATGATTAGACATTAGTAATGCATTTCATAACTCGTTTTCTATTATTTTAAAAATGTATTTAACCTTTGGCAAAACATCAGAGACTAAAGCGTGTATTGAAGACATATACTTACGAAGCAAGATGGGTACTTTTCTAATATGTTTTGGCATACTCTCCTCGAAGAATGCTGGTATTTGTAAATGTTGAAGTGTGTAAAATATTAATCAAAAGAATTCGTGTAAATTTAATTAAAAGTGTTCGATAATTTTTGCTTGGTATGTTTTGTGAAAAGGAAATTACTTAATCAAGCAAATGAAAAAGTATAAGCGAGTGACAACTGAATAATAGAAGAAAAGTGAAAGTATGAAATGAGTAATTTTATCGCTGCTCAAGAAGGGAAGATATTGGCAGGTTAGCTCACATTCTGCGTCGGGATAATTTCGAAGATTAATATCGTAGACCTGAAAATTAATGTATACACTACTTACTGAAAGTTATTTTACGCATAGGTATATTTAGGAAATACTTTTAATTAGAATCATGGATATGAGAATGTATGTAACAATTAGGCTTACATATTCAAGGAAGGAAGCTGATTTATATTATTAATATAAAAGATTATTTTCAAAATCCATGCAAAACAAAGCCTAAATTTGTTTTGGGCTATTGATCGTAAATAATGTATAATTCCAATTTAAGAAACAAAGCAAATATTCTGAATTTCCTGGGTATGACAATTTTTATGTCAGAAAAATATTTGGTAAAATTATGTGAGACTTCTACTTACTTACAACGCCCATAAACAAAGATAATACTAGTGAGGGAAAAAAATAGCCAAATGTTTTTAAACTGCTCAAAACCAAAATAATTTAAAACGCAAAATTGAAAAAAAAAAAAAAAAAAAAAAAAAAAAATGTTGTTCTCATATTCACAAAATTTCAGTATATTTCCTTAATTAAACATTTGAAAACTTTATGAAACCATCACTAAAATGAAATATGTATCTCAGATTTATTCAATTATTTAGATAGAAATTAAATATCTAGAACATGATTTTTTTCAAGTTGAAACTGTAGTATAGAAATGTCGATTTCATAGTCACCTTTTTAAAAGCTCCTAAAAAAATTCGAAATTCCATACACAACAAGGCCCACCATCGGCCGAGCGGTAAAGTCGCTGAACACTGGTAGGTCGGTCCGAGCTTCGGATGCCGCGAACGGGCTGGCTGCATGGGCGTTTTCGTGGTTTTCGTTCGTTCCCATGTGTAACCTGTATACGAGCCAGTTTCCCTTAGAAAGTCCTCCACGAAGGCATCCCTCCCCCTAGGCATATAGCCCTAGTGCGCTTTGCCGTAATTAATAAACCAAATCAACCATCCCAACAAATTGATCTTTAATACGATCTATAAAAATCACCATTTTCACATCAGATGAGTGGTTAATAAGTCATAAAATCTTGATAGTTATTTTTGCGACCAAATTTAAGTAATTTAAAAAATGCCTTCCCAAGTGATTATAACTACCTGGTGACCAATAACTGGATAATTCTTTGCAGATGGCGAGCGCATAAACAAGTAAAATGTAAAATATTTTTACCGGAAGACATCACATGACTATACCTGTTGCCAAAAGTTTCATATATCAATAAAACTGCAATTGTAGATATCCGTTCAAATATACTGAGATTAAATTATTTTCAAAATTTAAATTCCTTTTCGTACTCGAGAAGCATTTTGTTTTCAATTCAATTTTGCAAGAATTGATATATGTATATATATATATATATATTACATAGAAGAGAAACAAACGCTCACATAATGATGTGAATGGTTTGAAAAAATTACTTCTTCCGAAAAATGAAATGACAAAGCGGAAACGTTACTATTCGTTTAGCATAACGCGATAGGAAAAGGTAATTACGCGGCAGGAATTTTTTCATGTAATTTCTTATCTAAAGAAGGAGAAAATATAACAACATTGAAATAAATATTACACTGCGTTTCGTAAAGTTATTAAACGTGAAAGTTAAATTATATACTTACTTGTCTTGATTTAAAAATGTATTTCTCGAACAAGTGCAGCTAAAATTTATACAAGTGATGCATATATTTTTTTGCTTTCTTTTTAATTGAAAGACTTTTTAGAAACAGTTCAGCGTACCAGATAAAATAATAAAAAGTAACAAACTGTCAAATTAATTTCAATAAAATTATTCTTTATTTTTGCTGAAGTCTTTTTCTAACAGATCTTATTTTTAACAGTTTGCATTTCTGACATAAATATTAATTTATTTGACTTATGCATAAAACCGCATAATTTGCATGATTTTGCACGAAGGCATAATTTTTTATATTTTTACCAAACATTTATTTTCTCTTCATGGTCATGGCTTAAATAAATATGGAAAAATATTGAAAAAAATATTTAACATTTTTATTGGTTACTTTTTGAATTTTTAGATTTGATGCATATATGCATCGTCATGCATTTAGCACTAAATTGTACACCACATGAAAAATCATTTACAATAATATATTTAATAAATATTGTCATGAAATACTTAATTATTTACTGTTTTTGAAGAAATTGACTTTAACTAAAATTTTATTAATTCTTAATTATCATTAATCATGTTCATACTTAAATTTAAATTAAATATTTTTATAATTATTAAAAAATTTAAATTGTGATGAAAATTTAAATAAAAATGACGTATCAAATATTTTGTACATGTATATTTATTTATTGTGCAATTTGTGTTGTATGGAAAATTTCGAAACAATTTCTATCCTTATTTAGACATAACAGTCAGTGCATTTTTTACATCCAATAAATGTTATTCAGCTTTTCGTAGAAATTTTTAATTTCTGGGATGTAATTAGTCGCTTTTCGAAATATATAGTAATTTACAAGCAATGACTTGAAACAGGTACAGATAGAATTGATTACGACACTAAAATTTCACCATTGGTTTAAGTAGTTTCACTACACTAATTATGCTGCTCCATACCAGCGTAAATCGCGACAAAAATATTGCGAACGAAAACACTGCGAAAAAGAGAAAGCAAAGTGAAAACATCGTGGAAGAAAAGAAAGCAAGAAGAAAACATCGTAATTCTAAAACATCATTGTATAAAACATCGTCGTTTAAAATAAAGCGGTTCAAAGACATTGCAGTTTTAAAGCACCGTGTTAAGAATTAAAGCACTTACAAATCATCGCATGACGATAATATCACAGACGCGTGTTTTTAGGCTGTAAAAGTTGTAACTGTGTATTCGCATTGTGACTTGTGAGCGCTAGTTGGAAATAGGAATATTTTTACCTAGATATTTCGTATTTTTGAATATATTAATAAATATTTGCTTAAAAAACAAGAAAGAAGGAAACTTGATCATTAAAAAACTGGAAATGAGTAGAAAATTAATGCAGTTACTTATGTAATTATGTTAACTTATGTAGTTTGCTATCAAAAGTCATTATTTAATTAACCTCTTTTAAGAATTTATATTGGAGTTTTTCATGAAAAATGGAGTCTGAAAAGAATATTATTATGTTTAAGTAATGAAAGTGAACGACTTTTTTTTTCAATTTGATAATTAATTAAACAATTTTAATATAGGTAACCTAATGCATTTACTCAGCCTCCTTTTCTAATCATTTTTAGACCACATTTCTTATGAAAATTTACCAATACAACCTTATACAAGAGAGTAATTGAATTATGACCTTTATTAACTACATAAGTTTAAAATTTATTTTACTATTACGGGTAGCATTAATTTCCCACTCATTCTCAGTTTTTAAATTTTTAAGTTTCCTTCTTGCTATTTTAGCAAAACTTTATTAGTTTCTACAAAAATATAAAAAATGTAGGTAAAATTAGCTTTCCTTCGAGCTCTCACAAACCAATACACGAATATAAATTTTAAACCTTAGAGTCTTTAAAACACATGTCTGCGATGTTATCGTCGTGAAATAATTTTCAGATGTTTTATTTTTTGGCACGATACCTACGACGATATTTTAAAACTGCGAAGTTTTTGAACCGCTTTATTTTCGACGTCGATTTTGTTCGCTTTGCCTTCTTTTCTTTCACGATGTTTTTTTTACAATGCTTTAGTTTTGCGCTGTTTTCTGCGCGAAGTTTTCGTCCTCGATGTTTTTATCTCGACGTTTTCAGTGGACTTTTGATGCGGACTCCAAATTTGATGGATGACGCAGCGGTGGAAAGGGGATCCGAGCATCACGCCAACTCCGAGTTTCGAAGCCGGGCCCAACAGTTGGGCAGCCAGCATCACTAACCACCATACCCATTAAGACAGCAATAATTTAAAGTAAATGAAACGTGATGAAGGTTGGGGACTAGTTAATTGTGCCTTACATTTCTTTATTGCATTCTTGCATTGCATTATGACGCATGTAAAAATCTATAAGCATACTACACAATGCACATACTATGCAAGCACATCCAGTTAGAAGCGTATAAATACCTATTTAAAATACGCTGCTAACTATTGTTGTAAAACATTTTTACAGCCTCGAAATTTCACAACAAATTAATAAAAATAGGGAGCAAAATGATTCTTCTTACCTTGTATCCAGCGCATCATCAAGCGAGATCATACCTAATTGACTTGTAATCCAAAATAGGTGTAGACGGAAATTGTAAGATCACAAAACACATTCTTTATTAATACATAAAAATAGATAAAAATTCGTTAGTATTCCAAATACATATTGAAAAAAGGAGTTATATTATAGAGAGTGTCGTATCACTGTCCTTTCCTGAAAGAGTGAGAAAAGTAAGTGTGAAGAATAAGTGTGTTACACAATTAACTCTTTTTCAGGGTTTCCAGTTCATACAGTTTATCGTGCTATTGGCGACAGTCCATCACTATATGCATACCAACAACTATGACATTAAACTAATAAAATACACGGTGCAGAGAATCAACATTCAGTTTAAACAACATAAATGCTTATATGTATTACACCAAATAGGACACTAAGCTAAATAAAATACATAATGCACTGATACAATATTAAAAGATATGATAATCCATGTGCTTACTACACAATAAACACATTACATTATACAAACAATTAAAATTACATATCTCTATATAATACACAGATAAATATCTCTTAAACCAGGTAAGGCATTAAACCAAATAGAAAACACAAGACATATATGCAGTATTAAATAAAAATGCACATAAGAATTGCATATCATATATTTCACGCACGACGCAATACTTGTAGTTATAAAGCACAGAAATACCTATATCATGTACACTAAATATGGCATAAAACTGATTAAACTATATAATGTATCGATACAAAATTAAATTATGATACACATAAAAATACGTATATATACTACACAATGCAAATATAAAGCATATATACTACACAATGCAAATATAAAGCATATAAATACCTATATAAAGTTCTCTACATAAGATATTGAACTAATTAGAATACTCAGTGCATAAATGTAATATTAAATTTTGTTGTATATAAGAACTGCATGCCACACAGTGTGTACGCTACGTAACACATAAAGTTCTTAAAACACTTAACTGTATAAAATACACAACTATGGCATAAAATTAAATAAAATACTCAATGCATAGATATAACATTAAATTATGACGAAAATAAAAATTTATATGCTGTTACACAAGGCATGCAATACGTATTGTATACGCAAATTGCATTTACCTATATAAATTACTAAGAAATTGAAATAAATAAAACACACTTTGTATAAATATAATATTAAGTTATGAAGTGCACCGGAATTGCTTTCTGCACAATAAACATTATGCACATTAAAAAGGATTATTAAAACAATTATTATATATGATGCACTAAAATGACATTTAACTGGTTAAAATACACAATTAATGGGTATAATATTAAATTATGAAGGACGTAAAATTTATATGTGCATTACGCAACGCACACATTGCATAATATTATAAAGCACAAAGGCACTTACATAAACTACGTTAGGTACGGCAGTAAATAAAATACGTATTACATTAACAATATTGATTATAAATGCAAATAAAAATTCTGTAATCGTACTACAAAATGCACATGGTACATAATACACACTAATGCAAAGCACATAATTACCTGTATGAAATATACTAAATATGATACTGAATTAAATAAAATACACAGTGTATAAATATAACACGCAGTTATAAAACACATAAACGTCGAAATAAAATATGCAAAGTAGGATATTAATCTAAATAGAGTATGCAATGCAAAAATACAATATTGAATTTTTGATGAGCATATGATCTACATGACATACTTAACAATGCAAATCCTGAATTACAAAAACAATTATGTAGCACGTAACTAATTACCTTTAAAAATTATGCTAAAAAGACCTAAAGATTTTACGTTAATTAAGACTTAGCCTGAATGAAATACGATATGATGCACATAAGAATCTACATGCGTGCTACAGAATGCACACACTGCATAATACAAACATCATTAAGCATTTAAATATGCATTTGCTAATTCTAAATATGCACATTCAATATATACATTACATGTGTTACTATTGAAGATAGGATAATCTTCAGTGCTAATAATTCATTTCATTAGAAAGAAGATTATACGTAGGAGATTAATGAATTATGTGCGATAATGATCATAATACATGAACCATGCATAGCCGTAGTCAGCTGTATACAGGTCAAGATTCCACTTCCTAGGTTTGTGACGGCATTCATCATTCAGTAATTTAAAACAGGTGAAGGAAGACGAGGCTACCTGATGTCTAACCTGATGTCTACCTGATGAGCACGTCTTTATCCAGCATTTTTCACAATAATCTGTTTATCTTCAAAAATTGCTTAATTATTTTGCTTTGCAAAATCTTTTATCGAAAGCTGTATATCAAAAAATGCATCAGGTAATTACCGTTTCCAAATTCGTAATTATATCCATTTTCTAAGAGCAAACAACCTATCAATTCTGATATGAGGCTTCGCAAACTAGAGCCATTGACCGAAAGATGCCGTTAAGTCGGAGTAATTGCGGTGAAGGGAGCAGAAGAGACAACAATGGCAGAGGAAAAAGTCATTCCAAAGAAACGTGGCGGCGTCTTTGGAGCATAAGGGCGCCTCGAATCAAATTTACCGAAGCATGAACTGCATTTGTACACAGTTCCGACGGCATCCTGAAAGTGAGCTTACTAGGATCTGCAAATTCAAAGGAAAAATGCAAGTAGCTGGAAAAGAGACTTTAGACAGTTGATTGTTGACGTTAACTTTTACAAAGAGAGAAAAAGTTCCCTTTTTAGAAGAAAACTCTTCTTTTTCATAAAATGTTAACTTTAAAGGTTGTTAGTTAGCTTTATAAACGTCAAATCTAGAAAATGAGATTGAAAAATGTCTCAGGTTTGAGAAATATAGGATGGAGGTGAAGTTCTCTATTAGATATTCTGCTTTATTAAATGTGTGTAAGGAACCTTAACTATATGTAAGGAACAGCATTTATATTCATTACATACAAAATTATTCCTTACATTATCTTATTCCTTACAACCTTACTTTTATGTAAGGAACTTTTCAATTATTTGGACTTCTAACAACGGCACTAATTATAATCATAAGTTGTGAACGTTCAGAGAACCGTTAAGTGAATACAAATAATTTTTTAATAAAAAAGTTAACTAATTTTCAATGAAAAGGCAATAAAACGATGTAATTAAAAATAATTTAAGATTTGATGGAAAAAGGAAGATATATATTTGACTATTCTAATCAGCTAAATGGGTTAAATTAATTAAGAGAAAGTAATTCAAGGGCTGTTTGCCTTGAAGGAAAGATATCTTGTGGAGACTTATTTTAAGGAAAAATGGCTGTTATTTAAGTTACATACGGGGAAAACTAACAAAAAAGAAAAAAACCCCACGCAGTCAGTCCTTTCACTAGAATTCGAGCCCAAACTGAATACCAGAGTTCCGAGTCTTTTACCGCTCGGCATCTTGTGGGTTTCAGCAGATAAGACAAATGTTAATACTGTAAATAATACTAGACAACAATATAATACTAGAAAACTCTGAGCAAAACTGTATAATATAAACATATATATTTGAAAAGAATTGTCATAATATATTAACGTTTTAATTTAGATGTTTAATTGTTTATATGAAATTCATATTTAAATTAAAAAGGGAATACTGAAATTCTTGGTTATAATATTATTACTGTAATAAAAGGACGTAAATAATGTTTTTATGAAATAAATTTTATTACTATTTATATATTAAAATTTTGAAATTCATGTTAAAAATATAACAAATTCATGTTAAAAATATAACAAATTCATGTAATAAATTTATGTTTTTAAATATTTTCTTATTGCTTATCATCGTAAAAAAGTCTTGAGCATAATAATTTTGTAAATGTTTTTTTAAAGAATGTTGTTCACATTTATTTCTTCACGCGTCATAGGAAAGATTCGTCCATGATTAGAGACAGGAAATCAATAATATGTTCTGATTTTCATAGCGTTAAATATAATTAAAAGAGCCATAATATAAATTGGTTATCCTTACAGTTCTGTCAGCCGTTATATTTTGTTTTTTGACGTATGGTCAGCAATATAAAAAATATCACTGCTACAACTTAGTGAAAAAATTTTTTATGCGGAAAAATCGGATGTAATAAGACAAATGACGCGAAGCAGTTTTATTTTCTAACAGTTGTATCTCATGAAACTTCCAAGATCTAAGTTAAAAAAGGGGAAAGGTACAAATCTTGAAATCAACTCTATAAAGTAAGACAGAGTTCATGAGGTTAGAAAGAGAACTTCAGCTTCCGTCAGCCAATTATTTTTACGTTAATTTATGCAAACTGATATGTCTGAATTTAAAATAATTTTTGAAATTAAATGAATTCACTCAATTTTGATAGAATTATCTGAAATAACATTTCAGCTAATAGTTAATTCAAGAAATTTTCACTGTTATCTAAAATATTTAAAACTGAAATTTTCTTTTACTTTTTAATAAATTTTGCTGATTTATCTTTTCAGAATTGCTGTCAAAACTAAGAATGCGTGGTTAATGAATGTGGAAATGTTTTTTTTTTAATTCTGATTACGAACTGAAATTAAATAACTGAATTAAATAAAATCGTAAAAACAACCTTGTATTTAGCGTAAGTATAATGAAACACTCAATCGATTTCGAGGGCAGCTAAAGGTCCCTCCTCATCAGGAGAAAGAAATACCTAGGAAAAAAAAAAAAAAAATTCGGTATGTAGACGACATTTTCGCGCTTTTTGACGGTTATAAAGAGGATTTATCCGAGATTCTATCTATTATGAATTCAACTGATCCAGCCATCCAATTCACTCTTGAAATTGAATCCAACAATTCCCTCCCCTTCCTTGATATTCTTATAATCCGCAATGAAACTACTGTGTACCGTAAACCCTTTGCAGTTTGTTTACCACCCCATGCCAAGTCATGCCACCCTGTTAAGCAAAAAATGGCTTCTTTTTACTATTAAGTATTCCGCGCGCTTAAAGTTTGTTCCTCTGAATCTTTGCTTACCAATGAACTTAATTATTTGAGAGCAGTTGCGATTGACCGTGGATTTTCTCCCGTGATTATTGATAAAGCCGTTAAAAAATTTTCAGATTCCCATCAAAGAAGACATTCCACTGTTAGAAATAATATTAATGATCTTGTCGTGCTTCCATTTTATCCTTCTGTTAGCTATAAAATTGCACGGATTCTCCAGAAATTCAATTTTCAAGTCGGTTTCTTCCCTATTAATAAAATTCACCCCTCGATTCTAAAAGATTGCGTTTCTGTCTTGAATTCTTGGGGAATTTATAGTATATCGTGTCAGTGTGGTTTAAGGTATATTGGCCAAACAAAAAGAGCGTTGAAGTTTTGTATCAAGAAACATGAATCTTATGTCAGAAAAGGCGAAATTAACAAGTCGTCAATAGCGTATCATAGTTGGACATTTAACCATAATTTTGACTGTCTGCAAAAATTATCCAAAAGGCTTCTTCCATAGGTGAATTGGATTTTCTTGAGGCTTTTCATATTCACAAAGATTTAGCATGTTTAGTTAATGATTTTAAGTCCAATCCAGTCCTTCCTAATGCCTTTAAAATTCTACTATCTTAATTCAGTTTATACTATTTTTGCCGATAGATGGCGTTACCTCCTCAGGTTTGGTACTACCAGAGGGTATAAAAATCCGTTCAGTGGTTGCTTTCCATTATTCGAAGTGGCCCACCAGCGGTCGAGCGGTTAAGTCGCTGGACACTGGTAGTTCGGTCCGAGGTTCGAATCCCGCGAACGGGCTGGCTGCATGGGCGTTTTCGTGGTTTTCCCCATGTGTAACGTGTATACGAGCCAGTTTCCCTTAGAAAGAGCCCTCCCCTTAGGCAGATAGCCCTCGAGGCTTTGCCGTAATTAAAATAGCCTAACCTAACCTAACCATTATTCGAAGTTCAGATTTTGAGCGTGAAGGTGCAGTTACCCCTCGCTCCCTATTAAAAATAGGGATTCCCCTTTTATATTCATAAAATTCCCCTTTATATTTTTCTTTTCTCTAGGTATTTCTTTCTCCTGATGAGGAGGAACTTTTAGCTGTTCTTGAAATCGATTGAGTGTTTCATTATACTTACGCTAAATACAAGGTTGTTTTTACGATTTTAATTATCACATTAGCGTGTTTCTCTTCTAGTTTAACTGAACTAACATTTAAAATGATACACAACGATTTTCATTTGTAAGTAAAACATAGCCAGTGCACAGCATTCACGGGAATTTATTTTAAAACTACAATCCTTTCTTTGATAATTCATTACATTTGAGGTATGATTGTAAAAATTAGATACAATTTTACATATGGATTCCATCCATATGTAATATTTTTACGGATTTTTATAAAGACATCTGAGATGAAAGCAATTTAATTATTAAGGAAGACTTACATTTTAAGAATTTGTTTTTATACAAATATACTTTCACAGTTATTTCAAGATTCGCTGTGGTTTTAATATAAATTTAATGAGCAAAAATCAAGAATGCCTACACCAATGCAAACAACATATTTTTCATATTTATTCTTTCATGTGATACGAGCTTTGTTATGAGATAAATTACTTCCACATTCATGATTTAATGCATGGAAATTGTCTCGTTTACTTTTAAATATGTATGTATTTAATAATAATTTCACCCCCAAAAAAGCACAGCTATTTCTGTTCTCCCAACGGGCTTTCGGAAACAGCATTCTGTTCGAGAGGAAAGTCATTTGAATATGAAAGGGAAAATAAATTTTTACTGATGTTTTATTTTATAAACCCAAAAGCTGTCTCAAATGTTAATTGTTTTATTTTTGTCTGTGGCCAGAAGAGTTGTGAAATATATTGTTACGAATTTGGTATTTAAAAAGCTAATGTTAGTTCAATTATAAATTAAATGGTTTTATTTCTCGCGCAGTGCAGCGCGTGACGAATATTAAAAGAAAGCTAAGCCGGAAAATTGAAAATACAAGAGCGCGTGCATTAAATAAATAAATATCTCTTTTTGATTTCGAGAAAGTACTGGAAAATTCTAGCGCGTGATTTTAAAATCTTATAAAAGGAGGAAAACATCTCAGTTTGTAGTAGTTGCTTAGTTTGTTGTTGTTTAGAAAACTACTGTTGTTGATTGTAGCGAATTCGCGGATTAGCGTTCTTTAGCTGTTTTGAATTACGTTCTATTGGACATTTGAGTAGTTAAAAGAAAACTACTGTGAGATATTGTAATACTGCATGATAATTTGAGAAAATTTAAGCATTTTTGTTGTGATAATAATAAATTTTTGTTCATTTTTCATCGGACTTGTGCATTCATTTCATAACGAACCCGCACGCACGCAACAATTTTTGGTGTCAGGAGTGGGGTTTGAATGCCAATAACAAGAGCGATGGAAGAACAATTGAGACAGCTCATTAGTGCTTTTGCTGCATTCCAAGAAAAGATGGAAGCTGGCCAAGCATCATTTAAGGAAGAAATGAAATTGGGCCAGGAATCCGTTAAGGAAGAAATGAAATTGGGCCAGGAATCCGTTAAGGACGAAATGAAAGCCGTTCAAGCTGGTCAAGAAGAAATGAAAAGAGAAATTACTTGCATAATAGAAAATAAATTTGAAGCTATGGAAGGCAGAATTGACGCAGTTGAAAATAAAGTTGGACATATTGAAGAAAGAGTTTCTTCGGTGAAAGAAGAAATAGAAGAAAGAGTTTCTTCTGTAAAAGAACAAATTGATGAGAGAGTTTCTGCAGTTGCCAAAGAAATGGATACTTTAAAGAAATTCGTAGCGTCGGCAGGGAGCAGGAGTGATGATTTTAAATTCTTACCAATGCCTGCTCGTCCACCTCTGAAGCTATCCACATATGATGGGAAGACCTCCTGGCAGGTGTATAAGACACAATTTTCTATCGTGGCGGATGCGAATGGATGGGATTCCCAAGCTAAGGCCTGTCATCTCGCCGCTTCTCTAAGAGCCGACGCAGCGGATATCCTTCAGACTCTTCCCGAAAACAAAAGGTTAGATTTCGAAGCTCTGTCCGGCGCCTTGGAGTTGCGCTTTGGGGAGAAGTGTTTAAAAGACTACAGCAGGCTCCAATTAAAATCTCGTCAACAGAAGCCTACCGAAACACTTCAGGAGCTCGCCGCGGATGTTGAAAGGCTGTCCCATCTCGCCTTTTCGGAATGCCCGACAGAAACAAGGGAAATCCTGTCCTTGCAATACTTTATCGACGGCATCCGAGATACTGAAATACAGAAAGCTCTACGAATGGCGGATGTAAAAGATTTAAAAAGTGGTCTAGTGTACGCCATGAAATTTGAGGCAGCCCAGCAAGCCACTCGTCGAGACCGCCACCCAGTCAGAGCTGCTCAAGTCCAGGAGCCAGGGGATCAAGTCACCGCTCGACTTGACGATTTAACTAGACAACTGAACGCCTTGAGACGGAATATTGGTGAGAAGAAACCGACCGTTAAGTGCTGGAACTGCGGTGCTGAAGGACACATACGACGAAACTGCAAAACACCCCAGGGTACTGATGTTAAGACCGCTTTTAACAAGCAGCAGGGAAACTAATTAGTGGCCATCTCGCGGGGCGGAGGTTGCCAGATAATGAAAAGCCCCCGTTTAAAGCGCTTCAGATTTCTGCAGTGAGAGGCGGCACTAATGGACTTTTCATAATAGGACATATTAATGGAGTTCCGTGCAATATGACTATAGATACAGGAGCCAACGTCACCATCATCCGAAAAGATTTGGCTCAACAACTAGGAAACAAACTTATCTGGACGCCGCCCTGCGTTACCCTCCAGACTGTGTCCGGTGAGAAGATCGACATCGACGGAAAAGTAAATGTTAACATCACGTTTGGAAGTGCCGCTTACCATCACACGGCATATGTAGCAGAGATCACTGATTCTTGCATACTCGAATTGGACTTTCTAAGGAAATACAATTTTTCCTTGGATTTTAAAAATAACGAATTGCATTCTACATCTGAGGACATAGCGTTATTTCTCGTTAATGATGAAGAAGTTAAATCTGTCCATAAAATCATAGCACAAGACTATATTACAATACCGGCAAGAACAGAAATTTTACTTCCTGGATCCATAGCCGAAAATAGAAATTTCCACTACGGCATCATAGAATATCCCAATAACTGTAATATCCCAAAAGGAGTATTAGTAGCCTCAACACTCGTCGACCTATCCAGAACGGTTATCCCGGTGAGAGTCGCCAATGTAACTGAAAAGTCGAGAGTTATTAAGAAAGGTGAAGTGGTTGCAACATGTACTCCAGTAACCAGCGTTGAAAAAAAGAGTAATATCCCAGAATCCGTGTCCTCAGAGAGCATTACATCGGAGTTATTGCAGAATGCACAATTAAACGATAAAGAGAAAAATGCTGCCGATCGCGTCATTAAAGATCTTCAAGTTGTTTTCTCCCGCTCGTCTTCTGACGTGGGTCGAACTAGTTTGACACAACATAGAATAGATACTGGCGATCATCCCCCGATCAAGCAACATCCAAGACGTCTACCGTTTGCTAAACAGGAAGAGGTGCGAACACTGTTAAAAGATATGGAAGAAGGCGATGTCATCGAGCCTTCAGCGAGTCCATGGGCATCTCCCATCGTTCTCGTCAGAAAGAAAGACGGCTCAACAAGATTTTGCGTTGACTATCGCCGGTTGAATGAGGTTACGAAGAAAGACAGTTACCCTCTTCCTAGAATTGATGACATTCTAGACACTCTTTCTGGAAGCAAGTGGTTCTCAACACTTGATTTAAAGAGTGGTTATTGGCAGGTAGAAATCCATCCTGATGACCGAGAAAAGACGGCATTTACTACGGGACAAGGACTTTGGCAGTTCAAAGTGATGCCGTTTGGACTGTGTAATGCGCGGCAACATTCGAACGTCTTATGGAGACTGTTTTGAAAGGCCTTTCTTACGAAGGCTGTCTGATATACCTGGACGATATCATCATCGTCGGAAAGAGTTTTGAAGAGCATCTAGAAAATCTTAGAAAGGTGCTTCAGAAACTGAAAGAGGCCAATCTGAAGCTGACTCCCGCTAAATGCAAATTGTTTCGAAAGGAAGAGACTTACCTGGGACATGTCATCTCTGCAGAAGGTGTGCGCACGGATCCTGAAAAGGTATCAGCGGTTAAATCCTGGACGCGTCCCGAAAATGTCCATCAGCTGAGAAGCTTCCTAGGGCTTTGCATCTACTATAGGAGATTCGTGAAGGACTTTTCTTCCATCGCAAGACCACTTCACAAGCTGACAGAGAGCAAGCAAAAATTCTTGTGGACAAAGGAATGCGAGGATGCATTTAACAACTTAAAGGAAGCTTTAACATCTGCTCCAATCCTGACGTATCCTCAGCTCGACAGACCACTTATTCTCGACACCGACGCGAGCAATGAAAGTGTCGGTGCTGTTTTGTCCCAAGAAATAGACGGCCAAGAACGTGTAGTAGCTTACTGGAGCAAGTGCCTGTCTAAACCGGAAAGGAATTACTGTGTCACAAGGAAAGAGTTGCTCGCCATAGTCAAAGCTGTAGAACAGTTCCATCACTATCTATACGGCAGAAAATTCCTGCTCCGCACCGATCATGCATCATTGACCTGGCTTTTAAATTTCAAGAATCCTGAGGGTCAAATAGCCAGGTGGATACAGAGACTCCAAGAATATGACATCACTATCCGTCATCGTAAGGAATCATCACACGGAAACGCCGACGCCCTGTCTAGAAGATCTTGCCAAGAAAGCTGCCGATATTGTTCCAGGGTGGAAACGAAATACGAGCTGCTGACTCCGGTCGCAAGACAAATTACAATATCAACATCGGCTGATCGAGAACCGTGGAGTGATGATGAAGTCAGGAAAGACCAGCTGAAAGACCGCGACATTAAACCCATAATTGATTTAATGGAGTCATCAAACAGAAAACCTACCTGGCAGGACATTTCTATCTGTAGTCCTACAACCAAACAATATTGGGCACTCTGGGATTCACTTCACATTCGAAACGGCGTCTTATACCGGAAATTTTAATCGGATGATGGGAAGACGTTCCGATGGCAACTGATACTTCCAAGATCCCGCATTCCTGATGTCCTTAAAGAGTTACATAGCACCCCTACTGGAGGTCACTTTGGAATAATGAAGACCTTGCAGAGAGTTCGTGAGCGCTTTTACTGGAATAATGCAAAGGATGACGTGCAAAAGTGGTGCCGATCTTGCGATGCCTGTGCAGGTCGGAAAGGACCGAGGACACGCAGCCGAGGCAAGCTGCAACGTTACAACGTAGGGGCGCCTTTTGAACGTATCGCCTTTGACATCCTGGGACCTCTGCCACGAACTGCTGATGGCAACAAATACATACTCGTTGTCATTGATTACTTCACCAAGTGGCCTGAAGCTTATCCTATTCCTGATCAAGAGGCTGAGGTAATGATACAGCACTGGATTTCCAGGTTCGGAGTGCCTCTTCAGTTACATTCCGATCAGGGAAGGAATTTTGCCTCGGCAGTAATCAAAGAACTATGCAAACTACTTGGCATTGACAAAACTCAAACGACGCCATTGCATCCCCAGTCGGACGGCATGGTAGAGAGGTTCAATCGAACCATCCTTAATAACCTCTCATTAGTGGTTTTCAGAAACCAACAGGACTGGGACAAGAAATTACCACTCTTTTTACTGGCTTACCGCAGTGCTGTCCACGAGACTACCGGCTATTCTCCATCACAGATGCTCTTCGGTCTTGACCTTCGTCTGCCTTGTGATCTATTGTTTGGTCGCCCTCCGGATGCTCCTTCATCGTCTGAGGAATATATTCAAGATCTCCAGGCCCGGTTTGAAGTGATGCACAATTTTGCACGAGAGCGAGTCAACTTGGCGACGGAGAAGATGAAGACCCGATACGACACAAGAGCTACTGAACATCAATTCCACGAAGGAGACAAGGTGTGGTTGTGGAATCCGACTCGACGGAAAGGACTTTGTCCGAAATTACAGTCACCTTGGGATGGGCCGTACACAGTCCTAAACAGGCTGAATGACGTCGTGGTTCGGATTCGTAAGTCTTCGAACTCTAAACCTAAAGTCGTTCATTACGACAGGTTAGCTCATTACTATGGCCATAGTACATAATGTAAATAATTGTAAATAGTATAAGACCATGGTCCATTTTGTTTTTAAATGTGTATTTGATTTGTATTTGATGGCATTTGATTTGTTTTATGTATTGCATTTATTGTTCATGTTGTTTATTATTGTAATGTAATGCTTATTAATGCATTTATGCCACAGTTGTAAGTTTTGCTTCCTGTCCAGGGATTGTACTGCCCGGGACGTGCTGTCCTTGGGAAGGGGGCAGTGTTACGAATTTGGTATTTAAAAAGCTAATGTTAGTTCAATTATAAATTAAATGGTTTTATTTCTCGCGCAGTGCAGCGCGTGACGAATATTAAAAGAAAGCTAAGCCGGAAAATTGAAAATACAAGAGCGCGTGCATTAAATAAATAAATATCTCTTTTTGATTTCGAGAAAGTACTGGAAAATTCTAGCGCGTGATTTTAAAATCTTATAAAAGGAGGAAAACATCTCAGTTTGTAGTAGTTGCTTAGTTTGTTGTTGTTTAGAAAACTACTGTTGTTGATTGTAGCGAATTCGCGGATTAGCGTTCTTTAGCTGTTTTGAATTACGTTCTATTGGACATTTGAGTAGTTAAAAGAAAACTACTGTGAGATATTGTAATACTGCATGATAATTTGAGAAAATTTAAGCATTTTTGTTGTGATAATAATAAATTTTTGTTCATTTTTCATCGGACTTGTGCATTCATTTCATAACGAACCCGTACGCACGCAACAATATTTTATTTTTCATGAGATGAGCGGTTTAAAAACAATTTTTTGTATTTAAACTTTAGAATATATGCAAGTCTATGAACCGTGTATAATAATTTTAGCTTTTCTACTGCAAAACAAATTATCTCCTTTTGATTTGCGGTAATTCAAATTAAACGTTTATATTACAGCAGTATAACAGCTCAATCTTTATAAGATTTATGATCTTTCCTTTCAGTTAATTCAATTCATACGAAGCAAATGTTCAGTTCCCAACAGCCAAGGAACGAATTTATCAAAATAGTGTATATTTATAAGCATACATATAAATTATATATTCTCGCAAAACCTGATGTAGGAAAAGGTGGATTTTAATCAACACACTGCATAACATTTGGTAGACTAAAGAACTTATTTGTCGTTTCATTTAAAAAATTATTCTCTTAATCTCATAGTTTTACTTCATAAATGAGACAGTTGTAGCTAATTATTTGCATGTTTGCTTACAAATTTATACATTTATATAATGCTTAAGAGCTACTAGTTTGATACTAGTAATTCAGATATAAACTGCGGCGACATGACTCGAATGAAATTATGTACTTAATACATAAATTATACTACAACTCAAAAGTTATGAACAAGATCGGAAGGACATTTTTTTAAAATTTAAAACTTAACCAATTATTGAAAAACAAAGTGGTAAAATATACAAGTTACTAAGAATAAGAGAACTGGAGACACCAAAATTACTGAAAAGGTGAAATTGATTGTTTTGTAAATGTCAAATACCTAACAATTTAAAACGAGGTTAAATTTTACGAATTTTAAATTGAAAGTTGAAGGAACTTGCTCCACTTATGTTGCTTATTCATAAGTTTTTTTTTTTTTTAATTTAAAGATTTAGCCAGATTACATTTATATTGGTTCTGAGCAAAACTTTGAGTGGCCGAAAAGCAGAGGATATGGTTAGATATTCATAGAATAGGGAACATTAATTACATCTATTTTCGTTTTAACCCACACTGTTATAAAGAAAACTTGATGGACGCCAGTTCTCCCTCTGCAGCCCGTGACGATGTTAAGAAATGTTTTTATTATTATTTATCGAGGCTTTACATGTTAGCAATATTTCCATGTTTATCCGATACCATGCTTAAAACAGACGCACGATTACAAGATGAGCATGCTGGTTTCTGGTAGATTTAAGGTGAAAATTCGTTCCCTTCTTTCGTATTATCATGCTTATAAAATTTTGTTACATTTTAAATATTTACGTATAAATATTTTATGAAACCAGTGTTCAGAAGACGCTGCGAATTTCCTCTGGTATGTAATCTTACGTATGGTCTTGATTATTTTAACAGTAAAATTATATACAAAATATAATTTGAAGTAAATGTTGATGAACATTATCTTGAAAAATCTATATATACTATTTCAAGAATTATTTCTAAAGATTGATCAAAGAAAGTGCATTGTATGACCTGCGTCTTCACCACACAAGTTAGATTCATTTTCACGTGTACAGGAGAACACTCGCTTTGCTTCAGGTACTAGATCTCAACAACAGCAGATAGCCCCAAGTCATTTGTAAGAGAAAAAAGAAACTATTTGGATTTTTGGCTCCTATTTAATGAATTTAATTAAAATTGTATACAGCTTTAGCTACGCTTCAAATTATGTCTTTATACATTTTTAATTTATACAAAGATAGGAATAATCTTAAATCATCACGAATCATTAACCGAATCTCAAAACGTTCTGGAATATTTCGTATATGAATAGTAAAAAAATTAAAGAGGAAGAAATATTTTTTAATATTAAAATTATTTACTTGAAGCAACATTTTAAATTTTCATTTAATAAAAAATAATTTAGAAACATAGTTTGTAAAAGTCTATCAGCATGTATTAGAAAGATGCAAATGAAATTTAGTAAATGCTTGGATGAAACTTTCCAATCTTTAAAGTCTTTAAAACTGTTTGAATAGCAGTAAAAATTTCGGTACTTTTCCGTTTTGACCGCGTAGGTGATAAAGTCGCCAATAATGGTACAACTGATGCCAAACGGAATATCCTCAATAGTAACCTTTCACGCCTCATTTTCAAAACAAGTCGCAGCCATTTCTTGCCAGATTGATTGTTTCTTTAAATACTGGCATACAATTACATAGAAGTTTTACCAGGTAGTCCAATTTTATGCCCTAAGGCCATTCATCGTAATTAAGTCAAGGATGCAATCGCACCGCTTACCCGAATCCGAAAATATAGAAGAGGCAAAGTCAAGGGTTAAATTCATCAATTCTATTGAAAATGCATTAGCATAATTTCTGAGTAAGCTATTCGAACGAATTGAAATAATTCTTGCATTTAAACTTGTATTCCAAATTGAGATTTAACTTGAAGTTAATGTAGATAATTACCTGAAGAATTAGATTTTTGTAGCGTAGTTTAGGTGAGATGAGATCACTTGGGGTCACGTGATATGAACCGGCGAATCAGGGTGTTGAACCATGATAACATAGTAAATTCTTAAATTAATGTCTTTTTATAAATTTACTGTCTTTATTTATTGGCTTTTTACAAAATTTTAAACGATATTAAAATGCTTATGCCTTCAAAATAAAAAACTCTTAGAACTAACATTTTTTTTTAATATTTTTTATGTGTACACTATATTTTGTCGCTAATAAAGTCTGCTTGGCGAGATTTGCGCCGGCGAAACGGAATATGTACCCAAATTTTTTATACTTTACTACAATCTTTTAATGTCAACGCAAATATAAAGAGTAGAATACTATTTTAATATGTAATGTAGATAATTATTAAAATGTATAGGTGCATTTTTTCCTGGAAATTAAGAATACGATATTCAGGATTATCACGAGCAGCTAGTACTCGTGGTAGCAAAAACACATGTTCTTATTTCAACGAATGCTTCCGCTAAATATCACTGGAACTAATATTTCTGAAACCAAAGATTACTTAAAGCTTCGAGTTAAAACTTCAAGTAATCTTATGGTTTCGAAAGACTAAAAAGTCATGAAAAGTCAAATTTTCGAATCTCAAATCCTTAGTGAGTTTTGGATGTTTTAACGAAAAATTTAAACATTTAAAATTATTACAGATAGACATACTAAGGAATTATTTTCTAATTAAGTGACACGAAAGTGTTTATGTTTATCCCCCCTCAAAAAAAAAAAAAAAAAAAAAAAAAAAAGAGTCAAGGCATTAGGGTTTCTTCTTCCATAAATCTGCGGCAAAAGCGTTACAGCATCTAAAAAGGGTCTCGGTCTAAATTTCAAGAAATCATTACGAAATTTCCAGAAAATGCTAAGAGATCATTGTGAATGATTACAGTCCAACTCGAAAAGAAATAAAAAACACTTAGAATCTTCTTTTATTTACGTTAATGCCTTAACAACCTGCTGAGTGTGAATAATGGTAGTTGCATGAGCAGACAAGAATACGTAGGGGATCATTAAATGGAAAACCACTGAACTGCAAATAAGCAAATCGACGATGTGGATACAAAAAATGCAGTCTTTCGATTTTCTTTGAATAAAGATTTTTTTTTTACGTATTTCATTCATATACGTATTATTAAGTTCTAATGTTACGAGCATGACTTAAATTGAGTAACGCTATGAGCATGACTTAAAATAGAAATAAAATTGAAATTCTTAAGTTTTTATCGAAATTTAGGAGAAAATGGAAATAAATACGATATGATATCCTAGTGCAATTGGGTAATAACTAAAGAAATATTCCAGTTATGCTTACTTTTACGGAAACCGAATGTTCTAATAAGTATTTTATGAAGCATAGTAAATATTTCACAAACAAATTATAATCAATCTGTAAGTGAAATGTTTCCTGTATTAATAACTTATTTAACTTAACTAATAATTTTGCACAGGGTGGAAACATTATTATATATATCTTCAAATATTTATAGTATATCATATTTAGAGTAAACATTTCATTTATAGATTCCCATTTGAAATCTTAATTATTTGTTCGTACATTCGTTCTAACGCTGATCTTGTGAAAATTTTCCTTTTTAAAATTTTTTTTTTTAATCTTTTGATGGTCATTAACGAGCTCAACTCGCATTTTAGTTACGCAACCGTAGTACTTTCAAGAGAACACAGCTCTCCTTACAGATTTGTAATTGACAGGTATTGCATTTAGTTGGGAGGAAAGAATTGCTTAACTTCGCAACCGTCGAAGGTTTAATATATATATATATATACAATTATTTTGTATTCTGTATCATGCAAATATGAATGTTGCTTAATAAATAACGGCAAAGCTTGCAAAAAGTAGCTATTTAAGCACTGGATTCTTACATAATAGCTAATGTTTATCTTAGAAATAGGAAGAAACCACGGAAATTACGAGCAGAGAGTCCGTTCTTCGGGAATCGAACCCAGAAAGAATCATGACCGTCTAGCAATCTTATCTACTCTGCAATGACTGGATTCTGTAAATTATAAGTGCATGTATAAATGTGTATTTTAATGAGAATTTTTTGCATAAATGTGTTTTATCTATCATTTTATGAAAATCTGCTCATATGATCATTTATAGATTATTAACTGCTTCGCGAAACCACTCGCCTTTCGAATTTTGCTGCATTAAATAAAAAAAGCAAGCATTAAAAAATGTGGGACACTCGTAAGCAGAGTATAAGGTTTTTGAAATCTCTCATAAAGCATGGAATTTTAGCCCGACATTTGGTATTGACTTAAAGCTTTTCGACCTCGATATACTTGCAGTTTTGAACAGAATTCATGGAACTAGGTTTGATTTCATGAAATATTTTAATGATATGAAAGCTGTACCTTACCTCCTACAAGCTCGTATTGGTTGGTTATTTAATTTTTTGGCACAAAACCAAAGGGATTATACTGCATCAGACACAAGTTAAGGTCGTATTAAGTGCGATTGCTTTAACACAAGTGGAATTTTCCTTTTTATGTCAGAATCAGTGCAAATGACTAGGTCTGCGCTACTAAGTTTGCATTTTTGTGGTTTTAAGACATGGACATACAAACATTCGAACATTTTAAAAAGCGAATTGTAAGCATTGGCGCCATAAATTTCCGATAACCTCCGTGCTCTGGAGGCACCGGGTATCTGTTCCGCGTGTTTTGTTTGCTTAAAATCATTTAAAATATATTACGTTGGATAACTGTAAAACATTTATATGTCTTTGATGGACCCAAAGACCGTAGTTTATGGAATAATAATGATCAAAAGGGCGTAGAAAAATCTGATGTGTTAAATGTGAGGCAGATTTTAATTTAATATTTTAATTGTTTCCATTGTTGAATTAATTTAGCCTTTTTTAATATTTTCTCTGTAGAATAAAGTTTTTTCTGAAATTCGCGAGTATGAATTACAGACTCTTGTTTAAAAATTGAAAAAATAAAGGTTCATTTACTCAGTTCGTGCAAAATGAAACTATATAGTAAGAATATAAATCTAAACTATATCTGTTAGTTAGCTTTCGATTTGATTCGTAATAAATTGACTTTACATATTTTTATTATTACATCAATTATTTTTCTCTGTTTTACCAAACAATGTACTAATATCATCATTCTAATAAAATATGATACGAATTGATACTTTAACACTATAAACATGCTGAATTTTAAAAGAACGCCACCGAGTAAATATGATAATATATGATTCCAAAATTTAGCTGAACAGCTCAGTCGCATCCCTTTTTGAAATCTGTAAACATTTGCCGTTTTGTTTTAGAAAAATCAAAAAAGGTAAGACAAAATTTCATTTCTTCATCCTCCACATTCTTTACAGGTTATCAGTTCTCATTATTTTAAGATTACAAATTTCGCTATAAAAATAACAGTACCCAAAATATAAGATTAAGAATCAAAGAATTTTTTTTGCCTAAGATTTGCAAACAAAACAAGCTTCGTACGTGCGCTTTAGAAGAGGAATTTAGGCTTGGTATCGAATTAGTAAGACGATGAAAATTTGCTAAAAGTACACGCCCTGTTAATGATGTTTATTTTAATTTCAAGCCAAATCCGGCACCATTTGGCATTCATAAGAAGCTGAGTAAGCGTATGTACAAGTTGTTCATTATGTGCTGTGCCGTCAATAAATGTAGTCTTGTGTTATTATTGTATGTCTCCGCCGCCTAGTTCTGTTCCTTGATTCTATGTAACATTTTATGGTATCAGGAGTGGAGTCCCGGGAATATCCAAAGATATTGCCGAAGATTTTTTTTTTTTTGTGAGTAATAATCTATTGTGAGGAAAGGTATTGAAGAGGGAGAATTGCAAGGTGAAGACGGCGAATTGTTTGAGAGAAGGTGAGGTGAGGTGAGCTGAGCTGGTTAGGTTCGGTTCAATTTGTCGAAGTTGAAATGATTTTTTGAGTTTTGTAGAAATGTTTGGATAGTTAGGAAGATGTTAGAATTCGAAGTAGTTTGAAGAATAGGTCTGTATTTGTAATAACTGCAGCTAGAATATTGTTGTATGTGTTATGTATTATTTAAGTTGTTTGTTTAATGTATATGTTTATTGTATATTGAATTAGAAGTGTTACTTTGAAATAGAGTAACATTGTACATAATAAAATAAGCAAAAATGGATGTGTTAGACAGATAAAAAAATAAACGTCAGTTAAAACTGCTACTACAAAACTGTTAAACAGCATTGAAGAATGTTTCAAGATATAAGTAGTGTTGCTTTAGTAACACAATAAATTTGCAGTTAATTATTGAAAAGGAAAGCTCGTTAAATGAGTTAAACTTGGGTATTGAGGCTTTGTTACCTGTTGCTGAAATTGAAAATGATGTAGCTACTTCCACAGAGTACTCAGAGAAACTTTCAATTTGGAAGCATAGAGTCAGAAATCAGATCACGAATTTGAAGGGTCCTGAAACGTCTGACACTCCACTAACTCCACTTACGTTAAATAAAAAAACAGAACTCTAAAACTTCCTAAACTTCATATTAAGCAATTTTACGGAGATCCGTTATCGCGGTTAGAAGTTTTTGGTGAGTTTGAGTCGGCTATCGATCAAACTTCTACGCTTTCTAAAATAGATAAATGTAATTATCTCAAACCATACGTAAGTGGTCAAGCTGGCTCGAATTATACAAGTTTATCCCGGCAGCAATGAAAAGATCCGAGTTGTCAAATTAGAAACTACTAGTGATGAACTAATTAGACCAAATACACAAACTGGTACTACTAATGACTGACAACTGAAATGTATATTGCTTCATTTCTTTATTACAATCTTAATTAAATTTTGTTTTGTTTTGTAGGTTACTGATTGATGCGGAAAATGCTCGTTCACTATGCTGAGTTTCCATAAGCGTTATATTTGGTAATTTGTAAAACTACATAAGTATGTATATTTTATTTCATGTAATGCTACCACATTTGATGTCCTAAAAAGCCATCTGGTCCCAGTATGTTAACGATGTTTATTTTAAGTTCCCGCCAAATCCGGCGCCATTTGACGTCTATAATATTCGAAGCTGAGTAAGCGTATTGTTATGAAATGTACAGGCGCGGTAAGATGGCTTCCCCGCAAAGTAGTTTTAGGGTTGCCATAAAATGGCAAAGGTAGGCAGGGTTGCCACATTTGGCGAGGAATCGCCCATTTGGCGACAAAATTGACGATATACCATGGACGGATGAAGAAGCTTGTTGAACGAATTCTTACCGGTTTAGCCCAGAATATTCTCGAACACAAGCCGAAAGCTATACAAACCCTGCTGGTTCGCAGTAAGTTAGTATCCAGTGTGTGTGTCTCGTCTAGCAAGCTGATAGTCAGTCATTGAGCGATCGCTCATTATTACTCTAACTATATTTGAAAGCAATGCTATAACAGTGCCCTTATAAGACTCATGATCTGAAAAGCTTTGGTTTTAAATGTCTCGTAAAAACTTTCAATAAGTTCTGCAAAATTCATACCCACGTAAAAATTACTACATCGAAGTCAATTGATTATACAGCAAAACGTTCCTAAAACAATCAACTCCACAATTCGAGATAATGCGAGTTTCCTGTAGCCTGACAAAACTATGAATGA
This sequence comes from Stegodyphus dumicola, assembly GCF_044657685.1. Classification (NCBI taxonomy): domain Eukaryota; kingdom Metazoa; phylum Arthropoda; class Arachnida; order Araneae; family Eresidae; genus Stegodyphus; species Stegodyphus dumicola. The sequence continues at coordinate 165,732,906 of NC_140771.1, read as the reverse complement.
TTTTTAAGTCCTGTTATTTAATTATTGTCCTGACAAATGTGCCATTATCAGAGGTGGTCATTTAAGAAAATAACCACTATATGAGGTTTCAACTAAATGTAATTTTTTTTCAAATAAATAATTCACTTTTTATACTCCCAAGACTAGTACATTTAATATTACATAAATCTTATTCACAAATCTACTATTTCAAAAGCAATATATGAAAAACACATTTGAAATTTTCTTCATCAAACTAATAATAATGAAAATTAAAGTATGCATAAAAATGATTATATGTGTTTTAACAAAATAGCACAAAATATTTAATGTAAAAATGTGGTTCTAGTCTGATACTTGTAAAGAAAAATAGACCAAAAAGAAAAAACAATGTAAGCTACAATGATCATCTAAATTTTCACATAATTTTAGTAGTGGAAAAAAGATTCCTTAAGCTTGTATGTCTTGTCTACCCCATTCAATAAGTAATAAACACATTAAATACTTCAATGTTTATTTCATTAATAAAACTTACCTTTTTTGCTCGCGAAATATAATTAGTACATTTTTTAAAACATAAAAAACATTCTTTTTGCTCGGCCACATCACATTAGTCGAAAAATTCAAAATTGAATCATGCAAGATCATTTTTAAGTAAGGTATGCTCAAATTTATTAGTACATAATATTCAAATGATAAAGCATCTACATGAACAAGCTTTAAAAAAGTATTTCTAAACTGTAATAAAAAAAAATAAATTTTCCAAAATACAGTTTCAGTAGAATGCAAAAACTGCATTTCTGCATCTGCACACTGAAACAAATTATCAAGCCTGAAATTATCACTTTTCAGTCTTTAAGCACATTGTTTTTCAGAATAAAAGTAAAGATGGAAAATCAATTTCACGCTCAGAAACTCCATTTCACAACTAGTCAGATATCAGCAACGTTCGCTCAAACATTAGACACGATTACACGTGCATGGCTTTAGTGGTATATTCATAGTCAGTGCTGGTATTTTATTATTTATTACTAATTTCTAAACAGTAAAACATAGTAAAATTTGTAATACAGTAAATCCTAGTAAATAATATATTGCATTACTACAACCACGAAGAAAATAACACCACCATCGCACAACAATAACTAGAGCGGCGCCATATTGCTTGTTTGGGAAACTTCTGAGAGTGGGGGAGGGAGGGGAAATTTTTTCCTCTCGTCAGCGTTAACAGGGAGAAAAGTTTTGCGATTGTGAATGAACTTGTTCGCGTTAAAGAGATGTTGGTTGATACCGGTATTTATTTGTAATTCAGAAATGTAAGTGCTTATGTGTGTGTATTCAGAGAACCAACTCGTAGCAAAAACCACCTCCCTAAGACGACCGCCTCTGAAAGAGACCAGTATTTCTGAAAACATAAGTATACTTTGGTATTGAATATTCCCTCTGTAAAGCGACCATTCACAAAAATTCTGCAAGTGTGTCTGGTCGCCTTAGAGAGATTCATTCCGTAGATACAAACTCCCTAAGACGACCACCTCTAAAAGATAAACGTATCTCTGAGAACGTGAGTATCTATTGGTATTGAGTATCAACTCTCTAAGGCGACCACTTGCAAAGATGAATTTTTATTTGCGGGTGGTCGCCTTGGAGAGACCTCGTTTTGTGTGTGGTGTATATGATTACTGTTATTGTTTCCGAAAAAAAATTTAAATAAAAAAAATAGCATATTTAGTAAAAACCCTCTCTAAAACGACCACCTGCGTTTACAGGTTACTCTGGTGGTCTTAAAGAGATCATATTTTCATAATTTTATTGTTTACAAGAAGTATATTAACGTCAGATAAAAAAATAGCACAGACCCATATAAACCAACAGAAGATTTATTATTATATTGATACCAGTAAGAAAACCAGCAAAAGTCAATATAAACCTATACAAACCAGTACAAAGTTCTGCCATTGAATGTTGGTTTTATGGGTGTCAATTGATACCAGTAAGAAAAACCCACAGAGATCAATAGAAACCAGTAAAAGTCAATAGAGACCATCAAAAATTCTATAGGTACCAGTAGAAAGTTTTACTTGTTTCTATGGGTCATTTTGAAATCAGTAAAAAAAACCCACAGAGACCAACAGAAACCAGTAAAAGTCAATAAAAACCCCTAAAATCTTATGGGTACCCATAAAAAGTTTTACTGGTTTCTATGGGGCATTTTTAGTAGGGACTCCATTTCACAACTAGTCAGTTATCAGCAACGTTCGCTCAAACATTAGACACGATTACACGTGCATGGCTTTAGTGGTATATTCATAGTCAGTGCTGGTATTTTATTATTTATTACTAATTTCTAAACAGTAAAACATAGTAAAATTTGTAATACAGTAAATCCTAGTAAATAATATATTGCATTACTACAACCACGAAGAAAATAACACCACCATCGCACAACAATAACTAGAGCGGCGCCATATTGCTTGTTTGGGAAACTTCTGAGAGTGGGGGAGGGAGGGGAAATTTTTTCCTCTCGTCAGCGTTAACAGGGAGAAAAGTTTTGCGATTGTGAATGAACTTGTTCGCGTTAAAGAGATGTTGGTTGATACCGGTATTTATTTGTAATTCAGAAATGTAAGTGCTTATGTGTGTGTATTCAGAGAACCAACTCGTAGCAAAAACCACCTCCCTAAGACGACCGCCTCTGAAAGAGACCAGTATTTCTGAAAACATAAGTATACTTTGGTATTGAATATTCCCTCTGTAAAGCGACCATTCACAAAAATTCTGCAAGTGTGTCTGGTCGCCTTAGAGAGATTCATTCCGTAGATACAAACTCCCTAAGACGACCACCTCTAAAAGATAAACGTATCTCTGAGAACGTGAGTATCTATTGGTATTGAGTATCAACTCTCTAAGGCGACCACTTGCAAAGATGAATTTTTATTTGCGGGTGGTCGCCTTGGAGAGACCTCGTTTTGTGTGTGGTGTATATGATTACTGTTATTGTTTCCGAAAAAAAATTTAAATAAAAAAAATAGCATATTTAGTAAAAACCCTCTCTAAAACGACCACCTGCGTTTACAGGTTACTCTGGTGGTCTTAAAGAGATCATATTTTCATAATTTTATTGTTTACAAGAAGTATATTAACGTCAGATAAAAAAATAGCACAGACCCATATAAACCAACAGAAGATTTATTATTATATTGATACCAGTAAGAAAACCAGCAAAAGTCAATATAAACCTATACAAACCAGTACAAAGTTCTGCCATTGAACGTTGGTTTTATGGGTGTCAATTGATACCAGTAAGAAAAACCCACAGAGATCAATAGAAACCAGTAAAAGTCAATAGAGACCATCAAAAATTCTATAGGTACCAGTAGAAAGTTTTACTTGTTTCTATGGGTCATTTTGAAATCAGTAAAAAAAACCCACAGAGACCAACAGAAACCAGTAAAAGTCAATAAAAACCCCTAAAATCTTATGGGTACCCATAAAAAGTTTTACTGGTTTCTATGGGGCATTTTTAGTAGGGACTCCATTTCACAACTAGTCAGTTATCAGCAACGTTCTCTCAAACATTAAACACGATTACACAATGGCTTTAGTTGTATATTCAGAGTCAGTGCTGGTATTTTATTATTTATTACTAATTTCTAAACGGTATAACATAGTAAAATTTGTAATACAGTAAATCCTAGTAAATAATATATTGCATTACTACAACCACGAAGAAAATAACACCACCATCGCACAACAATAACTAGAGCGGCGCCATATTGCTTGTTTGGGAAACTTCTGAGAGTGGGGGAGGGAGGGGAATTTTTTCTTCCCGTCAGCGTTAACAGGGAGAAAAGTTTTCCGATTGTGAATGAACTTGTTCGCGTTAAAAAGATGTTGGTTGATACCGGTGTTTTATTTATAATATCAGAAATGTAAGTGCTTATGTGTGTGTATTCAGAGAACCAACTCGTAGCAAAAACCACCTCCCTAAGACGACCGCCTCTGAAAGAAACCAGTATTTCTGAAAACATAAGTATACTTTGGTATTGAATATTCCCTCTGTAAGTCGACCATTCACAAAGAAAATTCTGCAAGTGTGTCTGGTCGCCTTAGAGAGATTCATTCCGTTGATGCAATCTCCCTAAGACGACCACCTCTAAAAGATAAACGTATCTCTGAGAACGTGAGTATCTATTGGTATTGAGTATCAACTCTCTAAGGCGACCACTTGCAAAGATGAATTTTTATTTGCGGGTGGTCGCCTTGGAGAGACCTCGTTTTGTGTGTGGTGTATATGATTACTGTTATTGTTTCCGAAAAAAAATTTAAATAAAAAAAATAGCATATTTAGTAAAAACCCTCTCTAAAACGACCACCTGCGTTTACAGGTTACTCTGGTGGTCTTAAAGAGATCATATTTTCATAATTTTATTGTTTACAAGAAGTATATTAACGTCAGATAAAAAAATAGCACAGACCCATATAAACCAACAGAAGATTTATTATTATATTGATACCAGTAAGAAAACCAGCAAAAGTCAATATAAACCTATACAAACCAGTACAAAGTTCTGCCATTGAATGTTGGTTTTATGGGTGTCAATTGATACCAGTAAGAAAAACCCACAGAGATCAATAGAAACCAGTAAAAGTCAATAGAGACCATCAAAAATTCTATAGGTACCAGTAGAAAGTTTTACTTGTTTCTATGGGTCATTTTGAAATCAGTAAAAAAAACCCACAGAGACCAACAGAAACCAGTAAAAGTCAATAAAAACCCCTAAAATCTTATGGGTACCCATAAAAAGTTTTACTGGTTTCTATGGGGCATTTTTAGTAGGGACTCCATTTCACAACTAGTCAGTTATCAGCAACGTTCGCTCAAACATTAGACACGATTACACGTGCATGGCTTTAGTGGTATATTCATAGTCAGTGCTGGTATTTTATTATTTATTACTAATTTCTAAACAGTAAAACATAGTAAAATTTGTAATACAGTAAATCCTAGTAAATAATATATTGCATTACTACAACCACGAAGAAAATAACACCACCATCGCACAACAATAACTAGAGCGGCGCCATATTGCTTGTTTGGGAAACTTCTGAGAGTGGGGGAGGGAGGGGAAATTTTTTCCTCTCGTCAGCGTTAACAGGGAGAAAAGTTTTGCGATTGTGAATGAACTTGTTCGCGTTAAAGAGATGTTGGTTGATACCGGTATTTATTTGTAATTCAGAAATGTAAGTGCTTATGTGTGTGTATTCAGAGAACCAACTCGTAGCAAAAACCACCTCCCTAAGACGACCGCCTCTGAAAGAGACCAGTATTTCTGAAAACATAAGTATACTTTGGTATTGAATATTCCCTCTGTAAAGCGACCATTCACAAAAATTCTGCAAGTGTGTCTGGTCGCCTTAGAGAGATTCATTCCGTAGATACAAACTCCCTAAGACGACCACCTCTAAAAGATAAACGTATCTCTGAGAACGTGAGTATCTATTGGTATTGAGTATCAACTCTCTAAGGCGACCACTTGCAAAGATGAATTTTTATTTGCGGGTGGTCGCCTTGGAGAGACCTCGTTTTGTGTGTGGTGTATATGATTACTGTTATTGTTTCCGAAAAAAAATTTAAATAAAAAAAATAGCATATTTAGTAAAAACCCTCTCTAAAACGACCACCTGCGTTTACAGGTTACTCTGGTGGTCTTAAAGAGATCATATTTTCATAATTTTATTGTTTACAAGAAGTATATTAACGTCAGATAAAAAAATAGCACAGACCCATATAAACCAACAGAAGATTTATTATTATATTGATACCAGTAAGAAAACCAGCAAAAGTCAATATAAACCTATACAAACCAGTACAAAGTTCTGCCATTGAACGTTGGTTTTATGGGTGTCAATTGATACCAGTAAGAAAAACCCACAGAGATCAATAGAAACCAGTAAAAGTCAATAGAGACCATCAAAAATTCTATAGGTACCAGTAGAAAGTTTTACTTGTTTCTATGGGTCATTTTGAAATCAGTAAAAAAAACCCACAGAGACCAACAGAAACCAGTAAAAGTCAATAAAAACCCCTAAAATCTTATGGGTACCCATAAAAAGTTTTACTGGTTTCTATGGGGCATTTTTAGTAGGGACTCCATTTCACAACTAGTCAGTTATCAGCAACGTTCTCTCAAACATTAAACACGATTACACAATGGCTTTAGTTGTATATTCAGAGTCAGTGCTGGTATTTTATTATTTATTACTAATTTCTAAACGGTATAACATAGTAAAATTTGTAATACAGTAAATCCTAGTAAATAATATATTGCATTACTACAACCACGAAGAAAATAACACCACCATCGCACAACAATAACTAGAGCGGCGCCATATTGCTTGTTTGGGAAACTTCTGAGAGTGGGGGAGGGAGGGGAATTTTTTCTTCCCGTCAGCGTTAACAGGGAGAAAAGTTTTCCGATTGTGAATGAACTTGTTCGCGTTAAAAAGATGTTGGTTGATACCGGTGTTTTATTTATAATATCAGAAATGTAAGTGCTTATGTGTGTGTATTCAGAGAACCAACTCGTAGCAAAAACCACCTCCCTAAGACGACCGCCTCTGAAAGAAACCAGTATTTCTGAAAACATAAGTATACTTTGGTATTGAATATTCCCTCTGTAAGTCGACCATTCACAAAGAAAATTCTGCAAGTGTGTCTGGTCGCCTTAGAGAGATTCATTCCGTTGATGCAATCTCCCTAAGACGACCACCTTTAAAAGATAAACGTATCTCTGAGAACGTGAGTATATATTGGTATTGACCATCACTTCTCTAAGGCGACCACTTGCAAAGATGAATTTTTAATTGAGGCTGGTCGCCTTAGAGAGACCTCGTTGTGTGTGGTGTATATGATTACTGTTATTGTTTCCGAAAAAAAAATTTCAAATCAAATAAATAAGCATATTTAGTAAAAACCCTCTCTAAAACGACCACCTGCGTTTCCAGGTTACTCTGATGGTCTTAAAGAGATCACATTTTCATTCTGTTAATTTTATTGTTTACAAAAGAAGTAAGTTTACAGACATCATATTCCTAGACAGTAAGTACCGATTCTACATGTTTTTTCAATTACAGATATGAGAAGACTAAAATTGATGAATAGTGCAGTAGTAATTATAATATGCTGTAATTAGATGCCTTTCATTGCATCCCCTGCTAAAAATGCCCCATAGAAACCAGTAAAACTTTTTATGGGTACCCATAAGATTTTATGGGTTTTTATTGACTTTTATCAGATCTCTAGTCTGATAATTAACGTCAAGTATATTAACGTCAGATAAAAAAATAGCATAAACCCATATAAACCAACAGAAGATTTATTATTATATTGATACCAGTAAGAAAACCAGTAAAAGTCAATATAAACCTATACAAACCAGCACAAAGTTCTGCCATTGAAAAAAAAAAAATGTTTGTTGTATGGGTGTCAATTGATACCAGTAAGAAAAACCCACAGAGATAAATAGAAACCAGTAAAAGTCAGTAGAGACCATCAAAAATTCTATAGGTACCAGTAGAAAGTTTTACTGGTTTCTATGGGTCATTTTGAAACCAATAAAAAAAAACCCACAGAGACCAACAGAAAGCAGTAAAAGTCAATAAAAACCCCTAAAATCTTATGGGTACCCATAAAAAGTTTTACTGGTTTCTATGGGGCATTTTTAGCAGGGGAGTGTCTCAAAGTCTAGCGAGTTTTGTCTTAGACTGTGATGAGTCGAGAGCTATACTGTTGTGTATCGTCGAGTGCATCGCGTGGAGAGTCTCTAGAGTACGTGGAGTTCTGAGAACGACCGAGGAGATTCGGAAGCTGTATTCTGGTGCTTTGCAGTGAAGCTGTCTCCACCGTGATAGCCTGATAACCTGAAGGCTGTGTCGCTGATTGTTCCAGCGATTGTATATAGTAGATCTCTGACGACTGTAAAACGTGACTTTGGAGCTGACCTGATTAATATTGGCTAAATAAAGTGTGTTTAGATACTTCATCAAGTGTCGTCGTTATTCACTCCAAATCTACGAACCCCGTACGAACGTGAAGGAAGAAAATAACGTAACAGTATGTACAAGTATAAAGTGTTCATTCTGTGCTGTGCCGTCAATAAATGTAGTCTTGTGTTAATGTGTGTCTCTGTCGCCTAGTTATGTTGGCCTGCGTTAAATGGATGAAGCTCCACTGTGTTTTTCTGGCAACTGTGGCGAGCATATTTGGCATCAATTTGTGTCTTGATGACGCCACGCCAGAAAGGAAGCTCCGCGAAATGGTATGGTTATGAGAAGAAATTGGGAGAGTATGTTAATACAGAATTGTTAATTTTGTGAGGTAATGAAAGTTATTTTGGTCCCGATAATCTAACAATAATGATAATCTGGTTTTTAATTTTAATTCTTTAACTTAGTTCTTAAATATCAGAAAACAAAACTCATAAGATTTCACAGCATATTAAAATACAATAGTGAGCTTTCGTAAAAGTATATCGTGAAACTGGTGTTAGCCAAATAATGGAATTATTTAAATCCTTTGAATTGTTTAGGTCGTTTAATATCATCAGAAAACATTAATGAAATGAAAGTACCGATGACTCAAGATAATGTAACAGGGAAGTTACCTACATCTCATGTTGGCTATTGCCCGATTTTTCTCTTGTAATTCTAGTGATACGTTAAAATATTATTATTAGAATTGTATTAAATTAGAAGTAACCATAAGAAAAGAATTCTACAGTTTTATCATAAATTTAGATTATTCACAAAGTAATTATTAGAATTGTATTAAATTAGAAGTAACCATAAGAAAAGAATTCTACAGTTTTATCATAAATTTAGATTATTCACAAAGTAATTCACAAAGTATGTATTTGCAGTATATGATTTTTTGCGATTATACTATACATGTAAAATGTTACCAATCTTATTAGTATATGTTTGTAATCAACCAACGTTGGTATTAGTTTGGAAAACATCATTTTTAAAATTTCGCCTTAAATTAATAAAGTTTAGAAAGTTAACTTGTTTTCCAATAACATCACATTAAAGCAAAAAGTTTTAGGAAAACCTTAAAATAATTCTCATTTGAAAATTATAAAAATTGAAAGAAAAAAAAAAAGTGTATATTTTTCCATATGGAAATTTAATTTGCCATACGATACTAGGACAATTTAGCAGACACAACTTTGATGTCTTTTTCAATTTTGCAAATCAATTTTAAAAAATTAAAAACATATTATTAGTTTATTTAAAGATTGGCTTGAATAAGCAAATTTTATAAAAATTTAGTAGTCATATTATTTTAATATTATGATTCTTAACACTTGTATTACAAGACATCAAGAAGAATGTTAATTCATAATACAGGAAATTGGTCTTCAAGAAATGTTTAAAAATGCATTTGAAATGTTTTCAAATTTGCATATGATTTTGCTGAAAATTATAAGCATTATTCAAATAGGCAATAGTTTTAAGAACTTTATTTATCAAATGCCAGCCTTTATTCACCAAACAGTTCAAAGATCCATACTTTTATTCAAAAGAAACAAAGTTCTCAGATTAATAAATCTGTTCAACTAATTCAGAAGATTAGCAGCCAAATAAGACAACTAGATCCTGTGACGCAAAATAATGCTATAATTAAAACAAACAGAATGTTAAATGATTTAAGCACTTTTTTAAACTCTGTTGTGTCAGTTGACAAACTGCCTTCACCAACATGTCAAACTGTGAGTATATAAACCCAAACATCTTTTTCCCTACAAAACGGGAAAAAAAAAAAATAAAAATAAAAATAAAAATAAAGAAGCCAATTTTTAATGAATAAAAATAAATAAATTATTAAGATATAATTTGAAAATTGAAAAAATGTTTTAGTTCGTGTGTTTATTTGAACTGATGCTTCATTTAATACTGAATATATTTAATAAATTTTGCAAACGGGGGGGGGGAAACAAATGCTGCACTTTTGTGTGAAAATTTTAATTTAGTGTTCAAACAGATTTTTAAAGTTTTTTTTAATAAAATCATCTATAGTTATATGATTTTTTATGTAACAGTAAATCTAATTATGTAAATATTATTTATATATCTTAAGTTTCTTGTTTTTTGTAATCGTGTGCTTATAATAAAAATACTGGTTGAATACTACATTAAGGAAAGATTTTTATAAAATGTCGTTTCTATTGGAGTATTTTTCCAGACTTATAAAAATCAACAAAAGCAATTAAATTGTTGATTCTTTCAGTTTAATATTTTCCCTGTACTTTCTTTATATATGTAACGATGAATTTCAAAATTTTGTGCGATTATATGAAACTGTATTTGTTTTATAAATCTAAAAATATTTCATGTTTTGTAATCCTTCTAAATTTTAAATTGTTATGTCATTAATATACATGTAATACTTATACTCATCTTAAGAAGCAACTTAATTGCACAAAGACTGTAATTTGTATTGTAGATTGTAAAAATAAAAGATGATATTTCTGCATGGTGTGCTAATGCTACTGATATAAAGATACTTAACCAAATGACTGAGTAAATTTTCAGTCAAATGCTTCCTCTATTATGTTAACTTGTTCAGTGGAAGTTAAAGTCTTGTCTAGTGGAAGTTAAAGTGGTTCAAAAGGAGGTTAACTGAAATACAAATTATTCTTTTGCAGAAGTCTGTAAAAGTACTCAGTGCTTTTTCAGTGCCAGCGTAATTAAAGTCATTGAACACTGGTTGTTTCATCAACATTAAAAAATAACATTTTTGCATAATCATATTCTTGCTATTAACATTCATAGAATTGTTATCATAACAGTAAACAAAATATTTCCAGTTATTATACAGGCTGGTTACATAAGATTTTTGTGGTTCTTCTCCCCTCTTATGTTATATAAACATGGACCAGTTTTCCTTAGAAAGTTTTCTATATAAGCAGTTTATATTGCTTCCCATTGATAGACTTAATAGTGCTTTTTCATAATAAAATATTTCAATCCTAGAAGGAATGGATACATAGAACTTAACCAAACAATATTAGTGTAGCAGATATTCCAGTGTGCTTCTGCATACTTATTATATGTATGCCAGATTTCTCTTCTTTTTTTCCTTAATAAAGTAATCTTATACATTAGTCTAATTTAGACACGGGGTGATTTCAATTCACATTTCAGTAGAATTTCGTTTTAGTAAAATTACCTAGTAAAATTCTTATCTGCTGTTTAGGAATATGTTAATTTTTTCTCTTAACTGCTGTAAGCTATCTCAAATGAAAACATACTAATAAAACATAGTCTTGAATACGCTATTGAATTCTAAACACTTTGCTATTTGGTTTGGCTGCACTAGCCTTAGTATGGTCTATCTAAGATCGCATGCCTGTTGTCATATATTGAATGGAAAGCATTTTTATTCTCAGCAATATGGAGTTTCACACACACACATCCTACGAAAGGATATCTGGTGCTTAATCAGTTTTGTAGTGGGAAGAAGTAAATTTCCAAAATATCAGTAACTAACTAACTAAGATTTTTACCGCAGTTCGTGAACCCAATCACATTCTGGGAACGGGAAAAATCCCGAAAGCGTCACCCACCGATGACTTGAAACACTCCTGCTGGGCCCAGGGTCCCACACCCCCGAGACACCAACAATTTTATGGTACCCTCTATTAATCGCTCAACGATTAAAAGCCCACCGCTAAACACGGGCCGGTCAAGACCACCGTCCCGGCCGGACCGACCACGGTGGGGTGGGAGATGGAAATTTAGGGTCGATGACCGGCCGTTAATTTGGGCTACCTGCCAGCACTACACGGGATGCCCCTCTCCTTAGGCTTTTACATGGAATACCAAGGACAGCAGGGACCAGACGCTCAATGGCCCAGTTTGCTATTTGGCTACCAATACCCTGTGGAAGGGATTTACACCTCCCGGCCCATAAAGAGCAAGTATAAACCTACCCCATGGACCATCGGGAACCGCCAAGTTCATAAATTATATACCCCCGTGGCCGAGACTGCCTAGGTACAGATCCTAGCCAGTAGCTTCGCAGAGTTCTCTACGTCGACCCCCGGGGGGGGAATATCAGTAAAAGAAAAATATTGGAATTCTCCTTTAGAGAAGAGAAATTTTGATTGTTTTTGATTAAGTATCCATGCAACATTTTTTTTCCCTCTGGGCAAAATTCAACTTGACACTGATGTACAACAATTGTATTTTGAGTAATGATCTGGTGTACTTTAGTGTCTGACATACTCCGGTAATCTGAAGTTTTATCTCTGCATTTCAAAAATTATAATATGAGGGTTGAATTTTAATGGCTTTTCAAATCTCTGTTCTTCTCTTACACTTTTTTAAAATTATCTTGGTTCTGAACTCTAGCATTAATATGTTGCAGCAAATTCATGCCTTGCTGTTACACTATTTCATTCTTTTCTGGAAAAGGCATCTGTAGATACTAATTAGAAATAAGTGAGAGCAGCCTAGTGTCCCTTTTTGAATCATAAATATAAATGAGGCTTACAGGTGCTGCTATTTGTCTTATGTGTGGTTTGGTTTGGTTTATTAGATTACGGCAAAGCACTCGAGGGCTATCTGCCTTAAGGGGGGATGCCTTCGTGGAAGACTTTTTAAGGGAAACTGGCTCGTATACACGTTACACATGGGGAAAACCACGAAAACACCCATGTAGCCACCCCGTTCGCGGGATTCGAATCTCGGACCGAACTACCAGTGTTCAGCGACGTTATCGCTCGGCCGCTGGTGGGCTTGTCTTATGTGTGGATAAATGGACTTTGGTCGTAATATATATTAACCTTTAAGTATGTAATATGTGTAGCACTAGCTGATAAAGAATGATTTGAAACAATAATAATTATTTAACATAACTCATTTTTGTCCCTTCTAGATGCTAAAAGTTTTTCTCTGACAGTTTTTTAGCCTAATGAATAAATAATTCAGTAATAAATAATATGGATAAAAAATTGAGTAACTAATGTAATATTGTTACTGTGAACAAACATAAAGAACCACTACATCATATTATTTAGCCTAATTTCCATATAATAAAGATGAAATAAAGTTTGAAATTTTGTAACAAGTACTACAATGTAACGCAATAGTACAAATAATAAATATGGTTAATAAAAGAAGTGAATTTCCTGTATGTATACAACATATTTATTTAACACTAATTTGGTGTTTGTAATGAAATGCAGTATGCCTGAAACACACAAATCAAAGCAAAATAAAAATAACATACGCTCGTATCATAAATCTGGTTCTGTACAAATTAAAGACGTGTTTTTGAATTAAACAAGGACACAAAAGAAAAAGTAATATTAATAAATTTCAGCAATTAAGAAACGAAATACTAAGCTTGCACTATTGTTACAGTAATTTCAAAACATTTTGAACATGAATTTAAATCAGTAATAACATAAATATAGGTGTATATGTTACCGTGAAAGACCGAAATTGGAGAATGTCGACTTTCACCGGATAATGTCAACATTCACCAAATACGTCGGTGAAAGATCGAATATTTTTTTTACATTCTTGTTCATTCGGACCCTCACCGGTGTATGTCGACAATCACAGATATGCTCTGGTGTAGGTTGAAAAGAGAGGAGTATATGTACACGCTGCCATTCCAAAAGGAAGTGTTCCACAAATAAATGCAGTTGTAAAAGCAAGGGCCTCTTCTCTTGTGCAATTCAAAGTGTCATAATAGTTTAAGTTGTTGCAATAAATAAGATATGAATAACATAATTTGATAAGTTTATAACTTCTATTATTTTCCTTTTGTAATACTATATATTTTTAATATTATGCGCTATAATACTATATGCTTTTTAATACTATATACCTTTTTTAATAAACATTATACACACTTTTTAAGGAAATATAATATTCTTATATGTTCAACGTTTATGTCGACATTCACCGGTGTAAGTCAGAAATAAGAGTATTTGGGAAATATTTCGGACATACACCAAGCGACTATGTGAATGTTGACATTCACCGGTGAAAGTCGACATTCTCATGTTTCACCGTAACATATACACTAGTATATTATTTACGGTATAGAAACAAAGATTTATGCACGTTTCAGTCAATGTACATGTGAAGCGCAAACATAAAGTAATATTATATGCACATATAAAAAATAAATTCAGGATTCTGCCAAAAATATAATTAATCAAGCACACTTCAGTTTCGATTACAATCGGCAAACTAAGGCACCATACACAAAAAGATTTAAAAGCTGCAAAACAAGACATGTCTTTCATTTTTCCCATTGGTAATATTGTCGCCAAATATAGTTTCCGTATTCGCGATTTTAATCCAATCGCAGCTCAGAAATACGTTGGAGCTTGCTACATATAACGATGTGTAGTTATGTTCCCTGGCTCTGAGTTCGCCTAGTTCTACCCATCTACGCTTTTTTTTACATTGTATTACCCCAGATATATGTAACTCAACCCTTACTCCTTTTTCATATTTATAATTTTTTTTTTGTTGTTGTTTTTGAGCGTCGAACCTATTTATAGTTTTATTTATTCTGAAAATATTTAAGTGCACTTATTATTCCCAAGCCAAGGAATTACTCGAATCTCCAAAACACAAGAACATTTTCCATCTGAATTTATACATGAGCAAAGAGTTGTTAATATACATTCAAACAAAAATTAAAACTTCTACCGAAAAGAAAAGAAAGCCAAAATGAGAAAAATTTAATAGCCAACTGCAATATTTGTTATTTATTCTTAGTAGAATATATGTTAAGAAACAATAAGTAAAGTGTAGTAGAGGCATGCTGTGGTGATTCGGCTTTATAAAGGAATAAGCGTCTATATAATTAATTTTATTAAAATGCGTCTGGTGAATTTGTTTATATTAATCCTTTATTATATATGGGCAAAACAAAGGCCCGAAATAATATTGGCAGTAACTAATTTATACAACGTAAATATCGCATTTGTTAATAAATTTAATTTTACATTTTGTGCAAGCGTTACTTAAGAAATTAAAGTGACTATTTGTACTCACGTTCCCAGCAGATTAAACAGTTCACTAGTTAAAAAGGTTTTCACTTGTAAATTTCTATTCATTCAATAATATGATGATTAGCTCCGGATGTATTCAGTTGAATAGACTTCATATCTTTCTTCGCACTTTGATATTAAATATTGTTAGGTTTTTGTATTGAATTAGCTATTTTTACATAGAATTAATTAAAATTGTTTTATATTACTGTGCAATGCAGCACGAGACTTATCTGAAGAGAAAGCCGCGCAGGAAAAATGAAAAATACAGGAGCGCATTTAATATATATATATATCTCGTAATTTCTATCCAGAAAAATCGAGAAAATACGAGATTGTGCTCGTGCATTTAAAAAGCAGGAGTAAAATATCTCAGTTTAATTGTTTTAGCAATTGTTTGGAAAACTGTTGTTTACTGTAGCGAATTCGTGGTGAAATCGGATTAGCTTTCTCTGTTTTGAATTACGTTACGTTGAACATAATAGTAGTTTAAAAGATAACTACTATGAAATATTGAGATATTCTATGATTATTTCTCAAGAAATTTAAGCAGTTTGCATTGATTCCTGGGATAAGAATAAATTTTATTCACTTTTCTTCGGACTTGTGCATTCAATTCATTACGAACCCGTACGAACGCAACAGTATCTTTTAAATGCAGTATTATCATATTAATATGTAATTTCACGTATTATAAGTTAAAATTATGAAGATTTAACACCCTACGTTTACATTCTTTGATTAAATTAATTTCATTCATTTTTTCACTTACTTATTAACAAAGATTTCATTTTTTTTATCCATAATACAGAACTGTTTTCAAATACCTGTTTAATTTTATTATGTAATCAATAGCAAACATCTTCGAGTCCATCATTGTAATCCTGCTAACTGATTCATGGAAACTCAAATTACAAATAATGTATCAAATATGCAAATAATGATGATTCTGTAGAGTTTTCATTATACCTACATCCAGCTTTTACACCGTAATTATCGCGATTAAAATTATAACTGCGAACACAGACTACTTTCGAAAAATAATATACTTAGTGTTATTTTGTCTGATGGCGATACTACGAAAAACGTTATACATTATTTTTATCTGAAACGTATTATAGTATTTGACTATTTGCATCATTAACAAAATTATCCGAATAAAACTATTCATTGCATTGGCTAAACCTACAGTAAGATCGCTCGGAGGTAATGTTTGCAGTGACTGCAGCCACAGCTGGGAAAGATTTTGAACATTTTTACAATATATTATGGTTTTCAAAAATTTAAGAGAAACGAAATTGTCTAAAATCTGCTGGGTGTCAAGCAAGTTATCTGTTTTATTCAATACATATGATAATAATTTAAACGTATTGTTGCAGCTCATTATGAATAATTGTTTCAGAATGAGATAATACATTCCAATAAAAGATTATGATTATCGAAATATTTCACACAATACATTTTAAAAAATAACAATATTTGATAATCATCCTGATGCGACAATAAAGCCCACTTCTATTTTACATATTGTAAAATGACCACAATTTACGTTTAGTATAGGTTCTATACTAAAGTTGAGGAAAGCCATTAATTAAAAGTTATTTGAAACAAATCTAGAACTAAATGCTCTATTCTTATCTCAGTTATTTCCCAAATGTTCTTAAAAACCATTTTACTTAAGATTACAGGATTACATCTTCAGTAGCTGAATAAAATATTTCTGATATACCCGTATGATGATCAGATTTTCAAATTATTTTTATATATTTATATAATTAGAAGCATATTCGAACTAAATTTTACTGGTTAGTGAATGTACTGTTCGCTTATATAATTAGAAATACAAAATCCAGTAAGTAATTGCATCATTTGTGACTTTTGCGTTTTTGTAGGTTCAAAGTTTCAAACGAAAAATTTAGGATATCTCATTCTGTTTAAAACCTAAAAATAAGTAAACGAATTCCATCACCTTTTTCTCATTTACCTTATGCTCAAAAGTACAGCTGTGATTTCTTAACCGAAAAAAAAATTCTCGTATTATTTGTACCAAATTGCTGAACTTATTATCTTCAAAGTAATCAGAAATTCAGATGACTTTTTTTTTCTTTCATTAATTTTGAGTTTGACAATGGTAACAAACCACAAAAACAAAGTATCTAGACACAGAAACATTTCATTTTCTGTTGAATTTACAAAACTGATGACATAAAACCTCGCAAAATATGTATTGCAGAGTGCCATTCGTTTTTGTTCATTCATTATTTATCATAACAATAGTTCATTAATTCGAAAGATATTGGGGGAAAATATTAAAAAACAAAATTTACATTAGGAGCAAAATTTTTCTTCGTTTGCTTGTTTTTGTTTAGTTATAGATCTTGCCTTCCCTCTGAAAAGTAAGAATGTCATTTGCAAAGAATGGAAAAAAATTATCATATATATGAACATAATTAGATTCTAAATAAATCTGCTGCGTAATTTAAACTAATAGCACACTAAATTTGCCTTGAGTGATAAAAAGCCTTTTAGGTTCAAATGCATTTCATAAACTGTTCTTTATGTTTGGCACTAAGACAGTTTGTAAAAGATATTAAGACATAATTAATTTGGAAAAAAGTAAAAAATGGAAATCCGCTTATGAGATAAAATTAAGACCATATTCGACGACTTGACAGCTAGAAATACTGTTCACGTTCTTTTCATGCAATTATAAATATAAAAACATAGTTTTAATATACCAGAGGATCTATTAATTAAGAATGTACGTTCAATTTAAGCTAACCTTTTTCTACTTCTTACTTTTCCTCTTTTAACAACAAACATAAATTTATTTGTAAAAGATTTGCTTGCTTTCAAAGAATAAACTCTGTTCTCACACATAAAGAAGGAAGACAATTAGTATGAAAAATTAACTATTAATTTACTAAGCACCAAGGTTTATGCTATCAAGAAAATGATAATGCATAACTTTACGTCAGATATATCATATATATTGCATACGCAGAAAGCAAAAACAAGTAAAGTATGTCTTAAAATTTAGCAATTTATTTTATTTTATCATATTTCAAATTGAAATTACGATTAAGTAGATTAGTTAAAGTAATTACATTATTGTTAAGTATGCACATCGTAATTAATATCCTTGGTAAGCTCAGTATAAAAACAAAATCATGAATAAAATCAGAATATTGTATAGTTAAGTACGTACATCAAAACTACCATCCTTAATAAGCTCAATCAAAAAATAAGGCTAAAATTATCAGATAATTGTTGGAAAATATTAGCTTCTTTCATCAGTATTTAATATAAAAATGGAAACAAAATTTCTTTCAACATCATTACGTGTATCCGCAGCAAGATGAGTTACTGTGGGCAAAATGTATATCACCAAAGTTAAAAAAAAATTAAAATGTGAATAATATAGAGCAATGGTATCAAATTCAAACTGCATGAATGCATGACCTAAAAAACAACTATATATAACAATCAAAATCGCAATAACAACCTTGTATTCAGCGAACATATATTAAAACACTCAATCGATTTCGAGGGCATCTAAAGGTCCGTCCTCATCAGGAGAACGAAATTACTAGAAAGGGAAAAAAAAGATGAAAAATAAAGCATCGTGAAAGGAGTCTCAGAAAAACGTGTGGTCGTTATCAGCATTGCACGTGGTCGTAACCGGATTTTGAATCAGAGTTATACTTGCCGCAAAAAAATCAGCGAAGTCAAAATATTTTTTGACTTCGCTGATTTTTTTGCGTTTTAGTCTATGTATTATATGTTTGATCAGATAGCCTGGCTCAGTAAAAGTACGCGGCCAGTGTAACTCTGATTCAAAATCCGGTTACGACCACGTGCAATGCTGATAACGCCCACACGTTTTTTTGAGACTCCTTTCACGATGCTTTATTTTTCTTCTTTTTTCCCTTTCTAGTAATTTCGTTCTCCTGATGAGGAGGGACCTTTAGCTACCCTCGAAATCGATTGAGTGTTTTAATATATGTACGCTAAATATAAGGTTGTTATTGCGATTTTGATTGTCCCATTGGCGTGTTCTCTTCTATATATAAAAAATTTTTTAACAAATATTATATACTGTAATACTATATATTTTTAATATTATGCGCTATAATACTATATGCTTTTTAATACTATATACCTTTTTTAATAAACATTATACACACTTTTTAAGGAAATATAATATTCTTATATGTTCAACGTTTATGTCGACATTCACCGGTGTAAGTCAGAAATAAGAGTATTTGGGAAATATTTCGGACATACACCAAGCGACTATGTGAATGTTGACATTCACCGGTGAAAGTCGACATTCTCATGTTTCACCGTAACATATACACTAGTATATTATTTACGGTATAGAAACAAAGATTTATGCACGTTTCAGTCAATGTACATGTGAAGCGCAAACATAAAGTAATATTATATGCACATATAAAAAATAAATTCAGGATTCTGCCAAAAATATAATTAATCAAGCACACTTCAGTTTCGATTACAATCGGCAAACTAAGGCACCATACACAAAAAGATTTAAAAGCTGCAAAACAAGACATGTCTTTCATTTTTCCCATTGGTAATATTGTCGCCAAATATAGTTTCCGTATTCGCGATTTTAATCCAATCGCAGCTCAGAAATACGTTGGAGCTTGCTACATATAACGATGTGTAGTTATGTTCCCTGGCTCTGAGTTCGCCTAGTTCTACCCATCTACGCTTTTTTTTACATTGTATTACCCCAGATATATGTAACTCAACCCTTACTCCTTTTTCATATTTATAATTTTTTTTTTGTTGTTGTTTTTGAGCGTCGAACCTATTTATAGTTTTATTTATTCTGAAAATATTTAAGTGCACTTATTATTCCCAAGCCAAGGAATTACTCGAATCTCCAAAACACAAGAACATTTTCCATCTGAATTTATACATGAGCAAAGAGTTGTTAATATACATTCAAACAAAAATTAAAACTTCTACCGAAAAGAAAAGAAAGCCAAAATGAGAAAAATTTAATAGCCAACTGCAATATTTGTTATTTATTCTTAGTAGAATATATGTTAAGAAACAATAAGTAAAGTGTAGTAGAGGCATGCTGTGGTGATTCGGCTTTATAAAGGAATAAGCGTCTATATAATTAATTTTATTAAAATGCGTCTGGTGAATTTGTTTATATTAATCCTTTATTATATATGGGCAAAACAAAGGCCCGAAATAATATTGGCAGTAACTAATTTATACAACGTAAATATCGCATTTGTTAATAAATTTAATTTTACATTTTGTGCAAGCGTTACTTAAGAAATTAAAGTGACTATTTGTACTCACGTTCCCAGCAGATTAAACAGTTCACTAGTTAAAAAGGTTTTCACTTGTAAATTTCTATTCATTCAATAATATGATGATTAGCTCCGGATGTATTCAGTTGAATAGACTTCATATCTTTCTTCGCACTTTGATATTAAATATTGTTAGGTTTTTGTATTGAATTAGCTATTTTTACATAGAATTAATTAAAATTGTTTTATATTACTGTGCAATGCAGCACGAGACTTATCTGAAGAGAAAGCCGCGCAGGAAAAATGAAAAATACAGGAGCGCATTTAATATATATATATATCTCGTAATTTCTATCCAGAAAAATCGAGAAAATACGAGATTGTGCTCGTGCATTTAAAAAGCAGGAGTAAAATATCTCAGTTTAATTGTTTTAGCAATTGTTTGGAAAACTGTTGTTTACTGTAGCGAATTCGTGGTGAAATCGGATTAGCTTTCTCTGTTTTGAATTACGTTACGTTGAACATAATAGTAGTTTAAAAGATAACTACTATGAAATATTGAGATATTCTATGATTATTTCTCAAGAAATTTAAGCAGTTTGCATTGATTCCTGGGATAAGAATAAATTTTATTCACTTTTCTTCGGACTTGTGCATTCAATTCATTACGAACCCGTACGAACGCAACAGTATCTTTTAAATGCAGTATTATCATATTAATATGTAATTTCACGTATTATAAGTTAAAATTATGAAGATTTAACACCCTACGTTTACATTCTTTGATTAAATTAATTTCATTCATTTTTTCACTTACTTATTAACAAAGATTTCATTTTTTTTATCCATAATACAGAACTGTTTTCAAATACCTGTTTAATTTTATTATGTAATCAATAGCAAACATCTTCGAGTCCATCATTGTAATCCTGCTAACTGATTCATGGAAACTCAAATTACAAATAATGTATCAAATATGCAAATAATGATGATTCTGTAGAGTTTTCATTATACCTACATCCAGCTTTTACACCGTAATTATCGCGATTAAAATTATAACTGCGAACACAGACTACTTTCGAAAAATAATATACTTAGTGTTATTTTGTCTGATGGCGATACTACGAAAAACGTTATACATTATTTTTATCTGAAACGTATTATAGTATTTGACTATTTGCATCATTAACAAAATTATCCGAATAAAACTATTCATTGCATTGGCTAAACCTACAGTAAGATCGCTCGGAGGTAATGTTTGCAGTGACTGCAGCCACAGCTGGGAAAGATTTTGAACATTTTTACAATATATTATGGTTTTCAAAAATTTAAGAGAAACGAAATTGTCTAAAATCTGCTGGGTGTCAAGCAAGTTATCTGTTTTATTCAATACATATGATAATAATTTAAACGTATTGTTGCAGCTCATTATGAATAATTGTTTCAGAATGAGATAATACATTCCAATAAAAGATTATGATTATCGAAATATTTCACACAATACATTTTAAAAAATAACAATATTTGATAATCATCCTGATGCGACAATAAAGCCCACTTCTATTTTACATATTGTAAAATGACCACAATTTACGTTTAGTATAGGTTCTATACTAAAGTTGAGGAAAGCCATTAATTAAAAGATATTTGAAACAAATCTAGAACTAAATGCTCTATTCTTATCTCAGTTATTTCCCAAATGTTCTTAAAAACCATTTTACTTAAGATTACAGGATTACATCTTCAGTAGCTGAATAAAATATTTCTGATATACCCGTATGATGATCAGATTTTCAAATTATTTTTATATATTTATATAATTAGAAGCATATTCGAACTAAATTTTACTGGTTAGTGAATGTACTGTTCGCTTATATAATTAGAAATACAAAATCCAGTAAGTAATTGCATCATTTGTGACTTTTGCGTTTTTGTAGGTTCAAAGTTTCAAACGAAAAATTTAGGATATCTCATTCTGTTTAAAACCTAAAAATAAGTAAACGAATTCCATCACCTTTTTCTCATTTACCTTATGCTCAAAAGTACAGCTGTGATTTCTTAACCGAAAAAAAAATTCTCGTATTATTTGTACCAAATTGCTGAACTTATTATCTTCAAAGTAATCAGAAATTCAGATGACTTTTTTTTTCTTTCATTAATTTTGAGTTTGACAATGGTAACAAACCACAAAAACAAAGTATCTAGACACAGAAACATTTCATTTTCTGTTGAATTTACAAAACTGATGACATAAAACCTCGCAAAATATGTATTGCAGAGTGCCATTCGTTTTTGTTCATTCATTATTTATCATAACAATAGTTCATTAATTCGAAAGATATTGGGGGAAAATATTAAAAAACAAAATTTACATTAGGAGCAAAATTTTTCTTCGTTTGCTTGTTTTTGTTTAGTTATAGATCTTGCCTTCCCTCTGAAAAGTAAGAATGTCATTTGCAAAGAATGGAAAAAAATTATCATATATATGAACATAATTAGATTCTAAATAAATCTGCTGCGTAATTTAAACTAATAGCACACTAAATTTGCCTTGAGTGATAAAAAGCCTTTTAGGTTCAAATGCATTTCATAAACTGTTCTTTATGTTTGGCACTAAGACAGTTTGTAAAAGATATTAAGACATAATTAATTTGGAAAAAAGTAAAAAATGGAAATCCGCTTATGAGATAAAATTAAGACCATATTCGACGACTTGACAGCTAGAAATACTGTTCACGTTCTTTTCATGCAATTATAAATATAAAAACATAGTTTTAATATACCAGAGGATCTATTAATTAAGAATGTACGTTCAATTTAAGCTAACCTTTTTCTACTTCTTACTTTTCCTCTTTTAACAACAAACATAAATTTATTTGTAAAAGATTTGCTTGCTTTCAAAGAATAAACTCTGTTCTCACACATAAAGAAGGAAGACAATTAGTATGAAAAATTAACTATTAATTTACTAAGCACCAAGGTTTATGCTATCAAGAAAATGATAATGCATAACTTTACGTCAGATATATCATATATATTGCATACGCAGAAAGCAAAAACAAGTAAAGTATGTCTTAAAATTTAGCAATTTATTTTATTTTATCATATTTCAAATTGAAATTACGATTAAGTAGATTAGTTAAAGTAATTACATTATTGTTAAGTATGCACATCGTAATTAATATCCTTGGTAAGCTCAGTATAAAAACAAAATCATGAATAAAATCAGAATATTGTATAGTTAAGTACGTACATCAAAACTACCATCCTTAATAAGCTCAATCAAAAAATAAGGCTAAAATTATCAGATAATTGTTGGAAAATATTAGCTTCTTTCATCAGTATTTAATATAAAAATGGAAACAAAATTTCTTTCAACATCATTACGTGTATCCGCAGCAAGATGAGTTACTGTGGGCAAAATGTATATCACCAAAGTTAAAAAAAAATTAAAATGTGAATAATATAGAGCAATGGTATCAAATTCAAACTGCATGAATGCATGACCTAAAAAACAACTATATATAACAATCAAAATCGCAATAACAACCTTGTATTCAGCGAACATATATTAAAACACTCAATCGATTTCGAGGGCATCTAAAGGTCCGTCCTCATCAGGAGAACGAAATTACTAGAAAGGGAAAAAAAAGATGAAAAATAAAGCATCGTGAAAGGAGTCTCAGAAAAACGTGTGGTCGTTATCAGCATTGCACGTGGTCGTAACCGGATTTTGAATCAGAGTTATACTTGCCGCAAAAAAATCAGCGAAGTCAAAATATTTTTTGACTTCGCTGATTTTTTTGCGTTTTAGTCTATGTATTATATGTTTGATCAGATAGCCTGGCTCAGTAAAAGTACGCGGCCAGTGTAACTCTGATTCAAAATCCGGTTACGACCACGTGCAATGCTGATAACGCCCACACGTTTTTTTGAGACTCCTTTCACGATGCTTTATTTTTCTTCTTTTTTCCCTTTCTAGTAATTTCGTTCTCCTGATGAGGAGGGACCTTTAGCTACCCTCGAAATCGATTGAGTGTTTTAATATATGTACGCTAAATATAAGGTTGTTATTGCGATTTTGATTGTGCCATTGGCGTGTTCTCTTCTATATATAAAAAATTTTTTAACAAATATTATATACTGTAATACTATATATTTTTAATATTATGCGCTATAATACTATATGCTTTTTAATACTATATAACTTTTTTAATAAACATTATACACACTTTTTAACAAATATATAACAACTTTTTTTAACAAATATTTTTTGATAAAAATAGAGAAGATTTTTTAAAAAAACAAAATTTTTAATTAAATTTTAAATTTTATTTACTAAATATTTAATGAAACACATATAAACAGTAGTAATAATGATGCAGATGAAATTAATCCAATTTAGTTAATTTATTGTAAATTAATTATCCAATTTTCAATTCATTTCTAGCTATATAACAGAAGGTTTTTATGTTTATTTTCTATCCGAAATCTAATGGTTGGTACTGAAAGAAAAGTCTATTAGTTATACTTTGTGATTCAAACTTGTTAGCTAAATATTAAATTTTAAAATTGACATTCATTTTGAAATTATTCTAATACTATTACGAATTGACCACTAAACAATTAAATTTCAATTTAAAAATAAAAACATTGCAAAAACTTTGCAGGTGGAACAAAACTTGAGAATAAGTAATAGTAATCTATTATCTTTCTTTTATTTTTTAATATTTCTCCCAAGCATTCACAAAAAATATGCATATTTTTTATGTAAACAATTCTAAACTTCTTTACTTCTTAATACAGCTTTCAACTACAACACCTTTCCACTTTTGGATTTCGAAAAGTTTTATAAAAAATGTTAAAAATTATATTCATCGGGAATATTAGATATTTATTTGTCAATTTGGCTCTTTTTAGACTTTTGATTTCCAACCTTTTGCAAAAATTCGTAACTGAGGATGTTTAGCTTTTGACAAGTGCAAGAAAAAAGTTAGTCAAATATATATATTTGTATATCTGTGATATAAATCTTATTCCAAAAATTGCCGTGCAAATTATTTAACTCCATTTGAAGATTTTCTGGAGCGTCATTAAGATTCGCTCTCAAATTTATTGAACAGAATGTAAAATTGGACCCAAAATCATTAAAATGATAAATTTTTCTTCACGTTCTTCACACTATAATTAATTTCATATTAACGCTAATAAATTTATCGGAAATAATTATCGGGAGCATAAAATTGCTTGGAAGACGCCAATTTGGGGGTCATTTTTATAAAATGCAGAATGCAAAAATGTAATGCCACATTAGACTATAATGTTTACGGAAACATCAAATGCAGATAGATCTGCATCATAACAACCATTCGTACATGAAGCAAGTGAGATCAAAGTTAAAATGTAAAATGCAAATGAGAGCCATAAATAAGAAATGAAAAATACTTTTAATAGTAAAATTGTCTGTTATAAGCTGTCTCAGCTCATCTCATTCCTACGCGATTAGCATATATACAAATATACTTAAGGAAAAGTACCTTATGGGCGTTTTCATGTTTTTCCCCATGCATAACATGGATACTAGCCAGTTTCCCTTAGAATGTGCTCCATGAAGGCATCCATTCCCTTAGGCAAGTAGCTCTAGTGTACTTTGACATAATCAAATAAACCTAACCGACGATAGAACCGGAAAGTAATTTTCTTAGCGGATTTGAGAATCCTTTACATCTGAGAGCTACGGAGGTATTGTGGTGGGCTCAAGCTTCTTCATTTATGGTAGATAACATGCTTTTACTTTCTCTCCTTTGTCTTTTTCTTCTCATTTTTAATACTTTCTGCAGCTGAGTGCACAAGTATCGCTTGTGATGTTGATTCAAACGAACTTCTGAACAGTAGCACAAAATATACATAGTCTTTACTTTGTTCGTTAAATTACGGAGAAATGGGAAGGAAACAAGAAATCGCAAACATAAGTTTGGCTTGATCACTGCGTCACATGCTTCATAAGCACATGCCAAATATTTTAAAGATGGTTGTAATAAAGAAATGTATATTTAATAGGAAGTTATCGCCATTTCTGTCACTTGCCGTCTAACTCGGGATAACTGCCACTTTAAGTTTATCCGGAAATGCTTTTCAGAAAAATAAAATTTTATATTTTGCAAGATAGAATTATTTACCTTTTATGCTTTAAAAATTAAAATTTGGATGAATTCATTTTAATATTTTCACTTACTTCTCTTTACATATCAGATTTTCCAGCAAAATGGTATATTAAATCCTAATTCAAAAAAAAAAAAAAAAAAAAAATAATGAATTCCAAGATATAATTTTGCTCTATATAGAGAATAAAAAATAATAAAGTAAGAATTTGAAAAAGGAATCTTTCCGGAAGCAATGAATAATGGTATCTCAAAACTCTGTTTTTAATGTTTCTCAATTCATACTTGTTTTCTTGTGGCACAAGGTTATTTGAATTAATACATTATCTAAAAGAACATTCAGATTAACTTCTTCATGATGAATTCATTCTCGCTATTTTAACTACATTTTTATCAATTATAAATGTTGCTAAATGAGTATAATACATCCTCTGTAAAGGTAAAAGAAGATAATCATATACGACAAGACTTAAGAATTTAAATTTGAAAAAAAAAGCATGTGAGACTTATATGCCTAAACAGGAACTCCAATAAACGAACAGTTAAAGTTCAGGAAAACTGGTAATTGCATTTCTCATTAGATTCAAAATGGAGAAATGTTTTACTGCGCGCGTTATTTCTGTGATTTTTATTCACGTGTGATGCAAATACAAAGCTAGTTTCACAAATATCTCTTTCGAAGACATTTTTACCTAGCCTTTGAAAGTTTCAATCGGTTACGTTCTTTACTGTCCCTCGGCGGTATTGTTTTTGTATGTAAAAATATATGCAACTAATTTCAAATCTTAGATTTTTCAGTTAGTTTCTGCTCAAATGTTTGTCCAAAAAATAAATTTGCTTTTTTTATTGTATTAAATTTGCTTTTTTCTGTTACTAAATTTGCTTCTTACAGGATACTGTTTAAATTTCTGGAAAAAGATAATATTCCACACTCAAAAATTACTCACATTTTTTTCATCAAATAAAGGAATACTTGTGTTCTTGTTTTCAAC
Organism: Stegodyphus dumicola; assembly: GCF_044657685.1. Lineage (NCBI taxonomy): Eukaryota > Metazoa > Arthropoda > Arachnida > Araneae > Eresidae > Stegodyphus > Stegodyphus dumicola. Next base: position 165,705,394 of record NC_140771.1, on the reverse strand, counting down.
CAAGAACACAAAGATTACAGAAACAGAATACGGAATAAATTTATAATATATAAAAAGAAAGTAAAAAAACATGAGTCATTTGTCTTTCAAATAAGATGCAAAGAATGAAATATGATATTTTTGAATTTTTTTATTAAGAAAACTTTTATCAAAGCTTTTGCTATCAATAAATATGTTTATCTTCGAATGTAGTGAATTTTTTCAACAACTAAAATTTGGATTCCTGAAACATTACTATCCGTGCCAATCTTTTCCATCCAAATGACCGCCTCTAATCTGCATCAAATGACTACCCTTGCAGCGTTAAATATGGCAGGAAATGTGACAGGAGAAAATGATGGATCGAATCTTTGTGAAGAAGTTCAATTTCTAACATTCATCGGCTTTCGGCTTTGTGAAAATTTCACTTTTTATACGACAAACGTAAGTTAAATATGATAAATCACAGCAAGGGTAGCTGAGAAATGCTTAGAGTAAAATTTGTCACACTTCGTATGCTTTAAAAGCTCTTAAATATATTTTTTTAATATAGGAAAATAATGAAATGATACCTTTTTTTTCATTTAAGGATAAGATTGATGGCATTTCAAATCCGCTAACAAAATTAAGAGATGATTTTGTGTCTCGTTAAGAGAATTACTCTTTGATGACTTAAGAGATTACTCCTTTAATTAATGCGTATATCTTGTCTATACGCAATGAATTCTATGTAATTAGGATACACCGTATCCATAACAATTTTACAAATATGCTGCTGATCCAGATACCTGAAGCTTGATTTAAAAAATAAATTAAATAAAATAAAAATATTGTAAAGTTCAAATCAACACTTTAAAGACTTACAAATTAGACTTTCGAAAAGCTTATGTAGCAAAAAGAAAGGAATTATTCATTTGACATGAATCATTTCTTTTCAGTTTCAAAATACCTCTTGTTTTATTTTCGATCTATTCGGTTTAGTTTTCAAAGGCTTCTGTATCAGTATGTAACTAAGAGATACTGGAAATGTCTTTAGCACACGAAACCTACATGTCATGATGTCTGGTATGATAGTGTTAAATCAGCTTGAGAATCTTTTACATAATTTGCTGAAGTAATATTTGAATATTGTTTAAATACCTCGCATGGGTATACAGAGTTTTGGCGTTCTGTTATTTTCTTTGTACATAAGCAATTAAAAATGTTTGTCGGTAGACACAGAAAGATACTCATTGACAAAGGCATGAAAGGAACTATCTTTTCTATAAAAATTGAAACTTTTCTTATAAATCTAGTTCTTAAATTATTTTTCTCTCTCAGGTTATAGAGTTAAACTAGGCTAACCAAGGTTACTTAAGTTTGCTAGTTCATCTCAATCCAAAAAGCCTATAGTCACCTTTCCACTCGCCTTTAAAAAATAAAAAGAATTATATCTTCTTATTGAACTGTGCATTCTATGCAACATGTTGTATTTACATCTTAATATTATATTTTGTATATGAAACAGAGACATGATATTATCACCAGTATTTTGACGTCTGTTATGCGTCTTGTAAAAATGCAGCCCATAGATTCAGCAATTCGGCACGTTCTGAAAGAATGTTTCTAACGTATCCTCAAAGAACGTACGTTATTCATTTTCTTTCAGTTATACGTTTTTCACACAAATTGTTCTAATAAAATTCCTTTGAAACCAATTATATTTGCTGAGGAAGTGGGACATTCATTACGTGTAAAACATCGCAGACCTGATATCTTTCTCAATAACTAAAGCTGAAAGAATTAGTGAAAATTACTTATCTTCTTAAAGCAATTTAAGTGAACAAAATCATCACTATTTAATATATAAAGTGAATTGGCATATGTGTTTCGAGCATACAATTATAATCATAAATGACAAGGACATTTCTAAGCTTTCTATGAAAGAATTTCTATTCTTTTTCTTTCTTTCCTGTTCAGCTGAAATTCGCAATCCAAATTTTTGATGAAATGATAAAGAAAATCTTCCGAATAGAAAGAATTTGAGACTATATCTCAAAATATGCAATCGGGTTTATCGAAATTTAAATGATAAAAAGATGTAGGCATTTGGAGCCGTCAGATATCCTGAATGAAGTATTTTCTCTCTCAAGTATTTATATGAATTTAAGCATTTTAATATGCAAAGAAATCCTCATTTACTTGAGTAGAATATGATTTTACGGTTTCTTCTAATTTATAAATAGTCCTTTTAGAGTAATTGATTAAAATTCATTTTCTTTATTAGTGGATATCCTTGTTTTGTTAAGATTTTCATATATTCAGATATAATTTTATTTTTAAATATTTTAAAGCATATTTCAAAAATTCGCATCTTAATTTTTTCTACATGAGCCAAAAACATCTTTAATTTTATCCACTGGAAAATGTAAAAACGAACTAAGGATATTTTTGTCTCTGATATTAAAATTATAAATTTAAATATTCATAAATTCAATATAAAATTTCACGAAATTAAGGTGTACAATACAATTGTATTAAAATAAGAAAAGTAGCTTAGATACAATTAATAAGAGAAATTATATTTCGATATTCATTGCATACTGATTTATGACATCACCTACGCAGACAACTCTTTCCTTATTATTGACTTGAGTTCGTGAGAAATTCTTGGATATTCTTCCATTTTTTGGTCAGTTTGCAGTAGTTCGGATCAAACTTTTGGAGAAGGCTCTTTTGAAGTCATTTTCATTGTTTTTAGATAAATCCTGAAGAAAGGAAAAAACATGAAAATGAATGGAAATTCAATTATTCGTATCACATTTCTTGAAAAACTGGAGAATGTGAGATAAAATTCTGTGAAATTTGACTGAAACGGGTACTTTACACGAACCTAATTTGCAACAGACTTAATTTCAATTAGAAGCAAAAGATGTACATAAAATCCTTCTGTAAAATGATCTAAAATCTAAAAGACGTTCTATTTATCTGAATATTCATGCAACCATATGCACTAACATAGATCTTTTCCTTATTTGCACTTTAGTGTTTGTATAAACAGCTACAATTGATAATTCATTTCACTCATATTTGAACAGTTAGTTCAATTCGTTGGCATTGATTCTTAAAACATATGCTGAAAGTTTCGCTTAAATATACTAATTATTTCTTCATATATCACTTTAACAGTACAGAGGGTTTTAAAAACTTTTGAAGTCTGAAAAGAAAAGCATGTTGTTAAGTTTTTTTCTTTTCTTCTGATACCAATTGTTACGTTATTTTCTTTTCCTTCACGTTCGTACGGGGTTCGTATGGATTTGGAGTGAATAATGACGATACTACTTGATGAAGTATCGAAACACACTTTATTAGCCAGTATTGTCAGGACAGCTCCAAACACGTTTTACATTCGTCGATGAACTACTATAAACACACTGACACGATCAGCGACACAGCCTTCAGGTTATCAGACTATCATGGTGGAGACAGCTTCCTGCAAAGCACCCGACTCTGCTTTCCGGAGTACAGCTCCCGACTCTGCTTGGTCGTTCTTGGAACTCCACGTACTTACGAGACTCTCCACGCTACAACTCGCGATGTACTCGACGACACACGAGCACAGCTCCCGACTCTTCGGTTCAGTCGTTCCCGGAGCTCAGCACGCTCTCTCGACGATGCACTAACCGCGACACACTACGAGACCCTTTCGGTGCACTCGACGACCCACTCGGCACTCGTTGCCCGGCTGTCAACTCGATCGACTCCGCAGGGATTGACTCGCTAGACGAGACACACTTTCAATACTAGACGAGGCACACACACACTCGTAACTAACTCTCCGCGTACCAGCAGGGTTTATATAGCTTTTGACTGGTGTTCGAGAATATTCTGGGCTAAACCGGTAGGAATTCGTTCCATAAGGTTCTCCATCAGTCCATGGCATATTGCCAATTTTGTAGTAAAATGGGGGATATCTCGCCAAATATGGCAACCCTGCTTTCGCTTGCCATTTTATGGTAACCCTAAAACTGCTTTGCGGGGAAGTCATCTCACCGCGCCTGTACATTTCGTAACAATATGAACATTTTTGTTATCATAAAAGAGAAGTTTCTCTAAACAAAACTGTCTAGCATGATTTTTCGGGTAATGAATTCTAATCTATTCTCAAATCATCAACCCATATAGTGCGTTGGGACAGCATTTAAAGAGCACCAGCATTTATTCCTAGTTCATCTGATAGTGGTAGTGCACCTCTAGTCTCCTTCATAAACTGAAGGACGACTATGGCAAGGTGTGCCCATAAAGTAACCGAGTAAATTAAAAGACCAAACAATAAAATAAAAAGCTGAAGAATACGATCTATGTTTAGAAACAGTGACATCTCAGCTCTTAAAGCCAATTTAAACTATTATTTTGTCATTTGCATATCAAAACAGATCCATTTTCTTTTAACCTATTAGTTATCATTTAATGAGAAGAGATTTTACAAAATATTTGCTTCGAGATGAAATAATGATATAACATTAAATTTTGTTAAAAATTAGGTAATCCTGCTACCGAAACGTTAGAGATGATTCGAAGATTATATGGTGATGCATCATTGTCAAGGACACAAATATATTAGTGGTATAAGCGCTTTAAATGTGGGTGCAAAAGCGTAGAAGATAACCCATAGCAGGCTCGTCTCAAGTTCAAATATTGCTCGAATTTTGCGAATAGTTAGCGCCTATAAACAGTGTTTCGATGATCTGAAGAAATCTTGGAACAATTGCATAGACTCCTCTGGGAATAATTTTGAAGATAACAAATTAATTTCAAGGAAGTAATCTTGTTATTATTTTCAAGAAATTGTATGGTTATTCTATTATTCTATGGTTTATTAGAATCATTTCGCTTTATAAAGTTATATGTAAATAATGCTGATTTAATAATATTTCTAACACCATAAGGAAACCTGGAAATTTATTCCTGAAGACTTTTTTTACCCTGTTCCTGCTGATATTTATTTATCGACTATATTTATTATACATATATCTAGCAACGAATTGCAGTACGATAGTAAAATTGTTGTTTATTAATAAAACGATTGATTTCTTTTACTTTTCCGCTAAATCCGTTTACAGTACTTTTTCCAGTTTTTTCAAAGTTTTCTGTTTTGTTTTTCTTTTTGATATGCACAATACATTGCAAATTTCTTACGCTATTTGAACCCTACTTTACAGCTTCAAACGCTTTGTAATTGTCATTCCCATATCATTCCTTGAATTCAGATTCCTGAAAATTTCCGCTTTGTTAGAAATACTGTGCGTAATCCATGGGTTAACTACTATAATTAATTTTCAAGTGTTGTGCAACGAAACGAAAGTATTTTTGAAGTACAATTAGGGCAAAAACATGTTCTTTTGGGCCGATGTAGCTGACGATTTCAAAGCGGAAATTGCCAGTTAATAAAATAATTGAAACTACTACAGCATAAGCTTACTCCTTGATAAAAATTCCGATTCTTCTGCATATCTTTACAATGTTTGCGTATTGGTTGAACTTTCATTGATCATAGTGAAACTGTTATAAATGTTTCACGTTTTGTGTAATTTTTACACGTCTCCCCCTGTCTGAAAGTTAGAGCTATACCCTTCTTTGGCTTATTGGACTGTTAACGCAGGAGGAAGAAATAAAACCCAAGTTAAATGAATTACATTTAATAGAAGAAACCTACAAATCTAGTAAGAATAATTTATGGCTTGTCATTAAACACACTGTGATGCCTTTCACATTATATCAAGGTTTAAGCGTAAAAAGCGAGTTTTGATTACAATCACAAAATAAAATTATGAAGCATAGTGAATTTGGTCATCGTAACTAATTTTTGTATATTACCAACTCCAAAAAAAACTAATATTTCTGATGACATAAACTTCGGCACTGATATTTGCAACATCATTCGCTGAGACGATTATGCTTTAACTAAACCTTTCCAAGAAAATCAATTATCATACATGTACCAAAGAGCGAACGTCGAAATGTTTAAATTCTCAGTTAAATTGTGATATTTTTGTACTAATGAGATCTTACGTTTTCAGTACTTATTATCACAGTGAAACTATTTTTATGGAAAACGATATTTACTCTTCTCGCAATCAAAAAATTTATACTTTTATAGCATGATAAAATCTATTCAATAATTGCAATACAACTCTCTTTAAATCAGTGGTCCCAAATTCAAATCGTGAGGCTAATGCACGATCTGAAAGCATGGCCGGATTTTGTTTAATGAAAATTCTTGCAGGTACCAACCTTTTGAATTTAGGCAGAAAATATATATGAATTGGAATTTTTCTTTGTATTGTTATTGTGATGATCATCATTAACATATATCTCGATAAATATTTAGCAATTGAAATGAAAAAGATATTTCGGATTCTTTTATTCTCTTGAAAATGTTTCTGCATTTTGTTAACTTTGTCACTGCAATGTGCTGACTAAAATTTATTTTAAATAGTTGCACAATATTAAACTAATTATTGGATAACTCATTTTTGACTTGAGCTGTAGTTCTATGAAAGTATTACAAGCAAATGAGTATTTAGCTTAGATATCATTCCATTTGTTTCTTCTGTAAACTTTCAAAATACGTATTTCGCCTTCTAGTTTTCATGCAGCTTTTACTGAAATTGAGCGTTTATTAATTCCTGCGGCAGCGTTTATTAATTTCTGCTGTTTACGTGCAAAGCCACCTAATAATTAAACTAAAAAACTATACTGCCCTACTTTAAGAGAAAAAAATAATATTGTGATCTAGGTATTGAAATAAGACTTTATAGTGTCTCGTTGTCTTTGGTAGCATAAACTAATTAGCTCTAAAAGACTGTATGAGAAATTAGCCAGAGGTCTTAATGAAACAGAAAATCAGAAGATAGGGTGTAAAGAACCCTTTATTCAATCAAAATATAGTTTCAGATATGGTCCCACTTGGTCTTATACAAAGCCAACACGTCTGGTTTAAATCAAACAGGATAACGTTGTAAGTTGAAAAGGAAGTTGAGGAAATTTGCTTTAACTAAAAATTTACTGTTAGTAAAGTTAAATAAATCTCCACAACTTCTAAATGAAATGTTTAAGATAGCTGTGTTCTTTATATTTTATTAATAAATTTTTATTGCTGAAACAAATTTTAAATTTTCAAATAATATTACAGTTTGAAATTTATTAATAAGAAATCTTTGTTACCCAATTAGCAGTCAAACAGTCCTTATTCGTCTCCAAAATAAAATAAAATAAAATTGAAGCACAAAAGTACAAGCATAAAATATAAAAGCATATTCCATCTTCCTTCTAGCAACGTACTTTTTTAGTACTTTTCTGTTAAGTTGATGCCACTTAGCACCAAGCATAAATTTTTACGCGATAACAACGCGCGCATTACAAAATTTGATATTTAGGCATAATTTGAGTCGCAGAATCGAAATATGGAAAAACATTGGCATACCATTTCAGAAAAACTCCGATTTTGTGTCAAAATACCTATGTTCGAATGATGCTATATATAAATCTAATATATATCTCAAGTCGCGTTTTCGAGAATGAAAAACGCAATTTGAATTTCGTCAATCTGCCCGGTAGAACGGAAGATGTAGAACTGTCCCGCGCAGATGTTGTAGATTTGCCCTTAAGTTGCAAATATAGATTGTTGACTCTATATTACGTCCTTAGTCAGTTTATATATACATCACTAATCGGTTTTAGATACTTTTATTTAGCTTGATCTCAATAATAAATAAAAAGAAAATAATTAATCCGTTCTTGTAAAAATAGTCCCAATCATGATGCAGTTTAATACTAATAAATCACATAAACAGTGGGTGAAATTTACATTGTACATAAATAAAAAGTTATCGAATTTGCTTATTTCTTTTCATCGTCCTTTCTTCTGTCAGGTTCCTACTTGGACATGGTTGGAGATCACCTTATCTGACCTTTACTAAAAAGATGTCGAAAGAACTTTGCTCCTGTTTTCTCTTCAGGACTTTTCTAAACTGCAACATTACTACTCTTTTTAAAACAATGCCTGTATAAAAAATAAAAAATACGACTAAATAATTTACAAAATTAATAAAACAAATTGATATTTACAGGAGAGAATCATGAAAGAGCCCCACGTGCAGGAACACCGAATGTATTTTACGCAAACAATACCCACAATTTGGCTAGGTACAGATTTCCCATCAGAAGCTGTCTTATATTTACTCTCGCGCTTTCCAAATTGGTCATAGCATTGTCTGGAAAAGAAAAAACAAAGGTTTCCGGCATCACCATCTAAGCATCATCGGCATACTTATCGTCCATATCACGTCGTATTCCAAAATCGTTTCGATTCCACTGAGAACGTACATAAAGTTGAACAAATTTTAAAGAAGTATATACCGAGGTACCAACGTACTGTCACACCAGGTTTCTCTCTAGTTGGGATTGATTTATCTGCAGTATTTTCTTTTGTTATTGCTTTCGCTTTTGAGCTTTTGAATCTGTATTAGAAGATGTCAACTTTATCAATTCGAAGAAAAAGAATGAAATTCAAAATAAAATTATGCAAGATATGTTATTTCAATAAACGAAAAAATTTAGACTTATTAGTGATCATTGATACTACATTCATATTTGGTGCTTATACTAAATGAAAAAATAAAACTGTAGGTTCTTTTGCTACGGTGATCCCCATTTTTTAAAGAAAATGAGGAGATAACATCTTAATGAATATTTCTGTTACTGACTAATCTTACTAACTTATTATCAAAGTGCATAATAGAAAAAAAACCTCATGGATATATATGTACAATATATAAGGTTTTCCCTTTTTCAGTTCAATAAAACTTCTGAAAGCAAAATGCTGCCTGAACCATACTTCCTTTTTTAGACTACAGATGTGACGAGAGGGTGGAGATGAACAGCAAAATTTCAACCGAGTTTTATTTCTCCTAGCATTGGTTTCTTTCTATTTGTATTTCTTTTAAACTCGAACTTCATATTTACTCTTTTTATTTGATGCTGTAAAATATCGTTTATCTTAACAGTGGTTGGTTTCTTCTCTTTTTCTTCTACTTTTCTAACATTTTAAAGAATATATTCAGTAATACATTGAATATGAGGCTTTTATATTTAGCGGAAGTTGTACGACTGAAACTTCCTGAGCCTTTATCAGTTTTTTACCACTATGAATTAATTGATTGAAACATGCTGTGATGTGCAAACTATTATAGTTTTAAGAGTATTCATTCAAAGTAAGTGACAGTAGAGACACCTACAATGTGCATAAACCAAAGATTTAACAGTAGTTTTGTCCTACCCAGTTTGTATTTGAACATTGTGTTTGGCTATGAAAGTTGTAATGTCCTGTGTAAAAAGGAGAAACGCCTTTCAGCATAATCGAGTCCGTGTCAAACGAAGAAAAGCCTCTTGGAACAACAATCCATCGAAGAAGGATTATAGTTTGCCGGATTGCGGTTTATCGTACCACAATATTACTGCTCGCTTCGCTCAAGATCCCATGACTATCCATAAAATATGGAACCGATAGATTCCGGATAGTCATACGAAATGTCTTGCAGGATCTCAGCAGCTCTCCAGCACTAACAACCGGGAAGACAGACATCATATCCGCATGATCACAAACCGTTTTACGAACCCTGAGTCAAGAAACGGAGTCACTTGTAAGACAAGTTTCTACTCGAACAATTCGACGACATTTGTAGCAGCACGGACTGTCAGCATTGAGACCATGATTTTGGCTACAACTAACGCAGCGTCAGAGACATGAACGCCTCCAATTGTGTGATCAACGAACCTGGACCCAGAAAAGTCGTCACGTCATCTTTCCAGACAAATTCTGATTTTGTAAACAGCACCAAAATGGCCGTATCCGTGTTTGGCGGCATAGTGGAGAACGCACATTGCCAGCTTGCATTGGATTTCGCCATACTGGCCCGTCAGCTGGAGTGATCGTATGGAGTGCCATCGGATACATGTCTTGATCACTTCTTGTTCGTATTCTCAGCACTTTGAATAGCAGCCAGTACATTTATGACATGTTAAGGCCCGTGGCTGTGCCCTGTTTTCGAGGAACACCTAACTCTTCGTTTCAGCAGGACAATGCACAACGGCAAGTTTCCCGTATTGTCTTGATAGTGTTCGACTATTGCCTTGGCCAGCGCATTCTCTTGATCTGTCACTTATTGAAAATGTGTGGTCAATCGTTGTCGTGCAACTGGCTCGCTCCACGCATCATCCACTACTTCCAATGACTGTGCCATATTTCTTCAGGCTGCATGGGCTGTGGTCCCCGTGCATACTATACAATTTCTGTTTGAATCCATTCCCAGGTGGATAAATGCTGTCATTGCTGCCAAAGGTGGGTACTCTAGGTACTGATTTCGCAGGATTTATACGTCATAATTTCCTGTTTATTTAATCTGTAACAGGGGAGGGGAAAATGTTGAACATAACAGGGGACGTGCGGTCTCAGAGACCGCGCATTATAATAAATTTTTAAAAATCGTCTAATTAAAATAGCATCATGATATTTCACTTAAATGTTCTTTGAACATTTTACTCTGAAAAGAAAGTATGTTTTTACACTTTAAAGTGAAATTAAATTTTTCCCAGAAAATTTCCCCGTAGCCTTAAATGTTTCGATGAAAATCATATGCTGCACTAAATTCTATAAAACTAAAAATAAGAATGCATCTATTTTGAATTCACTATTTTATCTATATTATTTAATATTTAAAGCAAATTTTAACCGGAGAAAATTGTATGTAGCATAATACAGAAAAATTTTGACAGTACCTGAAGTATCAGTATCTCACTGATTTTCTGATAGTAAACAATTTAGTTTTCGTCTTCTTTAGCACATTCATTGCATAACTTTAGCGTGCATTCCAAACAAACAGGGTCTTAGCAAGATAAACATAAATATGCTGTCTTTCTTTTATTGCTTGGGGGGCACAGACGACATTTTTCCTTGATTTTAATTTTGCTTCTTTTGTGCACTGCTCCACATCCTTAGACTCAGCTTCTTTTCCTAAAATCCGCTTTATCGTCAGGCGCAATTCTCGATTTATTCTTGGATTTTTCACTCTCGTGTGTAGTAGTGGTTGGACTAATTCTCTCGCTAATTCTTTCAAAAACACCATTCTGGTCATAACAGGGTTTTGGTTATAACCTTGGTGCAAAATGTATGCTTTTACTATACTCATATCTACTAACCGGTAGAAAAGAGCCATAGGCCAACGCGTTGTTCTCCTACTACAGGAATGGACAGAAAATTTTTCGTCTAAAGCATCAACACCAACTTTGGTTCTGTTATAAAAAGCAATTATTTCAGGTTTCTGTGTTTCCGAGTCTGTTTCTATCGAATGATGCAATGATGACATCAAAACCACTGCTCGCCTTTTCTTTGGAACAAATGAAATCAAGGATATGTCCTTAGTAAATCCATACAATGTTGAATTCTTTTTTCTTGACTTACATGGAAGAAAATCTTTCGGAATTTCTTTTTTATTTTTTTTAACAGTTCCAACGTATGTCAGTCCATTTTTCAACAATTCTGTGGTAAGTTCTATGGAAGAAAACAAATTGTCTGCTGTTACACTCCTGTTCGTATTAAAAATTGGTTTGCTCAAACGCAGAACAGCTTGACTTGGTTTGCTGAATTTTTTCCAACTCTCTTCTACGCTAATTCCATCAGTCTTTTCCACAATAAAGTTATGCATTTTAAGCATAATTATTCTGGGCATCAGTCAAACACATAACTTTTAATCCATATTTCACAGGCTTTTGGGGGCATATACATTTTAAAGCGACACTTTCCTCTGAATCCAACAAGCATTTCATCAATGCAGACGCAAGTGCCTAATGTGTACGCTTTCTGGGAGTTATAAATGAATAAATTCATCACTTCAGAAATAAGTGCTGCCGGATCAGATTTCTTTCGTTTTTTCCTATCATCTGGGTTATCAAATCGCAAATTTGAAAGTAAAAATTTAAAGCGTTTCATTTACATAACTGCACGAAAAATATCGCGGCTAGTAGTTCCATTCGTGGGAAATAAACATTCAATATCTTCATGATTGGATTTGATTGGAAAAGAGCTCTCAGTTCATCAACACAGGTGTAGTCAATTTCACCTTTAATCTTACCACATATATTTTTTATTTTTCTTTCAATTTTTAGATTTGTCCATTTCACAATTATGCTTAAAATTTCGTCAGTAAAAAGTAGTTGCCATACATTTTTGGGATCTGAATTATCAATTTTTCCGTAAGGTCTTAGTCCAGGAAGTCTTACGATATTGAGAGCTGGCCTTCTAACTTTTCGATTTGGTTCAACGGATGACCATTTGAACCGATTTTTTCCATAGTAGTATTTTACGGAATTAGGTGTTTCTAGATCAGAGAAATCATTGCTGTCTGCAGAAAATTCAGAGTCTGTTGAGTGGGCACCCTTTCGCAGAAATTTTCTTCACAGTCATCTTCTTCACTAAAATCACTTCCATTTTCGTCTAGAATTTTTTCAGTTCTTCTGCATAACGCGGATCAGAAGGATAAATGAATCTCCGCGGACCTAACTTCAGAGCCATGTGTTCACTACTGCCGAAAATTGTAACACTGAGAGGGAGGTGAGGTCTTTACAGACCGCTCTAGAAGAATTTCAACAGATATACTTGCCAAAGCATTCCGATAAGAAGGGGTCAGAAAGAAGGTCACGAAACGTGAAGCTAGGGAAAGAATTCATTCAATTGGACAAAGCATGCAATAGGGGTGATGAGAGGAACATGTGGCGCGGTCCGTCAGACCGCATGTCCCCTGTTACGGGTTAATCACATGTTTTTTTCAACTATACCGTATGTGTGCAATAAATAGCATTCTGTTATTTACGTTCCTTCCTGGTGCAGCAATAATATTATTCAATATATCGAATGTGAGACATTTCCGTGAAAGATACATAAAGATCTCGCATTGACGTAATTTCTGAAAGAAGCCAATAAAACACACAGGTAGCTAGTATATTGTCCAGAAGTTATTTCCTGGATGAGTTTCCAGAGTATACTAGCTAAAGCCACTGGTGTTTTGTAAAGGATGCACAAAAAGACTTATAGTAAACGTGTATTGGGTTAATCTCATTGTCTTTTAATTTTTATTTTTCACTGTTACTGATAAATTAAGCAAAGCTAAACATAAATTGAATAAAATCTATGCACAAGTAATTATAGATTAATATTAGTTATAGCAAGGAAAATGCACTTCAACTGCAAGAAGAAAAAGGAAAGGTTAACAAAACAGTCAAATTCGAATTTTTTGTCTGAAGTAATGCAATGTGCTTGGATCATTAAAACTGAAATACTACATATATGTTAATTAAACGTAAAATGTAGGAAATGTGATTCTAATATCTCCAATCAAAGTTTGACGCATGGCTCTTTTCTGTTCAGTTACAATAATAATTACTCAAAGAAAATGAATCAGAATTTTTAATTACTTTGTAACAAAGTATTATGAACATTTTCTCGTCTTTGATGTGAATAACAAAAGGATAAGGATATTGTCTTTCAGCATACATCTAGGAAATAGCGCTTCTTTATTATAATCGGATTTCAGTGCTAATGACTTTGCTAGGTACAGTGAGGATTATTTGAAGTGTAGAATAATTGTGCTTTAGTATATTTCTGAGAAGTTTGCATTTTATATGCATTCTTAATTCATTTCATTCTTAAAATGGTGATTGTTTATTTGGTGGAATATGGTGAGGAACATGACAACTCTCTTCTAAAAATGGGATGCACTGAAATGTTAAGTATTTAATGTGACATTTCTCTTCTCTTTTCCTGACTTAGATATATATCGAAAGATATTGTCTTAACACAATTTAATTTTAAAAAAGCCTCAAAATAATACATTGCTTTCTTTATTCTACACTTGATGAGTTATTGCCTCTCACAATTGAATAAGCAAAGCTATCTGAAATAACACAAAGAGAAATAAGCAAAACATTAAATATACATACACATGATATATTGGACACGTTTCAGGAAAGGCTGAGGGTGTTTTCACACTTTTAGAATGATATCTGGGACGTTTAAAAAATGTTTAAAATGTAGAGAGCGGTTTTTTAAATGTTCGATCTGATGGCCTTCTTCAAGCTTTATAAGTCTGCTTCATGATTTCCACTCGTTAAATTTCCAGGATTTCCATCCCACTTCCGTTAAGTTCCAAAGTCTATCAAGAGGGTTGGTCTGCTCTTAGAAAGAATTTGATGCCGTTAAACCGTTTTGCGGCCGGTGTGCCCGGTGTGGGCACACCTAAAAATTTCCTTCTGTACGCACAGAAAAATTGAATGAAAAAGTATTAAAGAATTTAGAAGTTACTATAGGTTACTCTGAACCTTCTTTATTTATAGTAGATGGCAGCTCAATACAAAACAGTCCATATATTTTAGCCATGTTTAGTTTTTTAAGACCCTCATTTTTCAAAGAAATCTTCCAGATTTTTTTAGGGTATAAAAGAAATTGTTTGAAAAGAAATTTCTATGTTATTTTTGGGCTGTATGCTAATCTCCTTATTCTATATTAGTTTTAAATTTTTACCTTGAAATCTTGCCTAAAATCGAACGGCGAACCCGAGGGGTGCACATACCGGGCACACCAAGACACTAGGACAACTGAGAGACTTTAGTCTTTGTTTCTCTGCATCTCATCAGTCAGTTCATTGACAACAGAAAGGAGGGTCCACATCTGTGTTCCATTTCCTGTTTTTCTCTTTCTTTTTCTCTCTCCTTTTTTTTGGGGGGGGGAGGAGGGGACGTTTGGTTATTAACTAACAAATTGTTGGGGAGATTTTCTAGAGGTCAAGGGTAATTTTATCAGTTAGCGGTTTGGTTTTTCACTAGAGCAGTTCTCTTTTCCTCTTTCGTTCAAAGTTTCGCTAGCACAACATTTAGTAGTTTTGAGTTGTAGACGTTTATTCAATTTTATTTTGCAGTATATAATTTCTAATTGTAGATATAATATTAGTTTATTTTTTCGGATTTTTAATTATTTTCCAAACGGATCGGAGAGGGCTGACCATTTCTGAAGCACTGAAAGTGCTACACGAATTGCTTCAGATAGTGAATCTGATACGGATACCGGTACATGTGCAAAACATACAATATTGGGTTGTGCTTTTTCAAAGGTAGTGTCACTTTCTTCGAAAAGTAACGCAATGAAAATATAGACTAGAGTGTAAATATGAAATGTAAATATCATATACCCACGTTACTTTTTTTTTTTCATTCATTCGCATGTAATCATCATATAACCAAAAAAGAGTCCTTTAGGGGGTGTTGAGAATCAGGTCTCCCCGTGGCACACCCTAGGTAATGCAAAATCTGCTACGGTATTCATAATCTAGTGTTTTATAATTGTATGCAAAATCTCTTACTCTTTTACGCGCTTCCCAGCAATGCTCGTTTCAGCACTCTTTTCGAAGCTCTATTCAATCAGTGTACCAGCTTCGGGCACACACACAGAATTAAAACGAGAAGTGCCAGCTTCACAAAATTTTACTTGTCTACTCCTCTAGGCCTAATTAGACTACCTACCTTTTTTTTTTATCGAAATTCCAACTTTAAAAGGTAGCGTGCCGTAAAGGGTTAACCGTAGCTGGACTTTTGAACTCTTATTTACTTTTTAACTACATTACTTCATATACCTAAAATTGTAAATTGAACTATAAAGAAACTGCATGTATGTAACACTAACCGTATCTGTATCTCAGTTAGTAGTGCAGTGCTCGTTCTTGCATGCTTATACAGCATGGTTCTTGTAACTTGTTTTTGTTAAACATAAATGTTGTTATGTTGTGAAGATGACAAGTGATTTAATTAAGCTACTCTTCTAGTGTAACGAAATTTTTTATTATCTAGTACATTAGTGTGGTGTACCCGATATTGCACAAGCTTTTTTAAGAGACGAAAGACACAAGTTTTCGCCAGTTGAGAACATATATAGGCAATACATGCATCCTTTTTCATTTTTTTTCAAAAAATGCACTGGTATTTTCTAAAATGTAACTTCTTGCTTTGCCTCGAGGAAGTTTCACTCTCTAAAAGTCGTCGAGATAAAGAAGCATAATTTCTTCTGTAAATATCGGACGTAAAACTTTCTCTTGATAGGATGTTTAGTTGATTTAAAAATTTTTCCCACTCTTCTTATTTTTGATTTCCTATTGCAAAATAATCTAACACAGTCATAAACCCCTTACTGAAACTTTTATTGAACTGACGGAACTAGTCTTGTAAATTTTTTCGCTTCGTTTTTGATAAGAAATAGATCTCTTTCTTTGCAGTCATTTAGATACACCCATGCTTCATCAAGAGACGTAGTGTATTTCCATTTATCTTCCGTTAAATAGTGCTCATACCGGCAAATGTTCTGCTTTGAGCCAAATGCTTCGGCAAAAGCTGGTGGACATTATGTATATAGCCTTATTTTTAAGTAGCACTTTTAAGTTGTAAATATTAGCTATTAGTTTACTTATTGTTGCTGCAGATGTATTTAAAGATTTTAAAATTGATTTCTGCATCTGCGGACTTCCTTTTGTTACCAACAGCTAACTTTAGAAACATTAGAAATAGTACATACCTATTTCGAGTATTCATTTGGAGTCTTTTCTCCATGTAGAAACAAAATCCAACGGTGTTTCCTTTTCCGAATGATAGTACTGCTTGTTTTGCACTAAAAATTTAGTATCATGCAATTCACAATGTTTTTGAATTATGGAATAGGTATATTTCTCTTTGGAAAGCGAAAAAACAAATCCTTCAATTCCCACTTGTTTACATGCGACGTTCTGAAAAAATAATAAATTTAGCAGACGATATTTCTGATATTTCTGAAATCAAATAATAAGCTGTTGCTAGAAATTTTTATTCCAAAACAAATTATTTTTCGATTTCTTTATGGAAATGTTCTAAAAGTATGTAAACATCCTCTATATATCTACAATCTTTTGCAAAATAATTGAAGAACCAAGAAGGACTTTTGCAATCGTGACGAAATTTGGTAAGCAAAAACATCTTGATCGAACATGCAAATGATCAAAGAGTCAAGGCAAATGTACAGGAATTGCGAACATAGCGCGCATTTCTAGTGCGCAATTCGCAAAGTATAAAAGCAGTAACAGAGGCGGAAAATTTAATTTTTTTTGTTTCTGCCATTGTAATTCCGTAAAGAAGTAACTAAAGATGCCATTACGGCGATATCGAAGGCATTACAGACAACCAAACGACTTCGAACGTGGTCGCATCATAGGGTTGGATGAAGATGGGTGGTCATACCGAGCAGTAGGCCACCACCTGCAGCTTACAGATACTGCTGTGCAAAGATGCTGGCAGTCGACAGGCCCAAACCGCCCCAACGGTATCATTGTCGACTATTCAACGCACTTCAGCCACGTCTATACCTCCCGTGGTACCGTCCACCATCTCATGGCGCTTGTCTGAGGCAGGTTACGCTCAGGCGGAGTCGTCTGGAGTGGTACCGCAGCTGATCATCATGGCTGCCATCAGACTGGCATCGTATAGTGTTCACCGATGTATCCTGCTTCACTCTTGAAGCAGATTACCACTGTGTTCGTGTCTTTAAAGGACGGGGCCAACGTCCCAATCAGCCTTTGTTTTGCAAAGACATACAGCCATAACCCCTGGTGTGATGGTGCGGCGCTATTTCTTATGACAGCAGGTTATCTTTAGTCATCTTCCGTACATTTTTAACAATTCAACTATATGTTGATACCATCCTGCGACCGGTTGCATTACCCTTCATTGCACTTCATCCGAAGACCATTTTCCAACAAGATAATGCCAGGCCGCATACCGCTCGTATATCTCTGGACTGTCTCCGTATGGTTGATACTCTTCCTTGACCATCAGGCCAGCAAGATCACCAAGCCTTTCACCAATCGAGCATGTCTGGAGCATGGTAGGCCGCCAGATTCGGGCACTACAAAATATCGCAGATCTGGAGCGACAACTAATGAAGGCCTGGCAGAATGTGTCGCAGGATGACCACGCCTTGCCTTCAAATTTCCTGCATAAACTAGCTACAAATAAAGTTTACAAGCCTGACTAGCTTTATGCCCAAGCAGCCAATAACTCAGACACCACCAATCTTGCAGAAACCACAGCATCTGCTATCCTTAATGCAGTCTTCCCAGCAGATAACCCGGATGATGACTCAACAGAACAACAGAAGATACGGGACAACCATTCCATTCCTAACACACCAGACGACATTCCCTTCGACTCAGCTGAAATACAGCAAATCTTCCGTTTTCTTCCCATAAAAAAGGCTCCGGCACCAGACGGTCTAGACTATGCTATAATAAAGGTGGCTTACACATCCCACCCTACCTTCTTCGAGAAATATTTCAGCAAGCTTTTAAAATACCAGATCTTCCCAACTGCTTTCAAAAAAGGAGAAGTGGTCCTGTTCCTGAAGAAGCAGAGATCCCCAGATGACCCAAGCTCGTTTCGGCCAATTTGCCTACTTTCGTCTCTGGGAAAAATTTATGAAAAATTACTGGTAAACAGACTTAAATTCCATCTCCAGCAGACCAACTTCCTCAGCCCACGGCAATACGGGTTCCGAACTGGCTTGTCAACCACGCATGCCCTGAGTCATCTTAAAGATAGCATAGAACAAAATAGAGGCAGAAATCTTCACACGGCATTCATATCCCTGGACCTGCAAAGCGCCTTTGACACCCTCTGGTGGCCTGCTATAAAGCAAGCACTTAGAGAGGCACAATGTCCCAAAAACATCTTTAACATCATCACGGACTATCTACATGCACGTAGCCTCATAGTAGCCAACAACAATGGCCTCACTATCAAGCGGCAGGAAAGAGGGTGTCCACAAAGCTCTTGCGCCGGTCCGTTGCTCTGGATAATCACCTTTAACTCCATACTACAACATGAATGGCCTTTGCACACAGATATCATAGCATACGCCGACGATGTAGCCCTTCTGGTGTCTGGCCGCACAAGAGATGAACTGGAACGGAATGCCACAGAAACCTGCTCGATATTCACGGACCTATGCAATAAACTTAAGTTAACCATCTCTCGGCAAAAGTCCGCAGCCATCGTAATTCCACGTCCTGGCACAAATCCCACAAGACGTCCATGTATAAAGCTACTGGGCAAGAACCTAAAAATAACGAAGACGATTAAATATCTAGGAGTCACTTGGGATCAAAGACTCACCTGGTTACCGCACCTCCAAGAAATACGTACAAAAACATCAACCATCGCAAGGAAAGCCAGGCAATTTCAAGGGAGAAATTGGGGACAAAACCCCCATATCAGGAAACTATTATATCTGACAGTGGCAGAGAGAATAATTCTCTACGCAGCAGTCATATGGGCACAACCAATGAGCAGCCGAAAGACCAAGCTACTGACCACAATTCAACGGCCGTTTGCATTAAACATCTGCGGAGGTTATCGCACAACAGCGTCCAGCGCCGCCACGATACTTGCAGGCCTGCTGCCATTACACATAAAGGCAGAGGCAGAGGCTACCTATGTACGAATCACTCATCACAGACAAGAAGCCACATATGCAGGAATTACGTTCAGAACAACAGACTATGAACTCCCTGGCAGTGTGCAACACATCCACCCTGCCATCAAAGGTAGAGGGATCCATGTCAAAATCCAACATCAGCCATCGCACTCCAGACAACGCACTTCCTGTGCGATTACACAACTGTTCACTGATGGATCAAAACATGATCAGGGAGTGGGCTGCGCGTTTGCTCACTACGACCATGACACACTAGTAAAGGAATGGAAAGGACATCTCACTAACAGCAATAGTATTTTTCAAGCAGAGGCACTAGCAATATTGAATGCGCTACGACATGCCCTCAACCTTTCCCTTACCAATGCGACTTTTTACACAGATAGCATGTCAGTGCTACACGCACTCAGGGATCATCACCACACTTCACCCATCATCATAGATATACAGCAACTTTTACGCAATAATCATCAAGCCCGCTTTAACATGGTATGGGTGAAAGGACACTCCGACAACGAAGGGAATGACGTCGCAGACCGACTGGCTAATGAGGCTGCCAACAACATCCACGCTCAAACTATAAGAGCCCCTACCCCCGTCTCACACCTCAAGAAAACTCTGCGTAATATCTGTAAAGAAAAGTGGCAAGAAGAATGGAATAGTGGCGACACAGGGAGAAGGACGTATAACTTCCTACCAAAGGTAGACACGGAACGTCTTATAACAATAGCCCCACTGACACAGTACATAACGGGTCATGGCCCGTTTCCATCTTATTTTATGCGTCATGGCATCTCAGCATCTGACAATTGTGTCTGTGGCATGCTAGGTTCTCCCGAGCACTACCTATTTGACTGCGGTCTAACAACAAACCACCACTTACCACATCCAACGAATGATAGAACACTTTACTATCGTTTCATAATCAAACACCCGCCAGCTATAAGGAGTATCTGCGCAGTTGTACAGCAAATCAACGCCCTAGGGCAAGACATTTGCGAGCCACAGTAGCATGGTACTGCAGACAATGTACTCAACTATTAGATATTCGCAGTATGTACACATTCTGTAATACACATTCCACATTCAATTTCGAGCCTCGTGTTAACATCTGCTTTCAATAGCCACCAACTTGCAGAAATAATGTTACTGACATGTTTATCAGTGTAAAGTACTGGGCACCCAATGGAATGATGTGTTATCGTAAATCGAAATATATAATATCCGTACAATGCACGAATGTAGTGTATGCATCGAAATATGTAATTCATGCAACAGAAGCCCCTAATGAAAGTATGTACATTATGTATTATGGAAACTAAGCATATTTCCGCACAGCACTACTGCTTTACGCACACCTTACTATGTCTCATATGTTTCTTCTGAGTGTAATATTTGCATTTACGTGCTCTACATGTTTCCATATGTATTCTATGTGTCATGATATATATTCTCGTGTGTGTTCTTATGTCTTTATGTTACGTAATTACGAGTGTGTTTTTATGCTTTTACGTTTAATTTTGTATATCTATGTGTTTTAGCTTATATGAGTGTTTTAGTGTTCTAATGCTATCCTTTATATTCTTTTTAAGTTACTTTGTGTTATTAACAACGTCCTATGTAAAAACTACCCGACATCTAGCCCCTGTATGGCCATGTAAACTCCTGGTGCAGCCTCACGGGGCTCCAGCGAGTTGCTTCTTCGAGATAGTGGAGGACGTGGGACATATGCCTGTTTACCTATGTTATACGTCAGGCGTCCCCGTCCTCCGTCACCTGTCACCTGCCTTCAAATTCAAGCATGCATTGCCGCCAGGGGCGGTTCAACCAATAAACTAATTTGAACACTCAATGGGGTCCTGTGAGTCGTGAACAGGTACTATGACCTTGATTTTTTAATCATTTTATTATCTGTGAGCTATACACATACTCAATTTCATCAAAAACAACCACTTCCTCCATGGTGCTTCGATGTATTTGCAAAAAAAGTGTATGTATTACTTGTAAACTATTTTATATAGGCATCTTCTTAACGTAACGTCTTTGCAAAAGTACCCATCTTTCCAAAGCTTTTTAAGGTTACGAAGATTTCCGAAGTCTTCTAAAATTCTGTTGAAAATATGTTACAAAATTTAATTTCACATTTCTCGTTACATTCTTCTAAATCGCATAGAAATCTTCAAAATAAGGTATTTTAAAGCCTGTTTAAATCAAAGAAAAAGGGAAAATGACAAAGGGTAATATCTGAAGAATATAAAAGATCCACAAGGACATATAATATTTTGTGTAGTTAAATATTCTTTGACGATGTTTGCTGTGTGACGTGGAACTATTAAATATATTAAATGCTTTTTTTGGTGTCCCATAACTCTGTTATCACAATTCTAATACATTATCCTAATAGTTACATTATTTACAAATGAGAAATATATTAGTATTTTAGAAAAATTTATTTTTTTATCATAAAAAATTGATTTGCATTTATTTACCTTTGGGGAGATGCGGTTATTAGCCTTTTCTAACAAATCCTGTGGGATGCTGAGATACGCCGACTTTTATTTATTTTCCAAATATGGAGAATGAACCTTGAATACAATATTTTTACATTTAAATCCTTTATTAATATCACGTGAACTGTGAATGTAGAAATTTGTAGTATTTTAGATAGAGTTCCTACCATTAACCGTTGATCACTTTCTGTTAATTGAAAAAATTACCTGAATATTAATGTCATTTTTTGAAGTGAAAAGTTCCTTCGGTCGTAATCTTTTGTTGATGCTCTTCTTTCTTTGGAATAATGGAGCTTCTAAAAAATTCTTAATTTCTAAACGTTTTCTTCATTACCTGTATTCTATATTTCTACAAATTCTGAGTAGTATGTATTTACTTTATGTCATATTGTAACCTCGTAATCCTCTTCTTTCACCTTTACAAATGTGAGCTAGACTATATTTTGGTTTCGTAAATAAAAGGTTACAAAAAGAAATTGAAATAATAAATGTTCATAAAAAAATGCAAAACCTGTGAGAACATTACCTTATAAATACTAAATGATGGTTTAGACACCACACCAGTTAATTAAACGAACAAATGTATTTAAATTTTACAACTCAAAGCCTAATGTGCTTGGTACTTATTACAAACTGTGATCAGATTTACCACAGTAACCACAATTTAGTAGCATATTGGGACATCAGTCAAAACTGAGCACATATTCGAGCTTTTGTCACCGATTTTTCCCGTACAATTAGTATACTATACTTGATGACTATCAGCTTGAAAGTCTGAGGCTACGTTTAGGCAGATAATACTAGATCTTGAATTCTCAAAAATGTGCGTGCTACAGTAATCTGAAAAGGATTACTTTCTTCTCATGGCATGTATACGTCTAGAATCAATACTTAAGGAAACAAAATGCTACAACAACATTTCAGAACGTTATTTTTTGTGCGTTGATTTCTACTTTTAATATATAAATCTTATTGTCTGCCATCTTCAAATTTAAACAGAATGCTATGTACTACATTGATTATTTCAGATATCAACGAAAAGTCATTGCAAGAAATGTTTGGTTTCGTAGAAATAAAACAAAACGTGGCTGGTTTGAGGATGAGATGTCTTCCTTATTTTCAAACATCACTGAGGTCAAGGGCTGTGGCAGATGATCAGTTGTACCCTTATCATTCGCCATGCTCAGATGCTCTAAAATGTACTAGATGGGCGCCTTTCTTTATTCTGCTTCGAGGACATTCAGTTTGGCAGCAAAATCTTAAATTGGATCCTACTAGAAAATCTAAAGAAGTATGTTAATTTTCCCTTCCAAAGAAGTGTAAAAATAATTCTGTCCCGCTATATTTCTAAATCAACGGATTCGGCTTAGAAATGGTAATAGTTCATGAACAAATATTTTTAAAAATTAAAATTTTTATTGCTTATTAACATCTGAAACCTTCCTAAGGAATTTTCTCCTTTACCTTCGTGTATAATTAGAATCATGTCCAAATGTCAATCAGGAGGTTCGGAGTTTGAATCCTGGTGAGGACATAATTGATTGTCTCACCCTTCCTGCATCAGTAGCTTTATAAATGGTGCCTAAATTAAACTGCGGTTGGGTGCTAATTCTTCACCACCTGGACTTGGCGTCACGTTGTCTGCCTTCCTTGTTGTTCAAAACATGAAGCAGAATGTAATAGATTCCGTTTTCTTACCACGTACTTTACATGGTGTAACTGCAAGTCCGGCTAGCAATCGGAACGTTTGGAGTTCGAATATCGGTGACGGTACTTTTTTTGTGCTCCTATTGATAGCTTACCCGCTTTGAAGATTTCCATTCCTTATTGGTTTCATCTCCTTTAAGTCAAGATAAAAATCTGGTACCAAGCCCATGCGGTTCATTTATCTTTCAAACAATTTCGTTACATAAATTACCATTCTACAAAGGTGAGCCGTTGGTGAACACTATATACTTTTTAATAGTTCGATACATTTCGAGTGCAATAAATTTGCAATTTGTTAAAATGCAACTTGTAAAAATGCAGTTTTTTAAAATGTGCATAGACAATATATTTGCATAGTCAATTTATTTCAAAGAAGAATTTTCTATTGCGATACACAAGTAATATTTAATATCTCTACTACTAAGTTTCTGTGACTTTTCGTTGCAATACATAAGTAATATTAATATCTCTGCTTCTGAGTTTTTGCATAAATCTGCTACGATATGCAATATTCTGCAAACTAAAATTTAAAAAATAAACTAATTAATAAAAATGCCTACAAATTAAAAAGAAAAACTGTGACAACGAACGTGACAACAAGAAAACTTGGTCATTAAATACGTGTGCTGTAACAAAGTAATTAATGTGAAATCTTGTAATTAAATATTTCTTCTTAGCATGTATGTATCGTAAAATCCAACAATTAGAATATTCTGCGATTGAAAATAACTTAGCAATTAAAAAAACATTCTAGAATAACGTTTTCACTTCCATAGACGAAAATTCTCAGTTAACAAGTATTTTTATAAGCTTCTTACTCGATATAAAGACTGCATTTTCAAATCCAAATATAATAATTAAAAACTTTCTGTAGCAAATTTTAAAATATAATATATCTCTTTTTTTAATAAGAATGTGAATTTTGTTTAAGTGGCAAATATGATATTGTTTAATGATGTGATAACATTGTCTACTGTTTACATTTTAAAAGGTGGCGAAATATTTATCATTTCATGTTAGTTTTATTTTATCCACTTTTGATTCATAGGATTATGTTGCATATTTAATTATAGCAACGCATTTAAAATATATTTCCTGTAGCAGTGATGCATTCATGGAAGAATTCCCGAAAGTGACCCTTATTTATCTCTTATTTATGCATATGTGTAAAATCATAACAGAACTCAAAATCTTAACAGTTCTTAATCAGTTCATGCATCACACAGATATTCAATCAAATAATGTTTATTGTGAAGAAGATCTATTTCAATCATATTTGAATTTCAGTATTATTCTTAGGTGAAAGTTCATCATTATTGAAAAAAATTAGAAATTTTAGGATCCCTCTTCAAAGATACTGGTTTGTATCAACTTAGCCAAAACTTTTGCTTTAGTGGTAAATCTTTGCCTTAAAACGGTACTACTGTAATCTGGAAGGCATAGTGCAGGTTTTTTTTAACATCCTTTAGATAATTAAGTTTAATTCAACAAGAACGCATTGCGTAATTTTCCAATTAAAGCTAAATTATACCTAAGGAGTAAATTTAAGGAACGCTGTTAGAAACGAAAACAAATAAATTAAGTAATATTTCTTTTATTTCAACATGAATGTCATAAATGGAATAATGAGGTATGAGCTTTTAAATTTTATGTAAACACAGGCAGCAAGAAATTACATCAAGCTACGCATGCATGAGATAGGTATAAACTGATTATAAAATATTATTTTAAAAAAATATTTCTTCCTATATCTTAAAAAAAGTTCTTTCTTCCTTCACTCTCATAAAATTGCTCTTGCAGATTAAATCGTTGCATATTCAGTATCAAAAGAAACATATTAATTTTTATAACGAATTTTTTTACCTCTTTCATATTCTGAAGTCGCAGTAAGGAATAAATATCAGCAATTATTATATCTTTTTTAACATTTTTTGAGGTGGAACTGTGTTTTCTGCAATAATTAAAATTTACCATTTTTTTCTCGTTTACTTGAGAAACATAATTAAAACTGATATTTTCTTCATTAACATAACATTTAATTTAGTTTATTCATCCTTCATCAATAAACAGAGCATGCCGCTAATACTAATACTAGTCATAATGTAAAAAGTGTAAAACGCGATGTTTTATTTTCTTCAAGGAATGAATAAATTTATGAACCATTTTCTAAAATTTAAAGAGAATAAAACAAAAACCAACGAGAAAATGTAGTATAAAGTGCACTTAATCAAAATTAACGCGCCACCCAAAATGACAAGTAAATACTGAAATATTAAATTATAGTTAATAAATCACCAAACATCACATAGAAAAACAATATAAAAGAAAATGCGAACAGTAAGCACGTATTAAATAAAGAATCATGAAAACGAACACAAGCGTCAATAAATTAAAATGCAGATGAGAGAACATAACAGAAAGAATGCGAAGAGTATACATAAAAACAAAAACATTTTTTACGGCTTTACCATTTGACCAAACAGTTTTGTTTATGTTGTTTGGTCTTTGTTGTTCTCGAGAATAATACGTAATAGAAAACGTGTTTGCCTATGAAGGAGCATACTTGATATAAGGGCAACATAAGTCTTAATAGTACTTTCCTTGAGCTTAACAAAAGAGATGAACAGGGCGTGTTCGCCAAAAACATGGATAACGGTAATTAACTTGAATAGTGAAAACTACTGCGTTATGTTAGAAGAGTCTACTACATTTAGGTTGGTAGGTACTTGGATGCAGTTCCATGTGAAAGATTGGCCTTATATTAACAGGAAGCGTATGTAGTACAGAGAACTGTGAACACTACAATACGTTTAAAATTTATCAAGAGGATTAAAATCTCTGGCCCGGAAGGCAACAAGCAACTGCGTAACTTCTAAGGTAAGCGGCCCGCTTCGACTCACTGCTTCCTCTCTGTCGCTTGGCAAAAAGCCACAACTTAAATACTTGGCGTTCGCCAGACAAACTTTGCATAAATACCTTCACGCTTATAATTCTGGCCGGAAGTAGAAAATAAGAAGTGATAGTAAAGATTTAAAATAAAATAAACGTTAGTAAAACTTAAGATCCTTACATACTTCCCGCCAGAGTTAATTAGTTTGAAACTGAGGTCTAAAACGACCTTGTTGAAAACTTTTAGCTCTAGAATCTAACGCGAGGCCAATCTTTTACAAATATTTTTCGCTAGAAACTAGAAATTTAAAAGAAAGAAATTTGTTTTTACACTAGCAGCTCCCAGGATACACAATTTTTTTTCATCTGTACTGCATCTAAACAGGAGCTTTTATTCAATTCTGGTTCCTTCCAGAGATCTGGAAGAAAAACTAGTTTAATGAAATGTTACCCAATGAAATGGCAAGTAACATGTATAATTCTACTTCTCTTAACATTCTTATTTCATTCATGACTATTTTAATTATCTCTCCCCGTGCTCTCTGACATGTGTTGTAAAAGAACACCAAACACGAATGTGTTTCTGTCTACGTGTTCCACACTTCCTCCTACAATTAAAACACTAACGTGTTAAAATTCAACATAACAACACCTCTTAACACACCCTAATTTCAACTCTAAACCCTGAGGTACTATTCTAAAAGTGGCTAACTCTAAAGTGTAGCGTCAGAGAGCCTAACTACATCATTCAACCTTTAACACATATTCGCCATGCTTTAGTCTTTTTACAGTCACACGAATAAAAAAAAAATTTAACATTCACTTTTACCATATCACGGTATTTCTTAACATTTAAAATAACAGTTCACATTGTATATAAGAACATATCAAAATGCCGTTAATTTTACACATTTGAAAACATACATTAGTAGTACATTGTTAACTTCTATTCTTTTCAAAGCAAGTGCCAATTCTTTCTACATTGAAATAATACATTTCAAAAAGTCTTTCAGACTAAAACTTCTTTCTTGCTAGAATGTTTTAAATAAAATTTATACAATAACTTTTTACAACATTTAAGTCTTTACAAAACGCTATTATACATCAACTTTAGTTTTACGCGCGAGTAATTTAAAAACATAATACCAAAATCGCTACAACTCATTTCTCGCCCTTTTGGCGATAAAGGTAGACCTCGCATGAGGTAAAACTTCTTGAAATCTGCCACTTGCAGTAAGAATGAAAGATTAACTTAAGTTTGCAAAGTAACATAAAATTTTACTTATCTTTGTGATATTCGGACATCCTTTTCTGGGCCCAGTCTTTAAAGGTATTGCAGATAGTAGTTTGATTTATCCTCCTTCTTGTACGGGCTCGCCCTTCAGGGCCTTCCTCTGGAAGCTTCCTTTTTTCACCTGTTCGGTCACCCTTGAATACCTTCTTTTTCTCCTCTGCTTGTGGTCTTGGCCGTTTGATGGCAGCTGGTCTTGGCAGAACCGGGAAACTTCTATAGTGTTCCTGCTTGGACCTCGTTGCTGGCCGTTCAAATTTTCCTTGTAACTTTTCCTCCGCCGTTGATGGCCCTTCCGCAGTTCGGCGGCATTTGCTGCGGAGAGTCCTGTCGGATGAGTAGATCTTCCGTTTTAGAGCCGGGTTATAGTTGCCGTCATTTCTCCTGGTTCTCTTCACATACGTCGTCCTTCTCCCTTCTTCATTCTGGGGGTGTTCGTGAACTCTCTTTTCTGGACGGTGGAACGGCTTCTTTTTCTTGCTACCTTCAATTTTCCCGCGGGGAAATTTTCTTTTCAATTTTTCCTGCCTCTTAATGGCTTGCCCTTGTACTTGTCGTTTTTCCACCTCTGGAGCTTGTGTCTGCGGTGTCTGCCGTGCCGGATCCTGCAAAAGATCTGAAAATATTTGCATTTTATTACGATCGAAGTAGGGTTTGATTTGATCAATGTTTGCGGAGCAGGTTTCACCATTTCTGGCTTTTAACACTACTACAGCGTGAGTTATTTTTTCTATAACATATGGTCCTTCAAATCGTGGAAAAAATTTGGCAGTCTTATCTTCTGGTGCTGAAGAAAGTGAATGCTTAATTTTTAAAACTTCATCCTCTACTTTATAAGTTACTCCCCATCGTTTCAAATCATAATAAAGCTTCTGTTTTCTTTGTGCTACTTCCGAATTCTTCTTTGCTTCCTTAATTAGTTTTTCTATATCACCCATTTTAAATTCTGGGGCTCTTTGTTGCACATAAAATAATTTATCTAACGGCGTTATAATCTTTCTGCCTAAAAATAACTCAGCAGGAGTTTTGCCCGTTGTATCATGTTTTGCGGTCCTAAGGGCGAAAGCAAATTCATTGACATAGTTATCCCAGCTTTTATGAAAATTTTTAACATAACTACGGATAATTTTCACTATATTTCTATTGACCCGTTCCGCTATATTTGATTGCAGCCGATACGGGACCATTTTTAAATGACGTATGCCCAGTTTTTGGCACATGTCTTCAAATATATTACTTACAAATTGAGGACCATTATCCGATATAACTTTTAGGGGCGCCCCGTATTTTAAAATATATTTATTTAAAACAGAATCAGTAACTAATTTCGCGGAGGCTCGTTTTAAGGGAACAATTCCGGTCCATTTAGTAAAATGATCAACCATAACAAGGAGATAGCGACTTTTATTTAACTGACTTTTTGGGAAAGGGCCCAATAAATCGATGCCAATTATTTCATTTGGAAAAAAGGATTTAATACTATTTAGAAACCCGGCCGGGCGGAAATTAATATAATTAACTGCTTGACATGTTGGGCAGGACTGGACATACGCCCTTGTTAACTTTTGCAGTTCAGGAAAGTAGACTGCCTCGCCTACGCGTTGGATAGTTTTTCGAATACCAGCATGAGAAGCTAAAGGGCTGTCATGCAGCTCCTGCAGGATATTTAATCTAAGACTAGCTGGGGTAACAGGTCGAAATTCGTTGTTGGAATTCGTAGTTTTTGTATAGAATAATAGACCATCTATTAGTTCGTAATGGGCCGCCCTATTTCTTATCGCCACAATATCTTGGTGGCTAAAATTTTCAGGATCCTTCAAATACTCATAAATGCTTCCAAACTCAGGATCCTTACCCAGTTCGGTTATTACAGTTTCTCGGGAATTTATTGTACATGCTGTGAGCATTGCCACCTTTACGGTATTACCTTGTTCATCTATTTTAATTCTTGATAGGGCATCTGCTACGATATTTTCCTTTCCGGGGGTATGCTTGATTACCAGATTATATTCTTGCAGCTTGAGTGCCCATCTTATTAACCTTGGGGATAAATTTTTCCCTGAGTACAATCTAGTTACCGCCGCATGATCAGAGTACACTGTTATCGGCGCCTTTCCAAAATAGACTCGGAACTTTTGCACTGCTAACAGAACTGCAAGTGCCTCTCTCTCGGTCGCGGAATAGTTTCTTTGTGTTTGATTTAAAGTTCGGCTAAAAAATGCCACGGGCTGCTGATTTTGCGAAAGTACCGCTCCTACCGCATAATCCGAAGCATCCGCTGAAATTTCTAAATTCTCATCCTTTTCAGGAAATTTCAACACAGGGGCTTGCGTTAATGCTTGTTTTAATTTTTCGAAAGCACTATTGGCTTCGGCCGTCCACGAGAATTTTGCCTTTTTCCTTTTTAATTTTAACAATGGTTCAGCAATAGCTGCAAAATTTTTTATAAAGGACCTATAACATGAACAAAATCCTAGAAAAGAAGAGAGCTTCTTTGCCGTGTTTGGAGTCGGATACTTTTGTACAGCGATTATTTTTGATTCGTCTGTTTCTATTCCTTTCTGAGATATCTTGTAACCTAAATATTTTAATTCAGGGGCTGCAAATTTGCACTTTTCGACATTAACTTTTAGACCGGCCTCATTTAATAAAGAAAACACCTGTCTTAAATCCTGTATATGTTGGTCGAGATTATCACTAGTAATAATGATATCGTCTAAATAGATAAATGTGGACTTTCCAAGAACAGGTCTTAACACAATGTCCATGCATCGCTGAAATGTTGCCGGGGCCCCTGAAAGGCCAAACGGCATACGCAAAAATGCATAAGTGCCAGACTTGGTTATAAAAACAGTCTTAGGCACGTTCTCAGGCCTAACCCCTATTTGAAAATAACCAGTCGTTAAGTCTAAAGTCGTCATAAATTTGGTTGATTTTATGTTCCTTAGAATTTCTTGAATGATCGGTAACGGATATACCGGATATTTTGTTATGGAGTTTAATTTACGGTAATCAATAGCGAATCTCCACCTTTTTGGATGCGTCAAAGGATAGTCATTATTTTTCTTACATAAAACCACCGGGCTAGCATAACTACTTGAGATGGGCGTTATGATCTTTTTACGTAGCATATCGGTAATATGCAATTCTATAATTTTTTCCTTATTCTTATCATACCGGTATGGTTTTTGGCGAACTGGCATTGCATCTCCGGTGTCAATACTATGGTTAGTAACCTGAGTAAATCCTGGAATATCACTAAATAACGGAGCAAATTCACTTACCACTTGTCGGATTCTTCCTTGCTCGTCATTAGGGAGGTGGTCAAGTTTTAACATCGGCGGTTCAGCCTTTTCTGACCGAACTGGTTTCATTGTCAGCTTAAGGGACGCTTCATTAAAATCCAATGTTGCTTGTGCGTCTGAAAGAAAATCTATCCCTAAGATTATATGTGCTTGCAGATTCTTTACTATAAAAAACATCACCTTTACTTGTTCGTCCTTGATACGGACATATAGCGGTACTTTACCTATACAGTTACATAGTTCTCCTTGCGCCGCTAACATTGTCGTATTATCCGAATTATATATGCGGTATTTCCGAAAATACTTCCTAAAATAATCTTCTGCCACACAGGAACACTGCGCGCATGTATCCAGGAGTGCGGTGGCTGGGATATTATTCACCAACACTTCAATCTTCGGAAGAGTCAAATTTTTCACCATTACTGTATTTAACTTGTAGGAAGAGGGTTTTTCGTGGCCTTCGGATTTCCGGACACTCCCGTCAGCAGAAATCCGTTTTAGTTTAAATTATTTTTCATTTCTGTGCTTTTCTTCTTTTCCCCTGGCCTTGAGACTTTTTTCCTGGGTTGCTATTGAACTGTCGACGTTCGCCGGCTGTTTTTGAATGCTTGGGTTTCCTTGCCCACTGATTCGCTTTGCCTCCGTAGCCGTGTGCGTGAGTTTGCTGTAGTCTTGGCGTACCAAATTGGTTTCGTTGTTGATATTGGCGTCTTCTTCCGACGTCCGCCGTTCTTCTACTTTCAAACTGGATTGCTAGCTCAAATAACTTTTCCAGTGTAGTCGGATTTCTTAATTCAATAAAGTCTTGCACTTGGGGCAGTAAACTCGGCAAAATCACTTGAATTATTTCAGGGTCCGGACGGTTTCCATACAAGAGCTTGAAGACGTGAATTTTTCTTAAAATAAAGCTTGAGAGGTTTTCGATTCTTTGTTGATATATACTGAAAAGTTCCGTTTCTAATTTCGCACGATCCCTTACAACAGGGAAGGCTTTTAGTAGGGCAGTCTTGAAATTCTCGTAAGTATAGGTGGGACTTCCTGCTTGACCCAAGAGACTTCTGCCTATACATTTGAACCAGTTAAGCGCTTGGCCCCTCAAAGCGCTGGTAGCTAAGGTAACTTTTTGAAACTCGTGCACGGGGTAGAGCATGAAGTGGTCATCCAATTTTTCCAAAAAACTGGTTACCGGTGAGTTTCCATTAAATGTTGCTTCTGGTTTCATCGAAGCGCACATGGTCTGGACGATGTAACCAAATCCTTCCAGGGCGGCAGCTGGCATTTCTGGATTCTGAGCCGTTTCTGCAGGCAGCACAGGTTCTTCTTGAAACTCGGCCGTGGTTATTCTTCTTCGTTGGGCGCCACTATCAGGGTCAGTGTTCCTTCTAACCTTCTTCGGGAACATGCAAGGACCTGACTCGGAACAGAGAGCTTACTAAAACTATGTTCAAAACTGTGGGAAGTAAACAGGATACACAAGAAGGGTATACAAAACCCTTTATTTTTCTCTATTTACAATGACTTCCGGGTCAAAACGTAAAAGTATAAAAATAAAACTAAACTCTAATTTAACTTTAGAATAATAAACGTGGAAGATTGGCCTTATATTAACAGGAAGCGTATGTAGTACAGAGAACTGTGAACACTACAATACGTATAAAATTTATCAAGAGGATTAAAACCTCTGGCCTGGAAGGCAACAAGCAATTGCGTAACTTCTAAGGTAAGCGGCTCGCTTCGACTCACTGCTTCCTCTCTGTCGCTTGGCAAAAAGCCACAACTTAAATACTTGGCGTTCGCCAGACAAACGTTGCATAAATACCTTCACGCTTATAATTCTGGCCGGAAGTAGAAAATAAGAAGTGATAGTAAAGATTTAAAATAAAATAAACGTTAGTAAAACTTAAGATCCTTACAAGTTGAGGTTCAAGACCTAATAAATTGATACAGTTTCTATATTTGCATTTGCTAAGATCCTTCGCTAAAATATTGGCAGGCATTTCTGCTGTAGACATATACTTAATGTCAGTTTCCGTTTTGTTACTTAACTCTCTAACATAATGAAAACGACTATAAGTATGTTTTGTTGGAGAATGATGAAGTGGTTTTTTTTTCACCAAATGCGCTGCACTTTGATTTTCATTATACAGCACAGATGGTTTTGCTACTATCTCCGAAAAACCTAGCTCTCTCAATAACAAACGCAAGTGAATCACTTCTTTCGAAGCCTCAGTTAACGTTATGTATTCTGCTTCAATACGTGATAGCGCTACAGTCTTTGTTTACGGGATTCCCAAGGAAAGTTTTCCTGCTAATATGAAACTATAGCCACTAAATGATTCTCTGTTGAGAGTATTTTCGACCTAATCTCAGTCTGCATAGCATTTAAGATTTTCATTTGTTTTTCGATAAGCTACCCTCACGTTTAACGTATAGAGGTATTATAGTAAGCATTTTGCTTGAATCCATTGAAGTGAATTAATGATCCTATTAAGATTTAATACTTATTTTTGTTCTCACTTTCATTTTCTTTGGTGACTTTTAATGATTCGCATAGTTTTAAGTTAGGGTTAACGGTGATGATATAGGTTTATATTCTTGCATATCTGATCTCTCCAAGAATTATTTTATACGTATATTGAATTTGGCTAATTGACACATTTCCATTTTATTCAATGTTAATTCCTAAGCACTGTTTTATTTTACACAAATTTCTCATTTCAAAAGTTTTCATGAGAGTTTTCTTAATAAGTATTACATATGATTCGCTTTTAGTTAGAAATATTAAATCATCTATATAAATAGCAACTCTGATTCAGTTATCGGTTCCTTTTTGAACACACATTCAACTATCCCACGTTAAATTTCGAATTTGAGTTTTCGGGAAGTTTCATATAACTTAGGTTCCAAATTCGTCGTGCTTGCATAAGTCAATTGATTGACGTTTTTCAATTTGCAAACTTTGCCTTCAGAAGTTACGAAATAGTTGAAACATGAAAATCAGTTGATCAATTTTCCAATTCAGATAAGTTGTTTGAACATCCGTTTGATGTATCTTTAGATCATATTCGGCAGCTAAAGATGTGCGTATAGAGTTGTAGAAAACTTGTATATAGTTTATTCCAGACTTTTGCGAACTCCTTTAGTGACGAATCTGGTAGCTTTCACTCTGCCGTCGGCTTTTTTCAAAATACCCATTTTCAGCCGACTGCTTTTTATTATATGGCAAATCTGTTAGTTCTCACATATTGTTCCTCTTTTACATCATATTTTTTAAGTATTTTTATCTGCTTTTAATAGAACATTGATTATGTAAGCGGCTGCTTATACCATTTCAGGCCATAATCCTTGGGGCAATTTTGACTTTAGCAACAGACATCTAGACAGCTAGGGTACGATTGGTGCTCTCTACAACTTCTTTTTGTTCTTGAAACAGAACTGGCGTTTAATGCCTCTTTAAGAATTGAATAAATTCATGGCTTTTAAATTCTTTCGATTTATCGCTGCGGAGTATTTTCAGATGCTACACCATTTGCTTATCAGCCTGAAATTTGTACTTCTTAAAATGCTTTAAGAGCTTCGGAGCTTTTCCGCAAGGCAAATACAGTACTTTTCCGCGATTTATTTCATAAATGTTATAAAATATTTTGCACCACCAAAATATATGACATTCATGGGACCAGAAATATCGGTGCCTACGAGTTCACGTATGTCACAGTTTACTGCATGTGCTTCTTTTGGAAATGGTAATATTTTTTGTTTGCTTTTTACGCCAGGTGTCCCTAAATAAGGTTTCATTTTTACATTCTGAACTCTTTAAACGGTGCACCATCTTTTTTAAATGAAATACTCTTAAATCGACTAAATTTAAGCGACCATACCCTTCATGCCACAGTTTCATTTTATTGTTTCGCATATATACATTCCCCTTTGCAACATTTGAAACCTCGAATACCTCCTGTTGATTTTTAAAACATATACTATTTTTCTTGGTTGCTTGTTGAATAGACTAAGCATCTATTTTTATCTCACACTTGGTTGTTTCTAAAGTAAACGAAACCGTTACTTTCCGTCATTTAGTTAACTGAAATTGACTTCATTTATGTGATGAGAAAGCAAAATATATGATTAGGAACGTTATTTATGTGATGGGAAAGCATAATATATGAATTGTATGCTGTGAAGATGAATGACACTTACATAAATTACAGATTTCCCTTTGATTTCTATGAATTCATTATTTGCTAACTAAACTTCACTTTTTGTTTCAGTTATTAACGTGAAACTACATCTACCATTGCACACGTGTGTGGCTGATCCTGAATCAATGAACCAAATACTTGTTGCTAATTCTCACTTTGTATTGACAATGCTGATAGAACAGTTTTGTTCAGAGGATTTTTCATTAGGATTTTTGCATTTATTTCTTCTACATTCTGACGCTTTATGTTCTTTTCTCTTGCTGTTATGGCAACTAATGTCTTTCACATATTAGAATTCTTTTTCGCCTTGTCGTGATATTTAGTAACTTTCGCGTTGTCGCACTTGGTAACTAACGCATACTGAGTTTAGCTGTGTTTCTGCGCTTTAAAGTTTCTGACTGTTAAATTCATCTAACATAATTTTTAACCTGTTTAAACCGATAACATAATTTTAGGGCATTTAAATTTAGTAATTAATTTTAGCGTGTTTAAGTCGGAAAATCCATCACGAGATTCTATCGCATTTCTCCGGCTAAGGTACGTAGTTGCAAGGCAGTTAAGAATTCTTCTGGAAATTCAAATCCTATTTCCGCGAGTCGAAGAAAGAAGTTTTTTTTTTAGTAACCCTGCATTTTTTCATTCGCGTTCAACTTTTGTGAGATAGTTTGCTTCATAAGGCTTACTTTATTAACAGAGCATTTAGGCTGATGAATTTCATGCAGTTTCATACACAGTAAAAATTTTGATATTTTTAATGTACACTACCTTCGATGACTTCACTTTCAGAGTAATTGTTGCGCTTAAGTTTTTCTATCTTTACTACCCATTTCGCAATTTCGGCTTGGTTAGTTTTGTAGTTTCTGCTTTGATTAACTGCCCACTCGCGACTTTCAAAAGTTCTGACCAGAATAAAACCATTTTCACTTCAAAATGCAGTATTCTAAAGTGCGGCAATGAAATGCCTGACCATATATAGCGATGAATATGGCATTATATGGTAATGGCCATCATATATGGCAATGAAATGGCTGACCATACTGCCAAAGAAGCGACATGCTCTACCACACTCCCAGAATTACCGGCTCTCAAACCGGTCTCTTTTCTCAAGCAACAAACAATGTTCAACTTATGACTAAATGGCAAGACGAGTGAAATAGAAGCACCACAAGACGGAGAGTATATACGTACATCCTTAGGGTCTCCCTTGGACAGACATATTCCGCCTTACTATACACTCACTTTTTGACAGGCCACGCCCCCTTTTCCTCTTATCTCTAC
This sequence comes from Stegodyphus dumicola, assembly GCF_044657685.1. NCBI lineage: Eukaryota > Metazoa > Arthropoda > Arachnida > Araneae > Eresidae > Stegodyphus > Stegodyphus dumicola. The sequence goes on along the minus strand of NC_140771.1, from coordinate 165,668,642 downwards.
TGCTTTAAGATTAGAGATTATGTATTTTGTGAATGTGGCCAAGAAGGCAGCCCAGACCACTTTGCATTTAGCTGCAATTTACCTAGGGGTCAGAGACTCAGGCAGCCAAGTGATAACAATAAGTCCATGTGGTAAAAGTGCCTCCAATATAATAATTATGCAACCACCCGGCTCAAAAACATTATTGACTGATGTGCAGATAAATACTCTTACCATAGGCAAGCAATTTTAGTCGGTTCAATAAGGGAATATTGTAAATGGATATGAGGGATAGCCTATTTATAATTGTAGGAAGTTTATAGAAAATTAGAATGCTCAATGTCTATGGCAGTACATTTGTACTGTGATCTGGTACAATACATTGTATAATGTATTTGCAACTGAACGTGCCTTGTAATATATCAGTAATTGTACTATATATTGGTAATTACATAATCGAAATTACACATTAATATTGTCATTTGTAAGGGTGTTTTTAACATTTTAGCAAATGTGTAGGTAATTATTTAGTAGTTTTTTGCATTATTCCGAGCTTGCGTTATAAGGTACAATAATTGTTTAAACATTAGCAATTGTATAACTGTATAAGGTACTGGACTTGTTATAATTGTATAAGGTACTGGACTTGTTATGATTGTATAATATACTGAATTTTGCAAGATGATTATGTATTTGTGTTTCAGTTTATGCCCCCCAAAAAAGTGATAACTGAACAAAATATTAATATGTAATCAAGATTGTATCTATTTAAGCTATATGCTGATGAAAAAATGTGCATAGTAATTGTATATTGTAATAGCGATTATAATATGTACTAGATATTGTAAGATGCAATTATCTAGTCATATATGGGTATTTAATAAATAAGCGGATAATAAACATCATAATTGTATTTGTTAATTAATGCACTTCTGTCATTTATCCGTAAATGTACTATTTGTAATATACGTTCAACTGTATTAAATATTGGTAACTAAGTAATGTACTAGTATAACATATTTGTATAATGTACTTAAGAGGTTTTTCTTTTGCATAATGTGCAATAATATTATAAAGTATAGGAGCATGTATTGTGTTATGAGCAATGATGTATTGTATCATGTGCAATAATGTATTGTATTATGTGCAATAATATTATTATAAAGATATTATTATAAAGTATAAGTATTATGGGCAAAAATATTATTATAAAGTATAAGTATTATGAGCAATATTATTATTATAAAATATAAGTATTATGGGCAATAATATTATATAGGAGATTGGATAAAGTACTATATACAGTAAGGTAAATTTTCATGTGTGTAATGTATCAGTATTTGAAACAGGTTTTAGTATTTACCTAGGAATGCAAAAGTACTCGTAAAGAAATAGATTGGTAAAACAATGTACTTTTACCTGGCTGTATAATGCATTTCTATGTAAAAGTACTGCTGAAAAAGTACATTGATAATACATTGTATTTGTACATGCTGTATAATGCATATGCATACCTGTAATAATATGGTACCAGTTATTGGTTTATCAAAGTACTGGTAAATGTATAGTATTTAGGTATAAAGTACAGGTATTGAAAGCATACATTAGTTTCATAAGATGTAATCATTTGTGTACAATGTTTTAAAAACCCAGTTATGTTTTAGTACTTAGTCAAGAATGTATTAGCATTTATTCAAGAATGTACTATGTATTTGTATTATGTAATTGCATCACGTTTTGGGATTTATATTTTATATTTGTATTAGGTATTAGTAAGTATGCATGTATTATGCAAGACGGGTAAGAGCTTCGGCTTCCTAAAAAACACAATGCAATTAATATCTTCATGGACCTTAAACTGCTGAGTTGGTAACCAATTATGTATGGATTATGTTATACTCTGGGACAGAAGCCAAGTCAACGGATTTCAGGATTTCAGTATTTCAAAGTTAGTGTTATCCAATTTCTCAGTTTGAATGTCCGAGTTCATCATTTTCATTAGTGACATACAATTTCAGTAAAATCAAGTATAAAAATAATATTGTTTACCTTGTTCTACACGAAGAAACACAGACTGTTAATCTATTACTGCTTACACTATATCTCCAATAGACTCCTGGGCAGCTGGGAAACTGGAGCTATAACCTGTTGTTTGGGGGTGGGGTATTTAATTATGGCAAAGCACACTAGGCTATCTGCCTAAGGGGAGGGATGCCTTCGTGGAGAACTTTGTAAGGGAAACTGGCTCGTATACACGTTACACATTGGCTGTTGTTTGGTTTTTGGTGGTGTTCAAAGTAGTAGAAAACGTTGTTGCCACCAGAGGAACATACTTGCTGTAAGTGAAACACGAGTTTTAATGGCATTTTCCTTGAGCTTTACAAAATAGGTGAACGGTGCAACTCAGGCCATGGTTGAGAAAAAATATAAGATGGCTAACGGTGATTAACTTGACTGGTATAAACTACTGCGTTATAACAGTAGAGTCTGATTGGCCAATCATTTAGGTCGTTAGGTACTTGGCTGCAATTCCATACGCTACATTATATAAATGATGTCCAGGATACTGTCCTAGATTTTTTCTACTCGCATTCTAGTGTACAACAGCTATATTCCATGTCAGGATTCTGTACACAACATTGTCACACCAACACTAGAGAGAGTCACAGATGCTGGCTGCGACGATAACCAGGACGACACACACCTCGGACAGGCACACCTTGACTCTGCGTGTTCTTCACACATTTCTTGATTTCTACTGTGGAATTATATAGATAGCACTGGACTTTTCGTCTCTTCAGCATTGCGCAGACACAAGGAGGAATGCAAATTTGCCAACAGTTTAAAGTTATTAATCTCTAATTTCGTTCATCTTTCATGTAGCCATTTTCACAAAAATGTGAAATATTCAAATTAACATTCTATTAAAATTCATGTTAAATTAACCTGAATATTCTTTGCCTTTAAATAAATGAATGTTAAATTATCTTGTTTAACTTTATTTGAATTAACAGCTTATGAATTTAATAAGAGTTATTTTCTTCTTTTCCATTCCATTTACCATTGTACATGTTATATGAATTCAAATTAAGTAATTTCTTGAGAAAAGTATTCTAAAGATGGCTTAAAGTAAAAATGAAACCTCTTTCTAAACTATTTTCTTTCCCAACAAAAAAAAAAAAAAAAAAAAAAGTATGATGAGGTAAATTCTTCACATCTCGTCAAACATAAATTTTTAATTTTAATGCTTCTGTCCAGGTTCGTAAGCAGCCATTCAATCCAATAATTTTTATTACGCTCGAAAATTCAAAAAAGACCTTAATTTGATAACAGGTACTTCTTATATATATATAATATGCATGTGTGTGTGTAAGATAAAAAATATGAAAGCGAACTTCAAAATTTAACTTTCTGTAACCTCTTTTATTTCTTATTTAATTTGAGGACATCATCTCTCTGTCTTAGAAATACCGCAATAAATCTAAACTGCGTCATTCAAATTAATCATGCGATTTTACGTAAGGCTTAAGGCAGATGCTTCTTGACCAATCCTCAAATTGTAAACCAAAACTTAAAACAGAAAACGTTTGAGTCCCTCCTCCCTTCCTCTACCTCACTACTGCGACACTTTTCCCTTTTTCGCTTGTCTTTCCTCTTGGCCAGACGCTTTGCTGCAATCGTCTATGTGCTGCAATGATTGCTTATATCATAATAGTATCAAAATGTTTCAAGAAATAGGCACGACTGGAGTGCCAAGTGAATTCTGGCCACAAATCTGAACTTAAATAAATATGGAATTTAATAATATAGAATATAAATATGGAATTTCTCGTAATATGTCCAGACACCCTGTGGAGTTTTCGAGTTCACACGTTTTTGCATATTATCGAATCTTCCAGATCTTAAACAAGCACCATCAGTGTATATTCCAGATCTTAAACAAGCACAATCGGTGCATTATATTTTTCAACACTGTGTTTACCTCATTTGTAAATTCACTTTAGATTGCAAATAATGCGAGCGCTATTGCTTTAAATGCTATTCCCTTATTGATAAGTAGTTCTGCTGCTGATATGTCATCATAGAATTGAATATAGGCTATGAGATGAGCATCTTTATCGCAATCTATTACCTTATCAAGCGGAATTGAAATCAATTTTTTACGCTATTTCCCAAAACGTTAATGTTGTACATTTCTAGCTATAACATCAATTTGACAGGACATAGTATCATTTGATAGAGTTGATTTGTTTGGCAAATTGATCTCTAAACAATCTCAATTACCAGCTGACAAAATAAGCTTTTCACCAATGATGTGAAGCTTTTTACACCCAACTCTTTTATATGAAACATTATAAGGGGCATACAAAGCTTTTTCATTCCCACATTGCTACCAAATATTTTGAGTAAATGACACAATAGGTCTTTCTCCTTCATTTACACCAGTGCCGGTAAACTTAAAATTTAAGTATTATTGAAAATATTTTCTTGATTTTATTTTAACCAGGCTTGTTTGAGCACTTGTTGATGCTTCAGTATTGTCTACGGCTCGCTTACGTCGACTTGGAAATTTATCCATGATTCAACATAAAACTACTGCCGTGATTGCCGTAGTTATGACACGCTTAATGGCAGCTAATTCGACACAGAACCACTGTACTCTGTAGAGAGGAATTCATTCCATACTATTTAACTAAATTTTCATGGGTCACCGATGCTAAATCCACTTTGCCTTCTGTATCTGAACCATCGATGAATGCAGTGAGATGCTCAGAATATGCGCTGGTAGAGTTCAGTGTTTTTTAAGTTTAATTTGGTACCCGGATTCTTCATTTATACAGAACTCCTAATTTCATTATTATTTGGATAAAAGTGCCTTGAAAAAGAGTCGTTAATTTAGTTGATGGTTTGATTGGCTGGTCATGTAATGAAAGGATACAACACAGATACAACCACAAGTATACCCATTGCATGATTAGACGTTGTTCAACAGACCCTCGTTATTTAGAGCAGGAATGACAGCTAAACACCTTGCATTTGTTTTTTATTTCTTTCCCTCATAGAAAGACCACATAGTACCGCACCATAGTTCATCGTAAACGCTTGGAAAAGATAATTTCAGTTGGGTCTAAATTCCAATTCAGATTAAATCTTGGATATGCTCGAAGTTTACTGCTATTTCTCATGTTTTTGCTATTATTGGTATTAAAAGTTGGAGTTCTACGAACGTCGTAGCTGAAATAAAAATAAAATATTTAATATAAGATATTGTTATTTTTGCCTTTAGATGTGTTATAATATTGTTTTGATGTTTTGGATGGTAAATGTTGATTTCGTAGTCATAGTTGGCGTAAATGGTGTAGTCCCGCCTCACTAACTGTTAAGCTCCGCCCCATGAAGAAACACCTCGAAGACGATAGTTCGAGGGCGAAGAAATGTATGATGTCACATCATTCACATCATCCAAGACAGCATCTTTCACATTGTAAGGGAAATGAAATTAAAACATCTTTTTACAGTTTGATGTGATATCGTATTTTGAGTAAACGATGCTAGAGGAAAAAAGTTTTGATTACTTCAATCAAAATCGGATCCTTCTCTGGCCATAGTCATCTTATTTGCTAGAACTTTTAGTCTTTTAATTTTTTCTGAAAAATGAAGGATTTTAGACAATTTCAGCAATTGCCAACAACACGACCCACAGATTGTCTGAGATACGAGAAGAGACATTCTAACAAGAATATCAGGAGGTATTGTATCAGTTGTATATGTTTCTACAGTGTTTGCTTTTTATGTTGCTTCGAAGATAGCTAAGTTATGATGCTTCATATTTTCAAAAGAATTTCTGAATACATATTTCACGTTTAGAACATCAAATCACCCTTTCTGTATTTATTCTTCGCCAGCTAATTCCAAAAAATAAATAAACTAATTTTAACTGACATGTCAATAGCAACATGGATAAAAAACTTTGTAAGAAAATAAAATATACGAAGCTGTTATTTCTATGTAAAGATATTTTCCGTTCATAACAAATTTCCTCAGTAGCTTCCGAAAGAAAAAGAGTAAGAATTTCAATTTATAAGAATATTTTATAGAATCACTTCCAAAAAAATTCACGGTTAAATCCACGTCTTTTAATACGATGGAAAATTTATAGCATCGCCGGTCTCTCAAATTTCCCAGACTTCGCGAGAGAAAACTTTAATCTCTAAGGAAAAAAAAAGTTGTCCTAGCTGATTTTAAATATACTTTTTTTTTTTATTTTGAACTAAACTTTACTACTAAAGGCATCTCAGAATATTAAAACAAATTCAAAATGTGTAAAAATTCCACTTTCTATTGTCTTGCGGGTATTAAGGAAAGAGTGGATTTAAAAAAAATTTGTTTTAAAGTTTTTGTGTTTTTAACAAGACATTTTATACATATACTTATTATAACATCAATAATAAAATGTATGTTCAAAATTTCAATTTATTTTAAATTAAAAATTTTTAAACAAATAATTAATTATTTTAATTAAAGATTTAAAATGCTCCTTGCGCGCTAATTTTTAATATTGTTTCCTAATTTGTCCTTTAAATTATGTATAAAGACTTGACAAAAGTTTCTGTGTACCCGTTATTGAATATGATGGATTATGACTTTTTCAAAATGATTTTTGTGAACTTAAACCCAGTTTTTGGGAAAATGTCACCTTTTGTTAAACATTTATCACAAGTTTAAACTTCTTAATAACCTCATATCCTAAAATGCATATACAGATCTACTACAATATATAACAAGATAGTTTCTTCCAAATATCATTCATTTTTAACTGAAAATGAGACGCGTGGAGCATTTTCAAGACATACTACGAAAAAACATTTTTTGAGAAAACCGAATTTAAAGTTTTTCTTCAATCTTGCCTTTAATACATAGTAATGAAAAACAGCAAATTAACTTTAAATATGAATATGTAGACACTAGATAATATTTTCGTCTCATTTAACTATTTTTTAATCTCATAATATTAAATATGAGAAAAATAAACATATCGCAAATTGGTGTGTGATTCAAAGTTAGAAGTAGAAACAGTTTATGCATTATATCCAATGAAACTTAAAATTCACTCGCATCATATGTTTACCTTAATTTGTTACATTTACATTCTATTTTAATGCTTTACAATATTTTTTTTTTTTTTTTTGGTCCCAGGTAAACTTCTTTTTTTGCTTTGGCTCAAGGTACTTTGATCACGCATTGTTTCAACGAATAGACAAAACGAGTTTGTTTCTTCCTGTTCTACGCGTATATAGCATTTACATAACCAACGTTAAAATCATTAATAGTTGTCAATACTTTTGACATTTCTAGCCTTTGTTTTATAAATAATCTCTTTTTTCGGACAAATATATAAATTATAACATTAGTAAATAACTGTTGAAGTACATTTTTTTTACATTTTCTCCAAAATTTAAAGGGCAAAATTTACGTTGTTTACACATTTTAAATGCTTGTAACTTCTTTAAAAATTAGAATATTTGAACTCGGTGTTTTGCATACGATATAGTTACGTATCTGGAATATTACGAGAGTTGAAAAACAAATTCAATATTTTGGTTGATTTTTAGCTATTTTAAAGTCCACCGTCCCTTTAAGATAAGTGTTATTATTTCGCAAGAAAATAAGAACTGTGATTTTCTTATTACTTATTACTCTATTTCTGTGCTTTTGATGAGTATTACTTAAGTATGAAATTCTATAAAATCCTAATATAAAATGTGCGAAAACAAATCTTTATGTAAATTAAGAAAAATTAAAACTGATATGTATTTCATAGCATCAGCTAATACCTGTACCAACGTTTTTAATTCTTGCGTGCGATTCCTGAGGGAAAAAAATTACCATTGATACCAGAAAGCATGTTAATTGTATACTCATCCTACTGAAAAAAGCAAGCATCATTTGTTAATATTGAACTGGACACGTGAATTGTATTGTTGTAACTAATCGGTTGTTCATAAAACTCAAACGCAAAAATAAAGAATGAAGGAAAATTTTGCTTTACCAAAACAGAGCTTTAATTTAACGAATTCAAAAGAGAGGCATACATGGCCCATTCCTGCAAGACATTTTGTATTAACATGAAACAACTCTCGATGATGGATTTCCAACGTTTTGCCGAACAATTTTTGTCTAAAGGAAAAGAATGAACAGCTGGTCTTAGTGGAAATCTGAAATACACCGTAAATGCGATTGTCTAAGTTATTTCTACAGGGTGATTCGGTACCAAACGTGCAAGGTGTGTAGTGGGTACAAAGACGATTCGGAATCACATAGGAATGGAGGGTCGCAAATGCCGTAGTTGCGATCTATGGTGCAAAGAAGCAGAGAAAAACAACAAAAACAGCAACATATTAATCGGACAAAAAACATTTTATTGAAAGTTTGTACTGCAACAGGTGTAAGATAGGGATTTACAAGTTTAATAAATTAATTATAAATTTAATAAAATGAAGAGCTGCTTCTTGAAAATTATTTTTTGCCTGCAATTGTTATGTAGGAATCTATCTGCCTTCAGGGAATGTCAAGTAATTCTAATTTTTCACTTTCCGGTTCCTTGAAAGTTTCTTAAAATTTCGTGTGATGATGGATGGCCTTGCAGGCACTGGAGAAAAAAATATACTCAATAGATAAAGATAAAGGATCCCTGAAAATACTTCTCCTTTTAGTTCCTAGCAATATTAAAATGAATATTTTTCATCTGTTTAATGTGACAACTCATTCCACAGTTCTCGGAGGTGAAAAGGAATTGACATTGCTTTGAAAAAAAAAAAAATGCTTCCTAGAGCATACTTGTCGAATAGTTAAGAGCTCTGAAGTTAGATAGTTTGAATAAAAAAACTGGAAGAATATTTCTTGCAGGTAGTAATGTATAAACGACAGCTTTGAAAAAAAAAACAGATTTTCCTTTACTTAATTGGGGCCCACCAGCGGCCGAGCGGTAAAGTCGCTGAACCCTGGTAGTTCGGTCCGAGGCTCGAATCCCGCGAACGGGCTGGCTGCATGGGTGTTTTCGTGGGTTTCCCCATGTGTAACGTGTATACGAGCCAGTTTCCCTTAGAAAGTCCTGCACGAAGGCATCCCTCCTCTTATGCAGATAGCCCTCGAGGCTTTGCCGTAATTAAATAACCTAACCTAACCTAACCTAACCTTTACTTAATTGCCCATTCACTGTTAGGTTTGCCGTTAGAAAATGAATAATAAGCTGTCAGACTGTTTACGAAGGAAGTATCTACTACTTCGTAAGAGTCCTATCGGATATTCGGCGTCCTGCCGCGCCCACGAAACGTAACAGGAAACGTTTCTCTCTCTCTGGGAAAGGAGAGAAATCGTATTTACATAACTCTACTGCTGTCCGTTGTTCTCAAGCAACCACTGACTAGACTACCACGAGTGGCTATCCACAACGTATCTCCTGACGTCCAGTCAGAAGAGATAGAAAATGCACTCGCCTCAGAACTCCACCTCACAAAAACAACAGCCAAAGTCATGTACCGACTCAAGGACAGAGGAAACACCGTCAAATGGATACTTGAGTGTGAACCAGCGGCATTTAGAAGCCTCCTCCAGTCATCCAAGCTCTTCATTGGGTGGAGAGGACATAGGATTGCTGAGCACTTCGACACAAAAAGATGTTTCCGATGCCAGGAGTTTGGCCATCTGCAGCAAACATGCACCAATAGAATCTACTGTGCTTTCTGCTCTGGAAGTCACAGTGTTAAGGACTGTCACGCCAGCAGGCCAACATGCATCAACTGTTCAGACGCCAACTATAAAACGCGCAGCACAATGCCATGCAACCATCCGACCTATGATACCAACTGCCCAACGTATGGACGATACATCGAACGCGTCAGAAGGAGCACTATCTATGAATAATGAACAAGAGCCGAACAGCACGACAACAGAACAAGCGATACGCAGGCCAACCCAAAAAACTTCAAGTGCGGAAGCTAATTCTAATCAAGCACAGATAAAATGCACACAAATTAACTTACAACGGGCGGTAGCCGCGACCACGCAGGTAGTCCAGCATGCTATCCAATATAACTTAGATTTCTTGATAATTCAAGAACCTTATTGTCGCGAGGGCCAAGTGGCAAGCCTACCACTGGCATGGAAAATTTTTCAGAAGAAAGCCAATGCAGAACAAGCACCACGGGCAGCCATTGTCTGCTGCAACCCCTCCTGGTCTCCATACGTAGTAACCACAGAAAGAGACTTTGTTACTATTCTAGTCATCTTTGAAGAGCAGCAATTCCTCCTAACCTCCGTCTACTCCCCGCCCACGGAAGGTCTTACGGATGTGACTTGCAACTTTATACGAGTGAAACAGAAATGCCCAACAGTACCTCACGTCGTTGGAGGAGATTTCAATGCACATAATATTATATGGGGCTACCAAGACACAACGCCTAAAGGGAGAGACATGGAAGACTTTATGGCCTGTCACGATCTACATTTACATAATAATCAAGGGGCACAACCATTCTATGACAATACCTATCATAAAGAATGGCCTGATCTTACACTCTCAACTGCTAATTGTGCTAACAACTTTAGCTCATGGGATGTTCTAGATGATGAGAGTAACTCAGATCATCGATACATCCACTTCACACTAACACTTGAAGCCAGCATTAATATCCTCCAGAGATTCAAACTACCGGGCGGAAAGATACGACGACTGAAGAATGCCTTTCAGGAGCTGCTCATCAGAGAAGAAGACATACTAGAAGAGCTTACCAACCCCCAAGAACTGGATGATTACACAGACTGCATTCTGTCATTACTCAGACAAATATGTCAGCAGATCCTCCCTACAAGGACCGCCAAAAAACTCCAAGGCATATCCTGGTGGACGGGAAGACTGACAGAGATGAAACAGAGGTGCAGAGCTCTGCGCCGTCGCCTCAGATCTGCTACCAATTAAATTGTAGCTTCCAACATCCTTACGGCCTTTCGGCAAGAAAGGGCCGTCTACAAGAAAGCAATTCTTGAAGCTAAATTTAACAGCTGGAGATCTTTCTGCACCAGTAACAGTAATCCATATGGAACTTTACACAAACTGGCAACGCAGAAGATCTTCCAACCAGCGCAAGTACCAGTTCAACCAACAGCACCACATACTATGGACGTAGCGGCCTCCACCGCCAAGGAACTTTTAAATGCTATCTTTCCCACAGATGATACACAAGCAGATACTTCAGAACAGAGGCAAATTAGAGAAGATACAAGCTCGCCATGCACACCGAACGATATGCAGTTTTCTGCACAGGAGATACGTAATATCTTCCGGTATCTGCCACTAAAAAAGGCCCCGGGTCCAGACGGACTCGATTACGCAATTATCAAAGTTGCATATCCGGCACGACCATCCTACTTCCATAAATACTACAACAAGCTTCTGCATTATAAAATATTCCCCACAGCTTTCAAAAAAGGCAATGTGGTATTATTTTTAAAAAAGGATAAAGACCCTCTAGTATCGAGTTCCTTTAGGCCAATTTGCCTTCTGTCGGCGATGGGAAAGATTTACGAGAAGCTCATCGTCAACAGGCTAAAATTTCATCTACATCAATACCAAAGCATTAGCTCAAGACAATTTGGCTTCAAACAAGGCAGTTCTACCATTCATGCCCTGCAGCGAATCCATGAAGTCATAATTCAGAACAAATCGCAGGGCTATCAGACGGCTTTTATATCGATAGATTTGCAAAGTGCGTTCGATACCCTCTGGTGGCCTGCCATCAGGCAGGCCCTCAGAGAGGCAAGATGCCCAAGAAATATCTATCAAGTTCTGGACAACTATCTGACAGACCGGCAACTGATGATCTCTAACAACAGTAGCACCGTTTCAATAACACAAGTGAGAGGATGTCCACAGGGGTCCTGCGCAGGGCCTCTGCTATGGAACCTCACCTTTAATAAAGTCTTAGAGGCAAGGTGGCCACAACATACTGTGTTAGTTGCATACGCGGACGACGCGGCATTACTGGTCAGAGGCCGCACACGCGCTGAGCTTGAAGCCCATGGCAGTGAGTCATGCACTATCTTTGCCAACCTCTGCGAAGAGCTAAAACTCAAAATATCCACCACAAAGTCCACTGCTATCATCTTTCCAAGAAAGGGTACAAATCCAACACGTAGCCCATGTATCAAACTACAAGGCCGGAATATTAAGGTCGTAAAAACTTTAAGATACCTTGGGGTAATATGGGACCCAGGTCTGACTTGGCTTTCGCATATCCAGGCACAAAAGATTAAAACATCTGCAATTGCCAGGAGATCACGACAGTTCCAAGGCCGGAACTGGGGACGGAATCCCCACATTCAAAAGGTACTTTATAAAACTGTAGCTGAGAAGGTGGCACTCTATGCGGCAGCTATATGGGCACAACCCATGACCGCACGCAAGGTTAAGCAACTCCTATCACTACAGCGCCCATTCGCCATAGGCTTATGCAGAGCCTACCGCACCACTGCAACTTATGCAGCACTCACCTTGGCAGGCATCATACCACTTCATATCCAAGCGGAGCTAGAGGCCACATATACTAAAATAATACATCTACAGAAAGACGCAACCTTTGCAGGCACCTTACATAGCCCTGCAAATTACGAACATCCATGTACTCCTCTCCACACGCATCCAGCACACAAGGGACTAGGCATTCACACTATCCTCAAACCGTCACGAAGTCAACCAGAAGGAAACCCTAATATGCACGCGTTCTACACAGATGGCTCGAAAACTGCTGAGGGTGTAGGTAGTGCCTTTATATACTACAGGCAAGGCCATGCTGCACACCATTGGAAAGGGTACCTCAAACCAAATAATAGCATTTTTCAAGCAGAAGTAGTTGCCATAACAGCTGCCATTGAATACGTGGCGCTCAACAACATCACACATGTGCAGCTTTATACAGACAGTATGTCGACACTGCTCGCTCTTGACAAACATAGTCACGCCTCCCCACTGATCATACGACTGCAGCATATCCTAAAAGATAATCGGCACGCACATGTTGACCTAGTATGGATTAAAGCCCATGCAGGTAACATGGGTAATGAGACAGCGGATGAACTCGCTAAAGAGGCTGCTTCGAACCAAAATGCCAGACCGATATCAGTATCAGCATCACCATCTTTCCTCAAAAGTCAACTGCGAAATGCCGCTATCCAGTGGTGGCAAAGAGAATGGGATCAGGGCGACACGGGAAGAAGAGCGCATAGCTTCTTGCCAAAAGTAACCACGGAGCGCATTATGGCAATTGCTCCCCTTACCAACTTCATTACTGGTCATGGTCCCTTCCCGGATTACTTCTACCGCCGCACCATCTCAACCACGGATCGCTGTGTTTGCGGGGGTGAGGGGTCACCGGATCATTACATCTTTCAGTGCCCACTCACGGAACAGTTCCACTTCTCGATACCAGCCAATATCTCAGCATTTCACAAGTTCCTAGCCAAAAACAGAGCGGCCATAAATAAAATCTGCAAAATAATAACCACCATTGCAGCATATGGCCAAGACCTCTGTCAACCAGAGTAATAGGGCTTACATGCATTACTTGCGCGCTGACATATGCACTTTAATGCTCTACCATCTAATCTCTGACTGCATAGGGAGCACAAGAAAATTGAACAGCATTTTTAGGTGTTTAATTTTCTTCTTTTGTTATAACCTATTAATTTTTTTACCGTGCCTGTATGTTAATTCAAATGTACTTCAAATGCCAGATGTTAAACAGTTGCCCCTGTATGGCCATGTATCCACACTTATAACTGTTAAATAAACTCCAGGGGAGGACGCGGGACATATGCCTGTTAACCTCTGTTAAACTTCAGGCGTCCCCGTCCTCCGTCACCTGTCACCTGTCCGTTGTTCTAACTAACCTTCAAGTTCTAACATACCCCTCGATAAGTAAACGACGATGTCAGATGTGGTGGTATCAAGTGTCAGTTTTAATTAATAATTAAGAAAAGGGATTAACTGGAAGATTTTTGGTAAAAAACAATTGTGAGACAACAAAGGAGCGGAAAAAATAAAAGAAAAAAATACCTAGTTGAGTTTTTTCAATGAGAGAAAAGAAACGATAGAAAGAAAAGTACGAAAGATATATAGAAAGAAGGAATGTGCACAGATTAAAGAAGTTTGGTGTTTCATTTGGGAAATGAAGAAACATAACTGACGATGAATCGTCTAAGGTTCGGATTGCTAATATGGGTGCGACTGCATTTGAATGATCATCAACGCGAGTAATTTTCGAGATTGTTATACAGCGTATAAAATTAAGAAGGATTTATTATTATATGCGTTTGTTAATTACTGTATAAAAAAGAACAAAAAAGGGATGTAAACTTGTTAGCTCCAAATAGAAAAGGTCTGGAATTTCTGTTTCCGATTGTGACGCAGTGAGCGACGATCTATGTGATATGTTCTTTTCACAAAGACTTAAATAGGTACTGCTGTCGATGTGATTTCGTTGAATCCAACTTCAATGGTTCAGACTTATGTACTGCTGCCTTGAGTCGAGTGTGTGACTTGGATTTTGTTGCTTCTTACGACGACTTTCATAGCACTATTTCCCTCTTAGGGGAATAGTGCTATGAAATAAGGGACTCGCGCAATGTAAGGAGTTCTCCTGCTACACTTGTAGAGACATTATATATACTTTTTTGAGGGGTAGCAAGAGTGATGAAAAATTAGCAACCGCTTTCGCCGGGAATCAAACCACGGACCTCTGGAATACCGGCCACTACAGAACAACTACACCACGAAGACACACAGAACCACTACACCGTACAGAACCACTACACCACGAAGCCACGCTAAGAAAGCGGGAAAAATACCTTATACCCTCTTTAGGATTATTTTGCAGAAGGGTGCATCAAGGTATAACCAAGAATGTTAATGAATGTTATCCTATCCGTTGTTGACATCCCACGTAAGTATTCTTCATAGTCTCCTAGAATACACACTGAAGAGCCAAAACATTATGTCCATGTAATAAATAAATCATTGCGCGACCTTCGGTCTGAAAAACAGCTACAACTCGCCTTTACATGGATGACTGGATACAGCTTATGCAAATATCTAAGCAGCGTTTTCGCAAAGTCGAGATGACATACAAAATGTGATCTTCGGGTTAAGATCCGGAAAGTTAGGTGGACAGGACGTTAATTGGAATTCATCCTAATGTTCCTCGAACCACTCCAGCACAATTCGAGTCTTGTGAATGGAGCGTTGTTCTGCTGGAAGATTCCATTTCAAGTTGTGAAGACAGATCATGTAAGGATGCAACTGATCTGCAATTATCTTCAGAGAGCCCGCAGTTTTCAGGGTCTCTTCTACCACAACTAAAGGTCCCAGAGCCGGCCATGGCAATGTCTCGCAAAAGATAATACCGCCACGACCAGCCTGCATATAATCTGCTGTACAGAGAAGCCACTATTCACTTGGAAGACGGGGTAACATGACCATCGACGTGATGAATGTGAAATCGTGATTTATCCGACCAGGCAACTATCTTCAACTTATCCTTGGTCCAATCTCGATGTCCTGGGCCCATTCTAGGCGCAGTTGACAATGACGATTGGTCAACAGAAGCACACGAGTGGGACGTATGCTGCAGAGATCCGTATCCAATAGTATCTGCGGAACTGTATGTTTCGAGGCACTTTGGCACTTGAATCTGCAATGTATTGGGCTGTTAGCTGAGCCACTGCCTGGCGCTTATTTTGCTGAACCAAGCGGTACAGTGTCCGATGTCTTTTTCTTTTATGACGTGGACGTCCAACACCTTGGCGTCTACTGTTGGTTTCACCGTCTTTTATCCACTGTTCATGATCTGCTGTTATTCACTGACTTATTTTATTCCACTGACGTATTTATCCACTACTGTCATTTATCCGCTGTTCACGATCTGCCTGTAGTAATTATGCCGTTAGCATAAATATCAACGGCAGATCATGAACAACCTAGCAGTGTGTAGTTTTGAATACACTCATTCCAAATCTTCGGGCCATTACATCCTACCCTTTATCAAATTCGCTTAGATCAGCAATCTTACCCAACACTGGCAAAAAGTAAGGTAAATAATGATTCCTTATCTTCTCCAGCAGTAGTTAAATGTCATTCTCACTTAATCACGTGGCCTCCACATCCTTCAAACGAGTTCCTTAAGAAATGTAGGGATAGTTATAACGTTTTGTCTCCTCAGTGTATACAAAGATCTTAAACAAACTTAAGTGTAATTCTAACAAGGTCAAGGTTTATCGCGAATTTGAGCAATACGTTAACTCATTTGTATGTGTAATTTTTTACTTACGATTATTTAAACCATACTAAGGATTGTTTTGTTTTAAAATTTCATCTTAAAATAAAGTATCAGTTTTAAGTTAGGTAATATATCGAGGTTTGATTTGAAATGTATTAAAAGGAATTATTAGACTAATTATAATATTAAAATTTTATATGTGGATATAGAAGTCTTATCATTCTTCTTTAGTTACACCTTGGGAATTTTAAACTGTATTATAAAACTGAACCTGGATCATTGTGATTGTCAATCGATCTGGCTGTCTGTTAGAAATTCAAATTAATAAGTTCACCTTGTTCTGCTTTATCAATACTTTCCACCTAAACAACTCATTCTTGATATAAGGCTTAATTTGCTGTCTTGATATAAGGCTTAATTTGCTGCTCTTTCCTACCAACTCATTCTTGATATAAGGCTTAATTTGCTGTACTATTACATCACTCTGACACTTGAAATTATAAAGACTAGAATATGACTTAATCTGCTGTAGTGTGCAGTTTTATCTCATTGTATGGATTCGGGGATGAATACATGGGAAAATTAAAACTAAATGTTATCCTTTAAGAAAAATTAAAGATATTTCGAAAATGAAAGATTGCTTTTCTTCTATTTTAATACTTTATTTTTAATGTGATATCTTTAAGCCACGTTCTTCAAATTAGCGAGCAGCATCAGAAGAGAGGTTTACGTGACGGATTCTTTAAATATGAAAACATGTACAACGAATTCATTAATATTAAGAAACAACAATTTTTGTTGATAAATGGCATTACAAATAAAATAAAAGTAACCAAATCTTTCATATTAATAGGAGAACATTAAAACACAATGTTCTCCGAAACGATCATATGCTAAATTTCTCTTCGCTCCTGCAGAAAATGTAATTTGTCCCACATACTAATCAAGAGACATGCTTCCCTTGATTAAAATGAAAGACTTTTATTGCCTAGGCTAAGATCTTTCATTTAAGTTCGAAATGCACCACTTGTGCCATAATTAACTGTTTAGATATTGCGTTAATAAGCCAGCTAGTTTGGGGTAAATTTCTGCTTCAACTTATAAATCTCCTTTAAACAACATCTCTAAAACAATACGCCTATTCTAGCTATTTTTATTTTATCTCATGTTTTGTTTGTTAGTGTGTTAAAGCCCCATTACTAGAGAATTTATTTTCTAGTTTACGGAATAAAAATATAGATTTAAGCTATTTATCAGCGTGCTTAAAAAGGATGAAACAGGTTTTACTTGCTTGGATATTTTTCTGTTCTTTTTTTTCTTTCTTTTTTTCGTGGAACACGAAAGGCAAAACAATTAAGAGTATAATACACGATTTTCTCAGTTCGTTCGACAGGCCAGACTACAAAACAAATACTTTAAAAATTAAACTAATCGGAGATCAAGAACAAAATGTTTCATGTATTCGTTAGGAAGAAGCACTTTTGGCACTTTTGGCTTTTTAAGCACATTTGGCTTCCTAGACGGACTAATTCATATAAGTGGTCTATTCACCTATCATCCTGAAAGCTATATGTCATTGACAGCAGCCCATCGGCGGCACCGTTTACAGTGGTATAGAGAACACAAAACCTGAACACCTCATCAACGAAATCATGTCCTTTTTACCGATAAGAATCGTTTCAGTGTAACAAACTATTTTCGGCACGATATTGAGAGAAATATGGGCACGCTTTCATCCCATTTATATCAGGGAAAGAAACCCTTGATGTGGCCTCCGGCATGCTTTTATTGTGAAACATTATGATGCACGGACAGACGGAGCTGCCCGTTTTCGTTAGAAGTTTACTTACCGAAGATCATTATTGTGATGAAAATATTGTCTCTCACGTGTGTCTTTTCCAGGGTGTCATTGGTACCGTCTTGCTTTTTCTGTATGGCAATGCACGGCCACACAGAACTCATACTGTTAAGGGGTCCTGGAAACTGAATATATCTACAAAATGTATCGACCATCGTGCTTTCCTCATTTAAATCCTATTAAACTCATGTAGGGTAATTTATGGAGACGCATGGCCTCACGATCCTTCCCTCCGAGGAGCACCACACAAGTGGAACAGATGCCTTTAAAGCATGGGAACTCTTATCCGAAGAACTGTTAGATAATCTGGTGTTGAGAATGGTGCAACTCAACCATTGCGCTTAGAAGAGGTCATATCTTAAAACAGTTTTATCTTATTTGCAGTTTTATCTGTTTTATCTTACTTACAGACAGTTTTATCTTACTTACTTCTTAAGACAGTTTAAAGTTATTGACAGTTTTTTGTACCACCGGCATTCTTTCAATAAGGCTTTTTTCTATCCGTTCGGTACTGTATGCATCCTACTCGTATATTTTTACTACTATCATCCTTTTAAATGCTATATTATGCCTCTGTACTATGAATTTCATGTCTCCCAGGTGGTCTTTGTGGAATTCGGCCAAAATCAGAATAGATGCTTAAGTTTGGAACGTTAGTGTATAAAGCATTCTACATAAAAAGACATTTGATCCTAAATACATAATACACATTCACTCACTTGTACAATCTGTCTATGGAAAAGACGTCTAAATTCTACATTTTCTTTAAAGCTAACCCGAGATTACTGAATATTCCTGAAAGCTTATTCTCTGTCGCAAGTATAATTCCATCCTTCCTTCTAGTAGGAATTTTGAAACTATACAATAAAGTATAAATATTGTCGAGAAAAGACAACTGAAGTGAAAAGGAAGCTTAAGTACAAAATTCGATTTCTATATTTCTATTTAAATCAGGTAGAATATAAAGGATTTCATTTTCGACGTATTCCAAGAATCTGAAAATCGCAGTGACCAGTGACTTAGCTAAAGTTCTTGGTCCCTAGCTGCGCCACCGCTTACCAAAGAAAATTGAAAATTCCTATCTCTTAGTATACTTCATGATTTATAACGCTCTAAGAGAAAACTCAAGAAGCGAAAACGATTTTTCAAATTAGAATGATATTTATCAAGGTTGAGTATATATTAAAACAATATAGACATGTGCATGTAAGGCTCCAGGGTAATAGGCAGCAATAGAATGAAAATTCCGAAAAGTCCGAATTTACCACCTCCTTTTTACTTCCTTGTACGAAGTAAAAAGGAAGTATTGTAATCACGAAAAGTTTCAGGCAGCATATTTCAACGAAAATATCCATTTTGACCGCTATCGAATGCAATTTAACGATGTTTTTGCGTGATATCTGTACGTAAGGACAAAATAAAATACTCTTTTCCTTCAAAAAAATTATAAAACTGCTTTAAAATTAATTCTGAAGAGAATTTTTCGTGGAGTCTGTACGTACGTATCTATCAAAAACGAGTAGCCTCAGGACGTTGAAATTTTGTATATAGGACTGCTATAACATGCAAATGTGCACCTCGTATTTTGGTTGCAATCGGCCGCGCCAAACGTATATAAATATATTTATATATATATCTACTCTGTTACCCGGCTCAGTGATCTCAGTTTCTTTACTCTTATATGTTTGTAAATTGTACATTTTTTGCTTTAAAAATTATTGTATTATGTTGTTTTTATCTTCCGGTTAAGGTTTTTATGCCTTTAGTAAATCTGTATGCAATATTTTTTAGAAATATCAACAATTTTAAAGTTGTCTAAGTGCCACTAAGCCTTTTTTTAATGGCGGCCATTGATGTTTACATTTGAAACAGGAGACTAGTGGATTTGTTGCCAATCTAGAGAAACTTAGCTTCGTAACAACAAAGATAACGCATTCATTTATTATTGCCAATTAAATCATGCTTAATTCTTTCTCGAATTTTTTTCGAGGAAATAAGTGTTTAAGATTTACTACGTAATTTTTAATATAGATATTTTGAGTTTTTATGTATTTTTGCCTTCCCGCGAAGTGAGAAATGAATTAATTAAATGAGAAATACTCAACCGACTGTGAATAACTGTTTCTTTTTTGTTTTGTTTGCTTAATTTCTTTTATACATCATTCTAGCTTTATTATACTATTTGAATAGAACATATGGCAACGATTAGATAATTCTATTCTTTAAATGATATAAATTTTGTGCATTATGAGTTATAATATGAACGAAATATATAAGTTAACTGTTATATAATTATTGGATTATATAACAGTTAACTTAGTTTCCTTTATATAATTATTATATAAGTTAACTGTTGTAATTATTAATACTGTTAAGTGAATCTAGCGTCAGAGTGTCGCTATGGTAAACAAATACTAGAGTGAATTTTAAAGAATGCATTTATTCTATTGTGGTTTATGCGCTGTCGGCGAAGTAGATTTAATTCAATCCAATAAGTTTAAATGAAATGCAAGAAAAAATGCGTATAATTTAATATTCCGTACAAGGAAGTCGTGTGGTGTATACATCAGATTTTTTCTATTTTTAAGACAACAAAGTTTAAGAGTAGTTAGGACGTTTAAGAGAGCCTCGTTTCTGGCCTGAAATAAATCATTAGTTGGTCTTAATCAAGCTTTGTTTTTCTGGAATTAATTTCTAGAGGCATTATGTTTTTCGGCTCAGAAGACGTAAAAAATCAATTGTGCAGAATTTTAAAATACGAATCTTCTAGTACTACCTTGAGCCTTCAACCAGTTACACCACAACAGCAAATACAGAGTATTGTAATAACTTCTTATCTCACCAGGCTTTATATTGACATGTAAATAAATCGACATTTAAAAGGAATATGCTATGTAAAATATAGCATTATGATCAAATCTGTAAAATATAGAACTAAGGAAAGGAGATCTAGATTTGCAAAGAATGTATATAAAATTGCATTTTGTGTTTTGTTACACTAAATCGCTTGACAGCAGAGTAGGTGAACATACAAAAAGAATTTACGCTAATAATGTAATCTCGATTTACTGAAATCAAATGTGCGAATTATTAAAATATTTGTAAAAAATAAATATGAATCTTCTCATAATCTTTAAACATGAATTTGTATGGAAGCCTTAAACCATAACTTTAAAAAAACATACATTTATATCGGAAACTGCACGCTCAATTGTTTTTACTTCCTTGTAGGAAGTAAAAAGGAAGTATTGTAATCACGAAAAGTTTCAGGCAGCATATTTCAACGAAAATATCCATTTTGACCACTTCGAATGCAATTTAACGATGTTTTTGCGTGATATCTGTACGTAAGGACAGAATAAAATACTCTTTTCCTCCAAAAAAAAATATATAACTGCTTTAAAATGAATTATGAAAAGAATTTTTCGTGTCGTCTGTACGATTGTATGTACGTAAGTACATACGTACGTACGTAATAACGAGTAGCCTCAGAACGTTGAAATTTGGTGTATAGGTCTGCTATAACATGTAGATGTGCACCTCGTATTTTGGTTGCAATCGGCCGCATCAAACGTAAGTTGTTCTTATCATCCGGTTGAGGTGTTTATGCCTTTAGTAAATCTGTATGCAATATTTTTAGAATTATCAACAATTTTAAAGTTGTTTAAGTGCCGCTAAGCCTAATAATTTTTTTTGATGGTGGACATTGCTTGTTTACATTTGAAACAGCAGAATAGTGGATTTGTTGCCAATCTAGAAAAACTTAGCTTCACAACAACAAAGATAACGCCTTCATTTATTATTGCGAATTAAATCATGCTTAATCCCTTCTGAAATTTTTTCGAGGAAATAAGTGTTTAAGATTTACTTCGTAATTTTTAATACAGATATTTTGAGTTTTTATGTATTTTTGCATTGTCGCGAAGTGAGAACTGAATTAATTGAATGAGAAATACTCAATCGTCTGTAAAAAAGCGTTTCTTTTTTGTTTTGTTTTCTTAATTTCTTTTATACATCGTTCTAGCTTTATTGTAGTATTTGAATAGAACACGTGACAACGATTAGATAATTCTTTAAATGATATAAATTTTGTGCATTCTGAGTTATAATATGAACAAAATATACCGTATTTACGCGAATCTAATGCGCATCGTTTTTGGCCAAATGTAGTATTCAAAATTGGGGTGCGCATTAGATTCGATGGCGCATTAGATTCGAGTGCAAATTCGCCGATGACGTCAACCAAATTTCTCGACAACATTTACTGTTACATTTATCGTTGACACATTATTGCATAGAGGATACAAACTGCAGAGTACGTAATCACGAAATGGAGGGCAAACAGAGAAGAATGTCATATGACGCTACTTTCAAACTTAAAGTAATTCTTTATGCTGAAAAAAATGGCAATAGAAAGGCAGGAAGAGAGTTCAACGTATCTGAGAGCAATGTTCGCTTGTGGCGGCAACAGAAATTGGCACTGTTTGCAACTAAAGCTAGTAGAAAGAAATTCACTGGCCCTCGCAAAGGAAGACACCCTAAAATTGAAGAAAAAGTTTTGGAATTTGTACGTGAAAGGGGGAAGAATGAACAACCTGTGAATAGTGACACCATAAGAAATAAAGCAAAAGAGGAGGCTGAAGTTCTTGGAATACCGAAACAAGAGTTTAAGGCTAGCCGTGGATGGCTGGATCGGTTTATGAAGCGGATGGGTTTATCTCTAAGACGCCGTACAACAATATGCCAAAAGCTTCCTGCAGATTTTGAGGGAAAACTACTAACATTTCAGCGTTAAGTCATCACACTTCGGAAGGAAAAGAATTTTTCAATGGGGCAAATTGGAAACGCTGACGAGACGGCAATTTGGTTTGATATGCCTCATAACTACACCATTACGGAGAAGGGGACTAAGGAAGTTATCATCAAAACTTCGGGATGTGAAAAACAACGCGTAACAGTGATGCTGGCAATAACAGCAGACGGGTGCAAACTTCCCCCTTTCTTAATCTTCAAACGGAAAACATGCCCTAAAACCCCTAAGAATGAAAAGCTGTTCCCAGATGATATCCTGATTCGAAACCAAGAGAAGGGGTGGATGACGGAATCATTAATGCTTGATTGGCTCCGAAATGTATGGAAACGCCGTCCCGGTGGGCTCTCTAATCCACCATCAGTGCTTTGTCTGGACGCATTTCGTGGTCATCTCACCGACGACGTAAAAAAGAAGATGCACAGCCTAGGCAGTGATCTTGCTATCATTCCTGGAGGGATGACGTCTGTGTTACAACCCCTGGACGTTAGTATAAATAAACCTTTTAAGGGGTACGTTCAGGCGGAGTACGAAAAATGGTTTTGTGAGCCAAACCGTGTATTGACCCCGACAGGAAAAATTAAGCGTGCTGCACCGCACATTGTTGCACACTGGGTTTCTGCTGCCTGGAAAAGCATCGAAGCACCAATGATTGTGAAATCTTTCAAGAAATGCTGCATTTCAAATTCATTGAATGGCAGTGACGATGACGTGCTCTGGAACGCCGAGGATGACGATGACGATGATGAGGAATGAAGAAATGAATCTGCTTCTGACGAAGAGAGCTGCGAGGATTCCAGTGATGAAAACATTAGTGAATAAAGACGTTTACTATTAATCACTGATTGTAGAAACTGTTAGCTAGATAGAAATGTTACGATTTATTTCATGTTCATATTTTACGATAGGTACCGTATATACGGTAGTGCTAATTAACAATGATTGTTTCACATGACAATAGCCCACTAATAGGTTAATTCTATGTTATGCTACTTTATGTATAAATCCATTGTTGTATAAAATATGGTATCTAAATTTAAATAAAATTATCATACCATTAATTGATAGTTTATATACAAATCCATTGTTGTATAAAATAAGATTCAATAAATTACTCATATCATTGATGCGCATTACATTCGCCGACAAACAATTTTTTTATTATTTAAAGTTTTAAAATGGGGATGCGCATTAGATTCGCATAAATACGGTAATACTGTTCAGTGAGCCTAGCGCCAGAGTGTCGCTATATTAAACAAATAGAGTGAATTTTAAAGAATGCATTTATTCTATTGTGGTTTATGCGCTGTCGTCGAAGTAGATTTAATTCAATACAATAAGTTTAAATGAAATGCAAGAAAAAATGCGTGTAATTTAATATTCGTACAAGGAAGTCAAGTGGCGTACACATCACATTTTTTAAATATACTATTCTTATAACAGATAATTTTGCTTAAGATTTTTTCCTCCTTATTTTGATTACTGTTGTTTTCTACTGCTTTTTTTTCGGTAATTTTTTCTTTATTCTTTAAATAATTTAATTAATTTTTCTTTAACTTTTTTTTTCTTTAAATTTTTTATGATTAAGGTAATATTGTATTGTCGTGTAAATAGTGGTTCAGTAGTATGGTTGTTAAAAATAATAGCTGAAATCAGTGCAATCAGTAAAACGAAATCCTCATTTAAGAAAACTTGGATTTTATTTCGTTCATTTAAACAGAATTACTTTTTAATTCTTAGGTTTCCTTTTTTCCATATTTTTAGTGGCTAATAGTGACGAGATTGACTAAAATTAAATATAATATAAGGTATTTCTTCCGCCTTTCTTAGCATGCTTTCGTGCTGTAATGGTCAACATATTCGGAGTTTATTCGAGAGGTCCAGCGTTCGCATCCAGGCAAGGGCATTGCACATTTTTCCCGCCTTTTACGCATCAAAGGATCCTAATGTCTCTACAGTAGTACCCGAACTAAAAAAGGTGGTGGATGACGGTTCTCCACCACCAGGATTTGGCGATTGGGTCCCTTAATCAACAGTCGCCTTTTAAAAGGGGGTATATAAGGTATTTCTCCCGTCTTCTTAACATTCCTTCGTGGTGTAATGGTCAGCGCACTCGACCTCGAGTCCCGGCGAGGGCATTGCACATTTCTCACATCTCTCAGCATCAAAATATCCTGATATCTCTATGGTAGAAAATATTGATATTAATACACATTTCTTGTCCTTTCATTTAATTTATGGAACAGTACTATTATAACATCTGATGGCTGAGCAATTAATTATTACTCAGAATTCTTAGAATTGATTTCGGAAAAGAAAAAAAAATACAGTTTAATACAACTATGTTTTTTTCTCTAATAATTTTACTAAAAACCTATTTCATAGATTTTGCTTCTGAAAGCTGACAATCTTGAAAGCAGACTGAGTATCAGTTTTCAATTCGTTGAAGAGTTTGTCGCACATTTCGAAAATTTGGGCAATTTATGTAATTTTTTTATCGATAATGAAGTGTTTTTGGAAAATGATTCTGCGAACGTATTTCCTTATATGTTATCTATAAATGCAACATGCATCCAATTTAAAAAATTCTCAGAAAAGCATACAATTTTATAAAAACAACGTTTGTATAATGAATGGGATAGGCTGCATAAATAATAAAATATATTCATTATTCATAAGTAAAGATCGCCTTATCTTTAAATACAATATTCGAGACGTTATAATATTGCCACTCACTCGGTCATGGTACCGACTTAGAACACAGACCTCTTCGGTTTTGGAAGAACTCTTTCATTTTGAATCACTTCTGATAAAATAATACCGGAATGCGAAATCAGGAATATCCCAAGACGGAACACCAACCTGTTCGACAGCTATATCTTTACTCAGAACTGTGGAAATATTTCTCCCCTCTTTATAATGGTTTCTTAAAAAATAATGAAATAATAATAATATCTATACGTGATTTGCATGTCTCGCTAGGAACGCACTACACGGCTCGCTCTAAACTCTTCACTTTAGGCAGCCGTCACGGACTCACAAAGCTCCCAGAGGGAATTCGGTATATTTCAGCGACACCGCATCACTAAGGGATTTCAATCTCAGAAGGGCGGACTGAAAAAATTACCTCTTTCAGTACAATAAGCTGTTAATAGAACCTATAACAATTGTTGATAGGTATTTACAAATTATATGCTTATGCAAAGTCGCATCTTACTCTGTCAGGCTATGGCCTGTTACATTAAGATTCTACTTCTGTGATGAAGTGTTTACTGTTCACTTTAACGGCTCTAACTCTTTTTACACTGTAGCATTCTATGAAGACCGTTGTGGGATAAAGATTACTTGAAGGGGAGTTGTCTGCTCCGTAGTTTTGAAGTCCTGTGACAGTATAGTATAGAGTGAAATATATCAGCATGGCAATGTGCCAACGTTATTACACGCTTGCAGATAATAATAGTCAGACTGTAATCTCTTGAAAATGCACAGTTTAATCAAGAATGGGATAAGACACCTAAGACCCCCCTAAGGCCTCGTCTGCCCACCTGTCGGCATATTTTTCTTATTATCCCTATTGAACCGACTTCCGGTAACCACAAACTCTCTCACACTGTGATCAAGAAAGGCAAATAAATATTAACGCAAAATATTTTGTTCAAATATTAACGTAATCAACAGTAGAAGAAAAGACAGCAGTTGGAAGTCGACCCAAGTGGGAAATTCCTACAGCCAAGTTATCATTGCCTTTGTGATTAACAGTTTTAATTTCGAGAATTAAATGCAAAATTTAAAACGAAGTACTGTTTCAGTCAGAAATTCCACTTAGTAGCCGAAAGGTGCAATTTGCCCAGAAGGGCTATTAATTTCGTTTTCGCATTTTGCGTCATCCACTATAAAACGGCGTTTCACTTTTCAAATTGTTGCCACCTAATATTAGAGCCCCGCACTATATTTAAAGAAATTAAATAATGAAGAATCTGTATAAATATATGTATATTTCTTGCATTACAAAAACAAACAACGCAAATGGTGGCAGAAGTACCTAGAGACATCAAATTTTGAATAACATAGTCCTCCACTAAAGTATGGGCACCTGGAAGACCGGATTTGGAATCTGGAGTTTGTTTTATTTTTTATTCATATTTTATCAAATTTTAACGAATTTTTGATTAACAAAGTCAACGATTTCAAAGTGAGCAACGGCAACACTATACGAAAAAAATAAGCATTCTTATTTCCAGCGCGCGAGACTGTGTATCGGAAATTCTAATGATATTCGCTTTTTAATATTTTTTGATATTGCTGTTGAATTCAATTTTATGGTTTAAGTGCGAAAAACATGATATTTAATAAATAAAAGTAAAACACGAAGCGTTAAATAAACAACGCCCCTTTGGACGTAGTGTAGTATCTGAAAGCTTTTAAATTTAGCTTTCATTTTTTCCAAAAAGTTGCAATGTAACGTAATAGGTAATTTGAATATTTGTAGTACATGTACAAAACATTTTCTAACAAGAAAACAACTTGAGGGGCCCATCCTTAGTTTGGGGCTTTTTTCTAGTGTCCAACCTGCCTAAGATTCGAGGTATGATGTTTTTATAACTGCGAGAAGTAACAAATTTGCAAGGAGATAAAATCTATTCCTTATTTTTGACGCTCACAAAATTAAAAAAATAACAATTTTAACTATGATCAGACACAAAAACTAAAGTTCTGAAAACATGATTTTGAAAAACACAAGTCGATGAAATTTTAATATGAATAAAATTTTGATATAAAAGGCAAATTTGTGTCTGGTGGACACAGTGTTCACGTTTACGGAATGTTGTGTGTTGCCATACTTTTTTTGTATTGCCTATACTATTTAGAGTTGGGATGCAAATGGATAAAAGTATGCGAATGGTTTGCTCCGGATATCTTCTCTTCTAAAAGTTGTTACTACTTGGAATTGTAAAACAAGGTGCAAAATATTTTGTTCATTTTGAGAGAAAACAATACATTTTACATAGTTCTGATTCTCAATACGCAGTTAAAACATTTTTTCCTTTGCTTGTTCTCCCCCCCCCACCCAATTTTCAGGATGGCAGAGAAAAACATATTACATACATTGATGAAAAAAACTTCTGGCGATCAATCATTGCCTTTGCTTAGAAAAGGCGGAGAGAAAAATGTGAGGCACTTAACTGATCTATGTTTATGTTTACAAACTGTTAACTATTCTCGTATTTTTTGTTATATTCAGTGTACTATTTATACTTGGGATGTAAGTGGATGCAGATATTTGGATACCTGTAAAAAGTGGTACTACTTAGGGTTGTAAAAAAAGGTTCCGAAAGTTGATGCGAATTGCTAACACAAAAATCAGCAACTGAAACGTTAAAAAATATAAATGTGTTTATTTAAATATTTTTTTTATTTTGGAGCTGTGAATGGCAACGAGTTGTAAAGCAATTTAAAATGGAATCTTAAAATTTAAAACATTTATTTTGTAAAACAGATTTTTTTAATATATTTAAATTTAAGTTTTTGATTCCAATAAATACTATTAACAGCTTATCGTACTGTCATAAAGTATTATAATTTTATTATTATTATCTAATTTATGATATGCAGTCTGTGAACTGTTTTAATGTTAATTTTAAGATATTCTAAGATAAATTAGCTTTAAGGCATTACTCGTAGTTATTGCTTATTGTTCCTTTAGTTAATATTCCTAGCATTAGCAATGGCATCAGTATCTCAGTATTTTGGTTAATATAATTTCAAAAAGGCGAACAGAAAATATGGCAAAGCGAAAAGAACGGTGAAGGGGAAAATGTGTGTGTGATGTGGACGTATAACTGCATAGCGGTATTCCAAAAATAATAATTACACACTTTCTTATTCAGTTCTTCAATAACTTAAATCATGCATTTTGTTTTAAATGCTTTCGCTATTCAGATTTTATTTCATTGGCCCATTCCGAACTACTAAAAAAATGATAACCTCGACTCCAGTTGAGACTACAAAACATACTATAAACATAAAAATATATAATATGTTTAAAAATATGAATACGCTCTTATAAAAATAATTTGACATTTCGATTTTAAACTACTATAGATGCCCTCAGCTAATCAATGTTTACGTTTACAATAAATGCTTTCGAAAATGAAAGTAATCAAAAACAACACGATAGAGACCATTGAAAAGACAAAACATTTTAGTCTCTCCGTGCACTCGAATAAACAGGAATAAAATGAATGTTCGAAAATGTTCGAAAACAGGAATAAAATGAAGCTAACTTTTGTTTAGTCGGATGACATGATTTAAAGTGTGGTCTCTTCCGTTTCTCGACATTCTGGTCACACGTAACACATTCAACTTCAGTACTATGGTTTACCGTAAACCTTCATCGGTTTGCCTTCCACCACACTTTAAATCATGTCATCCCACTAAACAAAAGTTAGCTTCATTTTATTCCTATGTTTTCCGTGCTCTTCAAGTTTGCTCCTCCAAACTAGCCCTTGATGAAGAACTAAATTATTTAAAAGCAATAGCTATTGACAGGGGCTTTCCACCCAACATTATTAATCAAGCAGTTAAAAAATTCTCATCTCAACACACTAAAAGGTACACTCTTGTTTTAGGAGATTATAAAAATTCTGTTGTCATTCCCTTCTTTCCATCAGTTAGCTATAAAGTTTCACATATTTTGCAGAAATTTAACTTTCGGGTTGTTTATTCTCCCATCAATAAAATTCCGAGTTCCATACTCAAGGACCCCATTCCGGATATGAATTCCTGGGGTATTTATAGGATTCCTTGCAAGTGTGGTTTAATTTACATTGGCCAAACTAAGAGAGCATTAAAATTTCGCGTCAAGGAACATGAGGCATATGTTAGAAAAAAGGAAACACAGAAGTCTTCTGTTGCTCAACATTGTTGGTCCGAAAACCACACTTTCAGTTTCTCTGCTGCCAAAATTATTCAAAAAACATCTTCCATTGGAGAACTGGGTTTTCTAGAGGCATTTTACATTCATAAAAATCTTTCTGTTATAGTTAACGATCCTAATTCCAATCCAAATTTGCCTTCGGCCTTTAAAGAAATTATGTTTTAGTTCTGGTTTCACCAACAGATGGCGCCACTTGCTTATTCTTGTCCAGGCTTTCTTATCTAATCATTATTTTCTATCTTGTTCATTTGCGGTTTTGCAGCTGAAGATGGTGGTTCGGTAAAACGATCGAAACTAGTCCTGTGAAAATTTTGTAAATATAATGCTGATTTTTGTTGTTTGACTTCTGAATTGGTATTTATTCGGCGTGTTATTGTGTCTTAATTATAGGCACATTGGTTGATCAGTTTAATTTAAAGCAATCTTCCACTCGTTAGAAAACTGGCAGCTTTGAAATACAGATAATTAACTTTCATTATGTATTAGAAGTAATTCTTTAGCAATTCTAAAAGCTAAAAGATTAATTTATTAAAACGAGTATTCATAATATCTATATGTTACGGTGAAACACCGAAATCTGTAGAATGTCGACTTTCACCGGTGAATGTGTGAATGTCAACATTCACATAATCTCTTGGTGTATGTCCGAAATATTTTCCAAATACTCTTATTTCTGACTTACAACGGTCAATGTCGACATTCACCATGTACTAATGGTGAATGTTGAACATATAACAATATTATATTTTCTTCTCCGTAATTCAGTCGCGAATAAACGCACTTGAAACTTGAAATAAGAACTTAAGAACATGAGAACCTAAAACACACAATACATTCAAAATGAGAAAGGAAAATAATAGAAGTTAAAAACTTACTTAATTATACAGTACGTTCTAAATGAGAAAATAAAATAACAGTAATAAAAAACTTACTAAATTATGTGATTCAAATCTTATTTATTGCAACAACTTAAACTATTATGGCACTTTATGACCTCTCTTTTCGACTTTCACCATAGCATATCTGTGATTGTCGACATACCTCGGTGAGGGTCCGAATATAAAAGAATGTAGTGAAATATTCGGTCTTTCACCGACGTATTTGGTGAATGTTGATATTCTCCGGCGAAAGTCGACATTCTCCAATTTCTGTCTTTCACGGTAACATATATATAAATTTTTCATGTATGCCAAAGGACTGCTACAGAAGTTAAATTTAGAAATGTAATACTTCATAGAAGCATTACAGACTTATATGGAGCTTGAATGAAAACGAAAGCTATGAAAGTGTAGGGAAAATTCTTATGTGATCAATTCAGATTTCAGTTTAAACCTTGACTAGCAATAATTCGAGCAGTATTCCTATTCAACAGGTGACAAAACACTTTTCTTAAACTGTATCTTTCACTCAGTGATCATTATCTGTATGTTACAAACAAATCAAAATGTTATAATTTCAGTTATATGCTACGGCAACAGTTATATATATACATATTCTTCAGCAAGCTTTTTTTAGTGATGGTTCCAAGAATGGCATGGTAAATACAAATAATAAAATACTGTATGAAATTTAAATGCCTAAGAGTTTGTTTCTGTCTGGGTTAGGGAAAACAGAAAACTCTGCTGTCCAATAAAATAACAACAACAAAAACAAGGAGGCAATTCATTTGGAATCCGCTAAATATGTATAACATGTACAACAGGAACATGGCAAATAATGGAGAGAATGCGCAAGTAATGTGTGACTGTAAACCCACCTATAGTCAATGTCAAAGAGAAGGAAAGGGATTTTTTTTCCATAACAGAATCGGTTTCTTCTTCCGTATTTTACCAAACCTGTAGAGTATGTCTGCGCAAGAAAATGGAATGTGCAGCAACATTCGTTCGAATTTGATCGTGGAAGTAACACTGTAACTGAAAATTATCATATTGCCAACTGCTGCCCGCGTTGGTTGAAATCCGAGCACTGTTCAAACGAACATGGAGCCAATAGGTCCAGAAAGGAGGTAGCTATAACACGCGGGTTCGGGATGTGGTATGTGACAAAAGTTTCTATACATACTGTTAAGATGTTATCTTAGGGGTCCCATACCGGTTGAACAACGGTTTCCTTACCTTTAATAGTACAGTACATATGCCTGTGGCTAGAGTGATGCATTCATTGACGTATGTAAAAGTACAAATGACGTGGTGTCCTCTTATCCTGCTTAAATATGCTTGAATCCGGCTTATACATACGCCATCATAAGGCAAACGTGCATGTATGAGTCCATCGAAAGGAGGACACTTAATTGTAATCTTCTGTGTGTATACTGACTCCCTTCTGAAAGTTTACCTCAGTGCGATGAAAGGGTGGCAACGTTTTTCGGACGTTTAGTGGCTTACGGAGTCGCCAACAAGCTGCGGGCGGCCACCCAACAGGGGGGAGGGGCATGAGCAGTTTCTTGATGGTACATCTTAACATCGCACTGACAGAGCAGTTTCCTGGCTGACGAGGATTGAAATTGGGTCGTCTTGTCCAGACAAGCAGGTGAAAGTTTACAGCCGTTGATAGGGTTATCGAAGATTTAGAATAAGATGATTCCAAGTATATATATGCATATGGACTCGACACTAGGAGTCATGGCATGGAGTTGCGATTGTTACGAGGCTCGTTTGCGTCTGGAAAACATAGTTACTGAATAATTACCATTATATTGTACAGATATTAAGGAGTTATGTCTTATATTTAGAATCATCCTCAGGCCACCTTCCATCAAAAAAAAAAAAAAAAAAAAAAAAAGAAAAATGTTCTGCCTGACATCGCACTCGTCATTCGACATTTTCTAGATATTCAGCAGGTTAAACATCTAGCTAGCCGTTATGTTCACCAGATGTTCACGCAATTTTGATAAAGGCCTAAAACTAAAACTTCATTTAGATTAAATTCAACTCTCTATCTTGACGAATAGCAGTGGTCATTGTTATTCATTATAGCCAGATCACATAGTGATAACAGCATACTTTGTTTGTCGAATGTACGTGAAGTTTTAGTAATTTCATCTTCGTATTATATGGTATCTATAAAATATACTTAAATTTTCTATATTTTGTTATAATTTACCATTGCATTATTAATGGCCAGCACTCCATTATTAAAAGACACACCATACTTTTAAATCGCTCATTTTGTGAAACAAATAACAAAGTGATGTCAAAATGTGGGTGCTGAATGAAATTTCATACAGATTTGTAAGATGCTTTGACCCCCTACAGAATTGAACTGATTTATTGAGCGAAATAAAAACAATAACCGGTGCATTCTTCATTCAATTTTTAAAAAAAAAGTTAGCGTGATTAAATTAAAACATTTTGTTGTAATGCACGTTAAAAATACAACAAACATTATCATATCTGATCAAGATATACCAATATAAAATCATACTAATCTTCTCAGTTGAAAAAGATTTTCTTTCTGCAAACATTCCAAATAATTACCATTCGGATTCTGTCTCAAAAATTCGGATTCTGTCTTAAATTGAAAGGAAATATAAAATCCAGTTTATTGCAGTTTCTTCAGGCTATATCCTAAACGAAAATTATACACAAAGCTATCAAAACTCTTATCTTTTAACAGGGGAAGCATCATTAATGTATATGAAACAGACGAGAAAGATGACTGGAATAAATCCAGCGAATTTTGTAATTCCTCTGTTACATTCTTTTATCTCAGATGCCTGTTAGCAAGCGTTTCCAATAGTTTTAACGACTGCATTCATTAATATGCGCTGCAATGTCAGTAAAAGCAAATTCTCGTTGTTTCTCGTTGATTGTAAGTCTTTGAATTTCAGCACTTCCCGAGAAAGCAGATGGTTCATATTCTACCTTTAATATTCTTGATGATTCTATTGAGATATTTTTTTATGCATGGAAACATTAATGTAGACATTAAACAGTGGAAAATGTTAAGTTCGATAAAACTGATACATTTTCACATATTTCCTATCATTTAATTATTAATGATTTTCAACAGTTTATTTATAAAACTGCTGTTTTTAAGTGAGGTTTTCAATCATTTTCTATTAATTAAACTTATTTAATTAATTTTTAAAGTGAAATATCTTAGATTTATTACTACTGTTTTAAAACTCAGGTGCATTATTTTAATAAAGATAACGCTCAGCCTTTTGAAACAGTATCTAGTTAACAAAATATTATTTTTACTCTGTAAATATTTCTAACGATTTCGTAAAAACTGCTACATAATACTATATTTTTTCGAAGCAAGAAGATCAACTATGTCCTCGGTGGGAACATCTTCCATCTATAGTTGTTTCTGCTATTAAATCTTTACATCATTCTGAGTTTAGAAACTACAAATAAACTGGAGAGATGAATATAAGACACAATAGCACATATCCGTGATGAAATGAATTACTGTTCGTTCACATTTTAGCTTGGACATCACTGTAGAAACTTTTAGGACTGAAGCTGAAAAAATAATAGTGTCTTAGATGAGAATCGGGGTATGGATCTCCCAGTTACCAACGGGATCATTATACTATAAGATCGTATGAGACGAATGGCTTTAATTTCTGTAAAAGTATAAAAATACTTTTTTTCCTAAGTTATATCTTCCTTCCAATTTTATTTTTAGTCATTTATTTTTAGTATTAATTTTATTTTTTGATATAATATCAAAGCTTTAAAAAACTTAGGTTAATCTTATGTGTTTGCTGTTATAAATTTTAAAAAAGAAACACGCATGATTTGCACTCAGATTAAACGATTGAAGTAATAACAGGTTTAGAGAAGCATATTATATTTTATTTTATATTCTCTTCTTTCACATGCTTCTCTTCACAGAATTTCATTAAATATATGTTATATAAAATTCCAGACTACAAGAAACCTATAATATTTCTACATACAGAAAGCTAAGCTAAAACGCTAGGAATTCACAAACCTAGAATTTTACATTAAATATATTTTAGAAAACCAAACTACACAGTTATTCTTAGTTACAAAGTTTCTCACAAACAGCCCATGAATATAATTAAATGAGACAGAAAAGTGAACAATTAATCCAGTTAACCACTACCGTTTACAACTAAGTTTTAAGGCATAGATAACAGAGAAGGTTCACTAAACAGTCTTATTAATTACTTAGATTTTCGCATATGCATATGTACGTATATATTCCACACTGAGTTTAATTAATACGTTACATACCCTGACTTCAGGTTACATTACACTTTATTCGTTTCATCGTATAAATTGCATTACGTTTTTCACCTTAATTAATCTTTGATTCATGCACCAAACCTGTGTTTATTTAGTCTGCAACACAAATGAACTTAAAAGGTTTCACATATTCAAATATAAATTTCAGTTTTAAAGTTTAAAGATTTTCTATTTTTTGGAGCATATACAGTATTTAACCACGTTAAATTCAGATAATATTTTCAGGAAAGGTAAATATGGCACATGAATACTTTTTCGGAAAACATGTGTTTCATTTTCATTTTCTTTATCAAATGATACGAAATCCTTCAGGTTCTGAAACTGAAATCTTTAAGGTGAAATACAAAAGGAATACCAACTCTTTGGCAACCACTGTAGGGTAGCACATAAATGCGTTTAAAAGTTTTCACGAGGCACTTTTTTGGAAGATTCTTTTAGGACACTTTTGTCTCTTTGTTCTACCTTTTATCTCCAAGAATCGGAAGAAGTGCTTATTTGGTTTTGTGGTTTTTGTTTTGCTATTAATCTTGGGGAATACGAATGCAAATGATTCATTTTCACGCAATAAATAAGTCATAATCGAGAAATATTCCTATCGAAATTTATACTTGAAAAACATACACGTGTATGTATTCCGACCAAAGAGATAAAAAGGAACGCGTGAACTGAAGCCTCTCTTCTTATCTGCATGAAAACATCTTTAAAAAATCCGATGGGTACACCACATGACTTCCTTATACGGAATATTAAATTATACACATTTTTTCTTGCATTTTATTTAAATTTATTAGATTGAATTAAACCTACTTCGCCGACAGCGCATAAACCACAATAGAATAAATGCATTCTTTAAAATTCACTTTGTTTACCATAGCGACACTCTGGCGCTAGGTTTACTTAACAGTATTATATTCCATTCATATTATAACTCAGAATGCACAAAATGTATATCATTTAAAGAATTATCTAATCGTTGCCACATGTTCTATTCAAATACTATAATAAAGCTAGAACTATAAAAGAAATTAAGCAAACAAAACAAAAAAGAAACAGTTTTTCACAGACGATTGAGTATTTCTCATTTCATTAATTCAGTTCTCACTTCGCGAGAAGGCAAAAATACATAAAAACTCAAAATATCTGTATTAAAAATTACGAAGTAAATCTCAAACGCTTATTTCCTCGAAAAAATTCCAGAAAGAAATAAGCATGATTTAATTGGCAATAATAAATGAATGCGTTATCTTTGTTGTTGCGAAGCTAAGTTTCTCTAGATTGGCAACAAATCCTGTTTCAAATGTAAACATCAATGGCCGCCATTAAAAACAGGCTTAGCGGCAATTAAACAACTTTAAAATTGCTGATAATTCTAAAAATATTGCACACAGATTTACCAAAGGCATAAAATCCTTAACCGGAACATAAAAACAACATAATTCAATTATTATTAAAGCAAAAAATGTACAATTTACAAACATATAAGAGTAAAGAATCTGAGATCACTGAGCCGGGTAATAGAGCGGATATAGTAAATATAAATATATTTATATATGTTTGATGCGGTCGATTGCAACCAAAATACGAGGTGCACATCTACATGTTATAGCAGTCCTATATACAAAATTTCAACGTTCTGAGGCTACTCGTTTTTGAGTTATGCGAGATACGTACGCACGTACGTACATACCTTCGTACAGACGCCACGAAAAATTCTCTTCATAATTAATTTTAAAGCAGTTTTATAATTTTTTTGAAGGAAAAGAGTATTTTATTCTGTCCGTACGTATAGATATCACGTAAAAACATCGTTAAATTGCATTCGATAGCTGTCAAAATGGATATTTTCGTTGAAATATGCTGCCTGAAACTTTTCGCGATTACAATACTTCCTTTCTACTTCGCACAAGGAAGTAAAAAGATCAGATTTGAGTGCTTTTCATAGCATTTTTTTACATATTCAAATGGAGACTAGTAGAGAATCAGAGTCCTATCAACTTGCTTATTAATTTACAATATCCTAACTACAATTATATACATCATAATTATAATAAATCCATATATATGTTATAATTAATTTATTATGCTACTAAATTAGTTTCTGATGCAATTTTGTGCATGTTCAAATAAATGTATCTATGATTTTTTTTCAATTTCTTCTTTACATAAAGCAGCTTCAAAAGGTCTCGACACTTTGTAGAATCATTAAGTTATATAGATGCAGGAGGCGTGAGAAATATGCAATGCCCTCACCGGAATTCGAACTCAAGACCTACCAAATACGAGATGAGTGTGCTTTCAGTTACACCACGAAGGGATGCGGAAAGGGGAGAGAAAATACATTGCATACTCTCCGTTTTAAAAGGCTTCTAAGATGAGGGGACACAATCGCTAAATCTTTGAGGTATTGAATTATTTTTCACTACCTCTTTAACTCGGACGCCACTACTTTTTGAAATTTTATATCATAAAACCAACTTGTAAAAATTTTATAGTATAACAAAACAAGATGTAAAAATTTTGATCATATTCTGTTTCGCAAATCTAAAGAAAAGAATTTGCCACGTACTATACACGTTCGGTTTACTTTTCAAGTTTTAATTCTTTATTATTCATTAGTAACAAAAACGACCTCATTAAATACGTCGGCTGTATCTCCTGAGGGCAATTAGTAAATTATTACTAGATTAAACCTTATGTATGTTCCTGATTAATGGCATTCCACAAAACCTTTAAAATCATGCAATTACTGACAGCTTAAAATTTAAATAAATGCATCTTCTGGAATTGCATTACTATTTTAATTGAAGTAGGACGTATTTCAAATGCTGTCTTCAATGACAAATCACCTTATCGGATAATGAATTGTAATGAAAAATATTTTAATTAATTTACCTAAAGTACAATTTGCCGTTTCCGCAATTATAAAATGTTTTTATTTCATTTTCGAGGTGAATTATTTTGTCTTGCAGGGTAAGTATCGTTAGAAAAGGAATGGATAGAAATAAAAGAAAGTATTTTTTCATTTAATAAGAAGTAATTGGTTTTCTTATGATCTATTTAAATTTTTGTGATCTTCTCTTACTGTAGTCCTTATTTATTCTGTAACTGTTTAATGTAATTGTAAGTGACAAATTTTCTTTAACTGTTCCTTTTCCGTATTTCTAATTAAGTTGAACGACACCTTAATATTCATACGTACTTCTAAAATTAAATCATATAGTTTCACATCAAAATATAATTATAATTTTCTAGTTATGCATAAGCATTTGCTTATATCTGCTTATATGCATCTGTTTTCGTCTGAATATTTATTATGAATGAAGCAAAAGAAACCCTCTGAAACTGAAGCTATAGAAAAGAAAGATTAATTAAAAATGACTTTAAATTCCCAACTTTCACTTACAGTTGCTTTCTAGATAGGCTATTATTTGTAAGACAGGTCTAGCTGATAGTTGTATGAGTAAAAATGCTGAAAACTGATTGTTTGGCTCGAGATAAAAGGCCAGGAAGACGGCTAACTGAATTCGTGGTTTTTCCAATGTGTTACCAAAATCCAAAACCGTTTCTCTTAGAATGTAGAATTAGGCTATCCCTTTAAGGAAAGGGACAAATTGCGAAAGACTTTTTAAAGAAAACTTACTCGCATTCTTACTCACGTTGCACACGACAAAAAAATGCATCAAGATATCTATGGCCCATTTGTCGCGACAGCCGTGGGTCTGACTACTGGAATTCAGCTGTTTTACTACGCGGCCGTTCGTGAATACAGCTCTTTGAAAATCTTGTACTGACATCTGTTTTATAGCTTTACTCTGCTTTAATCTACATCACTTTCTTTACCACAATCATCTTTGCATGTTTTCCTGGCAGCCGATAACCAATCCTCAGAGCCCAGTTTTAACTGTAGGAAATGAACTGGGGTGATTTTTAGTTTATAATAATCCTTTGGCTCAACTTTCTAACTTCTCCAAACCGACTACAATGTAAATATTACGTCGCCTTTCACAGTGTGATGATATCGTTATATTAATAAAAAGGAATCATTTGGTTAACAAAAATAATACACACTGAAAACAAAAATCGCTGCTTAACTGTGGAGAAATATTGAGGTAATAGTGATGTGATGTGATTCGGAGCCGCAGCCCGATCTCTTGGCAGACTTTACGTCACCCTATGCTCTTTACACGGGATATACCAAAGCAAGGTAGCAGGAAATGTAATGTCATATATATACGAATTCATTCTAGTACTATTAAAATATTATTCTAAAATGGATTTCACTGAAAGAAATAATTAAAATTATTTCAATCTTAAATGTCCAACAGCTTATTTTTGTGCACTATTTTTAGTGCAACGTGCTGTAAGAAGTTTCTACAATAATGCGTCAAAATGTTATTGCAAAGTACTGTGTACTTAAAGTGCTCACGTTTATGTACTGACGGCAGTATAAAGCTTAAAAAATATATAAAGTTCTTGGGCAAACAGATTAGTATTCTCTTTTATGACTGGCGCATTCTTAACAAAATGGAAATAGTGAAACCTGAAAGATGTTTCAAAGAAAAACGTTAAGGAGAAAAGGTAATGAAATAAAATTATTCACATAGAAAAATTTAATATTTTAATTATAATGAAATTTTCTTTAATTTCGTGAAATTTTAATAATTCAAATATTAAAGTGTTTTAGATTTATAAATAAAGATTCTTCAATGAATTAATATTTTTCTATACTTTCAAAACTGCTATTTTTAATACATACTGCATAGGCACCATTTACAGTTATTCAAATTTCCCATGTTTTCAGCCTTTTATAGGGATTTTCTAAAATAAAGGAAACATCTAAAAGTACCCAAAGTACGCTTAGTGTGATCTTTGGCATTCAAAATTGCTTAAGACCTTTTGAAATAGAGGTGTACCAATTAGGAATAATAAAGATAGGTATTTGAAACCATATACTATCATAAACTACTTTAAGTATTTGATAGATGCTAGGGCAACAAAACAGGATCTCACCCTATTTTTATGCGCAGGCTAAAAGTGGTTCAGTAATTGGTGACTGTGTAAACCACGGAAAATATGCAACTTTACCTTCATATTCTTCAATGACAGACTTTTATAAGTAGGGGCATTATCATCTTGAACAACGCAATTGCCTACAGATCTTAACAGTATTATTGTAGAATTGCAGAATTGGTCTCTTAAAATGTATTCGTAGTTAATTATGTTTAATCTTTCTTCTAGATTTATAAAACTCGGTTCTTGTTTTCCTACCACAAGTGTGTCACGAAGACAATGTTTTGTAGATAATACTGGATGCTACTAAGACTTAAACATGGTACACTGCGAAAAGGAGAATGGGACAGTTCTATATATCTCCCGTTTTAATGAGCCAATTGACGAAATTCAACTTGCGTTTTCCATGTCTCAAAAGCGCGACTTAGGATACGTATTAGATTTATATTTAGCGTTGTTACAATACAGGTATTTTGACACAAAGTTGAACTTTTTCTTAAATTACATGCCAATGTTTTTCCATATTTCGATTCTACGACTCAAACTATACCAAACTGCCAAGTTTTGTAAAAATCGCACGATTAGTTTTTAAAAAACTAGCTTTCAAAATTTTAGCTGCTCAATGTTACTTGAATTTGATATATATTTATTAATATCTCTTTTTTTATTAAACTTACTTGATTCATTCTTCCATAATTAAAAAATTAGGCTTAATCCAAATATAATTCGCAGATTTTTAATTATTTATTATTAAAATTTGCATTTATAAATATTTTTTATAAATTTTTCGAAACAAATTTTGTATTATAACCTAGAAAATTTTTAATGTTATCTTAAATTAAATGTATTTCTAGGCGTACCTGCAAAAAATTAGAGTTTTTTTATTCAAAGTTTTCTAAGATATACATGAATTTACATATTAGAGGGTTTTGAAATTTGGCATCTTTTTTTGAGCGATAATAACTCCAAACGATAATACGCATTTTGTTAAAATTATTTGGTATGAAGGATAACTTTTTTTCGCTCGTTTACGATGAAAAAAGGAAAGTAAAATGTGTTGCTATAAATTAAGAAGTTCGCCAAATAAATTATTCTTGGCGAAAACTGAAAAAATACGCCAAAATAATTTTTTTAATTTCTCTGTAAATTTCGCACCAACTTTCGCAAAATTTGATATTTTGGCATAATTTGAGTTGTAGAATCGAAATATGAAAAAAATGGTATGTTATTTCATAAAAAGTCCGATTTTGTATAAAAATAGCTATGTTAGAATGATGCTATAGATAAATCTAATATATCTTCTACGTCGCGCTTTCGAGACATGAAAAACGCAATTTGAATTTCGTCAACTGGACCAGTAGAACGGGAGCTATAGAACTGTCCCATTTGTTTTCGCAGTGTACCTGCAGATATCGATAACGAAGTTATAGACACACCAAAGGAGCATCCATCGACAGTCCGAAGTCTCTGGAGCTTAGTAAAGTCAGCAATTGTTTTTCACTATGAATTCTATGTTAGATGCCACAATTAAAATTTGCGATTTCTCGCAATCTTGGAGATAATACAAAATAAGTATAAAAATAGTTACTTTTACAGATTACTGTATAAATAGAAGGAAAATTTACTTTCTTGAGCATAGAGGTTTTAATATAACGAACGAAGCCTGTGTGCATACGTTGTTTGCGATTTTTAACTCTTACACCTGATTGAAATAAGAAAAGGTTTTCTTTCAGTGAAGTCCTTTTGTGTTCTTTGAAATATAAAAGGAAAAAATGAAAATATTGTTCTTTGAAACAATATAGAGGAATTGTTATGTCTGAATCATCCCAAAATTTTAATCTATGAACTGACAAATTTTAATCTCTGATTTTATTAAGGTCTCTGATTATTTATTATTGTCTGTTTCTCCAATTTTATTTTCAATTGTGCCTATTCTGCCTTCTGTAGCCTCAAATTTGTTTTATGTTATGGAGGTAATTGCTATTTTCTTTCCTCATAACCGCTTCAGTCTTTTCTTAAACGCACGTCACCCCTTCCCATCTGTTGATACCGGCTTCTATTAGTTCTTCAAATGCAGCAAAAAATGCCACCAGTTTTTTTAGTTGTTCCTCCATCGCTCTCGTCACAAGCATGCAGTCCCACTTCTGATACAAAATCCTATCACGTGCATACGGCTACATAGCGAATTGAACGTAACACACTGCAAAGCGCATCTAGAGGAGATGTTCGGAGATATTTCTGTACTTTGAACTCAGTAGTCCGAACTAAATTGGAAACTGATGTTATCTCCGATCTTACACAGTTTTTCCTCGCCACCGAAAAATTATCAGTATTGTAGAATTCTCGAAATAGCAGGAAGGCATACGCAGTTACAGGTGCACAGGGCTGAATACATTGAGGACAGATCTGGATACATAGGGGTTGGACCACTTACAGTTACACATCAGATTAAATTC
This sequence comes from Stegodyphus dumicola, assembly GCF_044657685.1. Taxonomy (NCBI): domain Eukaryota; kingdom Metazoa; phylum Arthropoda; class Arachnida; order Araneae; family Eresidae; genus Stegodyphus; species Stegodyphus dumicola. Next base: position 165,626,042 of record NC_140771.1, on the reverse strand, counting down.
GGATTGGATTAAAATGAACACATATCCGACCAAAGCACCACAGTTATGTAGAGATCGTACCAAAATGTCGTCAAGCTTTGCGACTTTTGGTGGTTGCTCTCCAAATGGGCGAGATAGCTATTTACCTCAGCGTTAAGTGGACTTATCCTGTTACCTCATTTTCTCGGCAATGGCTTTGCATTCTGATGCCTTTCATATTACATTATACAAGAGATACTGCAATTTACGAATCATTTCACAAAAAATGACATGTCAAATGACTAATTTCACAAAATATGACCTACATTCGTGTCAAATTCGTGACAATATTAAAACCCCTTCTTCTGCCATGAATGCAGGCTTGATAACTGCTCATCATATTGTCGATTAAATTGTCAGATACTTTAGCAACAGATCACACATGTCGTAGTCCTGTTAAAGTTGTTTTAGGGGTCTTAGATTCTTGGAGAGAAAGACAAAACAGTTATTGCTCGTCCTACGTAGTTCCCCACGTCTTTCATCTCTTTAAGATATAGTTGTTAAAATTTAGAAGTCAAACAACAAAAATCAGCGTTATATTTTAAAACTTTCACAGAAGTTTCGATGGTTTTACCGAACCATCATCCTCAGTAGCAAAAGCACAAGCTGCAAAAGCGCAAATGTAATTTGTGCTCTTGCAGCCGGGATGATGGTTCGGTAAAACCATCGCAACTAGTCCTGTGAAACTTTGAAAATATAACGCTGATTTTTGTTGTTTGACTTCTAAATTAGTACGTGTTCGGCGTGTAATGGTATCATAAATATAGTTTTTGACTTGGACAGCCTATTCGCTAAATACTTTGTTTGTGAAGGTATTTATCCATTTTAGGTGTGAGCATCTTCCTGCATTAAAATAAAGGTATCGCCAACTGCAGCCGCTAAGGATCTTTCACAAGGTTTCCTGTATGGTGATTATATTTCCAAAGTATGACAAATCCTGCATGAAACCAATACAGGCCTAAACTACAGAAATTATTAATCTTAATCAAATGAAACTAATCCTACGAATGCGAATTTCCCGTTCCACAGTATTCGACAATTTGTATCGTGTCTGCGTTCTTTCTGGATCATTACATGTTAATCGCACTTTAATGAGTAGGCAGACTCATATTTCACTGACTTGTTTCTCACAACATGCACTTTTGTTTGTGTCAGCTCTCTTTATGTGAATGAATGACTGGAATATAAAGCAGAGACTTTTTTTCAAACTGCCCATACGTATGCATCCTTCCTGTCACAGCAGCAGCATATATTCTTTTTCGTGTGGCTGCAAAATATTAGGCAACAAACTGAGACGCTATCATGTTTCTTCTTCTTAATACTTTGTTTCTTTACCTCTTCAGCAGCGACGAGTCTATTTCCAGCTATTTAACTTAAAGCCATTTTATAGGAAAGATGGTAGTTTTAACAAATAAATGTTTTTTTGACATCAGTTTTACTTGTGTATGTGGAATTGTGAATAGAAGCTCCACATTTCAATTTTCGTTATTTTAGCATTATCGATATCATACCTCAATTACAAAGACTAGCTCTGACCAGCTATCTTCCTCTTAAATTGCGAGAACAAGTAAGGGAGACGTTTTGGCTTCATTCTTTTCGCTTCATGTGAATATGAAACTTCGGAGATATTCTCGTCATTCTTCTTACTTTTTGTAGCTGTTGATACGAAATTTTCATTAAGCTTCGTATTTTTTCCCATGGAGACTCTACGAGTATAATAATAATATATCTTCCGATAAATCATTTTCAACTTATGGTAAGGAAATGTTTTCGCGAGGTGTAAAATATTATGTGGCTAGCATGTGTTTACTAGTTTTTTTATGCCAACGCCTGTGATCAAATCTTTTTCTCAGCTAGAGTAGTTTTCTCTAGAAATTGTCAGATTCGCCGAGGCACGCCTCTCCACTGTTCGCTTTCATTTGTTGTAGTTTGCCTTCACAAGCCTTGGTGATGCAGAGTCACCCTCTTCTCATCACCTTTGATCTTCCAACCATCCGTCCTGACGGTCTTATGTCATCGGCCTCTAATGGCAACTATTAACAGAGCCGGATACATCGCGCTTTGCGCGATATCCCGACGATACTGGTACCGACTAGACTAGACTACGAGTTTTCTAATAGTTTTCCGTCATTTAAACAACCGGCGAAAATTCAAGTAAGCTAACTCTACTTTGAAATTTATTCCGAGACTAGAATTGTGTGCTGCGTTACTTTTAACCAACCTCTTGCACGCAGTATTATCATGCATAGAACTGTCGATTAAGAGTATTTACACATGGACCGACTCACGGATTACATTGGCATGGGTTTCGTCCGAGCATCGCCTTTAGCTACCTTTAAATGCAAATCGGCTTGCGAAGATTCAGGAAGCTATTCTAGGTATTAAATAGAATTATGCCGCTATCCTGCAGTCTGTAGCATTGGAGATCTTATTTCGTCAGAATTCTTGCAATTAGAGTTATGGGTGAAGAGACCGCAGTGGTTAAACATATCTATAATTCATGCACAGCAAGATTTAAATGTGAAATTAGAGAATGAGGTTATGTTAAGGAAACTGAAAAAGAGTTTTATTTGAGATGTTTTAAATTTCGAACAGCCTTATTTTCAAAGTTTTCATCATGGTTATAGCTATGTCGAGTGTTAACGTGGTGTATGAGATTCAGAAATAATTGTAGTAAGTGACCTGCAGAGCGTATAAAGGATTATTTATCTATTGAAGAACTTTATGAAGTTACTCTTATGATTATTAGGATTGTACAAAGAGCTGCATTTTCAGAAGAATTATTCGGTTTAGAACCGGGTAAACCTTTGAAGACGTCAAGCAAATTATTGTCTTTAAATCCTTTCTTAATTTCCGCACGGATAATGCATGTAGGCGGAAGGCTCAGGAACCCTACAATTTCAAATAATCAGAAACATCCTATGATTTTAGCCAAGAATCATAATATTACGCGTTTAATTATTAAGCATTATCATGAAACGTATCTTCACTCAGGTACCCAACTACTCATTTCTTACGACATAGAGTTTGGATTGCGAATGCTAGAGATATTATTATTAGGTGTTTAAACCAATGTGTTATCTGCCTTAGATTCATTGCGCAAAATGAAACTCTAATGGCAGATTTACTTGCTTCAACCCCCGGCGGTCGACATAGAGAACTCTGTGAAGTACTGGCTAGGATCTGTACTTAGGCAGTCTGGCCCGCGGGGGCACGTAATCATTGATCTTGGCGGTTCCACGTGCATGGCAGGAGATAACTTGAGATGAAGCTTCATTGGCCTGGACGAATGGGTCAGCATAAGTCGTGCAACAATTGGCTCTGTAGCTCTGTGTGGGATGGCACTGAGTTTGTTAGGTAATTTCTCGCTGCGAATCGCAGTCTGCGTAGTACTATCAAGTAGCATTTTCAGCGGCCAGTCAGATCTTCAGGTGTGTATATTTCCCGCCACGGTAAAACCTGAGAAGCGGAAGTGGTGACCCCGCGGGCCCAGGAGATTGCAGTGGTCGTAGAGAACATTTTAAAGTCTACCACTTCGGATTTGAGCCCTGAATGGTAGCAGGATAAGCATGTATTTCTAACCCTGTCGGGGAACTGTGTCTGGCGACCCAGCCCCTTGACTAACATGGAGGGTTCTCAATTGGAACCAGATTGTGTATTGTCTAGGACGGAGCACGTATACAATTACTTATTTACTCGCTTCAAGAGTTACTTAAAGTAAAGCTTTTTCTCGAGTATAGGACTTTTGAAGGACCATTTGACGCCAAATATCACTCTGATGAGTTCAAATCTTTAATGTTAGGTATGTCTATTTATTTGTTTTACTAATACATTTAGAATTAGTTGGAGATCTTTCAACAAAATGATTCCTTGCGACACATAAGAGGTTTATAGCCCATAGAGGCAAACAGTGTGAAATTCATACTAATTGTGCAACGAATTTTATAGGAGATAATAAAGAATTAATAAAAGCTTCTTCTACTGTTCAACGTGATGAACGGATTCAGGGTTATATTTCTTCGGAGAATATTTAAGTAGTTATTTAATCTCTCCTTTGCTTCTCATTTTGGAGGCGTAGAGGTTGAAGGTGTATTTTGGAGATGCGGAGATCACGTCCATGAAATATAACTCAAAGAGATGTTTAGAAACACATCTTAACATGCAAAGGAGTGTTTGACATTAATAACCCAAATTGAATCCTGTATTAATTCTAAGCCTTTGGTACTAACTTCCAGTGATTGCCAAGAAATGGAGACAATAACACCAGGGCACATTTTAACAGGTGTGACTTTAAGCGCTGTTCCACAACCTAACCAGATTCAAACCCTGAGCTGCAGTGATTAGTGGAGAAACTTACAAAGGCTGTTTCAACACTTCTGGAAGAGATGGAGTAGTGAGTATTTGAGCAGGTTGTAGCAGAGACCTATGTGGTTCAAGTTACAGCAAGATCTGAAAGTTGGTGATATGGTCCCTCATTAAAAACGAGAATCTTTCTCCGCTACGTTGGATATTAGGTAGAATTGTTAAGGTGAATCCTGGTCTGGATGACAGTGTTCGAGTTTTGGTGAGTTTATACACTTCCAATGGTGAAATAAAGAAGACCTACAGTGAAGCTATGTCCTTTGCCATTTAATTTATGATATTAGAGACTTTATTCTTTTACTTTTCAGGTCTATTCAGGTTTGATAATTTACAGTTTATTGTTTGAACCCCCTTGACACTTGAAGGTTTGAGGTATGTTTGTTGTTATGCAAATTGTATTTCTGTCGTTAAGCTAAAGAGCGGCGCAAATGCGAATTTGATAAGATTTTTAAGCTTGCGCTTGGAGGTGGGAGTTTCAACGACGCAGATATTCTTTTGAGATGCACCTTTAAAGCAAGATGGTTGCCGTGTTCTTGAGTCGCCGTTAGTCAGCCAGCGTGATGTTTGAAAAGTCAATAAATAGATTTGGTCATGAAATTATGTACCTGAAGTTTCTTTTCTACTGAAGGTATAATCGCAAGTCAAAAAACAGTCCACTAATCGATAACGACGGAACACACACAGAGACACGACACAATGAATTTTTATTCTAATTCTGTCTACATATATTTGTTCATTAAAGCCCATTCCACCATTATTCTGTCTTCTCAAATTTGGTACAAAAAATTTAAATCCTTTGCTCATCACCTTTCAGTGGCCTACCGAGGCAGAGAAAAGAAGTAAATTATAAATCTAAATATCATTTTAGTAGGAATATTGTCACACATCCTTATGATTAGATTTAAGTACCAATCAAATGTGGTGCTTTATTTTGCATGCATTTTTATTATTATTGTTGTTATTTATTAGTCTACAAATTTTGCTTGTAGTCCATTTTCTTTATTTACTTTTGATTATAAAGAGCCTAAAGGGGCTAATAGTTTCGAAACAGGTTTTTGAAGCGTATCACTGTAAATGTCGGCTCACTTTAGATGGTCGAATCAACTGGGAACAACGTGATATTTAATAAATAAAGTTAACACATAAAATATTAATAATAAAAAGACAAAAAAATTTTAACCATCTTACTAAGAAAAGGGAATACTGATATGACATACTGAGGAAAGACTGAAAAAAATATAAAAATCTGTTCGACCACTTAACACTACAACGAGAATTCCAAACATATGATGCTATGCAGTTTTTAAAAATTTTGTGATTTTGTTGTTGAACTGTGTTTGGCGTAAGTACGAAGAAAACCAAGCTTAATAATAATGCTGAACAGAAGTCTGTGTAAGAGCAGACTAGTAGACTATACACCGTGAAGATGACATCCGTCCTAGTTCTTGCCGTATGGAATTGAACGTCATTTCTGCGGAAATCAGTTACATTGGCATACAAGGCCTGTTATTCAGTGCATATTATTTTCTTTTGTTACAAGATATTTTGAATAGCAGAGTATTACATATGAACATTCTTATAACATAAATCAATACTATATATAAGTAAAATTATATTGTATGTATACACATATATGCATTTGACAGTGCATTAAAAGAATACTACATTTGGTGTATAAATAAGTCAAATGTGATACATTTAAGTGATGACAATCAATGTGGAAGAAATATATTTACACTACAGAAATATATAGACATTATGCAACATTGTTATTGGTATAGACTAGTAGACTGCAAGTTATCGGTCAGTGTTTTCTCACGTCAGTGCTGATTGAACCTAAAATAATAAATACCAATGGAAATTCTTGAAATTTGAAACAAAAAAACTTATACGAAAACTATTGTAGCACATGGTATTGAGCCTAGTCGAGTTTCATGCTATGAGTTCAGTTTATTAAAAAATATTAATATTACCTAATTACTCCTATTATTTTTGCAAAGCGAATACAATAATATTCCTATTTATTTTTATCATAATATTAATATTATATTTATAAGATTATCATAGCTGCAGTTTATATGCATTTTAATACATATATGAGAGTAAAATAATAAATCAGTAAGATATAATGAAACCAAACCTAAATTAATATTCATAAGCTTTGGCAATTTTCCCCTGTGTGTTTCTTTTCTTACTCCCTCCCCTGGAAATTTTTAAATATTAATGAAATTTAATTAGCTGTAGTTCCAGACAGAAAGGTCAATACGAAATGTTCATTACTGAAACAGTTGTTTTAAATACAATTTCATAATTAACAAAACTGATCCTATTAAAATACTTTAGTACGTAAAAATTATCCTCTGAGTAAAGAACGCTTTCTAATTAAAATACATTACAGTTTAAGAATTTTTTATATTTTAATGAAATTTCTTCGACTAAGGTATAAAGTATTGTTTTATCTAGCATGTTCTACTTGAATTTAAATGAAAAGTCATAATAAAAACAAACAGTTTAGAAAACGATCACTGCATTATTGCTGCTGATGTATTTCATAAAATTAATTTACAACTAATAAGCAATTAAAACATATAGATAAGATGATAAACTGTCAGGCTTCCGTGAATAAAATACATTTTTAATTATTAAGAATGTTTTTAAAAAGGCACATAGTTTATTATTTGGGCGATAGTGTATTCTTAATTGTGATGAATTTTTAAACAGATTACTTTACGTTCTCAAGTGCAAAAATATCAAATTTATGTTGGAAGATAACATGGAATCGACAATTAACAGCATTAACAAACATTAATAACCGTGTTGCAGTCGATACATAATTAAGATTAGCATATGGAATTTAAAATAGTTTAATTTGTTTACACTAGCCTACACTAACCAAAAGAACATATAACATATAAAGCTACTTGGATTCATAACAATTTTAATCTAAATCACTTGATCAAAGGTTTATCTATTATGAGAAATAAATCGTACATTTTAAAATGATTAAATATATAAAATTAGATCTGTTTATCTCGCTTCTTAATTTTAACTTCTACATAATTATAATAGTTTGAGACAAACTTTCCTTTTTTATTGATACCGGAAAGGAAAAATAAAGGCACAGTATCTGACATATAAGTTGAGATAAATGGAAAATTTATTTTAGTACCTAGTAATAAGGAATTTAAATTTTGTAAAATCTGAATTTTCAAGGAAGGAATTTACATTCTTACCATGAGGATTACAACATGGTAAACTGTAAAATAGAACGTAGTTTATTCATGAAGAATTTCAATATTTGCAATGCAGAGAACTTCGAAGTGATTGATATCACTCACAGAAATAAAGCAAACCGAATAATCAATATATTCAAAACGGACAAAGACAGGCTATTAGGTCATCCAAGATCGGAACCTGAAAGCTACGGTGATGCATTTCAACGAAATAAAATATCTACATGAAATCAAACACTAGCTAGTCTATGTAGACATAGTTTCAAAGATTTTACATTATCTTCTCAGCACTGATTTCATTTTCTTGATTATACAAGTATTCTTCACTAGACTCCTAAAATTTCGATATTTCTCTTGGATATTTTGTTTCTATAAGGGATTCTTTTACAAATTGTCAGCAAAGATTTACAGGCTTATTGGCAAAAACATAATACCATACAATATACGCAACTCACAAAATGACTACACTGCAGAAATTCAATGTTATACAAAAGTGCATAAGTTTATAATATCATATACAAAACTCATTCACACAAGTACTTCGCATTTGATAGTACTTGAACATTTCCCACTATTGTAAGTTCCTGATAGATATTTTATTGTATTTGATATTTTGCGTTTTCAGACATGCTTGCGTTTTACAAAATGAAAACAAATTTTCTATTTAAAACACCTCTTGACAACTCAATCTAACCTGACAGCATTACCTAGAAACTACATAACCATTTATACCAGTTTTATACTCTGTTCAAAGACGAGAGATACTTTCCGTTATAGAACAATATGAACCAAGCAGTTTTCTACAGAAAGATATAAACTTCAGCTTTGCTTTTCAGTTACTTTCAACAGTGTCTAGCTTAGCGTACTTGTTTACAAGCTTGCAAATATTGGCATCAACACAAGAATTATACTCATGATCAATTTTTCAGGATAACCGCACATTTACTTTGCACTTTGCACCACTGAGAAGGCTTACTGTCACTGAGACAATGAGGGACATTTACTGTCAGACGATAAAAATCTTCTCCTCAGCCAAATAAATCGCATCTTACGACATTTACTGTACCGTTTTTCCATGGCAGGTTTTTTATGGGCACATAATGGTCAAAACTAATTGCTTTCCTGCTACACAAAGGATATAGCTAAAGCTTATCAAGTTTGCCTTAGTAAATTTAACCCTTAAAATTCAATTTCAGAATCAAGGATATATACCCTAGTGTACAACGAGAAGAATCCCGGTAAATTGTAGTAAATCGCAACTACTTAACTTAAAACACGAAATCCGTGTCAGCATTACCAAGAAATTACATCTTTTCGATGAAGAAATCTCTTGTGTCACAGACGCATGCGAGAAATGTCTAGCAGGTATGCTCGACCACGAATTCAATTGGAAACTGAAGATGAGCAACATATTCCTAAAAAAAAACTAGTATTTTTACAAATTTATGCCCTTCTTTGTTGTGGATCTAGTTTCGATTTAAAGCGTAAAATCTGCTCGGCAATCCTACGTCCAACTGTTATGTCATTTTCATGACGCTTAGTCATAAGGGTAATTTATAATTTCTTTTTTATTTAAATTTTTATTGGAAGACTATTAAAAATTTAAAACTATTTAAAAATTGTAGAGCAAATACTACTAATATTAATCGTTTGGCTTTCAAGTAAAGGCGTGCAAATCTGATGTGCGATTTTAAGAAAAGAATATGAAAGAACATTCTAGAAATAAGGGAGAATAAGAAAGAACGATTTCAAATGTTTTCTTTCATTTGAAGATCTTGAAGATATGGTATAATGAATTTGGAACCTTTTCGAACAAGAACTGGATTGCCTTAAAAAGTAAATAAAAATTTCCTTTGCTGTGAAAAAATGGCCATAAGAGCTCATTACTATTTCTAGGCATGACGACGGATCCAACAACGAATAAAGATAACCGTTTTCTCGAAGAAAGAAAGCCAGAAGGGACGGGCAGCAAAAGGTCATGTGGTGATAGATGAAAAAGCCAACAAGTGTGAATTAATCCCTTTCAAAACTCCCTGTTTAGCGGAGCTGAGAGGAGAATAACAATAGACAAGAAGCACACCACTGCCGTATAAGATCGGGGAAACCAAAAGCCTATTTCACGAAGAGTTTTTCACAGTGGACTGAGAGTTGTAAATTAAGAAGACAGGGACACGCTGCGCAGAACAGCCAAATTAGAGCTTCCGAAGCAGAGACCGGGTGAAAACCTTTCCATGCATGACTTCAACTATCAGTGTTTGTTCGGAGTCAGCCACCTCTCTCTGTTGCGAAAGATTTAATTGGCCTTCCAGAACACTCCAATTAGCTCCGTCGAATTCATGGGAATCCCATTGTCCTCAAGGTAAAATGAAATAGACCGAATATTCTCGTTGTGACTCCCAGGTATTCGAATGAATTCAGAGAGAACTCTTGGGAAAGGACGATGTCTCATGATACTAGTCGATCACATGTCACATGTCTACAATGTCACATGATATTACTCGTATCCACTCAGGAATATTCTCTGTGTTACTCTCGTTTATCGTGTAGATAAAATGGCACACTGAATTTCGGACTTCTTTAAGGGATATATGTGATGCACCTTACTATTAAGAGAGAAATCTGCAGGAATATGATAAATTTCCCTGTATGATCTTGAAATGTATAGTTAAATATAAATCGACCTTACAGTATATGATATTGTTTATTTTATATGTACACCCCGGATTTTTAAAATTTACTATTTGCACTAAAATTATGTAATCCCTAAATTAATATATGCATAATGTTCTTTTATTTAAAGCGGTTAAATAAATATAATGCTAAACCATTTAAATATAGCATTTATTTTCAAAGATATACTGATGGGTTGTCCGGTTTTATTTTAGGTTAAGCTCACATTATATTTGTATTTTTACTAACCATTATAGAACATTTCATGATCATTATTTTATGAAATTCAATTAAATGACATTTTTAATGACAAATGGCCAAATTATTAGTTTAAATTCACGTAAAATTAGTTGAATTCACCAGAAGGATTTTCGTGTCATTCTAGTTACGTGGGTTTTCTTTTATTTTCAAGCCAAATGTTATTCCAGCTAGATGTTATTTAATTTCAAGCCAGAAAAAATAGCTGGTAGGAACAAAAGGGAGATTCTCTTTTCCCAAAGTGGTAATTTCCAAACAAGTTTCATGTTTCCTACCTGAATGATACAGCAAGTTCTTTGCCTTATTCTATGTCGCATCGTCATTTAGCTTACAGTTGTTCAATGCTTCTGGTCACTTTTGTAAATTTTCTGCAAATGTTTTCTATTAGTCACGTCGCGTAGAAGCGCTGGAAGAAATATTCATCACAAGAAGACTTGGTAAAAGTTTTACAAGAATTATCCAGTGTCAGTTCTAGTTCAGAAATTAATTCTAATAAAGAATCTAATCCAGAAATTATGTTGCAGATTGGAGCATTCCAAATACAACAAATGAATCCAATTGACTAAATAATGGTTTTGATGTTACTCCAGAACGAAGTTACCATAATATTTCACCATATTATCCCGAGGAAGAATAAGGCATTCTTTCATCATTTCCATATTGTATCGATTCCAAAAATAAAATTCTAGCAAAATTAAGAAGCCGATTAACGATTTAGCCTTGAACGAAAATTTAGGCAAGGACCAGGAAGTAGTCGTGGTCTAAAAAGAGGGCGATTACATAGAAAAACTGTAATCCAAATAAGAAAACGAATGCAAAATTAAATGTTTTGAAAATTAATAAAATGAATCAAAAGGTGAAAAAATAGCAAATACTGGTATAGTATGGAAAAAGGAATACTTTGGAAAATTCACTTAGAAGATTTCTCTTTAAAATGTTTTGTGAGAAGCCGTTGAACCAACTTCTTTTGATAAGATAAAAGTAATCATTGGGAACACAAGAAACGCATATAGTGTTTTTTTATCAGTGAAAACATATTAGTGTTATTTGATGGGCCAAGTGTTATGTCAAAATTTATTCAGTTATGTTATGGCGGTTTCGAAATCCTGGGTTAATATATAAGATTCAGATATGCAACTTAGTAATCTATAATCTACTGCCATCCTAAATTTTAATATACTGGGATCAGCATTATGTGGTGATTTTTTCCTAACAAAAATTGCTGGGAAGCTATAACTTGATGTTGACGATTCAATAATGCATAATTCTAATAATTTGGCTGTTTCCTTTTGGGCGTATTTCTTGGCAATACGAGGAATAGTAAACTATTTGGTCTGAATTGGGAAGTTATGTAGTAAGATTAAATTGCGGCCTCCCACAGAACCAGTCTCTCCCAAAGCGTAGAAGGATTTCGAAAACACTGCTCAGCTTTTCATGTGCATTTCAATTATTTTGGTCTTTTGCTAGGCATCTAAATGGCTTAAACCATCATCAGGGGCTAAATCCTCCTTTCTTAGTTTTCTAATTTCTTTAAGTCTTCAGGGGCTAAATCATCCTTTCTTAGTTTTCTAATTTCTTTTAATGTTTTATGTTTAATTTGTATATTTTATTGTTCTATAGGCTTTTCAAATTGATTTTTCTGTATTTTATATACCTTACCAATCTTTTCGCCTTTCCTTAAAATAATTTTGGAATAAACAATGTTTTCAATTATGGTGAAAATATATTTTTTGTCACTTATATCATGTATGGATTCAGTCATACCCATTTCTTCTACCTGTGTTCTATCTGGGAAAATTAACACTAGCTGGTTTTGCTGCATATTAGTTGGGATGCTTAATTTCACTATCTCTGCAGTGTTGGGCAGAGTTTTAGAATTTATTGCTACTCTTACAATATCTGAATCAACTTGTTTGATATTATTGTTCACTTTACTGTTAGTCATAATTTTTATTTTGTCTATAAAATCAAAGTGGGTGTTATCAATAATTAATTGATTTTTGTTTCAATCTATCAGTATTTTATTTTTCTGTATAAAATTATGCCCTAAACTTATTTGACACTTTGCATTCCAGTTATGATGTGTAACAAAAAACTAGTTAGCAAGACATTTATTTTCCAAACAAAATTTTAAATTTACAGCAGATATGTATGGGATGGTTGCATTATTCAGTTTATGTATTCTTACAGACCTACTTATGTACTGAACCTATGTATATTTTTTATTGACTGCAGGGTGTCTGGCTGTATCAGGCTTACATTTACACCTGTAGTAATCAAGCAAGGTTCATTTGGCATGAAGCTACTAATTTCTGTTCACTATTTTCCTCAACATCATTCTTGAATCTTTTTAGTTCTATTTCGTTTATTTGTGTCTCTTATTCTCTTGTTTTTGCTTATTTTCTCTGTATGTACTTGAGTAACACCCAATGTATCTGGGAGACTTGGAAGTACCTTTATGAGTTTAAATTTTTCCTGCGAGAATACCTTCTACTGTTTGGAATAAATCGGTTATTATTTTGGAATCTGTTTTATCGAGTATAATTAAACTGATTATTGTACCTATTTCTTTTATTGATAAAAATAAAAATTACCCCCATATAAACGTCTTCTATAGTTTCCTTTAGCTTGTCCATATGGTCGATAACTATTGGTTGAGGAAATATAAGGACACTCAGTGATTCAATGGTTCGTTTTGTTGGTTCATTTTGTTGGCAAATATGGCAAGACTCTCTCTTATCACTACCCTGACTAATATTATTTTCTAATTTAGTTAAATTATTTACATTACCGTTAGGTACAAATCAACTAACGTTTTTTGACAGATCCTCAATAGCTTTGTTATTTTGCATTTATTGCATTATTAAAGTATTTATCTCAGGAACGTAACCATGCTTTTGTGAACTATTACCTGAATCGTCCCATGCCTTTTCAATATATTTTGCTTACCTGACAGCAGGGGCAAAACCATTAGGGCCAATATTTTATACCTCCAGTCTTATATCTGGTTTGAGAGCTCGACTGACTGATTCTATGTTTGTCTGATTGAGTCAAAATTATTCTGAGTTATATCAAAGAATTACTGAGAGTTTACAAACTTGGTATTCAGTAATTGTTTTACATCATTAAATGACATATCTTTAAATATTATACATTATATGTATTTATATTTTCTCTTATGAATATTGATGCCTTACCTCTCAACTTAATGTTTTAAAAAAAGGCTATTTCTTTGCTCACTCTAGTTTTCTAGAGTAATTATCCGGTTCAACTGATCTAGAAAGAATGTTATATTTTCATCATGCTCACCTGAAAAAGTAGGCAGGAAAAATGCAAGACGTATATTCATAACATTATCTTTTCGTGCCATTTTACACCTACTTAACTGTGATTTTATTACACTTTAACCTATTATTAATCTACTATAGATAACAGGTACACAAACTATTACTGATTCACATATATTACTTATTACTATTACTGATGCACATACTATTGCTGAATACATTGTTCATTTGCAATTAATTATTCAATTATATAATTTATCAATATATATCGCATGCATTGACAGCAATTAGTATATACCCGCTTTTACACATTATTATATAGCCCTATGCAATCATTCCTGAGATATCAACAAACAGTTTCATTAGTTGCTGATATTATTTATATCTATAGATTAATATATTCATCATTATAATTTGAGTTTTCGGTTCGGACAGCAAAATAGCCCAATTAGAGTGTGAGGTACAGATAGAATCGCTCTTGATAAGTTTCGATGACAATTCTATTATTAAGTTGATGATATTTGTCAATTTTGGGTCGGTTTAGGAACTTTCTAAAGATTCGGAGAAACACAATTTCGAAATTCTAGCACCGATTTTTCCGAAACCTTCAGAAGCCAGTGCAACATGATATAAATACAGCTAACGAAAGCCAGAAGTCAGTTGCTGATCACGTCTGAGGATCTTCAATTAAAAAAGAGTTAGTTGAATTGCTTTTTTGTGAATTCTTTTCTAAGTGAGTAATTTGGAGAATTTCCTATAATTCTCGAGCACTAATGAGGAATTGCTTAATATCCGAATTCTCCTTTAGCTATTACAATTATTTATTTTGTTCTGTGTCATTATTATCAATACAAATTTTGTTAATTTTTACATGCTCATCCGAAAGGATTATCTAAAGAGACATTCACAAGCCCATAGCCTGTGAAAATAAATTTCTTTTGTTTAGAAAAACCTTTACTGCACTGCGAAATGTGCTGATGATAAAGTTGTATTTCCCCGTCGGAATTATTTCGTTGGCGCAAATATCTTTCTAGATAAAAGTATTTTGCGCATGTTTTTCTATAATGGAAAAATTCCAAATTTCGAAGCAACTCTCATTTTGAGTTATGCTACCATCATTTCTTTATACAATAATATAAAATAATTACATAATTGCGTTCTTCAAATTTTTTGTATAAAATTAAATAGCATGTTATTGATGGAGGTATAGCATCGATCAATAAACTTAAATTATTCGAATACTAATTTAGTAGCATTTCGCAGTATTCATATTGGAAAACATTATCTAGTTTCAAGCCTTTTAAATTCCTACATAACCAAAGCAGTTATTGATTTGGCTTCATATGTAAATTCAATTTAATGCAACTTAGCGTGATACAAAATAGTTGATGCAGAAATCCATAGAAAACGTGATCTCAAGCCATAGAAAATCAGCTTTCGCTTAAGTACTTCCGTATAATAACTCAGACAACTGTCGGTTGACATTTTTCACAATGAATATAAAGAATATTAATTAATTTAAACAAAATTTACAGCGACATTTCTTTGTTCTTGAAGCATAAAATTAAAGTTAATAAAAGTTAAAGTAATAAAAAATTCTTATTTTTCTACTAATTGTTTCATTTATTTTTGTCAAAAATCAGATAGAATGGAATCTCAAGTTTTATACGTGTATGATTCAAACGTACTTTATTTTTACTTAATGCTAAATATATTTATTTAATTTGCGTTAATTCAACGTGTAGCTTACACATGGATACTTCAGAACACGAGGCAAATTAATTGCAAAATAAAATATAGTTTATATTAGTTAAATTAATTGACGAAACTTTTCGTGTTAATTTAGACTCGGGTTTTCGTAGATTTTATTGCTAAAAATAAATAATCCATTATATTAAACTACTTGTTCTGATCACTCGTTTGATTTACGCACATACGGCGGGGGAAAATAGTGTCGCAGAACTTTGAACTCTTTACAAACGTGACTTTCGACCTTTGACACCGCCTTGAAAACTATTTCGCGCATGCGCGAAAAAGTATTAAAGCTAGATCTGCTTCGATACCCCTTCGACAGTTTTGCGCATGCGCAAAAAAGTATTAACGCTGGATGGATAATCCCTGTATAGTAAATTTACAGTATTATGTCCCTCTGCAACCCCCCTACTTTGGCGAAGCTTCCATTTTTTACATATTCTCTGCCGTTCTACCGCAGGTGCACTGGTAGGTATTGCTTAGGCTTCTTTTATGAAAATTGACTGGAAATGTGCCATGATCTGTAATATAGTGTATCAGCTGAGAAGTGGAATTACATATTTTAGGAAATGATAGATAAGAGCGTATATTTAACTTTCGATTGTTTTCTTTTCATTAATTGTTTTATATTTTCTGTGCGTGACTCGATCAGCTTGGCTACCTTTCCAAATTTCCAAACTTGCATTTTGAAAATTTTGAAATTCGCCAAATAATGCTGCATCGCCAAATCTGGTTGTATTTTCCAATTTTTAACTACCTATGTATAGAATATTAGTAGCTACATTTTTTGCTTTCTCTCTATTTCTAAATGAGTAGATATTCTTTCAGAAAATACTTTCCATATCAGTCAAAAATATATCTAGCTAAAAATGTAAGTGTTTGGTGCATAGCAATCAAGGCCACTTTACTTTTATAGGAAATGTAATAATTACCTAGACGAAACACATTCATGTTGATTTAGTGTAAACATCATTATCATAGCTACTTATATTCATTAAATATCTTTGCGTAAAGATGAAATTAATAAATAAAATTGAGCCTATACAGATGAAAACCCTTAGTTCCTACACACACTCTTAGCCAAGGTCTCAAGCTTGCTGCCTGCGGGCCGCATGCTGTCCCTGAACTAGTGAATATATTTTATTTGTTGCAAATAGATGCTTACAGTTTTAGAGATATGAGAGATATTATAATATACATATATGATGTGAAATCCTATGTGGGTAGTTACTATAGAAGGATTTAAAAAAATAGATTCTAGGGCTTTTTTTTTCCTTCACCGTGTGCTTGGAACTCGTATGCTCCACATAGCAGATCCTATTCGAGCGCACTTGAATAGGATCAGGTGGAAGAATTTCCAGTGTTGGTGCAGTCGATATAGTCACAGTCGACTGTATCATTGATCAGTTTCGGAAGGTCACGTGATCGAAATAGTCGATCTCTTTCTCTTTACCATAATCCCGGAGTTAAACTTTACAGAAAATAATAGTTTGTCTTAAAATCCACATAAGGGGGAATATAAAATCCACATAAGGGGGGAAATCAATAGATTTATGGATGTAAATTTTAGATTTTCATACTAGTAAAATAAATATTAAGGAAAGAATTATTTTGTAAAACTCCATGCCGCTATCATCGCATCAGCTATATAAATTTTTAGAAGGCAAATACCTATAGTTATCTCTCTTCACTCCATACACTAATAAAATCTGCATATCTGAATTTTATCAAAACAGAGAAATAAATTAAAATTCCTTAAATGCTAGAAAATTTGAATATAAAGATGAACTTACATGCATGTTATACTATAAATAAATCTTTCAAGATGATTTCAAAGAACTAAATGCTAATTGCATTCATAAAAAAGGACAGCCATCTATTTGTACTAGTTCCAATTTTATGTTGAATCACTTTTTCCAAACCATCCAAGAGGTAAGTGATTAGGCTTGGTTTTTTTTAAAGTGATTTCCCCAAATTACAGGCCTATTTCACTATTAAAAATTAATTCATAAAACTTGGAGCTGCACCATATGCATACATGCTACATATTATACATAATCTATGCAGAAACAAAGAATAAATCAAAATAAACAATTGAGTTATTAACTGAAATTAATTAAATTTTTTAACATTTTTATATGAACATTTTATATTAATTTTGTTATTTTTATATTTTGTAAAATTATTTAACATTATTTTACAAGTTATCAAACATATTTTCTAACCGAGTTTGTAAAGTCATTCCACAAGTGCAAGAATCTGTTAAATTAAAGTAACTGTATGATGTACTAACCAAGGAGGTTGGTACTAACTGTATGCAAGATAACGTATATAAAATATCCATTTGCTTTCCTGGCATAAGAAATGTATTTTCCATTTTTTTAAGAATTTCACCAAAGAAGAAATATACAATTGAAGATTTTAATAGAGTAATTTCAGATGGAAAATTTTTAATACAGCTACAAATTTTCCCAAATAAATCTAAAAATTAAAAAAGTATAAAACGAATTATAGATAAAAATATTATTTACCTTAGCGTAAGCGATTTAAAATCACTTAATAGCAAAATATACATCCAAAAAATCCACGACCACGGGTGCACAACCACACACTACCACAAAAATACATCGACCATCTGGATCACGTGACTTTCGCGCTTCAAGGCCATTATAGAGTAGGCTGTGATAAAGTGTACCAGCCAACAGCTAGTAGGGCTTAAGTTATTTAGTGGTTCATTCAACATAATGTGGTTTGGTTTCGTTTATTGAGATTACGCTGAAGTTATTTGGGCAAATAATTGATTTGCCCACTACAGTTTCATCCTTCTAATGACCCTTTTCCTAGTTTTCTTCTAATAAACGTTCTCACTTTCTGTCCTCCTCTCTTACTTATAAACTTCTAAATCTCCCTCTAAAGAACTATCATCAGCTTTATTCCTTCTTCTGTCCTTCCCTCCTTGCTCTATTCGGTTTATTGGAAGCTATACCTGTGCAATCATTAATGAAGTTCTGGTGCTCCCAACACTTTTACCTGTACCTGAAGTTATTTGCCTAAGGGAAGGGATGCCTTCGTGGAACGTTCTCAGGGAAACTGGTTGGTATACGCGTTATACAGGGGAAAACCCTTAAACTTCCGTGCAGTCAGCCCATTCGTCTGGAATCGAACTCAGGTCGGAACTACCAGCTTTCAGCGACTTAAACTCATCATAGCTTACCTTTCGTTTTGTACCGCTTGGCCACTTAAACACACTGGAACTATAAAAAAAATGTCAGTCTATTTATCTGTTACTACGCTTGAATTAAAAAATGTAATCAAAAGAAACTTCATGGTGGTACCAACCTTAAGACTTAAGATAGAGAATAAACGTATGTTCGATTTTTTTTCTTTGCGTTATTATTATTACTATTATTATTAATGCTGTTCTATATCTTGATTAATACAGTACAAAGTCCGAAATCTGGACGTCCATTTTCCGGAATGCTCTAAAATCCGGACCTCAAAGCCACAAACAATTTTTTTTTGTATGCATTACGCATGCGCATTTGATTTTTCCTTCCATAATAAAACATATAAAGGTTTTTCACTTAAAAATTCCGATTCTTAATTTCACTTTTCCATACTTCGTTATGAAAAAACAATCATGTAAGCATAAATTTGTGAGATTAATAATTTGGCTCCGTACCTGAGTGTCTGCTTGGCATACATTTCAAACCGAAACATTCCAGGAAACATACACGACCTCGAGGCCCACCAGCGGCCGAGCTGTAAAGACGCTGAACACTCGTAGATCGGTCCGAAGTTCAAATCCCGTGAACGGGCAGGCTGCAAGGGCGTTTTCGTCGTTTCCCCATGTGTAACGTGTATACGAGCCAGTTTCCATTAGAAAGTCCTTCACGAAGGCATCCCTCCCTTTAGGCAGATAGCCCTGGTATGCTTTGTCATAATTGAATAATCCAAATCCTACACGACCTCGAGCATTTAAAGGAGTAACGATTTTTCCCGTTATATATCGTGCAAATAAATGAGTATGGATGACACAAGCGTTTAATGAATGATTGGTTTGAAAATCATTTTATGGTTATGGAATAGTGCACGCGCTGAAGTGTAAAATTAAAGTAGCATTTTTAAAATCCATGTTAAATTTCTTGAACAATGGCAAGACTATTCAAGAGTTTTTGAAATATTTTAGCATAAAATCTGCTATGTGGAGCATCGCAAGATCGTGAAAGAATGTGTCTCCAGATACGTTAAGAAATGCTTGGCATAATTTATGGCCATCTACCATATTTCATTCAATTAACGGACGGTAAAATCTGTAGTATGGTTCTAGATCAAAAAAAAAAAAAAAAAAAAATCTGAAATGTTTCAGATTTTAAATTACGTCCAAAGGGGCGTTTTTTAACATTTTGTGTGTTACCTTTCTTTATTAAATATCATGTTACTCACACTTAAACCATAAGATCCAGTGCAACAGCAATATCGCAAAATAGTTTTAAAACGAGCATATCTTTAGAATTTCCGATACAGAGACTCACGCGCTGGAGATAAAAATGTTTTTTCTGCACAACGTTGCCATTGCTCGCTTTGAAATCCTTGAGTTTGTTAATCAAAAATTCGTCAAAGTTTTAAAAAATAGGAAATCGATCATAAAACAAATTTCAAATTTCAAATTTGGTCTTCCACATGCTCATATTCGTTGGAGGATTACGTTATTCAAAATTCGATGACTCTATGTACCGTTATTTTATGACAATGTGAGAAATATACATACATTTACGCAGATTTTCATTATTTAATTTCTTCAAATATAATGCAGGACTCTAACATTTTATGGCAACAGTTTGAAAAGTGAACCGACATTTATCCGTCCGACGCAAAATGCCAAAACGAAACTAATAGTCCTTCGGGATTCCAATCCCTTTGGACTAAAAATACCGCTACCGTTAGTGAAGAAAGTGACAGAGAGGTTATTTAAAACAAAAAAAAACAAAAACAAAAAAAAAAAAATTCGATTGACGAGTTAGTCGGTATTCTCGACACAGCAATTACGGAACTTGAACAGTGGAACTTTGTAACTGAACAAGAAATGTATGTTTATATAATTAAAGAGAGAGTATTAGCATACAAAAAAAAACGAAGTAACTTAAACAACTTACTTTGAAAGAAATGTTTAACAAATAAATATTAAGCTTTTTTTGTAAATTTTGATATCCTTTAGATCATAATTGCTCTTTATTTCGTAAATTCCGATTTCATATTTTAAATTGTACAATTTCTGCATGCCATCTTACCAGATTTAAATTAATGATCTAATATCCCGAAAAATCCCAAATCCGGAATCGCCAAAGTCCCGACGAATCCGAATCTCGGACTTTGTACTTTATTTAGGAAGTAAAATTTATGGTTTAGTTTATTTATTTACTTATTGGCAGAGATGTGTTTAAATTTTGCTAAAATTGTGTTCTGGTCCTTTAACTCCTTTCAGAATGTGCATTCGACCAGTTCGAAATTTAAGTTTAAGAGGACTGCCATTAGCACAAATTTTTAGCGTAATTATTAATAAAGGAAATCATACCTCTACCCTTTCTTAAACACTTCATTTATAAAGTTAACAATGCACTAAGCCTTACCATCTAGGTTTTAGTTGCTGAATTTTATTACCACCCAATGCGCAAACTCATCTTGAATACTTACCAATTCCTAGCGAAAGAAATCATGAAATTTCTCTTTTATATCTCTCTGATATATTTAACAGGCTTTACAAGTAGGAAACTTTCGTCTAAGGTTTGAAAGATTTTTGTTTTGAGCGGCTGGAATTTTTTATTTTTTCATATCTCATGCATACAAATTTGGGAAGAAAATGCATTTTACAAAATTTATGAATATTATATAACATTTTATATTACTGTAAGGCCATTATTTATGGTATGATACATTTTTCAGATATTCTTTAAAACTTCATGCTTCAAAATATTGCATTTCTTTCACCCCATGGATAAATAATATATTTTTTTTTATTTTGGATGTGAAAAAGGTCATCTAGAAATAACTAGAAACCACTGGTGCTACTTTGGCACACGGTTGCAGGAATTTTTGGCGATTTACTTTGGCGCAATTGTTGGCGTAGTTTTTACAATCGTCAGCCATCCTGAAAAACGCTGTTTTTACGTAGTGTGCGCATAGTAAAGTTTTCGAAACTTTAAAAAAATTAATATCGTTAAAAATAGTGGATTAATTTTTTTGTTGAAAACGTTGTTTTTTAAGATGGCAGGCAAATGTAAATAAATACATTTACTACGAGTATAAAATACTAAAGTAAGGTTAAATTATTACTTTCATATAGCAAAGAAATAGAATAAAAACACTGCTATAAAAACATTGCGCCAACGTTTAATTGGATTAAAATATTACTTAAATTGAATATCAAATTAAAAACCATCATACCAAAGTTTAAAAGAATTAAAATATTACTTAAATTCAAATACTTTTAAAATAAGTAAATAAGAACGTTTCGTACACTAGAGCTGAAATGACAACAATTAGTTTATTGCCGGTAAAAAAGGAGGTACGTCTAATACATTTTTACCGTTACAGCGGTTATTTCTTCCACCGTGACCACAATATCATATACGGCCGTCCTCAGAATCGGCTCTTCTAACAATCTTCATCTGTGATCCACATTTCTCGCACTTCATTGAAGAAGCAATTAGCGAGGTTGAAAATTTTTATATTCATAGTTCTTACATGTAAAATTCAGTTATAAGTTTAAGCTTTTGAAACAAAACTAACGTCAAAAGCTTATCGATAGTATAAAATTATTCTCTTTAACCTACCATCTTCTCTCGCCATATGTCGTTGCTTATATGCTTCGTTTTATATTGCATAAATATGTGTTCTGTTTATATTCGTTTCTCTTCATACTTCATCCTAATTATAATATCACTTCGTGATATTAGTTCACACAACTGGAATATGAAGTTAAAATTGTAATATAAACCAGAAAGGAATATTAAATTATAATTAACGAGTCAACAGAAAGTTTATAGTAAAATAAAATAGCGACTTTAAAACAAAATAAATGTATCTAAAAATAAAACTGAAAATATTTCCCCAAATCACGTTCATGTAGTAATAAAAGTAAAATGATTATTCGTGAATTCTTGTCAATAACCTATAATTAAAAATATATGAAATTAAACATTATTAGCTACTTTTTAGATGCGTACTTGCTACTATTTTAAATAGGTTATATTAAAAAAAAGGACTTCCTTTTATCCTACCTATTTCTATTCCTTTTAACAAACTTATTTTCAATAACAAATTTATTTCCATAGAATCTTTTACCTTGAACGAAATATGTCAATTTTGATCAAAGATTTATTTTAAACCTTACTATTTAAGTATCTATTTTAATACTTTCTATTAATAACCATACCTCAGATTTGATTGTCAAATTCGCTTATCAATCATAAATCGACTTCTCATTTTGCAGGATCACTTAATTAATATGTCCCAAATTTGATTTCCCTTTTTTTTCCGCTTTGTTTAGTTTTGTATAACAAAGGCCGTTGCATTTTTACATTTTAATGATAGAATCCTTCATCATCATATGTAAAAGAACATGAGGGATCTCTAATTACTTTCTCGAAATTCGTTGATTTGAAATTTATGGTAAGTAAAATTTACCAATCTGTAATGACCATTTTGTATTTAAAAATTACGACTGATATTTCGAAAAATCAAAATAATTCACGGAAGGTATTAAAATTATAAAGGGTTTTAATGCCACATTTAAAATTTAATTTTAATATTTCTATGTAAATTACTCCCTTTTTTATATTTTCATTTTTGTAATCTCATCATTTATTCCAGCGCTGTCCAACTTATCATAGACCGCGGGCCATATTTTCTTCACCAAACATTTCGGGAGCCGATGAGGTTGATAAATGAAAAGTCAGTTTATGTTAATGTAAAGAATATTTTATTTATACTAAAAAGAATGAAATATTCGTAATATATTAATGAGAACATTGTGGCCGTAATTGTTTAGCAACAATATCTTTTATGTCCACATCAATATTTGTTGTGGCAAGTCTAATTATATCTTCAAGAGTGGAATCTTTCAAACTGCTTCTATATTTTGACTTTATATATTTCATATCGGAGTATGCACGCTCGCAGATATATGTACTTCCGAACATTGATACAATTTGAAGTCCAAAATCTCTCAATTTTGTATAGTTTTGTATAGTTCTCTTTATCTAAAAATTTGAATATTTCTATTCCAGTTACTCCACGAGATGTAAAAATGGGTCAGCCTGCAGATCGCATAATTCTATTTGATATTTAAGATCAACGGAGTTGTTATCATTATTAATTGGATCACAAAATAAATCAATAGACGGTTTAAGATCATCAAATTGAAAAATCTTTCATTGAAATCTGTAATTAGCATATCCAATTTTGGTAGAAATATTTTTAAATTCGCTTCTATATTACATTCCTTCAATTCTTCATAGATCTCTTTGCAAGATTCAAAATGAAATAAATTATTTTGCTCCAAATTAAACCTTGACAATTTTAATTTGTTTCTAAATACAGTAACATATTTATAAAGGCAACGCACATTTTGATCTTATCCTTGCAAGGATTTATTCGAAATATTTAAATAATTTGTAATGTCAGGTAGGAAAGCAAGTGAATAAATAAAATTTTTATCAACTAAATTTGCTGTCAAATTTTCATCGACGGCAATTTCAGTGAGGAAAATATGAACTTCGAAAAGAAGTTATATGTAAAAAATATCCTCAAGCACTTTCCAACACTTAACCAACGAATGTTACTATGTAAAAGCAGATCTCCATACTCAGTTTCCAATTCATCCAAAACTGTTTTAAATTTTCGATGTGTAAGAGAAGGATTTCCGCCGCGAATTAAATTAGTAATTTTGCAAACCTTGTCCATTACGTCTTTTAGTTTTTAGTGATAAACCACATAATGCCTCCTGATGGACAATACAATGTAACATACGACAGCAGTGCACTTGTCAAATCCGCTATACTGCTCTACTGAACATTTTTATAGTTTGTAAATATCTTCACCTTTTGTTGTTCCGTGTAATGATTGTAATTTTAAAAGTTCTCCTGAATAATTATAGTTTTCATTTACAGTTCTTACAAAGATAAGCATTTGGCTTGTATCGGAAATGTCTGTGCTCTCATCCAATGCTACCGGCTCACCAGCGGCCGAGCGGTAACGTCGCTGAACACTGGTAGTTCGGTCCGAGGTTCGAATCCCGCGAACGAGCTGGCTGCATGGGTGTTTTCGTGGTTTTCCCCATGTGTAACGTGTATACGAGCTAGTGTCCCTTAAAAAGTCCTCCACGAAGGCATCCCTCCCTTAAGGCAGATAGCCCTCGAGTGCTTGGCCGTAATTTAATAAACCAAACCATCCAATGCTGCTGAAAAATAACAGCAACTATTGATTAGGTTTTCTAATTTATTACTGACATACATGCTAATCTCGTTTACACGTCGGCTTACAGTCTGGTGAGAAAGTAACACTGTTTGAAATTTTCTGACAACCATTTCGTTGTCATTAAATGCTTGAGCCATTTTTATGGCACATTTTTTAATGAATTCTCCATCCAAAAATATCTTCTTTGCCTTTCCTATTTCTAAACGAACTTCAAACGATGCAGCTACAGATGCTTCTTGAAATTTTGGTTCTTGATTAAAATAAATCCTTTGATGATACATGCGACATGCGACGGAGGACGTGGGCACCATCCCTCTGCCAATTGGTTAATTGGTATAGCGCCACGTCCACCTTTAGTTTTACCACCTTAGAGTTTGGCCATAATAATTAGTTGCAATACAGGGCCAAACAAGGGCGTAATTATACATTTAGATGCACATTTTACAGAGTTTGTGAACACAGATTACAATGAAAATTTAAGTACATTTGGTTACATTTTACATACATTATATACAAATTTAAGATATTTATATCATATACACTGCTTTCGTATGCATTTACTTATTAGGTTCATTAAATGGTGCTATTTACATTTATACTGCATTTACCTTATGATACATTTACATTACATTACATTCACGTCTAAAAATAAACACTTATAGAGGGCACATGCTATGCACATTGTTTACTGATTGCCTATGTGCACCACCTTTACAGATTCATTACTTGTGTTGTTTACATTAATATTACATTTGCATTACATTGAAATTATGTTGCTTTCATAATTAAGACATTTAACAGACATTTACAAAACATATACACTGCTTTCGTATGCATTATGCATTTACTTATTAAGTTCAATAAATGGTGCTATTTACATTTATATTGCATTTGCCTTATGATACATTTACATTAGATTTACCTTCACGTCTAAAAAAAAAAAAAAAAAAAAAAAAATTTAAACTTATAGAGGGCCCATGCTATGCACATTATTTACTGATTGTCTTTACAGAATCATTACATGGTGTTGTTTACATTAATATTACATTTGCATTACATTGAAATTATGTTACTTTCATAATTAAGACATTCATTACACATACACAGCTTTCATAGGCATTTACTTATTCAGCTCATTAAATGGTGTTATTTACATTTATATTGCATTTATCTTATGATACATTTACTTTGCATTATCTCCACATCTAAAACTTAAACACTTAACGAGGGCACATGCTATGCACATTGTTTACTGATTATCTATGTGCACTAATTTTACAAATTCATTACATGGTGTTATTTACATTAACATTGCATTTGCATTACATTGAAATTATGTTACTTTCATAATTAAGACATTTATAACGTGTACACTGCTTTCGTTTGCATTTACTTCTTGAGTTCATTATATGGTGCTATTTACATTTATATTGCATTTACCTTATGTTACATTTACATTCCATTATCTTCACATCTAGAACATAAAAACTTAAAGAGGGTACATGCTATGCACATTGTTTACTGGTGCTCTAGGTGCACCACCTTCACAATTTCATTACTTGGTGTTGTTTGCATTTATATTACATTTGTGTTACATTGAAATTATGTTACTTTCATGATTAAGACTTTTGTAACATATACACAGCTTTCGTATGCATTTACTATGTTCATTAAATGGTGCTATTTACATTTATATTGCATTTACCTTATGATACATTTACATTGCATTATCTTCACGTCTAAAACATAAACGCTTAAGGAGTGCACATGCTATTCACATTTTTTACTAATTATCTATGTGCATTAATATTATAATACATATTGTGCACATTATTATTACTTTTGCTTTACAATGAATTTATATTACTTTCATAATTAAGACACTTATAAGATATACACTGCTTTGGTATGCATTTACTTATTAAGTTCATAATGCTTATTATGTTCATTACTTATTAAGGTCATTATCCTATTTTACGTATTACAGTACATTGCATGGCGCAGCTTGCATTTTATTATATTTAATTTATATTACCATCGTACTCATGGTAAATGCTGATACACTTGGTGTAGATATTACGTGCAGTTATATTACAGGTAGAGTGAAAAATCTAAGGATGGCACAGGTCTGTGTTTAAGTCAGACAGTTTGTCCATCAGTTCCACTATCTTTTTAATTAGGTGCCTCTGTTTTATCATGTACTTACAAAAGGTTTGATGGTTCGTCTGTGGTAGATTGATATGCAGCCCTTCTGTAAGTGGGCTAGATGTAAGATAGTGCTCTGGTGAGCCATTTTCTCCGCACGCACATTGGCTTGTCTGGCTGATGCCGCGTTTGTGGAAGTATTCCGGGAAAGGTCCGTGTCCGGATATAAATCTTACCAGCTGTGTGTTGGCAGTGTTTCTGCTGTGATCCACGGAGCTGATAAAGTAGTGCGTGCGCCTCCCAGTGGCGCTGGTGTCCTATTCACTTTGCCATAAACCGGTGGCCTTTAAGCGAAGTGTCTTTTTGAGAAACGAGCGGGGCCATGGAATGGTTATTTGCGTACTGGATGGATCTGTCGTTGCCTCCTTGGCAGCTAGCTCATTGCCTTGGTGGCCGGCATCAGCTTTGATCCATTCAAGTTTCGTGCGATAAGGAAAGTTTTACCTGAGGTCCTTTTGTATGCCCTGTATGATGTCTGATGAGTGGTCCGAATTCCATATGGCATAGTGATGATAGACTATCAGTTTTAATGGTAGCATGGCTGTGCTGATGTGTGTGCAGGTAGCGAATTGCTTTTGCGATTGCTACTGCTTCGCTCTGAAAGACGCTGTTATTGTCTGAGTTGACCTTTCCATTGCTCGTTTACTGTGTCATGCGTCATGGCTACATATGCGCATCCTACCTTTTCATCTATTCTTGACCCGTCCGTGTACATGATAAATTCCCCGGGACGATGGATTGTAGTAGGATTAATAGTGACAAAAACTCCCTTGCCCTTCACTGTTGGGTGGATGTTGAGTGGGCTGACATTCGTTTAATAGTCTTCAGGGTAGTATGTCTCTTCATCGAAAGTGACTGCTCTTTTGAGCTGTAGGACGTGTTGACGTGCTGCCTCTTCTTCGACACGAATGTGCAGAGGAAGAAGGCCGGCGAGCACGTTAATGGCATCAGTTGAAGTGGTGCGATATGCTCTGGTGATTCCCAATGCAAAGGGTCTTTGGATAGTGGTGTTGAGATGCCTGACTTTCCTGCCTTGCAATGGGTGTGCCCATACTGCGGCGGCATATGTTACTATTTTCTCAACTACGTTTGTATAGAGTACTTTTTGGATATGCGGGTTAAAGCCCCATTTATATCCGTAGAATAGTCTCATCTGCTTAGCAATTGCTGTTGTCCGTATTTTTACACCCTGAATGTGGGGGATCCATGTCATTTTATGATCGAACGTAACTCCTAGGTACTTTAGCTGATTTACTATCTTCAGACGTTGGTTATTAATTTTGATGGTGGGGCGTCTTACTAGTGAGCCGCACTTTTTCGGAATTAGTAAGACTTTGGACTTATGCTCAGCTATTGTTAGTTTCAGTTTTTGACAGTGTTCATGGAAAATTTCACACACTTCGTTGCAGTTTCGCTGTAATTCGTCCCGTGTGTTTCCCCTTACAATCAGTGCCGCGTCGTCTGCATATGCAAAGATCTTAGTGTGCGCCGGCCACGTCGCTGTCAGAACTTCATTGAACGTCAAGTTCCATAGGTGTGGCCCGGCGCACGATCCTTGTGGGCATCCTCTGGTTTGCACTTTCTCTATGATATCTGCATTGTGCACAGCGAAGAGCTTCCTGTCCTGCAGGTAGTTGCAGATAATGTTATAAATATTGTTTGGGAATTTTGTTTTACGTAGAGCCTGCCTGGTGGCTGGGCACCACAGCGTATCAAATGCATTCTTGAGGTCTATGCTGACCATTGCTGTGTGGTAGCCGTTATATTGATTTGCCAATATCGCCTCCTTGATGTCATATAGGGCATGCACTGTGGAGGAGCCCGTTCTAAAACCGTATTGGTTGGGGCTTAGGTATTTGTGGATGTGCAAATGATGGCGTAGTCTGTTCATTACTAGTTTCTCTAGAACTTTCCCCATTGCCGATAGTAGGCAGATAGGTCTGAAGGAGGAGGCTTCTGCCGGGTTTCTGTTTTTTTTTTTTTTTTTCCAGAATGAATCACCTGCCCTATTTTGTAGGGCGTGGGAAATAGTCCTTGTGACAGTAGTTTATTTAAGTAACTCCTTTGATGATACAGCTGTTTTTTCATTTTTTTCACTAATGGTATTTTCATGTCTCGCGTGTACGAATGAAACATTTTTTTTTTCATGCATGGAAAGATAATGGCGCTTCAAGTTATATTTTTTACACAAAGCTATGATTTGTAAACATTTCAAACACTGTGGTTTACCATTCTTGTTCAGAACAAATAAATAATCTATTTCCCAGCGATCTTGAAATTCTCGATTTTCGAGGTATGTTTTTCTTTTATTAGTAGCACTCATATTCAATAATTATTTTAATAAATAAATACGAAATTAAGTTAACAATATTATAACACAGTCACTCCTCAACAAATTCTAGACAAAACTGCGCTCGCACGATTGCATGAATCAACCAAATAGCGCAGGGTAGAGTGCGCATCACGTTCGCCAACCATAGATAAACAACAACCAACTACAAATATAATATGTGGCGCCAACGTTGGGCCAACCATCATCACACGTTAAACGGATTGCTGCTATATTCAGCCAAGTTAATTGGAGTTACGCAAACTAAATAGTACCTACTTTAAATTTAAATTAGATTTAAATTTTCACATAGTAAAATAATTTTAATATTAATAATAATAATTTAGTAACATACATTTATTCATAGTAAAATGTACTCGCGTGCCGTAAACATAATTTGGCGGGCCGCAGACGGCCCGCGGACCGCCAGTTGGACAGCCCTGATTTATTCTATCATTATGCGAATTAACTAGCTTAAAAGAGGAAAGCGCGGTGTGCTAATGATAGTAAGGATATTAATCATATCAACGGATCTGCGTTGTTGGACGTTGTCATGGTAATATAGTTTAATCGTTAACAAAATTAAGTAAAAATTGTTGATCTTTCTGTAAGTTTTAATATAATCTCTTGTAAGCTAACATTTTCTGAGAGTTAAATTGATTAATTTATCACTTAATACAAGAAAATGATCTTTTTTACACTGAAGTTGTGGTTATCAAGCTGTACATTGATACATGTTAACTACGATTTTCAGAAATTAATTAATATATATTTGAAGTTGACCGAACTTCGTTTTCCTCAAATTCCAATAAATGTTGTTTACCAGAATCGCTTTGATTACTTATACTTCTAATAGAGGCATGCCACCCAATTAGTAACAAAATAAAACAGACCTTAGCATTAATAGTAAGAAGAGACCATTTGCTCACCTCTGCACTATTCTATGCATATATATGTGCGCAGAATATTGTACAAGGAAGCAAAATCAATAATGGTTTCCAAAGGATATTTTCTTTATGGCGATGAAGTTCGCCATCTGGCATGGATTGCCTCCACGATTTGTTCTAACACGTAACAATATTCCACGAATAACGAATTTCCACGTGTCTAAGATGTTTTCTACTTCCTAAAATATCGTCATGAAAGCATTTGAAAATTCACTGCACTACGAGCACTTTAGCGTGGATGATCGTGGAAGAAAATGATTGGTTAAATTAAAAGTTGTTTAAAACATGCCTTAATGAGGTAGGACTGCCTTAGGATTTTCCAAAATATATTCGACTCATAAGTTAATAATCTAAGAGAAAAATGCAGTGAATCTCGTCTCTAGATTATAGTTTAGCTGGTAAAATATGATCATATTTCCATCCTTTCTAGATAATGTGTGAGAATGTTGCAAGATTGAGGACAGAGCAGCAAAGAACTGTGTCCTTGTTTTAGAGGAAGTAAAGCAAAACGTAACATGTCCATTTACGAATTTGCCACAAAGTACTTAAAATTCGCCCAAATACGAAAATTCGTGCTTCTTATCTTGTTATTTACAAAGAACCAGTAACATCCTTCTTTGGTGGTGAGAACTGGCTTTCCATTTTTCTTTTGTTCAGGGAAACAAGTTGGTCACTTCTGAAAAATGTTATGTGTTCATTGGAATGGTAAATTATCGTTATTTCTATCGTGTTTAGTAAAACTATTCAGAATAAAGATGACATATTCATAATTATATCTTACACGAAAAATAATCTCCGTAATTGAGCGGTACATCCAGCTGATAATCTCTGAAGATTGTTCACGGTGATGAGGATATCTGAAAATTTCATTTCCTTACAAATTTCTCCTTTACAGTACCATTTTCACACATGCATTGTGCTACATCTCTTGTATATTTTGGAACAGATTTTGGCTCTAATATAATTGCTATTATTTGTATTGCTTTTATTTTAATAGACTTGCTACTATTTTGTATTTTTGTACTGCTGTTGTATGTGTGGCACGATTTGGTGATAGTTTGGTTTTAAATTATTCTTCATTCCTGCCCACGTGAAACGACCACATTGAAGTTAAAAACAAATATCTGGTTGGCAAGAACGTAATTTTGATATTTTATGTGAAATAAAGCTCAGTTGTTTTTTCCGTACAGAAGAGGAATTTTATCACTCATATCTTCCATTGTATTTGAAGATATTTTACCATCTTTCAGTAACATCATAATTCCGTGTTCATGAAAATGATTCCGTGTTCAGGTCTTCATCAGTACAAAAAAAAAAAAAAAAAAAGAAAGAAAAAGAAAAACAACTCAGTCAAATGCGATTTGAGGTCATAGTTATTTTGGGTAATTTTGACCATTTGAAAAGTTTGTAACCTTCCAAATAAATTATAAACCGATGGTGCAAGTTCTGGGGTATACGAGGGATGTGATATCACTTCCCAACCAAGCGCCGATCATTTCGTACATGTTGTTAAAAAATGTGTGAGGTCTTGCATTTTCGTGGAGAAATATTCCTTTCAGACTCGTCAGTTCTGGCGTTTACCTTTTTTTTTTTTTTTTTTTTTTTTTTTTTTTTTGTTCCTCTAATTTCAGAGATTGTTGGCAATAAACATGAGTTGATATTTTGGTTGCTTGGAAGCAGCTTAAAATACACAACAGCTCTGTAATCCTACGGAATTGTCTGCATGAACTTTTCTGATGCAATTTAGTTTTAGGTATGATTTGTGCTGATTTATCATGCTTGGATCATGATCGTTTTTGATTAATGTTATTGAAGACAATCCAATTTCCATCACGAGTGATAATTCTTTTCCAAAAATGTTTGATTCCATTACGTTTGAAATGCGTATCGAAAATTTTGATTTATTGCGTTAAGAGAAGGTCTTTCAATTCATGCGCAACCCAAATATCGAGTTCTTAAAGAGTTCAAAACATCTTATAGGACTTTAAATTTTTGTATGCGATATATTTAACCTTTTCTGCAGTCTTTAGCATAGTTGTGTTACGATTCGATTTAATTACAGTTCTAATTTTGTCCTCATCACCTGCAGAAAGTCAGCCAGAAAGTGGCCATCTTCAAGTGAAAAATCTTCAAGTGAAGGAAATTTTTAAGCAGTAAATTTTTTTTTGTCGGGAACACATGTGCTTTCTTACACATGCGTTCTGTTGAGCAATCAACATCAGAAACTTCATATATATCTTTGTAAGCCTCAGATACTTTCTTGCCTTAGCGAAAATAAAAATATAAAATATGACGAAAATGTTTATTTTTGCCTACTATGTTAAAACTGATTTTAAACTAATAGTTGTGAACAAAAATAAGTGAAATTTGCTTACATAGCAACCTTAAAGTGTCAGCTGCCAAATCCAAAAGAAAAAAGAATTATAAGATTTACAGAACAATAAAAAAGAACATAATGCTATTTACTTGTGCAAACTTAAATTGCTTTCTTACCAAGCTAAGATAATTAATATAATAGCATGCATTTATTTCTTGATTTAGATTCAGACTTTATAATACATATACCTTAGAGGAGTTATAATGAATTAAAGTTAAGCATTTATGTTCACATTAAAGATTGATTCCTTTCTATGGCAATTACTTTTATCATCACTCATACTATATAATCTTACAATTTAAAAAACCTTCATAGCTCCATATTTATGTGCATTCGTTAAATTCACGCATTAATATTTTACTTATCTGCACTGGTCTTAAATGGTAATCTCTTATTACTAAAAAATGGAGAATCTGTATGTATGCATGTACATTCCTTGCACTGGAGGAAAAGGCAGCACATACAGCCACTCAGGTTTGACCACACACAGCTTCCCATATCAACATGTGTACCTCGAAGCCCGTAATCATAACAGTAGCATTTTATTGCAGCATTTTATAGGTATCGTGTATCTATATGTATTTTAACTTGAAATGGGAATATTAAACGACAAACTACGCCTTTTTGAAGCTTTAAAAGTGAAGAAAAACGTTTCTTGCTTGTATTTCAGTGACGTTCGATTTTTAAATTCCCGAATTTTTGGCATTCTTTTTATTTGCATTATTACTTTTATGTGTATGGTCACACAATTAAATAGAAAAATATCTTCGTAAGTGGATTGTAAAATATACATTTATTAATAAAGAAAATTATTAAATGGAAGCCTCTCATGACTTTGGTACTTTTACATAACTCAAGACATAACTGAAAATTCATCATAACAGATGCGGGGTTTTCACTACTCTGCACAAAGATGTGTCTTACATTACACATAGATG
Source organism: Stegodyphus dumicola (assembly GCF_044657685.1). Taxonomy (NCBI): domain Eukaryota; kingdom Metazoa; phylum Arthropoda; class Arachnida; order Araneae; family Eresidae; genus Stegodyphus; species Stegodyphus dumicola. The sequence continues at coordinate 165,592,189 of NC_140771.1, read as the reverse complement.
TGTTTTACGACTTGCACAAAGATGTGTCTGTTTGGTTATACAAAGCAGTTGATCACGTGGCTGCTCCCGTCGCATTGCAGAGGTCTGAGCTTCAGCATCATGCACCATTAAATATGTAAAAGAGATAAGAAAGTAAATACTCTCCGGCGAAAGTACATAATAACAGATGGCCTTATTAATGTATTGGTATAAACATTAAATACCTAAGGAAAAGTATGTATGTTCTTTTAATACCTTTTATTTTGCTATAATTTGATTCAATTTACCTTCCTCTTCTCGTATATAAAAAATCGAATTGGGCTCTTTATTTACTTATCGTGTTTTGTAATTTTTGCCTAAATATCACATTTCTACATTCTTACTCTATACATTTCAAGTAAGAAACCAAACGTTATATATTATTCTTTTTTTTTTAGATAAGATTTTAGCTTTTTAGATTTTTAGATAAGTATTTTTTTTCTATTGGCATATAATCCCGCTCGATAAAGTTTTGCATCTGCTGATGCAAAAGCGTATCAAGATCGCGTTAATGCAAAACGTAATTTGTTTTCGATCCCTTTTATTGGATCCCAAGATCTAGTTAATCAGAGTGCAATGGGTGGGAACTAAGACGCAACTGATCGTGGCAAATTGGAGTAATCTTATCCTTGTCTTGCAAATCAATTCATTCGTCTTTAGCTTCCTTCCTTTCTTTAGCTACGGTACCAGAGAATGGTTGTTTATCGATGATCGCAATAATCGCAAGGAATCGCTTCTATCTGATTGCCGTCGTTCAATAACTCTCTAGGTTCAACAAAATCTATTCATAGGAATAAACTCCTTTGCTTTGGAGAAGGAAATTAAAATTACCGGCCCGGAAGAAATGGTTGTTAGGTTTCCTGACATATATGCTGTAAATTACGATTCAGAAAAACACGCTTTGCTGTTGATGCTACATTCTACAAATGAACTGTAAAGAGACTGAAAATAAGTAAGCAAATTATGCAGGTTAGATATAGATGTATCATTAAACTTCGTTATATTGTTTACGCATTGAAATATGTTTTCCATTAAAATCTGTGAAAGGCGCATGTACAGGCAGATGTGAATTTCACGACATTTAAATCTATTTCTTAAAGTCTTAAATTTATGTAAAGAGCTTAAATGCTAATATATTCTAACACTGTCATCATTCTTTTCTATCACACTTTTATTTTTCTGAAGTCTTGCCTGCAGACATTATAGTATATTTGCAAGATAGCAGCTTGGCACTCAACTTTACTTACATAAGCGCCATCTATATAAGTTGAAGAACACACATCACTTTGGAAATACTTTTGCAGACCCCAACGCTAATATAGTAGGTAAGTTAGAATTAAAACTTACTATTTACTTGTTTTAAGTATTGTTTAAATATTTTTATGTAGTATTTAAGTATTTTCTAGATAGGAAATTATATTTTTAAGTATATATTTGTTTTCTTAAAAATTATGAATTAGTTCTTTTTGTTTCTTATTGGTTTATATAAATTATGTCTAGTTCCTTTTTACTTTCTTTTTATTGATATGCATATTCGTGTCGGGGAGGTTTCTGTAGACAAGGGTTTCTAAAATGCATTGGTTTCTAAATTAATTTTTCTAAAAATTATTTTTTTAAATTAATTTTTTTAATTTAATTTTTTAAAAAGTTTAATTTAATACTTGACTTTACATTGCTTATTTCTCAAAAAACTTCATTGGTACTTTCCTTTTAGAACTTTAATTTTTAAATGCTAATATCTAAAGGTACCACTTTATTGGTATTTCTTTTTGGACATTCTTCACTCTTTACTTTTGGTTTTGACTTATGCATTTTTTTAATTTAGATTAATTTTAATATTAATTTTAATTTGCTAAATTGGTGAATTTATTTTCATGGTTTGGTTTTGCCTTGATTAACTTATGCTATCTGAATTTAAATGATATTGTAGATTAGTTCGAAAATTAATTCTTTTATATGTTTGCACATTTTTTAATTATTTTAACTTTAAATTTGCTTTTTTACGTATATACATGTTTGTTAAAATTTAAATTTGTTTAAATTTAATAGCGATATATTAAAATTCTTCAAATATATTAATATGCATCACTTTAAGAATGTTAACAAACTGAAATTGTGCTTAAAAAGTTTGGAATGAGTTGTAAGTATGAATTACATAATAATTAAGACGAGAAAAATGTGGAAAAGCTAGGATACATATTGAATATTATTTGGATAACGCATTAATACTAAGAAAGAGAAGTTTCAGCAAATACTTTATTGTCATTTTAAATTGCGATAAAACCTGAGGATGTCGAGAAAACAGCTTTTATATCGAATTCAGGCGTGTATGCCTTTTTGAGAACGCCGTTTGACTTAAGCGGAGCTCCGGCTACATTCCAGAAGGTCATGAACATCGTATAAGATCCGTCTAAAGCAAAAGTACAGTCATCTACTTAGATGATATAATATAGTTACTAGCGAAACTACAAACGAACATGTTAAACATCTAAAGGTGTTTTTTTTTTTTTTTTTTTTTTTTTTTTTTTTCATTGTTAAATGAAGCTGATCTCAAGCTGAATCCTAAGTAATGCAAATTTGCGGCAAAGAAACTTAGATATCTCGGTTATAAAATCTCGAAAAAAGAAATCGAAACCGATAATTCTAAAATCTTAGTCATCAATATTTATTCACCTACTAATACAATCAAAAAATTAGCATACGTTTTGGACATGTGCTCATATTATCGATCATTCATTAAAGACTGGGAAGATAGTTGAACCCTTACTGGTTCTCAAACGCAAAAAACTAGATTCACGTGGTATCCCGCAGAGGCGAAACTGCGTTTTAAAAATTAAGGCACGCATTAATTAACGCCCAGTTCACATGGTCCCGGAAAGGGACCAGAATTTAGAAATTGCAGCAGGTGCCTCTGATTTCGCAGATGGCGCCGTCCTCTCTTAAAATGCGCAGCCTGTTGTCTGCTTCAATAAAACGCTCAATCAAACTGAAGGAACTACACGGCGACAGAAAGATAAATTTTCACTGTCCTACAAACGGTGCAAAAATTTCGAGTTTACTTTGGAAGCGCCCAGGTAACACACTATTCAGACCATGCGTCAGCTCGTCGCTTGTATTCGGAAAAAAAAAAATCTTTCATGACGACTTATACGTTGGACGTTAAAGCTACAGGAGTTTAACCCAATTATGAAACATGCACCGCGGGAGGAAAACGTTGTCGCGAATGCCCAATCAAGAATTAAGATTGACGAAGAGGGCAATACAGTCAGATGTATGATGATGACTTCGAGAACAATTGAGTCCTACAAAACAATTTCAGATCTGAAGACGGACCCTGAATTCAAAGATATTTATGCATATCTTGAAGACCCCGAACATTTCGAGCATATGGACATAACAACACTTCGAAACAGAGCAGCCCACTATGAAGTCATTGATAAATTGCTATTTTATACAAAAATAAGTAGCGAGAATCAAGAATATCGGCTAGTAATCCCAGCGAGTCTACGGTTAAGCATTTTAGAGGAGCTGCATGATTCGCCCATTTCGGCTCGGAAAACATTGCAAGGGGATAGCGAAGCGGTTTATTTCCCGCAGTTACAAAGGGTGGTAACGGAGTATGTAGGTCATGTCACATGTGCCAATTAATTAACGACGTAATTATAACCCATCCGGGTACTTAAATAGCACAAAAAAAACACTTTCTCCAATGAATTCGTTGGCATTCATTTGATCGGACCTTATCCTAGAACAAGATCAAATAATAATAGATATCTCTTAACTATCGTTGATCACTTTTCATCAAGTGGGAGGAAATAATTTCCCTTAAACAAGCCTCAGAAAAATTAGTATCAGATTCGTTCTTAAATAAATATATTTTAAAATCGCACACTAGGTGTGGTATTGAGATTAAGGTTATCAGGTTCAATGTTTCTCCTTACTTGCTTGGGTAACATTCACAGACCTGACTCGGAACAGGGAGCTTACTAAAGCTATGTTCAATAAATGTGGGAAGTAGACAAGATACACAGGAAGGGTATACGAAACCCTTTATTTTTCACTCTTTACAATAATTTCCGTACTTCGGAATACAGAGACCAACTACTTGTGGTCTGAACGTAAGAATATAAAAATATTTAACTAAACTCTAACTTAACTTTGGAATAATAAACAAGGGCCTACGTGGAAGATTGGCCTTATATTAACAGGAAGCCGTATGTAGTACAGAGAACTGTTAACACTACAATACGTTTAAAAATTATCAAGAGGATTAAACCTGTGGCCTGGAAGGCAACCAGCAACCGAGTAAAACTGCTAAGGCAAGCGGCCTGCTTCGACTAACTCCTTCCTCTCTCTCGCTTGGCAAAAAGCCACAACTTAAGTAATTGGCGTTCGCCAGACAAATTTGCATAAATAAGTTAAATCTTTTAATTCTGGCCGGAAGTAGAAAATAAGAAGTGATAGTAAAGATTTAAAATAAAAATAAACGTTAGTAAAACTTAAGATCCTTACAAGGTGTTAGTTGAAGTCTAGTGGGCATAGATTTAATTTTTGTTAGCCAGATGGTTAATCGGTAACGTTGTTCGTGGTAACACAACATTGACATTCTCATTTCATAACAGAACAAATTTCTGGAAAGCGTGGGAGGAAAATGAATTAAAATGTGTGTGAATGAAATCTGTTTGAGGGCCGAATAAATGTAGTAAAGCATAACTGGAAGGGAAATTGCATATTTTTCTTGGAAACAAGTACTAATGTTTTTTTTTTTTACCAGATATTTCGGAAGGACCAGAATAAGTCTCAAGATCCGGAATATATATGTAACAAAAGCAGAGCAAGAATGTTTGTAAAAATGAAGATTTTATTTATCTTAGTTTAACTTACGTTCAGATCATTTATATAGATAGGCCTAAAAGGAAGTTAAAACTTCAATAATGGGACTGAATTAAGAAAGCAAAAATAATAGAAGTTAAACTTAATTGTTAGGAAGTTTTCTAGAATTTAAACTATTAACAAAGTCGTTGTGAGATCTTTTTTCTTCGAGTACTTAAATTCTGGTGGAGAAAGATATAAGGTATATCGTAATTGTACAACAGTTATTTTAAGTTTACACGACTTTCCTATCACTTCTAGCTTCAGCTTACAAGTCCTTACTTGAATGAGTTTTTTCAATCGCGTTAAATGCAAATGTGGAGGAGTAAGTATTTAAGTCAAAGTTCCACTGACTTCGTTTGCCTTTGGGCTACGTCTCTCTAAGCTGTTACTGAGGTCGGTCATTATACGTTCCTTTGATAGTTCGCAGACTAATTTAATATTACCGGCCAACTAGTTTAAAACTGTGTCAGCTTCGGCTAAATCTCTTTAGTTCGTCATTAGTTAGTTCTTATTTCTTACATTTTTGAGTTTAATCCCAAATGGAGGCTTTGCTGTACGCTCTGAGAAAGGGGCCAACTGTGAAACGTTATTTTGAACACTAAAGGGAAATTAACCCTTCTTGAGTCTACGCTTCTGTTCTTGGACTTCAGCAATTATTCTTAGTTCACTAGGTACTCAAAACTTAGTTTAGTAGATTAAAGTGGGAATCCTTCCAACATATGTAACAATAAATTCATTCAGCGTTAATACTGAAGCCAACTATTCTCTTTCAGTTTTTCTCCGTTTGCTTTCGTACGGTAATATATATGCTTACAATCTTTTAATTTTCATCAGTAACAGTTATTGTCTATATTTACTAAGTATGTGTTTGATAGCAGTATGCAGTTTTTAAGAACAAAATGCCTCATACGGAAATTAACATGTGTTGGCCTCATCTATATATCTATATTTTGGAGATTTTTCAAGCATTGTTATCCTGTTCTTTACAGTATTTGCTTTTTTTTTTTTTTTTTTAACTTCCTGTTATACATTAATGTAGATTTTCTGATGTTCCTGCTTTTCGCTCACAAAACGACCTACACCCCCTTTTTGAGGAGAGGGGTTGTCTTCAATTTTCCCCCTTTTTCCTCTTGTACCATACATAGTATCAGATCTTCAGTTATTTTTTCCTCTCTTCATTTATTACTGTAGATATGTCTACCTCTTTTTTTACAAAATATTTTTCAAATGCATATTGCTATTTAAACTTTCTCCTTTTCCTTCTTTTCTTTTTGTGAAATCCCAATATATGTTAATAGTTCATATTTGGTATTTTATAGAATTCTGATAATACGTTCTTATTCAGACCAATTCTTTGGATAATTTCTTTAAATTTCTATCAATTCGTAAAACAGATGTTAAGCAGCTGTAGCCGCAAACAAAGGAATAGAAAAAGTAAACATACAACTTACATTATACCTGTTTGGTGACGTCGATACGACTGACACAATATATAACATTGAACCCGATTTTATTACTTTTCAAATTATTTTAATGACCTTTATTAGCAATTTTTAAAAATAATAATGCTAATAGTCTACATAATTAATTCTATTGGATTAATTATTTTTTAAGATTAATATTTAATATTTTTAATAATTATTATTTTTATAAATATTTTTTTAAATGTTTTTAAAAAAATGTTTTATTATTGTTTTTATGTATTCTTAGTATTTCTATTTATTATTTTTATTTTTCTTTGTTCTAAACCTGGAGGGCTCCCTCCAAATTATGGGACCAAGACATTTTTGTTATTTGGCAATCCGGCACTGATCTAGGCCATCTGTCCATCATCTCGATTTTGTGATCTTTCGCTCACAAGGTTCAAGTTACTCTTTCTATTACGTTCTCTTTATTCGTATAAAACTACAATGTACTGTACAGATGCTTGTGTAGAATTTTGTAGCAAATTAAACACATTTTCAGAAAGGCAAAAAATGATGGAAATTACACACTTTTTTTCTGTAGAGAGAAGAAAAATATTATTAATTGAGAAATTTAAATTAGTTGCTGAAATAAGGTTAATATTAGTATTTAATATTAGAAATATTAATAAATTTGCAAAAATGCCATTTTAAAACAATACTGCTGTTTAAATTAATCATTCTAAGTATTTATAGGCCAAGCAGCACCTAAATATAAAGTGAACTAAACACGTGGTAGCATCTATTGACGACACTGTTTGAAACTCGGAAGATACGGAGAGTACTTAAACATTCTATAAATACTGTTTTTTTTTTACTTAAGGGTAACATATTTTTCCCAGGTCTTTAAATTTATGCGAAAAAGATCATCTGATCAAAATAAAATTTATATTGTTACCGTGCCTTAACAAAAAGAACGAAGTGGATCCTGGCAATTCATACTTATTAGTATTTAGTTCCCTTATTCTTTTGCATTGAAATGTCCGAGAACTAAGTGAAATTTATTTGCAGTTAAATATTCCTTAAGAAATTTCTTTATTCTAGAAGCGTATACCAAATACTGCAAGCCAAATATTAATGAAAGTAATACTTCACAATGATGGAAAAATTCTAAAATGCATGGCAAATTTAAATTTACTTATGCTCCTTATTTCTTTGTTCACATAAACGTAATTATTTTACTCTTCTAGTGCTTGCTTATAATTAATACTGGTATGATATATCGTTTTAACACTAATTCAAGAAAATGAAGCTTCACTAAATCTATTTAGTTACTGTGCATAAAGTAATTAGATTAAAATTCTAATGACAGGTATTTCTCCAGTAGTTTAAAAAAATGGTAGCTTGAGAAGTCGACGAGATAGAATTAATTCTGTGACATCAGTGTTTTATCTTTCAAACTGTAATTGCTCTATACAGTCACACTGGGAAGCAATGAGCACTGTGTTTAGTGCCGAACTTCATACATAGGTAATATACATTCAAATTTTAGTTAATGATAAACCCTTCAAGGTTGAAAGAATACATTAGAAACAACATTATAACATAGTCATGTTGTACAAACCTTTAAATGCTAATCTCTGGGCATACGAAAACAGTCGTATCGCCTCTTCTTAATGTAACTCTAATGAACAAGAAAGTTTGAAATAAGCAATTTCATTAGGGTTTTAGCCTAACAGTACACAGCCTGTGCAATAACAGAAGTTAAACGCAACAGTTAGTGGAAATAACAAAATAAAACTCAAAGTAAAATTTAAACTAGTAAAATATTAGTTGTAAAACCCAAAGCGCTCCCACACGTTTTCGCTCAGACCCTCAACTTACACGACTAATTGCAGCTAGCAAGGCTAAGCCGATCCAAGCAAGATTAATAAAAGAGTAACGAGACTCCAGTTTAAATTCTAGTGTGAAACTGTAATGTTTTAAATGCATTAACTAATTTGTATCCTGATGGAAGCCTACAAAAATATATGACAGTAAGGGCAATAAAAATAGGATGACTGATTAATAAACATAAAAAGAGTTCAATAATCCATTTATAAGGTATTTCTCCCGCCTTCGTAGTGTATTGCTCTGCACGCTGGGCGCATATTCCAGAGGTCCGTGGTTCCATTCCCGATGAAGGCGTTGCTCATTTTTCCTCTCTCATGCTCCAAAATACCTAATGTCTCTACAGTGGCGCGCAAACTAAAAGGTGGTGAATTATGATTTTTCACCACCGGGATTTGGCGATTGGGTTCCCTAAAACCCCAGTCGCTCTTTAAAAAGGGGAGTATATGAGGTATTTCTCCTTCTTCTTTAGCATGCGTTCGTAGTGTACACTAGGGTCTGCACACTAGGCGCGTATTCCAGAGGTCAGTGGTTCGATTCCCGGCGAAGGCGTTGCTCATTTTTCATCTTTCCGGCCTTCGAAAAAAATACCTAAGTTCTCTACACATTAAAGGACAAAATATTTCAAAAATTCGTAATCTCATAATTCATAAGCTGGGAAGATGAACGAAAAGTCATCATGGCATTACAGTTGGGAAAGGCTAAAAAAAGCAGTAAATTTAAAAATGACTTCAAAAGAGTTGAGAGAATTATTAATACAATGCTGGAACAAGCATTGAAATTGAAAGTAAAAAATTGCATTTCTGGTAAAATGTTGAAACGCTGAGTAATACTGTAATATATTTTTGCATATCTAAGAAAAAGAAATTACTTTAAAAAAATAAGAATCCAAGAAGTTTTAAAATGTCAAATGACTCCCGTTGAATTATCTGTTTACGAATAAAACTTATATCTCCATAATTTAACAAATACTTCGCTAAAATTCGAGGAAAAGCTGCAAATGAATGAAAGAGATTTAATTTTTGGTGGATAATTGTCTATCTGATCCTTGTGCTGAAAGCATTTGCAAATCTCTTTTATGTTTTTCACTGCATGAAACTCGTCAATCTATCAACAAATGAATAAAGAAAGGTTTAAAAATTTATTCAATACGGATGTTAAACTTCTTTTAATCCAAGTCTTGAAATCAGAGCAAAGTACAACACTAAATGTTTCGAATGTTCATTTTGCCATTAAAGCGTGGAGCCATCGGCATTCATTTCACAGAACTAAGAAAAAAAGCTAGTTTGAATATCGGATGTTTGAAACTAGGAAACGGAGCCAGATTATTATTGTCGATTCCATTGAAATTCAAGATTCCATCCATGTTGATTACGAAGTTATGATGACCAAAGCCTTTTAAATGAAATTATTATCGACATCTTGAACGATAGTTTCAATGCGATAAAAAACGAAGATCATTATGACGAGGATGATGAAGATAAATGTGCTCCAACAGTAAAACAAACTTAAAATGATTTCAAGATTGTGCTCAGGTTTCTATAATTCATTAAAACGAATATAATTAACTGTATGATAAAAACAAAGTTCAAGAAAGAGGACACAGACAACATATTTATTAAATTCGTCTGCAGAAAACAGCAGCATAAAACAGTATATTTCAGGACAATTGAAATAATATAAAATTTATTTGTTTATATTATTTAGTAAGCACTATGTCCATATCAACGTTTATGTATCATGTTTCCTTATCCGCATATTTTAGGAAAATAAGGTTATAATAGTTATTTAGGAAAATAAGTATATATACGTATATTTATCTTCCTAAACATCCTGTTTTCTTACTCAGTGCTCCATTCAACTCAGTTTAAGGGAAGACAAACTAAGAGCGGCATTGACTACTTTACTTACCAGAGTAACAGCAATACTTTCAAATGTTGCAGTGGCAATGAGATTATTTTAAGGTAGAAGAGGTTCAAAGGCCATCTAATGTGATAATAAATTTAACTGTGTTTTATAAGAAATCTATCACACGAATGTAATTATGTTATATATATATATATATATATCGTGAAAAATAATCTCATAAAATTTCTATAGGGATAACTAACTAAAACGAATTATGCTAATCAGTAAACTATAAAATGAAGGATATTTTTTCATAAGAATTAAGATGCTTTTGCTTCATAATTTGAAGCTGCCGTTAGTTCAAACATTTTCGAGTCCTTGAAGAATTAAGCTAGTTAGTATGCATATATGGGGGAAATTATTTTCATCTAAAATAGTACAACTTCTACATTTTCGTATATTTTCCTTTTCCTCACTGATGATTTTCTGGTAGATTTAACAGACTAGATAGTTTAGAAATTAAACATTTTTCTCATGTTATAATCCCACAAATTACAATATTTACGGAACGCCTTGTAAATAATCAGAAAAAGGCATATCCAATTATGTTTCGGGCATTTAATTAATGTACTGATATGGATCACTAATGTCTAACACGATGAATGGTATCTTTGGCACCTCAGTATAATCCTTTATCATGATACCGAAATAAAAGTGCCTTAAAGATAATTGAAATGAAATCACAGATCTTAATATTTCTACCAGCAATTTCTAAATCAACTTTCTGTTAGTTCAGTTAATAAGTATTCAGCCTGCGGAGATTACTTAGATACAGAACCAGCCGGCCCCTGTAGTTAAATTACTTTCCACTCTTTGAACTATTGATACCAACAACCGGTTCCGATTATTTAATAAAATTTGGATATTAGACCTTAATGAAATGTCCTGTTCCTTCCCCCTGGCCCATATACGGGTAAATATATATGCAGCATAATCAGAGAAATGACAAAAAAGCTTATTTAATAAAAATAAGACAACGGTTTAAATATGTAAAGGTTATTTGACACTGAGAAAACAGCTTTCTTTGATAAAATGCACAAATGTTTCACTTGCAGGAAATCCTAAAACTTGTTCTTTAACGAAAATATTATCGAATCAAGGAAGTAAGTTTCTAAGAATTAGTCTAATTTGAAGCAACCTCGTTTTCATTAATTATTATCTCCTTAAAAAAGGCCATTTTCGGAAAACAGAAGTTAAAGATTTTTAAAACGTTAAATTTTTTCACACATTTTGCTATAGTTCACATAAGATTTTTCTAAATTTTAAATGTCTGGTATGTAAAAATTAAAGTTTAATTTTTTTCAATAATTTGCATACATCTAACTATATAGCTCATTCTTCTGAGAATAAGTGTGTTATATTATAGTAAAGAGGCAGAAAAATCAGCTGATATATTTTATAATTAAAAAAAAAAGCGTTTGCTTCTGTGTCTCGTTACTTAGCAAGATAAATATTTGTTCTAGCATAACTAGTTTCTTTCAATTTTTTTTTTTTTTTTTTTTAAGACAGATTTCATTTTAGCCCTGCAGCTGGCTGATTGGATCTTCCATCGTAACGCATATGAAACACACATACGTGAGTCCACTGTGCAAGGAATTTAGAGAAGATAGATTGAAGAAAGGGATGTGAATTTTGCCCGGGTACTGGTGGATCTAGACGGGTGTCAGTGCACTTGGATCGAAGCATCGGAAAGCCTGCGTCGGTGGCTTCATAAAGCATGACTGTCAACACTACGCGAAAATACGAAGGGATATTTTCATAATCCATTATCAACAAGATCAATTTCTAGACTATTGGTCGAAAGCGGGTAACAGTCATGTCACGAAGGCTGAAACTGACGCTACGTCACCAGTACTAAAGATTGCAAGGATATCAGGATATAACCAATATCCTTACAATGGACCACTGAATGACAAGAGGACGACTAATGACACGAAATTGTGAACAGCCACCTTCTGTCACAAGGAGTCTGTCTTCAATTTCACCTATAGTAATCGTCGAGAAAGCGTCTGGGGTTGACCTAAAGATAGGTCAAGACCTGCTGTGGCTGTCGAACTCCAAACTGTCATTAACGAGGCATCATGGCTTGGGACGCTAACGCGATGTATATTTTTTTATCTGTAATTCATACCAGAGGCAAAATGAGGGAATGACAATACATGAGTGAAGTACTGCAGCCGATCTACTCCCTAATCTTCAGCAATTGGAAAATTGTGTTTCCCAGGAAGACAAGGCCTTTCTAAGCCAGATAATCATCGGCAGACAAGCCTCGTAAGTTTTTCGGATGCTTGCTTGGCTATCGAAATCTTTAGGTCACGCACCGTAAGCACATTTTTGGTAAGTGATGTGCTGTCGTTTGTTTTACTTGCACCAGAGCGAATGAAGAATTGTTAAAAGCATACAATCATCCATCCTTGAGGACACAATTCGCAAGCCAACTTCTATGAGCTTCGAAAATTTACCTCTTATATCACTGCAATAAGTGTTATTACTTTCTATTTATCACCTGTATATGTTAGATCGTAACCCTAATCAGTATAGTGATACGCAATGCTGGATGTCATGTCGTTGGTCCTGGTTTCGAATCCCAGGGGAAGAAGTAGATGTTTAGTGTCTGTGTGGCACGGAGGCACTTAAAATACTGAAGAGCCGAAAGTCTTGTCTAGTAGTTTGGTGTTAGAGGAAGAGGGGTGGGAGACACTTGGACTTATTCCCCGGAGGACTACCTATCGAAATTCGGGTGGAACTTCGCAGTTAAAGCAGCGGGACTATATCTGTACGACCATTGATGAAATTCTGATATCCCACTGACTTGTACCCGCACTTTTATATTAGAACACTGTATTGCGTTACATTCTTGAAATTGAAATCAGATATTTACATATTAAATTCTCTGTGCATCTGCTAACTTTTGCTCACTCTTTCATGCTCTCTCAGGTAATGTATATTTTATTCTTATAAGAATGAGCATTTTGCTTTGTAGCAAATGACTATAAAAATAGTCCAAATATAGTAATACATATTACAAATCCAGTAGAATGCATCGTTCATAGCATTCTGCTTCTCGTTAATTAGTGAAACAGTAGTGTATGAATAATAGTTTTCCTTCACATTCTGATTCTTTGCTTTCGGATGAAGAACGAAACAATTTGTTTCCAATGCCAAACATTATTGCGCTTAACCAAATGTCTTAACCGTGCGTAACTCTAATGAGGATTATTTACATCGTAATAAGGGATACTGCAGGTAGCTGGAATTATCGCTAAAGAGATGAACAGCGGTTCTCTTCAAATAATGCTCAAGATTATCAAGAAGGTGCAAAACAAAAGAACAGCATCATGCCTTTGAATATCAATTGCATTGTGCATTTTACTTTTTTCTCATCTTTCACTAATTTATATGCATTTAATTATTCGAATGCCTTTATATACTTCCGTGATTACAGTGCTTCACAGCTTGATATGCCCAAATGTTTTTTTTTTCAGAGTTTATCTGTATATACTATATATAAAGAATAAAAAATGAATGTTAGAAGCAATAAAATGTCATTCTATGAGATATAATTCTCTGTTTTATGTCTTTAATTCGGCAGTTTATTTACGAAGTCCATCTTTAAGTAAATAACAATTTATGTTTGCTAAATAATGGAACAGAAAAGTAAGAAATACTTGTAACCAGAACATTTTTAGTAAATAGCAGTTTTAATTGTCCAACTGAGATTAATTGGAACTAAATAAAGTTTAATATTCCAATCAAAAAAACGTTTCTGTGACTTTTCTATTAAGATGACATGTAGAAACTATAAAATTAAAACATGAAATAGTGATATATGAAATCATAAAACATTTATGACCTTATGAGAATCAAAATTTACAAAAAAGGCTCAATTTTATTTGTTTTCTTTGTAGGGATTTATATTTATTTTAAATAATCAATTTTTATTTAAGTTGCTTTCCTATAAGCCTTCATTTCCCTAATTGTCAGTGCCAGAATATTAAAATTTGGTAGCGTGCATGAAAGAATGCAAATTCCACTTTGAGAAATAGTTTAAGAATCGCGTTTCGGTAGAAAAGAAACAGAGTTAGGCTACAGCCGCCACCTTTGCTGGTTTACGTAGTTTAATTGCATTTACTTGCTGCCACTAGTTTCGAAAGGGGTTTAAGAAACGGGGTCTAGCTTAGCCTTGTAGTTTAGTTCTATCACTTGTTCATATTTTCAAACTTCTAGTTTCTTTATCTGACTTCAGTTACCTCCCAAGCAGAGGCGTAGTTTTTTAACGTCGAGTTGACGCATTGTAAATTTTAAAGAATTAATAAATTCTTCCTTCACTTGTTCAATCACTACTATTCCAGTTTTCACGCAAAAGTGAATCTATTAAACTATACAGTTTTATTAAACAGTTCTTTCAATGTAAATTGTTTAAGCTGCTTCGTTTTTTGTGATAACACTTTCTCTTTAGTTCTATAGATAGATATTATTTATTTTTCAGCTGCAGAGCTCCATTGTTCATGTCTTGTACTTACAGTGTCGAGAATTCCCATAAATTGCCAATCGAATGTTTTTCGTTTTCAGCAATCTCTCTGTTACTTTCTTCACTATCAGTTGCGTTCGGGATTTAGAACCATACTAAAGATTTTGCCGCCGTTAGCTGAATGGAATACTTCTTGTTTGATCATCTTTTATTACCACTTTTCCACATTGCTTGACAAATTCCGTTAATTGGAAAATTTGGACTTTCGTTTGCGACATTGGAAAACCTTCACCGTCAGATTAGTTAGTAGCCACTGTACACTACAGGCGATGGTTATCTCTTGCTTCAACAGAGAGCTGAAGAAGTTAAACCAAAATTATATTAGTTATTTATTACACTTAGGTCTGTTTCCCGCATGTTCTTAAGCTTATCTCAGTTCCGAATAAATAAATTCCCACATATACTTAAGGCTTATCTGAACAACAAATCAATTATTCTTAATTCAAATAACACAAAATGTAATCTTGAGGACTATGAATATCATTTACAACATCTGTTTTTTTCTGTTTGTTTTGTGTTTTTTGCACCTGGATAGGAATCTCTCTTATAAAGCTTTAATAATTTGTTATGATGTTTTACGTACCCATGTTAACAAAACTTTGCGGCATTTTACACCTTTGTTTGCAGTACTATTAATTCGTTCTCCTAAGCTGCTCATTGGTAAAATAACATAGCCATTCTGAAAAATATTGCCTCTTCATATGGGTTACTCTTCTATGTTATTTGACAGCACGTTTAAAAATATTTTAACTCATACATCTCCTTTAAGTTTTTAAAGAAAAAGTATTTAAATACATGTGCTTGAAATTCATTCCTAAACGCAGCTTTCTATTTCACAAATGTTTTTCAATTTATAGATTTACAGTTTCCTATCAATAAAACCAAGTTCTTATTTGCAAAATCCAATATACCGGATTTTCGTTTATGGGGCATTTATGAAAATTCCTTTTGAGTGCAATCTTGTCTATATAGTACAAACTCCACGAACTTTAAAATTTCAAATAAAGCAGTATATTAGTTATGTGCAAGAAAATGAAATCAAAAGGTCTTGCTTCCCAGAGTTGGAAAAAAGGCCAATTTTCGGTCTGCGAAGTATAAAATTATTTCACGCACTGATTCACATTCCAGTTTGCACTTCCTTGAAGCTTCCGAAATCTGTCGCACAATAATCTCGTCAATGACGTAGTTCTACTCTATTTCTTTCGGAACTTTGGTAGAGCCTATTCCAAATCACAATTTTCTTAGAACTTCTATTCCAACTACCATGCGAAAGACTGCAACTTCCGGAAACAACACTTTGCTGTATTAGGCTAGGTTCAATGAAATTGCAGTCAGCAGTATTTCGTCTTTATTTGTGCTAATGTTTTACCTTGAACCATTTTCATTTTTGCTTTTTTTATTCTAGACTCTACAATGTTAATTTCCTGAAGTATTTCAATGAACGTCTGTTTATATATATGTCAAAACTCATGGCTGAAAAGGTCTACTGATTTAGAAATACTAGATTATAATATCGCCTAATGTATGTAATTAGTCTAGGAACTGTTTTTCCGGATGAGCTAGCTGAGTAGCAGATTTTATCGCATTAAATGAACAATTTTCTTTAAAATGTCTTTCAGAATGAAATCTTTTCTCTTTAAAGTACATCAGTAGTTTGCTTCGGACACTCATTTTAATGATAAATATTTATGATATTTAAACAGATGTGCATGGATTCATTCTGCCATGAACTAAAAATGATATCATAGAAAATATTGCCGCTTCTTTCATGCCGCTTCTTGCCGCTTCTTTCAGAAAATTTCATATTGCAAAATTTCATATTCGGCAAAATTTCATATTGCCGCTTCTTTCAGAAAATTTTTTTTTCTTTGGAGTTTTAGTTGTGTGCTTTCATTTAGAATGAGAGGCACACCAGCGGCCGAGTGATAAAGTCGCTGAACACTGGTAGTTCAGTCCGAGGGTCGAATCCCTCGAACGAGCTGGCTGCGTGGGTGTCTTCGTGGTTTTTCCCATGTGTTACGTGAATACGAGCCACTTTCCCTTAGAAAGTCCACAATTTGAGGCTTTGCCGGAATCAAGTTATGTTGAGTAATATGATTCCTTGTAGTAAGAGGAAGTTGTATCTTATTTCTTTTATTTTCCAAACATGCACTATGTTAAGTTTCATAGCTATAATTCTTTGGTAGACGAAAGAGTCAGTCTTTCTCAAAGTGTTCAGGCAAACTAATTTACGAATGCAAAGAAATGATATTTATTGACATATTTTGATAAGAAACTTAACATAGTGCACGTTTGGAAAATAAAAGAAATAAGATACGATAGCTTCTCTCACTACAAGGAATCATATCATTCAACAAAATATTTAGTATGTTGCAAGTTTAGTCTTTCTGCCTATCATAATATTTAATACAGAAATGTTTCACTCGATCTAAAAAATGCGGATTGCAAAAAAATCGTAGAGATTATATTCTTATTCAATATCTGTCTTCTTCACCGAGCTGCGAAGAAGTAACAAATAACAAACTTGATTTATTTTCTGTCCTAACTCAATTTGTAACGACTTTCGTTGAAGAATAACATGTGTTTATTGGCTTTTTCCTTCTTCTTGACTGGATAATATTAAAACTGGAGTTGGTGGTCTGAAGGTCAAATGATTTTTCGAGAAAGTAAAGTGTTCTGGAATAACAAAACTTTGCAGTTTAAGTAAAAGAGCTTTTGAATTAAATGACGAGTAAGACGAAATAATGCAATTGCTGTTTTCTAAATCAAAATGCTCTTCACATTTTGAGATCGTAGAGATGTTTGTTTGAGTTTGCCACTTCGAAATTAAGAAACAGAGTTATATAAAACCATAAGAAAGTTAAGAGAATTACTTTCTTCCATCTATGAAATATAATGATTGTGCAACAATCGTAGAAAGTAACTGAATTTATATTGCATTAAAATATAAAATTAGTAAATAAATTTAAATGGATGAAAATCCAAACCATATCTTTCTTTCTAACTCCCGTTTATTTTTTATTTTGGCAAAGCAATGAGGACTATCGACTCAAGTGTAGATCGGTATATCGATTTGTCAGATCATAAATGCTCGTCTAAATTTATATGTAATTTATTTTTTTATTCCACGAACTGAAATCACTTTGCAGTGATATTCACTACACTCAAACAATATATTCTTCCAGCGTATATCAGTGCGCATGCCGCATCAGGAATCTGCCTGTTTTATAATATTCATTGCTATGAATCCTTTAAGAAGTCTCTTATCCTTATCAATTCGTTTTCATAATGCGTGATGAGTTTTGATTATTATTAATTTGATGTAATGGTATAAATATGTAAAGCTACCAGTTGGTGCGTTATGTTTAAAAATCACCTAATGCATCATTTTTGTAAGATTAGAGAGTTCTAACATAAACTCGAAGCAATGAAAAATCTAAAACAGCAGTGAGCGGTTGAGTTTGGTTTATTTAATTATGGCAACGCACTCGAGGGCTATCTGCTTGAGGGAAAGGAGGCGTTCGTGGAGGAATTCTAATGAAAACACACGCGTATCTATATTAAACACGGAGAAAAGTACGAAAACGCCCGTTGACAGCTATTCGAACCCTAGAACGAACTACCAGTATTCAGCGACTTACCGCTCGTTCGCTGGTGAACCCCATCCTCTGAGCGGAAATGGTTGTCACACTATGTCACACATATTGCTTCTACAACATTTCAGATCATAAATTTTTTTCTACTAGCAAACGCTAAGTATCACACGCTAAGTAATGCCTGTAATTATCAGTATAACTTACCTTCCGTAAAAATAGGGTCGGTTTATGGAAAGATATTTGAATAGAATTTCGTATTTGATTTCATTCAGTTGATAGTAACTGTCATGAATTCTAAAATTGAGGGCTATAAATTTTCTTCTCGATGTCAACTACTTTCTATCGGTTTGTGGGAAAGAAAAATATGATCGTTTTTATTGACTTGCTTGCAGATTTGAAATTTAAAAGATACTTTTTTTTCTAAAACATTTTAGATATACTGTGTACGTTATGTTACCATATTTCTCTTTTAGCTACCATGCTGGTACATTTTTACCATCACCATTGTTATAGTGAAAATCTTAGCAACCCCTCGAATATTTGTATTACGGACTAGGTTTCACCTTAATGTGAAGTAACGAGAAACCGAAAGCTGGTCTGAAGAAGGAAAAATAAGTACTAGGCAAGAAAAAGGAGAGAAGGAAAAAAAGCGGTACTAAAAAAATAAATAAGGGATACCCTGCTAAAAATGCCCCGTAGAAACCCATAAAATATTTTTATGGGGAATTGGCCTACGGGTACCCGTACAGCTCTGTGGGTACCCGTAGGCCAAATCCCCATATAAACCCACAGACAGAAACCCGTACGGTTGTACGGGTACCCGTAGGCCAAATCCCCGTAAAAACCCATAGAAAGAAACCCGTACGGTTGTGCGGGTACCCGTAGGCCAAATCCCCGTAAAAACCCATAAAAAGAAACCTGTACGTTTGTACGGGTACCCATAGGCCGAATACCCGTAAAATCCCATAGAAAGAAACCTGCATGGCTGTATAGGTACCTGTAGGCGAAATACCCGTAAAAAACCTGTAAACAGAAACCTGTACGACTGTACGGTTACGAGTAGGCCAAATCTCTGTAGAATTGTAGGCACTATAAACAAAATCCCAGTAAAAACCCATAGCCAAAAATCAAAACTTTATATGCATATCCATCCATTGGCCAAATTTCCATTAAAAAAATGGATATTCCGTAAGTCTATGCTTTGTAAAAACCAGTAAACAAAAGTATGTACACCTATACAGGCACCCATACGCCAAATCCTGTAAAAACCACTACACAAAAATCCACAGACCAATAAAGGTACCTCTTGGAAAAATCACTGCACAAAACCCATAAACAGAACCAATAGCATTATACCATAGTGGAGTATCCATACATAGAATAGGGTATCCAAATACAGAATCCCTATAAAAAACAATACACAAAAATAGAACTGTAAATCAAATTTCCATAAAAACATAAACCAGCAGAAGTACATAATTAGCACTGATGAAATGTACAGAACTAAATTGCGGAGAAAGCATGTAAAGTAATTTTAAATAAAACTCAATGCGAATAAATAAAAATTTTAAAATATCTAGAAGCCTACGAGCCCGTCCTTCTTAATGCACGTCAATATCTATAAACATATTACAAAATTTTAAACTACCTTTATATAATTCTGAAAATAAAATGAATAGAAATATAATAACCAAAGTCATGATTCACAACCATCGAATGATATATGTACATATATATATGTAAGAAAAATAAGGAATATGCAAAAGATTAAATTAGCAACGTAAAATTAATTTTCCTTCTCTATTCTAAAAACAGTTATCTTTCTGCACTGCATCATTTGGAGATTAATTCATGTCATATGACTCTTACATAATTTGATGTTGTAAAAGAAACTAAAACAGCCAATAGTAATTTTACAGCAGTATTAACTATCAAAGACGAGTAAAAATGCATCGAGAACCAAAATTAACTCGGTCTGAATTAAGATTTCACCCTTAATGTAACGCATTTGCTTTTTACGCTTTGTATTAGCTGGATTGCAGTCTGTCTGCTCCTTGTTTCTTACTACACATTTATCAAAAATGTTAATTTTTGGAATAGGCATAAATAATGTGCCAACTTGTTTGTGGCTACAACATATTTGCTGAAAGAAAAGTTGAATTAAATCTACCTCGACTGCCAAATTTCTTATTCATTGTGGATTGGAGTTTCAACATCTCTAAGCCATCAAAATTCTTGCTGTTCATTACGGATTCAGCTGCTTGTATTCGACTACAGAATCTATTACATATATATATAATATCATTTCATTTGATGGTTGCAAATCATTACTTTGACTGTATATATATTATTGATTTCATTATAAATGTATACATATAGTACTGTACCTCACTGCATATATTTGTATTTCAGTTCTTTAATTGGGAAATTAAACAATTGTATTTAATCACATCAGCTTGTTTAACAATTTGATACCTAATGAGAAATGTATTGCCAAAGGATGGTACTTTCTAGCATCTGCTTAAATTTGAAGTTACCTACAATGCACTAAACCAAATTAAAAAACAAAACTAGAAGAAACCCAAATTTTCAGGAAGAGAAACATTATTAACAAGCAAGCAAAAAGAATACGGGACTTGCAAATTAGAAACTTAACATAGAGTTCAAATTTAGCATACTTGCTATCCCCTTAAAGCTCACTTACCAATGATAGTAACACCCTGCAGCTTATTATGACATGCATAATAATATACAAACACTGTGTTGACCCCTTATTACAATACTTTGAATGTTACCTGTATCTCTCAAAAGATAAATGAAACATGAAGATAACATATAATAAACTTAATAGTACCCAAAATACAATAAATTATATTGTAACAAAATGAATTTTAAAAAATTTACAAGTTTCAACAAATACCAATTCTCAACGCACAGTTCGGGAATTAAGAAAAATATCTCATAGCGTATAATGTTTTATTTCGTATCTCACTTTTAGTGCTATATAATCTTCCACAGATTTTAAATATATAAAATCTATAACATAATGGGTATTTATAGTATATGTAGTTCTTGATGTAAAAAAGATAAACTTTCGTACTGTAGAAATTCCATCTATGTGAATAAGTATGAATATACTCATATACACATAATTATACTAAATAACTAATTTAATGAAACTAAATTCCTATAGAAAAATGGGGAAAATGTAGAATCGCCCACTGCTTGGCGTGTTTTTAAAAATTGCACACTCGGTATCCATGTACACATCGACCTATTTTCACTTAAAAAAAATCTCAGAATTGCACAAAAATGCCATTGTGCACTCCTTTGACTTTATTCATGTACACATCAACCTATTTTCACTTTAAAAGTCAAAAGAAAATTGACAAAAATTCAATTCCTTTTACTTTTGTACAAAGTGCCAAATAAATAAGTGGGCGATTCTGCACTTTACCCGAAAAAATATATAAAAATACTATTTACCTATATATATTAATAATTTATTATTACACAAGGTTTTTCATATATCATCTCAAGGGAACATAAATTTAATTAAAGCGATGCATTATTGGAATAAATTTGAGTCAGTGTTTTAGGTGCAAGTTATTTATATTTCTATTGTAGAAAGAATACTTGAAATAATGTATAGAAATATTATTTTGAACCATAAAAATTCTCAATAGTAAAATTTAAAGTACTGAAAAGGTAGCTATTGTTTTTGACAGTAGATTATATAATATAAAAATACCTCATGCTGAGCATTTTCTGAAATTACAATGCTAAATGAAATTGATATAGTGCAGTATTTAGCAATAATAACTTTTTGTAAACAAATGTGGCTATATTCGCTTAATTGTAATAACAGTAATTTTAACTGCATTTGTATAAGGCTGTACAGAAGATTTATTTATACGAGTTTTCATCCGTAGAGAACAACCGTGTTGAAGTGATTCCGAAAATAATGTTTAAATATTACTCTAACTATATTTAAAAGCAATGCTGTAACAATGCCCTTATAAGACTCATGATCCGAAAAGCTTTGGTTTTAAATCTCTCGTAAAAACTTTCAATTACTTCTGCAAAATTCATACCCACGTAAAAATTACTACACCGAAGTCAATTGATTATACAGCAAAACGTTCCTAAAACAATCAACTCCACAATTCGAGATAATGCGAGTTTCCTGTAGCCTGACAAAACTATGAATGATTTTTAACTCCTGTTATTTAATTATTGTCCTGACAAATGTGCCATTATCAGAGGTGGTCATTTAAGAAAATAACCACTATATGAGGTTTCAACTAAATGTAATTTTTTTCAAATAAATAATTCACTTTTTATACTCCCAAGACTAGTACATTTAATATTACATAAATCTTATTCACAAATCTACTTCTATTTCAAAAGCAATTTATGAAAAACACATTTGAAATTTTCTTCATCAAACTAATAATAATGAAAATTAAAGTATGCATAAAAATGATTATATGTGTTTTAACAAAATAGCACAAAATATTTAATGTAAAAATCTGGTTCTAGTCTCATACTTGTAAAGAAAAATAGACCAAAAAGAAAAAACAATGTAAGCTACTATAATCATCTAAATTTTCACATAATTTTAGTCGTGGAAAAAAGATTCCTTAAGTTTGTATGTCTTGTCTACCCCATTCAATAAGTAATAAACACATTAAATACTTCAATGTTTATTTCATTAATAAAACTTAACTTTTTTGCTCGCGAAATATAATTAGTACATTTCTTAAAACATAAAAAAACATTCTTTTTGCTCGGCCACATCACATTAGTCGAAAAATTCAAAATTGAATCATGCAAGATCATTTTTAAGTAAGGTATGCTCAAATTTATTAGTACATAATATTCAAATGATAAAGCATCTACATGAACAAGCTTTAAAAAAGTATTTCTAAACTGTAATCAAAAACATAAATTTTCCAAAATACAGTTTCAGTAGAATGCAAAAAGTACATTTCTGCATCTGCACACTGAAACAAATTATCAAGCCTGAAATTATCACTTTTCAGTCTTTAAGCACATTGTTTTTCAGGATAAAAGTAAAGATGGAAAATCAATTTCACAACTAGTCAGTTATCAGCAACGTTCTCTCAAACATTAGACACAATTACACGTGCATGGCTTTGGTATATTCATGGTCAGTGCTGGTATTTTATTATTTATTACTAATTTCTAAACAGTAAAACATAGTAAAATTTGTAATACAGTAAATCCTAGTAAATAATATATTGCATTACTACAACCACGAAGAAAATAACACCACCATCACACAACGATAACTAGAGCGGCGCCATATTGCTTGTTTGGGAAACTTCTGAGAGTGGGGGAGGGAGGGGGAATTTTTTTCTTCACGTCAACGTTAACAGGGAGAAAAGTTTTGCGATTGTGAATGAACTTGTTCGCGTTAAAGAGATGTTGGTTGATACCGGTGTTTATTTGTAATATCAGAAATGTAAGTGCTTATGTGTGTGTATTCAGAGAACCAACTCGTAGCAAAAACCACCTCCCTAAGACGACCGCCTCTGAAAGAGACCAGTATTTATGAAAACATAAGTATACTTTGGTATTGAATATTCCCTCTGTAAGGCGACCATTCACAAAGAAAATTCTGCAAGTGTGTAGGGTCGCCTTAGAGTGATTCATTCCGTAGATGCAATCTCCCTAAGACGACCACCTCTAAAAGATAAACGTATCTCTGAGAACGTGAGTATCTATTGGTATTGAGCATCACCTCTCTAAGGCGACCACTTGCAAAGATGAATTTTTATTTGCGGGTGGTCGCCTTGGAGAGACCTCGTTGTGTGTGGTGTATATGATTACTGTTATTGTTTCCGAAAAAAAAATTAAATAAAAAAATAGCATATTTAGTAAAAACCCTCTCTAAAACGACCACCTGCGTTTACAGGTTACTCTGGTGGTCTTAAAGAGATCATATTTTCATTCTGTTAATTTTATTGTTTACAAGAAGTATAATAACTTCAGATAAAAAAATAGCACAAACCCATATAAACCAACAGAAGATTTATTATTATATTGATACCAGTAAGAAAACCAGCAAAAGTCAATATAAACCTATACAAACCAGTACAAAGTTCTGCCATTGAATGTTGGTTGTATGGGTGTCAATTGATACCAGTAAGAAAAACCCACAGAGATCAATAGAAACCAGTAAAAGTCAATAGAGACCATCAAAAATTCTATAGGTACCAGTAGAAAGTTTTACTGGTTTCTATGGGTCATTTTGAAATCAGTAAAAAAAACCACAGAGACCAACAGAAACCAGCAAAAGTCAATAAAAACCCCTAAAATCTTATGGGCACCCATAAAAAGTTTTACTGGTTTCTATGGGGCATTTTTAGTAGGGTAATGACAGAGACATCTAAAGAGTTTATTCTGAAAAGTGAATGAATGAATTTACTTTGAATTTGTTCTAAAAACGTAACAATTTCCACGACTACTCGAAGAACAATCGAGCTAGTAGGGCCGGGTCGCATATAAGCATTCCGTACCGCGCTTTGCGCATAAAGAAAAATCCATCCTCGTGATTGGATATGGCTTTCGATGACATCATTCCTCCTATGCTTAGGAACGCCTTGACTTTGCTTGGACTTGAGACTACAACTCCATACCGTTTGTTTACATTTTGATAGTAGTACCGAAAAGATTATTACTGTTAATAACGGGCGTTGTATTTTTGTTATCATGAGATTACACTTCTTGTGGCACTATAGTGTGGTGAATTTAATATAAAAAATAAAATGATTTTTTGACATGTATGACATAATGATTCAGTAAATAAGTATTAATATTGGGT